>NC_080777.1:24720847-25970847 GCF_020826845.1 Diceros bicornis minor
AATCTATAGATTTAATGTATGGGAGCAGGGGTGATATGGAAATCTTTGTACTTTCACCTCAATTTTGCTGTGAATTTAAAACTGCTCTAAAAAAATGGAAGTCAATAAAAAAACTGAATATTTTCCACCTAAGATTGGGAATAAGACAAAACTGACCATCACTCTCCTCACTCTGTTCAGCACAGCACTGGAAGTTCTAGTCAATGCACTAAAGGAAGAAGAAAGGAAGATAGCTTTAAAGAAAAAGTTCCTACACTTGATACCCAAAGCTTGGTCTATAAAAGGAAAAATTGATTACAAAAACTATATCAAAATTAAAAACTATGCTTTTCAAAAGAGCTTGTTAAAAGAATGAAAAGATAAGCTACATACTTCCAATGGTTGATTTTATGAGTCACTTGGAATGGGCCATGCCCTGTCGGTATCCATTATTTGGTCAAACATTATTCTGGGTGTTTCTGGATGAGATTAACATTTGAATGGGTAGGCTGAGCAAAGCAGATTGCCCTCCTTAATGTGGGTGGGCCTCATCCAATCCATTGAGGACCTTAATAGAGCAAAAAGGCTGAGTAAGAGGGAACTGCTCCCACTTGACTGATAGAGCTGGGCCATCAATCTTTTCCTGCCTTCAGACTCAAATTGAAGTAGCGACTCTTCTTGGGTTTTGAGTCAGCCAACTTTCTGACTGGTACCAACACCATAGACTTTCCAGGTTCTCAGGCCTTTGGACTCAGACTGAGACTACGCATCAGCTCTCCTGGGTCTCCAGACTGCCAACAGCAGATCTTGGGACTCCTTGCAATATAATCCAATTAGAAAACAGCAAAAGACAAGAAGAAACATTTTGCTGAAGGGGATATACAAATGGAAATAAATAAACACATGAGAATAGCTGTTTGGAAAATGTGAATTAAAACCACAATGATAATGAACAAAACTAAAACAAACAAAAAAGATGTCACTACACTTACCAGAATGTCTATAGTAAAAAATGTAGTGACCACAAATGTTGGTGAGAATGCAGAGGGACTAGATCATACATACATTGCTAGTGGGATTGCTTAAAAAGAACATTTTTGTAGTTTCTTAAAAAAAACCTAAACATTCAATTACCATATGACTCAGCAATTGCATTCCAGAGCATTTATTTCAAAAAAATGAAAACTTATTCTCACTTATTTTCACACAAAACCTGTACATGACTGTTCATAACAGTTTTTATTTTTATAATAGCCCCAAAGTGGAAATAACCCAGATGTCCTTCAATAGGTGAATGGTAAAATAACTTGTCATACATACATACTATGGACTACCATATAGCAATAAAACAAAGTGAACTATTGATACACCCAACAACTTGGATGAATCTCCAGGGCATTATGCTGAGTGGGGGCGGGGGGGAGGGGGCTATTCCCCAAAGGTTCCATTTTAACGGCATTCTTAAAATGATAAAACTGTAGAAATGGAGAATAGTAGAGAAGGAAATGGGTGTGGCTGTGAAAGGGAAACATGAGGAACGCTTGTCCTGATGGAAATATTCTGTATCTTCAATGTATCAATGTAAATTCCTGGTTATGCTATTGTACTCTAGTTTTGCAAGATGTTTCCATGGGAGAAGACTAGTGGAGTGTACATGGGCTCTCTCTCTGTTATTTCTTATGACTGCATTTGAATCTACAATGACCTCAAATGAAAACTTTAATTAAAAATTATTGGGGACAAAAATCTAATCTCTAACTTCAGAAAAAATGAGGGTAAAATATAAACCTTATCAGAGAAAAATATTTACCCAAAATTATTACCAACAACCTGCATGAAAATAAATATGAAAGAGAGATTTTCAGGCACAACTAAAATAATCCCAGATTCAGATTCTTAGAATTCAATCTGGGGGGACATCTGATCTGCCTCACTCGTAATTTATTTGGTGATTATACTTTATTCACATAATGTCTTTGATACTTTCTTCTTTTACTTTTTTTTTTAGTAGCCCGTTTGATAATTCTTATTTTTAACTGAAATATTTAGTCCTATTTATATCTTTCTGACATATTTAAATGTAAAGCTACCATAATACTATTTATTCTATTCATTAAATTTTTTCTTGTCCCTCCCACTGCATTTTCCTGCCTTTTTAGGACATATTAAGTAATTTTAAAAGTCATTTTCCCCTCTCTACCTTACTTATATATCATCTCTTAATAGTTATACTAGAGATTACAACACGCATAATTGTCTTGTAAAATATACCATATAAAGGTGCAATACCATGTCAGAACATAGCAAGGAATTTATAATAAATTAAAACTGTTTACACTTTCTCTTACATTGTTTTGCTATTGTTATCTGACTTTTAATGCCACGTCAGAACATAGCAAGGAATTTATAATAAATTAAAACTGTTTACACTTTCTCTTACATTGTTTTGCTATTGTTATCTGACTTTTAATGCCAGATATAGTATAAACTCCAAGTACATGGTTATTTTTAACAGATCATTATTTTACATTTTAGTTTTACCCATACATTACCTTAGGTAGGGTTCTTCATTCCTTCCAGCACTAGCAGGCTGAATTCTGAGAATCCAAATGAGCCACTACATTGAATAGGTGAGCTGAGATTTACAGCTTATCTCAAATAATGCAAAGAAAGTAAACATGTGAAGAGGATAAATGGAGATTGAGAAAAAGTGAGAGAACTAGTGGAACTAATAGTAAAATTCTAATGAAAATAACACCAAAGAAATTAGTGGGAGACCAGGGGTGAAAAGGGAAAATAATGATGGCCACACCGTAAACAAAATACCTAGCTGGACTGAAGATCGTGTGTAAGTAGTCTAAATATGTTACATATGATGATAAATAATATTTTCTCTACAGATTTATTTGTGTGTTTTTAGTTGTTTTTTATGCTTTTAGTTGTTTTTGTATGTTTAATTTATTAGAAATCCAAATAGAGGAACTAAAAATTATGATTGAGAATGGATAAAATAACTAAAAATAGGGCTTTATTGATTTAAATTATACAATCAGAGCTATCAGCTCTGATTTTATTTGATTTATATTTGATTCACAAAAATTTCAGGAATCTAAATTATAGTAATTGAAAATTGTTTAACAGTAGCAATTAAAGTTTTAAGCAAGCATTGATCTTTAAAAATAGATTTTGTAAGGCATTTTCAATATTTTAAAATTTAAATGCCTTTTAAGAATGTTTTAGAAATTCTTGACAGAGATTTGAAGATAAAACATGTTTTTGAAAATCCATTTTTTTATAAGCTTTATAGAATATTGTGTTCCACCAGAATTCTAATACACTAGAAAACCCCTGTGGAGTACAATGAAAAGATTTCTATGTAGTTCCTATGTCTTTTTTCTGACTAATGGAAAACAAATGAAATGATGAAAAAGTCACATTAGAGTCAGTCACACATCATAAATTGCCTTTCTTAGTGTGTCATTGTATAAAATGACTTGATGTGCCCCAGGGGAGAATTCCATTAGAACACAGACCCTTTTCATTCAGAATCTTAGCTTCATGAGGCAAGAGAGATAGAAAAGTGTAGTAACCTCCACCTGAACAGCTTGATGTTACAGTAGATCTAGGCCACTAGAGTTGGAAATCAGTGAAAAGTTACAAAGAATGGAAAATATTCCTTCTATAATAGTCCCTGTGTAACAAGAAGATTAATAGATCTCTAAGGTCCTGTTTTCTTTTATTAGACTACTTAAAATTACCCACCAATTACCCTAAAACTTACCCAAATTCCGTTGTAAGTGAATAGCAGCAATATTTGTACATATTGCTCGTAAAAAGATTAAATTTTTCTTTCCATAAACTCATCATGGAAATGATCTTAAGAGATGGGCTCAATCCCAATAAATCTTGCATTAAATACTACATTTGGCTGATTCTAAATGATTCTCTGTCTTACACACACATGCAATTTAAAATCCTCTCAAAATGAAAACAAATGAAAAAGAATGAAAAGTATTTTTGTATTCACACCATCTGCCACACAATACTTACACCTCGTTTAACGTAATTCACCTCTCAGCTTTGCAAAATGACACACACTGGTTTGTACACCATCCAAACCCGGTAGGTACCATTCATATAGAATTTAACTTGCATGGCCACATTCCACAGCCTTAGTCTTTTTCCAATTATTTATTTTTCATTATAATGCCTAAAACTTTTCATATTGGACACTTACACATGAGACAGAATTTTAAAAATGATGTTCATACTGCTGGCAGTAAAATTTAATCTAAGATGGTATCTAGGCACAGCATTTGTCATTGTTTGATTCTTTTACCATCTAAAATATGTGTGAAGACTCTTTATTTGAAGGTACTTTTTAAACTATCCTTTTATTGATAGCTGTTGTTTAGAAAAACTATCCTTTAGCCCTACAAGACAGGAAAATAAGAACAGTATATTAGTATATGAGTACACATTAAGTTACCATTCTGATTTCCACTTCCACACCATTTCTACTCTATTTTTATAGGACCGCAAATCCTTTAAAGAATACTTTCTCATTTTTCCCACTTCGCTTGCTTACCTTTTAGCTGTTGCCTAGTGACAACTTTCATACCTTGAGTATCTGATTTACTATCTCTTTGTCCCCCACAGATATTATGATTTTATTGCACAAACACGTTTTCAACACAGTAATTTTCTCAGCATTTCCCACACTCCACAGTTTGAATAGTCTTTTCCTCTATTTTTTTTTTTTTTGGTGAGGAAGATCAGCCCTGAGCTAACATCCATGCTAATCCTCCTCTTTTTGCTGAGGGAGACCGGCTCTGAGCTAACATCTATTGCCAATCCTCCACCTTTTTTTTTCCCCCAAAGCCCCAGTAGATAGTTGTATGTCATAGTTGCACATCCTTCTAGTTGCTGTATGTGGGACGCGGCCTCAGCATAGCCAGAGAAGCGGTTCATCGGTGTGCGCCCGGGGTCTGAACCTGGGCCGCCAATAGCGGAGCGCGCACACTTAACCGCTAAGCCAAGGGGCTGGCCCCTCTACATTTTTTTTTTTTAGCTTTCCATGCTCATGGTCAGACTAGCCAAGCATTATCCAATAGAAATATAATGTGAGCATCTTAAAAATAGTGTAGTAGATGCTCACACACACACACACACAGTGTAAAGAAATAGATGAAATTAACTTTAATGTATATTATTTTTAAACCAGTGTATCCAAAATATTTTGGACATTGCTGAAGATTTCTCTGTGGTCAAGTGCCCTTACGGAACTTACAATATGCTCCCTCCATACCAAGAATGACAAGAAAATTTATTGTATATAAGCCCCCTGAACCTTAGGAAAACGTGAGGAAATTGACAGAATTATAAATAGAACAAAACCTATTTTCAGTCACTCTGATAAAAAAGCTTTTTAAAACAGGAATCGGCTGAGTTATAGAATGTAGAATGACACTTTTCTTTCACTAGTGGGATGAAATTAATCCTAATACACTATTAACAAGAGAAAAGATGTTTTCTCTTTTTATTGCAATATAATTATTTTGATATGCCAGTGAAAAGCTAATTTATTTTCTTTGAAATAATTTCAATAAAAATAATTCTAGAATATGGCTCCCAAAAAAAGCTCATAATCTGAATGAGATGACTTGAAACGTGCAAATTATAACAAATAATGCTGTTGTTCCTTCTTCTGTTACACTTTTATTATCACTTCATATGTTTCACATATATTGTCAACATTTTAATGACATTTTTGGAAAGTTGCAGGCATGCCTATTACTACTTTATTCTGCTCTTACTGTAATTGACAGCGGTTCCTCTTTGTGTCTCTATTTTGAAAAATTCCCAAACTTCATGTTATAGCCATAATTTCCACAGGCCCATTAGCAATTCCCTTTGGTAACAAAAATTTTATGCTTTACCTTTTAAATTAAATTTGTATTCCCTTTCTCAAAAAATACTTTAATATATCAATACATAATAATCGATTTAAAAGAAACACAACTAAAATGAGACTGTCAAAAACTGACAGTTTTGGTTCTTAGTAGCTTTTGAACTTCATAAGAAAATTGTAGGATTAAAATAAAATAAAAGATAATATAAAAATATAATATAAATTACATAGTACAAATAATAAAACAATATACAGAAATGTAGGCATCTCAATTTTAAAAAGCAAAATCCCTTTAAGCATGTCTTTATTGAGAAATTAAAAAATCTATGTAAATTCTGTATAAAATGTGTATATGTACATTTATCTATGTCCAAGACTGAAAAGAAAAGGCAAATTTACAAGTAGGAAAAAGGGCTGGCAGCTGGAGTGTAGCCCATCCTCCTTACCTTGATAATACCTGAGGAGAAAGGAAAATGAAAAAAAGATTTTGCCAAAATTATTTGTAAACATGCTAATCAGTCATCCTGATAGTTTCTCATAGAGAAAGATAATGGAGAGTTTTAATCTATGGAATGCTTTTAGCATGATGTTCCTGGTCTGTCTGCGCTGCTTATGATAACCAAACCTGGTATTTATGGGGGCATGGCCAGTGGTCTGCTGGAGTTGGCTTCAACTAGTTTGTTGAGCACCAATTGTATATATCCCTTTCCTACTCCGAATCCAGTGATACCATGTTGGTAGTTTAAAATCATCCGTGATGTATTTACATTATAAAAATTAACATACGCTATAAATCAGGGCCTTTGCATTCTCTTGCCCACCAGAGAGCAAATTGTTAAACGTATGACAACATGTTATTTCCACTTTTTCCCTTACATTTGGTTCCATTCTAAAGAAACACTCTCATCTTTAAAAAGAGTTCCTCTTCCCCTTTTTGTCCGAACTCAAAAAAGCATCTTCCCTTAGGTCATTGTTTCTCATATGTCACCTAGAGAATTTGCTCATCTTCGTGTAGCCCATCTGTCTAATCCCCACTGGACATGGCCTTCTAGAAAATGTCAGGTGATCTATGTAATTATTGGGGTAGAAAATGGAGATGTTTCAAGACCAAAATGGCTCCCCTTCTGTGAAATGATTTCCACATGCATCTCTTAGAGACCTGTTGTTTTAATTATGGAGCAGGAAACAGCACGGTAGGACCAAGGAAGCTGTATTGATGTCTTTCAGATTCCACCACGGTTTACCTGTGGCACATGTTTACGGGTATCTTTCGGATGATTAGAAAAGTTTGAAAGTGGGTAATGTCATTGATTCTTGGGGCCAAATTTGACAATCTGACTCAGTATATTTTCAACAAATAATGAAGAGTGAACACATTTAGTAGCATGGATTATTGCTTCTCCTTCCACTCTGCAATTCACCAATTCAACCCTCAAAACTATAGAAGCCAAAAATGAGCAAGAATCTGAGGAATTAATAACAACTGCAAAAAGTTAAAGAAAACATCAATAAATAAGTAAAGGCCTTCTGGAAGCAGTAAGTATCATGAATCGGGGTGTGTGTGTGTGTGTGTGTGTGTGTGTGTAAGAGTGGTGATTGCAACATGGGGCAGAGGTGGTTGTGAGACAGCACTGAGAAGGCAAGTTGACGACAAACACTGATGTTGTGTTTTTGCCTCCCACGATTTTGTGTTAAGACAGTCATTGCCTTAACCAGAACCACCTGCACAACCATTAGGGCTGCAGGAAATGATCAGGACGTTGGAAAAGCCCTGCAGAGGTGAGGATTTAATAACAGAAAATGTGGGTTGATCCCACCAACCTTTGGGAATCAACTGCCAAAACGTGTTTTCTTTCCAAACCCCAGAGCTTTTGGCCAGAGATGGATCTCTGACCAAAGGAGTTGCCTGAGTGAGATGAAAAAGGGAAATAGTTACGGGGTGGGACTTCCAGGATAGCTGAGCGAAGAGCTCAGCAAACCTTCTGCCAAACAAGCAACAAAAAAAACTGGGCAAAGTTGTTAAAAACAATCATTTAAAGACCCTGAAAAGTGAAGAGGAGGCATGTAACAATTTAGAAACAAATATTCGAGAATATCTACCCAGTCTCAGCAAGAACAGTGGGAGTATGGCATTTTAACAAGGGACAGCCTTCTCACTGCTCCCCAGCTCCGTGGTGTAGAAGTTCTACGCAGCCAGGCCGAGGAGACCATGAGGATTAGCAGCTCTCTGTCTGGCTGCAGGAGATTGACTATATTTGGAGCACAGTGTGAAAAAATCCATGCCCAGATTCTAAAAGATTGGTCTAGGACCACATAGCTAGTTAGTGGACCAGACTCGCTAAAAGCCCTGAGAATTCCTGAACTTTCAGCAAGTTTCAACGCCTAGAAAATCAAACCCTATATTTTAAGGGTTTTATCTTTGTTTCTCTGGCCTGAATCTGTCTGGAACTTATTCCTGCTGCTTTTTGCTGTGTTCCTAAATGCAAATCTCATTCATAATCTTTCATAAAACCCCATACCCAAAATGACTGGTGCTTTCTCTCCCAAAACCATATTTTCCCAACAATATCCATTGTTCTGCCTTAATTTAGTTCCATTTTAAAGAACCTCTCCCATCCTCATCATATGCAGCATCTTTACAAAGACTTTGTCTCTCCTCCTTGCCTGAGCTAAAATATGGGTCTCCTCTGAGGTCACTGTTTCTCCTGTCGTGTATATAAAGTTCCTAACTTTCTTGTAGCTCATGCCCCTGATGTCCCAGAGTGATCTGGTGCTATCATTGATATCTTTGCTCCCATTTTGAGGTTTATATCTTCAGGCAATAGCATCTTCAATTCATCTTCGTGGGCTAAATTTCCTAAGCCTGTAGAAATTAGTCTAAATTGACTGAGAATTTGCACTCTGGATCACAATTTACTTTCCTGTCGTAATTCTAGATGACTTCTGTAGGTACATAGATGATCAAGTGAACACATTAGTTTCATAATATCAATATGCACCACTTTTATTTCTGTGGCCTGGTTTTCACACCGTCCCAGCATTTTACCTCCTTAGACAACACTTTTGATCATATTATAATCTGGAACTCTTCAAACAAATTTTAAAAATGACAACTTACTTATCTAACCTTCATAACCATTTCCAAACTTCTAGTTCTCTCACTCCCTTATCCTATCCCTCTTGCTCCTTGCCTTTCTTAAGCTTTTGAGTACCTTCATTCTTTCTTTCACACGCCACCTTTATACTCTCAACATCCAGTCTCTCTTTCTTACCAAAAAAGTTTTTCTTTTCAACCATAATTTTACCTGGACTTTCAACTACCTTATTGCTTTAAGTTTTGCTATATTCTGTAATATTATATGGTACTTAACCTTTTGTTACTCCTACCATTCAATTTTTTTCCAGTCCTTTTGGAAACTGTTGTAACCACATAGATACAGTTCAAATTTATGTTCTTCAGTCTCAGGTTTGTTCTAAATCTTTCTTTGTAACTCTTTAAAATGTCCTTGGTCAATTTCATCTTATGTTTCCTATGGTGTCTCATTGAAATAAAATAATTGTTACCCATCTTAATGTTGCTCACACCAATCTCTCTCTCTGGCTCTCACAATCTCTTTCTCTCCTGCTCTCTGTGAATTACCAGGCCTCTTAATCCACAGAGAAAAGTAAGATTATAAAACAGCAACTGCCTTAATTTATTTTTCCAAACTGAAAAAGAAAATATATTGTACGTATGCTCCCCTTTTTTATTCTTATTTTAGAATAAGAGGTTTCTTTCCTGTTTAAACAAAATCCCATCCACTGTAGTCTGGATCCCATTCCAGTCTAGTTCTGGGGAATCTGTTTAATCAAATGTTTCCTTTCTCTGAATTCCGTGTTTTTATATTTTCTCTCTTCACTAAATCTCTCTTCTCAGCATACAGCTTGCCTCAACTTCCTTCAGTCTTACGAATATGTACAAACAAACAATAGAATTTGAGAATATCACCCCCCCTCTAGTATGTGTTGCTTGTAGCTGTTACTTTCTCTTTCCTTCCCTTCATTGCAGTTTTTCTTAGAGACAAAGTCTGCAAATACTATCTTTTTATATTTAATATTTTATTAATATTTTATATTTTATATTTAATATATGTCTGATCATATGAGCTATATAGGTTTATAATAAAAATAGGGGAATTTGAAATGTAACAACAAATAAAATATTTACAAAGAAGAATTCTTGATTTCCCCAGGACTCAATCCATTAGCTTTTTTGTATTTATTTGAATAACTGTAGAGAAAGTATTCTTCCTAGGGTTACATCTCAATAATTGATACATCAGATTTCACTTCTCTGTCTCTGAGTTCGGTCAATACCCACTTCTCACCAACATCAGTTCTTCTTCCCTTCCTGGGCCTATGTGGAGGTTTGTGACTGGTCTGGCCAATATAATATGAGTGTGAGTGATGTGTGACATTTTGGAGCTGAGGCAGTGAGGAAGCTTCCTCCACGGATCTCCAGTTTCTGTTTCCTCCTGTAAGTATCATGGAGGAAGTCTTGTGTTGAAAATACAGTCACAATATTAAGGCCACCCAGTCCACTGAGTCACTGCATGCAAGATAGGCATGCTGAAGAATGATTTTGGCCTTGCAGAGGGTTTCACATGAATTGAAAACTAATTTTTTTTTTTTTTTTTTTTTTGTGAGGAGATCAGCCCTGAGCTAACATCCGCCAATCCTCCTCTTTTTTTTTGCTGAGGAAGACGGCCCTGGGCTAACATCGGTGCCCATCTTCCTCCACTTTATATGGGACGCCGCCACAGCATGGCTTACCAAGCAGTGCGTCGGTGCGCGCCCGGGATCCCAACCAGCGAACCCCGGGCCGCCGCAGCGGAGCGCACGCACTTAACTGCTTGCGCCACCGGGCCGGCCCCGAAAACTAATTTTATTGTGTTAATCCAGGCTGACTGGCAGATTCATGTCTCTCCGTGGCTTCTCACACGTCCCCCGAACATTTAGGAGGCTCCAGGGCTTATTTGCTTTTGGTCCATTTCATTAGTTAGAGTTCTAGTGATCTAGAAATCTTGTCTAATTATTTTCCTTGCATTTTAGTACTTCTGTGTCCTATTAGCTGTCATTGTCTCTGCCCATCTCTAAGTCCAATCTCCATGTTCCCCAGTTTCATTTCTGTACAAGCAGTGCAAAACCACCACTTTAGTATAGTGGCCCCAAATTTGTATATTGTATCTAGCTGTAGCTCAGCTGCAATTTCAAAATTACATTTTTCTCATCTCTTCTTTCTCTATTTAACCAGTGCTTGCACACTGCTCCCCACAACTTACTCCCACTAATTACTTAACTAGTTGTATCTGAGAAAGATCTGGAAAGATTGGCTTATCTTATCTGAGAAATCTTTTGTCCTACTCAGTCCCATCTTAATATCTTTGTAATGCAAATCTTGGCCTAGGGCAGAGAATTTAATTTTTCCGATTTCTCAACCTTCGCATTATAAGACTGATCCATTTTGGTCTTTAGTCAGCAAACAGACAGGGCCTCTCTTAGAAAATCTGCAATTTCTTTCCTTTCTGCTTTCAAACCACATACCTTGCCTCACTTCATATCTTTCTTAGATCGTTACCGGTGGCTTTTAAGAAATATCCAACATACTTTAGACTCCTTACTTTCTTGGTTCTTCTAAGCTCATAAATGCTACAGCTATTGAAGGTAAATAATCTGAGTCTCAATATAAAACAGGCCATGGTGTAAGCAACCATTACACCATTGTAGAAAAAGTACAGTATAGCCATACTCCCTATCAGAAAAGTGTGTCTTCATCTCCTTCTGGCCTGCCTCCAAGGCTCAGCTAATCCTACAGTTCAGGATCTATTGTTTATCACACTGGCTTTATTTCCTGTTAGCAATTTTATGTAAAATAGTATGTCTTGGTTTGAAAGTAACAGAAAACACAATTTTAACTGGCACAAGTAGTACATGGATCATCCTTCATATATGTTTCAATAAGGTTTTCTGTGATTTTTACTATATATCCCTTAGCTCTACTCTTTGCCATATGTCTGTCCGCTTTTGTCCTCCTGATAGCAAACTGGCTTTAGCTGTTCATGTGTCATAGGAAATGTCCAGAGGGACCATGTCCTGGGATTTCTAGTACTGACCTGGATCACACCTGCCCAATCCTTAGGACCCATGAGGGATGTATAGTATCAGTTTAGAGTTTGGTCATCTGTTGCAATCTTGGGTACTAGAGGAGAATGATTTGCTCCTTTTGGCTTCTTCCAGGAAAAAACAACCAATGTAATGGCACTACAAAATGAAGAGAGAAAATTTTTAAAGGAGAACCTAGGCACTATTTGAAATGGGAAAGAAGGTGAATAGACCCTGAATAGAGAAAACAGAATGTACTCTGGGCTTTGATCTATGTTTTCTTTCTAATAAAGTATAAACCAACATAATTCACCTGAAGGAAAAAAGACATATTCCTCAAATTCAAGAAAGATTGTAATTTATAAAATAATTTTAGATTTTATCTAAATTTGTTTTTGCTAATAATGGATGCTTTTAATTTTGTATGTTTCATAAAGTAATTTTAAAATCATACTAATATATATTTGATTCAGAAATGCAACACAGTGTGATTACACCATCAATTTTGCCATGTTACACTGTATCACTAGGTTAACAGATGGTATAATTGATATAGCAAAACAAAACATAAATGATACGTCAGTCTTAATATTTTAATGAATAAGCTTTTAAGAAGTGTAAGCAAAACAATATTTAAATTAAATTTACAGTTAAAATTTAACATAAATTTTACATCTCAATATAAAGAAAAGACAGACACCTAGTTCCCATGCAAAAGGCAGAAATAGAGTGAAGAATAACTAAGGACAAAATCTGCATTCTTTCATAATATCAGAGGAATTCAGCTAGATTTGTAAATTATACAAATTAAAAGTAGAATTTTTGTTTGTTCTCCTATAAAGAATGTAGTAAAATAAATTCAAATGTATCAAAATATTATACCATAGTAGGCCTGCAATAAGTATTTCTGAAAAAAATGAATAAACCAATGTGCTATTGTTTAAATTTATACTATCTCAAGTATAAAGTCATTTTAATTTTAATGAGAAAACGAAACTCTTAGAAAAATGAGTTTTACTATATTATTTAGTGAAGATTATGTATAAACATTTTTAAAGAAAACTCTCAAAGTACTTTATATTAAATATAATTTAATATTGTCCTATTTACGTTTGCATATCTGATTACAATACTTTGCAAAACTTTCTCTTGGGGACTTTGTGGAAACAGATAGAAATGGGGTCAATATGCTTTTAAAACCCTCAGGTGATTTTTCGGGGGGTCAAGAACACAACAAAAGCAACTAATTATTGAAAATGTAAGAAAAAAACAATAATACCATAAAAATCAGTGCATTGCTGGAAAGGATACTTTTCTACACAAACTGAGTTTTCATAAGGTAAGATAAAATATACTGTGGTTTTCTGTGGTCAGGAATATTGTTTATAATAAGGTTAAGTCATAATTTTAATGAAAATATTTTATATATTGCAATGGCAATAGAATTCATTTTAGTTAAAGGAGAACATGTGGGAAAAGATTCAATATTCTACCCACACTCTCATTTCTTCTCAGTTCTTGAGTTCAAATGTTGCTTCTCTCATTTTATTTAGGAAATTGACTGGATTCTGTTCTCTTCGTTATGAATATGTTAATGCATTTATCTGCCACAGGATTTTTAACTAAATGGACCATATCTTACTATTTTTTGCATGTGATAGTGCTTGGCACACAATATTCTGGGGATACTATATGGTACAAATAGTGGCATAAGTAGTTATCTGTTGGCATTTTTTAATATATTTATATGTTAATATGTTTTAAAAGTTTATAGCTGCAGAATTTAACATCAGCTATGGCCAAAATGAGTATCAACATTATGTAGTAAAATTTCTAGAAATTGCTCTGAAAAGTAAGTTGAATGTTTATTCAGAAAAGAGAAATAGGATTTCTATACTTATAATGCAGATTTCTATACTTATAAAGATAGAATTTGTTTTGCCCGACATGTAAAGAAATTGAAATTGAAAGGTGAAAACACTGTAAATATATCCTTAAGGTTAAGTCATGTTGTCAGAAATCTATAATGGCTGTATGGTGCCAAAACCGTGGCTCTGAAGGAAATTATGAAAATCACCCAGGTTAAATATTTACAATGTTCACAAAAGAAGGTAGTATATGCTATTTCAAGTGAGGGGTGCTGATGATAATGTAATAGCAGGTTAATAAGGGTTATAGTATTTGAAGTGGTTTTCACAGAGGGGATGGTATTACAATTAATCCTTAATGAGTGATTAGAATACCCACGGGCAGAGTGGAAAGGGAAATCTTCTGCTATGGTTGGAGCAAAGAGATAAAAATTAAATGCACTAACAATGTAGTGAAGGAAATGTGCATACTAGTAAGACTAGAGATAAGGATTTTATTAATTTATTCATGCAATGAATATGTATGGTTAATATGATAAATGCACAATATATAATCTCTGTGGGTGGTACAAGAATGAACACTATCTATTCACTGTATTGTATGAAACAGAGGAAGGGGGATTACTGGAAAAAAGCAAGTATATGGTATAAAGCAGGGGTCAGAAAATATACCCTGTGGGCCAAATCCAGCTCACCACCTGTTTTATAAAGTTTTATTGGCACACAGCCATGCTTATTCACTTACATATTGTCTACGGCTGGTTGCATCCTACAATGGCAGAGTTGAGTAGTTTTGACAAAGGCCATATGGCCAACAAAGCCTAAAATATTTTTGATCTGGTCTATTCCAGAAACAGTTTGCCAACCGTTGGAATAAAATATAAACAGTTTCCAGCAGACCAAAACATGTGAGCCCCTAAATGGCAGTCCAAAGAATATTCTTTCAATTATTGGATAAGTAGATCACTGAAAGCTTTTTGATCAGTGTATTGGTTTCTTGTGGCTGCTGTAACAAATTACCATAAACTTAGTGGCTTAAAACAACAGAAATTTATTTTCTCGTAGTTTTGGAGGCTGGAAGTCCAAAATCAGTATCACTGGGCCAAAATCAAGGTTTTGGCAAGGCTGCACTCTCTTCAGCAGCTCTAGAGAAAATCCTTACCTCTTGTGGCTTCTAGTAGCTGCCAGCATTTTTGGGGCACACATTCCACGTCACTCTACTCTTCAAGGCCAGCATCTTCAAATACCTTTCCGCTTCATCATCACATCCCCTTCTCCTGTCTTGTGTGTGTGCATGTGTTTCTGTGTGAAATCTCTCTCTGCATAAGTTATTCTTAAGACCAAAAAAAAAAAAAAAAAGCTCACTTTAATCACAGTGAGAGAAATGCTAAATTAAAGATGCAATTTTTACTTTATTGTATTGACAAATTTTGATAACTCACTTTTTTGCTGAGTTATTTTCACGTATTGGTAGTAATGAAATTGAAAATTCATTGGGTGGTCTTAAGAAGTCCTATCAAGACTATAGTTTTTTTCGTTTTAAAAGGAAAAAGAATAACAAGTATTTAGATTGCTTACTGATGAAAGAAAAAAGTCTTTGCTCCGAATTAAATTTCGAGAAGTTATGTGTTATTATCACCTAATACTTCAGTGAGAAAAAGTGTCAAAAAGAAATGAAGTGAGAGGAATAAGGGGTGAAAATGAGAATTTACTCTTTAAACATGGCGGGCAGCCTAGATCATTTAATGCCATCACAGCACATTATAATCTGCAGGGATGTTAATTAATTTGAACGTTTATGCTAGCCTTTTCAACTGAGCGTTTTAAACACATATTCTAGTGACTTCAACTTCAGACATGGCACTAAAAGATTCGAGCTTTCTATTTGGCATTAGAGCAGTGGAATAAACTAAGGTATTTGGAAAATTTATTCTATACATATTTTTCCTAGAAGCCAAAAAAATGGAAGGAATAATAAAAAATGTAGAGGTTATAGCTATTGAAAGAAATTCAGAGATATTCCTTTAAAAGAGCATCTTCAGGAATATTTTTGTTTGCAACACCATTAAGTATTCCGCTGAAATTATTATGTGGGCAATTTAGCAGAATGTCAAATGACAGAAGCCTGAAAGTGTATTAAGATTTTTCCATGAAGTTAGTTACTAAATGCAGCTGTTGTGAATTATGAATTCGACTATAAATTTTATCAGTAAAATTGAAAAAAGAAAACAATGATAAAAGATGAATAATAAGCATCATTTACAGAGAAAAATATAACTATAAAATGAGCATATCAGATCATCAAATGATGGCATATATGGGCACATTACATTGAGAAATTTTTGTATGGAGAAGCTAATTTTTCCCACCTTTTTCATTATTTTATAATCCCTCACATCCTTTGCATTCTCCTTTCTTATTGACATCTTTAGTGTAGTCTCTCCAATCATATATCTTTTGAACTACAAGGGAAAAAAAAGTGAGTTCATAATATATCTATTCACCTGGCTCCTTTCACAATGGTTCCAAAGAGCTAATTGAGTGTGACATCCTTTTCTGCTTGGAAGAAACTGCTTGCTGTCAGCATGATTTCACTTCTTATAAAATTGTCATTGTGGTTTTGCCTGTCTCTTTCCAGAAAGATGCCCGTCTTAAAGGCAGCCACGCCAGAAAATTATCTTCCTAATACATTCAAAGATTTGTGGCCTCTCTTTGAATGTGTGAGGCTTGGCATGATTATATTAAATCACAGTTCCTTAAGAAAGACATATACATTAGTACACTACTTTAGGTGTTGACAACAGTGTATGTAAATATTCCATACAGTCAAGCAATGATTCTCAAAATACATTTCCCCAACCAGAGACATCAGCATCAGCATCACCAGGGAGCTTGTTAGAAATATAAATGATTGGGCCACACCCCAAACTGAATCAGAACTTCCAGGGATGGGACCCAAGAATTGGTATGTAATAAACTCTCCAGGTGATTCTGATTCATGCTCAAGTTTTGAGAAATAAATTTTTTTAAAAATAGCCTGTGATAGCAGGAAATACCTGAGCCCTAGAGTGGGAAGTATCTAATTGTGAATACTTGCTCTCCTAAAGGAAGCAGTTGACTGTAATTGTTCAATATCTTGGCCCTTGTGTGCCTATTAACAGTGTTTAAATTGTGTCTTCACCAATTACTGAGCTCAAGCAGGATACTTAATATATTGGTTCTAATTTTTATCCTCTGAAACATAATGACACTGGTAGCCTTTAATGGTTATTTAATAAGGGCTTAATATATTCTAGTCATTGTCACACTATGTTTTTTATATTATTGATTTTGTATGTTCTTTTAGGCAAAATGCTTGTCTTCTGAGTACCAGTCTCTCATATAAAAAAATTGGAAAAGAATGCCTTAGAAGAACTTCTATACAAATCAAATATAAAAATGCACATTGCAGCGTTTAAGACTGTGCTCCAGGATGCATGGTAAGTAACCAGTTCAGAGTGCCTTCCTATTTGTTTGCAATTATAATTGTTTGCTTCCACCTTTTGAAAGCTTTCATTGCTAAATATTAATTTCAGTACTTTCTTCACTTTCTCTCTAGCTTAAAGTCAGTTTCTATTCGACATTCTCCACTTGGCTGTATAATGGGCCTTTCAAAATGAATGTGCCCCAAGCTGAGCTCCTGATCTGTATTCCAATTCTCCTCCACCAGCCAAATCTGCCCTTCCCCCAAGCTACATTACCTCAGTAAGCGACGATGTTTTCTACTTGCTCAGGCCAAAACTTTGAGTCACCCTGGATTCTTCTTTTCCTGCTCATCACACTTAGCCTATGTCATCTTTTCAAAATTTTTCTTTCCTCCATCTTCAAACATATATTCAGCACATCTCACTCCCTCCACTGCTACCACTCTGACCTGAGTCACCATCCTCCCTCACCTGTTCCTTCAACAGCCGCCTAGCTCATGTCCACTTTTAGGCCCCTGTCCCTCCTCTGATCATTTCCCAATGTAGAAGCCAGACTGATCTAAGAAGTAAGCCATATCTTGCCCTCTCCTTAAACACCAACTGCTCCCCATCTTACCCAGAGAAAGAGTCACAGGCTCCCAAATCAGTGCTTCTCAAACTATCTGTGGGGCAAAGGACCATTTTCCCCCAAGTTTTCATGGACCAGTGCTGTTATAATATAATAAATAAATAGAAATGAATTAATAGAAAATTTTTTTTTAAAAAAGACATGCAAAATTCAAACAATGATCATGCTCCTGGATGTCATGGTAATGTCAAATAGCTATAAAAGTGTTTAAACACTTTCTCTCAATGTCTACATTTATCTTGGCACTAATTCATGGATCACTTTCTGAACAGCTCTGCAGTAAGTAATCTGTCCACACTGTCTTAATTGCTTGGCCTCATCTCCTACAACTCCCCCCTCGCTCCATCTGCTAACTGCTGCTTGTATCGCCTCCAGGAAGGGAGGCGCATTTCTGCTCCAACCTCTGCTTTTGCAGATGCCTCTGCTTACAGAGCTCTCCTCCCTGGAATCTGTATATAGATCCTCACTTGCTTTACTCAAAGGTCGATTTCTCATTGAAGCCTTCTTCTGACCGTCTACCTAAAATTCACCACCCTACACACTCCTTTTCCCAGCTTTTGTTTCCTTCTTTCCACTTATCATGATTCCTATGTCATATTTATACCTAGTTATATTGTTTACCGTCTGTCTTTACAACCAGAATGCAAGCTACTGGGCCCACGGTGGCTAGAATAGTGCCTGATACATGATGAGAGCTCAATAAATTGTCGTTGAATGGATGAGTGATTGAATGAATGAGTGAGTATTTGAAGATGCAGTATTTGAAGTATGCAGATCCTTCAAGTGCCAACGAAATTATGGTTGTTATTACGAAAATCTTCAGTAGAAAACACCTTTTCACAACATAAGTATAATGAAAAGAGTGCTTAATAAAGCCAAGGCTCATTGATAATTCTATATATTTTCTCAAATTGCCAACGAATATACTGGTTCTAAATTATTTGAATTAATGCACATTACACTAAAAGAGACTGTTAAAATTCAATAGAAACCCTTCAGAAAATGATAATTCAGGCTAGTTTTCAGGAGTGAAGCAATTTCTAGTCTTACATGAAGTTAACTATGTCATATAAATTTTGCTTGCTCAAAAGTGGAATTCCTTTCATAATTCATCAAGAAATCACCATAGCTGTGTAACACTGGTTTGCTACTTCCATATTTGCCAGGAGAAAAATTAAATAAAAAGGAACCAACCAAACAAAATTCTTGAGCCTGGGTATGACAATCCTTTTACTCTTCAAAACCTCCTACTGTTAGAAAGACTCAGGTATGTTCCAAAGATTTTTCAAAACATATTCTTAGTCTCCTAAAACTTTATCAACCTTCAACACATTCATTGGACAGGTGCAAATCAACTAAGAATTGAATAGCATCCAATTACCATATACCTGTATATAAATGTTCCTAGGGGATCATTTAGTCCAATTTAACCATTTTAAAGAGAAGGAATGTGAATTTCAGAAATGAAATACAGTTAATAAAAAGTCAGTCAATGAACAGATTTCTCTTCACTCCTAATCCAGTGTTATTTTTGTTATACTATAACAGCACTTATAAAAGATTATTAGAGCATTCATAAAATAAAAATAAGCAAAATCCTTCCAATTCTAATTTAAAAGGTGGTTAAACAATAAATCATTGAAAATTACATGTGCATATTTTAAATATTTGATTTTATTTTAAAATAAATAAGTAGCATTTCCTGTGCTGAACATTTTACATAGAATTAAAGCCTTTGAATATGGATCTGTCCAAGGATAGTGAATTCTTCCATAAATAACAGATTTCCAATTTGGATTTCCTTAAATACAGGTGAGATGTTCAAAAATCTCGTGACATAATCTGAAGGGATAATTACTTAGAAATGTACCAATCCCATCACTGCTTTATAGTAGCCTTACACTGATGTAGTAAGAAAAAGGATACTTTTAGCAAATCATTTTTTTTTTTTTGTGAGGAAAATCAGCCCCGTGCTGACATCTGCCAATCCTCCTCTTTTTTTGCTGAGGAAGACTGGCCCTGGGCTAACATCCGTGCCCATCTTCCTCCACATTATATGGGACGCCGCCACAGCATGGCTTGCCAAGCGGTGAGGCGGTGCGCACCCGGGGTATGAACAGCGAACCCCAGGCCGCTGCAGCGGAGCGCGTGCATTTAACCGCTTGCGCCACCGGCCGGCCCCTAGCAAATCATTTTTTTATTTCTATAGTTTTCAAGTATCCCTAAAACATGTTTCTTCTTTTCAGACTTACATCTGATTTGTTTTTAAAATGTTTATGCCACAACAATAAAATATAACTAACATAAATAAGCTTGGGAACAAATCTAAACGATTGACTGCATCATTAGTTTTCGTGTAAAGTATGCCACCTTCTTAGGGACTGGCCTATCGGCCATAAATAATCAGTATCCAATAAGCACCAAAATGTGTGTTTTACAATGGAAATGGATACTTTCGTTTAATTGTGCAGTTATTTAAAAGGATTTTAGTAAGGGCACTTCCACAGTATTGATTAACAATAATATATTTGTGTTTATCTCAGCCGTTGAAGCTAAACATTAAAGTCAAGACCCTAGGAGTAGCCAGGTTAATTTAGAGGATGCATTATACTGGCCCGTTGCTGTAAGCAGGCTGAGCAAAATCACTGTGGCGGTGAAATGAAAGACTAATTAACTTTCCGACACGCTCATATGAGAGCCACCACACCTTTACTAAATACTGACATTTGGTCCATATATTTTATTTATTATTTATCCATACACTCTAAGAAGAGCTTATTTTCAGCCATTTGAATCACTCGTTTTGATGCAAGGTTGGTATTTACAAGTTAAATAAACACAGATATTTCAATTTATATATGTATCAAAACTGAAAAATCAGTTTATTTTTTCCTATGGAATCATTCACTATACTTTGGGCGTGCAAAAGGGCAAATTGAAGTTTGTGTGTATCTGTTTCTTATTCTTCCATGGTGGACACTAACAAGCACTAAATGTGTGTAAATATGCATATCTGGGGAATTATGATATTTAAATACATAGTACTTTATTTTATTTTATGTTACTTCAAGTGAATACTCCCTTGAAATAATTAAATGATTCTACTATTTTAATATTTACTCTTATTAAGAAGGGATGCACATTATTTTAACAAGCTCATGGAATTTCAATTTTAGACTTTAATTCTATTAGGAGTTTTATTACAAAATTTATGATGGTTTTGAAATTGCTTTTTTTCTCTTATTCAAGAAACATGCTATTTTTCTGGAAAGCTTTATTGTAGTGCATTCATTATGAATGACAAAACTTAACAGTAGTACTATCAATACCATAATGGCTATATTTTTCCAAGAAAATAGTTAAAGATATTATTAGTGATGAAAACATGAAGTCACCTTGAAAAAATCCATTTCTGTGGTAACCTAAATGCATAGGATATGACTTTATAATTACTAATGATAATCTTCCTGTGAAGACTAAGGAAAACAGATCATGGTAAAGATTTCTAACTAAACCATGTGATAACTGGCACAAGATACAGCTTCTACAAATAGAATTGCTTTTAGAAAAAGTTCATTGAAAAGATAAATGATCTTTTTTTCCCCTAAACATCATCATTATTCTCGGAATAGTGTTTTACTCCTTTTGCAAAATTGTACCCAATAATTAAACATTAATAGAACAAAAATATCCGTTTTGTGAACTCTCATTTTGCATTCCAGAAGCATTCTACACAGAGCTGAAGAGAAGACTCACAATTCTCAGCAAATGACATATCCTCTTCAACATTAGACCAAAATTATTTTTTGAGAACAAAATAATTTAGTTTCTATAAGCACTGATAAAGCCAAGAATAGTAAAATAATCAATGAGCAGTGTGCTGCTGATTATCGTCCATTTTATCAAGTCTCCTAACAGACTAACGTTTGCTCTGTGTTCTTTCATGATAAGGCTGTTTTTATGCTTCTATGATTTCTCTAACCGAAAGTTGAAACATTCTGTAGAGTGTTCCTGCAAAATGTCCTATTTACTTGAGAGAATAGTAGCACCAAATAAAAAAGTATATCTTAAACATTGACACTAAAAATGAATAAGGTAATGTAAATTCTTTACAATAATATGTTGGACAACTAACTCAATAAGAATTAGTAATAAAAAAGCTACTGTATAAACTTCTTTCAAGATTCATGGAAAGAGAAAAAAGTTACTGATTGATCACATTTTAAGAAAATATAAAATATAAAAATACAATCTTTGAAACCTAATTTGGAAGATGAATCCAAAAAGTTTCTTTGAAAATATGCTATGAAATGTGGCCAGAATGAGCCTTCTAAAGAAGGTCACTCTCAGGTTGTATGGCTAATATTTTAGGTCTGATTTAAGATTCTTATGTTTTCTTTATTACTTGATGTCTTAATCAGTTTGGGCTGTTATAACAGAATGTCATAGACCAGGTGGCTTAAACAATAGAAATTTAGTTCTTACAGTCTGGAGGCTGGGAAGTCCAAGATCAAGGTGCCAGTATGGTCGAGTTCTGCTGAGAGCTCCCTTCCTAGATTGCAGGGAGCTGTCTTCTTGCTGGGTCCCTACATGGTGGAGAGCAGAGAGAGACTCCTTTTCTCCCCCACTTTTTATAAGTGCAGTAATCCCATCATGAGGACCCCACTCCATGATCTAATCTAACTCTAATTGAGGATAGAGTTACAGTATATGAATTTTGAGGGAATACAAACATTCAGTCCATAGCACTTAAGGTCTACCATTTAGGTCCAGATTACAAATATACCAACTCTGATTCAGTACTTAGACCATAATATAGTTCTTAGAGGCTTTTATACATTTTTCTATGTCAATTCATACACACAGACAGAGACATATATATATACACATATATATACATATATACATGCTATGGACTGAATGTTTGTGTCTCTTCAAAATTCATATGTTGAAACCCTAATGCCCAATGTGATAGTATTCGGAGGTCCAGCCTTTGGGAAATAATTAGAATAGAATATATATATTCTATTATATCTGTCATATTGTAGTTAAATTTGCTGTTTCCCTAAAATAGTTTATATTGCTTCTATATCTCTTTGGTGTGGCTCTTAATTTCATCTTTAACTTTTCCTCAGATTATCAATTATTTGTTTCTAGAGTTGTTTGTCTCAGGTTCATCCTCACAATTCACTGCTTTGTCTTCTGTCAAACAATTTCTACTTAGTTTAAACAGCATATGTGAAGCCAAATAAGATTACTGTTAAATTATTGTCTTTTTTTATTCTAAGGTACATTTCTATTTTAACATTTTTTGAAATTATGTTATATTTTAAAATCAAAGTCAAAAACATGTGCCAGCCACCAGAGGGATAAACCGTGATGTAGTTAGTACTGTCTGTGCAAGTTTAAATTTAGACAACCTAGAAGGGATGTGAGTGTCACCTCAGTTAAATTTTTGCACTAGTGTTTCTTTCCTGTTTGAACTCTAGTACGTTAGGCAATGCAAATAAAGAAAGAGAAAAAAGCTAAATCTTACTATAGATAATATGTTCAAAATATCAGATGTTTGTGTGACTGAGATGTATCTTGTGGAGAACTTTTGGAAGGGTCCCAGCAATTTATTTGCAGAAAGTTTCCAGCCAGCTTTCTGAGAATCTATCTAATTTCCAATGATCATGAATCCAATGGGAGTGGGGTGAGGGGGTGCTGTCACAGAAAACTCTGGTATTCTTCATGTGGATTGAAACTGTATTATCTGTCTTAAATGTGTAAAGCAAGATCTAGCCAAAGTATTGAGCCTTCCAAAAAGAAAAAGTCACATGTTACTGTGATAGTTTCATAATTGCATTGGTCAGGAGTAAGTTAAAGAAAACTTTAGACTTTGGATTGAAAAAGAGCTTAACTAGAATTCTAGTTTTTGCCTAACATTTATTGTACTCTCACTGTACCCCAAGAACTATTCTCACTATATTAAATATATTAATATTTTTCATTTTTTACCCTAGGTACTATTATTTGCCCTCATTTACAGATGAAGAAACTAATATACAATGGTTAAGAAAACTGCTAATACAGTATAAGGACAGAAATCAAACTTAGTTTATCTGGTTCCACAGTGTGTGCTCTTAACCATTATATTTGCCTTTCAATTGTGTTACATAAGAAGAAAATGTTCTGTTGTTTTAATGATCATGTATTACTTTCTCTGTCTACTTTCTATTGGGAAGGATTTCCTTGTTTTAGGAAATTGATTCTATGCCCACCACCACAATTTAGCTTTACTGGGAACTTCCTGGGACTCCACACGATCAAGTTGGAGCAAGTAAGTACTTTCTTAGGTGGTTTTGGTTGTTCGTTTTAATTAAAAACTTGATGTAGAGACTGCATAAGTAGCTCTAATCATTTCTGGCAGCCATGTCTCCTGCTCTGTGAAATAAACAAGTCTACCAATTTGAAATAATTAAGCTAATATAGGACACATATTTTGACAGAACGGCCCTGCCAGTAAGCATCCCTTGCATCAGTCTGAGAGTAACCAGGAACCCAGAGCCATTCTTAATATTACAGAAATAAAGGAGTTTAACATAGATCTAATGTTGGATTTGCACGAATGTGTAAAGAGCTGGGAGACTGAAGGTCAAGGTGAGAAAAATTCATTCATAACTTCATCATGAAATACTCAAGCAGCTTTCCATAATTTGTTGGGAAAATTCCACCACCATCTTAATAGGGAGAGAAAAGCAGTGCTTACAAAGAAGACTGAGAAGCCACTGTACTAGGGTTGTGACCTCTCGAGAAAAATAACTTTTCCTCCTCCCACCTTCCAAATATTTTGTGAGTTACTCTCAGTGGCAAAATCTAATCCAGATCCATAAAATGAAAGAGGACCCAGTACATGTAGTGTTGGGGTCTCCTCTGCAATGCAATGCAAAAGAAACCTTCAAATGAGTGACTGACATGCAAAGTTGACAACTGACAGAATAGCACACTCTTTTCCTGCATATTCCCTGATTATAGTATACAGTCATTTGGTGTTTTAGGACTGAGATCTGAGAGATAGATGAGACAATGTGAACTAAAGAAATGGTGGACCTGTGGGGAGAAGGAAATGGTGGTCATTAAGATCCATGGATAATTTCAAACCTATGGAAAATCACTCCAGCAAGACTTACTTGCATAATTGCTTGATGACTTCATGTAAAATGACATGTGTCTTAAAATTACAGCAGCAGTTGCTACTCTGAAGGGTATGTCATGAGATTTCTCATTAACTGAGAATCACTCTACTTCTAGAATACCTCTGACCACAAACTTGTATTCCTCCAAAATAATTACACAGAGATTGCTGAGATCACATATATCTTGACAACATTATTCCCTCTCAGTGTTTCAACACCCTTCTTATTTATATTCTTTCTTTCTTATGAAGATTAGTACCTTAATTCATTAATTTCTTTGCATTTCTATTTACCATCCATTTTCTTGCCCTGAAAATTTTCTGATAGATTTATTGCAGCTTTCAAATCAAAAATTAATCTGCCTATCCTATAGATGCATCCTTTCACACAGAATATAGACCACTTCTAGAAAATGAAATCCATTCTCTCTGACATTGTTTCACCAAAATTTCACAAATGTGTAGATTGTTGTCCACTTATATGTCCTCAGAATTTCTTGTCTCTTTGACAAGTCCGTATTTCCTTCTCTTTCCTCAAATCCCCTGTTATGGAAGGTAGACTATCTGGCACGACCATTTGATGAGTTTGGTGAATTCTATCCCCCACAGAAACATGAATTATCCTAGAGAAGAATTTAAAGCTCTGGAAGTTGGCCAAAGGACATTTAGCAAAATGCAAAGCATCTACTTAACAAAATCTACAAAAACTTAGTAAGAACAGTGATAGGCTGTGGCATTTGAGCCAGTGGCAGCAACTATCTCCCCCAGTTTCCTGTTACAGAGCGTCTATTCTGATTGGTATGAGTAAACACAAGGACTGGTAGAGATATCCCTCCCAGGTGTCTGCTGTGAAAGGGCTAGTCAGGGTGGACTCAGCAATCGGTGATCAACACCAGCTCCTGTCTCCCTTAATTCCCTGTTGTGAAGAGTCTATTCAGGGTGGGCAGCGGCAGCAAATTCGTGTTTTTCCTTCTCCTCAATCTCACCATTTCCCATTTGGGTGGCCAACAATCGGAGGAGGCTAACAGCTCTGTGCTACCACTAAAGCAGATAGCCAGGAGTTTAAAAGAGAGATTGAGGAAAGAGAAAAAGAAGGCTCTGCTAAAATCACACTCATCCTAGTATCTGGAAGACTGTTTACATGTCTAAGGCTTCACTCTTTCAAGAGTCACTGGAAAGGGTACTCTGAACTATTAATCCCTGGTGCTGAAAATATGACAACTAGTGAATTAACTGAACTTTGAAATCAATTCACAGGCCACACAGAGATCCAATGGTAAATGGTGCAGACTTTATGGGTCCAGAGGGCTTAAACTCACCTACCGACCAATAAGTGGCCGTTTGCTAAGCTATGCTAACCCAGGAGAGACCCCAAGGAAGCCAGATTCAAAAATAAAAACAAGGAAAAAAACCCGAGCAGAGACATCGAAGGAAGCACACAGGAGGAGAAATAGACTTCACAGAATTAATCTTGCTAAGTCAGTAAATAAAGAAATAAACCAACAGCAATAACAACTCTCAGAAGTAGGGTGGGTGAGACTCCAAAGTTACTACAATATATTGTATAAAATATTGAGTTTGCAATAAAAAATTTTGAGACACGAAGAGACAAGAAAGTATGACGCATACATATGTAAGAGAGACAAAGAGAATACTTTTGAAGGGCCTAGATGTTGGAATTAGCAAAGACTTCAAAGCAACAGTATAAGTATGTTCAAAAAACTAAAGCTATAAGAGAATACTATGAGAAATTATATGCCAACAAATTGGACAATCTAGAAGAAATGGATAAATTCTTAGACTTATACAACCTCCCAAAATTGAACCAAGAAGAAATGGAGAATCTGAATAGACCAATCACAAGTAAAGAGATTGAAACAGTAATCAAAAACCTCCCAAAAAATAAAAGTCCAGGACCAGATGGCTTCTCCAGTGAATTTTACCAAACATTCAAAGAAGATTTAATACCCATCCTCCTCAAACTATTCCAAAAAATAGAGGAAGATGGAACACTTCCTGAATCATTCTATGAGGCCAACATCACCCTGAAACCGAAACCAGACAAAGACAATACAAAGAAAGAAAATTACAGGCCAATATCGCTGATGAACATTGATGCAAAAATCCTCAACAAAATATTGGCAAACCGAATACAACAATATATTAAAAAGATCATACACCATGATCAAGTGGGATTTATACCAGAGACGCAGGGATGGTTCAACATCCGCAAATCAATCAACGTGATACATCACATCAACAAAACAAAGAATAAAAGCCACATGATCATCTCAATAGACGCAGAGAAGGCATTTGACAAGATACAACATCCATTTATGATAAAAACTCTCAATAAAATGGGAATAGAAGGAAAGTACCTCAACATAATAAAGGCCATATATGACAAACCCACAGCTAACATCATACTCAACGGGGAAAGACTGAAAGCCATTCCTCTGAGAACAGGAACGAGGCAGGGCTGCCCACTCTCACCACTCCTGTTCAACATAGTACTGGAGGTTTTGGCCAGAGCAATTAGGCAAGAAAAAGGAATAAAAGGAATCCAAATAGGTAACGAAGAAGTGAAACTCTCACTATTTGCAGATGACATGATTGTATATATAGAAAACCCTAAAGAATCTGTTGGAAAACTGTTAGAAACAATCAACAACTACAGCAAAGTTGCAGGGTACAAAATCAATCTACAAAAATCAGTTGCATTTCTATATGCTAATAATGAACTAACAGAAAGAGAGCTCAAAAAGATAATACCATTTACAATTGCATCAAAAAGAATAAAATACCTAGGAATAAATCTTACCAAGGAGGTGAAGGACCTATACAATGAGAACTACAAGACATTATTGAGGGAAATCTACGATGACATAAAGAAATGGAAAGATATCCCATGCACGTGGATTGGAAGAATAAACATAGTTAAAATGTCTATATTACCTAAAGCAATCTACAGATTCAATGCAATCCCAATCAGAATCCCAATGACATTCTTCACAGAAATAGAAAAAAGAATACTAAAATTTATATGGGGCAACAAAAGACCCCGAATAGCTAAAGAAATCCTAAAGAAAAAGAACAAAGCAGGAGGCATCACAATTCCTGACTTCAAAACATACTACAAAGCAATAGTAATCAAAACAGCATGGTACTGGTACAAAAACAGACACACAGATCAATGGAACAGAATTGAAAGCCCAGAAATAAAACCACACATATACGGACAGCTAATTTTCGACAAAGGTGCTAAGGACATGCAATGGAGAAAGGAAAGTCTCTTCAATAAATGGTGTTGGGAAAACTGGACATCCACATGCAAAAGAATGAAAGTGGACCATGTGCTATCGCCATTCACAAAAATTAACTCAAAATGGATCAAAGACCTGAAGGTGAGACCTGAAACTATAAAACTCATAGAAGAAAATATAGGCAACACACTATTTGACATTGGGTTTAAAGGAATCTTTTCGGATGACATGCCTACCCAGACTAGGGAAACTAAAGAAAAAATAAACAAGTGGGACTTTATCAGACTAAAGAGCTTTTATAAGACAAATGAAATCAGAATCAAGATGAACAAACAACCAACCAGCTGGGAGAGAATATTTGCAAAACATACATCTGACAAGGGGTTGATCTCCATAATATATAAAGAACTCACACAATTGAACAACAAAAAAACAAACAACCCGATCAAAAAATGGGCAGAGGAAATGAACAGACACTTCTCCAAGGAAGATATACAGATGGCCAATAGGCACATGAAAAGATGCTCAACATCACTAATCATCAGGGAAATGCAAATCAAAACAACACTAAGATACCACCTCACGCCCGTTAGAATGGCTATAATCACCAAGACAAAAAACAACAAATGTTGGAGAGGATGTGGAGAAACAGGAACCCTCATACACAGCTGGTGGGAATGCAAATTGGTGCAGCCTCTATGGAAAACGGTATGGAGATTCCTCAAAGAATTAAAAATAGAGATGCCCTATGATCCAGCCATCCCACTACTGGGAATCTATCCAACGCACCTGAAATCAACAATCCAAAGAGGCTTATGCACCCCTATGTTCATTGCAGCATTATTCACCATAGCCAAGAAGTGGAAGCAACCTAAGTGTCCCTCGACTGACGATTGGATTAAGAAAATGTGGTATATATATACAATGGAATACTACTCAGCCATAAAAAAAGACAAAATCGTCCCATTTGCAACAACATGGATGGGCCTGGAGCGTATTATGTTAAGTGAAATAAGCCAGAAAGAGAAAGACAAACACTGTATGATATCACTCATATGTGGAATATAAACCAACACATGGACAGAGAAAACTGGACTGTGGTTACCCGGGAAGTGGGGGTGGGGGGTGGGCACAAGGGGTGAAGGGAGTCATATATGGGGTGATGGACAAACAAAAATGTACAACCCAAAATTTCACAATGTTAGAAACCATTAAAATATCAATAAAAAAAAAAAAAAAAAAAAACTAAAGCAAATTGTGTTGCAATAACTAAACGGAAGTACAATAAAGATGACTCTTCAGATAGGTAATATCAATAAAGAAGTAAAATTATTTTTAAAAAGAACCAAATGAAAATTGTGCAGTTGAAAAGTCCAATAACTGAAATGAAAACTTTCACTAAAAGGGCTTACCAACAGATCTGAGCTGGCAGAAGAAAAAAAATAAACAAACGAGATAGATGAATAGAGATTACACAATCTGAAGAACTGAGAGAGAAGGAATGAAAGAAAATAAACAAAGCCTCAGAAAAATGTGGGCTACCACTAAGCACATCAACTGACACGTAATGGGAGTACTAGAAGGAGAGACGAAAAAGAAAGGGGCAGAAAAAATGTTTGAAGAAAGAATGGCAGAAAACTTCCTAAATTTGATGAAAAGCATTAACCCACACATCCAAAAATCTAAACAAACTACAAGTTGGCTAAACACAGAGTCATACCAAAACACATAAACATACTGTTGAAAGCCAAAGATAAAGAGAAAATCTTGAAACTGCAAGAGAAAAATAACTCATATAGAAAGAAACCACAATAAGTTAAACAGCTGACTTCTCATGAGAAACAGTGGAGCCAACAGGTGTGAGATGACGTATTCACAGTGCACAACGAATCTCGTATCCAGTAAAACTGTTTTCCAAAAGTTAAGTCAAATTAAACATGTTTGTGCATGTAAAATAAAAACCTGAGAGCATTCGTTGACAGCAGACCTGCCTTAAAATAAATCCCCCCCAAAAATTCTGCAGGCTGATAAACCCTATCATTTTTCCCCATGCCCACCCCTATAATTAGTTGAATTCACATCTTGCTACACCAATGAGCCCATCAGGCAAGAATAAGCTACAATTTTTACCTTAACTTTCAAATCCCTTATAAGCCTCAGAATTCTTGCCTCATTTTTTGCTGTTGCAGTGAAAGAAATAAAATGCTACATATTCTGTCCAATGAGAATTTCTCTCTTTGTACTTTAGATACTATATAATTTCCCTTCATGGATTTTCCTCTCTTTATCATTCTTTCATCCTTATTTCTTCTCTATCATTATTATTATTATTATTTACTATTCTTACTCTCTTCCTTTTTGATAAAAAGCATGCTCAACTTCTCATTTAATGAAAATAAAACCCAAAATTTCTTCCTCAATCCTATATCCACTCCCATTCATATAAACAATTTATCTCTTTCCTTGTCATATAACTGAACTTCAAGGAAAAAAGTGTTGATTGTCTTCTATTTCTCTATTTTAATTCATTTGCTACTTACTGCAATGTAGTTTCCACTTTGAAAAAAAATGACCCTTAATAAATCGAGCTATGACCTTTATGTTATCAGGGTCTTTTCTGCAAATTTTACCCTCATGCTTATTATGTACATGTTCAGAGAATATAGACTTCTAGGTTTAAGATAATTTTCTCTCACCATTTTGAAGGCATTTCCTCACTCGTTTCTGGCTTTTCGCATTTCTGTTAAGAATACTGAAACTTTTCTAATTACAGATATTTAGTACATAGGGTGATCAATCATCTTGCTTTGCCTGGGCAGTTCTGGTCCAAATCAAATCAATGGTCACAGAGGAATTATTAATAATGTTCACATCTTCTTTCAAATGTAAAAAAATGTTTGAAAGATATATGGACATTTTATTCATGTGACCTACCTATTTCCCCTAGTATTACCACACTACCCCTTATTGAACATCTATTTTCTCCCATTATGCTTTTTATTTGGTGGAATATTTCAACCTAGCAATTTATGTCTTTAAATTCTGACAATTTAAAAAATATATATATATTTTTGTGAGGAAGATTAGCCCTGAGTTAACGTCCGTTGCCAATCCTTCTCTTTTTGCCGAGGAAAATCAATCCTGGGCTAACATCCGTGTCCATCTTCCTCTACTTTATATGGGACACTGCCACAGCATGGCTTGATAAGCAGTGCAGAGGTCCACAGTGCAAGTCTGCGCTGGGATCCAAACCTGCGACCCCCGGGCCACTGAAGTGGGGCACGCGAACTTAACTGCTATGCCATCAGGCCGGCCTCTAAAAAATATTTTTATAAGTTCGTCCCCTCTACATCCTCTATTCTGTCCATCTGGCATTTATTTCAGACATTGGACTTGCTAGACTGATCAACTAATTTTTAAAACATAATTTCTCTGAAATTTTCCACCTTTTTTTTTTTTTTTTTCTTGTTTCACCTGTGGAAGGTGGGGGCATGAGTTTATTTTCCAAACATTCTAGTTAAATTTTAACTTTTATAATATTTTTCATTTCAAAGATATCTCTCAGTTTTTTATTTTTCCTTTTCTCAGCATCATCTTCTTTTCTTTTATATTTTTTGTACTTGACCTACCTGGAGTCTGAGAAGATTAATAACCCCATAGCCCCATACCTGGTGTTCACCTCCTGGTTAGTCTTCTCTGCCTCCTTCAAGTTACTTTGTCTGTCTATTGATTTGTTCTTGGTCTTTCATATGAGAGATTCTACTTTCATATCTATTGATTCTTGTCTCTGCTTTAAAAAAAACAACAGTGAGGCATTATAAAGGTATTTTAGAAGCTCTTAGCCAATACCGCACTGCCCCAATCATGCGACTGTAAAAAAAAGAAAATTATGGATTTCCATCCATAGGAGAATAATTCTTGCAATGTGCCATTATTTCTTTTCACTTCTTCTCTCTCTCCATCTTTACTGATGCTTAATTAGCACATATCTCAATTTCCCCTGACTTTTTTTTTTTTACTTTTTTGTGTGTGTGAGGAAGATCAGCCCTGAGCTAACATCCATGCAAATCCTCCTCTTTTTGCTGAGGAAGACCAGCCCTGAGCTAACATCTATTGCCAATCCTCCTCCTTTTTCCCCCAAAGCCCCAGTAGATAGTTGTATGTCATAGTTGCACATCCTTCTAGTTGCTGTATGTGGGACGCGGCCTCAGCATGGCCCGACAAGCTGTGGGTCGATGCGCACCCAGGATCTGAACCGAGGTTGCCAGTAGCGGAGCGCGCACACTTAACTGCTAAGCCACAGGGCCGGCCCCTCACCTGACTTTTTCTCCAACTGTGTCTGATGAAAGGTGGAAAATGTAATATAACTTTTTAAATTTTGTGTTGTGTGTGTCTGTGAAGAGAGATTATGTCTTGAAAGTTTCTGAATGATTCAGTAATGTTTTTCTTGTTTATAACTATACAGATTTATGTAAAGAAATATGAAAAATATATAAATATGTAAGATTTCTTTTTAACAGCAGTTATACTTATAAGACCTATATTTTTTCTGATGGTAGACTTAGAAGTTTTAAGTAAATCAAGGTGAATTTGGAGAAAGAAATGTGTTGGATTTTTCTTTATAACTTCTTTTTGAAGGAGGAGAGTGAAGCCATTATGACCAATCATAAAATATTTACTAAAGCCTTTTAGAGAACCTTGAAGTAAATTTAAGGTCGGCGAGAAGATTTCAAATGCTTCTTCCAAGTAGAACATTTACTTAGAGGAAAATGGGAATCAGTTCAAACTTCCTTGAATAGCATTTACTTTTACATGGGCAAACAAATAATTTTGTAAAGGGCTTCTGTAGGAGAACAAAAACATTACTAATTGCATTTTAATATTTATCATAACATGTGTACCTGATGGATCAAATTTATGATAGAAGCGTAGAGTGTTTTTTCTTTATGTACATTATAAAGGACACTGAAAACCTTCTATAAGTGAAGTTTATAATATATGTATGTCCGTTTCATGAAACTTACACCAAATTTCTCTATTCCAATACTTGCAAAAGCTATAGTTGCTGTTTCTTTGCTTTAAGAGCATGTTATTGATCCTATCTATGATTTTATATAGAGAAATTTGTGAGGAATGCAAACTCCTGCAATTTTATAATTATCTTTATGGGAAAGCATCCTCCACTTTACAAGAACTAAATCATGATGCAACTTCTAGGAATGTACTGGGGTTATAAATTTAGATTGTGCATAGATTGAAATTTATGTGTATCTTTGATTCAATGCAGTTAATTTGTGTTTTGTTGTTAAGATATGTAAGAGAAAAACAGGTTCAAATGCAAGTGTCAATGTATAAATGTGTTGGAATTGACCTCTATTTAAGGTCATTTAAAAAAAAAGTGATGGAGCTATTTAAGCAAACATAATCTATTACATACAATTTGCTATATCATAACCCTATCTCATTGCAATGCAGCAATTATATAACATTACATGTAAATGAAGCTATAATCATAGATATATGTTTTAGCTTCATTTAAGTCTATTGCTCAGAAAGTCAAACTCATTTAAAGCTGCTGTTGGACTCTTAAAATATACATGTTCAGGCCCTGATCTTGATTACAAGAAAAGCTGTAATTGTCTACAGTTCAGCTCACATTAGAATTTGACCTGGATTGCGCAGTTGCTTATTAAAAACATCATATTTTATTTTGTGCTTTGGGAATAATGCATTTGGGGTAGAGTTACCTTAAATTCGTACTAGGGATAAAACTTGAAAGCCATATACATATATCCCTTTATTAAGGACATACCGAGCCACAGTTGGAAGGAAGAGCTATGATATTGTATTTAAAAACCTATGTGGTTCTTTAATACAAAGCAGGCTGACTTAGGCTGCATTAAGCACAGAGCTGCTGACACAGTGAAGGATTATACTTTAATATGAAACAGGATGATTAAATGATGTGCAAACTTCCTAACAAAGTAGCATGCAGGATACTGGAACATATGGTTCTGGACTTTTTTTTCCTCAATAACTACAGATTCTGGCCAGAGATTTTTGTTGATTTGTACAAAATCTCTTGATTAGAATCCTCAGCCATCTGCTGTAGGATGGCAGTGTATGAAAATGTCAGCAGAAAGAGCAGAGCTGAAAACTTATTTGTAGAAACGATTTGAAGCTAGTGTGACCATGAGCAAGACTAGGTGATCACCCTCAATGTGGTCAGAGCTAATTTATGTTGAGAACAAAAAGGGGGTGAAAATTTTGTAAACATTCTTTCTCTGTAAAAGCAAAGACAACCACACAAACATACATGTTCTCTATTGCTTATGGCTCACACAGATGCTGATTCTTTGTCCCCATGAGCACTAAAATATTTTACATTATAATATTCTATAACTGTCTGAAATTTTCTAAAACACAAAGCTAATAATTACTTAAATTTTTATTATAGAGGAAACCTGGGTACAATAGTATTATTATTTACATTATAATTTTAATTCCTTTCAGGATATTCCACAATACTTAATAATCTAGACTCAACCACCACCCTGCCACTGAAATTGCACTTTCACTGGTCATCAGTGATGACCCACGTTTCATATCCAGCTTTTTTTTCATTTACACTGTCTTTCTCCACTTCACAGCATCTCTGTCTCTCTCTTCCTCTCCTCTCTCTGTCTTTCTCTCTCAATCACTCTTTCTCTCATTATCCTCACTTATGTTGCAATTCAGTGTACAGTGTACCTAGTTTCTCTCCCACTTCTATAATCCACCTTTGTATTCGCTTTGCTGACAGCACTTCTTATTTGCACTTCCCCAAATATATAAATTTCCACAAATATTTTACTCTTATTTTCATTCTTCCCATTTGGCTATTCCATTCACCCTTTCCTGGTTTCAACTACTATGATTATGCACTGAAACTCTAAGAATTCTCACTCTGAGTTGATAATCCAACTACCAGCAGTAGGTTGACTACATCAGCATAATCTTAAAATACAGACACTACAAAAACACACCTAACAGACCTCTCCAAAAGATTTTCTGCTTAGCTAACTAAAGAACCAACTTCCAAAACAACAACCACAAAATATCTTACCTTTTCTTTCCGACTTTCCATTTTGGTAAAATCTTAGCTTATAATCTTAGTTCCAGAAGAACTAGAAATAAAATGTTTCACGAGTTGTAGGTACTTGTAAAACCCATATACACACATGTTGCTAATGCTAATATCAGTAGAAATTGTAGGGCACTCGTGCGTGGTGTAATTGGCCCAGGCTTCCCTTGGTTTAGACAACAAACATACTGAAGAGAGGACACTGGTGCATTAACATCCTAAGTAAATTTGTCAGGTCTGAAAAATAAGTGGTGCGTCAGTACTCTAGCTAAAACCAGCAGGCTATCCAAATTAATACATCTAAAAAAAAACAAAAATAATTAAGCACACAGTAAATTTGAATAATACGTGCAAAATCTTTAACTCCTTGCCTGTTACTCTCATAATCCAATAGAACAGCGGCTGAAATAATAGACAGGCTTCCCTCTCAGGGAACTAATTGAGAGAAGCCTTCCTCTTTTTTTCCATCCTTTGTTCACCAGTAGAGGAGGACTTGCACCTGATTTGTGAATCCAGACAGGAAGTTGCTACTCAAGTGTGACTCTGGTCTTTTGAATCTCGAGTCTCTCTCTTGTACTGGCCTGCCTGCAATTAGAGCTGTCATTTTCTCAAATCTTGCTCTCGTATTGTGTCCATACCAGGGTCAAAGCAGCCTGAATCCTGGATTCTAGAACTAGGACTAGCCCCATGGATACGGATACGGAACATTCTTCCGTATCCAGGGAATAAACACCGAGGTATTGGCTAGGCAAATGAAGTAGATACACTGTAAACACATTTTATTACAAAGAATTGGATTTATAGAGAGGTAAAATGAAGTCCCCACACTGGCAACAGGTCCTAGCTTTAATCACCAATCTAGGCTAATAAGAAAATTACTTAAAAATAGTGAAAATTAGAGACGTAAATTTCAAAATACACAAAATAATGAAAAAAGATGGACTGAGATGAAAATATATAGCTCTAAATCATGGTCTTATTAACGAATATAAACATAATTTCACTGTTTAAATCTATATCTTTTTTATTGAAACAAAGACTATAAAAATAATTTAACTAAACTTAAAAAACTTTTACCTCACTGGTTAAACTTGTAAAGCAAGATAAACAAGCATTATAAAAACAAGGAAAGCAGAAGAAAATAAATAATAATTATAAAACATAGATTACCACATTAGTGATCTGAAAAAGTTTGAAATCAATCAGTAAATGTAAAAATCATTTATACAACTAAACTGGGGAAAGGCTAACTAAGCACAAAGAGGACAAATATAAATAATTACACAATATAAAAAATGAGTTAGGCACGATTACAAATATAGAGACTTTTAAATCATAAGATCAATTCACACCTAACTTGTGTGCCAATAAGTAACAAAAACAGATACAATACTTACTAGAAAATTATATGTTTCCAAAACCAACTCAGTAAAAGGGAGAAAAATATGAATTCACATATAAAGAAAAAATTATATAATTTTAAAATAAGTACAATTAAAAACCAATTTACCAAGAATTTTTTTAGATAAAGGCTATTAAATTTTCAAAAATAGATTATTTTTATGTTAATTAAATGGATTTCTCTAATTTTTTTTTTTTTTGGTGGGGAAGATTAGCCCTGAGCTAACATCCAATGCCAATCCTCCTCTTTTTGCTGATGAAGATTGGCCCTGGGCTAACATCTGTGCCCACCTTGCTCTACTTTATATGAGATGCCGCCACAGCATGGCATGACAAGCAGTGTGTCGGTGCACACCCGGGATCCGAATCTGTGAACCCAAGGCCAATGCAGTGGAGCGCACCCACTTAACTGCTATACCACCGGGCCTGCCCTTTGTTGCCATTTTGATTTAACCATGTTTACTGAAAATATAACACCACAATTTCTTGAAATGTGTTTTTTTGATTATGAATATATTTTAATTTTAATTACATAATTATTGATAAGGTCTAAGAGACTTTTTCTGTAAAAATTCCATTAACCAATTAAATTTCTTAGTTTTTTTTAATATTTCCATTTTTTTAAATTTTAAAATGTCAGCTATAATTGTTGGCCAGCATGTTATTTTTCATTCATTTATTTTATTTCATGGCCAGACATTTACCTGTTAGATTTTTCTAGAACAAATTTACCACTATCCTATTTTACCATTTGCAGGGTTAGTGGTTATACTTTTAATTTTGCATTAAATATTTATCCCTAAATTGGAGTAAATAACATCTTGTATTTCTTAGGAAATTCACACCAAAATTGCCAATGATTTGTCTATTACAATGTTGCTTTTCTCTTTGTTCTTCAGATCACATGATTTTGACAAACTATAAGGCAAATTCCAGTGCAAAAATATAATCATGACATAGAGAAACCTTTATCACTACTCAGAGATGAATTGCTGATACTGGGTTTCCCATCCTGCTGTACAGAACCATTAAACTAGACAACGTGCCTGCAGCAACTGTTTTCAGGTATTGGACAATAGACAGCAGAGGACTGCAATCCCAGAGAAAAGCAAAACACCCAAAGTGAGTCTTATCTTCACCCTGGCTCTCTGCCTTGGAACAATTTTCAGACACCATGGAGATAGACCCCAAGGTCATAACATTCACACTGAGCTAAGGAGGCAGATATTGGAGTACATGTTTGCTGCAGCAGCTAGAGTGGGGTATTTGCCACTGGAATAGGAAATAGAGAGGTAGGGTCCAATAACTATGGGTGATTATTCCCCACTGTCCATGCTGAGAGATGGACTGCAAATATGCAGGGCAAAACACCACAGGTCCTAGCAGAAAGTGGATGCTACAGGGTTGAGAGCAGAGCAAAGTTGACAGAGATTGTATAGTGCTTGGGGACATTAAAGATAGGGACATGTAGAACAAAGTGATTTCCTATATACCCAGGGTATTTGTTTTAGGAACTAGAAAAGCCATTGTTCAGCTCCTGGTTGAAAACCTAAATGCGATCTTTCAGGCTCAATGACAGCAGTTACAAAGGCATCAATTGGCAGATCATATGGAGGAAAGCTGCCTTCCCCACCCCAGACCTAGTGCACAGCCAATGCATCGCAGCCTCTGAAGGGAGTTGCAGTCAAGGACGCAGGCCCCTTTGACCAGGCATGCTCTTGTATATTTGCATTCTTAGCCCCTGTGCCTTCATTCCTAGGTATCTTCATCTGAGGCTTTGGGCAGAGGTCTCCTTCAGGCAGCTTCGCTGAGGCTTCCTTATGGAGAGAGGAGAGGAAAACCTTGAAGACACTTTTCCTCACTCTGACTCAATACCCAGTACTTTTCCACTCCCAGTCCTCTCCCCTTGCCCTCCTCCCTTGACCCCAGGTCCATAAAACTGCCAGACAATTTTGCTTGGGGCTCCCTCAACAGTGAGATGACCCTCACTTCTATGTTAATCCGCTTGCTCTTCAACTGAGTGCCTTTTCATGGGAGAAAATGGAAGAGGAGGAGCTGGGGCTTTCTCTTGCTAATAGCATCGCAGTAAGTGATTAAAGGCTTAACAAGTTCATTTTTGGCTTGTTGCTATTCTGATATCTGGCAGCTCAGCCCTCTCTGCCAGCTCAGCAGAGCTCCTGATAGACTTGACTTAAGAGCTTCTTTAGCCCTACACTAGAAAAGTTTAAAACTACTAGCAATGAACAAGTGAAATTCGAAATTAAAAGCATAATACCATTAATATTAGCAGCCCCCCAAAATGAAATACTTATGTAGAAATCTAACAGAATATGTACAAGATGTATATGAAGAAAACCACAAAACTCTGATAAAAGATATCAAAGAAGAACTAAATAAATGGAGAGATATTTCATGTTCATGGATAGAAAGACTCAATATCATCAAGGTGTTAGTTATTCTCAACTTGTTCTATAGATTCAATGCAATCTCAATCAAACCCAGCAGGTTATTTTTTGGATATTGACAAACTGATTCTAAAGTTTATACAGAGAGGCAAAAGACCCATGAGCCAACACTATATTGAAGCAGAAGAACAAAGTGGGAGGACTGACACTACCTGACTTTCAGACTTACTATAAAGCTACAGTAATCAAGACAGCGTTGTAGTGGCAAAAGAAAAGACAAGAGACCAATGGAACAGAATAGAAAGCCTAGAAATAGACTCACATAGGTTTGGTCAACTGATCTTTGACAAAGGAACAAATGCATTAAATGAAACAAAGATAATCTTCTCAACAAATGATGCTGGAATAACTGGACATCCACATGCAAAAGAATGAATCTAGACACAGACCATACATCCCTCACAGAAATTAACTCAGAATGGATAACAGGCCTAAATGTAAAACAAAAATCATACAATTTCTAGAAGATAACATAGAAGAAAATCTAGATGACCTTGGGTATGGAGACGACTTTATAGATACAACATCAAAGGCACGATCCATGAAAGAAAGAATTCATAAGTTAGATTTTATTAAAATTAAAAATTTCTGCTCTGTGAAAGACACTATCAAGAGACTAAGAAAACAAGCCAAAGACTGGGAGAAAATATTTGCAAAAGACACATCTAACAAAGGACTATTAGCAAAAATATACAAGGAACTCTTAAAAGCCAACAATAAGAAAATGAATGCCCTAATTAAAAAAAGAGCAAAAGACCTGAACAGACACCTCATCAAAGAAGATGAATAGAAGGCAACTAAGTATTTGAAAAGGTGTTCAACATGATATATCATTAGGGAAATGGAAATTAAAACAACAATGAGATAGCACTAGACGCCTATTAGAATGGCCAAAATCCAAAACATTGACAAAACCAAATGCTGGTGAGGATGTGGAGGAATAGAAACTCTCATTCATTCCTTGTGAAAATGCCAAATGGTATAGCCATTTTGGAAGACACTTTCACAGTTTTTGCAAAACTAAACATACTCTTACCATACAGTCTAGCAATTGTGCTCCTTGGTATTTATCCAAAGGAGTTGAGAACTTATGCCCACGTAAAAACTGTACACAGATGTTTATAGAAGGTTTTACTCATACATGCCAAAACTTAGAAGCAAGTAAAGTATCCCTCAGTCAATGAATGGATAAATAAACTGTGGTATATCCAGACAATGGAATATTATTCAGCACTAAAAAGAAATGAGCTGTCAGACCATGAAAAAGATATGGAGGAAGCTTAGATGCATATTGCGAAGTGAAAGAAGCCAATCGGAAATGGCTGCATATGTGTGATTCCAACTATATGATATTGTGGAAAAGGCAAAACCCTGAAGACAGTAAAAAGATAAAAAAAAACTTGGATAGGGGAGAGGTAGGGACAAATAGGCAGAGAACAGAGGATTTTTAGGGCAATGAAATTATTCTGTATTGTACTACAATGATGGATGTATGTCATTACGCATTTGCGCAATTCTGTAGAATATACAACATTAAGAGTGAACCCATTGTGACAACATGGATGGACATTGAGGATATAATGCAAAGTGAAATAAGTCAGAGGGAGAAGGTCAAATACTGTATGATTTCCTTCATTAGGTAGTAGATAATAACAACAATAAACAAACACATAGGGACAGAGATTGGATTGGTGGTTACCAGAGGGGAAGGGGGGAGGGAGGAGGGTGAAAGGGATAATTCAGTACATGTGTGTGGTGATGGGTTGTAATTAGTATTTTGGTGGTGAACATGATGTAATCTATGCAGAAATAGAAGTATAATGATGTACACCTGAAATTTTTACAATGTTATAAACCAATGTTACTGCAATAAACAAAAAATTATAAAAAAAAAAAAGAGTGAACCCAAAGGAAAACTATGGACTTTGGATGATAACGGTGCATCAATGTGAGCTCATGAATTGTAACAAATATACCACTGTGGTGCAAGACGTGATGGTTGGGGAGATTGTGTGTATGTGGAGATAGAGTGTATATGGGAACTCTCTCTAGTTTCTGCTCAATTTTGCTGTAAATCTAAAACTGCTCTAAAAAATAAAGTGTATTAATAAAAAGTTTTAAATAAAATGAAGAGAGCCTGAGCAATCAAGAGGTTTTAATATATATAAAATCAGTATTATATATGTAATTGGATTCCCAAAATGAATGAAGAGAGGGAGGGGGAGGGAACACAAATATAGGGGTCAGGGAAATATATTGAAGAAATAATAGTCAAAATAATCAAAATAATAGTGTAACTTCTTCTTAACTTTTGCATATAGCATGGCTTTCAAATACAGTTATCGAGAGCAGAAATCTTACATGAAAGATAGATGTAGCTTCATAATTAAATTTAAAAAATAATACTTTTTAATATAAAGTATGGAAAATGTGCACAGTATGTAATATATAAGAAGGATTCTATGTTAACATATGAAGAGTGATTTATTATAAATATAATAAATTTATTATAAATTTATTATATTATAAATATAATGAGTAATAGACAAAGAGAATGAAAGAAGGGTCACAAAAGATTCAGCATAAATAACCAATAGGGATGTAAGGAATGTAAAAATTCTAAAATCATTTGTATTCAAGGAAAGGAAAATGACAATATACAATACAAGATACATTTGTATAACTTATGATTTTGTCAAAAATCCAATTAGTTAAGCAAAATTATGCAAAAGAATGGTGTCCTCTACATGTCTCCATTCAAATTAGTGTGTTTCTAGGGAAAAACAGCATATAAAAACATAAATCCCATTGTAATACAATTTGTTTCTGGAATTATTGCCTAAGAAAATAATTTTATTTGTTAAAGGCTATGCCCTTGGAAGATTTTGACAATACTACTTGTAGTAGTAATCCAAATCTCAGAAATTTGAGTAGGTGACTTAATTTAATTATACATAATTCCCTACTATCAGGACTTTGATGTTATAAAACTATTCATATTATCTTAAGTGAACAAAACTGATTACATAATAATAGGTATAATAAGAGTTCATGCAAATGTCTAGAAAAGAAATTCTGAGTAAAGGGGTGAAGAATATTTCTTCTTTAGAACCTCAAACAATATATATTGTCTTAAACAATAAAAAAAATCTAATAAAAAACACAGCATGCAAGTTTAAGCTTTAATAAAAAGAATTTATTGATATAAATGTTTTTTATATTTTCTAAAGAGAAATACAAAAACTAGCTAGCTGCTAAAATAATGCACATGAATAAATGAATATTATACATTATGAGGAACAAGCAAATGATAATAGCATTTAATTTCTTAGGAACTTTACTAAATAGTGAAGCTTCTCATCTTTCTGAGGGTGTATATATTTCCACTAAAAGAAAAAACTCGTTCTAACAAATATCTCATCCTTGAATTTCATGGTTTAATATAACAAAATTTTATAAAGTTTTTTGTTACATTGTTTTGTTTAGTTTATAAAATAAACCTTTCAAATGTATACAAATTATGCTTAAACCAAGCAAACAAATTTAATCAATGATAGCACCAAAAAATGAGTTCATAATTCACAAATAAAAGTTAATAATGTTTTAAGTTGTTTATTGTGGATAACTTGAAACTGATTGTCTACTGATTGTCTGACAAACACTGGACTAGAGTTTACCTTTGCACTATTTATTAAAAAAAGGATTTGGCAAGTAAATTAATAATGTAAACAGTAATAATGTAAACAAGAGGGGGGAAATGTTTACTTAAGGAAACAATCTCTTTTCAATTAAATGTGAAGCAACCATTTGCATACCAATTATAATTAAAAATGAGCCTTATTTGTGCATTAAATAAGGTTTGGCAGGATTTCTACTTGGCAGGATTTGTACATTAGCTTTAATTGCTAGATGCCCTGGGAATGACTGAAACTCTTTCTTTAAAAATAATCTACATTTCAGATTATTATGATGCTTCCTCTACTTGGGCTGAATTAATGAGATTTCATCATGTTTATATTAGTGATTCCTAAGTATTTTTCTTTTCCTTTCCATAGGCAAATCCCTGTCGACACATATTCTAAAAGGAGCATTTTTCATTGTGACGCTGTGAGCTCACTGTTACTGGAAAAGAGCAAGCAAATGCAAAATGACATAACAGACAGGGAGACTGTGTGAAATGACCTTCAGACATAAGGTTCTATTATTTTAGAATTTTATGATTAAATAAGGTTTAGGTTGTACAATTACTGAATTCAACAGTAGTCTTTGAAAGTTTATTTTTTTAACCAATTATTTTGCTGTAGTGAGACACCACTTGCTTGAATATAAATAATATACCCAAGCCACAGTTGTCTAAACAGTCTCATAACAAATTCAGGCAAGCCTTCTCACCGCTTATTGCCTTCCTTAAGTAAATGCAATAATTCATAATCCCCTCAGAGGCACCTCCAATAACAAAGAAGTTTGTGGCTTTCTAGGATGTTACATGGGAGAGTTATTATATTCAGAAAGATGTACTCTTTCCCTTTTAACTACCTCACTTTGCATAACATTGTTGCCTCTGGGTCAAGAATGAGAATTTGGGATTGAAAGAAAAAATAACTTGGGAAGTGGCCCTGTCAGTCACACCATTTTTGAATAATAATGGAGATAATGATAAATACATCTTAGAGCACTTTTCTTTCTACAAGTTCACAGCACGTATGAAGGTCAAGAACAGAGAGCCACACTCACTCATTTTATCTAATACAAGACTAGGGTGGTATCATGTGGAAAATATATCTGTGAGAAAGACCGCTTTTCTCGACGATTGACGGACGATGGCTCTGTAAGAGCTATGTGCCATTAATAGAATGACCACGTATCTGAAGAGCACAAATACTAGGGACTATCTGGAATCCATTTGCATGCATCCATGTTGTGTGTGTGCGTGCATGCGTGCATGCATGTGTGTATGGTATAAACCAATAAAACAGAGTTTCTAGGTAAATGAGACCAGGGTGATACAATTTATTCAACCAGGGCAACTTATTGTAAGTATTTTAAAGAGATACACTTTTCCCAGTGGTAAGTCATAATATGTTTTATTCAGCATAGATTAGATTCAAGGTAAAGCCCTAGGCTGCACACTTATTTTTAGATAGATAAGATATCACGGAATATTTACAGTCTAGGTGCATTCAGTTTAAGTTAAACCTGTACTTATTCTATATGAGTTTATGATAAAGATGGGTTCTTTATTAATAATTTAAGAAATGAAAAAATAATGGTTTAATGATTACAACTCTTTTTAATTCAAGGCAAAGAAACACATAAATATAGTTTTGAAAGTCAAACAATACTGTGTGACTTATGGCAAAAACTAAAGTCCTTTTCCCTGCTCCTCCCTACTCTTACTCCCAAGTCTTTTAGAACTTTCTTCTGGTATTCACTTCCATATTGATAAATAGCATGTTCATACTGCCTCACTTTGATTTTTTAATTTTAGACATTATTTCTTGGTTTCTACTATAAAAGAATAGGATTTACCTCTTTATACTACATTTGCCCTTGTCCTCTTAAAGCAAATTAATTAAAGGTTGTAGTTTGAGCCACAAGTTTTGAGATAATTTTTTTAATTATTTTTTTATTGAGGTATAATTGACAAAACTGTAAGATATTTAAAGTGTACAGTGTGATGATTCAATACATATATACACTGTGAAAAGATTCCCCCCATCAAATATATTTTCTTGTCCTAGCCCACTTTCTCTAGAAAACAGAATCTGAGAAAAACCTTGACGTAGCTGAGTACAATCCAGGGCAGAGAGAGTGAAGAGAGAGTGTTATGAGGCAGGAAAGAAAGAGAAGCCAATATATGGTGGTATGTTATTAAGCTGGCGGCCACTACATGAAGAGCAATGACTGGTCACTGAGCCACGTGAATGGCTCTGGGCAGTCTCTGTTGAAACGATGGAAACTATGCTTTGGAATAGTCTATTAGAGGAGAGCATGGACAAGAAATTTCTCTGCTGACACTCTGTTGCACTGGTCAAATCTCATTGACCTGACTCCATTGGTCATAGTTTGCCCTACAAGGAATAAACTTCACACTTTCGAGGAGTTTTGCCTGGTCCCTTTGGCGACTGCTGTGGTATCTTAGTCCCCTACTCTACAAAACGAGTCCAGAAGTAATTGAAGGAGCCAACGACTCTGGATATTGGCCTTAGAAGACAGAGCCTTTAAGGCCTATACAGAGTTGGTCCCTGTGGGAGCTACTGGAGTTGAGCTACTAGAGGGCTCAGGACACAGGTAAGTTTAGAAAATATGATGCAATACAGAAGGTGTATCTGATATATCAGTCCATTGCTTGGGGCTTTCAGATCCAGTGGTGCCCGTCTGTTATATAAGAGTTCTATCCTGCAAAATGCGACATGCTTTCAGAACACTTCTTTCTCAATTGTGAAAGACAAGTTAAGTCAGGCAAAATCTATATGCAGACCAATCTCAATCTCTTGGAACACTTAAGAAAGAACATTAATTAAAAAATAAATAGGGGCCTGCCTGGTGGTGTAGTGGTTGGGTTCATGCGCTCCGCTTCGGCAGCCCTGGGTTCATGGGTTTGGACCCTGGGCGCGGACCTGCGCACTGCATATCAAGCCATGATAGCAGGCAACCCACATATAAAATAGAGGAAGATGGGCACAGATATTAGTTCAGGGCCAGTCTTCCTCAGCAAAAAGAGGAGTATTGGCAATGGAGGTTAGCTCAGGACTAATCTTCCTCACCAAAAAGATAAATAAATTAAAAAAAAGCTATAGCCTCCACTGCTAAAACTCCTTTCATCACATCACTACCCATTCTAGGTTTTCTTCCCCCTTGGCTAACACTTCAAATGGCACAGGGTGCCCTAAATGGACAGGTGTTAGTTGCAGCTTCTAGTTCAGCATCACCATTAATGTGTCCCCTGGCAGAAGTATTTTCTCCTTGAAAACTAGGACATCTTTCCTGACAGAACTTAAAGCTGCAGGGAAGAGAAACAAAAGTTCAAGTGACTCAGTGGGTGTGATGATCAGATAGGTTATCCTGCTTAAATCCCTTGGCTCTATGGTTCATTTAATCTAGATGTTGGAACATGTTACCACATGTTGGCAAATGGTTCAGTGCACATTGTGTTTCCTGGAAGGCAGCACCATAACTCCATAAGGTGTTTCCCATAAAACTTACATATGCCTGCAACTCTTCCGTCAATCTGGTTGTTTCTCAGTGATAGGGTAATATTAGTGATATCCATGATCCTAAGCCCATTGCTCCAACTCTTTTGCATGAAATGTACCCTTTGGTCTGAATTAACATTGTTTTTGATATCACATTCATGGATCAAGTATTCTGTAAGCCTTCAGACAATGATGCTATTGAGACACCATAGTCAGAGAAGGCATCCTTCTGTCTGGAATATGTATTAACTCTGGGAAAGATGAATAGACACACCCTTCAAGGTGCAAGGAGTCTAATGTCATTGACCAGGAGGTCAGTGACAGTTGGCAGGCAGGGTTCCCTTTGCAATATCGAGGGCTCACCATCTTTCCTCCCTACTGTCAGGTTGGGCATTCATCAGTGTCAACAGCTCGATGGTTTGATGAGAAAGATTTCATTTTATTAGAACAGTGCATAGTCCTCATCTTGTCACTCTGTCCACCCTGTCCATGACTCCACTGTAAAATTACTTAGATGACACAGAAGAGAAGCTACCTCATTTCCACAGCATGTGCTGTCTTCTCCACTTGGTGGTTAAAAACCTCCTCTGTGGTAGTTGCTCTCCCTTCAACTTTATATGAAGCATAAAGATTCACATATTTTGTATTCTTCTAGCACAAGTCCATCTATATATCCCTCCGTCAGACCCACTTGACATCAATCTTCCAGGTTTGTCCTTGCCAGGTGGCTGACCAACTGTCCGTATTTACCTCTGCACACAAGTTAGTGCACATGAGTTCCAGGCTCCCTCTCTTCCATGGAAAGTAGATGACAAGGTTTACTGATTGCAACTCTACCTTCTAGAAGAATTTTCTTCCACCTCTATACGCTGGAATTACCCCGATATGGCAATAATATGGCAGCAACTCCTTTCCAGTAGAGCATCAATTCTTCATGAAATGGGGTTTGGACTAAATTCCTTTCCTCTTCCTTCAGTTGGTCATAGGTCATCAGAAGATCTTTGGTGTGTGTTCAGGGAAAATGTAAACAAATTTAAGTGACCTGGGGTTTCAGCTACCTGTTCTTGTAGTTTGCACATCCCTTTTGTAACTACTCAAGACTGGTCCCAAATGTACCATAAATAGAAAAGACCAGAATGGTGTTTTTCAGAAGGTGATTATGACGAAGTTTCCTGTAGATGATATTTTAACTAAGAGCAAAAGAATTACCATAGCCCTGAGGCAATATAGTAAAAATGTACTGTTGCCCTTACTATATAAAGGTGAACTGACTTTAATGTAAATTTCAAAGAAAGCAATTGGCACAAACCAAATACTAGAGACAATGTTTCTCTGTACTGTAAATATACCACAGCAGCGGAATAGCTTCAATGAAGGCTGTACCCTTGTTAAGTTTACAGTAGCCCACCGATTTCTACCAGGATCTATCTGTTCTATTAAGAGGCCAGATAGATGAATTGAATGGAGACCACCTCTCTGCATCTTTCAAGTAGTTGATAGTGGCTCTAATTTCTCCATTCTTTCAAGAACACAGTGTCTCTTCTTGTTTTGTACCATAAGGATAAGGACGCAGGGTGGTAGGTAGTTATTAGATATTATCATTGTATCTTCCCTTTGCTCTTCTTATTATAACCTTAATCCGGAGGTCAAGGAATATATGTAATGATACTGGCAGCTGCTAAGTTGATAGATATATTGATAGATAGACAGATTCTACTTATATATACGTGTTATATCTACGTGTTATATATACGTATATATCTACTATATATACGTGTGTGATTGAATATATATCAGGCACATAATTATAGGATGGATCCATGAAAAAATTGAGCCATCTGTAAGATGGACTTTGTTTCAAACTCAAATTTATCACCCAAGCTCTTTAAGCCTCCACAGGAACTGAAGGACCACAACGGCTGTTCAGATCCCCTGACATCAATATCCACTCCACTAAATTTACCATTTTATTGTTGTAAAAGCTAAAATAATATCAAAACAAGTGAATCCAGTCCACAGTCTTCAGAATCGTCATAGCTCCTCCCCATATTGAGTGTTATGGTTGCTTTATCTCTCAATATTTTAAAGTCTATATATTCCTATACCAATTATTCAGAAAAAGAAGCTTTAAAAACTACAGCGCCACTTATTCCCAAGTATAATTACTACCTCACTTACCGATAGTAACGAGGCTTCTATTGCTTTCAAACACATTTATTATTAAAATCAACTACTACCTTGAGTATCTCCTGGTACTGAGAGTCTTATTCCAAATAAGTTTAAAAAACAAACCAATGAAAAAACATAAGGGAAAGATTTAGTATTAGTGTATTGATGCTTAGGAGGCCCAGGCAATGAGAATGATGGTAAAATAAAATGTTGCAAAGAATAATAGAAAGAAAATTTAACTTAATTTATTACCAAGCTCTATTCCTTCCTAAAAAGACCCAGCTAGCATCCTTGGAAGAGTCCACTGGAGGGAGACGTGGAGAAGTAATTAATTTTCTAGTTTCCTCTCCTCTGCTGTCCTTCATTACTCAAAATTTGTCCCAAGGATGAGTAACTTCACTATACTCTTGTGTAGGTTAATTTGGTCTCTATGGGAATTTATAGGGAAACAAACAGGCATATATAGCGTCAGTCACAACCAGGGTAGCTCAGATGGACAAGAGGTGAGAGACCAAAAACAAGGTGAGCCTAAAAGAATCTGAATCATCATATAAGGTATGCACTGACAAGTTAGCAACACTCAAAATAGAGTAGTCTTAAAAATTTAACAAAGTTTTTATAACCTAAGTCCAAGTAGAAGAGAAATAACTAAGCATGTTAGTCCCACTAACAGACCCTGTAACAGTTATCAATTTATTGTCTCTCTGCTCCAATCCATTCTTCTTTGCCCTTCTTTGTAATACTGGTGCTTTAAACATTTCTCCTTTGCCAGATAGTGTAATAGAAGCTATGCCAATAGAGGACACTAGAGTGATGCTGCAAGACTGTCACAAGAGGAAGGACTTCTCTTTGTCTTGTATTACTGTTTCTTCTCCAGCATGGCTGCCATTTGGTGTGCTGGAGGCCAGTAACACTCATCTCAGTAGTCCTAGCAAACAACTTCCACCTTACCCATATGCACTAGTGAATTTCTTGGCCTACCTAGGGGGCCATTCCTTTGGGCCAGCTCTAGCCCACTTGCACTATCAGAAAGTTTTTCTGGCACCTAGTGAATTGTTCCCGCAGATCAACTCCAGCCCATCCTCCAGTGAGATTCTCAGCCACCCAGCACACTCTTCTCGTGAACCACCTCCAACACAACTGCACCATCTGGTGAGTTTCTCCACTGCCTTGTGAGCCATTCCTGTGACTCAGCTCCAGACTGCCACACTTCACAATAAGTTTCTCCACTATCCAGTAGCCTATTCCTTCAGACCAGCTTTGGCCCAGCACTCTGGGAAGTTTCTTTGTCAGCTGCAGTCTGTGCGTTCCTGTGGTAGTCATGCTTTCTCCCACAAGGTCAGAATCTTAGCACTGAGAGCATGGAGGAGGACATCTTCTAGGCACTTAGTTCCTCTTTTATTCGCTTCCCTCAGTCCCAGAGGTAGTAGTCACTTTCTTCATTTATCTTTACCATATTCCTTAGAGTACTCCTTTGCCCCATTTAGTCTCCTTTTACTGGTTAATAATTCTTTATATGAAATTTTCCATGTTCAACTTCCTGATTATACCTTGACTGACACAAGTACCATCTTCTTGGCAAACTTTTGGTTATAGGAACGCCTTTTGCATACAGTGGATTTTTCAAGAGCCAAGTGGCATCCCATCTTGGAGCCACCTTGTAAATCTGAATCTGGCCCCGGATAACTGTTGTCCATAGTGGCACTTTATTGTATAATTAAAATTGTAATTTGATTTAATGGAACTGCTTTAAACAGTCTAGCAGTCACTACACTGGGATTCTCTGATCCAATGAACACTCAGGCTCAGAGATTGAATATATATGTATGTGTATGTATATATATATGATCTCCAAATCAGATGACTTTATGACTTTTCCATAATAGTTTTTGTGCCCTGGTGATACTTTTTTGAGTCATTCTGCCCCTCTTTCCTCCCCAGGACTACTTAATCTCTCATTAGAGAAAGCTACTCCTTTAACGTTAGCATCACACAGGAGTCTTTTTCAATTTTGAAAAAGATATTGCTATTTTTTCAGAGGGAATAGCATTTCCAAAGTGGTATGGGAGTTGTTCTGAAATTGGAATTGTTATAGTAAATATCTACCTTTCTAGGGAGATTGTTTGGACATAACATCTGAAAGGAGCATCTTAAATTCTGCTACCATCACTCCAACATTGTACCTACCAGTTGAAATATAAGAATTAGTTAATATGAGAATAGAATTTAGCAGTGCAGGAGACAGTAAAGGGTTTCACATACTCTGTTATTTTTCATTCTAAGTATCTTAATGTTTTTAAGAAAATTTGTTCATCTCCAACCCAACAAAATCAACTGTTTGTAAGTTACAGTACTGCTAATATTACGTTTTGCTTGGTGTGTGGAAATGAAATTCCCTAGATATTATTTTATAAGTACTGATTCTGCAAAATGCAGTAATTTAGGTTTCATTTATTTTATAGAGCACATAATATAACGCTGAATTTGCATTATATAGAAATATGGTTCATATAAATATAAAATTTCTTAGGGAAGCAAAATAATCTACATTATCCACTAAGTTTATTCCTCACTAAAATAATGATATAATTAGTCTTCAAATAATTTTAAAATAGGAACTATGACTGTTAAATACTTGCAGTAATAAACATAATTTTATTTATAATGGATTTTCCACCAATTTGCCAACAGAGGAAATAATTGTACTTTCTAGAATAAAGTAATATGGAAATGAAATGGATACTCTATCCATAGAGCTGCATTTTAGGGAGGCAAATGTTAAGGTCTTGTGTACAAAATTAACTAAGACATCAGCCTGTCTCAAATTATAACTACATCATTTCATTGTTATGTACACTAATTCTTAAAGAAAGTAAAACTGTATCCCATGAGCAAACATGAAGACTAGCACCAATATAATCACTTCAGAATGTCTTCATTCAGAAAGTTACAGTGTTTTTGAGCTCTTGTTTTCTAAACTCCATCCATATATACACTAATATGGGGCAATTCTAAATAGTTATTTAACTTGAAAAGATACTTGCAAAACCTACCCTGAGAAAGAACAGAGTTCAGAATCTAGGAAGAGAGAATCATGAAATAAATTATCACTAAGTATATGAAAGCCCAAAGCATGTTATTTTATTTTTCGTTTCTTTTCATATACCACGTAGCTTTCAAAATCAAATGATTCTGTACTTTTAAAGGAAGCTGAAATCTTAAAAATTAGTGTTACTTGATGGGAAAAATGGAGGGAAATACAGGATTGAATTTAAAGAAAAATATAAAGGGGGAAGAATTTAATATAGTATACATGTAACTTCTTCTGTATAGCCTGTTAGCAATGTACTTTCCACCAGATAGACAAAGAGGAAGTGGACTCAATAAGAGACATGTAGTCCTGGCTATGTATAGGCTCAGAGCCTAGTAATTTCTAGGAAACACTCTTGGTTATTTTCCTTGCATCTATTTCTCACTTATCCCTTATTAAAACAAAAGCTAGTTTTATTCAGACATTCTCACATGATCCTGGGGAATGTGACCCCCCCATCCCGTTCAAACCTCCCTTCCCCCCTGTGTATCCATTGAGATAAGTTCCAGGAGTTAGATTATGAATCTTCTAAGACAAACATGATAATCCTTTTCCCTTTAACAATTACAGGTGTAAGAATGGGCAGGTGACCCAATAAGAGCCAATGAGAAATAACAGGAAATTAGCTACGGGTGCTATCAAAAATCTTTCCTCACTTCTAAAAGAGTCCTAGAAACTCATGGTTTCTATGTTGTTCTGTAACGGGTCACCACTGGGATGTGACATCTGAAACTGCTACAGGTGCTTATTCCCAGACTGTGGATTAAGCTAACATAAATAGACAAGCAAGACCCACCCCCACCTCCACCTTTGAACGTCTTTTATTTCTGAATAATGAATTTCCTCTTGTTTAGCACAGTTTTATCTGTGTTTTCTCTCCCTTACAGCTAAAAGCAGCTTAACTTATTCAGTATATTCTAATAAGATTTATTCTTTTCTACTCTAATAATGCCTGATTTGCTCTAATTCAATAAAAGCAATTCTTTAATATCTTGAAGTAAATTATGGATAAAAGTCAGTGTATTTGGTAGTAGGTTGAATTAAAAATAGCTATTTTAGGGGCCGGCCCGGTGGCGCAAGCGGTTAAGTGCGCGCGCTCCGCTGCGGCGGCCCGGGGTTCGCTGGTTCGGATCCCGGGCGCGCACCGACGCACTGCTTGGTAAGTCATGCTGTGGCGGCGTCCCATATAAAGTGGAGGAAGATGGGCACAGATGTTAGCCCAGGGCCGTCTTCCTCAGCAAAAAAAAAAAAAGAGGAGAATTGGCGGATGTTAGCTCAGGGCTGATCTCCTCACAAAAAAAAAAAAAAAAAAAAAAAAATAACTATTTTAAAAATATATATATTGGGGCCGGCCTGGTGGTGCAAGCAGTGAAGTACATGCGCTCCACTGCGGTGGCCCAGGGTTCGCTGGTTCAGATCCCGGGCGCGCACCGATGCACTGCTTGTTAAGCCATGCTGTAGCAGCATCTCATATAAAGTAGAGGAAGATGAGCATGGATGTTAGCCAAGGGCCAGTCTTCCTCAGCAAAAAAAGGGAAGATTGGCTTTGGATGTTAGCTCAGGGCTGGTCTTCCTCACTCACACACACAAAATATATATATATATATATATATATGGCCAGAAATGGCTACATGATATGTTTTAATCTCTTGTAAGGCAGGTACCGTATTAGATTTTATAGAACCAGAAACGACTAAGACATGTCCTGTGTCCTCAAGGTGCCAAAATGAGCAGATAAAAATTAAATAAGTATGATGTGTAATCAATAGACTTGCTTTTAATCGACAAAGTACAGAACAAAATAGTGAAAGGTGTCACTAAGCATCTAAAACTTATGAAAGGTTTTCATGAATTAATGCAGACAGTATTGGAAGGATAAGAAAGAAATAGGAAGTAATCACAATTATTCAGGCAGGATACAATGAGTGCCTGGACTTTGGTATGGCAGCAGGTATTGAGAGCTGGGATGGAGTTGTTGATTGACGTTGCTACATGAGAGAGATGGAAGATACCGAGATGACCCCAAACTTGTATCACTACATGACACATAACACACCAAACTGAATATGACATAAAAGACAGAGAACAAGTTGTGTTTGTAGCTGATCATAAGGACGGTGCTATCTGCGTGTTATTTGAAATCCCCTTTAATATATCCAGGTAGAGATGTAACAATTGGAGATCAGGGCCTAGAGCTAGAAAGATAGAGTTTAAAATATCTCTGCAGGAACCATTGATACACATGGTTTAAAACTACGAGATTACGGCCAGCCCTAGGGCCTAGTGGTTAAGTTCACTGCATTCTGCTTCAGTGGCCCGAGTTCAGTTCCTGGGCAGGGACATACACTATTCGTCAAGCTGTGCTCTGGTGGCAACCAACATACAATATAGAGGAAGGTTGGCACAGATCTTAGCTCAGGGCTAATCTTCCTCAAGCAAAAAGAGGAGGATTGGCAACAGATGTTAGCTCAGGGCCAATCTTCCTCAGCAAAAAAACAAACAAACAAAAACTATGAGATTGGATGAGCTCTGAAGAATGCTCATCAAGTTTGAAAAGGGAAAGGGAAACGTGAAACTCCCCACGTACTGATATCTGATGATCTGTCAAAAAAAGCAGATTCAATAAGAAGTACTAAAGCTATTGGCAGAAAGTTTATAGGAAAACCAAGATAGAGTTTTTGATTTCCTTTGATCATTTTCCAGAGACTACAAATGACTACATTTTGACAATTTTGTCCAGTTTTGTACCTGGTTTGGGGGAGAGGATTCACCAAGAACTTCCAGCCACCATAGCTGGAGATCCCCAGGTTCTTCTCTTGGGGTCCTCCAGTGGGCTCTGTGCCCATGGATCCCTGGATCCAGGATGTTTTTTAAACTTGACTCTGTCTCATTTCTTGCTTCCTTCTCAGTCCTCATGCATCTGGAAGTACCTCCAACTCTTTTTTCTTCTGAGTTCTTAAGCTTCGCCCTAAGCTAACTTTCATTGCCAATCCTCCTCTTTTTTTTTTTTTTTTTTGCTTGAGGAAGATTGTCCCTGAGCTAACATTCATGCCAGTCTTCCTCTATTTTATATGTGGGTCACCACCACAGCATGGCTGGTGAGTGGAGTAGGTCTGTGCCTGAGATCCAAACCTGTGAACCTGGGCTGCCAAAGTTGAGCACATGGAACTTGAATCACTCTGCCATGGGGCTGAGCCCTCTTCTGAGCTCTTTTACAAGTTCAAGCAGCTCACAAAAAGAATGAAAGATGGCAAGTAGCAACTTTCTTCCACATGCTATTGTCTGCCTCAACAGAATCTGAGAATGCATAACTATAGACTCATTATGCCCTGTCACAGACTATATTAGCAAGCAATGAATTGAATCCATATTTATTTTGTCCCCCAAGCTCTCTGAGTGGTTTTCGTGAAGGTCTAGCCATAGGCTTGAATTGAAACATTGGCACCTACTGAAAGCTTTCCCTTTGTTGTGAGCCACTCACTCTCTGGTCTGTTGCTGAGATCTCTCCTGCTGATACACATATAGCTTTAGGTCATTAACTGTAATTGCAAAATGATATTACTTGTATGAATATCTTGTTATTTATCCATTTTCTTTTGAAAAGACATCTTTTTAATCTGGTTAAGCTACCAGAAAAGACTATTAATTGGTTTACCACTGTAGGTTAATTTACCTTAAAAATAATATTAAAGATTACTCTCCAGCATTGGGCTTTAAAGATTTGTAAAACATAAAAATATAATTACTGAGTTTATTTAAGAAGTCTTTTGTGAAATGACCTTACGGAGCCCAAATCTGATCAAAGTCAAACATTGGCTATAGGTTACAATACAGAATAGAACACAAGCACATGAATTTGAGGTAACTGATTGTGAAAGTAATACCATGAAAAATAATGACAACGCTATTTTTAAAACTATATATGTGAATAATATTATTTAATCCATATAACAACGTAATATCATTCTCATTTAAAGATGAGAAAACTGAAGCAAAAAGAGTTTACACACACTCTCATTTTTTTTTTTCTCCTGAGGAAGGTTTGCCCTGAGCTAACACTTCTACCAATCCTCTATTTTGTACGTGGGTCACCACCACAGCATGGCTTGATGAGTGGTGTAAATCCACGCCCAGGATCTGAACCTATGAACCTGGGCCACCAAAGCAGAGAACACTGAACTTAACCACTACACCATGCCGCTGCCCCCCATACATTCACAATTTTAAACAATAATTTGTGGACCTTGGATTTAAACCAGGCACTCAGACTCTAGAGTCCATACCCTTAATCCAGAATGGATATCCAAATGAAAGATTCTAGATCATAGGGAAATGATATATTGAAAGAGCTATGGCACCAATAATTGAAAGGCAGAAATTCTAAACACATAAGGTAAGATATAATAAATCTCATTAGCTTCTAAGGGCAGTGGAATGTCTGCATGAAGTACACTTAGAAAGAATAGCATTAGGTTAACCCACAATCATCCTGAAAACATTTTTTCCTTCCTCCTCAATTCAGTCTACTTCATATTTTGTATCAGGCCTCTATCTAATAATTCCCCTGCTGGATGATGATAGTGGGCAAAACTAATGTTAGAAAATAGATAATATGCAACTGCAAAAAGAGGATAATATGCAACAGCCATTAGAGGATATTTTATGGATTAAGCAATGAAAGAATAAAATATGTTCAAAATAAGAAAGCAAAAAATAAAAATCAAATAACCAAAGAAGAAATATTATTAATCTCATTCTGAGAAAAAGGATCTTAATTCCCTCCTTAAAATTTTAATGTGCATCTACAAATGAGGTTAGAACACTGCCACTTACCGACAGCAGGAAGCATATCCTAAGTATATCTCCCCCTGAACTTTTAGTTCAGTGTTTTCTGCTGCATTTTGAAAATAAACACATTTTTACATTAAAAGGAACATTAATCGCACCTCACACACACAAATGTGTTTGTCTACTGTTTCAATAACACTACATGCTATTTTGCTGAAATTGTCATTTCCAATCATCTGTTAAATAATTTAATTATATAAATTGTGTAACTACAGCAGTTCTAGTTCATTGGCCTTTAGTGCTACTTAAATGGCTTGTATTTCCAGATCAGTGAGTAGAACTGCTAACTCTGCTCTCCTCATGCCAAGCTGTCCATCAAAGGAAGCATCATTCTCTCTCTTTTCACCTCAAACTCTCCTCTCCTCCCAGGATCATCAAAAAGAATGAGGGAGGTTCCTATCATCCTATACTGCAGACTATTGCTATATAGATATGAGATTTGCTTCACTTGTATAAGACTATGAGGTTAAATTTTAAAGGGATTCCAAAGTTAATAACCTAATATCTTTATTATTATAATATGGAAAGACTAAATTAATTTGAGGAATAAATTAAGGCAATGCCAATGAAAATTTAATATCAAGTTGAACTACTCCTGATTTTATAAGTGAAGGGTTAATTTTCAAATTTAAATTTTTATAATTGGGTCATACGGTTAAGTCAGTTTTAATCATTAAAATTTAGGAACATAAAGAGTAATTCAGTAGAAAATGTACACATAAATGTATGAGCTTAAACTTGGTTTTAAAAGAGCTGAGTTAAATGAATATGTGTTAATTGTGTTTAAGACTAGAGGAAGACATGCTCTTCTGGAAGGTTAGGTTATTGTGACATTTCAAGTCAAGTTGAGCAGCACTAAAATATTCCTGCTACATAAGAAAAAACAACTCACAAAACTTTAAAACATGTGAATGGTACCCAAATTTTAAAAAGTCCAACATAGGAAAATTAAAAATTCCATTACATATGATTTTAAAAGTGATTATTTACATTTTAGACAGTTTCATCATATCCTTTTTAAAGTCAACTTCTCTTAAACATATTCTTAGTGACTTAACGTTGTCGAATAGCAAAGTGTCCTAATATGGATTACTTAAGATAGAGTATTCTAGAAGTGGAAAAATGTACAATATTGTTAAGATTTTATACATTTACACAAGGATTTTAAATCTTACTTCTGGAAATTTTATTTATTATGTGAGTGTCACTTTAATGCATCAAGTGTGATTACAGTAATAACACTGAAGGGTGATGTTCTCATCCTTATTTTGCCAATTTAGAAATGGAAGCTCTGAATTGAAATAGTCAGGTGGTTTTGAATACAGGAACATCTGACTTCATAGTTGGTATTGTTTGACATATTTGGTAATCATTAGTGTTATTTGTCAAACATTTCTAGATGTCTGTCCTCCAGGAACACGGGATTGCACTTTCTGAATCCCTTGTAATTGGACTTGACCAAAGGAATAATTTTAATCAATATAAGCAAATCGAGGTGTTCTTTTCCAGGCCATAGCATTTTATTTCCTTATGAGATCCTCTGAGCCACCTTTCCTTTTGTCACAATGACCTCTAAAGTCCGAAATGGCAGCTACCTCAGCAATCTGTGTCCCAGAGTGATGAGGTATGGAGTACAGCGCCAGGATCCAGCAACGGACATGCAGAGTGAGAAAGAATAAACCTTTGTTGTTAGAAGCTACTAAGATTTGAGGACTGTTTATCATTTCAATATAACTAGCTTTTTGTGTTTGATATGACACAGATAAAACAATGATCAATAAGAATGGCATATTCTCAAAAATATATGTATATTTAAATCTGGTTTAGGCGCTTGACCAAGAGCATTTACCCCTTCTACTTATTTTTATAATCCACTCATTGGAGACAAAACACAGAGGAGCTTTAACATCTTCGTTTGAGTTTGCATCGTGGTGGGAGCTGAAATGTGTGTGGGCTGGCAAATGGTGCCAGGTCAGAGGGTGTACTAAGTTTCATCTGTACTCACACTAGGGAAAATCATGGCAGAATTGAAACTATTGAACACTACCTATCAAATAGAAGAAGTTTGTGTTGGAAAATTGAGATTGGTCAAAAGTCCCATCAAAAACAAAATGCCACCCTAATCTTAATTTTGTCACATATGTCTACCTCCCTAGAGTCTATATTCTTCCTTGCTACCTATACTCAGTGCTGTTACTATAAGCACAAGCACAAAGCATCCCCAATGCATCCTATTTTTCTGCCGCTATTTTTCTTCTAGTGGGTCTTCACAAGCATCCTTCCATCCTGTTCTATGCCTCTCTTCGCTTTATGGTGATGGATGTATAAATATGTTTAACTTTTCTAGATAATATTCATCTTTACATACTCACCAAAATTCAAGTCTAACTTTCCTTCACTAAAGTGAAGGGAAAACACTTCTTCAACAATTCTTTCCAGAAAACAGTGGGGTTGGCCTCTTCTTTGCTATCCAGTGCCTCCCATAGCTTTTATGATACTACACTATCCCTGATATCCTTGATTTTATCATTGCTTCTTTCTCCTAACCTCACTATTATTCATTGTTATACATCTTTTACCTAAATATCTGTATATTATGAAAAATAAAAATGAATTCTGGGCCAGGTCTGGTGGCCTAGTGGTTAAGTTCAGTGCACTCTGCTTTGGCCACCCAGGTTTGGTTCCCAGGCGCGGACCTACGCTGCTCTGTTAGCGGCCGTGCTGTGCTGGTAGACTACATACTAAAAAATAGAGGAAGATTGGCATGGGTGTTAGCTCAGGGCAAATCTTCCTCAGCAAAAAAAAAAAAAAAAAAAAATCCCCTTTCTCCTCTCAGATCTAGATTTATCTGATCATAATTGGTTTCCCAGTCAAAAAAAGTTTCCCTTCTTCCATGCAATTTCTACTTTAAAATTATGCTGTTTTCTGCAAGACTTCAAAATTGCCCCAGTCTATTTTCTAGTTTTATATATCAACAGGGGCACTGATACATAAATGCATAAAGCTCACTTTTCTTTCAATTGAGATAACTTTTCATTCACTGAAAGAGAATTGTGCTTTTCGTTCACAACGGTTTTGTTCTTCTGATCTTTTTGCTCCTTCAGTAATTCTTCATTGTTATTCCAAATAAGGGGAAGGTATTTACAAAGTCAGCTTGAGTCACCACCTCTTCCATGATGCCTTACTGGTTGACTTTCATTACAGTATACTCTGCCTCTTTGAACTGTTATAACAATTAGTTGAATTATTATTTCTGGTCATCATCACCTTGGATAATACTGATATGTTTGTGTCTCAAAATCTCTAAATAATTGTAAACTTTTTCGTTTATTATGACCTTGATGTGTACAATTTTATGTCTTTCTTACACAGATCTGTTTATGTAGTGAGCATTCAGCAAAGGCATTGTGGAACAAATGAATGAGCTACCAGAGTCCAAACTGGTTAATTTGAAGGGTGGTTTATCTTATCATGAAATAGTAGGCACTCAAATGTTCACTAGATTGAGTTGTTTATATAGTTGAAATTTGTTACATTGACTTGCATAATAAGTTTGGTGAGATCGACTCAATTTGTTACGAGTCTCTTGCTTACCAGGTCAACTGGACAGAATTGACATATACTAATATATATGTTTCCAGTGGAATCTCTCAATCTCTCAAAATTCAGTTGAGCTATGATTGATAAAAATGGAGAAGGGAATCAAGGGAGTTATAACTTAGATTTCTTTGCATTTTGAAATTATGTTTTCAAAATCCAAAGTCATAAATAATGATGCAAATCTTAGGATCTGACTACACAAGGACAAAAATTAGTAATAAAAAGTGAAATAGGTGCTCAATTACTCATATTGTTTATTTGTACTGAATGAACTATTTTTGATTTCACCCCTATTAATTAGTTGAATTAATTGTGATATTATATTATAACTTAGAATTGTTCAAATTAAGTACTGTACTAACTCTGAAGAATCTGGTCCTAAAAGAAGGAAAAAACAAAAACTCCAAATCTTGAATGACAAATAGATTAATTGAAAGTGAACATGTGGTCCAATTATATGGAGGTTTGCAAACATTAAGCTATTTGACATCTTGTGAGCAAAATATTGATTAACTACATTTTTCCCTCTTCAAGCAAATAAAAAATCTCTGGCCATGATAGTGTAAGTGCACTATAATTTTACATACGGCATAAAATTTAAAAGAAATTTAATTTTGGTACATGATATAAATCTTTAAATTAAAAATACATTATTTTCTCAAAGATGAGAAAAAGCTAAGAGTAACCATATATGCACTTAAAATTAATGTTGCCTCAACCTCTTATTTTTCATTTGTGACTGCTACTCCAGTGTTGAGTATACCATCGAAAACCATTGCCATCAAGGAGGAGAATGGATTATAAAAATAGCTAGAGTGTTCTCTGTGTTCTACTTAGAAGAGTCATCTTTAATCCCACACCTTTAAAATGATGATTTTCTAATTCGAGATCTTAATTTGATTTTGATTCCAAATTCAGAACTCAGGGAAATTAAAAATTTTGATATATCTCTGTAAATGTGTCAGTATGACTGGTCGATCAAATAAAACTTTAACCCTGGATGGAAATTAGCCTAAATTATTGTTTGACAGAAGTAAACATATTAATCAAAGTTATTGATCTACTAGCTTTATGTAGACACAGCCAAACACTAGTTTCCTCTATTAAACTATTTAAAGCAGTTTCTATCGAAACATCTTGATTTCCTGAGTTTTGTCCTTGAGAACAGCTGAAACTTATTGGACTGTAAAAGCAAAATTACCTGGAGCAGAAGGTATTTTTAAACACATGTTTTCCCAAAGTAGGCAGCTGCTCACTGCATGAATTCTTTGAGCTCTGCTGTGCTCAGCAGTTAACTTTCTTTACTTGAAGTTACCAGGGCAAGGCAGATAACCTCAACACATTGTTTTTCTATTATTCTCACATGTTCTCAGTACTATCAAAGGGCTGATATTTGACAGCAAAGAAATGATTAAAAAAACTCTCGGAGGAAAGAGAAGTTCCTTTTTTTTAGGTGAAAATGTTAATAACAAATCTTCATAGTCACTGTAATGAGTATTTTTTTCTAAAGAGTAGCAAAGCAAGTTTATGTTTTCTCTACAGAAAAAGTAAACTTCTGCTTAGAACATTTCCTTTCCTTTAGTTGTTTTATCACTTGTTTTTAAAATATCAACTTGTACTTTCATTTTATCCAATGCACTGACATTGTAACAGTGACTATGATTAAGTCAAAATGAAGATAATATTTGTATTCTTATCACATACTCTGCCCTTGTACATATGGATGTGTAAATATATCTATTAGATGGTTGCTCATAAAAATGTTAACAAATGCTAACACTTTTCTTAAATATGCAAACCTATTGCCAAATATGATAATTATACGAGGCTAAAATTATTTATTACCATCCAAAATTTATCTCTGCATCATCCACATATGCTTCATGTTTTGTAGCATTTGAGACCTGTTTGTAATTAGAACGATAATCTTTTGAAGTTAGAATCAGGAAGGTCCTGTGTTAGGCTGAGTGAGAAAGCAGAATTTTTGGATAAACATAGAGAAAAACAAATTCCAAATTAGACTGCCAGGGAATCTAACAGTTGACCAAACTAAGATTGCTCCCTTCCCCAGAAAAATAAGACTAAATGTTTATTTTCCCATCTCAATTTTCAGAACATGGAGTGTGGTAATATAATAAATTTCTGAGCTGGCCAGATGAGAACAGAAGGCATTGATAAATTAGAATGTGTTGAGAAGAGAGTGATTAGAATAAGAAATAGAGTGAAATCATGCTGGATGAGGAACAGCCAAGACACTCTTGGAGAAGGTAAACTGGGACTGATAAATATAATGGTTATCATTATACACCAGAAATACTATAAAAGAAACAAGTATTTAATGATAGGTTTTTCTCTTGCCACTTCAATTTTCTCATCCAATTGTTGCAATCTTACTCTATTTTTATATTTGTGTAAAAACCTTTAAATATTTTTGAAATAAAACAGGAGCATGCCTAAATAAAACTCCCAGGCATAAACCATGAAGAATGAATTTCTATGAAATAGTTATCTGGACAAAAATATTTTAGATGGAGCTAATATACCCTACAAAGAGTTGAATTACTTATCTCTAAAATTCATTAAAATTCTAATTTATGAAAAATTGGGATATAAAGCAGATGAATTTGTCAAAAGACACTGACCCTATCGACACTGTTTATCTCAGTAACTTTCAGTTTATCATAATTACTAGGGTTGACAGATTAATAAAGAAAAATACAGGACACTCAGTAAAATTTGAATTTCAGATAAACATAGAAAAAGTTTTTAGTATAAGTATTCCCCATGCAATATTTGCTTTTTATCTGAAATTCAAATTAAACTGTACCTCCCGTATTTATCTGGCAATCCCAATTGATTAACAAAATAGAAGTATAAAAAAAGACCAAGCATTTCGTGTTTTAAGAAAGAATATTGCAAAATTTCAAGATTTACTTTAATGAGAAACAAAACTGTTTGAATCAAGTAAGCTTGATGATTTTTCATTTTTCATTAGTCTTTGCTTCCTGTTTTTAAATACACTGCCAATTTATTTTTCACTTTTTATCTTTATTTTATACTTATGGGTGGCTTTTGATGTATTGCTACTTATTGTTAGTATTATTATTACTTAATAAAAGGAAATTGAAGAACTCTAAAAGATACAAAAAGACTTTGATCTCCAGGCAAAACCTGATCTGATAAAAACAAATTAACTTGAAAGAAAAAAAAAAAACTCTATCAAAGACCCTAAAGTTGTAATATTCATTAGTAAATGCATAATGAGGATGCATCCAAGTTTCCCTCACTTGGAATCCAACATAATTCGCTTAGTCACATTCCAAGAGTTTGGGATTTGTCTGCTATTTTGGAATATTAATAGAGTTGTTTCATTAATCACGGTGTTCAAGAAGTGCAGAATCATGGCCTAACACAGAATAGCAGTTTAGACTTTAGAAGTATAACATACAATCTCATTATATTCATTAAAGAGAAAGAGCAAAAGAATAAAACTGATAAAAATACAGATTTATTAACTTACTTGTAATGCATCATTTCTATTATGGTAAACAGGTAAATCTGGAGACTATAAAATCACATTGGAAATGCCATTTGGAACAACATGGATGGACCTGGAGGGTATTATGCTAAGTGAAATAAATCAGACAGAGAAAGACAAATACTGTATATTCTCACTTATAGGAGGAAACTAAAAACGCCAGACTCAAAGAAATGAAGTATAATGGTGGTTGCCAGGGGCTGGGAGATGGAAGAAATGGGAAGATATTGGTCAAAGGGTACAAACGTCCAGCTGTAATATGAATAAGTTCTGGGGACGTAATGAACAGCATGATGACTGTAATTAACAATACTGTGTCACATACTTTAAAGTTAAGAGAGTAGATCTTAAAAGTTATCAGCACACTAAAAAATGCTAGCTATGTAAAGAGACAAGGTGTTCACTAACCTTATTGTGATAATAATTTTGCAATATATACCTGTAACAAATCATCACATTGTACACCTTAATACTTACATATATCATATGGCAATATTTTAATGAAGCTGGAAAAACTTTTAAATAAGTAAATGACATTGGAAAGTTTTTCTGGTGATGTGAAAGAAATAGTTAATACCTTTGACATATGGGAAAAAGAAATGCATTTCAGAAATGGTAGACGTAAAATTGAGCAAAGAAATGTGTGTGACTAAGAGCCAGAGACCAAGCATAAGGAGAACTGTCTAGAAGTTTTGATGGTGTGCAGGACAGACTCTGAAAACTAGTTTTCAAAGCTTTTGACAATAGATTGGAAAATAGATGGAGAAGTGTTATGAATGAAGCGGTGGGTCAGGCCCAAAGTGAACTAAGATATTGCTTTCCTTCCATTTGAATTTAAATATGGTTCTTTAACATCACCTGCTCTGGGTTGCCTTATTTATTCATGCTTACCTGGTCAGATCTCTTAGGTTTCTAGAGTTTTCTTTATGTCCTTCTATTATAACTCACTGCACAGTGGACTTTAATTTTGGGCTACTTGCCTCTTGTTGGTTTTTATGTAATTGCTATCTTATGCTTACAGATAAATTCCTCTTTTGACTATTCTTAAAATAAGCCTAACTGACAATAGATAATAAGTATTACATAAATTCTACAGATTTTTTAAACAAATAGGTTTTAATAATTAGGCTAAAATACAACTGGTACTCTCATTGAAACTAATAGCTTAGGAAAGATAAACTTTAAAACAACCCAGAATGAAAAATGACAAATTTTAATTAGCAATTTGCAAAGATAAAGTTTATGGTATGTTAAAGAATATACACTCCATGTAACAATTGTTACTTTTAAACTGTTAATTTTAAAAATAACTTTAATACAGTAAGATATATTTAAGAACAACAAAAGGGGCACTGACAGGCAATCAACTAGTAAGGATTCAGAAGCTATTTTAGAAATTTATGGGGACCCAAGTTGGTCATTTGCAGTAAAAGTATCTGTGATTTAGTTCTAAATCTGTGAACTTTAGCAAGCCTCTGTGTTCATTCCTAACCATAATGAGATCAATATATATGCCAAATGTTGCTCTATATGTTGTATACATGTTACCTCATTTAATACTTGACAGCATGATCACACATCACTTAACGACAAGGACACATTCTGAGAAATGCGTCCTTAGGCTATTCCATCGTGGTGCGAACATTGTAGGGCATACTTACACAAACCTAGATGGTATAACCTATTATATACCTAGGCTACATGGTACTAATCTTATGGGACCACCATCATATTTGAAATGCGTTGTTAAATGAAACATCTTTGTGCCACACACAACTGTACTATAAATAAGTGCTATAATTATCTCATTGTAGAGATGAGAAAACGGAAGGTTAAATAACCTTTTCGATGTTATACACTGAGTAGAATGGTGAAGCCACATTTCAAACCCAGGATCTCTGATTTCTTGGACCAAATAATTTCTGATATTCATTAATATGTCTGAGATGCTGTTTTGCGTGAATTTATCATATTATAAAACCGGGTTTGAGAAAGATGCACTTAACAATACTCTAGCGGCAGCAGTCTCTAAATACCTACGTGTAGCATTATACCAGGGAGGTCAAACAGGCACCTTCCTGGCCACTCAGCAGTTTTAAATCAATGTTTTCAGCAACTATATCATTACTACTCTTGTGGAAATAAATATAATTGTTGGCCATGATGTATGTTGACTTAAGTGATTCCCAGAAATGTGATTTCCCTGTGTCTTTCTAGTTCAATGACAACATGAAAAAGTGAATAATAAATTTCTTAAGACTACTAGCAATGGAGTTTTATTATTATTATAACAATTTATTATTGTTTTATTATTATTAAACAACTTGCTTAGAAAAGAGAGAGAGAGAAAGAAAGCAGAGGAAATAAAAAGGAAGGAAGAGAGGCAGGAGAGAAAAGAGAAAAAAAGAAAGGATTAAAAATCATAGCGTGATACTTCTCTTACTGATCAACACACTGGGTATGTGCCATAAAGGAAGACTTACATGTCTACACCAGCCTCAGTTCTTGAGCACTTCTTATAGTGAGAGAATTTGGCTCAAGGAATGTGAATTTCACTTTTATAGTTAGTGTGTGTGTGTGTTATGCAAGATGGTTTCAATCACTTTTATACGGAGCTTAAATTAAAAAAAAAGGAAAGAAAACTTGTTTCAAAATGGAGGAAAAAATATTCATCAAATTTTTTGAGAAGCCATATGTCAGATTACAATGTGGTGTTTAAATACTATTATAAAAATGTTGAGGAAAACGATGAAATTAAATGTAAAAGGATTTACAGTTTTGCCTGGAAGGTTTCATCCAAATAACATTTCTAACTAATTTGTCTTTTCCAAACTGCTTTTGGAAAAACACCAAAATTCCCCTTCCTTGCTTATTATACTCTGTGGAAGTCAATTAGCAAATATATCCTTTTTTGCCTTGGGCAATATACGACTTGCCCAAGTTTAATTTACAAACCACAAATCACACCATGACAAATGACCAAAAAAATCCAGTTTATTTTTTAGCCAGAGACAGATGTCTGAGATCAGATAAATTTTAAATTTCTGGAAATCGTATGATAAGTGATCAAACAAAACCTCAACTCATCTTCTCTGCACAAAATTTCAGTCTCATCTATATTAAGAATTGTGTAGGATTTGAGGTCATTCTCTAATTCAAATCCAACAAGTTATCCTGCCACAGTTGCATGGAAGACACGAGACTCGTAGGTCAGAGATGAAGGACTTGAGCACTCGTGGGTCAGCAGGCAGCATGAGCTTCATGTTCACATTAATTCCTTTTGCCTCTCCTTTCCCAGTCCCACAGGGATGATGTGTAGATGGGCCCAGATGGATGCTGCACAATCAGTAGGTTTGTGTCACAGTAGAGGATGCCCGAGGTTAGGAACCCCCAATTGTATATGGGGGTTGCTAACAAACCAGCCCAACTATGTCCTAAATTGAGATGTTATATTAATTATTCTGCTCAAGAAACAATTCTGGGAGCCAGCCCGGTGGCGTAGTGGTTAAGTTTAGCTCACTTTGCTTTAGCGGCCTGGGTTCCTGGGCGTAGACCTAAACTACTCATCAGCCATGCTGTGGTGGCGACCCACATACAAAATAGAGGAAGACTGACCCGATGTTAGCTTAAAGCCAATCTTCCTCACCAAAAAAAAAAAAAAAAGGAAGAAAGAAAGACAGAAACAATTCTGAACTCTACTCTCAAGAGGGAGACACTATCTCTAACTTCCTAGGCTATTTTTTAACATCCTTGAAAAGATAGCACAAAACAGAATCTGATACAAGATGTGCAGAAATGTGAGACTTGTGGAGAATTATCTCCCAACAATATGCTCGCATCAAAATACTTTGGGGAGAGTAAAGTTTTCTTAAAAAAATGTCATTGTTTATAGACTAAATATCATAGTGAACTCATCACATTCTGTGTATCGCTGTGTGTGCCAGAGGGTATAAAACCAAATATAAGGGATGAGTTGTGGAATTTTAAGCTAATTTTGACTGTTCATTATTTTCACTTTACACACTGAGTTTTAACATAAGATATATTTCCCCTTCCTTCTCATTTAATTTTCAAAACTGCTGAGACCTATGAATTGTTGACCTTATTATTGCTGCCATGTTACATATAAGACAAAGGAGGTTCATAGAGATTAAGTAAATTTGCCCGAGGCAACACAGCTAAAAGCTTTTTGTTAAAATGTACAATGCTGCTTTCTGAAAATAATTACCAAAAGATGACAGTTTCTCATGTTACCACAGATGAGAAGACTTTAAGAGCAAATGACACTGAGTTTTCTTCCCACATATTTGATTTTTTCTCAATTTTTCAATTGGATCAAAGATAATTGGAGAATAGAGTCTGCTTCTTTGAGGAGAACTCACAAAGTACAACGTAAAGAATAACTTCTTAGAAGACAGGACCATGCCAAAATAATATCATCTCTATGATTTATTATCACTATAATCATGGTAAGGACTTAATTTTCTTGAGCCTCCTTTTCCATATTGGTAATATACTAATAATATTAGTTACCACAGAGCTTTATTCTATAGCTTAAATTAGATAACATATGTAAATTTAACAACATATAATAGATATTCATTAAATTGGAGTGATAATTTTCATATTCTGAGTAAATTACTTATTTCAGCTTCATTTTCCTCCTTCTGTTTTAAAGCTACTAGACATAAGGAGTTTGAGTGGTTTTAGTAAATTAGAAGACAGAATTTTTTCCAGATAGAATAAAGAACTGCTCCGTTAATTTTTTTACAGTATCATAAATCACTTTAAAAATAAATAATTCAAGAGACCTTTTAGTTATTAACATGTTGGTTCATGTTCTAGTTCAAACACACGATTTTAGTTCAGCAAAATATTACAATATGTTGGTTGTTTGGGTATTTTGTGTGACGTGCCATCTCATCTATATCAAATTATAATTTTATGGTCACTTTACAACTGCTTGCAAAAACTGAAGATGGTGTGAAATTCTCTAGAAACGCATTTCTAAGTGTGTATTAAATTATTCTCACTCTATACAAAACTAGTTTTCCAATGTGCCTATATTTTCCTCTGAATTCTTAAGTTTCACATTTTGTGCTTTTATAGATATTTTGCATATTTTGAGTGGTGTTTCATTTGTTTATTTGTTACATTCAGTAGCAAGTGCATTTTGATGCAATTATTACTGTTATCTTTTGAATTGGTAAAGCTGAATATATTTTTAATTGTATCATTGAAATAGAACTGCATTCTTAAATTAACATGATGTGTTGCTATAAAGTTCATATTAAAAATGGATTTGATATGTAATTATGATATAGCAGATAATCAAATATTCACAGTTCCCTTTTATTCCCTACACAAGTATTAGGAGTACTCTTATATCAGGGGTAGACGAACTACAGCCCAAGAGCCAAATCTGGCCCACCACCTGTTTCTGTGAATAAAGTTTTATTGGAATCCAGCCAAACTCATTCATTTACGTATTGTCGATATATGCTTTTTCATTACAATGGCGGAATGAAGTAGTTATGACAGAGACCACATGTCCCTCAAAGCCTAAAACATTTACTTTCTGGTGTTTACCAAAAAATGTTTGCTGGCCCCTGCATAACACAATTGCGTATGTATTATTTGCAAAACACAGAAGTCATTTATCTTTACATTATTTTTGCTAAATACTCAAATTATCTTGAAGTATATAAGCTAAAGCATGAATGTTTCTCATCCACTGTTAATCTCATCCACTCTCAATATCTCATCCACCATTGCTCTCCCCTCTTCAGAGTAACCTCTTAAATTTAAGTGTTTAAACACTTAGACTATTTAATTTTTAATTACCCAAAGTGTATTTTTATATTTAAACATCTGAGATTCCATTAAAAAAAGGCAAAATATACACATAAATTAAATCTAACACTCCTGCTTCTAATACCACCTCGTCTACACCAACACCCATCCTATTCTTTCCCCTCTTCAGGTAACCACCATTATCTATTTGATGTGAATCTTTTCAGACTACTTTAAATGTAATTATAGAATTAATTTTGCCTATAGAAATATGTAACTGTGATGTGCAGGTGTATGTGTGTTTGAGTCAACTGCATCTTCTCTTAAACACTTTCCTTCAGCTACCATTTTTCACTTAACAACTTGTTTTGAACATTTGTTGATATTAGTATGTTCATGTATTGACATTTTTTTAACCTTTTCATAGATTGCCTGTACCATAATTTTAAAAACTTCTTCTACTTTAAAACATATAGTTTCTTTGTAATTTCTCAGTAAGCTACATAAAACTTATTTCCTGCTAGAGGGATTAATTTGTTGTTTTAAATTGCATTTCCCTGAATGATTGCAAAGTTCAATATCCGTTCTTTATTGACAACGGTATCATTACTCTAAACTGAATATTCACATACTTTGATATTTTTTCCACACTTCACTGACTTGTTTATCCCTTTTCTTCCTTAAAATAGAAAAAAAAAGAAATCCAGGCACACAATAATATTCGCAATGCCAAGCAATGAATCAAAACCTGCAAAGAAGTAGGAAAATGTGACCCAAAATCAAGAGAAAAATGAGTCAAAAGAAAATAGATCCAGGAATTACAAAGATAATGGAACTAGCAGTCAATGACTTTAAAACAATTACTATAAATATGCTTAGGAATTACAAAGAAATAATTAACATTTGAAGAGAAATAAAAGTTATATAAAAGAAACAAATGGAACTACTAGAGATAAAAAATATAAAATCCAAAATAAAATATTCACTAGTTTTGTTTAACAACTGGTTAGGCACTACGAAAAAAATAAACTGAATTGAAGGCGTAGCAATAAAACTAAAGTTACATGTTGAGAGAAATGCTAAAAATTGAACAGATTTTCAGTGAGCTGCAGGAAAATATCGACTGGTTTAGAATATATATTACTGGATTCAGAAGGAGAGGAAAAGAGTAATAACATATTTGAAAAGGTAATGGCTGAATTCAAAATTTGCTTAAAAGTATAAATGCTTCAGACAAGGAGGGCAAGGGAGACAGAAAAAGGAAATATACTCTTGTATACAGCTAATGTCTTACTTTAGGATGAAAATGAAATGCATTTCTCCCAAGACTAGGAATAAGGTAAGAATATCCACTCTCAATATTCCTAGTCAACATTTTACTGATCATTTTCAAACCAGTGGAATAAAGCAATAAAAACAAATGACGTATAGATTAGAAAGAAAGAAGCAATATACTGTTTATCTTACAACAGGTTATATACACAGAAAATTTTAAAACGGGTCTGCAGACTATTTTTTTATGTGCATGTTTGTTTATTTGTTTATTTTAATTTTTTTCCTATTCAGACTGCAAAATTCATGTAGGTAGACAGTTTTGTTCAAGATTCTTTCTATGCTCCTAACACAGTTTCTGATAAACTTTCAGATAGAACTGTAAATCCCCAATTACGATGTTCAAACACATCGGGAATTCTTTCTATTTCATGTTCTCATTAGAGATGTCCTGCCTGGATCTCAGTCTTTCAATTCCAGATTGGGCAGATTAATTTGTAGGTCTTAATCTTAGAATTTCTCTTCACCATCATTCTGAGGATCCTTTTTTTTATTTCATCACCATTCTTGGATCCCTTTGTTTTCTGGACCTTGTTTTACACTTGTGTTTGGATGGGGCACATCTTCCTGTAGCTATTTTTGTTTCTTTATCGTGAGATTTTTGTTGTACATTATTGTTTGTCAGTCACCATGTAAATGCCTCCCTTCACCCCTTGTGCCCACCCCCACCCCGCTCGCCGCTGGTAACCACCAAACTCTTCTCTCTGTCCCTGTGTGAGTTTATCTTCCACATGTGAGTGAAATCAGGCGATGTTTGTCTTTCTCTTTCTGGCTTATTTCACTTAACATAATACCCTCCAGGTCCATCTGTACATCTTCTTTGGAGAAGTGTCCTGCAGACTTTTCTTAAAGGCTGGTTATTAAATATTTCAGGCTTGCAGGTCATACAGTCTCTTTGGCAACTTCTCAGCTCTGAAGTAGTTTGAAATAGTTGTAGTTTGAAAGCAGCCAGAGACAAAATGTAAACAGGTGGCTGTGTCTGTATTCCAATAAAATTTAGTTACAAAAGCAGACCAGTGGTGTCAGTGAAAATGGAAGAGTAGGGCACTCTAGGGTCCATCCTTCCCGAGAAACACCAAAACACACAGCAATAACTGCCAGGATCAACCTTACTGGCACTCTGGAAGATGTTCTAAGCGTTACAGCAATCAAGTACATGCTTAGCCGGGGTAAAGGCCACTGAAACAGGGTGGGAGTTCTTTGTGGCATATTAACTAACCCTCGTCCTAAATCCCTCCACGCATGGTAGTTGTCTTGAAGATGGCAGCCCATGTTCCTGGTGTGGATAGATGGTTCTTGAGGTAGCAGAGCAGACCTTGCTCTCAGGGAACTGTGTCTGTCTATTTTGAACTGACTGGTGTTCTGCCCCGACTCCTCCCAAGGCCTGCCACAGGAGACTTCTCTTTGTTTTGCCTAATTTGGAATTCTATCTGGTCCTCCAAGCTCTGCAGTGCGCAAAACGATGACAACAAATGAAAAAGATGCTGCTGCCCCAGGGGGGTAAAATAACAGGGCAAACAATCAACACACCAGGTTTTGGGAGAAAAAACTAGGAAGTGAGTATTTTGAGGAAAGAAGGATTTTTAAAAGCTGCTGTGCATATGGGGGAGACTAGGGTCACTTGAACCCTCAGGTTAGTAAACATGCTCACAAAAGACTTGAGAAGACAATAAGCTTTCAACTGTGGCTGGTCTTTAGGCTCAGAACAAGCAGAAACTACATGGTAGGCAGAGTGGCAAATGGCCTGGCTAAACGTTGAAGGAATGCCCCAACACAGAGTCAATCTGCAAAAACTTGAAGAGTAGTATTTTTTCTTTTCTTTCTTTTTTTTTTTTTTTTGGAAATCATACAATGTATTTTCTCTTACCACATCAAATGCTGGAAATCAATCACAGGAGGAAAACAGAAAAATTCACAAATATGCAGAATTAAACAACACACTCTTAACTAACGTGTCAGAAAAAAAGAAGAAATCACAAGGGAAATTAGAAAATACTTTGAGATGAATTAATATAAAAAATAACTTGCCCAAACTTATGATAAGAGGGAAAATTATAGCTGTAAATGTCTGCGTTGAAAAAGAAGAAATATCTCATATCAATAACCTAGATTTATAAATTTAGGAATTAGAAAAAAGATTTCAATAAACCAAAATAAGCAGAAGAAAGGAAATAATAAAGATTACAACAGAAATAAATGAAATAGAGACTAGAAAACTAGAAGAAATCATTAGAACTAAAAGTTGGGTCTTTGAAAAGAACAAAATTAACAAATTTTTACCTAGACTGACTAAGAAAACAAGAGATAAGATGCAAATAACTAAAAATTAGAAATAACAGTGGGGACAATACTCACAATTTTACTGAAATAAAAAAAGATTGTAAGAGAATACTATGAATAATTGTAGTGTGTATTAGTTTCCTAGGGCTTCCATAACAAAGTACCAAAAACTGGGTAGCTGAAAATAAGAGAAATGTATTGTCTCTCCATTCTGGAGACCAGAAGTCCAAAATTAAGGTGTCAGCAGGGCCATGCTCCCTCTGAAACCTGAAGGAAAATCCTCCCTTTCCTCTTCCTAGATTCTGATGGTTTGCCCACCATCTTTGGCATTTCTTGACTTGTAGATGCATGACTCCAACCCTTCATCTTCACTCACATGGTGTTCTCTCTGTGTCTCTTCACATAGCCTTTCCTCTGTACATATCAGTATCTGTTTCCAAATTTTCCCTTTTTTCATAAGTGCACCCATCATGTTATATTAGGACTCACCCTAAAGACCTCATCTTAACTTTATTACATCTGCACAGAACATATTTCCAAATAGATCACATTGTGAGGTACTGGGAGCTAGGACTTCAACATATCTTTTTTGGGAGACACAATTCAACTCATAACAGTCACTCGCTGGCTCCCCCAGAATTCATGTCCTTTCCGTGTGCTGAATGTTTTCACCCCATCCCAACATCCCAAAAAGTCTTAATCGTTCCTATATCAAACCTAAGTCCAAAATCTCAACCTTCAAATCAGTTATGGGTGAGACGACATATGATTCATCCTGGGGCAAAATCCTTCTCCAACTCATCCATGAACCTTGAAGCCCCAGAACAAGTTATCTGCTTCCAAAATACAATGGTAGAAGAGGCATAGGATGTGTGTATTCCCACTCCAGAAGGAAGAAAAAGATCAAAAGTTCAAAGAAAGTCTAAAACCCAACAGGGCAATTCCATTAGACTTCAAAGCTTGAAAATAATCCTCTTTGGCTCAATGTTCTGTCCTCTGGGCCAACTGAGGTGGTGGCCCTGCCCCCTCAGCCCTGAACAGCAGAGCCCCACCTCCTCAGCCCCAGGGGTGGGAGTAGAGGGGAGTCCCGTCTCTGGAAGTGAGAAGGCAGCAGCCCCACCCTCTAGATCTGTGGTCTCTGGGTCCATAGTGACCGCAGCAGCCACATAAGCTTTTGAACTCCTCTCGGGGTCATTTTTCCTCTTTCTTAAAGGATAATGTATGTTTTCAGCTGAGTAGCTCTAAGGCCCGTTCCCTGCCTTTGAATCTCAGAAATCTGATATCCTTATTTTGTTTCATCCTGTCTCTGTCCCCTTTAGTCCAAGCTGGCAGCATGTCTGCTGGAGATGGTTTCATGGATACATAAGTCACATGCCTGATCTCTTTAGAAACGGTTGTCCAGCCATATCCTTAGTGTTTTCTCCAAGTATGCTGTCTCATTTTTTGCAATATGGATAAGCTGAGAATTTTCCAAATCATCAAGTGCTGATTCCTTTATGCATAGCAATTTCTTCTTCAATTTATCTCTTTTCTCTCTCATTTTACAATAAGCAGCAAAAAGAAACCAAGCGGCTCCTTCCACATCTTGCTTAGAAATCTCCACAGCTAAACATACAAGTTTGTAAATTAAAAGTTTTACTTTCCACCTAACAAAACACATTCAGCCAAGTTTTTTGCCATTTTATAACAAAGATCACCTTTCCTCCAGTTTCCAGTAACACGTTTCTCATTTCCATCTGAGACCTCAGCAGAAGGACCTTTAACATTTATATTTCTACCTCAAGTCTCAAGATAATATAGACTTTTTCTATCAAGTGCCTCAAAACTCCTTCAGCTTCTGTCCAGTACCTAATTCCAAAATCACTTCCACATTTATAGGTATTTGTTACGGTAGTACACCACTTCCTGGTACCACAATCTATGTTAGTTTCACAGGCTGCCTTAACAAAAGTGCCAACAACTTTGTGGCTGAAAACAACAGAAATGTATTGTCTCACAATCCTGGAGACCAGAAATCTAAAATCAAGATGTTGGCAGGGCTGTGCTCCCTCTGAAACGTGTAGGAGAATCCTTCCTGGCCTCTTCTTAGCCCCTGGTGGTTTTCTGGCAATCTTCAGCATTACTTGGTATGTGGACGCATGACTCAATCCTCCATCTTCACATGGCATTCTCTCTGTGTCTCTTCACATAGTCTTCCCTCTGTGCATGTCTATGTCTGTGTCCAAATTTCAACAAGGACACCAATCATGTTGGATGAGGGCCCATCCTAATGACCTCATCTTAACTTGAGTACATCTGCAAAGACCGTATTTCCAAATAAAGTCACATTCTGAGTTATGAGGCTTAGAATTTCAACACACATCTTTGGGAGGGACAGAATTTGACCATAACATATTGCAACAAATTAGATAACCAAGGTGAAATGGACAAATACCTAAAAACACACAAACTACCAAAATTGACTCAAGAAGAAATTGAAAATCTGAGCAGACTCATAACAAAGAGAATGAATCAATAATCAAAAACCATCCAAACGAAGAAAAGTCCAGGACCAGATAGTTCCACTGGTGAATTCTACCAGACATTTAAATAAGAATTAACACCACTTCCTCTCAAATTCTTCCAAAAATGGAAGAAGAAATAACACTTTCTAACTTATTCTTTGAGGCCAGCATTACCATGATACAAAAGCCAAACAAAGATATCACAATTAAAGAAAACTACAGACCAATGTCCCTTATCTTACAACCCAACAACATAAAGACAAACAACCCAATTAAAAATGGCAAAGTACTTTAGTATACATTTGCCTAAAGAAGATATATGATTTCAACAAGCACATGAAAAGATGGTAAACATCATTTGTCACTAGGAAGATGTAAATCAAAACCACAATGAAAGACTAACTCATTTTTCATTTCTTGTCTCTTCTGGGCCTCCAAAAAGATACATGTGACAGCATATGATATTTTTCCATATGGAACTATATTTTATTTTGAATCTTTTTTTACTCTGTTCTTTTGATTGGGTGATTTCTAAGTACCCATCTTCAAGTTCGTTGACTCTTCTACATGGCCCAATTTGCTATTATGCCAATGCAATGGTTGTATTCTATTTTCCAGTTCTAGAACCTGCACTTGATTATATTTAAAAATTTTCATTTTCCTACTGATACTATCTGTTCATTCATTATGTCTATATTTAAAATAACTGTTTTAAAGTCCTCTTATTCTGATAACATTTGGGTCATCTCAGGGTTTACACATCTTTGGGTGTTTGGTTTTGTTTTGTTTTTGTATAGATGATGTCTTTGAAGATAGATGAAGAGGGCCATAAGCTAAGGCAATCAGGGAGTCTCTAGAAGCTAGAAAAAGCAAGAAAACGCATTCTCTCTTAGACCCTCCAGAGAGGAACTCAGACATTCTATACCTTGATTTTAGCCTGGTGAGACCCATTTCAGGTTTTTGACATCTGGACGTGTGAGATAATAAGTATGCTATACTTAAGCTGCTAAGTTTGGTAATTTTTACAGTTTATTGTGAGTGCTATCAAGTTGATTTCTACTCCTAGTGACCCTGTGCACAGCAGAGCAGAATCCTCCGTGATTTTCTATGCCATCCTCTCACCTTCTGGCACTATATCTGAAAATGCTCCACTGCTATTCATAGGGTTTTCATTGCCAATTTTTTGGAAGTGGGTAGCTATGTCCTTCTTTCTAGTCTGTCTTAGTCTGGAAGTTCCGCTAAAACCTGTTGACCATGGGTGACTCTGTTGATACTTGAGATACCAGTGTCATAGCTTTCAGCATCACAGTAGCACACAGCCACCACAGCATGACAACCACCAGACGGGTGGGGTGATTCCCTGACCAGGAAAGAAACCCTGGGCCACAGTGGTGAGAGCACAGAATCTTAAGCACTAGACCACCAGGACTGGCTTAATTATTACAGTGGCAATAGGGAATTAGTAAACTTCCTAACCAGGTGCTCTCTGAAAGCTAATTTAACCTACGTTTTAATCTCCATATCAGGAAAAGAAAGATAATAGGTATATTAAACTCAACAGTTTATAATCAAGATTAATGAAGTAATGCATATAAAATACTTATCTCCAAGCCTGGTGGAAGTGTTTAACAAATGTTCATTTACTTAACAAAATTCATCAATCATCTACAATGTGTTAGTCTCTATTCTAAGGGCTGAAAATATAGCAGGAAATAAAATTTAAAAAAATTGATGCTTTCGTGTCATTCAAATTCTGATAGCGATAGCTAGCACTCAAAAAGTTTCTCTGTGCTCTAGTCACTTTTCTAATGTTTTACATATACTAATTCATGCTATCTTCACGATCATATGAGATAAGTTTTGTTATTATCATTCCTGCTTTACAGATTAGCAAATTAACTTGCCCAGACTGAGTAGAAGAGCTAGCCTATGAATGCAAACCATTTGTCCTAGAGTCCATGCTTTGAAATTCTATAGTGTCCTACCTCTTACCTCCTCTGATTATTACTGTTATTATGTAATTTAGTGTTCTACGTGAAGAGCTCAATTGTGACATGAGGGAATGGGTGTAGAATATGCTAAAGATGGAAACACTGTGATGTTACTTTCTGGAGAGTAGGCTTATGACAATGATAATAAATGAAATTGACAGGTGATAAAAGCACAGTCATACAAGGTATACCAGTTAATCTATTGTCCTAGACATCATGCAGTCTATGTAGGATATAAAGAGAAAATGTTGAGGGACAAGTTGATATTGGTAGTATACATTATTCTAATATTTGAAAAATAACTTTTGAGACCTAGAACAGTATTTGGAAAGTAATAGGTATTTGAGCATTTCTTAAATGAATGCCAGGGTTACTTTTTAACTCAGGCCTTTTAGTAAAACACTTTTTCATTTTATTTTCATACTTTAATGGCAATTATAGAAAGGCAAGTGTATTCTGAAGCATTGTTTGATATAGCACCAGAAGGTGAGAGGATGGCTCAAAAAGACCAGGTAGGGTTCCGCTCTGCTGGACATACGGTCACTAGAAAACTTCAGACCAATATCCCTTCTATTACACCTTACCACAGCATTAACAATAACAAAAAGATATCCCTAAATATTAGATATGGTTTTCCATAAAGTTTTGTTTTTGTATACTGGTTTTGTTTCAATTAATTTATGGTTAAGATTTGTTTAATTCTCCCTTCTTAACCTCCTAACATCTGTATTTTTGTCTCTTTTTAAATTCATTATCTTTGAAAGAAAGTGGATTTTTAAGGAAAATTTTTAAATGCTTTTTTGTGTGTGTGTGAAGAAGATTTAAAAGAAAAAAAAATTTAAATGCTTTTTTGTGAGGAAGATGGACCCCTGAGCTAACACCTGTTGCCAATCCTCCTCTTTTTGCTGAGAATACTGGCCCTGGGCTAACATCCGTGTCCATCTTCCTCTACTTTATACGGGACGCCACCACAGCGTGGCTTGACAAGCAGTTCATCGGTCCGCACCCGGGATCCGAACCTGTGAACCCCGGACCGCAGCAGTGGAGACCGCAAACCTAACCGTTATGGCACCGGGCCGGCCCTAACTGCTTTTTTTTGACAAATTCTACCATTATCTCTGTTTCTAATTTACTATCGATTTTGTTTTAATTACAGTTATTTTGACATCCTTCTAGATTTTCTTCTGACTTCTACTTTACCATGATGTGGCTTTTTTTTTTCCCCTGGCTTCCTTAAAACCACCATGTAGTTGTTTGAGAATATACTTTGACATGGGAAGATGTCTAAGCCACACTGATACAGTAATTAAAATTTTATGAAAGAGGAAGCACATTAAGATATTTCTGTATATGTAGATAATGACACACATGCATACTTATATATTATTTTGCTACATATGTTTGTGCATATACAAACTTTACACGTATATATGTGTATTTATATATATATGATGCTTAACAATGGCTATTTTTCAATTGTGGAACTAAATGTCTTTTTTTTCTTATTTTTGCTTCTACTTTTTATTTTTCTACAATGAACATATATCCATTGTATATGATTTTTAAAGGAAAAATGGTTGAAATGTTAACTTGTTATCAACAACAGACAGTGCTACATAGGATCAAAGTTTGTTACAGAATAAAAGTTGTTCATTGGATTTAGCAGTAAATGGGTTTATTGGCACATCTACAAGACTAGGTTCAAAAGAGTATTGGTGACAGAGACTAAATTGTATTTGACTAAGAACTAGAGGGCATTTATATATCAATTATGTTGCAATAAAGCTTTAATTAAAAAGAAAAATAAAAAGAATTAAAGGGCAAAGAAAAACTTGGAAAAATAATTAAAGAACATTCTTTCCAAAACAATGACAGTGAATCCAGCACCTGGAATGAAGGGAGGGCACATAGTCGCTGCTGTTGTTTTTCCAGATGGGAGATGTTTGACATATGCTGATCTGGGATAGCGGTTGAAGATATAGGTGAGAGAGAATATACTTGACAAAATTTCTGAAGGAAAAAAGTAAATGGAATTTAGCTCATGGGTAGAGATAGGTCTTTGAGAGGAGGAAGAATACTTCTTTCCAATTGGCAAAAATAAATACAACTCATGTTATAGAAATGAGTGAGATATGGATTTTGATCGATGAAAGAAAAATAGAAGAAGTGATATGCTATTTTGAAATATTTGTAGAATCAAATACAATTTCTCTTTTCTTTTATCATTTATATATAAGCAGCATGTTTTTGCAGATATCACAATTAATGGCTCACAGGATAATCTTGGCTCACAGAAACGTTCTGTTTATGCCTCAGAGAAATTAGAGGATTCCAAATAAAAATCTGGACTTCTGCCTTGTTTTGAAAAATTGAAAGTATTCTTTTGGTGATTCTAAAAGGTCCCACTATAACAATGTTTTTGAAAATCACAACCCTAGGATGACTTAAGCTGTTTTAATTTTCTTTGGCCAGATACATTATAAGAAATCTACAGCCCAGCATGGACTGTTGCAATCTCCACTACACAGCACTTGGACTTTTTAAAACCTATAACTCCTACCCATAATGTTTACCCATCAAGTACATTGGAAACTGTGAATTATAGGACGAAAGGTGCCTACAGGGGAGGCAGGAAAGGAACTGCTTAATCTCTTCTCATCTCAAGAAATCAATCACCAGTGTGTGGGAGTTTAGAGGGAGGGACAATTACCTACAATGGTCTTTAATAAGGCCCTTATATCTCCAAACTATGAGGCAGGAATAGCCAAAATCTCTTATGAACTTTGTAGGTAGTCAGCCTGATAAATTTGTAAAGCTAAAGTGTGCATTAGCAATAATGGTAATTTGTAGTCCCACGATTGTAATGTTATGATAGTGGACTCAGGTTCCAAATTCTGGAAAATCAGTATTAGACTTATTTTCCCACATAGTTTCATATTTTCCCTTTTGTTATGTTTTCGGTAATATTTTAATGGGGTTTAGAGATGAGTATGTCGGGGATAAATATGTCAAACTAATGGCATTTTAACCTAAGTATCTCTGATAGGATATCTCTGTTACCTACTTATCTACTTTTTTTTCCCTTTAAGTATTGTGTACCCTGTATTTATTTCTCTTAGTGGAATATATGTCTAATGGAACAGAGGGAGAGGAGGAGGGGGAGGGAGTGAGGAGGAAAGAAAGGGCGAGAGAGGGAGAGAGACAAAGGGAGAGAGGCAAGCAGAGAGAGAAATGGAAATGGATTCTTGAAACTCACAGCTTTAGAATAGAACACACTTATTTGTCCAGAGGATTGATTTGAAAAACAAAGAAACAAACAATATTTGCAACAAGAAACCTTTTTTCACACACTACTCATGCTCCAGGCTGTATAAAGAGGAACAGTCAGTGGAAGCAACGAAGAGAGGAGGCTGTAGGCCCAGGACAGTGGGCTAGGACTTTCAAAGCCTTTGTGGAGAGAATGGAGAGACTATCGCGAGATGCCCAGTCCTTACCTCCATAAGTCCATCCCTAGTGCCTGAAAGCCAGGTGAACTCCCACACAGACTTCTTACTCATGGCAACACTTAAACTGCCTAAATGTGAGAAGTTACTTAGATTGTCTTACCAGTTGGCTTCAGGTTCAATGCAGATCATCCATCAGCTGCTGAATGTTTAAGAAACTCAGCCATGCCCTAAGACCTGAGTCCCCTTCTTCCTACTCTTGTGTTAAACAGTCTTTGCATCACCAAGGACATCCATAGGTCCCTCAAGAAAGGGAATGAGCTCCTAGATGTCTACTGCTATATTCAGAATAGTGTCTCCAATTCTCAACCAACAATTAAGTCCTTCAAAATCTGTGATATGAAAGGAATATCCCCAGTAGCATTCCTACCTCCCAAACCATAATTTGGGTCTATTGGATTGGCACTAGCTGGAGATCTTTCCCTGAACTGACACAGGGAAAAATCATGTTCTTATTGTACAAGTTGAGGAAATGGATATAATCCTGAAAGCAATTGGCAGCACTTGTTGTATTTTAAACAGGAGAGAGTAGCCTGATTTTTTTTTTTTTTTTTTTTTTAATTTTAGGAATATCACTCTGACTGCAGTGTGGAAAACGGAGATAGTGAGTGAGGTTAGGAGACAGTCTAAACAGTAGAAAGAGTTGGTGAAAAATCTTCATAATGTGTTGACAGTATGTGACCTTGAACAAGTTACTTAACATCATGAAATTTGGTTTATTTATAAAATAAAAATAAGTGACACACAATTATGTTGTGAGATTTCAATTGTACATTTCCTATGACAATCTGACACTGTGCCAGCCACATCATCTAAGCTTATTCTACCAAAGTATTAATTCCCTAAGGGGAGGGAGTGCATCTTCTTTTTTCATATGTGCCCTTCATCTAAGTTCATAGTAAGCACTTAAATGCTTCTTCAATAAATGATGACTATCTATGTGTGTAATATTTGTCAACGTAAAAGTGATACTGCTTAGAATAGGCTCAATTACCATGGGCTTCTAAAATTTATAAAATATCTTTTTATTTATATTTAATGGCTTTTCATAAGACTATTAAATATAGTATCATCTAGAATACATACCTGTGTGTATAATTAATAGAATGTGTGAGGAAGATAGTCGAGTTTCAGGAACTTTTCTTGGATGCTTAAATGTATGGTGTGCACAATTCCAGGGTAAATGGGAAGATACGTAAATGGAAAACATTTATTTACAGGTATATGTAACCGCTAAAATATCAGAATGCACTGAAGGGCATAATTATTTAATTCTACTATTTAGTAATTAATCAATTTTCCAATATGACTTCTTAATTATTTTTCATATGTTTACATAATTAATGACTTTACTCTCATCCCCTATGTTTCCTTGTTGTAAAGCTCAATCTTTCAAGCTTGGATGAAAATTTCCTTTTGGAAAAAAGGAAGATTTAATTTGAAACTTTGGGAATATTATTTGTTATGGTCTATCATTTGAATAGATAATTGTCCAAGAGCATATTCTTTAAATAGATTTAAATAAAGTACTGAGCATCTGGCAAGGTAACACAATGAATTGCATTGACAATTTATTCCAAAACTCATTTTTGCAGATGCACTATACAATAATCCTAACTTTGGAAATAGTAGTTAGTTACCAATATCTATGACTATTTCTTAAAGGAAATTTCCCACATGTAGCATAAGATTAATTTCCAAGTATAGAAATTTCTTATGTCTAAACTACATGATACCTCTTAAAAATAGTGATTATGTACTCAATTTAATACAATAGATTTGTGCACTGGTGGTGTGAAAGAGTATTTTATTCCATGCAAGTAAAACATTCTTTCAAATTCTAAACAAACCACATGTATATTTAATAGAAGAACAATTACTTAAAATAGTCATTCTCTAGTTACCATTTGTATGCTTTCTGTCTCATAAGAAGCAGCCAAAACAGTGATTACAAGTACAATCAGACTGTTCAGCTCCACAACCTAGTACCTGAGGGACCCAGGGCACCTAGTCATCTCTCTGTGCCTCAACCTGCTCATTTCTAAGAAGATAATAAAGGTACTTATTTCATAAAACTGTTGGAAAGATAAAATAAGTTCATATATATAAAGGCCTTAGGATAATATCACATATATATAAAACTTTATATAAATAACTTATGATTATTATTAATAGTTTATATAATACTATAGTCAATGATATCACTGAGAGTTTCACAAATCCAGCAATAAAGCTAGGGAAGAACACATGAAAACAATTTATTTTAATGTCGTGTGCCATGAAAATTAAACAGACATGCTATGGCAGACAAATGTACATGCCAATTACTATCAGCATTACTCATTAAAGCTTCAATATTTTAGCTTCAATATTTGAGCTGATATTTAACTGTGAAAGGAAAGAAGTTCATAAGTTTGATCCCATAACACGTTTTGACTCCCACAGTGTCAGATGATAATTTTCAGCTCCAGCTGTGGTATAGCTACTGAGTTGTTTGGCATAAGTAATTTATGATGAAGATTTTTAATGGGAAAACAGTAGATAATTGCATGTTTTTTTACCCAATCCAACTAAACTCCTCTCTTCCTTTCTGCATTAATGCACAATCAGACAATCATTTTACTGACCAAAATGACATTGATAATTATGCAGATTAAATATTTTATTGAAACAGTATTCACTAGTATAACTCCTGATTGTTATACATTATTGTTTTGAGAATGCACTCCAAAACTTTTGACCGAAGATATAAGAAAAGCACTTTCAAACTGGCTTTAAAAAAACAGAAATTCAGAGCTGAGGTGTCTTCAGATTTGGGTAATTCAGTAGCACCATGATAGCATCAAGGACCCAGATTATTTCTCTATTTTGTTGTCATCAGTGACAGCTTTGCCCTCTGTCTGGCTCCTTTCATAGAAATAATTGCTGAGGTCACCTTAAGACACAATAATTACCTGAGGCAGAAAGGGAACTAGCTTTCCTATGTCTCTCCTTGAAAAAGGAGGAAAATGTGACCAGAAATACCAGCAGACTTCTTTGTTTATTTCATTGGCTGGAAGTGAATCATTGCTAACCCCTAAGCCAATCACTAGCAAAGGGAATGGAAACATCATTGCCTTGGAACCAACTGGGTTTTACATCTACAAATAGTGGAGTCATCTTCCCTCAGACACATGGTGAAAAGACGAATGCATTAACAAAAAAGGGATTATGTTACTAAAAAGAAAAGGGAATGAGCACTGGTTAGACAAGTGCCTGCTTAAAACATCAGGAGCATCTTTCTGCTCAAAATCCTGAACTACGTTGTACATAATCAACTGCATATTTGATTATTTACAGATGAATAAAGCCAGATTTCACTAAAGCCATTTGTAGTATAATCTATCAAATTGATATTATAACAGAATTTGTTAAATTTTGGATAAATGCATTACTAACTTCTTTAACTCATTCTCCATCTTTTTTACCTTGACAAAAACATTTTGATAATTTATTATATGCTAGGCCTGAGTGAGGTGTTAAATATACCCAGATAAATAAAATACATATGGTGGGCATATGATGCTAGTAAGCATGGAGTGGGAAGCCAAGCATTAAACACATAAGCACACATATAAAGATATAACTAGGGTTCAGATAAATACTATGAAGGAAAACTACAGATGCTATGAGAGAGAATAATGTATGGGGGAGGAGATACGTTAGATGTGGGATCTGGGGGATCTGAGAAGGTCTCATTGAGAAAATGACATTTAAGTTGAGTCCTGAAAGATGAGTACATATTGAGAAACATTCTCTCCTTGACTAAACTCCATTTAGGCTCTCTTGAACTTTTCAACTAGGCCTACTACTGTGTTTTTCTTTGCATTGCCCAATTTTAGCCAGATTCTTGATAAATCAGTTCAATCAGAATCCCCCACCTCAATATCTGACCAGGTTCCTCATCCTTCACCATCCCTCAGGTGGTGTCTGATCACCCTGGCCTTCCTTCAGCAAGAGTCCTGTTAGGTTGGTTTAGCTAGAATGTCCCTTAACCCCTGATGTTTCCTCTTAGCAATTTGGCATCCACTGATGCCTACCCTGTTCTTCGGCTATAAATTCCCACTTGCCCATGCTGTATTCAGAGTTGAGCCCACTCTCTCTCTGCAAAATCCCATTGCAGTGGTCCCTACAGCAAACGTGATAGCCCTCCCCTGAGTAAAGTCTGTCTTATTGTGCTTTAACAGTGTTACTGAATATTTTTTTCTTTAATAGTGTTCACCATGTAAAAATCAGGGACAGCATCCTTGCAAAAGACCACTCTCTGCAAAGAACATTAATGAGGAATGAACTTTTATGTATACAGAGCAAATAATTTTAAAAAAAGAAGAAAATATCAACATAATTATCAGAAATCATAGTTTAAAGTTTTTAATTAAGCCCCTTTTAAATATAATCTATTATATTTACCCGTATTCACTGTCAGGAATGGAGAATATCAAACCTTCTTATCATTATGGCATGCCTATGGATAGCAGGACCAATGAAGGGGAAAGAAAGATCACTAGACTGATTTCAGGACCTCAGGACTTCTACCCACAGTGGTTCTGATTCAAAACAGTGGACCAGGAGAGCTTTCTGACAGTGTCTTTCCTTAAAGTTGTATCTGGTTGCTCAATCTGAGCAGGTTAAATAGTTGTGGTGATAGCTCTAAAGCATCTGGGAAAATCCTGATGAAATAAAAGATTTGAAAAAATATATATGGTTCGAGTAGGGCTGTAAAGGCTCAAAAATGTCATGCAAAGGTGAATAAAGAATTCCTCATGCAAAGCCCATGATATTGCCTCTTTCCCTAATGTGTAAGATGGTGATCCAAATGCACTAAAGAGACTCCTGAGTTAGGAGCCAGGAAAGTGGGAAGAGCTGCTGCCACTGATCCTGGTGGAAGCAATGACCCTCCTCAATGACCTGTTTGTAACATAATACATTTTGTATGTAACAATACTGTTTTTTTTAGATATAATTATTTTCCTTTTTAGGTGGGGAAGCATCGAACTCATGGAAAGTGAAATTTACAAAGAGAAAATATTTGAAGTCTTGTGACTTCAGTAAAATTATTCTTTTTAATTATTAGTATTTGAAGGATGCTTTCATATTCAGATTAATACAGCATAATTGGATCTTTCTCGAATTATCAAATGAATGGGATTTACAATAACACTACTTTGCTACTTTGAATATTATTGATCTTCGAAAGGCTTTCACAGTGATTGCTACCTTTAGCACAAACCATATATATGGTTTGAATTTGAGATGAATATATGTATTCACCTCAATGCTTGTATGGTTTTCTCACTTTACAAAAGGAAAAATTGAAATGGAGTAGTTAATAGCATGCATAGTTTAACATTTTACATTTGTGACAGATCAGGAAAAAACCCCAGGACTCCTGATTATTATAACCATGAAAAAATGTTCTTAAAGTTTGTGACTCATTATATTTATCCTAGAAACAACTAAAAGAATTTTTTCCTTCTATTATTTAACACTGTCTGACTAGAGCCTCATTGGATTAGAATTCCCTCAGATCTGCCTCTTCCTCTTGTGGGACCCAGGAATATCCAGGCTGTAGCATTTAGAATTAAAATAACATGTATTAACATAAATAAATCTAGTTTTTTCCCCCCAGATTAATCAGATAGCAATTTTACTCTTTAACTATTTTAGCATGTATTAATTTCAAAACAGTTTCTAGAGAGAAAAAAATATGTTCATACAGGGGAAAGAAATCAGTCCTGTTTTACACATATTAATAACCTTGGTAGGCTGGTTTAAGTGACTGGGTCATAAATTTTGCATATCCTTGTTGGCATAATCGATCCATTGAATTTCTTGAAGACTCAGAAGGCATTAGAAGATTCAAACATAGTCATGAATAATCAAGTTGGCTATTGTAATTTAGATTAAGAAAAGAAGTGATACTATAGATTGATTCATTGGGGTAAACACGATGAAGAAAATTAAAACAATGTTAAATGAGGAGCTATTGATGAAACCAGGGATGATTACTTTGAATAAAAGAAAATTTGAAGTTTTAAAGTGATTCCAGAGGTTTATATTTCTTTTAGATCGCAATATCACAAAGTTAATACCATCTCTCTTCCATTATTTCAGTGCTGCCATGTAGAAAAGACATTCCACGTATTTTGGGTGGAGCATCAGAACAGAACTAAAACATTGGATAGGAGTGAAAGAAAACTTTTGTCTAATATGAAAAACAATAGTCCTTTAATTGAGATTGCCCTAAAATGGAATGAACTGACTTAAAAGGTAATAAATTCAGTCACTTTATTGTACACATGAGGTATGATTGTCTACATTATTAATAAGATATATATATATTGGATGTTAGTTTGGATAAACATACACATTCACTTTTACTTTAAATACTGTATTATAGGTGATATTGACAGCTGCAAGTCCAGCTCTTCTGTCTAGTGTATCACTGCCCTTCGCAGATGTCAACCTCCCCCATCTACCTAATGCGTGATTTTTCTCCCCACAACTACCTGGTTTTTATCTCTCTTCATCTCTATCTATAGTATTTCATATCTTTAAATGCAGTGAAAGAGTCACAATTTCTTTCTTTGTGTTTGCTTCCTGGCTATTTTCTGAAAATGTTCATGTCATTCTGAATGTAGAAAAATGGTTAGGTATGGGCTGGAAGGTAGGTGGGCTCATGACCAAACCACAGAGAGAAAGTAAAGTTCATGTGTGAGTATCCAGATGTGATAGCAAAAATGAATCACGTCTGCATGCTAATTTTCAAACCTTGGGCCACCAGTCTATCAACATTATGATTCAAAACTGGAGGTGGTGTGCTATTACTGGGAAGAATCAATAATAGAATTTTTGTTTAATAGTGATGCATTTAAGATTTATGCTATATAATAAACTTTTCTTTAGAAGTCAGGCTAGGGGTAACTTTGGTGGATGGGGCGCAGACAGTGACTGGACAAGAGTACTAACAGGGCTTCCGGGGGCTAAGATATTCTGTTGTGGATTTGGAAGCTGGTCAAAGAGGTGTATTCAATTGGTGAATAGTTGAATTTCCTACATTATGTTCACTCAAAGCTATGTCTCTACTTACTCATTTTTCTTTTCATGAAAAATCTTATGTTAAAAGATTTTGCACAGTTTTCTTCCTAAAATATTTACTGTCAACATAATATGTTCCAAATGCTGGGCTGGGTACTGGGGATATAAAGATGAGTAAGTGTGCAGGGAAGAGTTAACTTTACCCAAAGAGAGGTCTGGTCTTAGTCCCGGCTCCGGAGAGGTAACCTGTAAGCCTGAGTGTTAGGAATTGCCCAAGTGATAGGAGCATCTTTGGTATTCATGGTGGGCCCCTTAGACCACATCTGATAGTGTATGCTAAACAGGCGATTGAGGGTGGGACCCCAGACAGCTTATGCTAATAACTCAGGATGTGAGCTGGCAATACCAGAAAGATCAAATGTGTGATTAGAGGGTTGATGTTTTGAGCCATATAATATCAACCCCACCTCCAGGGATGGGAGGGAGGCTGCAGATTGAGTTCAACCACATAGCGTAATTAACTAAATCATTGACTACGTAATGAGCTTCCCTGGTTGTCGATAATCTGTCAGGATTGGCACACTTCTACCAAAAAGGCAATACACCCCTGAGAACAACAGAAACTTCTAGTTTGGAACCCTCTCAGACCTCACCCTGTGCCTCTCTTCCTTTGACTGGTTCTGACTTGTACCCTTTTGCTATAATAAAATGGTCATCATGAAGTGTAGTGCTTTCCTGAGTTTTGTGAGTCATTTCAGCAAGTATAGAACCTGAGAAAGTTCTGGGACTCCCAAATTTATAGCCAGCCAGTCTGAATTGAAGGTGGCTCTGGGGACCCCTAAATTTGCAGTTGGTGTCTTAAGTGAGTATGTTTTCATGGAGGATTGTGCTCTTGACCTTGAGTTTGGCTAAATCTGGACAGTGAGATATGGCCCCACCTTTGAAAATCAGCAAGACAGAAAAGAAATATAGTTGGACCTGGAAGCAGGAGATCATTATCTGATATCCCCAAGACTTCGTGTATAATCTTGGGAAATCACTTACATATTGATTTTATTTTTCTGTTCACTCACACCTGCTATACCTATTTCAAAGTGTCCATTGGACACTTTGAATCTGAACTATTGGAATCTGAACATATAACTTCCAGGTGAGATAGCAATCTGAGCCCAGGCACTCAATACACCCTCACCTGGAACTTACTGAATTAACTGAGACAACACAGCATCAGAACAAGAACACTGAAATCTTAACAACCTTGTGAGAAGTCCAGAGTGCTTCTATTGCTCCTGGTAAGACTTCCTTTCCCCAGATCTCACAGCTCTAAGAACAACAAAAACTGAGACCCTAGATCTACACACACACATTAATCTAGTTTAATTCCGTTATACTTTATAACCCTGTTTATTCAGTTACCACAAGAATCCTGGGTCATAACTCTCCACCTGGACTCTCAGCCCCAAATATTTCCTAATTTGACACAATTGACCATAGCTTTCTAAGCCATCCTCTACCTTCCTCCCCACTACAAATTCTTTTACTGTGCTTTCTGGGACACATGATCTGTCATCAGCAAACTTTCTTATGTCCTACTCCTCTGCTCATACTTTAACCTTGATTTGACGGAATCTGGTTCTTCCCTAATAATATTCTCCTTTGTAGCACTAGCAAACTGTGACTGTTCATTCCTTATACTTCATCTACTGTATGATCTATAGGCTGAACGGTAATCAGTGCTCTTCATTTCCCTTGCAGATCATTAAACATCCATCCTCAAAAAATCCAAGGTTTCACTCCACCTCAGCACCCATGTGCCAGTGAATGATTGACAAGGTGCTATAAATTGTGACCCCTTGCCTTAAGGTGAAATCAACTCTGTGGCACTATTTTTTCCCCAGAACCCTCCATGGGACTAGAATAAAGGTAGTCAGCAGCCAAGACACATCCTTGATTAGCTTTCCTCACCTTCCCCAACCTACCTCAACCCCCTTGTGCTGAGACCAATCCTTCATAATCCCTTTTTCAGGTTCTGCCTATAGGAAGCCAATACAAACCCACTTTGATGCAGACATCTAAAGATCTCTAGGTAATTTTTTTGTTTTGTCATTGTTTAAAGATTTCAGCAATGAGTTCAATGTCTTTCCTTGTCCCCTGACATAATTCTTTGTGATTTCAATATAAATATAGATATTCATTCAATAACCTCATTTCCACTAATTAATTTCTCCTTCCTTTCATGGATTTTTGTCTTCTATTCCATATTCTAGACTTTGCCATTACCAGTATCTACACCCCCCAATACAACAGTTTCAAACTTCTCATTCTCTGATCATATGACCAGTCTTTGCAGTCACTCTTTCAAGCATCATGATTCCAATAATTATTGTTAGTATAACAATTATTTGATATCATGAGAACGTTCAGTCCAATGATCCTACTAACTTTTACTGTCACCACCTGCATATCTTCACTTTGATTGATGCAACTCAGACGCCATTATTTATTTTTTAACCACTCCCTTGCCTAAACTCTCTGCTCCCTTGCTATTTTCTTGCATTATCATTCTCACTTGTGCACTAAGTTAGTGTCCTCCAAAAATTCTTGTCTACCCAGAATTTAATTCCTTATTTGGAAATAGGGTCTTTGCAAATGTCATTAGTTAAAATGAAATCATACTGGATTAGGATGGGGCCTAATCTAGTGACTGAGGTATCCTTATAAGAAGGCCATGTGAAGACTCAGAGATACACAAGGAGAGTGCTATGTGACAACTGAAGTGTTGCATCTACGAGCCAAGGAGCATCAAGAATTGTCAGAAACCACCAGAAGCTATGAAGAGGCAAGGACGGATACAACCCTAGAGCCTTCACAGAGAACATGGCTCTGCTGACACCTTGACTTTCAGATTTGTAGCCTCCATAACTATCAGAGAATATATTTCTGTTGTTTTAAGGCATCCAGTTTGCAGTCATTTGTCATGGCAATTCCAGGAATCTAATATTCCTGGGGAAGCAGCAAAAATAACTCCAGAAAAACCCACAGAAGTTTTCAAAGCTCTCCACATGCTCCACACATGCACTTAAACTCAAACACATCAAATAGTCTCACTGTATTTTTATGACCACATCTATAAGTCTCAGTGCTTCCTCACAATCCTGTTATATTTCACTATCAAATTATTCTCTTACTATTCAAGATGAATCCTTCACACTTTCTACTCTTTCCTCAAAACTCAAATTCCCTAGCCCTCCTTGGTTTCACCTGATGAAACTGCTTCTTATTTTACCAAGTAAAAAAAAAAGCCATCAATAGAGAACTTCCACATACTCTCATTCACCAAATTTACCAATGGACCACTATCTGTGCCTATATCCATGATGTCCTTCCTGTTACTATGAAACAACCAGCCATGCTGTCTTTGGAGATCATCTCCTACTTCTATGCACATTGCAGTCCCTCTTGAATATTTTTTGACAAGTTATAGCTCCCTATGTCTGCTACCCTTTGAAACAATTCTTTTAAATAGGTGTCTACACCATTGTTCAATTTTCTTCCCTTTTGTTCTCTCTTGAATCTCTTCCAATTAGACTTTTCTTTAAAATTATGTGGGTAAATGTCATAAGTGATATCCAGATTTCCAAATCCAATGATCCATCCTGAATCCTCATTTTACTGGAATTCTCAGCATTGCTTGATTCAACCCATCACCACTTCTTTCTTGAAACACTTTTTTTCCCACTTGGCAAAACACTATTCTCTCATTTTTTGGCTGCTTCCTCATTTTCACTCCTTCTCTACATCCTTTGCTTGTTCCTTTCCACCTTCTACACCTCTAACTGTTGGGGCAACTCAGGATTCAGTCTGAGAACCACTTCTCTTCTATATCTATTATCACTCCATAAGTGATCTGACACAAGCTTTAAATATCTTCTTTCAGACAGTCACTCCCACTTTTATACCTCTTCCTTTCCCATAAATTCAAGAATCCCTATTTGTCATCTTCACTTGGATTTCTAATAGGAATCTAAAAACAAGTATACTAAAATCTTAGATTTCTGCCTCCAAACCTGCTTTTCCATCAAAGCTCCCCAACTCTGTGAGTGATAGCACAATTCTCCCAGTAGTTTAGGCCCAAACCTTGGTGTTATCCCTGATTGGTTTCTTTCTCATGGACTCCACAACTCAGCCAAGAAGTGCTGGCTGACCACTCAACAATTTCACCACTACAGCCCCAGGCCATGCCACTACTGTGTCTCACCCTTGAATTCGTTTTCTTCTTTACTCTCCGGCCATAGACAAGTTACTTTCTACATAACAACGGGAGACAGAACCTTTAAAATATGTCAAATTGCATCACAATTATGGTCAAAGCCCTTCCATGGTTTATTTCACATGGAACAAAACTTGGAAGTCTTGCCCACGGTCTACGAGGCCCTCCACTGTGAGCCTCTCACCAGATTTCTGACCTTGTCTTCTCTCCCACTCTCCCTCTCCCCCTCTCACCTTGTTCTAGACCTGTGGCCTCTTGGCTTTACCGAAACAGCAAGAGTGCTTCCTACTCAAATTTTTGCAACTGATATTCTCTCTTCCTTGAAACTTTTCACCAGTGACATCATAAAGAAAAGTAAAATTGAGTAAGAAAGATAAAAAGGGGGTACTGTTATTTTAGATACAGTAGTCAGGAAAAGATTAACTGGTTAGTTGACTTTTTAAAGAGACACATTTAAGTGATAATATTATCTATATAAATACATACACATTTGTATTTACATTGACAATATCATCACGGTGTTCATACCAGCTAGCTCCATTTCCATATTTTAAACTCCCTTTTCTGAAAGTGAGAAACTGGACTCCCATCATTTTTAATATAGTTACTTTTTTATATCAATCCTACTGTATATAACCAATCTTCTATGTCCACACAGTTGCTTCTTCACCACACTCAGTTCCAACTCCCTGGCCCTCATCCCCACCTCTTGCCTTTCTGCTGAGGTTCCGACTTGGCTCAGGCTGCCTCCATCTGTGGTCTCCCGCCTCGCTCTGCACCCATCAGCCCTCCTGGGAAGATGCTTTCCTGGCCTATCTGGAGCTCCAGCACCTGCTCTGTTCTGCCCACAAGCTCCCCTCCCACTCTCCCCATATAGATACTATTTTGCTTACCTTCTCGTAATAGGTTTAGCCTGAACTAGATTTTAAAAGCTATCATGCAGACATAAAGATAATACACCAAATCTGTTAGGGTCAGAACTCTCCTCATTTAAAAAGAGGAAATACGAAATCAAAAACACCATTATAGGACTGCCGTAGCAGTTAGAAACGTGAAGTAATAGAGAACTTTTTACTCAAGATGTAATGAGAAGGATCTGGGTTGTAAACTATTTAAGGAGATAGCTGAATATAATTTTATAATACTCCTGCATTGTGTTCCCTGAAAAACCTTTTTTTAATGTACTCTGTGAAATAAGCTGATACGTAAGACAACTGTGACAGATGAAATGAAACAGAAGAGAAATAAAACAAATAAAGAGAAAGCTGGTTGAGATAAAGAGAATGTAATGAACCTAAAAATCTAATGCTAAAAAAATCTGATCAACAGCTGAAACTCACAAAATTGAATCAATAGTGTATTAGGAAAAATTCCTTTTGAGAAAGCACCCTCATTCTTGTCAATACCCCTGATAAAGTTGTGAATTTCATTCCCTCATTTCTCTACCCTCATTAACCCACAGTGACAAGCATATATAACTCAGGCCTAGCCAATCGTAATACCCCACTCTGGCAATAATGAATGCTACAGGTCATGCAAACATCATCCCATCAGAGACAATGAAAGGTCTTCTATGGAATTCTTATTCGGAAGCTTAGAGGGAAAAGATTCAACTGCATTTAGAAAGCAAAGAAGGTTGCTTATGCTCTATTAATTGTCATACAAAGGATTCTCTGCTCTGAATAAAAATCAAGAATGCATGAGATAAAAGATGGGTCAAAAGAGAGAAAGCAAAAGACGCTTCACGTGGTACGTCTTGGTTCCAGTTCTTGAATCCCTGGCTCCTTAGATACTCTGAGCTACCACTGAGTCTGTTACATGAGCCAATATGTGAGGTCCGTTTCCTACCCTCCACCTCTTCCCCATGGCTTCTCAACATTTACTGGTATTGTCAGAGCTTACCTCTCAAAACGGAGACTGAAAATGGTATTTTCTCAGCTTCAATTCAGCTAGAATATAGGCTGAATCCTGGCATATTGCTCCTGAGAAATCTGCTGATAGAACAAGAGAAATTTCAAAAGAAAATTCTTCCTTTTCTTAAGGTTTGCATGTTGTTTAAGAGTGATTGGCTGCTGGAGACAGTGATGAAGAGATAGAAAGTATCATAGAAAATCTGACTCAGAGCCTTGATGCCTTGGAACTCCTAAATACCTCCTAGACCTGCTAATCTGAAAATTGCATTTGGTATAAGAAAATGAAACATCTATTATTTAAGCACTTCTAAATAAATGTCCTATTACATACAGACAATAGACTACCAAATGAGATGTCTGTTTATTAATTTTAGACTAAAAATAGAATCCAACCCAGAATTTAATTCCAAAAATCATGGGAAAAAAGGCAAGTTGTCTACAAAGAAGATACCACCAGGTGGCAGGGAATGTACGAGAAGAGTTAGGAGCATATTGTAGTGTCAGAATGCAAAGTACACACACCAAGAATTTTTTAAAGAGGGAGGAATGGGAATGTTTCCAAATGATGCAGGGCCTGCTTCACAATTTGTAGATCCCCATAAATTGTGGGTGCCCATGTTAAACAGGGGGACTTTTGTTCAAAAAACAAACAAAAAAAACTTGTTAAAAGTGCTAAAATATAATGTTTTTCTTTTCACTTGCAGTTTTTCTCTCAAATTGGCATGATACCTTTTACTCACAATATCCTGTAGACAACGTTTGTGTTCCCCCAAAATGCATATGTTGAAACGTAATCTCCAATGTGATAGCGATTGGAGGTGGGGCCTTTGCGGTGAGTAGGTCTTGAGGGTGGAGACCTCACGATTGGGAAGAGTGCCCTTATATTGGGAAAAGCAGCCCCAGAAAGCTCTCTCATTCTCCTTCTGCCTTGTGAGGATACACGAAAAGACCGCCATTTATGAATCAGGAAAAGGGCTCTCACCAGACAGTGAATCTGCCAGTTCCTTGTTCTTGGACTTCCCAACTTACAGAACTGTGAGATAAATCATTGTTGTTTAAAAGACACCTAGTCTATGTCTATTTGGGCTGCCATAACAAAATACCATAAATAAAGAAAATTTTAAATTTAAAAATTAGCATGCATTTTCTGTTTATATCGTATAGTGCCAGTTTTAAATGCATATATTAGATCATCTAACTTGTGTGCAGAATCACAAAAATTGCACAATTTGTATTTTGTAGCTTATTCCCAAGGGGCTCTAGCAGGCCTGAAGAGACAAATGCAAGCCAGAATCAGGAAGGTTGGAACAAGGAAGAAAGGGTCCTTGCAGACATGGAGCTTGCCCAAGAGAGAACGCTTTAAGTAAGCAGGGGTATTCATGGGACAAGGAAGACTCTCACAGGTTTCTGGGAGAAACCACCGTTGACTAAGGGCATGTATGCAGCTGAAGGATCCCATCTCCCGCCAGCCTCTGGATGGAGGTGCTGCACCCCAGCTGAAGGTAGACTCTGGGAAGGTTGAGCCGGTCATCTTCCTTTCCTGTAGGCCCATTATCCCAACCCACAGCAGAAGCAACTCCCAAAGGTCTCTTAACCTCTGCTCCAGGACATGCTAGGTGCCTGGATTGGGGGTGGGCTAGAAGCTAGAGTCTCACTCCTGCTAGGACACAGTCTCAGGCTGGCTGCCTACCAGACATGCCCTGTGCTACCAGCTCAGATGGGGATGGCTATTACCGTGCCCCACCGAGACACTCCAGGGTACACGCGCATGACTTCATCTCTCTCTTTCTTAGGACCTAGGCCCCTGCTGAGCAAAGAGTGATGGCAGAATGCAGGTTTTCTCATGTTAATTGGACCTAGGTCGCCATTCTGGGCTCAGGGCATCAGCAATCTCTGGGCCCCCCTGGGAAAGGAGGATGCCATATTGGGCCCATAGGTTCAAAGGATATGGGAATGGGGCATGCCAAGAAAGAGATGGCAGGGAGATGGCAGGGAGAGGGAACATGCATGAGCTGAGTCTCCAAGCCCCCAGCACATGACTCACTGTCCCATCAGACTTCAAGTACAAAACACAAATCTGAAGATAAAATTATTAAGAAATTTAAGATGGTGATAGCAGAGCATTAAACCAAGCATGGAGGCCTTCTGAGTGTGGTGTCAGGTGCGAGTACAGAGATCCCATGCCAAGTAGGCCAGTTCTGCCTGGGAGGCAGTCTGAAGGAGCTCCCAATGGCCAAAGCTGGAACAATTTGAGCAACAAAATAAATACAAAAATATTGGATTATAACACAAAGAATAAAATAAATATTCATGAGTCCATATTTATATACATAAGTAAATAGGAACAAAGGACATAGCTTCCTAACAGAAGAATTACAAACAATATATGTAGATAATTCCCCCCCAAACCCATCTCTAGGTAGAGTTTAATTCACCTCCCCTTAATTGTGGCTAGAGTTAGTGACTCAATTTCAAAAAAGAGAAATACGGTGAGGGAAAAATAGTATTTTTAAAGAGGAGAAATCTGACAAAAACCACCCTAAACAAGTGACCATGTTAATATCACCAACAACAAGCAGGGGAAAGGGTAGGTGAATGTATCTTACAGACCAAATGTGAGACAGAGCTAGTCATGTTAATCTGGAAAAGTACCCCATCAAATGAATTCTTGCAAAGACAAAGAATATATAAAATTCTCTACAAGAACAGTAAAGGGGGCATCTAATCCATGACAGGATCCTCACTCAGTGGGTATGGTATCCTACACAGCTTTTTGTGATAGGCAGAATTCTAACGTGGCACCCCAAATCCCTAGCCTCTTCTGTTCACACACCTTCTGGGTATTCCATCAAAAATTTATCTAAGTACATCTGTAAGGGGATTTTGCATATGTAATTAAGGTCTACAATTAGTTGACATTAAAACAGGAAGAATGTCCAGATGGGCCAGACCCAATCTCATGAACCCTTTAAAAGCAGAAAGTTTTCTACAGCTGATCACAGAAGAGGAAATCAGAGAAATATGTTCTGGCTAGTCTAGAAAAAAACAAACATCCATGTTTTGAACTGCCTATGAGGGGGCCTGGGCCAAGGAACTGCAGGCAGCCTCTAGTTGCTGAGAATGGTCTCTGAACCACAGCTAACAGGAAAAGGAGAACCTCAATTCTACAAGGGCCTGCAAGTGAATTCTACCAACAGCCAGTGAGCTTAGAAGACATCAATCCCAGATCCCCGACCAATACCTTAATTTCAGCCCCGTCACAAGACCCTGAACAGATGCAGCTATGCCACGCTTGGACTTCTGACCTGTAGAAAACGTGAGATAATAAATGTGTGCTGTTTTGACGTGTTTTTAGTACTTTGTCACACAGTAGTAGAAAACGAACATACTCTTTATCTGCTTAGTCAACTTAGGGGAATCCACATATGCTACACATGATTAAGAGCATCCTGTAAAATAGTCCACTTTACGTAATAATCTCCATAATTTTTAGAATTTTTTCTATTAAGAATGTGTAATTACTATGTTTATTAAGGTGTTTTCAGTTAATCATATCAAATTATTATTGGGAAAATCATACAAATAACAAAGAAAAATCATCATAAACTATTAATCAAAGGAAACTTTCAGAATAAGACAAAGAATGTCTGTCTCATATCTAGAGTCAAAATAATATATGAAACTGACAGTAGAATAACTAGACACTAATGGCAGAAATCATCACTTTTGGTTAAAATAGCTTTTATGTCCTAACAATTCAGGTATAAAGAAAAACAAACAACCATATAAACATTGAAAATGATAGCATGTAATAATATGGTGATGACTTGTTCAAAATGGCTCTGATATTTCAAAACAGTTAAGTTACAAAAGAAAATAATCTTATAAATATTGAAAATAGGGACACAAATTATCATTTCCTACAGGAGAAATGCTGATTTGCCTGCATAATCCAGGAAAATTACATGAAAACTCTTGGGATTAATCAAAGAATTCATTATATTTTTTGATGAAAAAATCCTGAAAGATAGAATAAATTATTTTCTACATGTAGCATACGGGACAAGTTAGAAAACATAATAGACATAAATCCTATTCATAATAGCAATAAAAATATAAAATACATAGGAAAAAACCTAACATTGCAGGTTATATATATGAAGTTATATTGTTACACAGATAAAATGATGACAAGCATGGGAATGAACACATATTCCTAAATTTCTATATTAAAGGTTTTAATTTTTAATACATGTTCACTGATTTACTATATTATTTTGCTTCAGCTACATCAATTTACCGTTGTTGGGACTTGTAGGGCTCCTCCATTATTCAATCTCATCTATTCTCTTTTATTCTCATCTATTACACTCAATTTTCCTCCTATTACTATAGGTCACCATTATTTTGTGTTAATTACGTATATTTTGACCTTACGTATGTTCTTGCAAAATGCATATTTCTATTTTATGGACATGGATTTAATTCCACTTTTGTTTTTATGTCTTACTCATCTTTTTTTCTAGAGAAATCTGGTTTTAAAACACAATTCTGTTGCTATATGTACATCTAATGCATTGGTTCTAATTGCTAGATAACAATTCATGTTATGCACCCACCATATCTTATCTATCTACTCTCTAATGATCGAGAACCATATTGCCTCCAATCCCTGCACCACAAATAATGTTCAATGAACATGCTTGTACACATCTCCTTTGGAACACTTCAGGGCTTGATTTGTGGTATATACACAATAACAGTATTGCTATGTTATAAATATGTCTATACTTAATTTGCCTAAGTATTGCTAGATTGCTCTCCAGAATAGCTGTTCTCTATGCTCTCTCCAGCCAGCAAAACCTTCTTAAGGTCCCTTATTACCATTATCCACCAACAATTAAACTTTTTACTTCCTAATTTTTGCCAGTTTTGTACATATTGTTATATCATTTTATTTTAATTTGTATGTCTGAATACTAATTCTTTTGAACAAATGTCTTGTTGTTATCATTCAAGGGCTTCCTTTCGTAAATTGCCTATGTTATTTACCTATTTTTCTCTTGTCTTTGGCCTCTTCTTGATTTGCAGAAATCTTTGTCTATTCTATATATTAATCGTTTCAATTTTAAACATTGTGAATATCTTCTTAAATTTGTTCTTTTTCTATTACCTTTGTGATATGCTTTCTTAAACAGAAATCTTTAATTTTATTATAATCTCATTCCTTAGTATTTTGCTTTTGAAATTTTGTTTATTAAACTTTATGTTATTATGGTTAGAACACAACATGAGATCTACTCTCTTAAGAGAGTATTAAGTGTACAATACATTATTGTTGACTATCAGCACAACATTGTATAGCAGATCTATAAACATTCATCTTGCTTAACTGAAACCCCTCAGCCCCTGGCAACTACCATTCCATTCCTTGATTCTGTGAATTTGACTATTTTAGATAACTCATATAAGTGGAATCACGCAGTATTTGTCTTTCTGTAATTGGCTTATTTCACTGAATTTTTATTTAAGAAATCCTTCCCCATCCTAGGTCACCAAGATATTCCATATTTGTACACATGCACAGGTTGCCCTAGGCCAAAGGTCAGCCCGAGGAAACGGCCCTGCACATAGGAAAGACTTAATAAGCATTGTAACATCATGGAAATGACAGCTGTTCAAACCACTTTTTAACCATTTCATGCTTGAAAGAATAAAAATTTTAGGAGTATTGACTGTGCGTAAAAAATTTAAAAAAAAAATATTTAAAGGATAGTATGAAAAAGAAAACTATGGGCCCCAAATGGCATCACTTGTGCTAAAGCCCATGATACCCAACCTAGATTTAATACCTGATCTAATTGAAGTTTCAACCTCTCCCAGAAACGTAATCTTAATTGACCAGTCTGAAATTTTCTGGTCAAGCACCAATACAATAATCTACCCTGTGGGCCTTCTCCATCCCCCAGAAGAAGAGGAATCTGCATGATAGAACTCTTGCCATTCCCTCCCCCACCCTCCCCCAAAAATGTCCTGGCCTGAAAATACTTCTTTTCTTTTACTAATAGCTGCCTTGCCCCACCCTTCTTCCTATAAAAACCTTCCATTTTGTACAACTCCTCAGAGCCCCTTCAGGTAGCTGGATGGATACTGACCAATTGATGAATTGCCTAATAAAGCCAATTGATGTTCACATTTACTCAGTTGAATTTTGTTTTTTAATAATAGTTTATATTTTCTATTGAAATATACCAAAAATATTTACATTAAACATAAATTTTTTTTCCAAGAAGCCATAAATGCTCAAAGGTTGAAATATTATAAAATCTTACAGAATTTTAATCTGCTAAAATTTGTAATGAGACCCAATGTCCACAGCTACAAATATATATTTTTGTAGAGATCTTATATAAAGCTTTCGCAATGTTTGGGGTAAAAGCATCTATCTTCTCTCTTTGCCCGCCATCCAAGCATAGGACATTATCTACCTCTATAATTTTTCTGAACAAGAGATTCTGGAATCAGTGTTGCACCAAAGCTTAAATGAAAGAACCAGGGAGATTTCTATGGCAAGTTCATGTTCATTTATATTTGTTAAATGTGGGAAACTAAATCTAAACATTAAAACTCCCAAAGACAGTATGGTGAAACCAAAAAGTTATTATATATTCAAAGAAAAATACTTTCTTACACATGGTTTAGAGAATTTGATTTTCCCTCTATCCAAAGGAGTGGACCTTTTTAACACATCCTGCGCTCTTCTAATAAATATATTCCTGAGCAACTTTTGGATGAAAAACCATTATTCTGAATTGCAGTTTTACTGTTTCAATTTTACTAAAATTGTTCTCCTTTAGGGTAAATGACCATCTAGCAGAACATTAATAACAAAGAATTTCATATGTTCCTCTCTTCATTGACTTGCAAATGCAATCATTCATGTTCTCTTTTGAACATTTTACATTGCATTACAAACTGCAATTCTCATCAGGCGGTTGTATGAAGACCTAGTTGTTTCTAATTCATATCTGGAAGACTACTATTGAAAAATACCATATTTTGTATGCAAGGTTAATCCTATCCTTCAACCAGAAAAGAAGAATCTATCTTTCTAACTGAGGTGTAAGTAATAGAATTAAAGTCAATCAAAGAATCAATATCAGAAAAAGGAGAAATCTGAATCTAAAAGCCAAGTATGAGTAAACAAATGACTTAAAACAGAAACACACACGAATTCAAAACAATGGAGAAAGAAAATAGAATTCTTTCCAAATTTTAAAGAAAGATTTAAACATATGATTTTGTATATTCTTCAGAGGACTACCTTGTAGATGGTGAAGGGGAGCAGAATTTTGCCATCCCAAAATATATCTCTTTGGCATAAAGATTATCTTGAGCTAGTTATTTTTAAGAAACTGCAGACACAGGATAAGCTCCAAAAACTGCATAGAAGTTGCACTTTTGTAAGACACATTTACGTTTATAAGGAAAATCTCCATTTGTAAGGTGTCTCCCTCTCCCATACGGTACCAAGAAGAGAAGGATGACTCTAAATCTCTAGAAACTCATCAGTGGAGAAGGCAAGGACTTAAATCTTCGTAACAACTTTACTCTGTTTATTGTGCTTTTCCTGGTAACCTCCCATAGCTGACTCCCCACCTCTAACATCTTTTGTCTTTGGCTGAAGATGGTATTTAAGGTATGGCTTTAGGCATTTTGAGGAGTTACTCAGTTTTCCTGGGTATCTCCCATGTATTCAGGAGGTATACATGTTATTCAACTTTTGTCTATTTTTCTCCCGTTAATTTGTCTTTTTATTACAGCGTTGCCTCAGCCAAGAACCTAGAAGGTAGAGGGAAAATTACTTTTCCTCCCCATAGCAGGATATGTAAAGCTGTGAATGTGTGTCTGTGTGTGTGCACTCTAATTTTGTGGCATATATTTCAACTTATTTGACCATGACACATCTTAAAAATGAAATAGATCTAGTGATAAAAGATTCTAGTCAAAATTATAGGTAACAAACAAGATTTCTAAAAAAGAAACAAATTTGTAGAATTTGACCAAAGCATCCTACCTGACTATATGGACCAATTAAAACCCTGTTCATTGTATAACAGAGAATTGGAAAAAAAGGAAATAAAATGATAAAAACTTACATGTCCAGGAAATGCCTAGACAAGTGATTTCATTATTGTTTCTTGTCTTGATTTTTTAGATAAAACCCAATGCTACTCATCTATCAGTTAAGGGCATGATTAACACTAATGAAATATGCCCTGCTGGAGAAATATTTAAAGCAATATAATTTCAAAGGTATCTCCAACTTTGGAACTTTTGAAACAAGGAGAAAGTCTAGTTGGAGAATAAAGACACAAAAAAACAAAATCTGTCAATCCAAATTTACCAAAGGATATTTTTTCTTCTTAGACACTGCAGTGAGAAATTTCTTAGTCTCAAATTCAGTTTAAATGAATAATAATAATAAAGGATTATTGAAAAAATATTACCACCATGTTTGTTTTTTCCAGTTGCCCAGAAAGTCAATTACCGAGATGATGAGATTGTGGCAGACAGAGAGTTTTAATCACAAGGCAGCCAAGTGAGGAAGTGGGAGAACAAGTCTCAAATCTGCCTCTCTGAAAATGGGGACTCAGAGGTTTTTATGGGGTAGGGGGCAAGGTGGTCTGAAGTGTGGAGATAGATGATTGAAGATGGGGAGAGGTGAGATAATTCATCCGCACAAGCATAGTCCAGCTACATGACTTTTCACAGGATGCATAGTCACAAAATGGCAGTGTTCTCATCATCTGAGGGTGGAATTTTTAGCCTCTTGATATCAACAAGGTCACTTATCTGGCATCTCTGCAGGCCCAGTTGATGGATTGGTAGTCTCAATCGGCCTGAACTGGACAACAGGGTCCTAATTCCTGAAAAACAGCTCAGACATGGGAACCCAGGTGCCAGGGAGATGTTATCCATAGGAACCTAGTGGGAGTTGGATAGCATATTGCCTAAGTAGCACAACTAACAAAGGGCGTGTGAACAACTAAAAGCTATAATTAATAATTGCAAAAAAGAAGAAAAAAAACTTTAGTTACTAACTACCTGATCATCAATGGCCAACTGTTTACTGGTTTCAAAAATAATCAGGATATTTATATTTTCATGATGTTCTTTTTCATGAACTTCAATTGCCAGTTGTTCTGTTTGCCTCTCCAAAGTCGTTCAAATGATATCTTGAATTTTAATTTATGAGAAGCTGAATTTAGGATTTGATTGCAGTTTTTAGCCCAGAGATATTTAATTTTCCAATCGTAACTACTCTTTAGAAAGCTCACCTGGAAAAGACAGAGAAACAGTAGTCACATAATTGTTTTTTACATAATAGCTTCATGGCTGGAGTTTGTTGTGAAAAATTCCCATTCCATAATGTGTGCTGCTATTTATTTGTCTTCTTTTATGGCTTGTTTTCTAGCTCTGAAATCATTACGTGTTAAAATTATGGTTTATTTAGGTATAGCACTGCAGGAAATCATAACACCACTTTTAGTATTTCAAATATTAATTTTAATAAAAAGTCCTGGCAAGGTTGAAACTTCTGAAGTCGGGGTCTGATGTTCCTTATGCTAAATTTGCTTTCTGGAAAGGTTAAGAACATTTAGAGGTGCCAGTAGTTGTTCAGGGCACAAAGATACCATAAATCTCTCGTAAAGTGTGGCTTAGTTCTCTGAAAAAAAGCACATACTCTCAAAGTCTGATACTTACTCTCCTGATGAAATTTATATTCTGGTGATAGCAGAGCAGCTAAGCTTCTCAATTTTTCCTACTGTCCTAAAAGTAGAGAAAATGTTAACAAAGAAAGAATCAACAAGACTGCCTTATGTTCAAGGTACAGATCAGTGAGGTAGAGATAATTCCCGCCATGGAAATAGTCTAGCTCCCTGCCCAGACAGCGCCTCAGGGTTGCAGACTGAGATGTGGTTATAAATTCTAGGATCTGTTTGTAATATTTGCATGTGCTTGGAGGAGTGTGACCTTAGTGGAAATGGCTCACGTCAGCTAAATTCATAGGAGACTGACATACTGACCAAATTACAAATCATTAATATATAAAGAGAAATGTAAACTGAGATCATTAATGTATAAAGAGAAATGTAACTCCCAAGGAGAAGGTAACATTCATTTCCCTTATTCAGGACAGATATTCCCATGAGAAAAATCATCATGAAAAGAACAAAGAAATTATAGCTGAGTAATAGTAATAATTAGCACTTGCCACCAGAGGTGTTTATAGCTGCTGAGTAGGGCTGTCCTAATGGACAAGATTGAAGACACAATAAAACGTTTTTACTATTTGAGCTTTACTTTTTCAAAGATATTCTGCTTACTATTCCCTTCTTGTTCACAGTCTTTCAGACAGGGTATATTGTTATAAATTGAGGGGAGCCAAACTTGGTTGATTAAAATCTTAGAATTTGGTTAATTAAATGGTTAATTAAAATCACCTAGAATCTCAATGTGTGGAGGGTGGGTAGCATGGCTGATTAAAGTAGCACTGAAAGGGACTTGAGGTCCACTTTTCCCCCACCTCACAAGCTCTCCCACCCTACCTCTATCCCATTTAGTCCCTAGAGAACTCTGGAGTTTTGTCAACCAACACTGAAAACTGCTGGTTTGAAGAGAAGTAGTATCCTCCAGTGATCAGTGATAGACTCTTATTAGCCCAGAGCTAATTCAAACCCAATGTTGCTTTACTCATAAAAGAAGGGAATAATATATTCCTATATCAGTTTGGGTGAGCTAGCTTATGCTTTAGTAAAAATAACTCTCAAATCTGGGTGACATACAATCAAAAAAGTTTGCTTTTCACTAATGTTCATGTTCTTCACAATTTCCCTACATTGTTTTTCTCCTTACCCGGGACTGACTCACTCTCTGGACATTGCTGGAAACTTTGAAGAGGGAAAAGGGAACATGTGGATGCACATGCAGGCTCTAGATGCTTCCACCCAGATGTAATATAGCTTAATTCTGCTCATATAGTATTGGCCAAAGACACAAGGCCAAGGCCAACCTCAGGGATGCAGGCTAGTGAAACTCTGCTGCAAGGAATAGCAATCTAATAGTAATAGTAGATTACAACTACTAATAGTGATAGTAGTTGTAACACACTACCCGATACTAACATTTACCACAAACCTGGGAGGTGGTCAAAGAAACTATATTTACTACCATTTTCCAATGTAGCTTAGGTAAAATATTGTGGCATTTATTGTGTTTATTCTTAAATCCATGTTGGAAGTCAGGGGAGGTGGTTGTGTTCATTTTGGAACATTTCCCAGCAGCAGAGAGATTTTATCTTTTAGTGTTGGTCTCACAAGATGCGAGTGGAATGGATACGGGGCCCAGCAGCCTTAGAAAGAAGACATGGCCATGCTTCCTGAAGATTTCCTTGAGTTTTGTTTTGTTTTCCTTACGTATTAAGTATGTTTATTCTCTCACTGGTCCTGGGGAATATACTGTACAACTTAACCAGAGTAGCACCTTAGAGATGATTGGAAACCTCCACTTCACAGAGATCTGGACATGTTGGCAAACAAGGGGTCCAAATATCCCATGGTGGAAATGGCACACTGCGCTCTTCCATAATCAGTCATTATCAATACAGTCATTACTAATTATTAATACTGAGCATTGACTACTGGATATAGAGAATACTTGACGGACTTGTCAATGTACCTATATTCTTAAGACCCAACATTTGGGGAAAAAAAACATCAAATTACATATTTTGCGATATGCAATAATAGCAAAAAGAAAAATATGTATCTGCATAAAGACATACTTATCACTCCAGATACTCTTTCAATTATTGTTCAAAAAGTAGTTTTCACTTGAATTAGTATTCTCAAAATCTAAAGTATTTTCAAAATCTTTCAAAGAGGCATTTCACATATCCCCTTTATGAGCTGTGCAATGCCAGGGGAGGAAAGATGCAACAGAAAGTCATGCTCCCAGGTACCAGGACCCCTAGCCTGCTTCAAATACAGGAGCTACACTTGTTTTTATCTACATATTTTTATTTACATTTTTTAGGCTTTCATTTGAAGAAAGGCAACCATGGCTAGAAACAACAACAAATCAAAACTAAAAAAAATACAAAAAATAAGTGAATGCTGTTAACCTATACGATGTGAAGAACTCTAAAAGAGATCTGATAGTGTGGTAATTAAGACTGTAGTCTCTGAAGCTAGACTGCTTGGGTTTATATAAACAGGTCTGATATACAGGAACGCACGGCATAACGAGTTTCAGGCAATGACGGACCGCATACACGACGGTGGTCCCCTAAGATTATTACCACATAGCCAAGGCGTGTAGTAGGCTGTACCATCTAGGTTTATGTAAGTACACTCTATGATGTTCGCACAATGACAAAATCACCTAACTACACATTTCTCAGAATGTGTCCCTGTCGGTAAGCTTTGCATGACTGTGTAGTAGATTCCAGGCTTTTGCTCAGTTAGCCATTGATTTGTCCACAGAAATGGTAAACAAATCTCATACTCAAGTTCAAATTTACAAAACTAAAGAATACAAGAATGTTGTTTACTGAAATGTTAATTAACTCTTAAGGTAAATTTTGAAAAAAAATGAATTTCCAAATTAAGAGAAGGCTTGAATCTTAAACTAAAAAAAAATAGTCAGTTAGTGTAAAAAGTTAATTGACATTACCAAATACAAGTAATTTTCATGTAACAAGAGAGGAAATGGAAATAATTTTAAGAAGCCAATTAATGTTTTACCTGCTCCTGATTCAGGACTCCACAGATTTTCTTTTGTTTTGGGTTTTATGTTTTTTTTTGTTTGGCACTATCAGAAAGTTTGTGCTAATTACATTACTAAATGTAAATTAAAAAAAAAAGTCTTTGTTTTATACTGCATGATCAATTGATAACTTCCTATTAAAGAAAGATAGTTTGGAATTGATTCTACTTCTCCAGAAATAGAGCCTCTAAAATTTATTTTTGCCCATAATTCAAGATAAATTCTAGTTCAAAGTCTGCAGAAAAGGAATTTAATAGCAACTACTACTTCCCTTTCAGTGTAAAAAAATTATAAGAAAAAAATTACAAGATCTATTTTTAAAATAAATTTTGGTATAATCAATAAACATTCAATATATTTGAGAGAAATGAGAACACTATGCTGAACTCAAGAAGACACCCCTAGATTTCTAGTCTCTGCTTAGTATGTAGAAAGCTAAAAAGGGCATTGCTCCCATCATATCACCAAGAAAAAAATATATATCTATAAAAGTGATAATGTTTCTTGATCCCATTAGAAAACTAAGGTCACAGGGTAGCCAATTAGTTTGAAATTGAAGGAAAGACACAGCTTTAAAGAAGAGAAAGAGGTAAGAGCTTTCCTGAAGAAGAGTACAAGATGAAACCAAGGCTCTCTTAGAAGACGGTTAGAAGATTTCAGCCTCACTTTCAAGGAATTGCTAAAGGTCAGTTATGGACTTGAGTGAGAAACTAGAGACTCTGGAGTTGTGAGAGGAATTTGGACTCACTCACAGTTTCTTCTCCGCTGGCCTCAACAGGTGCTCACAAGAGATACTGAGACATTGAGGATAACGGGGAAAGCTTCCTGGAGTGATGTAGGCCTGTTGGAAGGAAGTAGCTGCTACAGATGAGGCACAGTGCCTCTTCCCCATCATTTTCTCCTGTGGAATGAAAGCCATTGCCACAGTGGCAAGAGCAGCAAAAGTCCAGGGCCTAGGTCAAGATGCCAATGGAGGAATGGGAGGGCCAAGAAGCTGTCTTAGGCCTAGACTGATGGAGATCCCGTACCACTGTGAAAGGGTCTTATAAAGATATGGAAAATCCCTGTGACATGAAATCTGTCAAAGATTCAAGGAAGAATTGTCTGCCATGGAAAAGCAGAGGAAAATCATTAAGAAAGCCCACTCTCTCCCCAGAGACAAAAGGTCTCTGCCTAATAATGAGACTGAATGAATACAACAGAAAATACCTCCTGAAATTACAATGTTTGTACCAGAGAAAGGATAATGACAGTGCCAGGCAGAATTCTAGGCTGACCCTTGATGGATAAGGAGTATAAGCAAGAAATGAAACCACTGAGCTTTTGAGGTCGCGTGTTACTCCAAGTATTCTTGGCAATCCTGACTCAGGGAGCAGCAAAAGCAGATGACCTTCCATGAATTCCCGGACAGTATGTAGTCCTAAAAATATAACTCATACCTGGAGAGAAGCAATAGAGAAATCATCCCCAAACTCTGAGTTTAAACAAGAGACTACCTTGTTTAACAGGATATCACTAAAGTTGTTAGACTTTATAAATCAAGTTCATTTGTGAATACATATGAATTAAAAATAATGAATATATTGAATTAAAAATATCATTTTTGTAATATCAGAAATGACAATGAGTAGGCATCTTCTCTTAGGTCTTCCAAAAACTCATTTTGATCAATTCAGAGACTAACATTTAATTGTGTTCTTCTTATCAATCTTCCCACACTTTTTTTTTTTTTGTGAGGAAGATTAGTCCTGAGCTAACATGTAATGCCAATCCTCCTCTATTTGCTGAGAAAGATTGGCCCTGGGCTAAGATCTGTGCCCATCTGCCTCTACTTTATATGGGATGCTGCCACAGCATAGCTTGATGAGCAGTGTGTCGGTGCGTGCTCGGGATCCGAACCAGCGAACCCTGGGCTGCCCAAGCGGAACATGCGCACTTGACTGCTGCACCACCGGGCCAGCCCCTACCCACACTTCTTTTTGTAACTCTTATACCAAAGTATCTGAAATCATATTTATCAAATGATAACTAACATTCTTGATGATGAAATTTAAAGCAATACTTTATTCTTTATGTTTTTCTCCATCACATGAGTTTATCTCTACTTTTAAAATAAGCATTTATCATTTATATAAAAGTTCTAACATTATAATTTTAAGATGTCACTCATAATCCAATATGAAGAGGGTTTTCTCTAATAGAAGGTTGAAATGTCCTTATTGAAAGCCCATAATCAGAAAGGTCAAGTAAAATTAGTAATTTCATTTGTATTTACAAGATGTTAAACAATGACTCACAAGTAGGCTAATTTTAGTATCTTTGTGCCATGTTGAGATTAACCCCCTTCTTAAATGTGCCACGAAGATTGTTGTTTGTCAGTTGATTGTACAGTTGAACAGTTTAATCACTTCCCATTCTTTATTGAAGGAAGAAAGAGTTGGAAACGAGCTTTTAAGAAGTTTAAATTTAGAGACACTAAGTTTTGTCTGTAACATTAGAATATTGTTTTATTAAATGATCACGCTTCTGGTCACAAAAAATATGGAGCTTAGGTTAATAAATTAAATAAGACCAAATTAAAATTAAGCTATTAGCTTCAATTCTCTAGCTAAGAGACTAAATCTTAATTGTTCTCACCACGTAAAAACAAATGAAAATTATGTGACGTGATAGACATGTTAGCTTAAGCTATAGTGGTAATCATATTGCAATATATAAAAATATCAAATCAACAAATTGTACACCTTAACTTTATACAATGTTATATGTCAATTATATCTCTATTAAAAAAAACAGGAAATGAAAACACGTACACACACAAACTGAACTAGTATTGTTATCTTAAGAACAAGTTCTGATGCCAGAATTGTGATATTTTTAGTGTAATATTTGCACTAATAATGTAACATTTGCTCATTTTGTTCATGTTTGAAATAGTATACATAGATGTAAACTACTTAAAGTATTTCATTAGGCATTTATTTTGTTTGAGGGTATATATTACAATCATTGTACTTAATTTGTAAATATAATATTTCACTAAAAATTATATGTGGTGCTAGAAAAACAAAACAAAAGTAATGGAACTTCAAGCTATGACAATCTATATCTTCAGTTGCTCTTTTATGTAATATTATAATTAAGAATGAAGAGATTTGTTTATGTTGCCATTTATGTCATGTTACAAGCTTTAACTTTGGAGCACAGAAACTTCCTGAACATGGACATGGAAATAAGATGAAGTTACTAAAACGTACAAGCATTTCCAATATTTTGATTTTGGCTCATATCTTTTTAAATGTTGCTTCCTTTCAGTATACTCCACATGTCTGCTATGTTATGAAGCTGGCTACTTACCAACGTATGTTCCACCTTTTTTCTCCTCTGCTTTTTTGTAATGCACGTTGCATTGCAGAGATTTTTTTTATATAGTATTCTGATATCATTTTGTATTCATTTCCATTGTGATTTAATCTTTAGTCTACTATTTATTTAGGGTTGTAGTATTTACTTTCCAAGGTATGATTGGTAGTTGTATTTATTTCTTTGTTTTTTGAGGTCCTATCATTTTATTATGTCCTTTAGATACAGATTTGTTTAATGTATCTTGCTCAGGACTCAGTATATCTTTTCAAAGTTAAATGTCATTGTTAATTTCTAGGACAGTGCTCTCTATCCTGGTCAAATGTGTACTTTCTCCCATTTTCTCTATATTTTTATCTTGTAAGTCCTTTTAGAAGTATGGAAGACCAACGCATATTGCCTTCCCAAACTCTAAAATTCTCTTTTTCATCTCTTTATCTCGTTGAACAAATCCTGAGCTACTTCCCTGTATAGATCTTCTCTATTTCAGCACATTTTTCCATATTGACTTTAAGTCCACAGTGCAAATAGACATTAATTGTCCATCTATAAATATATATTCCTGGATAGCATATGACTTCGTCGAATTACATTTGGGGCACCCGTCCATATGATCACTATTTTTCTTTGAAGTTTCTTTGAAGTTTAATTAGCATATGACCTTGATTTAGAAACATCATTTTTGTAATATCCACTTTTATGTACCACTATCATTAAACGGCCACACTTCAAATTTTCAACTTATATTTACTGGAAGATCATTTATAGGCTTATTTAGATATGTATTTCTTTCTTAACACTCAGAAAGTTTATGTGAAAATTTTAAAGAGCACTTTTATACTTATATGAAGATAGATTATTTTAACTTACCTGACTCATGCATATGTTTGGAAGAAAATACAGGTAAATAAATTGGTTAAATGTCCTAAAATGTCTGCAGAATCAGAGTTTACCTTTTATGAAACACTATCAGCTCAGAGCTGTCAATGTCTTCTTTTTCCACATAATTTTCTCTTCTACGACATCAACAGAGACGTTAATGCAGCCTCCCTTCAAAGAGCCCTCCTCCCTTCTAGTGTTTTCTTCCAAGTCAGTAAACATTCAATTCTACCAGAAGGTGTTAAAAGATGGCTTTTTAACAACAGCCAGAATGTATATTTCTTTCTCAAATGATTCTTAAACTGATTGCTGTTGAAAATATTGAAGGATTTTGTTAGCCCATCATAACACCAAGATTAATATCATTATGATCATTAGGTCAGTAGAAATTTTGTGATGCTGTTATTAATTGTATCATGATTTTAGTGAAAGCTTAAGGAAAGTGTTCATTTAAGGACCTTTAAAATGTGATATACGCATAGACATAACCTCATGTTAAACCATGTTTATTTATATTTCTATTATTTAGAATAGAAATTATACTTCTATTACACCATTGAATATTATTTTCTGTTTTAATTTTTTTTATTTCTTCTTTGAGAATTGTTAATATGCATGTGTTCACCCTTGTTTTTGTCTCTACAATATCCTCAATTCCTCATTTATCTTGGCAATCTACCAGTTTTTCCTTCTCACCCTCTAGAGCATATTATTCTTGCCTCGACTCATCAAAATTTATCTTCACCTCAAATTTTTTTCCCTTTTTTTATTGAGGTGAAATTCACATAACATCAAATTAACCATTCTAAAGTGAACAATTCAGTGACATTTATTTCATTCACAATGCTGTACAACTACTGCCTCAAACTAGTTCCAAAACGTTTTATCACCCCAAAATAAAACCTCATACCCATTAAGCAGTTATTTCTTGTTAACCCCTCCCCCTAGTCCCTGACAACCACCAACCTGCTTTCTAACTCTATGTATTTACATATTCAGGATGTTTCATATAAATAGACTCACACAGTATGTGACTTTTTTGCTTCCTTCCTGTTTCATTTAGCATAATGTTTTCTAGGTTTATCCATGTTTTAGCACATATTGGTATTTAATTCCTTTTATGAGTGAATAATATTCCATTATATGTATATACCACAATTTGTTTATCCATTGATATATGGGTTGTTTCTGTGTTGACATTTGGCCATTGGGAATAGTACTGCTGTGAACATCAATGTACAAGCATTTGTCTGAATACTCGTTTTCAATACTTTGAGTTATATAGCTAGAAGTGGAATTGCTGGATCATATGGTAATTTTATGTTTAACTTTTTGAGGAACCACCAAATTGTTTTTGATAGCAGCAGAAGCATTTTACATTTCCACTAGCAATGTACAAGGATTCCTATTTCTCTGCAAACTCGCTAACACCTGTTATTTTCAATTCTTTTGATTATAGCCATCAGAGTGGGTATTTCACCTCCAATTTTTACTTTATAATCTCATCTTTTATCTCTTATTTTATAGAATCCATCTTTTCTTGAGACCAAAAAGCAAGTACTATGTAAAATCATGTTTCCTATGGCAGCTTTCTTCAAAGTGTTTTCTTCTTCTTAGGGTTGTTTAGAAACTTCTTTAAAGTTATTGTTTCCACATACACTTCTTAGGATTTTCCCAATCACTCATATATACTCAAGCATAACAATTAGTGGGGAAAAGAAAATCCTGCTCTGCGGACAACTATTGCATTTTTTCCCTCAGAGCTACAGTTAACTCCAGAGTTAACTGATGTGAATTATTCATTCAGGACTTTAACCGACTGAGGAATCTGGGGAGAGAATCTGTGCTATGGGCTGTCCCAACAGGGACAATTCATACCTAGACAATTTAGTCAGCGTGGTGAAGCTGACATTCCAAGAATTATCTTCATATATCAGTATATGCTTTCTTCTGATCGGCACACTCGAAGTGCATACCATGACTTTGACGTTAATTGCTGAACGCCTTATTAGCTCTGAGAAACTCAGTGTCAAGGTTAATTCCAGTCCCTAGAGCCTGCCTGGCTTTTGTAGTTGTGCTCATGAATGCTCAGGATCTGCAACAGCAGGAGGCAACCCCTCTGCCCCGGCCCCACCCTTAGCTCTATTCTTCGCATTCTCAATTTAAGCACAGTCAGAGCAATCCTGAGTATGTCCTCTTCCTGTCATCGCAATATGCCCACTCCCTTCTCAGGAAGGTGGTGATTTTAATTCCTCATGTCCTCCTTCATTCTGTAACTGGCTGAGCTATATTTTTAAAACTTTCTTTCCCTTTCCTAAATTCCAATATTCATGCAGTTTCTCATATTGTTTTACATTCTTATTCATAACATACATCCTTTATTCACTCAATGAATACCGAGTAATTTCTTCCTAAGCATCAACCTGTTTTAAGTGCTAGTCAATCCCGTTGGTTTCCAGAGAGAGATGAGGTTCTGGATACCTTGCTTTCTTTTCCAGTCATCTTAGTTCACATAGTTCTTTTTTTTAAAAAAAAAAAGATTTTGTTTTAAATTCTCATAACTCCTATTTTTTAATTCTATTTTCTAATAGGCCAAAGTATGAGCAAGATGTGCCAGTCAACCATGTCTATGGAGTATCACACTAAGTCCTCCTGTCTTTAATCCATAGGGGCAGCATAGCATAGTTTAAATGAATGAATGTTTTAATATAGATTGAGGGTAAAAATTTCTTTACTGTTATTTACAAGCTGTATATAACTTTGGGGACATGATGTAAATTTTACGCCTTTGGTTTTGTTTTCCATTAAATGGGGTTAAAGGGCATCAGGGTTAAGATCATGGGCTTTGAAAGCAAGACGTACATAGGTTCAAATCTCAGCTCTGACACTTAAGAACTATCAGAATTCAATCAAGTTACCTGAATTTTTCTATTGTTGGTTGTAATGGGCTGAATTGTGTCCCCTCAAAATTCATGTGTTGAAGTCCTGACACTCAGTACCTCAAAATGTAACTGAATTTGGAGATAGATTTACCTTTAGAGAGGTAATTAAGTTAAAATGGTTTCATTATGGTGGGCCCAATCCAATAGGACTGGTGTCCTTATAAGAAGAGATTAGGACACAAAGACATCAGACACATGCATGCACAGAGAGATGACAATGGGACCATGCAGCAAGAAGGCAGCCATCTGCAAGGCAAGGAGAGATGCCTCAGAAGAAATCAAATTTGCCAACACCTTGATCTCAGACTTCTAGCCTCCAGAAATGTGAGAAAAGGGATTCTGCTGTTTAAGGCAGCCAGTCTGTGGTATTTTATTATGGTGGTCCTAGCAAACTAATACATTGGTTTTCTCATTTTTTTAATGAATATTAAATATATGTCTCTCAAAGCATTTGTATGAGAATCGAGTGAGGATAATATATGTGCAGTATTTAGTACAGTACCTAGCACATTATATGTACTAAAATAATATTAGTCAGTACTAGTACTAATTCCAGTAATTACTACAATGCTATAAAATAAATAGTCTGTGGTTAATATTGTCCACATTCCAAATTTTAAATGTAGCACATTGATTATCACAATATATAGCTGTAAAAATTAATACAGTACAAAATCAGATACACAAATGTGTGTGTGTATATGTTTATATGTATAAACATAACAGGACAGGACAGGGATAGAAGTGTGAAGTATTAAATGGCCTTTAGTTTCCAGTATTTCCCTGTTGAATCACAACTTATTATTTTCCTAAAGGTATGTCCAGATAGCTTAGAGCTGAGAAAGTTTTTAAAAAGCTGACAAGTGAGGAGACTGTGAGAGTTTGCTGTTTTATGGTTTTACAACATGTACTTCATCAATCTGTTGGGAACATTTGCAGTGGGAAAGTGATGAGAGTGGTTGGGATCCATTAGGAAGGCTGTATGCATGTTGGGGACAAGAATGCTAGATTGGCAATCAGGAGGCTCTGGAATGAATCCAAAGTCTACTACTTTATAAATTGCAAATTTTGGAAATTATTAGTTTCCTAATCTCCAATTTTCCCATTTTGACTTAAGAATAAAAATACTTTTTTTACAAAACTTTTGAGCAAAAAGGAAATTTAAAACGTGGGGCATTTATAAGGCTACACATATTTTTAGTGGCCAAAAACTTTTGATTTCATTTTTTTACATCAAAATAGGTAAACCAGGTTCCTGCCTTTAGTAGTTGGGTAGCCTGTTTTACTTTGATTTGTTATAAATAATACCTATCTTGAAGCAATTTTCATTAAAGATCAATGTCAGTTATCTATAGTTGTATAAAATAACCACCCCCCAAAACACTGATTTTTTCTGTTTTCTGTAATATTAATCAATAATTTAGATAGAGGTTTTTTTTTTTTTTTTTTTTTAGATGAGGAAGATCAGCCCTGAGCTAACATCCAATGCCAATCCTCCTCTTTTTGCTGAGGAAGATTGTCCCTGGGCTAACATCTGTGCCCATCTTCCTCCATTTTATATGTGAGATGCCTGCCACAGCATGGATTGATAAGCAGTGTGTAGGTCCCCGCCCATGATCCAAACCTATGAACCCCTGGCTGCCGAAGCGGAGCATGCAAACTTAACCACTATGCCACCAGGCCAGGCCTTAGATGGAGGTTTTTGATTACTGGCTCAACCTCTTCTCATTATTGGTCTGTTTGGATTTTCTGTTTCTTCATAATTCAATCTTGGTAGGTTGTAAAACAATAAAATACTTAGGAATAAACTTAACTACAGAGGTGGAAGACTTTGAACACTGAAAACTTTAAAAATATTTATGAAAGAAATTAAAGGAGACACAAATAAATGGAAAGACATCCATGATCATGGATTAGAAGACTTAATATTGTTAAAATATCCATGCTACTCAAAGGAATCTATAGATTCAATGCTATCTCCATCAAAATCCCAATGGCATTTTTTACAGATACAGAAAAAAAAATTGTAAAATTCACAAGGAACCCAAAAAGACCCAGAATAGCCAAAGCAATCTTGAGAAAGAAGAACAAAGCTAGAGGCATTAAGCTTCCTGATTTTAAAATATATTACAAATCTACAGTAATTAAAACAATATAGCACTGATATAAACACAGACATATAGACGAATGGAACAAAATAGAGAGCCTGGAAATAAACTCACACATATATGCTCAATTGATCTTTGACAGGGGTATCAAGGACACACAATGGGGAAAGGAAGATTTCTTCAATAAATGGTGCTGGGAAAACTGAATATTTGCATTCAAAAGAATGAAATTGAACCCTTAACTTACACCAAACACAAAAATAAACTCAAAATTGATTAAAGATGTAAATGTAAGATCTGAAACTGTAAAACTTCTAGAAGAAATCACAGGGAAAGTTTCTTGACATTGATCTTGGCAATGATTTCTTGGATGTGACATCAGAAACATAGGCAAGAAAAACAAAGATAGACAATTGTGACTACATCAAAATGAAAAGTTTTTGCACAACAAATGAAGCAAGCAACATAGTGAAAAGGCAATCTACGGAATGAGAGAAAATATTTGCAAACCATTTATCTTATAAGGGCTTAATATCCATAATATATAAGAAAAACACAATGAGATATCACCTCATGTCTGTTAGAATGGCTGTCATCAAAAAACAAAAGACGATAAATGTTGGTGAGGATATGGATAAATTTGAACACTTGTACACTGTTGTAAAGTGATACAACCATTATGGGAAACAGTATGGAGGCTCCTCAAAAAATTAAAGATAGAACTACTATGTGATCCAGCAATCTCACTTCCAGGTATTTATCCAAAAGAATTGAGGTCAGTATCTCAAAGAGATATCTGCACTCCCGTGTTCATTGCAGCATTATTCACAACAACCGAGATGTGGAAACAGCATAAATGTCCACCAAGAGATGAATGGATAAAGAAAATGTGCTATATACATATAGTGGAATATTACTTAGCCTTTAAAAAGAAGAAAATTCTGCCATTTGAGATGACACGGATGAATTTGGAGGACATTATGCTATGTGAAACAAGCCTGTCTCAGAAGGACAAATACATACTGTATGATTCCACTTTTATGAGATAACTAAAATAATCACGTTCATAGAAGCAGAGGAGAGAATGTGGGTTATCAGGGATTAGGGTGGGGGGAAATGGGGAGTTGTGTTCATGGGTATAAAGTTTCAGTTATGCAAGATGAATAAATTCTAGAGATCTGCTGTACAACACGTGCCTATAGTTAACAGCACAGTATTGTGAACCTAAAAATTTGTTAAGAGGTGAGATCTCATGCTAAACACTGTTATCACAAACATATATAAAAAAAAAGACATAAGGAAATTTTTTAGAGGTAGTAGACATGCTTGTAACCTTGATTGTGGTGATGGTTTTGTGGGTGTATGCATATGTCCAAATTCATTAAACATGTGTGGTTTTTTTCTATCTCAATTATACCTCAATGAAAGTGTTAAAAAAAATCTGAACAAACGGAACTTTGGTGACAAGATAAAATCACAGTTTTAAATCCTTCCAGTTTTGTAAACAGCACAAAAATTAAGGTAAGATCAATTCACTTGCAGTGAAACAGACATATGCTTGGATAGCTTACTAGGAAAAAAATATAAAATTTAATACAGCATACACTTTGGCTACAGTTTTTTGTTTGTAACATCATTCTTATTTTTTATACTTTTATAGGTTGCAAGCAAGGAACAAAGAAAATGCTTACTCGTGGAAAAAACACATAATGTCAAGGGATGATTATTTTACGACACGCTATCATTACTATAGTTTATGTTCTTCACCTCAAAATAGATTAGAGATCTATAAATCTTTAAGGATTTTTGAAGCCAAATCTCACTCAAAAGCATAATTTTTAAACAAAAGCTGAGGGATAGGAAAGTTTTGTTATTTTTTTTTTACAACTTTACCAACTATCTAGAAGCAGATTTTCACCACCAATCCAGTTTTTCAGCTTCTATTTCTAGTTCCACAGATTATATTGTTAGTTATCAGACTAGTACCGAACACACTTACTCAGTATTTGTTAATGCTAAGGGAAAGTTCTTATCCTTCTACCCAACCAACGGATTGCATTACATTGATATCTGCTCTTTTGGGCAAAAAAATACCTGTATTAAGAAACTGATCACTTTATAAAGGAAAGTTATAAAATATCCATTGTTTCCATTGATTATTCAAAGCATAAATGTTTCTCATTATTTTGACGTTATTTCCTAGGCTTCTGGGACACATAAAATGTAGCAAAATATGAATGGATTAACAACATAAGAGCATATGAGAACAGATGTTTATTAGTTTACATTTTGATTTGATGCCTAAATTTTAATCAGTGTACATTATTGAAATAGCCCGTAGCTAGATTAATTATTCAGAGTAACAGAATTGTAAATTGTCCCTAAAATAAATCAACCTACCTATGCAAACATAAAGCTTTTGAGATAAGCTCTATGTTCTCTTGCTTTGAGAAAAGTAAACGAAATAGAATGTGGGCATCCTTGTCTTATTATTGATATTAAAGGAAAGCTCCTAATGATTCAATATTAAAGCAGAAAGTTCACTGGTGATTTATAGTAGATAAGGAAATTGCCTACTCTCCCTGGTTGTTGAATAGCTTATCTCATTGATGAGGGTTGTTTTCTTTTAATTACTCTTTCCATAATCACCTGAGTTGATCAGACTGTTTTTACATCTAACTTTACTTATATATTATCAAATTGTGAACTGACGCACTCCTGTCATAAACATCATGTCATTATGATATAGTACTCTTGTTTTCTGTTGGATTCAGTTTGCCAGGAGGCAAAGATTATAGGATCACTCTAAAGCTTCCCCACTCCTCTCCTGCATTTGAGTCTCTGCCAAAATGCAATGATGGTGGCTGACATCCTTGCTACAGCAAGCTCTGAATAAATAAGCTGTGCTGTTCTCATTTGCTTGGTCTTCATTTGCTTCCACAAGCTATATATTTCCCTTTAAAAGTCGCTTTCACTGAACCTCACGTTTTGATAGGAAATGTTGTCACTGAAATTCAGCTTGAACTATATTATTTTTGTTATAATTTCTTCTTTGATACATGAGTTATTTATAGGTATGTACATTATCTTAGATTTCTAAATTTGTAGGTATTTTTAATCCAGTTAGTTTTGGGTATTTATTGCTAAGTTAATTCCAGAATGGCCAGAGAACGTCATCTGCATGTTGGTTGTTTTTTTTTTTTAATTTATGAAGATATTTTGTAAGCATAATATGTTTGCTTGGGGAAAATGTGTGTTCTCTGATTGCTGGGTGTAGATATTTATGTGTGTCCCTTAAATTGAGTTTATTACTTATGTTGTTCAAGTATTCTCTATCTTCACTGATTTTTGGCTTCTTACAAATAGTTAGGGAAATATAATTACAGACAAAATCTCCTCCCGACCCAGAAAATCTGTTCATCAAGGTAGAAGAGAAAGAATGCAGTTTTATTCTGGAATAAGCATTAAAGTAAATGTGATGTGGATCACAAGAATTCACTAAGAGGTTGCCAAGACTGAAAGAAATCTGACCCTTTTATAAGTCAAGCAGATACAACCAATTACATACACGTTCTCAAGATAAATAATAGTTAGTCCTCGAGTTGGAGGACTTGATGGCACCTGTCACACATAATTCATCCTAGATTTACCTGGAGACCACATGTCACCGGGGAGACCACAGGTCTTAGCCAATTGACTTGATCCAAAGGAAAAACAAACTTCTCGTGTCGTTATGGCAGGAGGCAGTTTTGGAGTGAAGTGTCTAGGCTAGGCTCCTCCCTCCCACAGAAAGTGAGACAATTCTGCCACTTTCTTCCTTAACGATTATGTTTCAGAGAGATAGCTCCCAGGTCCTTGAGAAAGACATTCTGGCTCTTAAAGCAGAAAAGAGGCTTATTCAGCTTTTAAAAAGATTTACATACATTTCAAAGAGACGGAGAAAGAACTTACAATTTTTTCTAAAGTAAATGCTCTAGAAAAAGTCTCTTCCCTTATTTTCAACCAGGAGAATGAAGTCTCTTATTTTTAATTTGTTTTTGCCCTTATAATGTCAATGATTGAGAGAAATCTCTCACAATATTGTTGTAGGTTTCTATTTATCTTTTGGTGGTAAGGTCTGTTTTTTTTTTTTAAATTTATGGTTTTTCTTTTGTGTTCACACCATCTTGAGGTTACTACTACATCTTTCTGCTGACTTAAATATTTTATAAAATGTCTAGTAATAATCTTTGTCACTAATAATGCTTTGTTTTTGAAAGTCTATTTTATATATCTATTGCATCTTCTTTTTTATTATAATTTGCTATCTTTATATTTTCCCAACATTATAATTTCAAACCTTTCATGTTTATGTGGATTGGAGTATCTCTTGAAGAAAATATATATAGCTGAATTTTTTTAATGTAGAAATTTTAATATCATTAATTTGGCATTACTGATATATTTGGACTTGAATTTATTTCTACCCTTGTATCTTCTGCCTTCTATGTGTTCTATTTTTCAAATTTTTATTGAAAGATTTAAAAATATACATAAAAGTGCATACAACATAAATGTGAAATTTAATCAAGTGCTGGTAATCAAAACCTGTGTAACACTATCTAAGTCAAGAAATAAAATATTGGCAACACCTGAAAAGACCCTATCCCTACCCCCTCGCCCTGGGTTTCCTGTTCGATCACAGATCTCTCCCTCAAGGCTGCAGAGAACTTGTATCCTGAATTTTATGATAATCATTTCTTTGCTTTGTTCAATAGTTTTACTACATAAATATACATCCCTAAAAAATAATTTGTTTCATCTCTTTTAAGCTTTATACAAATAGAATCAAACTTAGTGTATTCTTTTGCACTTAAGGTTTTTTTTTTCCCCCAACATATTTTAAGATTCATCCTTGATGTGTGAGCAGTTGCAGTAAATTCGTTTTTATTGTTGTGTAGAGTTCCATTGTGGAAATAGAACCAGTTCATTTATCCCTTTTACTGTCGATCAATATTTGAGTTCCTTTCAGTATGCGGCTACTATAAATAGTGTTAAAGAGAACATTCTTTAAGAGACCATCCTAGTACATGTATCCCAGCTTGCATTTCTGTAGCATCTGTACATAGGGGTGGAACTGAGGGATCCTTGGTTACGTGTGACTTCAAATTAACTATATATGGCCACATTATTTTCCAAAGTAGTTTTACAAAAACACCCAAGTGCTCCTCAATCACCATGGGCAAGAGTTTCATGTACTGACAAACACTGGGTGTCATCAGACCTCAACAATTAGATTTCCTGTTGTTTATACAGGATATACTCATGTTTTTGTGGCAAGTCCCTTCAGAATATCTAATTCACCACAATTTGCTACCACCACACAAGCACACTAGAATGGGGGAGAATAAAATGAAAATACTAAGCATGAGTGAAGATGTGGAGCAAGTGGAACTTGTGGGCTGCTCATGGGATTGCAGTCTGCAGTAAACACTCTGGATCACTGTTAGGCAATATCTCCCGGGGTAGTTACACTGCAGCAGACAGATTCATGAAAATGGCTCCCATTACTGCTTCTTGCAATGACTTTGCAGCCCTTCTCATTAGGAAGTGGAGTCTATTTGCCAGTATTTGAATCTGGATTGGACTTGTCATTTGTCTTGGCCAGTAGATGTGGCAAAATGTGTGCTACCTCTGAGCTTAGACTATGCATTTGTTTATAACAATCTTGCTGTGAAAGTAGGATGATTGCTCATAAATCTTATTGAGTATAATTTTAAAGTAAGATTAACCAAATCCACATTTGATCAGTGTATTTTATTTTCTCTCCATGCTACAAAATTCTACCAAAAATTGGCACAAAGACAATAATTATAGCGCTACAAGTAACATTAACACTGACGTAAACCTGCTTTTTCTATTCCATTCTGTAGGCTTTAATACTAGTCTTTAGAAAGTCTGGGAGGGAGGCTATTTTGGATAGCATGCAGAGCCAAAGGTAACAATATTTAATCTTTAGCCAAAATCTCCAACACCTTTAAGATACCAAAATTTTATTTTAAGATCATTTTTTAAAATAAATGCTAAAATAATTTCATATTCAAATAAATAGTCCTTTTTAAATATTGTGTTTCTAGTCTTTCCTTAGGCTATTAAAATATAAAAGCATGAGTGTACTACTTCACCTTATTACCTGCTAAATTTAGCAAATTTGCAAAAGCACTGTGTTGTGAACAAGAAAGAAAGGCTGATTTGGGTTTGAGGTTACAAAACGACTTAGGCATTGTCCATACTTCAAAAGAAGCTTGTTTCGGTGACCATTCACATAGAAATTCTACTGCCTAGAAAGCCTAGCTCTACCAGTTTTTTTCCCATGCATTTTTAAGTCTTTGTTATTGCTGTTTTAATTTCTTTAAACACAAAATATTAACATACCCATAATGCCCCACACAGCCTGCCCCTACTTACTTGATGTTACATCAGCTCCTCTTCCTTCTCACATCCCAGACTCAAGGGATATTTTCTCACGTCCTTGAAGATGCCACATTCCTTTCTGCTTTAGAGCTTTTAAACAAATGGTGCTCTCTGCTTGGAATTACCTTTCCCTAAAATAAATATTACTACTTTCTAGACAGACTTCATTTTAGATTAAATTTCAATTCTTCAGAAAAAGCCATTTCTGACCTGGCAATCACTCATATTTTCATTTATTTTTCCTGTATTGTATTAAATATAGTGTGTATTTGTGTATTCAGTTTGTGTAAATTGTCTCTCTTGCATTGTACTTTGTTTTAAGAGAGAATATCGAAGCTTATCTTGTTCACTGTTGAATTGCAGTACCTAGTACTGTGGCTATCAAATAGGGAAAATAACCTCTTCTAAATGTGATGCGTAAATGAATACATGAAAGTACATGGACTAGTGAAGAGAGAGAGCCTTTCCAAATTATGTCCAGGATTCTCATTTTGCTATCTTATCAATCTTGTTCATATCCATATCTTCAATATCTAGAAGGGTTCCTGGTGCTCAAATATAGGTGCTGAAAACATTTGTGGAACAAAGAGAATTTTATTTTGATGGGGGTAGGGGTGATAAAAAGCGCAGTCGTTTCTATTCTCAATTATTCTTTGCTCAGAAGTTTTCTTTTGCCTCAGAAATAAGAAAAACACCTATATTTTCCAGAACAATGCTAATTTAAAGTCAGATTTCATTTGGTTAATCATTTTAAATTTTATAACATATACCTCAATACCATGCTTAAAACTTATATGTAATATTATAATATGAATATAATATAATAATATTATTATAAATCATTGTACAATTCTGGTTTTGTAATTTTGAATGTGTGTTTACGAATAGAAATGAGTTGGGATGTAGACAATAGATGCTTTCGTAAGAGAAAGGCGCAGGCATCAGTCAGACGAAGTGTAGCATTATGATACATATGCATCAGCAACTTTAAAAAGTAAAAGTAATGGTGCACTAATCGAAATGACCTTACATATAAAAACATGAATGCCTCTATATCTGTGCAAAAAATGGAGTATGGTGCTTTAAAAAAAATTGAAAAAAATTTTGGAGTTTTTGATAGAATATTTTGAGTAGAAAACTAGGCAGAAAACATGTCAAACACATTTCCAAAAAAATGTTACTTATTTTATTAGTAGGCAGTCTTAAACTCCAAGAAAAAAAGTCTGTTTAAGAATTATGTTTCTCTGCTTTTGAAAGAAACGTATCAACCAATGTTAAAGATTTCAAACTAGTCGAGTTTGGGATTGTCACAAAATTAATGTCAAAATCATACAATAGTTTGTATATTTTGATTAAGTCAGGCCTTGTAGCTGGTAAAAGTGAGAATTTCAACGGAAAATAAGATAACTTTTTTGAGAAGGTATATGCAGCCTCTTTGCCCATAAATCTAAATTCTCAACAAACAAAACACATCTGTAACAATTTTAATAGAACTCAATTTAAATGCCTGTTTTACTGAGAGATTTCCCAAACGCCAGAACTTGAATGCATGCCCCTTTTGTGGGTTCCCATGCCACGTTATCCTTACCTCCTCCTGCCCTATATCACACACTATATCTGCATTTTACTCTCTCTCACCACATGAGAAGCTCAGTATCTCTTGAATACCACTGCGTCCCCAGGCACACAGTCAGCAATCAATAAATACTTGTCAACTGAATAAATGAATGAGCCTTTGGTGTGAAATGTTAGACTATCCGACAGAATTATTCATTAACTTTTGAGTCACTCATGAGTTCGGGGAATCACTACGTGAATAACCTGCTGTTTTCTTTGACGTACCCGCATTCCTTTATTTCTCAACATGACAAATTATGTTAATCATTAAGGACTCCACCAACAAACCTGCCCAAATGCTCCCAAACATATTTTGTCCCTCTTCAAATAGATGATTTTGTTCAACACTGAATCTACGAACATCTTACTCTGCACTCAACACTAAGCTGGAAACCCAGGACAAAGGCCTGACAAGTTTTACACTGTAGGTATTTATAGCTATACCCTAGAATGTGCTTGTTATGTTACGTTTTTGTGCGTATTATGGGTTTTGTCCCAATAAAGACTGAGCAGCTCCTGATCACATTTTTCATCTTTGGAATCCTATGGATTCTATTCTCTTATGTACAAGCTTTCAGCACGGTACTGGACATGAACAGACTCCGAGGTGATTTATTTTCCTCAATGAATATAATTTTATTCAATATCAATATAATTTTAATCTTAGTAACAACTACCTATAGAAAATAAACTATTTAAAATTTATTTTAACTAAGTATGTAAGTCAAGATGCTACAAAAAATAGGCTTTGTAGGAATGAAATTATGGAGATAACAGAAATGTAGAATTGTTCTGGAATTTTAAAATGACAGCAAACAAGAACCTGAGTGGCCCTATGGAGTGATAAAATGGCTTTAATGGATTTAATTAATTTACCCTATAAGAAATGAAAATTAAGGAATCATTCTTGTCTGAACTGAGCTATTACCATAGTTTTAACTGCAGTCTTTATGGCCAGAAAGTCTTAGAGCAGATGGTAAATTTATAGTCCTTTTGCCCCTATGGAGGAGAAAGAAGGAGAAAATATAGTGCAGGAACTGTATGTGTTTCATGCATAAACTCAGAACGCATGCGGTTGGAACCATTTCTAAATGGTGTATGAAAGCTACCCTCATTCACTCTAGAACTACATAAACACATATTTTTATGCTATGATAAACTTTTCCATAACTAAGAGAAAGGAACCTGTTCTCTAAAACACTAACAATGGTTTTACTGGAACAACTCAAAGAAAGAAATGAATGTGTATCCTTGTTTTCTAATTAATTTTAAATGTGTAAGCATGAATGTATGTATAAGCATTATGTGTATAAGCATGAAATATATTTCCCTGAGCTATTATTTCACCACATCTAAAATAAGAACTATATTTTGACTGTGTAATATGTGCCAAAATTTTTTCTACAAGTCACATATATGTACAAGTGTATATAATTTGATTCTTACACATATCTAAAATTTATATATAACTGCATAAACATGTCCTCCATATATTATATAAATACTACATATAAATGTCTATACAATTGATATGTATGGTTTAAAAGGCATGTATAATGTAATCTATATATATATTTATATTTATGTATATATTTATGTTTATTTTTGACATTAAAAATGATAATTTCATTTTAAAGATATAAGTAAACCCAAAGTAGACCAAACAGTTGTTGTTTAATGATGAGAATAAGCTCTTATGTGAAACTCCTGATGCTCACCATTAACTATTTTTCTAATAACATTGCTGTTTCATGTTCTCAAAGTCTCATGTACCAAAGATTCATCTTAAAAATGAAATATGTCAATAACTTGTTTAAATATAGCCCTGGAAAATAAAATGTTCTTTGATTGTGCTATATAACAGAGACAAATGAATACTGCATTTAATATTCCTTGCATATTTTACAATTTCAAATTCAGGGTTTGGTTGGCTATATCATGCCTTACAAATGAATCATATAGATATGGATATAATAATAACAGCAGCTAACATTAAGAACTTACAATATATCAGGCTATAATGCATTTGTTTTTTATTTCATTATACCATGACCACTAAAACAAAGAAATATGCTAATATCATAGGCAATATAATGGTGGAAAAATAAAAACAAAAACAATATTGCATATAGTGCCCAAAATGCAATGCACTAACATAGCAGGTCATATTAAAATTTTTACATGGTCTCTGGTGGGTCTGTAAATAGTTCAGATGAAAGAAAAACAGCAAAGCACAGCATTTTCTGTGTGAAAGAGTCTATTGTTTTCATATTTATAAATGGTTATACTGTCTACTATTTGTTGGGTACTTATTTTTTGCCAGGTGTTTACTGCCCACCAATCCTTCAATGTAGATCAATATAGTGTAAATTCATTTACAAATGAAGTCACAGAGGTCCAGAGAAAGTAGATAACATGACTAGTACACTTCAGAACTAGGAGTCAAATGTAGGTCCATTGACTCCAAACATTATACTTTTTCTAACAAATTAAGCGGCATCACAGGGAGCTTAGAAATGCTCTAATTCAATTCTAGCATATTATGTAAGATGAGACCAGAGACAGTTTTATTTTCTTTAAAAAAAAATGGCACTGAATATCTACTATCTGCAAACTATCATATTTAGATAGATAGATTGGAAGGAATGGAGAAAAATACAAATTTAATGTTACACAATGCACAAGTTGGAAGCTCTGTTGAATCTGTTTCTTTCAGAATACTGTTTTCCTCCACTAAGTCCACCTTAATGATGATGAACCTGATTATATAATCCATTTTCTTGTTGCCATGAGAAGAGTAAACCAGACCCAGTTGAGGGGAAAAGTGATGTGCCCCTCACTACCACTGTTTCTTCTCGTATAATTAACATCAGATGCAAGAGCTCAGAGATTTTCCTCTTTAATTATTTCACTCCCAATATTGGGTTGGATTGATTAAATGATAATCAATACCTTTCCAACTTTACTAAACACAATGATTTCTGTTTCTGAAGCAACAAAGAGTAATCTCATATAGATTTCTAAAGATCGTTCTAATTGCCCAAATGACCCTGACACAGCATATCTCCCAGCAGACCATGCATCAAGTGTTATGCATTGTCTGTGCATTCCAATAATGGTGTAATATACCTTTCTGCTGAAAAAAATAATTTACACAGTTTCTGAAATAATTATTTTTCTAGGTAAAGAGTAACTGTTAATTATTCAAACTCCCAATACTGTTTTTGACGCAGTCTTTTGAAATACATTTGAATAGTCTTATGTTATTAAATTGGTTATGTCAGGAGGAATCTCTAACCCCTATTATTCATTTTTTATCCTTATTATGACTATTAGCTTCTCAAGTGAAAATAAGACATAGATCCAAAAGATGAAAACAAAATATTCTTCTAAATGTAGTGTACTTACTATGTGCTAGGTCTGTGGGAAAATCTAAGGAGATTAACCAGACAACCCCTTGTATATATAATAAAATAGCTTTTTAAAGCTAATATATACATATATACAAATATGTTAGTATATACATACATATACTAATATATACATATATACAAATTATGATAAATTATGAAGAACAATAATAAAATGAACACCTGTGAAATCACCACCTGTCTTATACATTATATTACTCATGCCATCACGTCTACATTTGTACATTTTCTTATCTCACTACTTTTTCTTCTTCCAGATGAGAAATTTTGTGTTTATTCAGCCCACGCCTTTAACAAATAGTTTTAGTACCTATATCCCCAATAGATGTATTATTTACTCTGCATTTTTTAGCATTATAAAAATATTATCATACTATATGTAGTACTCCCAACTTTGTTTCCATTTAATATTATGATTCTGAAATCTAATCATATTAGCGTGTGTTGCTATAACTTATAACTTGTTACTGCTGTGTAATATTCCACAGGGCACACATATATCATAATTTATTGACCTTGATACTAAAATATTATTTTCTTTCTTCATTATCTAGTATTATGTATAACACTGATGAGAATATTTTTGTATATGATTCTTATGCATCTGTGTAAGTTTAACATATGAGGCACACTGGGTTTCATAGACTTGGAAAGGGGAACTTAGGGGTTGGAAGAGGATACAATTACACAATTATAAGATTACACAACTATATCTTTCCCACTTCAAAAATTTTTTCTTGTATTTTGCCTGATCCAGTGGTCCCAGGCCAGTGCTTAAAATTAATTTTATCCAAGGAAGGTGGTGTATAAGACTCAGTGCTAAGCAAATAAAATATATTAATTCAGGTAGTATCTTTGAAGAAAAAGATATTTAGCTCTATTTTAGGTATGATTTTGAGGGTTTCACTGGTTTGTTGTTTTAGGATACAGATTATTTGCATTATATAATCATGATACGCATCCTGCATTAGTGTCTTTGTAGAAGTAGGAAAAATATTCTCTCCACGGAGAACAACAATATCAATGTAAACCATTTTATTATGTTCTACATTCTGGTAAGGGCAGCAATTATTAAGATGTAGTTCAAATGATCTTTTTTTTTTTTTTTTTTCAGAAGAAGCACATAAACTTCTTGAAGAATTCTACAAAACACACTATGACCTGTGGAATGTGTGTGTGTATTTGTGCAGATAGGGGTATCATAGAAGCGTATGTGCTTAGTAAAAGAAGAAAAATGCAAGTGAATAATAAGTTACTATTTTTGTTGTAAAATTAACTCTAGAACTGCCACATTTTCAAAGGTGTCCTCAATAATGACTAATATTTTTGTTTAATGAACCTAATTACAGTAACTATTACAACTTTCTTTTATTCCTGTAAACTTAATGATTTCATAAATTGTGTACAAATTCACATCACTGACAGTTCATACAAGAAGAAGAAAATCTTAACCCTATTCCTTTTAAAGTGTTTGATACATTATGTTTCTGTAAGATTGCAATGTTGAATTAATATTAAAAAACCACTAACATATTCAACCCCCCTTAGTCCAGGGTATGATATTCTGTAGTACATAAGTCAATTAAAGTAAATATTTCCCTGAAAATTTAGAAATTTATAATACAAATTTTTAAAAAACACTTAATATACATGAAAGTGTGTTAGCGTTGAACAATATTTGCTTTGAACAGTAGAATATCTGTTCTCCAATCAGAATCTGGAAGGACGTGATAAACTTTTGCTCCCACACAAGGAAATATATTTTAAAAGGATAAAATTCAAATGAGAATTTCTATGGGAATAGGAGAGCAAATGCACGCAGTCACATACATTCTCAAGATGTTTGCGTCCTGGAGTCCTGAAAGAATTGAAGCTGCAGGTTAAACTTCAAACAGCAGTTAAACATCTTCTCAGCGGAAATATTAACAAGATCAGAGAGCTCAGCACCTTGGTGGCAAACCAAAGGTGAACTAAATTTAATTAAAATTGCTTCCTTGTCTCAGCTCATCTAGATTCTTGAGGGAATCTGAATGATCAGCCCACAGCTATCAATAGTAACACAGAGGAAAGAGTCGGCATGCTCTGGGGGGAAAAAAAAGCAAAAATATTATATTTTCCTGCCCAGTGGACTTTCATATGCAATGTCTTAATTACAATAAATTATGTGACAGGAGAAGAAGCAGGAAAATGTGACACATGACTGAAAGAAAAGAACAGTAAATAGAAACAGACCCACATATGACTGAAATAATGGATTTAGAAGATGAGGCCTATAAAATAACTTTTGTAAATATGTTAAAGAATTACAAGAAGAGACGATATATTGGGAGAACAATGGGTGAATTTAATGAGAGCAATGGTAAATCTAAGAAAATTCTGAACTAATGGAAATTCTAGTCCTGAAAATTATAATATCTGAAAAAACGCACTAAACAACAAAATGCTCTTACATTTTAGTTTTCTTTCTTCAAGTTAACATTAATAGACCGTTGAAGCTTTATTGAAAATTTTAAATCTGCCCACTTATTTCAAATATATATGCAAAATTAATGAATTGTATTTTTAAATGATTTTCGTGTGAGTATTCTCATGCCATTTCATAGCTATATACCCAGAGGTTAAAGTCAAAATACTTTGGCATGGTGAAAACAAAAAAAAGCAAACAAACAAAAAACCCGTTTAATTTTGACCAATACTCCATAGCTTCTTAAGCCAGTCGCATGAGTTTCTCAGCCCACACTGCTAAAAGTTTTTACTATTTTACTGGTCTTGCTTTTTTTTTTACGAAACACCTATGTAACCCTCACCATCCTTCTTTATTGAGATTGCTTTCTTCCTTCGTGACTACACTTGGATGACCTTTCTATCTAGTCAAATTCCTTGAACTCTAAGGCTGTGTCTTTCCTTTGTGCATCGATAACATTAACATATACCCTTACCATTGCAATTATATAAATATTTTTCTATCTTATTAAAACTTGCCAGTGTAGGTTTCTATTTTTACAAATGTGCCTTTTGTAATTCCGTATAAACAAAGTATTATATATCCATTTTTTAATTGCTATGAAACTCTGTTGAAAACAATTTCTTCATGTTAGCTCCTATTAATAATTTAAAAAACAGCTATTCTAAGCTTTCACTGAAAACAAATGGGCCACTAAGGCCACAAGAGAACTGCACGATGACACACTTCCCAGATGTTACCTCATTAGCCATCTCCTTCACTTTATTATTTACTAGAACTTATTTTACAAAGAGGGATATTTTGACTTTTCTAAAATTGTGCATCCTTTTTGATTCTTAAGGTGAATGATATGGCAGCAAAGCTGTATATTTGGAGATTTAAATAGAACTCCTTTAATCCATACAATGGTTGTGAATTAGAAGATAGTCCATTAAAGTGCTGCTAATAGCACAATGGTATGTCCTGATGAGATTTTAAATATTTAGTCAGTTAAATATGGGTACCAACTAGTCAGGGTTACATGCATCAAACAATAAGAATGAGCACAAGCCATAAATAATTGGAGTTACTGTTATAGGACGTAGCCAAATGTCGTACAGTCACGCATCGCTTAACAACGGGGATGCATTATTAAAAATGTGTCATTAGGTGATTTCATTGTTGTGTGAACATCAGAGTGCACTGAAGGGGACCAAAATTTGCCACCCCAAAATGTATCTCTTTAAAGTGAAGATTATTTTAGGCTGATTATTTTTAAGCAACAAAAGGCTCAGAAAGTTTTTCTTGTTACCTCCACCTCAACGGCCTACACGAATTCAGATTAAAAAACTTGTCTCAGGAAGTAAGCTATCACCTTAGCAGAACACGAACTAGATGATAGACAGGGAGGAACCTAGAAGGTTAATAGAACACAAGGCCGTAGTAAGCCTCTGCTGATGTCATATTTGGTAACATCCCTCGGCCAAATCCAGTAACATGGCTGAGCTCTGGCTAAAGAGACAGGGCAAATGTGCATGCCCATGGTGGGAGGCTACTTCAAAGTACATGGCAAAATGTGTAGCTATCAGGAGAAATAAACACTGGGAACAGCCATGTAATCCAACACTGTTCTTCTTCCGTGCAAATATGCTTACCCCTGTCCCAGGACTCCAAAGGTCTCATCCAATCATAGGATGAGGCTCAATACCTGGAATTTCAATTCTACACCAAGAGCTGGATCTACATCCTCCTGATGCAGAGAGCTAGGAACAAACAAAAAGAACTTATCTGCCTTCTCATAGAACCAACATTTAAAGTAGAAAATTCCATTTGGAAAGAGGAAGAATCAGAGGTCCACAGCACTTATTAGTCAATAAACCCTCTGAAATCCCCCTGGGCTAATGCTTACAGGTCCCTGTGCAATGTTGGCCAGAAATGAAAATATAAAATCTGACATATGATAAAAAGATAATTGGGCATAATAGAAAAAAGCAAAGATGGTACAAATGTAACTGATAGGAAAAAAACTAGAAAGAGACGCAGGCTATTAGAGTTATAAACACAGATTTTGAAATACATAAGACTGTGGGAACTCAAATCTATGCAAAAGATCTCACAGACGAATTTGGCTCATCTCGTGGCAATGAGACAACTTACAAGGAACTTGAAACTAAAACAATTTTCATCTTCAGTTCATATCATAGAACAAAATAAATTTTAGGTAATTGAAATATGTAAATATTATATAAAATTAGACAACTAGAATACAGTTGTCTAATATATATAATATATGATAATAATATTATTAAATATATTATATTTATATAAATAAATTATAATATTAAATATAATTAAATAAATATAATATATTATATTATATTATAATTCTAAATTAGATAGGCAGATAGGATGATTTTCTATTTTTTTGAATGTATGAACTTAATAATGAAACAAATTAATTCTTTAAAGAGAGTAATTAAAATAAGAACTTGTGCCCTGCCCTTCCTTCTCCCCTGATTGTGGCATAAACTCTTAGCAATGTGTTTGTCAGCATAATCCGAGGTTACTGATACTGAACCTCTTAATCTCAAATTCATGTGCCCGATGCACAGCCAACCAAATTCTGAGACGTCTGTGCACGGAGATGGAGAAAGATTTATTCAAATTGGCCAAAACAAGTAGGCAGGAGTCTGGGTTCGCTCAAGTCCGCCTCCTCAAGAGCAGAAAGCAGGGGGTTTTATAGAGCTAAGAGGCTTGGCAGGAGCAGCTCTGGGGAAATCAAGGGGTCGCTGCCGACAACGCCTGGGCGATCTGACTTCTGGGCTTCAAGGGCTGCCCAGGGCTGGCCATCCAGTGACGGCAGCCTCCCCAAAGGCATTCTCCTGCTGCTGCAAAACAAGCTCACAAATCCTCAAGACCCCTGCGTCACCCCTCAAGTTAAATAGGAAGAACAGCATATTCGTTTAATATCTACAGTGCCCCTCGGGTACCCAGCTTCATTACCTCATTCACTTCTTTATATGTAGCAAGATGACAAAATAATACAATCCGACGGATATGTGTTTATTCCTTTAACAGGTGTTTATCATTCATGCCTTTGTGCCAGGCACTGCAACATCTGCTCTGAGACCTCAGCATAGAAAGCAGGTAAACCTTTGACCTTGTGGATTCTATAATCTCATGGAAAAAATACATATTAAGCAAGAAATTATAAGTGAATTCTTGGGTGCTTTGGAAGCTCTCGTGTAATTTAGGGTGTAAGCATGATTAAGTACACTAGAAGACGTGTGGTGGTAAAATGCATTCAAAAAAGTTGATTTTTCTCCCTCTGAATACTTTGACATAAGCATAGCTATTGCTTGGAAGAGATGGAAGTAAAAATAAGTTTTTGGTGGGGCTGGCCCCGTGGCTTAGCAGTTAAGTGTGCGCGCTCCGCTACTGGCGGCCCGGGTTCAGATCCCAGGCGCACGCTGACGCGCCGCTTCTCCGGCCATGCTGAGGCCACGTCCCACATACAGCAACTAGAAGGATGTGCAACCATGACATACAACTATCTGCTGGGGCTTTGGGGAGAAAAAGGGCAAAAAAAAAAAAATATTCTGCTTATAAAAAAAAATAAGTTTTTGGGTTTTTTTTCCCTACCAGCAGAATGCTCATCTCTCAATTACCTATACTAATGAGTAGGAGCAGTAGAGTGGAACACCTAGAACCCCTGATAGTCATAGAGTCACAAATGCTTGCAAACAATTTATATGCTATATATTTTAGTAACTTCACCTTCCTGGTAATATTTTGCTTCAGTGCACATAAAATTAGTTTGCTTTCTCTTTGTACACACTATCTAGAAGATAAGGGAACATGTCCAGAAAGTATGCAGTATGGTTAGCCGCAGCCCTTTCAATAGATAATACACAGAGCGGACAATCTGCATGTTCTTAAGACACAATTGGCAGTGCATGAATCTGTTGATATGATGGCAGGGCTAGAAAAAATGTTATTTCTATTACTTTGATCTATAATTTATCTTCTTGTAACCGTATTTAAGAGAACCTAAAGCAACTTACTTCTAAAAGCCTATTGAAAAATTTTCTGTTTATTGCTTAAACAGAAACAAAACTATCTAAGAAATGATACCAGTCACTAGAGATGAACAGATTGCTGACTTAGATTATTGATTTTTCTCTAAGTTTTCTGGGAGCTTAGGAAAAAAGAAAGCCATTTTAGCTAAATTTGGTTAATACAATGTACCACTTTTATTTCTGAAATTAAAAATAATGACTATTCACTTTAGAAAAATTTAAAATCCTAAATTTTTGAAGGAAAAGTACAAAAATTAACAGTAACACCAGAGGATAGTGCTGTTAACATTATATAGAATTCATTGAAGTCTTAAACAACGATTTTCTTTTCTAAAATATTTTGTCATTCTGAACATTGTGTTTTCCAACCTATTTTCTTATATATACTATTCTTTGAATATATTATTTTAACGTTGTCATGTTATCTACCAATATAGTTATATTTTTTATTTAATTAAGATTTTATCACTGAATATTAAGGTTGCTTGCAAAATTTCTCAAGGACAAGAGAATATTGTGTAGTGGTTACAAGTTTGGGCTTTAAAAGCAGAATGCCTGGTTTAAATTCTATTTCTGTATTATATTGTCATTCATCAATAATTTGTTTCCCAGTCTTGGTTTTTCTAGGTAAATTATTACAAAGCTAATAAAGTAGTTCCGTTATTATCCAGGGATTATTTGATTATTTATATTTAGTTAAATTTATTTTTCTCATTTTGGATTGGGAAGAATTTTTGGAACAATGTTAACAGAGGTGATAAACTGCTAACTTACATAGGAACATCTTGTCTGTTTCTATCTTTTATTGTTTATTGGTTTGAAATAGATATTATTGGGCCCTTAGATGTGGACCATTATTGCCCAGTTTATTTGGAAATATCTTTTTTAATTAAAATATATCTTGAATATCATAAAATGACTCTTTGTAATCAATGGATATGATCAAATAGTTTCATCCTTTGATATATTTATTTTACAAAATCATTTATTCAATAAATATTTATTGTAAACTTATTGTGGCTGAAGGCAATAGTCTATGTGATAAGAACATAGTAGTGAAAATAATATATATAAAAATCCCAGTCCTCATGTTGCTTATATTCTAGGTGGGAGAGAATGACAATAAGTAAGTCAAATGTAGAGCAGGTCATATGGTAATAAGTGCTTTGGAGAAATTCAAGAGAGACAAGGAGTTGAAAGTGCCAAGAGTGGTATTTGGTTCATTGTTTTGAATAGACTGGACAGAGAGGTTATGACTGAGAAGGAAACATTTGCATATTTACGTGACGGGCTACAAGAGATGATAGAGTGAGTCATGCGCTATCTGGAAAGGAGTGTTTCAGGCAGAGACACCACAAAAGGAAAGACCGTGTACCGGGTTAGTTCTGAGAACAGCAAAGAGGCCAGTGAGTTAGGAGAGAGGCGCAGAAGGTAATTAAAATTGAGGGGGAGGGGCATATCCAGTATGGTCTATTAAGAAACTGTATGGACTCAAAACCATTCATAGATTTTGATTAAAAGAGGACATTATTTGAATTATAATTTTAAATGATTCCCCTGGAAGAGACGGTAGGGAGGCAAAGGCAAGAGCAGAGAAACCCTTAGGAAGCCATCCCAATAATCCCAGGAAGAGACAATGGAGACTTGGCTGAGGTAGTGGAAGGAGAGATGCTGAGAAGTAGCTGGGATAGAAATATGTTTTGCAAATGGAATTGACAGAATTTGCCAAGAGATTGTATATGGTGTTGCTGGAAGGAAAAAAAGAAAGTTGAAGAAAACTCCAAAGTTTTAGGCATGAGCAACTGGAGAAGATATAGTTTGCATTTACTATAATGGAAGAGAAATTGAGGAAAAGGCAAATTTGGCAGAGATGTGGATCAGGAGTTCAGTTCTGGACAGGTCAGTTTGAGAAGCTTCTAATCTAAGTGGAGATGTGTTGTGGTCATCTAGACACTTTATTCAAGGAAGAGGTCTGAGCAGGAGATACAAATATGAGAGTCATTGCCATATAGACAGTATTTAAATTTGAAGATATCCTCACAGGTGCCCGTGTAGGTGGACAAGAGTTATGAATGTTTAAAGAGTCTCCTAGAGGAACAAGAGTGTTTTCTAGAAGAAAAATATAGACAGTGTTTCAAGGAACAGAGATGACTCAATTGTGACAATTGTAGCAGATAGGACAAATAAAATCAGGACTGAGAAATGGCCAATGGATTTAACAACATGGAAGTTGTTTGAGACCTTTTTTCTCTTTCCTTTTTTTTTGCATAGTGGAGCTAAAAGTCTAGTTAAACAGGGTTTAAGAAAGAATGGAGGGAAGGAATTAGAGACAGAAGGTACAGACAACACTGTCAAGGAGTTTTGTTGTAAATAAGAGCTGAGCAATGAGCAGTACCTAGAAGACTGACGTGGGGTAAAGAGAAAAGTGTTTGCAAGACGAGAGAAATTATCTCATGTTTCGTGCTGTTCTGCATAATCCTTATGGATCATTCTCACTAGAAAGAGAAATTTAATGACACAGAACAGAGACAGTAAACTTTCTGGAGCAATGTCCATGAGCAAATGGGAGAGATGGGATCTTGAGCACAAGTGAAAGATTTTGCCTTTGATCAAAATTTAACAGCCAACCACAGTAACAGGAAGAGAGAAATCATGTAGGAGTCCAGACTATAGTGTGTGGGCAATGTTGGAAGGAGCTTGGAAAAATTCTCTTCAGATTGCCTACATTTTCTGCTGAGAGTGAGGATAGATGAGAAACTACACCAGATTAAAGGAAAGAGTAGAAATTAGAAAATAATAATCCAGGAGATTGGGAAAGTCAATTGGGAAATGTGGTAGAATTTACCAGTAATACTAAGAATATATTTGAGGCTATCGGTTTATAGATTTGATCTGATTTAATATGGCTTTTCTCCAGGAGAGTTAGGTTTAATCAGGCTTGGGATTTTTAAGTGAAAGAGGAGTAAGAGAGCTGAGGGCAAATGTTAGGTGAGTAATTGTTACAACAGACTATGGATTCCTAATTGGTTAAGTAAAATGTGAGGACATAAGTGAGTTGTGATAAGACCAGTGGATTGTCAACGCTGGTTATTTCAGTTATTAGTTGGAGTCATTGTGCTAGTAACTAGAAGACTACAGCTGGAAATTCAGAAGTTCGCTGTCAGAAAGTGGGTTACTTTACTTGGATGTTACCGAGGATTTGCAGTTGATGATGACAAGGGGCTGGCTATGACATAGAAGTGAGCCACTAAGGTGGTTTCGCAAACTAAGAGGACAAGAGGCGGAGGAAGGAAACCTCTCCATTACTTGGAACCTAAAGCAGTTTAACATGGAGAAATAAAGACTTACACCATTACAGATGGGATTGGGGAAGTAAGCATGGAGAAATCAAAAAGTCAGGAATCACAGACGATTCTCACCAATATCCTCAGTCATCTGCAGTATGAACATGGGTTATTTTCAGGAAAATAGCTGAGAGCCACTGGCAAAATCTTGCATTCTCCCAAGGCCAACCATCTTGGCTGTAGAAGCTGTAACTGCTTCTACTTCTCTTCTACCTTCAAATTCTCACACGATTCCCCCAAATTGGCAGAATGTAGTTCTCAAGCTTCCAGATCCTGCAACAGACAAGAAAGCATTAAGAATAAATGGTGCTAAGTTGTCAAAAGAAAAATAGGTACACTTTACCACTTTGGCTATGCTTACATCATACGCTCTTGAGTCCAGGTTTAAAGTTAGAGAATCACAGCAGCAACAGCACGTGTGGTAGACGGGGAGTGGAGTCCTGTTACTCAGATCTCCTCCACTTCAAAGATGCTGGGAGTACTGTGAGACTTTTCAGGGACTGCCTCAGCTGCAGAGAATGGCTCACTCAACATTGTATCCATCCAGGGGCAGTGCACACCCAGTGGCTTATCACGCAGGTGGAAAGTCCAAGTAATTTTGAGCTGAAGTGTGGCAATTCTGATACACCATGTCAGATCCAGAGCTCGCACTGAAAGCTGACCTCTGATCACTGCAACTCAGCTTTTCTCTCTTACCCATCTTAGTTCTGCCCTGTCCCTTCCACAGGTGTTGATCCAAAGAGTATTTCCTAATACATATTGTGAATACTAAATTCGATGATACTAAACTAAACCCGAAGAGCAGCATCATGTTTCCACGTAGTGTGATGCAACTATGTTTGGTAAAATGAATCCCTTCATACAGAATAAAAGGAAGATAAAAATTCCTATTAGTAACTGTATCCATTTCAGTTGTGATTAATCCTTGCGTTGTGCACACAACGCAATCAGTTGTGTGCACATCAGTTTGTTATTTACAAATGAAATAAAAAAGTTAAATATTCATAGATACTACAGTATTTGTTTCTGCAACTGGCCACTAGGTTGCTGTTGATTTGGATAACTTTTTTCTTCTGCTACTCATTTTATCTTTCTTTTGCCCTCAGCACCACAGCTGATCATGTTTTTTTACCACAGCTTCATTCATGAAACTTCTGACACATTCTTTACTTTTCCTGTATGTGTTGGGTTGCGTAGACTGATTAATAATGAGCACTTGTTATGAAGGAAAACTTTGAGTTGGAAACATCTGCTGTTTACCCATATTATATAAGGGATAATCAGGATCAGTCATTCAGTCTGTTCAGTAACCTTCTTCTTGGTCCGTTTCAGTGAAATGAAAAGCATAAAACATCCATACAAAATCTTTAACTGTCCCTCAAATGGAACCATTATGTCCCCAGAGGGAATCATCTTTCTCTTAAAAACGTGTCTGTTTTTACCCACAACACTTCTGATGCCAAAGGAGAGTTTTTTTCTCACACTAACCAATTATCCAGACACCAGCTAAGTGTCCAAAAATTCCATTTAGTTCTGACACCAACTACCCAGAGTTAGTGCAGACCCTGCAGGTGAAAGGCTCGGTCTCAAAAGACTACCCCCCATTTCAGACACCAGTCACAAGCCCTGGGCCCCTCATATTTCTGACTGACTGGCTATAAATTGGGGGATCCCACGATCTCTTCTTCAGATTTGATAACTTGCTAGAATGGATCACAGAACTCAAGAACACTCTTTACTTACATTTACCAGTTTATTATAAAGGATATGACTCAGGAACAGCCCAATGGAAAAGATGCATAGAGCAAGATGGAAGGGGGTGTAGGGCGCATCCATGCCCCCTCAGGGCACACCACTCTCCCAGCATCTCCATGTGTTCACCAATCCAGAAGCTCTCTGAACTCCATCCTTTAGCAGTTTTTGTGGAGGTTTCACTGCATAAGCATGATTGATTAAATCATTGCTGTTGTTGATTAACTAAATCTCTAGAACCTTTCCACCTGCCTGGAGGCCAGGGGGTCATGGGTGGGACTAAAAGTTCCAACCTCTAGGGGCCTGCCCTGTGGTGTAGCGGTTAAGTGCACACGCTGTGCTGCTGGCAGCCCAGGTTCGGATCCTGGGTGCGCACCGATGCACCGCTTGTCAGGCCATGCTGTGGCGGCGTCCCACATAACGTGGAGGAAGATCGGCATTGCTGTTAGCTCAGGGCCAGTCTTCCTCAGCAAAAAGAGAAGGATTGGCATGGATGTTAGCTCAGGACTGATCTTCCTCACAAAATAAAAAAATTAAAAAATAAAAGTTCCAACCTCCAATATGCTTTGGTCTTCCTGGGGACTACCTCCCATCCTGAAGCTATCTAGGGACACCCAACCATCAGTCATCTCATTAGCACACGAAAGACACTCTTATCTCTCTGGAGAATCTAAGGGTTTTAGGAGCTCTGTGCCAGGAATCAGGGACAGAGACTAAATGTTTACTTTTTATTATATCACAGCAATCCAACCACAGAAGGGTTGTTTCCTTGCAGGCACTGTGACTCAATCTTTGCTATGCCACGCCACAATGCATAATGTCAGCTGATTCCAGGAGATGCAATATGCATTTGTACCAGAGACTCTCACCGCCATGAACCAATTGTCTTATATTTATTAGTCTGCCTATCTATCTATCTTCCTGTCTACCTACCTATCTATTTATTTTGGCTGCATGAGGAAATGGTGATCAGAAGCAATATTTTGTGGAATAAGGTCACTGAGAATGAAGTTGTACATGCATAGATGACAGGGCTGGCAGAAACATTGGTAAGAAAGAAAGGCAAATCCATATTGAAAGTAAGTGTCTATCACAGTAGAAAAAAATGATAGGATAAAATATGATAGTGATGTGATGAAAATAATGTGTTAAAAGATATTCAACATAGTTAGCCAGCCAGCATGGGGCTTGCTAATCCTCCTGTGAAAGAGTGCATATCCGGTCCTCATTACTGGCCTTGGCGGTGGTAAGCTAAGCATTCAGCACTGTTGGTAAGCACAGAAGTATATTTGGAAGTTGGTGCAGGGCGGAATCCATATTTTTGACCCCAGGTGTAACTTCCTTCCCTGCCTGTGGGAAGTCACATGGGGTGAATAAACACAAAATTTCTCACAAGTCCAAGAGTCAAACCCAGGGTGATTAATCTTTGTACAATAGATAATTTTTCCACTCAGTTCTTGAAAAATCTCTTTTGCTGTTGGTTCTTTTTGATGAGCACTCATGTGGAACACAAATAGCCTTGTTCTCTGTTCTTATTCTAAAAGGTCCATCCCCATAGTGTGTTATTTTTACCAATCCATCAAATTTTCCCTTCCAAATCCTGGACAATCTTGTAAAATTGTTAGATATGATGTTATATCATATTTATTCTTGTTATATCACTATCTATTAATCTTTCCAGGAAAATTGGATAACTAGAAGAAATTCTTGGACTTATGCCTATTGGAGATATTTGCCTTCTTCATTGCTTATGTTTCACCAAAAACAAACTTGTTGCTATATATGTAAACCAGGCCCAACTTTTTTCTTCTTCAGCCAACTGCTCTTATGATGTTACTCATAAGGACACTGGTGTAGATTGGGGAAGAAGTGGCAATGAATCTGAAGTAGGTGCCGTGTGATTCAGATCCAGTGAACAGGAAATTTTCTTGTGTCTTTAGACAAGCTTGAGACTGATTTCATCTAAAATATGACTACCTACTGATAGGATACTGCTGAAAATGCTGATCTTTATGGCTTGGTAGATCAGATCAGGTCACATGGTTACTTGGAACTCCATGGTCAGGCTTTCAATATCTACCAGGGCCCCAAATGAAATCTGAATATACTCCCCAAAATGTGAATAGTTAATTACATAAAAGAGCATATCATTGATAAACATGTATATTGCATATGTGTGTGCACACATACATATGAATCTGTTTTGTGATTCTTCTGAGACTTATTAGAGCCTCCATGGGGAACAGACACGAAGAGACCAAACCACAGATTTGCTGGGTCATAGTAACTTGCAGAGCTTCCTCTTGTTCTGGTTCTTGAAACTGGAAGGTTTTTTTTTTTTTTTACAGTTTACTCAGTAAATTAATTACTTTAGCTGTGTCGCTTTCCTTTTGCTACTATAGCAAATTTTTACAAATTTAGTGGATTAAAATAGCATGCATTTATTCTCTCATAGTTCTCGAGTCCAGAAGTGTAAAATCAAGGTGTTTGCAGAGCTGTGTTCCCTCTGGAGGCTCTGGTTCCCTTGCCTTTTCCAGTTTCTAGGGCTGCCCGCATTCCTTAACTCAGCCCCTTCCTCCATCTTCAAAGCACATCGCTCCAACCTCTTATAAGGACCCTATGATGACATTGTGCCCCCGCCCCCCGATAGTCCAGGATAATCTATCCTTCTCGAGATCCTTAACTTAATCACATCTACAAAGTCCTGTTTGCCATGTAAGGTAACATATTCACAGATTCTCAGGATTAGAATGTGGACATCTTTATGGGGAGGACATTACTCTGTCTACTACAGAATTCACTCTAATCTGATGTACACCAGTTCCCAAATCTGAAGAGATTCGACTGTTATTGTACCTCATTTGCCTTTGTGAAGGACGAAAGGTATATAAATTTATTTTTCATTTTGGAAGAGTATCTTATTATGTCATCAACATCTGAATCTTTAAAATGTTTATCAATGGGCAAGTCTCTCAATTTTCATGGGCAGGTACATTTCTTTAAAAAGCAGCTGTCAAAATTACCTTTCATGATCCACATTCCCAATCAGCATGATTCAATCAATGTAGTAGATCAATATAGATCAGCATAATGTACCATGGGATGGTGAGACAGTCAAAGTTGCTTTACCAGATTATAACAACGGACTCATAGTTGTCAATACTCTCAGCTAAGATACTGAACGTGCATTACTGCAAATGTTGGTGAAAAGAGACTGCTTCGGTAGAACTTGCTAGTTAGTAAAAGGAAAAACAAAAAGCCAACTCAGTAAGTTCAAAGCAGAAGAATTCATTGCTATCCGCTCGAGCAAACCCATTCCGATTATCAAAGTCCCAATATTTGCCAAAAAGCATCCTAACTTTTATATAAAAGCCATGAAGAGATTATGAATTCAATGTATATTATAATTTTATATTCTGAAAATGAAAATATAGATCTGGATGACATCAACCCTTTGGCTAAAAAAGGCAACAAAATGTCTCAAGGCAGTTATAGCTTGAACTGCCTTGGACATCAATCATATCTTGAGCTAAGAACTGAAAAGCATGAGCTTGTTATTTTCTTTTGTAAGTTGTCTTGTGTAGTTAGAAATGTCAGCCCACCCACAAGTTCTTGTAGTCACTTCCACAATAATATTATATTGCAGAAGCTATTGCTCTTCAAAATCCTTGCCTTTAATAGACACTTTATTCCAGGTAAATATAGGCAACAATTTAACGAGCTATTTTTTCCATAACATGTCATGGATTATCAATATTCATTCCTGACTGATGAGACCGTTACTACCTGCAAATATGAGTAGGTCAGATACTCTTCTCAAGTTGCATTTTAAAATCTTTTTGCAAGGACCACTTCAGGTACAAATAACAGTCAAGGATTTGACAAAAAACCATCAGTCACTCTAGATATTTCAGGCTGGAAGGGATTTAATACAAGAATTAGGAGCACATGAAACCATTGGAGGAGCTACACTGTTTGCAACGTCTGAAGGTACTAGAATCACAGAAAACTTTCACCAACATCTCAGCTGCTGCAGCCCTGAAGCAGATGATTCACAAGAGAATTCATAGAAGCAAAATCTTATGCCTGAAATTTTCTAAAAGCCAGAGATCTAGTTACTGTTGCCAATGGAGCAATAATGGCTCTTGCTTCTTTTCCCCTTTCAGTGTTGCATTTCATTGGCAGATATGCAATTATCAGGCTTTTCAGCCTTTGCCATGAGAGAACAGAAGCGGGCTATCTTAATTCCCAACAGACAATGTTGCACAGATATTGAAACCCTCCCAATTATGTGAGGAGGAAAGTTGGAAAGAAGTACAATGAGCAAGATATAAGTCTTTAAGGAGTAAAGAAGAGACAGTACACTAGATTTTGTTTTTAGTTTTAAAAAATTATTCCTTAAAGCTTATGCTACTCTCACATGAAATGTTATTTGTGATGTTTCTTTTTTTATGCCCCATCGCTGTCACATTTGCTGACTTTATGAAAATCAATGAGAAGTTCTCACTTGTCTTATTTGTTCTGATAGAGCTTCAATTATATGTAAATTAATTGTACCTTGAATGTTCAAACCCTGAATATTTTAAAGAAACTTCTGCTAAAACTATATATGTTACGAGAATTTTTAAACATAAAACTGACAGCTCTTTTATTTTTATTTTCTAGTCTTGTTACACAGTTTTTTTTACCTCTTTTTAGACAATTAGGCATTTTCTATTCTTTTAAGAAAAATCATGAGTTTTTGTAATTCTTGAATGGAATTAGTAATGTAATTTTAGCACACTTCTCTATATGTTGGCTTGGATTTTACATGATATGTCTTCATTTTTGCAGAGCAATATTGCATAGTTATGGATGGGCTTTGGGATGAAGGTGCCTGGATGTGAATATCAGCTTCCACTCATACCAGACATGTGCTCCTAGTCTCACTTACTCAACGGCTGTGTGGTCTGTTTTCTCACATATAAAATGAGAAAACTATCAGTACTTATAGAGTTTACTATGCTGACAAATCAAAGAGTTCATAGTAACCAGCACATAGTAAGATCCAAGTAGGCAATGGTTATAATAACTGTTCATAACAGTAAACTAAACTAGTTCATCTTTGCTCTGAACTACAGAGACAGGGTTTTCTGATCTGCTTTTTAATATTTTATGAAAAGAAAAATGTTGTTTTCACCTCTTCTTTTTTTCTATAGCTCCCTGATTCACAGCTTTTTCTTTTTGTTTGTTGGTTTGTTTCCTTTCGAGGCTTCTCCTAAAGTCGAGTGACTTGTGAGACAGTCGAGTGACTTGTGAGACAGTCAAGTCATACACTCTACCCTGCAATTGTCCATGTCCAGCCTTGCCCTTGGTCTCCAGATGTGAGCAGGTGAATCACAGAGCATATAATGCTGGCCAGCCCTGGAATCTCCTAGGAGGCTAACTGATGATCCTGGGACTGCATAGCTTTTATTAATCTTTTTCAGAAAACTGTAGAAGATGTTGGAACAAAATAGAAAAGTGTCTGGGTTTGGCTTGAACTGTGTATACACTACATCTTCACCTTCACATCCACTCTCTTATTCTATGGACTGTAAAATAGATAGGAACATATGAATAATACATTTGCCTAAACCTATGTCCTCTTCTTTACCAATTCTTTAATGACATTACATTCACATTTGTCAGGACTTTCTTTGCATTCTAATATTAACCCATGAGAGTGTAGCACCTCACATACATTCAGTACTTCATAAACTAAATTAATTCAGAAAAGGTACCTATTGAGTGACAGTCATTTGACTAGTTTTTGGGCATACAACAATAGAAAGTTATCCCAGCCTGAAAAAGTAGAATAAAAGTCCATTACTATATAATACATTAACAGCTACAATATAGGGCATTTTAAAATGTTATGGGCCTAGAAATACAAGAGTGTGGCATGAACATGGGGAAACAAAAGAGAGCAAGGTACGACTGGGAAGCAAATGCTTAGTCTCAGAGATCAGAGGCTTAAGGAAAAGATACATTAAAACCTAAAAGACAGGGGAGCAGGGGAAGATCCCAGAGAAAAAGAAGTCCCCCAGTGATCTTCCTGCTTATTTTTCCAGTACAACACACAGATGGGCCCATCTTACCATACCCTGGTTGATACCAACTTTATCAACTTTCCCATTAAAGCGCAAATGGACTAGTGTAGTCAATAACGGACTGTCTGTATGCTAAGTGTGTCACTTGTGTAACTGACTGTGAGATGCCTGAAATTGCAGAAGTGGGACAGAAGTATTGAGTACCTCTAAGAGTTGCCATGGATCCAAGATTTAAATGATTGCCAAGCACACACCAAAGAACTTATGCAGACGACTACTTAGTACAGAGGGTAGCTCAGTGCAATTGTTACCTTGTGGCCACAGGACCAGGACATTTACATGAAGAATCTGGAATATCCCTGGAGTCCCTATCATGTACGTTTCTAAACATAGGTACAACATCCAGCAAATGCCATATGATTGTGGAGCCCTTCAGTTCTAATTCTTACAAGACAAAGATCTCTGGCTTCATTTGACTGACTTTCTCTTTTACCAATTCATTAAACATGTTGTAGCACAACTTATCATTCCTTCATTATCATTTTCTCTGTTATGAGCTAATTGAGTATGGTTAAGAACACTTGCTTCTTGATATTTTTTTTTTGCGAGGAAGATCAGCCCTGAGCTAAAATCCATGCCAATCCTCCTCTTTTTGCTGAGGAAGACTGGCCCTGGGCTAACATCTGTGCCCATCTTCCTCCACTTTATGTGGGACGCCACCGCAGCATGGCCTGACAAGTGGTGCTTGCGTGTGCCCGGGATCTGAACCCTGGCCGCCAGCAGTGGAGCACGTGCACTTAACCGCTACACCACGGGGCGGCCCCGATACTGTTTCGAAAGGGATATTTTGTCTTGTTTAAAAATTTGTTGCTTCATTTCATAAATCAGATGCTCTGATGATTGCTCTCGTAATTTGATGGTCTTTGTTTTATATTAATTTACTCAACAAATATTTATTCAGTCCACATTATGTACTTAAGAAGATACGGTCCTGCCCTTAAGACACTCATATTTTGTTGGGGAGAGAAAGACGTAGATGAATAAATACAGTACTCAGGGGAAGGGTGTGGACACATAAAGGAAGAAAGAATGATGTCTTTCTACCTGATTGGGATGGAGAGGGAGGAAAAGCCAGAGGTGGTGATGTTTGAGTTAATCTTTAAAAATGAATAGGTGCTTGCACAGTAAATGAGGCATAAAAGATGAGGCACAGAAGAGTATGAACAAAGTCATGGAGACACGAATGTTTCATAGAATAAATGTGCTTGTTCTGTTCAGATGACCACCAGAGGGTTTTATGACCAGAACATAGGGAAATAATAGGGGAAAGGGGTCCGAGATTTCTGAGGCAGGAAGCAGCAGGGATGCTAAAGCATGTGGACTTCATTGTGAGGTCTATAGGGTGTTATTAAAATTGTAAGCAGAGTGGATAAGATGACCAGATCAGATTTTTTAAATGTGTAGTGTAAGAATAGACAAATAGATTGTTGAAATAGAGTAAAAAAATCCATAAACAAATTTATGTATTTATAGGGATTTTGTATATTACAAAGATGTTAGTTTAAATCTATGAGAAAAGGACATTGTCTTAGAAGGTGGAATAGTCTAGGGTTATTCTGCCAGGGTTGGAAACCTGGTTCTTCCAATTAATATCTGTATGAATTGGGCAAAACCAACAACCATTTGGTGTCCTACTAGACCTCTCTTTAAAATGCTTTGTTTAGCCTCAAATCAACCCCAATAAGGTAAGATTAAATTGAAAAGTACCTGGCACAAGTTAGTATTGTTCAGTAAATATTAGTGAGTATTGTATTGTTGTAAGGGCAAGTTGGCTTTCCATTTAAAAAATATTTAGATTCATATTTCACACCATTCATGAGAATATAGTTCAAGTGGATCAAAAACCTAAACTTTCTTTTTTTTTTAATTATAGAAGTATTAGAAGAAACAAATAGAAGAATGTATTTGTAACTTTTATATAGAGAAAGCCTTCTTAAATAAGAATCAGAATGCAAAAACCATAAAATAAAAGATTTGTAAGTTTGAAAATACAACTATTATGGATTTCTGTGCAAGACATTCTCCTCTAAATTAAGACAAATGACTGACCAGAAGAGTTTGCACTATATATAACAAGTGGTGGCAGGGGGTGGGGAAATAGATATTCATGTAGTGCTCATAGGAGGCAAGTAGGTAAACCATTTGAGACAGCAGTTTGGAAGGGTCCATTAAAATAAAAATGACAGATGTTCTATGAACTCATTTCTATTTCTTGATTATTTATAGGCATCATACAGATAACTTACTTTAAAATACCTCGGCATGAACAGTGTGATATAAATGTGTAAAGAAGCATTCACACCTATGCACAAGGAAGCATACAGAAGGATGTTTACTTTGCTGCTGTTTGTAATAGAAAAAATTCAATACAACCCAAATGTCCATCAAAAACGTTTTAACTATGCTTGCCTGTACTATGGAATATCATGAGCATTTAAAAAAGAATGAGATAAAGTTATATTACTTACATGAGAATAACTAGGACATATTGGTAAGAGAAAGGAAAAATGTAAAATGGTTAGGTACAGTGCATGTCTTTACTAAACCACAAAAATATATAATTGTTTATACAGGAATATGCATAGATTTAATGGATAGAAGAAGGTTTGAAAATAACGCCTTCTCTTTCCTCTTTTTTCTGATAACAGAATTCCTCTTAGGGAAAATTAATGTCATTGGACAAGATTGTGGTTCACTCCTCCTCAACTCATAATATGGATGGACACATGATCCTGGCCAGACCAATCAGAATATCCTTATTCTCTTTGCCATGGTCATTATTTCTAACCTGGATGATCGAAGTAAAGACAGTTAGTCTTAACCAGAGCTTTTACTGGACAGTTGATGCATTTTTCTGTGGGAGAACTATTAGGTAAAACAAGCTTTGAAATTGAGTGACCATATTTGCCACTTCATTGGGAAAGTCTACATGCATTTTGCTTTAATCGAACAACCAAACCTAATCCTTATTCATATAGGATGTACGTCTCCTTAACCAACAGGGAGAAGAAATGGAAAAGAGAAATTTAATTTTTAAAAAAGCAGAATTTGTCAAAACACATTAAACTGCACCATCAGGGATCTTGGAGATCTGTATATTTCACTGTATATAAATTTTAAAAAATAAAAGAAAAAGAAATTCAGAAAGAGGGAGGGAAGAAGAAATAATGGTAAAAGAAAACATAAAATAAGACTGGAGGAATATGTCTAAACACAGTAGTCTTGAAGAATATGGCCAAGTTAAATGCTCTTATTAAAGACAAATGCTCAGATTTGATATTTAAAAAATCTTCTGGCTCTATGGTATTTACAATATACACCTAAAACAGAATGACGTAGAAAACATGGAGATAAAGAGAAGAGAAAACTACACTTACTGTAAGACCCAGCAATTCCACCCCTAGGTATCTACTCAAGAGAAATGAAAACATATGTCCACAAAAAGATTACACAAATGCAAATTTTTATGTGATCTTTATTGATAATAGGCAAAAACTGGAAACAATCCCAACATGTGTCATCATTTGTAAATGAATAAACAAATTGTGATACACTCATACAATGGAATACTCTTCAGCAATAAAGGAATGAACTACTGACACAGCAACATAGTTGAATTTCAAAACCAGTAATCTGAGCAAAAGAAGCTGTATGCCAAAGAATACATGCTATACGTTTCCATTTATATGAAACTCTAGAAAAGATAACTTTAATCTATACTATAGAAAGTAAATCAGCAATTGCCTGGGATGGGGGTGAGGGATTACCTGGATATAGCCATAAGAGAATTTTGGGAGGTGATGGAAATGTTCTGTGTTTTGATAATCGTGATGGTTAATTGAATATAATGATTTTTCAAAACATTGAAACGTACACAAAATGGGTGCATTTTATTGTATATAAATTATACCTTAGTAATAAAATAAAAAGATAAATATATATAGGGGCACAGAAGAGGAATTGCTAATTTGGGTTTGGAGGCTGAGGGCAGGCTTTACAATGCAGAGGAATGAGAGCATTTTGTTTTACTTTTTAAAGTGAGATCTGAAGATATAGCCAAGCTGAACAGTTAAAGCGGAGAGAGAAAGAAGAGTGTTCCAGACAGAAGAAGCAATAAGCACAGATTCGAGGAACAGATGAGAAAGATTGTGGCTTCCCAAAGACTTGGAGAACTGAGGGTAGGTCAACAGCACCAGAAAGAGCAGGTGTGACAAAGGAAGAATCTAGTGAGGGTACTTGTTCTGTGTCTTGCATAAGTGAGACTATCTTTATTTTGCCCTTGAACATGAATGATATTTGATTCAGGTGTAGCATTCCTGGCTCACTATCCTTTCCCCATTAATATTTTGCAGGTTTTCCTATTGCTCGTTTTCATTTAGCACCTAGTCTTGTTGAGATGTCTAAGGCAGCCTGGTGTTTGTTCCAACGCAGGTAAACAAAATTTTCTCCCTCATTGACTATAGGCCATCTTTCGATCTGGTTTCATTAATATTATTCTTTTTCCTGATATTCAATGAGTTCTAATAACCCACTATTCATTTTATCCCTGAGGATCCCTTTTACTGCCAATCGTCTCTTTTCAGAAATCTCATCACACATACGATTCCTGGATCTGTCTTTCCGGTTTCACGTTTTCTAATAACTTTATAACCTCCATTTCCATTTCTAAGGAGTTTTGAGGGAAATTTTTATGCCTGTTCTTCTCCCCTCCTTTGATTTTCTGTCCTACTGATAGCTCAGTGGTTTTCTTCTTTCATTATTATTTCAAATGCAGCAATTGTTTTCTTTGCCTGCATGTGGACTTTCTCGTTTCGTTACTACCAGTGCTCATTTCATAGACTCAACGTCCTCTTAAATTTTATAATTGCATTAACGCAAATTTCTATTTATGTTATATATCAGCCGGGGTTCTTCAGAGAAACAGAAACAATAGGAATAGATAATTTGAGAGATAGAGAGAGAGATTGGTTTTAAGGAATTGACTCACTCAACTGTGGAGGCAGGCAAGTATGAAATCTATACGGCCAGCTGGCGGTTGGAAACTCAGGCAGGATTTTGCTTACAGTCTAAAAGCAGAATTCCTTCTTCTCTGGGAAACCTCAGTTTTTGCTCTTAATGTCTTCAAGTGATTGGCTAAGGCCTATCCTCATTTTTGAGGGGAATTTCCTTAAAGTCAACTGATTGTAAATGTTAACTACTTCTACCAAATAATACTTTCAGAGAAACATCTAGACTTGTGCTTGACTAAAGAACTGGGACCGAATTCTAGCCAACTTGACACATAAAATTCACCATCATACATTATAATTTACATCAGTTACTGTTACATTCGTGTAAAGCATTGCATTTACTTGTGATACTAATGATCCTCTTGCTTCTCGCACTATTCTACTTGCTATAAAACCATTTGTTCTGATTCCTCCATGCAGTTCTCTTTTTATGAAATACACTATCATTTCAATTGCCCAAATTTTTGTTTGTGTTTTGTTTTGTTTTTTTAATCAATATAGAATTTGTGTGAATGTCCAGATTTGGAAGTTGAAATGAATTCTGTCAAATCAGACCATGTTAGATAATCTATCTCAGATTCTCATTTTACAATCTCTTGTAAGTATTAAAAAAAATAATCCTTTTAGTAAAAGGAATATGTTCGTAATAACCCTTTCTTGGTATCTGTCAAGGTGAAAACTCCTTGCAAGCTAAAAATGATAACCTTGAGAAAAAAATGTTTGGGACCTCATTCGAAATTGTTCTATGAAATTAAAGCAAAAAAGTCACCATCACAAGCAACAAGAATTATTCATTTAATAAGCTAGATTTAAGCAATTTTGGAATTTTGTTAAAATAGTTAAAAATAAACTATCTTTCCTACTTTTTATAAAAGCAAAGGGAGTGGTCAGTGGTTATTAATAAAACAAATAGTGCCATCTACTGACAACACAATTCTGTTATGAAAGTTGACATAAACATCAATGTTATATCACACAATTTCCCAGTGTGATAGTGCTGTAGTCATTCATTTGATATTCTGAATTTTCCAAGACTTTTTATTAGTTTAAAATGATCACATTTAAATCTCTGGTTCTGCTAACTGAAGTGGAATTTACACATGCTTAAGTCAAATGACTGCCACTTTGCAAAATCACTGTCATCAGGAATCAATTTTTTAACGTGTTCCTTTGTGCTAGAAACTACGTGATGTAAAAGAAATATGCCTATATTCTTCTCACACACACGACTCAGTAAGAATTGCTGAGATTGCAGAAATGTAAGAACAATTAGACCCCATCCCCACCAAAAAAAATACTCAAATGATTAAAGAAATGCAAGCATTGAGGTAACTTGGTAATATAGAAGACACTGAAGCATATTTCATAATAAGTATGGTAAGGAGGATTAGAGTGAGCTCACATCACCTTTTAATCCAGACAGGATTTTATAGAGGGAGTAACATTTAAAGAGTTGTGGACAATCAAAGTAACCCAGTAGTTGGAGAATAGTAGGATGTATTACATTTCAATAGGATTCAACATTTTTAAAGTGCAGAGACAAAGCTTCGTCATTTGGCCCGCTAGCTACATTGAGAAGTTTCTGGAAAGCAGAGCAGGCAGGGCAGCCTGTGCTCACGGTGCAGGCTTGTATTGTGTAGAGGAATAAATGGCGTCAGAAGTGGGTCATAGGGCCAGAGAGGTCAATCTCCAGGAGACATTTCAGGCCCATTGCTGGCCTCAGGGTCCTGTGTAAGGCTTGGTGAACACATTACCCTGCACCTTATACCCTTATATGTCAACACATGCCAGGTCAAGACATAAGACTGAAAGTGCTACCAAAGTAGAAAACGCCAATCTCTTCTGGTGACGACTGTACGTCTTGGACTCTCTCCCTGAATAAGGCTTTTCCTGGAACACTGCTAGGCTCTCTTGACAAGAGAGGAATCATGTGAAAGTCTAATATAAAAATAGAATTTGGGGGCCGGCCCGGTGGCGCAAGCAGTTAAGTGCGCGCGCTCCACTGCGGCGGCCCGGGGTTCGCTGGTTCGGATCCCGGGCGCGCACCAACGCACTGCTTGGCAAGCCATGCTGTGACGGCGTCCCATATAAAGTGGAGGAAGATGGGCACAGATGTTAGCCCAGGGCCGTCTTCCTCAGTAAAAAAAAAAAAAAAGAGGAGGATTGGCGGATGTTAGCACAGGGCTGATCTCCTCACAAAAAAAAAAAAAAAAAAAAATAGAATTTGCAGTACACTCTAACTTCATTCCTTTGTTCCCTCATTTCATAGAGCACTTCAAAGCAGGATGGTTTTGCATAACCCACTCATCTGTATACCACTGTGTTTTATTTGAGTTAGAATAATTCTTGCTTAAAAATAAATAAATAAATAAAACAACAGCATATACTTCCAGACCTAGGGCCCATCTGGAAAGATATATAGCATATAGGGTGTAGGCCCTGGGATGTAAACCTTAAACCCAAGACCAACAAAATCTAGTAAAATCTTAAACTGTTCAGTGGATATGCTTGGATGAAGAAGATAAAATTGTAGTTTACAAGAACAATAGGAGTTGGCCTGGTGGCATAGTGGTTAAGTTCGCGTGCTCCACTTCAGTGGCCTGGGGTTCACGGGTTCGGATCCCAGGTGCGGACATACACACTGCTTACCAAGCCATGCTGTGGCAGGCACTCTGCTTCAGTGGCCTGGGGTTAGTGGATTCGAATCCCAGGTGCAGACATACGCACTGCTTATCAAGCCATGCTGTGGTAGGCATCCCGCATATAAAGTAGCAGAAGATGGGCAAGGATGTTAGCCCACGGCCAATCTTCCTCAGCAAAAAGAGGAAGATTGGTGACAGATGTTAGCTCAGGGCTAATCTTCCTCACACACACAAAAAAACCCCAAAAAGACAAGAACAAGAAAGGTTAAATTCATAGCTACAGACTGTCTCTACTGAAAAGGTTCCCAATATAAACTTATATTTCAGAAGCATTTTGTGATGGAAAGGAGGGGAACCAGTGAGAAGCTGATTAGAGATAATGGTAGTTTGAAATACTGTAAAGATTCTCTCTCCATGAATCAGGCTTTTGCTAGAGCATTGCTTAACTCGCTCTATAAATAGGCAGCAACGCCATGCGGACAATCAAACAGAAAATTACTAGAAAGTTTGTAGGCTGATCGTATCTATTTAATGCAGGTAGGATTTCAAGTTAGTTGCAACAAAGTAGTCTCAATAAATTTTATAGGTGAAATTTAGAGTTAATTTTATTCCTTTTAAAATTGTAATGATATTCTAATTCTCTAATTCCTTATAGTAGGAGTTAGGCCATAAATAATGGCTCCTAAAGACATCAGGTCCTAATCTATGGAATTTGTAAACGTTACATTATATGGGAAAAGTATCTTCCAAGTGTGATTAAATTAAGGAGTTTGAGATTGGGAGATTATCCTGGATTATCCCGGCAGGTCCCAAATGCAATTGCAAGTTTCCTTATGAGAGGGATGCAGAGGGATATTTGATATACACAAGGGAGAAGGCCATGTGAAGACAGAGAACAGAGAAATTTGAAGATGCCGGCCTTGACGGTTAAAGTGATGTGACCACAAACCAAGGAATGCCAGCAGCCACCAGAAACTAAAAGAAGCTAACAGCTTGATTTCAGCCCAGTGACACTGATTCAGATGGTGGCCTGCAGAACAGAGAGAGAATAAATTTGCATTGTTTTAAGCCACCAATTTTCTAGTAATTTGTTATAGCAGCTATAGGAAACTAATATACTCTCTCTCTGTAATCCAGGATTCTCTTTCGTAATAATGGATATCATTTAAATGCTTTTGACATTATTAGCACCATGCTAATATCTTCTGCAAAAAATGTCTCCAAAAAATCTCTCTTTTCTCCCTAAATTGTACTGTTCTTCTTCCTGCTCACTCTCCTCCAGCCATACTGGAACCCTCAACATACAAGGGTATTTTGGGCCTGTGCACTGGCTGTTTCCTCCAATTGGACTATTTTTTCCTCGGACATCATAATGATGAACTCTCTTGCCTTTTTCAAATCTTAGATCAATTTTACCTTCTCGCTGCGTCTATTCCAACTACTCTGTTCAACATTGCAACCTCCTTCCCTTCCCAGCATAACCGAGTAATTGTACCCTGCTCTCTTTTATTATTTTAATCTCATTTCAAAGTCTAAAATGTTATATAATTTACTTAATTGTTATGTTTATTTTATATCATCTTTCTACTCTAGTATGAAAGCTTCATGAGATAAAATATTTTATCTCTTTGGTTCACTAATGTATTCCCAGTGCATAGAACAATATCTAGCATATAATTGGCACTCGGTAATCTTTTCTTGAATGAATAATTGAAGGAAAACATTTAAAAGTCTATTGCAATAAGTTAGAGATGCTGAGATCCTAAATCACACCAAAGCAAATTTCGACTTTCAGCTCAAGGTGACGTGTTGTCAAATCTTCTTGTGTTTTTATTATTTCAATTTCTGTTCTGCGCTAGCTGAAGGCTCCAACTTCATTAATAGGGCCACAGAATGAGCAATAATTTATAGATAGGCTGCTGCTACATCCTTCTGGTTATCAGCCAGGCTGATAGCTTTCTATTTACACAAGTCTACACTGGGTCTTCATGAAAAACCAACTGCCAGGCAAAGGCAGAAATGCCAGGGACTGAGTTTCTGCAATAAGGTTGGATCTTAAAGACTGCTGCTGAATCTGTCAGGAAATTTCCTAAATAGACAGAAACTCATATTGAATGAATATTAAAAAAAAAAATGTTTGAGCATTTTCCAGATAACTGGATAATGCATAGAGAGGCAAATTTCTTTTGCAGACCAATTAGTTAAGATCTTCCTTGATCTCTGAACAAGGGAAATCAAGAGGAATTCCCTGTTTCTTTATGGAAAGGGACTGAAATGCTGAAAGGGTAAATCATTTTAGACAGCTGGAAAATGATTTGCACCATGTTATGAAACTGTGAAGCTATACTCTACAAAAGAAGTTCAGGAAGGACCATGTGAAGGCGGATGCTCTAAAGTGAAGGAGGGTGGCACCAGCGCTAATGACGTTCAGGAGAACAGAAATCAACACAAGATGCTGAAGATGCAGAACTTCAGTGACTATCAAGGGGTACATGAATGACCCAGGGAACATACCAGGGAAAGACAATGTCCCCTGGTGCGAAGGTCCTAGCCATGTGAGTGTTGAGGATAGACAACATGCAATTGTCAATACCGTTTTAGTTAATATCCATACTTCCTTTATTGTATTTTCCAGGGTTGTTGAAAACTAACTTTTACATTTTATTACAAAGTGTTTTGGTTTGCTAATCTGTGACACATCTTTTTCCGTTTTGTTCTCTAGAAATTCATTTCAACAAACAGATCCAATTAAAGGGAATTTGTGTTTTACCTTTTTTTTAAGGATGATGTAATTATTCAAATTGGAAATTAACATCATGTTAACAGGTTTTGCATATTATTTTAGGAAGAAGTGAGAAATTTATCACCGAATTCTACTTCAAAAAGGTGTGTTTTAACTTACATATTTAGAATTTAATGGTTAAAGAAGGTTCTCTCAGGGAAAATTATGGATCACACAACCCCAGAAGTAATAAATCAGGAAACAATGGTAGTAAAAAAACAAAAAAAGACTTAGAATATGAAAAACCTTTAGTCATAACTAAATCTAAGAAATTTAAATAACTAACTAGGAAAAAAAATGCTTGGAGAGAAGTTCACATTAGATAGTGTGATATCCAAAGAATCCTATAACATAAAGAAAAGGGAAATGGCAAGATGGCATGATCGTGGTGGAAATGTCCATTTGAACCAAATTTTTTTAAGTATGTTTCAATAGAATATTAATTTTACAAAGCGTAATTATCAGGGACTTGGTGTTGAAAGAAAATTAATGATTCAGAGAAAATGTTAATAAATCTGATTGCTTTTATGCATGTGTTCTGAAAACTAATGGATGATAAGAGTTTTACTGAATATTATTTGCTAAAATGCATTCTTTCCGGAATACAGTCATTGAGCGAGGCCCTGTAAATATAAACATGAGTGAAAAACAATCCCTGTCCTCAGTGGCTCAGAGTTTGGTAGAACAAATGTACATAAACAACTAACATCAGAATAAAATTCACATTAAGGAAACCATGTTGACACATTGTTTGGTCTCAGCTGTTTTATACAGTTGTAATTGATTCTGCTATTTCTCAAGGGTTTTTTAAAAAATCCTTTCTGTTTAAAAAATACTATCCCACAAAGATGAGTGTTCTGCAAAAAGAGAGCACTCTAGGCATAGGGATCAACCTGTGCAAAGGCATGTAAATCAGAAAAGCACAAGTGGAACTAGGTACACACAGGAAACAAGAAATCCTGGAAGGAGGTGATGAGCACACAGTCTTGTGTACTATGTGGATATTGATATGTAGAAGCAGTGAGTCCAACGGAAGTGTTAAAGGAAGGATCACTCAACCTATATAATAACGGTGTATGTGTAGGCAGGGTCCCTTTTGGCTCCAAGTACTGTGTTTGAGTGCTAGAGTATTCATAAGTTTGGGATGAGCGGGTGAATCTTAAATAAAATCCTTACTCATAGCATAAAATATGCACGTGGAAAAGGGAAGACCAAGCTGCAATCAATACAAGACCAGTTAGAGACCTGGAGCATAATATCCCCAGAATACAGGAGCAAGTAGTAATAGGTTGCACTCCAGGCAATATGTGGTCAATAAAATGGAGATTCAGTAGGATTACAACCACACATTCTATCAGACCTGTGCAATACAATGATGAAGAATCTTGAAATAGTGACTATGTAAGGATTCAGCTAATAAAGAATATTATAATAAAGCATGAAGTAGGAAAAATAATGAGTCATGTTAACCTACGTTCATAAGATTGGGAATTGCCAGTACTCCCCAGAAAGAATAAAAAACAAGCCAGGAACTTGGTTGCTAGGGGATAAATCAAGGCTCTACTTAGAAGAATTTGGATATAGGATGTAGAATTTGGATATAAGAATTTAGATATAGACCTGGCCACAGGAGTAATGTTGAACTTTCCCATTTTGGCGAAATTGTCAAAGGACTTTTCCTAATGATAAATAAAAATAGTCATTAGCCATGCACTTCTTACTTTCCCACACACTAGGTCTATAGCTAGTCTCTATATTTTGATAGACAGGAAACATCTGAACCAAATTATTGGAGCAGTTGTTTTTAATCTTCATCATGCATAGGTACCGCCAAAGATGTTTATTTAAAATTCAGATTCCTGGCTCCTTTATTCAGAGCTACAAGCCAGTACATTTGCAGTAGGCTCCAGGAAACATCACTTTGGACAAAAATCCCAGGTGATTCGGATAAATATTATCTGTGGACCACATTTTGAGAAACAATTAGATTAAAGAGGGGTTAAGAAATAAAACTACCATTATCTTGTCTTTATTTCCGGCACTAGACAAGTTTCAGGAGTCCGCACCTTGGAAACATGCATTATATTGGTGGCCAGCGTTGCTGACATGCTTTCTTCTCACAGCTACGAGAACGCGGCGGCTTACAAGGTGCATCCATCCCGCCATTTCTCCTCCTGGACTCACCATACTCTTTCCCACTGAGCCCAGATGTTGTCTCCGACATGATCTGCATAGTCCCTATAAATCAATATCAGCAGCTAAAATGTCATTCTAATACGAGATGATACAATGGGTCACTACTCTGTAGGTAAGAGAAATAATGAATCACTACTTTATTTTTGAATAATTGTTTTTAATCACAGGCTCAAGTATCCTACAAATTCTCTGGTCTAAATATGATTGTTAGAAAGCTTTGAAACCACTTGATATAACCACACAGATAAATGGCATATAACCAATAACCGTGCCATATACTTTGTAAGATCACCTCTGCTAATCTACCAAGTAATACAAGCCGTGTTGCCATGGAATTTCATGTTTATGAAGGACATGAAATAATACTATATTCTTAATAAATTACTTGTTGGTAGATGAATTGAATTTCTAACATTTCAGAATTCTGAAGAAATCCTCAAGTGACCCTAAGAAACAGAATTTGTAATTATGATACTCCACTACAGTTATGTGTAATAATGCACAATGGCAAAATTAAATGCATGAAAGAAATACAAGTAGATATAAAAATTACAAAGGAATTTTCACATTTGAAAAGATCATTTTGCACATGGCAATTTGGTTTCAAGAGGCACAGCTTTAATATGGGTACTTTTTAACACAAATGACACACAGGTCCTTTAAAGCTCATTTTTCTTAAATTATCATCTACAAAGAAAGCATGTGAAATATATGACAAGAGAAGGACTAAGAAATTAATGTATAATTTGTATCCAAGACAATGAAGAAAATAAAATCAAGTAATGAATCATACTTCAGAGTAAGTACTTTTTTCAGTACAATTAACCTGGCACTCTTAGAGGATTAAATATGAGATTTGCTTCACTGTTTCTTTAGGGTTGCATACAAATAATTTCATCAGTAAGGATTAGAAGGTGACATAGTTGAATGTTTCTGCCAATCCAAAATTCCACTACCTTCATATTTTAAAATGCAACTACTATTTAAATCCAGTGTAGGACAAATTTTTTTTGAGAGCTTATGTAACGTTTATGAAGGACATATTGAATCTATCAATAACATATTTACTCACATACCTGTTCCTGGCATATGATTTTTTTCATATAACCATGCTTTATGTATGATGTATGCCTAATTTATGTTTGGATGGTGTTTTTTCACCGAGAAGACAGAATCTTGTCATCTTAATTGGTTTTATTTCCCTATTTCAGGCAAATAAAAAATATGATAATAGTGAAGTCTGTAAGAATTCAGATGCCGTCTGAAGAGGCAGAGGCTGTAATTCATCTTATAGGGAATAAATGCTTTCTAAACAAATGATATCCCCCTAACAGAATTGAAGTTATTATTTTTTTAAAAACATGAATTTTCACAATACTCTTTAGGAGATCAGACCTATTTATTTAAATAATGTTTATGACTTTTATAAAACAATTGATATTAAATTGGGACATAAACAGGCTAACATGAATCATATTCAATTGTTTGCATCAGTAGTGTATAGCTGTAGCTTTAGGAAGAGTAGCTGGATAGACGGTCCTGGAGAAAATAAAGAATAAAATTAGGTAATGTGATTTGAAAGTCAACAAAGATCACACAAAGTTTTTCTCCCAAAAATGGTTATTGCAAATTTTCTTCTGCTAATCAAACCTGAAAACCCTACAAGTTTTACCGCATGTGCTAAGAAAAACCATTGTCTCTGGCTGAATGTTGTTATGTAATGGCGATCAAATTAACCTGGATTAGTTTATCATGTTAAGCAGTAAAATAATCTGAAAGATCTTGAGCATGCTGTGTTGCCTAAAGGGAATATACTAGGGACATAAAAAGCCCGTATAGAGCAATGAAAAGCTATATAACAAGAGAAATCCTTTCTCAATCACAAATTTTCCTTATGAAATATTGCAGTATACAGATGGTCCCCAACTTACTGTGGTTCGACTTATGATTCTTCGACTTCACGATGGTGCGAGAGCAGTAAGTATTCAGTAGAAACCACGCTTTGAATTTTGAGCTTTTCCTGGACAAGTGATATGCCTTACGGTCCTCCCTCCTGATGCTGAGCAGCACTGGCTGCTCCCTGTGAGCCTCGCGGTCACAGGGTTAACAAACAATAGATTTACAATCATTCTGTGCCCATCCAACCATTCTGTTCTTCACTTTCAGTACAGTGTTAAATAAACCACATGAGATATTTGACACTTCATTATAAAATAGGCTTTGTGTTAGATGATTTTGCCCAACTGTAAGCTAATGTAAGTGTTCTGGGCATGTTTAAGGTAGGCGAGGCTAAGCTAAGATGTTTGGTAGGTTGGGTGTATTAACTGCATTCTCGACTTAATGATATTTTCAATTTGTAGTGGGTTTATCAGGATGCAACCCCATCATAAGTCAAAGAAGATCAGTACAGGGATTTGCCTTTGTGTATCTTCCCACAGATGAGAGGATTTCTAATCAAGCACCTATTGTTTGCTAGTTATTCTAAATCGTTCTAAGATTGTTACTGAAGTATAAATTAAAAAAAAAAATGTCCAACATTGAAAATGTTAAAAGACTCTAGAAAAGCAAACATAAAAGTAGTTCAGTTAAATCACATTGAAACTGTATGAGACAAAGGTCCTAAAAATTAGTGAAAATGGGACTATGATAAATAAAAACTAATGGTATATTTCCATCAATTCTAACTCATGAGTCATAAAACACCACTAATTATTTCTTTATTTAGTGATCAATTCTGGTATATTTGATAAGCATTAAAAATAAATTCCCAAGGCTTTTCGTGGTTTGCTCTCATATTTAGTCCCCCACATAGATTTGTGTCTACCATAAATTTTTAATTGTTTAACCATCTTACCGTTAGCCACCTCAGAACCTTCAGAGCGTCCAGTGGGCTACAGGAAAAGATATAATGACAGAAAGAAAGAAGAACAGGAATAAAGAAGAAATGGAAAGAAGAAAAAAAGAAGGAGGGAAGGAGAAAAAAAGGGAAGACCTCATGATAGAGGAAGGAAAAATTTATGTAATATGGTGAAGAGGAAAGTTCAGAAAGTGAGGAAAAAGCACCCAGAACATCATGCTTCACATTTTAATAAGAGAAAACCTTAACTATGTATATCATTCTAAGCACACATGTATTTTCTTTGTATGTTGTTTTTTTAATATTTTTATATTTTCTCTGTGTGTGTATATTTTCACCTTTTTCTTACATAATTTTAGGTGCAATAATTTTCAAATTATGTTACTGCATGGAAGGATAAAGATTTATAGCATTATGGTAGAAACTGTTATACACAATAGAAATTAGTCAGTAGTAAATAATAGGAAGACTAATGGTATTTCTGAAATGAAGTTGGCAATGGCAAAATGAGAATTAGTCAAATAAATCATCCACTAATTAAATAAACCGATTCTCCCAACACATAACACAATTTTGACCCCCAACTAATACAACGTGTAGGAAGTAGAAACAAAAATCAGCCTTCTAATGATAAGCATAAGAGAAACTGAATCAGTTCAAACCAAGAGCAGTCTACAAATATTTGCAAAATAATAAAACATATTAAGTTTTTATATTGTATTTTATAGACTTTCCAAATTATAGCCATGTTTATTCCACTGTTCCCATATTTATCAAATGGGTGAACCCACAGAGAAAGATTAAATTATCTGTAATATTTTCTAGAATTTCACTGATATAAGGCACTTGAAGTCATCTAATTCATTTTTATCATTTTGTATAATTAAATTGAATGCTTTTTGAAAATCTGAAAATTTTTGTATAAGAGAAGTAAATATAATGTCGTATAAAGGGCTCTTGCATTAGTTACTCAATGTTTAAAGCTTCATTCAATGAATATTTTTTAAGATCCCACTAAAAAAATTCTTTAACAAATTAGAAAGAAAATAAATGTGAAATTACAGCTCTGCTATGAATTTGGAAATGATTTCCAAGTTCTGGGGAGGTGAAAAAAGCTTGGCCCCTAGAGGGCTGGACCAAAGGAGGGTATGGAAACAAGAATGAACGTTCAGGTAGGTGAGACCACGTCGAACAGTTCTATAAATTGGAAGAATAGAAACTGTTTAGGGAAGATCTTGTGAAATGATTCCAACACTTACATTGCATGCATACATAGAATAATTAATGAGCCTTTCCACCAGCTGTACATCCTATCAGACATCAAACGTGTACAGAAAGATTTTTTTATTACTCCTGATAACTTTCAAAAAAAAGAAAAAAAAATGAGAATGATGCTGATTTCTAAAAATGAAATTATAATGGGTGAGAATCAATCATTTGCTTTGTTTCTTTTTCTACATTTGAGATAGTAAGTAGGTTATATTAAAAATCTGTTTCAAAGATCACATTAAGGAGACCATTGTTTCATAAGAAGCATACTTCGAGTCATTACTATACCCAAATTTGAGAGGGGAATGAATCTTATATATTAACCTAACATGTCTGGATTTTTAAGATTTAAGATATATATTTATCTATAAAAAATTTAAAAATCAGTACACATTCTCACAGTAGTCTACTTTAAATATTTAAGAAGATTCAAGAAGCTTTGTTGATCATTGTTAGAATATGTAACATTTTCATCCTTTCTTCTTTCTCCAAATAATGTTCCTTTCTAATAAACAATCTGAATAAAGTATGGCTCACATTGTCTGATATTTATACAGTGGCTAAATCCAAATCCAATAGGCTTAAAAATAAATGTGTAACCATATTATAAATGTATTTAGATGGGGCAGAGCTTGACTTTACACAGAGTACCCAAGAAAAAGTACTGTGAACATCCTGTATGGATATCTACTTACTACCCTGTCCCCATCAATTCCCCAATTTATGTCACTGGATAAAAATATCACACTCCGAAGTCCTATTTTCTACTCTGTTTTCTCATTGCCAAACTATTGTATCACGCAATCTCCTTGCTTCTGAAAAAATGTTCTAACTTTCCTATAAAAGATACTTTGGATTTTTCCTTGAAGTAAGAAACGAAAAAAAAAAAAAAAGGAAAAGAAAAATGAGCTTGGTTAATTTTTGAATGAAAGCAGTATTCTATAAGGCTCTAATCATGACATCCTCAAGAGATTTGAAATTACTTCATGGATCCAAGGCATGTAGAATAAGAAGATTTCTGCAGGGGATCACCAATGTACTGGATAGGTTATTGAAAGTCAAGGGGAGGCAATTCAGTTACCTTGGTGGGAGAAATTAACCTTCAGAAACGTCGGTATGAATATATTTCTAAGTACACGGAGTTTTATCCTCATATAATTGAACAAAATAGGATAATTTGATAAAAATATAACTGCTTTGTGGAGAGGGTGTGCTTTTATTCTAATGAAAATAAACTTTGCTAGACATTTAGATTCATTGGTCAGAGAACATAATGCCATTTGTATGAGACTGTGTTGTCTACTGCTTCTAGAAATGCCTCAAAGTTAAAAGGTAAAAAAACAAATGAGCAAAAAAGTAACTTCCTTTAAACTAATGATTTATGTTCTGTGTGTCTGGATATAAATTGAAATCATTATATTGCACACCTAAGGCAAATAATAATAATAATAATCTGTTTCTTGGATTTCATTTTATCAAATCTCAGTGATTAATATCCAGGCTTTGTAATGGTGATATGCAGTTCATTACTGGAAACATACAGTTCTGAGTGAACGTACAGAGCTATTTGTAATTGATCTCTTCATCAAGATTTAGTATTCCTCATGGTTGAATAATGACTTCCTTTGGAGAATATATAAAGTTTTCACCTTATTTTCCCATTGTTTCTTTCATCGATCACAGAGCTACAAATAATTGGAGAGTTTTTTGAAAACAGAGGGAATAGGAAAAAGCATAACTGTTAATGATTTTAAAAAATTTTTATTTTAATTTTAAAACTTTCACATTAAATTATATTTCAGGGAAAGTATTAAAAGTTTCCAGTTTGAAACTCAATAGTCAAAGTATCTATGTTGTATCTCTGAATGTTGTATATCTAAGAAATCATAATCCAGGGGCCGAGTGGCGCAAGCGGTTAAGTGCACGGGCTCCGCTGCATTGACCAGAGGTTCGCCGGTTCGGATCCCAAGCGTGCACCAATGCACTGCTTGGCAAGCGATGTTCTGGTGGCATCCCATATAAAGTGGAGAAAGATGGACACAGATGTTAGCCCAGGGCCAATCTTCCTCAGCAAGAAAAGAGGACGATTGGCTGATGTTAGCACAGGGCTGATCTCCTCACACACACAAAAAAAAGGAAATCGTAATCCATAAGGGAAAAATCAATTCAGCTCAAAGGATTCAGCATTTGAAAACATCCAGCCAGTTTCTTATTAGATTTTAATAATGTCAAATTATTATGTAACAAATATTTTGTAGTTTTTTGTTTCCAAGGCACAAAGTACATGAAAAAGATATGTTTTATACAAATAGGCTGAAAAAAGCTGATGTCAATTTAAATCATAAATGTCTGTTCCCAGAGTTTATGTAAACATATTAAGAATAACAGAGAATTTCATGACAATCTTGAAAAAGATATTCACTTTTAGAGACTAAATTTGTGTCAGTCCACCTTCTTGAAAAGGTAGCTAAAATCTTTTTCATTTATGCTCTTATTTGTAAAATCAGTTTTGAAGTTTGGTTTACAATCTAATTTTTTTATGATTCAAATTCAGAATAACTTTTAAATATGATTAGTTCTGCTTGCAATGCAAGGGACTTACCTGTGTGAAAAATGGGGAAATAAACTGTTGATTCACTGATCTACAGATGACCTTGCATATGTAAAGTAAATAGATGTTTAAATATATTATTCTTAAAACATTGTTATTTTTGAAGCTTTCCCTCTGTATAACTTCTGCTTATGCTTTTTTACAACTTTAACTTAACATATTTGTCTATAAAAAAATAAACACTCTAGGTTGAGGTAATGAGCAACTTGTCACGGAAATATTGGTTTTGGTCATATATGGTCACAGAGACCGAAAATTGTCTAATTAACCAGTATTGTTTAACCATCCACACGATAGAGAAAGATAGACAGCACAATGGTAAATATCAAAAGTCAGAACATGGCAGTGAAGTCACCTATTTTCTAGCTTTCCTGTGACAGTCTCAGTTTATGCCTGTTGTCCAATTGAAATTAGTAATAGTGCCTCTTTCCACTCTTAAAAGTGTCCCAGTTTTGATGATAGATTAAATGATCACCTTTCTTATAAAGGAAAATAACACATCTTTTTATGAGACATAAAACAGAATCCAATTGCCTTAATAGAAACCAATTATTTAGAAAGGCAATAGTTTGTATTTTATGGTAACATAGTGTCCACCTTTTGGACAAACCATCTGCATGCCCAAACTACACAGAAGTTCACTTATTCTTACACACACACACACAAACACACACACGTCTATGAAATCCTTACCAATGTCAGTACAATTAGAAGTTAGGAATAGAAACACTTAACCATCATTTGTTGTTTCAATGATAAGTGTGTATTAAGTACAATTATGCGCTAAAACTATAGCAGACAAAACAGAAGCTTAGAAAGATAAATACACCAGAGTCTCTTCCCCGAGATGAAGAAGGTAAAGTTGAGAAAGACAATGCATACATGAATATGTGGAAGACGAGAACCTGTATAAAAAAATAAGAAATCTAGTGATAGTGAAAGTTTATATAGTCCAGCAGGATACTGAGTGGAACTGAATAACCCCCATGCAGATTATTTTATCCAGGTGTGGATAAAAATATAGGCACACCTATAGCTATAGTACAACTATAGGTAGATATATGGACATATAGATTATTATGTTTATTTCACAAATGTGATACACCACAAAGGGATGGAAAAAATAAGAAACATAATAAGAAGGTTATTATTTGAGACAAAATCCCTCATACCATATACCAAGAGTATCCAGACAGACTAAATCTAAAATAAAAGAAATTATGAGGGCCGGCCCGGTGGCTCAAGCAGTTAAGTGCGCGTGCTCCGCTGCAGCGGCCCGCGGTTCGCCGGTTCGGATCCCGGGCGCGCACCAAAGCACCTCTTGGCAAGCCATGCTGTGGCGGCGTCCCATATAAAGTGGAGGAAGATGGGCACGGATGTTAACCCCGGGCCAGTCTTCCTCAGCAAGAAAAAGAGGAGGATTGGCAGATGTTATCACAAGGCTGATCTTCCTCATACACACACACACACACAAAAAGAAATTATAAATATAGATTCATGTTTGAACAAAAAAATCTGTTAATATTGAGAATAAATTTCAAATCACAAATGAAATATGATTTTATGAAGTTTTAAAATTTTGGAACTTAAAAAGATCACATAAATTTAAGACAAATCACCAAATAGAATATATCTGTAACAGAGATGACAATTATAAAATTATCATCCATAAATAAAATTTACTTACAAATGATTTAAAAATATCATAAATCTGGTAGAAAACACGGCAAAGCATATAAACAAAAAATTATAGACTAGAAATAAAAGCCCAAGTTTATAATAAATGTAAATTTTATTTGAAAATAAGTAGATAAAAATAAAAACTATTAAATCTATGAGCATCAATTTAACAATTTTAAAATCTGGTAATATTCAAATTTAGTTAGTTTTCTGAGAGAGAAGTTATGCTAGAGGGAGTGGAAATTAATTCTCACTTTCTGAAAGAATTTAGTGATGTCCAGAAAAAGTTACATTCTTTAAATTGTTAATTTTCCTTTTGGAAATAAATAAAAAGTAATTAAAGATGTATAAAAAGTTTAGTATTTTCAAGGATATTCCTCAAACTATGATGTTAGCAAAATAAATTTTTATAATCTAAAGATGAGAGGCTAAATAAATATAAACATAATTAAAATAATTATGATACAGTAGAATGGACTTGGGGAACTGATGGGGATGTAATATTAGAAGAATAAATGAAAACAGAAGCCCATCAGCAACATAATTCCCATTATGTAAAAATATATAAAAGCATAGAAGGAAAAGTTTAGAGGAAAATACTCTCATTACGAAATTAATTATTTATGGATGATGAGAGTTTCAGTAATTTTTATTTTTTATTGTTAATGCATTAAAATTTTTAATGATGTTGAACAAATACAATGTTATAAAGTGGTTGAATTCAGTGAAAATAATTTCTCTATACCCTCAGACCTATTTGAGAATAATGACTGACTTTCTATTCATTCAACATACATAAAATACTATATGCAAATTATTTATTCAGATAAAACTCACATAACCAAGATTAACCATATTAAAGTTTGCAATTCAGTGGCATTCAGTACATTCACATGGTAGTACAAATATTTTTTCAATGCCTTCATGTGTAAATATATGTATGGGATTCATGTATATTGCTAAAAGCTACTGAATTCAGAAATATTTTTTTCTTTCTTTCAATTTTTATGACTCCATTCCATTTGTCACATGGTTATATGTTGACACGTTGTCTCTGTTCAGTTAATGAATACATGTCTTGTTTTCTCAGATTGGAAAGGCCTCAAGACAAAGTCAAAAACTTAAATTTTTGTATTTACATAAAGCAAAGTTTTTCATAGGGGTTGGTGATCCTCCGGAATGTATCTAGACATCCCCAGGGTTCAGCGTCTACCCTTTGGTGGAGCACTGCTAAAAGCTGAACACTGAAGTTTTGCAGGATCACTTAATTATTCCATTGCAAGTCGAACGGCAGCTTAAGCACAGACATTGTGTCGCAGTGTTTCCTAATACACCATTTTCCAGACAATCTGAATATACACATGTGGGGAACACGTCAGATAATCACTAAATTAAATAGAGATGTGAAATCTCACCAGTCCATTTTATTTTCCACTTTTTTGAAGGCAAAGACATTCCAAAGTCCGTAAGAAATAATTACTATACACTTTACAGCTGAACATTATACAGATATAACATTTTACACCCAATAGCATAAAGGTTAAGTACTTGCCCACTGGAGTCAAATTTATTGGACTAGAATCTTAACTTCATACTTAATAGCTGTGAGGCCTTGGAGAAATTCCTGAACCTTTAAAACATTGAGTAAAATGGGAAAAATAATAAAATATGTATACTATAGGCTAATTGTGAGAATTGATTGAGTGAGTCTAGTTATAAGGTTGAGAGAGGCTACATTTGTGAATCCTAGAAGCTCAGTTTGTTGGAAGTCAGAGCTGCGTTCTCTTAATCCTGCCCCAGCTGTATGGAAATGAAGAAAGCAGTCTCAAAAATAACAGAGGGGAGTTCAAGCACAGTGCTTGGAAGTCCAAATGAGGTAGGGAGAACAATTATACATATATAACCCAGAAAAATCGTGTGAGAAGAAGACTTTTAAGATAAATATTCCATAATTAAGGCTGAGTAATAAAATAAAAACAACTTAAAAAAAAAGTCTGGGGGCCAGGCCAGTGGTGTAGCAGTGAAGTGTGCGAGCTCCGCTGCGGCATCCCAGGGTTTGCAAGTTCAGATCCCGGGTGCACTGGCATACTGCTTGTCAAGCCACGCTGTGGCGGCATCCCACATATAAAGTAGAGGAAGATGGGCATGAATGTTAGCCCAGGGCCAACCTTCCTCAGCAAAAAGAGGAGGATTAGCGATGGATGTTAGCTCAGGGCTGATCTTCGTCACAAAAAAAAAAAAAATCTCAATTTAAACAAAGTTGTAGGAAAAAATCACCAGCAATTTGAGGCTTTGTCTACTCAGATTCAGATAAACAAGTATAAAGGATTCAGATAAATGTCTCTTTCTTTTCTTTAATTTTAGTCGTGAAATTTGACATACACTTTTTAAAATTAAAAATATAATTTTAGAGATCAGGGGTTTTTTTTCATCTTTTTAATTATTTTATTGAGGTCACATTGGTTTATAACATTGTGTAATTTCGGGTGTACATTATTATACATCAGTTTTAGTATAGACTGCATCGTGCTCACTACCAATGGTCTAGTTTTTATTCGTCAACATACATATGTGCCCCTTTACCCCTTTCGCCCACTCCTCACCCCCTTGCCCTCTGGTAACCACCAATCTGTTCTCTTTATCTATGTGTTTGTTTGTTTATTTTCCACATATGAGTGAACTCATACACTATTTGTTTCTCTGTCTGACTTATTTTGCTTAGCATAATACCCTCAAGGTTTTAATAGACTTGAATGAGAGACGCTACTATACTATTTAATGATGTTGCAGACAATTGCTACATAAACTGTCTTTGGATTCATTTATAGGATAATGTGGAGCAGTGTGACTCTAACGAGGGTCTTAGGTGATGGAAAGGAATAGAGATTTGCTCTTTTTTCTCAGTTCACCTTCCTTCAGGGGAAGATATTGATGCGGTTTTCAAAAACGAAGGTCCATGTCATGTATTACATTAACAAAATAAACAACATTTAAAAGTAGAAAGACTCTCCTATTATCAGATGCACTGAGAGGTATTGGAAGCATATAGTAAAAACCATTCAGTTGGAGAAAAATCATATTGTAAATAGTCTGTGTTTGCCTTCAGCAGTTGTTAGATCAAGCTGGAATAATGTCTTGGAAAATTTAAAATCTTTTAATGCATAAAAATGACCACAGAGGAACTATTTTTCTTGCCATGAAAGCTAAGCTGTCTGTTGCCTTGAGGAAAAGAAAGTAATGAATTTGGAAAGTGACATTCATATTTTAAATATTGCCAGGCTTGGTGATTTGTTTTTTATTTGCTATGTTCTAGTGTAACTTGGAAGAAACTGGAAATAAATACTGATTAGAAATTTAATCAAAGAATAATGAAGGCTTTTTTGCCCTTTTTAAGCCATTATTACATTTTTTTTCCTGAGTCCATGCTTCCTAATAAAAGCTAATGAAATTAGGACTGTGATGCAAATTCACAAATGGCCATTGGTTTGTAAATGTGCCTAAAATGTGCCAAGAGACTCTGATAAGAATACTTTTCAAAATAATTTTAGATAGTAAAATAGTTTACAATCCAGGTGACTAAACAGTGAGCAGAAGTCAGTGATATAATTTTAAAACTTGATGATCGAATTTATAGTTTTCTATCTCTTCAACCAGACAAAGCATTTCTAATAGAGAAGGACATCTCAGTCATTCAACGTTTTTCCCACAAATATATATTGAGGGCCAATGCTATAACAGCTGCGTGTTAGGCAGTAAGATTATAGGGTTTAAGATCACTGACACAATTCCTATCCTTGTTGAGATTCACAGTCTAGTGGCAGACACACTAGTCACAATAGTATGTGTATTGACTATGACATGGAACGTTTAGGGTGTTATGGGAGTGCATAACATAAACACTGACCCAACTCTTACGTGTTGAGGGCAGTTTTCCCAGAGAAAATAACATTTATGTCAAAGCCTTAACTTCCAACCTTAACTTCTCCCCCAAAGGAACCAGTAGTTATTTGATTCCTTCTAATGTATGATCACATTTATGAAAATGAAACTTTGGTATACCAGAGTCTCAGTAAGTGTTTGGTGATGACTTGACATTGTTTTTTCTTCCAACAAATTTCAAAATATTTTTAAAAAGCTATTTTTTAAAATTATCTTATCAAAATAATACATCTACATAGTTTAAAAAATCATGCAGGGGCTGGCCCAGTGGCGTAGCAGTTAAGTTCATGTACTCCACTTCAGTGGCCCTGGTTTCGTGGGTTCAGATCCTGAGCATGGACCTATGCACCACTCCTCAAGCTATACTGAGGCAGCATCCCACGTAGAGCAACTAGAAGGATGTACCACTACGACATACAACTATCTACTGGTGCTTTGGGGAGAAAAAAAGGAAAAAAAGAGGGAGATTGGCAACAGATGTTAGCTCAAGGCCAATCTTCCTCAAAAAAAAATCATATAATATTGCCAGATTTATAATTAAAACTCTATCACATATCCAAATAACACTCCCCAGAAGCAATCATCTTATATATTGTAGACATTTCTTTATTTATCTACCTATAAATTCTCAACATTACTCTTATTCTGCTCTCTCTTGATTTTTTAGTTTTAGACACTATTGCTTTTCCTCTATGGAAGATGAAGATTGAGCACTCTCACCACATACCCTTCACTGTGAACATTCACATATGAACAGAACACAGTCACACACAAACAAACATATTCACGTTTTCTTTCCTTATCTTGTATAGTTATGACATAATTCTGTCATTGTTTATATTATAATGACAGATAAATTCTGTACTAAAATTATTATCAATTGTATTATTATTTGTTATCCAGGATTAATAATTGCTTAATTATTTAGATTTAGTTATTTGTTAATGTCTCCATTACTATTTCTTCCCAAACCAACAATTATATAAAACCTCTCTAAATATTATCACATGCTTAGGTAATCTATCAGCTTTTTGTTTGTTTTTGTCTTGGAGATATGGTTTCAGAGACCTCTGCTCCCAGGACTTTTGCTTTTTGAACTGTATGGGAGCAGAATTTGCTACTCCCAAATGTGTCTCTTTGACTTGATTTTTTTTTCAAGAAAAAAAGACTCAGGAAGAAACTTTGACCTTCCTCCTAACTGCCTAAAAGAATTTAAGATAGAAGGCCTGGTTCAGGAAGGAGCTCTCACTATAGATAACTATAGTACAATATGAACTAGGTGTGGTAGACAGGGAGGAACCCAGCAAGGCCTATTTGATCAACGTCCTTCCCATGCCCCACTGTCTCTGCAAGGCATGGCAAACACTTGTTTACCAGACATTTACTTTTCCATCTGCATGTGAATTGCCTTCCTCCGCTTTGAAGTCACAAACCACTACCCTTGACGTCCTCCTTTGTCTTTAGCTGAAGATGGTACTTAAGGTGGTGGGTCCAGCCATTTTGTCAAGTTACTCAGTGTTCCTGGGTTTCTTCCATGTATACGCATTATTAAATTTGTTTGATTTGCTCCTGTTATTCTGTCTCATGTCAATTTAATTCTTAGACCAGCCAGAAGAACCTAGAAAGGTAGAAGAAATTTCCTCCTCCCCTATAGTACCATGTGCTCTACCATCATCCTAGACATTCCTCCACCTCTGTCTGGATTTAAGTACCTCTTGATTTGCTCTCTTGCTTAGAGCTCACTTCCTGGGAGCTTCTTGAGAAAGGATTAACAGAACTTAAGTATTTTGACAATGTATGTGCCTAAAAACATCTCTATTATATGTCCACATTAATTGAGAGATTGAGTATATGTTCCCCTGGATTCCAAAGGCAGTTCTTCTTGTCTTCTACAATCTGATGCTGCTGCCATTAGTCCAATGCCATTCTGATTTCTGATCATTAGTATGTGACCAGCTTTTTCTCCCTGGAAACTCTTCTGAAATATCATGAGCTTTGGTTGTTTCTTTTTACAGCATCATGTCCCTGTGTATGGAGGTAGCATTTTCTCTTGTCTCTGAAGGATATTAATTTTAGTTTGTTTCAGTGATCCTCATGCTCCTTTCATTATTTGTTCCCTTTAAATTGTTGCTTTTTCTCTTTATTTTATTATCCTATTTCATGTTGAAGACTTTGCTTAAAAAATATGCTGATCTCTGGCTCTCATTAGATATTATAGAGTAAAGCAGTGAAAAGATGATTGGATGCTCTGTGTTGATAAGCAGGGAATATAGACCCTTGGGATTGAGAGATGGTGATCCAGTAAGGATCAAAACTGCAGTGTTAACCCCTGCAGTAAATGCTGCCTCACTTACCTGTGCAGGTGTCAAAAGGTGGTGGTATGCAGGGCTGAAGCCTGGCTTGCAGAGTCCTGGGATTGGTGTAGAGTAAAGAAGCTGCAACTCTTGTCATTCTGTGTGTAGACTTTCTTGTATCCTTCCTCTCTTCAATATAACACCTAAACCCTGTCCTCAACTGTTCTCAATATCTGGATCCCCTCCATCAATTTTTGCATGGAATTATCCTTCCGTCTCCCTATTGGGATGAGCAGCAGATGGAGAGTGAGGTAGGAGAATAGGCTCTAACTGATTCTAAATGTCTTTAAGCAAACCTCTTTCAGCAACAAGTTCTCAGTCCCACCCTTTACTTCTGGTATTCTTGATCTTTGCAGTTTTCTATGATATGAATTAACTTGCTTTTTGTTGACTTATCCATCTTCAAGGACTTGTGTTTTAGCTTTCACTATTCTGATAAGTATCCATCAAGCGTTCATCCTACAGAATTTATTTAGCATTTCTCCTCCATTATCGCCTTCTCTGCATTTCTCTTTGCCTTCATAAGATTAGATCCTTTTTCAACCTTTTTGTATTCATTTTTCTCAGAATTCAGGAAGGTATGGAGATGAAACACATGTATTCAATTCATCATGTTTAACCAGAAATCAGCCATTATCTGTTTATATAATCTTTAGGTTACATCCATACATGTTACATATATACATAACATCCATACATACATTTGCTGATGGATTTCCTCATATAAAATCTTACAACATTGAGTCAGTCTTAAGTCATTATGTCATTATCTATCATAAATCAGCAATAATATCGTCCTCACACCAACACACTGAAGGATAATCTCATGAATGTTGGGGCCTGTCTTTCTTGGTCACCATTGTCTCCCCAGAGCTTGACTCAAAAGTATCTATTGAATATAGTTGCCTGACTGACAAACTGATGTACAACCAAAAAGTCTTGAGTCATTGGATTTTACAGTTAATGTTATTATAATTATTATGGTGTGATTTTTTTTTTAATAAAATTGAATTGCTATAGACCAACTCAGCAAAAGCCTAATGAAAGACAGACTTCCTCTTGATGTTGCAAGTGTGGGAGATCAAAATTGGCTACCTCAAAATAAGTCTCTTTAACTTGATTATTTTCTGTGAAAGAAATTTTGACCTTCCCCCAAACTTCTGCCTAAAATCAATAGACTGGGAGGGTCCTTGCTAAGCCCATTCTTATCAAATTTCTGTTTACCAAACATTTACATTTGTAAGGGAAATCCCCATTTGTAAAGGTATCTCCCTCTCTGTACTGGGAAGAGGGGCGATGACCTCATCTCTAGAAACTTACCAATCAATACAGAAGGCGAGGCTGCATAATAACCTTGCTGTGAGTTTCTGGTAATCTCCAATAACTGACTCTCCCCCCACCTCCACAATCTTCCTTTGTCTTTAGCTAAATCTATTTAAGAAGAGAACCTCCACCATTTTGTTGAGAAACTCAGTTTCCCTGGTTTCTCCCATGTACACATGTTATAAAACTTTGATTTTCTCCTGCTATTCAGCCTCATGTCAATGTAATTTGTAGCCCAGCCAGAAAGGATCCAGAGTGTGTAGAGGATAGTCTTCCTAACCTTCACAAGTATTTGTTTTTTAGTTTAGTTTTAACATATTATCATATGCCAAGCATTGTGCTCAACTGTGCTCTACCTTCAAGCCCAGATGATTAAGGCTCTGTATGGACTAGGAAGTTCCATTGCTTTCAACAGAGCTGGCCTTCAGTTAGTTTGAAACTCTGATTATATAACAGACTCTGCTACACTCTTTAGGCTTTCTGGAACATTACTTATCAAATCCTGTCTGACATTTCATCACATATACCTCTGGCCGATCGCTGAGAACTGTACTGACCAGGCTGTTTACGACTCTCATATCCTTGGCCAATTTAAGACTAGCTTCTGGCTTGTCATAATCTACTACTGTGACCTCACCTGAATTGCTTTGCCAATTCCCCAGCTTGCTTCCCTCTTATTCCTGCATACGCAGTAAAAAGGTAATGTCCTCCAGATCTTTCCCATATGAGTTCATATGCCTGCTCAGTGTAGAAAGTGTTCCATCTAGAATAATTGTAAACCTTTCCCTGCTGTGCTTTAGATTTGACATATGGCTACATTTCTTTTCATATCCTGCTTGTGTATCTTGCACGCATGCCTTAAACGGTAACCGCTCTAGTCATATTTAGTCAGATTTCTTTACCAAGATTCTTGTTTAGATGTTTGTGGATTACAGTGATATATAGAGGGTATAATTTTATCTTCCTAGCAAAGCAACTATCTTTTTTACTAAGAAATTCTAAACCTTTGATATGAGAAATCAAATTTATAGGATACATTTATTTTGCTTTTAACTCCAAATTCTAATTTTTCCTGAAGAAATAGCATCAGCTCTTAATTTATTCTGAAAGGCAATATAATATAATTGTAAAGGAAATAGAATATAGAGCCAGCCTGATTATAATAGAATCCTGATTCTGCCTCTTACTAGTGCTGTGACCTTGGTCAGGTTACTCTATATTCCATGAGCTTCCATTTACCTACCTGTAAATAGATCATCATAATAACTCTCTCTTAGAGATTTTTAAGGATTACGTATACTGATATATATTAAGCATGTATAATAGGTCTAACACATAGTACACATTATAGAAGTATTTGCTGTCTTTATTATTATTAGTGGGAGCAATTTTATTAATATCTAGAATATTTTTTTAATTTTATTTATTTTTTTCCCCCAAAGCCCCAGTAGATAGTTGTATGTCATAGATGCACATCCTTCCAGTTGCTGTATGTGGGACGCCGCCTCAGCATGGCCGGAGAAGCGGTGCGTCGGTGCGCACCCGGGATCCGAACCTGGGCCGCCAGCAGCGGAGCGTGCACACTCAACTGCTAAGCCATGGGGCCGGCCCTAGAATTTTTAATTTAATATCTAAAACATATCATTTAGCAATGGAAGGATCCAACCTATATAAACTAAAGTTTATTTAGCTGCATCTCTGACAAATGGACTTCTACCCATCTCTTCAAATATGGCATAAGACATTTAATTTTATCCAGCTCCCACTAAATTATTGTACAGTTTGATTGGTTTGAAAATTCTCTTATGCTGAGAAAAGTTTATTTCATTGTAATTTCCCCTTAATAATGGCTATCAATATGTAATTAGATATAGAGGTAGAGAGTATATCCCTTGCCTTCCAGTCACTTGCAGCAACATAGTTGTGTTTTGACCACACTGGAAGCACAACATCCTTAAGGTAGATGGATTTGGTTCCTCTAGTTGGCAACAAAAAAATCTTGACCAATATAATGATATTTAACCAGCATTTTTTATATGTTTTTCTGACCAACCAAAAAAGTTCCCTAAGTATTATCCAATCCACATTTCACCATTTTAATTCACAGAAAGCTGTGGTCAAAGGTCCTGCTGATTCAAAATACCAGCCTTATTTTCATCCTACCTTAATCTGTCAGCCCAATGGCCCCATCAAAGAAGTGGTCAACGATAGACATAGCTATATTTAAAATCATGTTCTGCATCAGTAAACCTTAAAGTAGAGGAATCACTTAAAGGGTCACTTAAAGTAGAGGAATGTCTGAAGCAAAACCACCACTCATTGTGATCATACAGGTAAAAAGCCCTTTGTAGATCAAGAACAGATTATGAGGGAAGAGGAGGAACAATGGTTGTATGAGAATTTAGCCAAATAAGTCCATTATTGCCTCAGAGAGGCCATCTCATTTTATGTGGTGATTAGGTCAGTGTAAACTGTGTTGGTATGATTTAAATGCAAAGAATATTATTACTAAAGGAAACTAAAGGAAACTAAAGAGTTTCATATTATCAGAACATAATGCTGCAATTTAAGTGTATCTTAACACCATACTTCTGAGAGGAAAGCTAATTGCTTTTGACTAACTCAGTGACTCCCACACCACTGATAATATTGAGGGCTTGTTGTTTTATATTATCGTTGCTCATTACTTTCTTTTCTTGGATAAAGATGACTTAAAGGGCCCAAAAGGCTTACAACTGAAAGCTGAATCACATTTCATTTTGTTTTATAATTAGGAACTCAAAAACCATACAGTTCTAATTAAAATTGAGAAACAATAAATGCAAAATTGTCAAACTCATTATTGCAACTATCATTTACTTATTTCACCATATAAATCCATTCCGTTAAAAACTTGCTCATCTCGGGGGATTATAAATAAACAGTAAGATTGTTTGCAGTATACACATTTATGCTTCACAAGGTCATAAGCTTTGGCACCATCTAAAAATATTTGTACATTATCTGTTTAGCAATTTGCAATCTGCTATATCGTAATTCAATTGGCATTTGCGTTTTTTAATTTAAGAGTTTTTAACTTTAAAGCCCTAACCAAGGCTAATCCGAGTGCATCTAACTTTGAAGACATAGCCATGACATTACTCTTTCATAGCAACCCATTCCAAGAGATTTTGGTTTCTGGACTACTGCAAGGTTCTTCCTAGGAGATTAAATCTGTTCACCTGTGTTTCAGCAAAAGCCTCAATATAACACCAAGCTCACTACCTTAATTCAAATTGAACACCTCTATATTTGCATAGATAAGTCATAACACGTTTCCGTTTCTATGTCTCCCCTGTTATTTCCCTCATATTTCCCTCATCTTTTTCTTTGTTTGAATTGTTCTCGAGTGAGGTACAGGAACCCAAAGTGAAAAAGAACCTTGCCAGTGGGGGGACTAGGTCGTTATGGAAAAGAGTTATTATGTCTGGCAAAACATTGCTTAGATAGAGCTTGTTTATAGCATATTATAAAAATATAGATGTTATGAGCATAACAAAAATGTGAAATAAAAATTTTTTAAAAGGCTTCATGGAAGTAGTACAAAATAAGGTTTGGACTAAAGGGCTTTATTAAAGAAATATATTTCTTAGACTATATTTTTCATTGGCATTTTGTAGAGGTTACCCATCTTTTCTCCCTTATTTTCCATTGTTTTTCTCCTTGCATGTATATGACTGTTATAGTATATTTTATGGCCATGTTATGTAACTATGTTATTGTTAACCCTCCTGAAATCATTACTGATATATCAATGAGTGTTACTACACCAAACTAAAGCACACAATACTCATTTTTTTCCAGGAAGTATTTTTGGCCTCTTACGTCCTGTCTTAAGCAAAATTTTCTGTATAATAGCTGCCATTGGTTTCTGCCCTGAGATGTTTATGGATATTATATTTCCAGCTTCATTTCTTAATGAATGACTTAGCTATGAGTATCTGTCATTCGATAGAGTTAGTTTTTCCAAAATAGTATCGGAATTTTTAGATATGCAATGTTCTTTTCAAAAGATATCAATTGAAATTTGTGGTAAAGAACCTAAACATATTTTTTAGAAGATCCAAATTATGTTGTAAACGTAACATATTATCTATATCAATGTTAATAAAAATATAAAGCAAATTAATTTTTTTTTGGTGAGGAAGATCAGCCCTGAGCTAACATCCATGCCAATCCTCCTCTTTTTGCTGAGGAAGACTGGCCCTGGGCTAACATCTGTGCCTATCTTCCTCTACTTTATGTGGAATGCTGCCACAGCATGGCCTGACAAGCGGTGCCTTGGTGTGCACCTGGGATCCGAACCTGGGCCGCCAGCAGTGGAGCACATACACTTAACCACTACACCACAAGGCCGGCCCCAAATTAATTTTTAATGAGTATGCTTGGGCGGATCTCTGAGTCTTTTGGAAAGTCTTAAGCTCACGTATGTATCATGCACATATCACACATATGTACACATACACGCATATATATAAAATTTTATCTCCAATAATTTTTGGAACTTACATGATACCTAATGTCAAATGCAAAGCATAAAGAAATACCATTCTCACCATTCGTTCCAGAAGCAGTGATAGAGCAAACCAGCTTCACTCTTCAGTTTTCACTCAACTGGGTTTATGAGCAGTAAATTTAATCTACAAGTGAGCAGGAGTGAAATACCAGAAAGAAAGTGTTCTTGAATATATTGCAAAAATAAATTATTCTAAAATATTTCTAATGTTTACAATAGTATTTTCAGGTAGTATTTTCTACTGTGTTGACTGAAGCTTTCTAGGCAAGTTCTCACGTGACCTTCCTCCTGAGACTCTATCTACCTTTAGGCTGATCCAAAATGAGATATCATAAGGATGGTTTGAAAGAGGTTATGTGACTATGGCAAGTTTTTCTTGCTGGGGAATCTAGTCCATATTCTGTAAATGAGAGAATGGAGAATACAGGAAATCTAACGAGACGGTGATTGACCTGGGTGGAGGACCAGGCAGTGCGCAAAGTGTAAGAGAAAGGGAGAGCAGCCTTGGGCTCATGTGGCCATGTGTAAAGGGAACATTGTTCCTCCCTCAAGAAATTTTATTGTTGGGCATTCCAAGTTGTGGGAAGTGCTAAGGGATGTCACCATTTACCTACTCAGAATGCACCCTTTCTCTTTCGTGATTATTAGCATTCATTCATCTTTTGAAAAACAGTTTAGCAACATCTCATTTTGATATCATAGAGGTAGAGTTGATTTACAAGTTGGACTGGAAATGCTCTTTGGCTCTGGGGACACCTAGATGTCCGGTTTTAAAATCTTGGACAAAATAAGGACAATGGAATTTATGTGCTGTTTTAGGATTGTAGTCTACCCTAATGAACACGAGGTCACTAGTGGTTTGCAATTGACCTAAGCAGTTTGAAAAGTCTGGTTTTGATTATTGAAAGGGCTACTGGGAACTTCTTCCAGGGAGCTCTCCAAAAGCCAAGATTCCTTGCACAGTTCTTGGAAGTTCAGCCAGAGACTGGCGCAAATAAGGGCCTGGGGAAGTTCACAGTACAGAACGTCTCTTAGACCTCCTATGCTTGCTTGCACTCTCTTTCTCTGACTGCATCACATCCTCTACTTACATAGGTGTACTAGGTAGAGACTCTAATGAGTCTCCCTCAGGAGAACATACTATACAATATTTTTATTTAGGTGTCTCTCTCAACACTCATCCAAGACCTAGTATTTAGGTCCACTTGAAGGCCCTGAAACATTAATGCCTTTCAAACAATGTACTTCAGCTAGTGTGAAAACAGCATTTTCCTACTTTGACATTGTTTTATCTCTCAACAACCTTCCCATGGAAGTTCTTGGTTTGATCCATGGAAGGAATTACCCGGAGGCTAAAGCCCCCTGTAGCTGAGCTGGCCTTGGAGCATCCTATCCATCATGATATTTCCCAGTCAACCAGGCTCAGATGGAAATGGCATAGGTGGATTTGATCTGAACTCATGATTTGGAACAAGACATATAACCTCAGTCTGGTCATGAGAAAAACATCAGACAAATTCTAATCAAGAACATTCTACAAAATACTTGACTGTCTCTTCAAACTGTCAAGGTCTCAAAAAATAAGAAAAGTCTGAGAAACCATCACAGATAAGAGGAATCTAAGAATACAAGACTACTAAATGTTACGTATTTTCATATTATTTTTAATAACATTATTTCATATTATTTTTCATAGGTCAAAGTAGCAAACAACCCAAATGTCCATCAACACTAATGTGAATAAATGAATGGGATTATGTTAATAAAACAAAAATACTACAGCTATGCACAAGAACAGGACAGATTTCAAAGACATAATTTGGAGCAAAAACAGGCACAAAAGAATACATATTTTATGCTTCGATTTATATAAATTTCAAAAACAGTCAGAAATACTATGGTGGGTTAAAAGTCAAAGCAACGTTTACTCTTGGGAATAAGTGAGAAGTTCATGATTTGAAGGGGGCATGAGGTTTGCTTCTGAGATTCTGGGAATATTCTACTTCTTGACTTGGTGATGGGTGTGTGGTTATGTTCATAAGAATTCATTTAACTGTACTTTCATGATTCATGCACTTTTCTGTATGCATATTAAGTTTCTAAGGAATATTTTAAAAAAATGAATGTAGTCTAGGTAGATGGTTTTAAGAAACAGTACATCCTAAGTTTTCAGAGGGCAACTGTATGAAAGTCCAATTTTTTTAAAAAAGACTTAATTTTTACTAGCTTCTTAAATTGTTTTGTGTCCCAGAAAATGAGAATTTTCCCAGGTTTACATTTTATGGATAGTTCATTAGAAACTACTTTGTTCAGTATGAGTGAACCAAAAGTGTCGAACATCATTTTATTTGTGAAATACCACTGAATGGCTAGCCCTATATGCATCCCATATGACAAAAATCATATTTTGTATTTGGGAAAGGATACAGAAGATCTCAAATGATAACGGAAATGGTTTCCCAGTGAATACTGACTGACTGTAACCATTAATCTATTCCAGAATGTAGTTTCAAATGTCACATTAAGTTGTAAGTTATTATTCCTATAAAACTATATGTTGCTAGAACACCAAAACTACCAGTGAGTAACTGATCAGGATGTAATAATAATTTAGATACAAAGTTAACAATATTTTCTATGCCATCATGCCTGCTGATACAGTATGTCCCGTCTTAGCAAACTATTTTGTAAAACATCTTCTAAAGATCTGAAATAAATTCTAAATATCATTTTTTTAAGAGGAAATAGCAAAATATGAACATAGCCAAGAAACTGCCTTCAAAAAGAAAGATGGGATTTAACATTAGGAAAATATTTGTAAGTTCTAGTTAAATTTTAACTCAAAGCAGTTGCTATCTTATAACTCTGCATGCAATATTGAAACATGGGTGAAAATTTCCTGGTCATCGAGTATAACACCACAGGCTGTGTGTGAGATGCAGCAGGGAGGCACGAGGGTGGCCCCGAGGTCATATTCTGACTCTGTCGCTTATCAGATGTGTTGCCTTAAGATCACTTAGCCTCCCAATTAAAAAAAAAATGGAAATAATATTTACCGCAAAGGTGTTTAATTACCATGGTTTAGATTGTTGCTTTCTTTCTCTATGACACTATCACAAACAGGTAAGAACCTATGTGGCTTTGATTAAAGATCTCTAACAAATGTTTCAAAATGTTTCCCTATGCTTATTGATTAATTAATAGACTAAAATATGGATATGTGTTTGATTCTTGAGTTATAATCAGAAATACTTTTTGTTTTTAGCTACCCCCATGACACGGCACTGTTCTATGCAAATAATACATGTTCTATGCAAATGACATTTATTTCATTTATTTACTTCTCCAATCTTCTTAGTATTACTTTGGTTTAAGGGTATATATCTCTCCACACAAATGATAATTTTTATGATCCAATTATAGTTTCCAATTATGATAACTAGCATGAAATTTATTTATCCATGGAGATCTATTTTACTACAAGTACATTAATTAGTATAATAAATGCCGGTGAATAAATTGTAAATATGCCAGAAAAAATGGAAGGAAGGTACATAAGTAATTATCATATTATACAGCATTAAATATTTTATCTTTTTGATATATTAACCAAGAATAACAATTAACTGAAAACTTTCTGGAAGGCAATGTGAATTTAGCTACATTTGTTCCTTCAGTAAAACGTATTTAGTAAACACCTACTTTATGCCAGTTACTATAGTCTATAAACTAGGAATATAAAAGGAACAAGACATAGGAATCTCTGTTTTCCCAGATCTTAACTTTTGTGTGAAGGAGAGAGAAACAATAAACGAGTAAGCAAGTGAATACATGATCTATGTTCAGATGGTGATAAATGTCATCAAGAAAACGAAACTGAAGTGAAGAACTGAGGAAGCTGGTGGGAGGAGAATGTAAGCTAGGGTGGTCAGGCCGGCTAGGCCCTGCCCTCTGTGTCTGATGGAGTCTCACCCCACATCAGATCGAGTGAGCTACGCTAGATCTCAAGCGCTAATGCAGATCTCGGGATTAGAGAGAATGATGACTTGAACTCAGCTGAGTTTACTTTCACTTAATTTTACTATTAAAGTATCAAAAATTTATGCAAATAAATTCAACTGCTAGAAAAATGATGATATGGGTGTATGTAGCTAACAGAGACAGACCTGAAATTCAGTGTTGCAGGAGCTGAAGCGGAGAAAGATTCTGCCAAATCAGAGGTGCGTATGACCATGGATTCTCCCATCTTTCATATTGTTTTAGGACAAATTACTTCAAGATTCCCCTTAAGACCAAGAAAGAAATTTATTGCTGGCCATAATAATACACATCCTATTTTATTTTTTGTTTCACTGGAAGGCTTACTCAAAATTTCTGTGACAGTCCTGGCCATGCCCAGGTGACCCTTGAATTGAGTCTTAAATGATAACCCCGACACAGATGTATGAAGATCTGAGAAAAGAGCAAAAGGATCAGGGCATATATTTGAGTAGGAGGTTGAACCTAGGCGGTACCTTGATGTCTATGGAAAGGAGAATGTATTTTCCTACAGGTACAATGAAAAGTCAATGAAGATTTTTAAGCAAGAGTATTTCATTACCCAATTTGTATTTGGATAATTTTGAATTATCACATTGGCTATTAAAAGGGAAATGTACGGGGGCCAACCCCGTGGCATAGTGGTTAGGTGTGCGCATTCCGCTGCTGGAGACCTGGGTTCGGATCCCGGGCGTGCACCGATGCAACGCTTGTCAGGCCATGCTGTGGCGGCATCCCATATAAAGTGGAGGAAGATGGGCACGGATGTTAGCTCAGGGCCAGTCTTCCTCAGCAAAATGAGGAGGATTAACATGGATGTTAGCTCAGGGCTGATCTACCTCACAAAAAAAAAAAAAAAGGGAAATGTACTGTAGGGACTGTTGGGGTCCAGAGCAAGCCACCCCAAAATATCCCACAATAGCACATTGATTATTTTGAATGAAAGTTACTTAAGAAGCAAAAAGGGCATTCTGATCCTCCTCTCTCTGTTCTCCTGAAAGCAGGAAGGAAATCGCCCACGTGGAAGGTGTTCTCCCTGCATCCTTATTACCAGAGCTAGGGGATTGAGGGCTGAGAAGCCTGCATAAACAGACCTTGCTAATTTACTACCTCAAGCCTAAACTCTGCTTAAATTCCTCACTATTTATGTACCCCACACCTAAGTTTCTTTGTCTTGTCATTCCTCACAAATTTATTGTTTCTTTGTGTAAAAGATACGTGTACTGCCTGCTTTGTTCACTCGACATCAGCTCTTTATGGTCTGCAATACATACGTATTAAACTGGAGTTTTGTCCTGTTAATCTGGTCTTGTGTCAATTTTATTATTAGTCCAGCCATAAGAACACAAGAAAGGAAGAAAGAGGATTTTCCCCCGCCCCAATAGGACATATAAGGAAGCATGGAATCCAGCTAGAAAAGTAGAGACAATCATTACTTAGACTAGAATAATGCCGCTGGAAACGGCATTCCACGGCATTGTGGAGAATATACGGCATTCTATTTTGGAGAGAAAGGTGATAGGACTTACTAATGGAATATATGTGGGTATTAAGGAAATGAAATGAATTAAGGATACTTCTGAGGTTTGAGAATTTAGTAACAAAGTGGAGGGCGATGCCATTTATTAAAGTGGAGCTAATTGAGAAGGGACACCTTCATAGGGAGCAGGTTACAAGGAGAACGCAAAATATCTGATTTAGTTTTTAATAATATGTCTGGAGGGCATATTACATTTGAAATGCCTATGTCGGATACCTATGTAAAGTGCCTGGAAGTCAGAAAAGAGAGTCCTGTAGATATAAATTTAGGAGTTTTTATCACATGGATGGCATTTAATTTTTAAGAGGCTAGAGGAATCATCAAATTGTAACATATTAAAAATGGAGTTGATGGGGGCCAGAATCAAGCTCTGTGGATTACTACTTTAAAAGTATAAAAGAAAAGAAGAAGCCAATAAAGGAGATGCTGGTGACAAATAAGAAAAGTATTTTGTCTTTGGAACCGAGAGAAGTTTGTGTTTCAAGAAACTACTTTAAATACTGAGATCAGAAAACACCATTTAATGTCACCTCTACTTTGACTTAACCAGACAGTTCCAGCGGAATGCAAAGGTGGAAATCCAATCACAGTGAACTGACTAGAGAACTGGTGGTGAGGAGGTGGAGTTGATTTACATAGAATATAATTTCTAAAATATTCACTGTGAAAGAGAAAGAAAAAATAGGGTGATAAATATGAACAGAGGTGGATTCAGGAATTTTTTGTCTGCCTTTTTGTTTGTTTTTATTTTTTTTTAAGGAGAGATAGTCTTTTTATTTTATGCTAATGGAAATGATCTAGTACATTAGGAGAAATTTAGGATTCTGGGTGAAGATTATTTCAGGAATGAATTCTTAAGAAGCCTAGAGGGTCTGAGAATTAAAGAAAATTTGAGAAGTTGGACAGAACTTTGACAGGAGCAGGAATTACAGTTTTATTCTAAGAGAATCGAAGGCAGGAAATATGATTGAAGATGCAGGTAGGGTAGTACTGCAAATATGAAGCATTTTATGAGTCTTACTTGTATTAACTTTCATAATGAATTATGAGGCAAATCTCAGGGGAGGAACAGAGGACTGAATTATTTGAAGTTATGGAGAGGAAAGAAGATATGAACTAATTTCATTAGGTAGGATCATAAATTTCTCAAAAAATGTAGTAAGACTGAAAGATAGTAATGTATTTTATTTATTTATTTGATTATTTTGTACTTCAAGAGTATTTGAAATATTTTATAATTAGCATTCATGATTTCTGGAATTCTTAGAAATCAAATAAATATTTTAACAGTAAAATAACTAAAATTTTGAAATGAGTTTACTTCTTGAATATAAATATAAAGGCGTAGACTGAATTTGTCTAACACAGTTATATTTAAAGTGAGATGCTTATAAGTCCTTTAAAAATAAATAATTACAAGCACATTTTAATTCAACAACTCTCTCCCCTGTGAAAGGAGCAAGATGATTCATCTCTTATGGGACAAGCTTCATGTCTGAGCCTGCCAGGACCATTCATTCAGCCCAACTGCACCTGCCTCCACCTCCCGATGGGCATGTCCTCCCAAGATTTGGTATATTTTAATCTAATGTCTTACATTTGTGCATTAATCTTGAAAATATATACATTGGTCTAATATTAAACTTTCCTTTTTCTCACTTTTCAACTCTTTCCTCTCTGTTTTCTAATACCAATGTGCCTAATCTGAAATATATTCCCAGCTTTACACACAATGATGTTAATCATAGAATTATCTTTAATAACAGTGAATTGGAAGCAAGCTAAATGAACTAAAATAGTAAATGATAAAGTGAATCATGGAGGAATGTAACCTTATGTAGTCATTAAAATAAGACAATGTTTTTGAAGAGTTTCAATAACACGGGAAATTTTTATTGTCGTGCTAAATGAAAAAACCTGACACAAAGTACATATGAAGTATTTTTTAACACTTCCTACTTGGTTCTGGAAAAATTTAAGATAGCTTACGGAATCCAGTATGTTCACCATGACAAAAATACATAAAATGTGGGAAATGATTGAAAAGGGGAAATATTAGGTAAAATAAACTGAAACCCTATTAAATTTTACTTCCAAAAATCTGCCAAAAGATGTTTACACACTGTTACATTTGGACACACATTTTACTCTAAATATCCTAAAAACCAGGTTTTCCTAATACAAAAACCAAGATCAGTTTATAATTTAGAGCTCCTGCTGGAGAAAACAAACCAGCTGCTCCAGGGAAAGCCAGCTACGCCTGACACGCGTACCTGCTAGACTTTTCTGTGTTGTCTCAGGCTCTGTGTTTGTCAGGCAAATCTGGTTCTCTTCAGCAGGAAAGGAGGTGAAGCGGAAGAGGAACACGTAGCCACCTTTTGTAAAAACACTACTGTCGCAAATATACAATTAAAATGAGGTGAATTTCTCTCTGCTTGATCCATAGACATTCCCAAAGATCCCCACTCATTTGTTTGTACTAAAGCGAGGATTACCACTGCTGCTGCTGCTGCTGACGAGTTATTGTCTCTACAATAATTTTTAAGTAGAAAGAATAAGCCACTAATATATTGGTCTATAATCATGCTCTCTCACCAAATGTAATATAGTGATGCCGATATGGGAGGGATACGGATACAGTCCCACAATTCCATGACCCCAAACTCTTGGGACCAGATATATTTTTGAATGATTTTTTAAAATTTTTGATAAGTGATACAATACATAGAGTGCATGCTATGTTACACCTCAAAGGCAAACCTATTAATATTTCTTCAGGGACACAAGTGGATATTCTCACTTGATCGGATAAAAAAAGACTATAAATCACATAATAGCATTATAATTTAAAGCATGATTTGCTACCAAATGAATTTACAAAAATTTATAATGAAAAAAACTCTTAGTTTTTGCTGCTTTTGTTTTTGTTTTTATTTGGGAATGGTAGATATGGGATCTTGACCTGAATATTCCATGCAAGGTTGCTGTGAAGGTTAAGTGTGGGGATTTTAATTATTGCCTGTTGTGTGCTGAGTGCTCGTAAACACTACTTATTTTGTCTGGTTCCTGGCAGGCTCCGGGACCCATCCAGCTTGCTGTTTTTATAGACAAGGAATGTAGGACATCTTGCAGAATGTCCCATTGTGAAGTCAGAGACAGGTTTTTGTGCAGGACTTTTAGACTGCAAACTCATGTATGTTCTTCAGGCTGCAACAAACACTGTGTTCTTCAGATGTTTACTTTAAAATGCTGAAAACATCTAACATTATCTTTGTAGAACAATATAAGGATGAAAAGTATTAACCCTCTTATCAAGGGAAAAATTTTAAACACTGAAACCTTATTTCCTAACTTAGGAATATATTTGAAGGGAGAGCTGGCATCAAATAACTCCTTGTTATAGTCTGGTCACCAGACATAGTAGATCCATATTCTCAGACCTAGTGATACTTTGTCAAAAGACCCAAAGGTTTTTAGGTGCTACAGCAGAGAATCTATTAAAAAAAATTAAAAAGATTGTGGTTCTGTGTGATGCTGTCCAAAACGGTTCTACTCTTATTGGTGGGCCAGCTATTCGAAATCTCTCTCTTCTGCTCTCTTGGATCTGATAACCTGAGAAAAGCACTCTCGACCATAAAGCAGGATCAATGAATTAGTTGGTTACATATAGAAAAGTTACCTGGCTCAATTTTATTTGTCCTAAATTTTACTCAAAAACTGCAGATATTTCAATATCAGTTATTTCCCATAGCATACAGAGACCCTCTCTCCAGCTTGTACATGCCGGGTAGATCTCCTTGGATTGAGGTTTAACAAAGTTTTCATAAATAAAAGGGGGAGAGGATATCGCTGATAAAATAAGAACTTTGCATTTTTCGCTCTTAATTTGCCTTTAATTTGATTTTCAGTCCTAAAGACACAGATTTTATATTCTGAGACTTAGAAATATTATTTTTATTCACTCAATAAGATTTTACAAATTGTACGTTGTCTTATAAATGTTCATACCACCCCAATTTGCCCTCAACTGAAGGAGAGGAATATGAATCTGGAGACATTTTGATGCACTGGACTGGCCCCATCGACTTGTTTTCGAGTGTTGTTTTTATTTAAGACCAATATTTGTAGTCCAAATGACGTGAATATAGTTAACATTAGTTCTTAAAAGTGATTAAAATTATATGATATATAAGTGTCATTTAAATCTTTCCCTTAAAGGTTTAAGAATTTTTTTGTCAGAAGTAAATCTTTTGCTGATCTGATATCACAATTCATAATCATAAAACAGCTGTGCTCTTGGTCAGGCCACCGTTTCTTTCACAACCTTAATAGATTAATTGCACAGTACTTATCACCATACTGACAAAAATGCTATTATATGTAACTTTTATCTTCTTTTTTGAAGTTTAAAAGATTTTATACTTTTAAATCTTCTCTTCCTTTGCACATCACATAACGCTTTTCATTTTTTTTAAGCTCTAAAATGATTTTAACACTTCCTAAGATAACTTAAAATTAAAGATTAATAAAATTTTAAAATGTGAATTATTATTCCACGTGAAACTGACCCTTCTTGCATTTTTTCCTTCTCAGCATCTTTTTTGAATCCCTATAAAATGACTCCAATTTGACTAGAACACGTGAAACCATCATTCTTTCTTAATTAATGCAAAATAAAAGGAGGAAAGAAAATCATTAACTATATCTTCAACTTCGCTTCTATTTGAAAATTAGTGAAATATGTATCTATTAAATTAAAAAGAACAAACACATACCTGCATACACAACTGTTTTTCTATCTGTCTGTCTACACACATACACAAAATGTAAACATTTGATATAATCCATTCTCTCTCTCTTCTCTGTCTTTCTGCATGTTTTAGGTATCTTGAGAAAGTTTCCTTCAGAATAAAAACCGTTGATAATCTATTTGCAACAGATTGTTGGATTTCTGAATTTCTTCTGATCATATTTATTACTTACTATTTTAACTTGATGATCACAAGATTTTCAATTGAGCTTCACTAAAAACATTAACAATAAGACTTGAAATGACTATCAACCCCAAATAGTGCTCCTCCATATTTTTACTAAAAATGACTTGACCTTATTAATTGTACATATTGACTGAATCTTTACCCACAGTTGAAGACCCACCAATGTGCTGAACTTTCCTCGTGTTGTTTTATTTGTGCTGAGAAATCAAATTGCATGTGTTTCTGCAGAGCGTAAATCGTTATTATTCTTTATGAATCCACATAAGTATGTGTTAAGGTAGATTTGCCAAAGAATAATGAGGCTTCTTTTGCTATAAAAAGACCCACTCCATTAAAGAAAATGCTCATTAGTAATGTATTTGTTTGTGCCTTGATGAGGACTACATTCTGAATTGTTATTTCATTTTGGAGCAGATGTATGAAAAATTCCAAGAAAACTTCAAGTCATCGTCATTGGGGCTAATCCAAGTAATTCCAAAAAGCATTTTAACATCACAATTTTACATGTAATGGACCAAGAAGAGAGAAATCTCATTTCTGATTTGCAAACCTGCTGTGATCAGCTCCCTACAGTCACAGGAACTGAGGAAAATTGGCCAAAAACACGCTTTTGAAGGTGATCAATTGAGGTTGGCTGTCATGAAGGACATTATCTCGCACAGCAGTTATTATGGATGGCTCTTTCAAAGATGACCCCTGGTGCCACTAGGATAGATGAACGTTAAACTGAATAGATAATTTGTTTAGAGTGCTTACTCTTACATAGTTGTAGAAAATAACCATATTTGAAACATAGGGATGAATACATTTTCTCTTAATGTCATTAAAATTCTTTCTGAACTATTTTATAAGAGTAATGCTAATTTATTCTGTTTTCTATGTTGCATTTTACTCACCTAAACCTCACAGCAAACTTAGGAAGTAGGCACAATTTATATCACTGTTTTACTACAGAGGAAAGAGAGGGGAGAAAGATTAAATAGCTGGCCCAACCTCTCAAGCCAGGATTCAAGTTCTAAAGATCATGATCTTAACCACTAAATAATAGATATATTTGTTCTTCTCCAAAAAAAAAAAAAATCAGATTTAAAAGTATTGAGCAGACCTTAAGGAAGAGACACTTTTTGGTATTAGGACAGAAGTCTGGGAGTGTGGAATGGAGATCAAATTAGTGTTTGAAAATAGATCAGTGAATGAAGTCATTGCCTTATTTTAATCGTAGTTCAGCAGATGGGTAACACTACACATTACCTAATATCTTTTACTTCTTTTTATTTCTCTACTCTTTCCAAAACTATTTGGGCAAAAAAGTAGTGCCTGGACATGGGTGGAAGAGGGTGGGCAGGATTAAGTAAGGGTTACACTAAATTGTAAAATTGTCTGGAACAGCTTCCATTTCTGCCAATAGGGACTAGCAGAGAATAGATGTACCCTCCCACCTGAAAGAACCAAGAAAAAAATATATGAAATAACAATTTTCAAGACACTTGCTATCAGGCAGTGAAGAATGGTGATCTCTGAGAAATGAGAAACAAATAGATGAGCTTAAAATTACCTAACTTACTACCTGGAGACAATTTCTGGGCTGCAGCACAGGAAGGAGGAAATAAGGCAGAAACCAGCAGACTCCTTAACTTAAAAAAATGGAGCTGAGGGTCTGCGGATACCATGGCAAATAGACTTTGAGGGACAGAGTATCAGAGAAAAGAAAGATGAAAAGAGGGATTAATTTAGAGAACTACATGTGGTCTTTCTTGAGTAGTCGGCAAAATACTGATAGGTAGAAAAGTGGAAAATAGGAACAAGGATCGGTTGGGAGAAATAGGAAAGAGATAGCAAGATGATAGATTAAACATAGTCATGTCAATGATCATATAAAATGTAATGTCCTAAACCTACCAAATAAAAGGCAGAAACTGTCAGATTGGATAAAAAAGCAATACCCAACTATATGCTGCTTATAAGAAGCACATTTTAAATATAAAGATATTCATAAGTTACCCAGCCCTGGTGGTCTAGTGGTTAAGATTCTTTGCTCTTACTACCGCAGCCTGGGTTTAACATGAGCATTGATCATTGTAAAACAATTTACAGGGACCAGCTTCCTTATTGGTTAGGCATCTGTTGCTTAAAATGTCATTATCAAATTTATAATTTATTCAAAAATATGTATATTGTGCTTATCAATTTTGGCTTCATGGATTTTATCGAGATCTTGTGATTTATGGAAAGAAAAAAAGCAGAGTCATTTAAGAGCTACAGACTGGAAAATTGGGTAAAGAGTTTTTCATTTTCGGGAGTTTATTATGATATCATGGTGAAATCTAGGCCACAGAGAAGCAAGACTAGGGACAAGAAGATTAGATACAAGTCCTTTGAAATAATTCAGGTTAGAGAGGAGTGGCAAAGAGAAAATTAAAGAAATGGACATGCTAGAATAAAAGTACTTACTGATGAATTAACATGGAGCAGTGAGTATAGGAAATGCTTATTATATATCCTATTGGAAATATCAAGTGGATTCCTGATTCTAAAATAAAAAAGAAAGGGCAGAACTGAAGATGTAAATTTGGAAGTTACCTGCATAGTGCTGGCATTAGATATATTGAAAGTGATGAGATCACCAAGAGGCTGTGAGTAGACAGAGAAAATAAGTGTGGTGAATATAGACCTATGGGCACATCAATGTTAAAGATTCAGATACGAGACAAAAATCGGCAAAGGACACTGACAGCGAATGATCAGTGCAGAAGGAGGAAAACCAAAAGAATGTTGTCCTTGGAGACAACTAAAGTAATTACAGGTGGAAAAGATCATTTGTGTCAGATGCTAGGGATCTGACATGACAGTATAGAGAGAAGACTGGACTCAGTCAGGGTTGGGATTTTGCCAGGACAGACTAACAAAGTAAGCAGAGTTAAGAGAGTTAATAGTGTTTGGCAGCCATGGAGTTGTCATGATCACATCTCCCTTAAAGAAAATTATCTGCATGGAATATAGCTGATTGACAGCCGCTAGGGCTGCCATACCTTTGGATCCACAGCAGTGTATATACCAAGCCACGGTTCTCCTGGCTGCTCTCAGACAATGACTGAGCACGGTAGGCACACTACCACACATGCTATAACTGGACCATTCCTGATTGACACAGGACTCTCATGTGAGCAACTTTTGCTTGGAGATTCTTTCATTGGGTTAATCAAGAATTTCTTAGCATGGAACAGCCATCTGAGGCTCTTCCTATCCAATATTTCCTTCCCTCTTTCCTCTCACAGATGTCAGACCTGCACCATCCTTGTGTACTCCTGCTCCCCAGGACTTCACACTTCAAATAAATTTTACCCAATAAATGTCCTGCACATTTAATCCTTTCTTCTCATCTGCTTCTTGGAGCACCTGAACTGACACATGGTGTGTGCAAAGGTATGGTTAAAATAATAAATAATGGAATCAAAGCTAAGTATGAGAAAAATAAATCTATCATGACAGTAATAACCAGTGTCAATTTAGTAGGATCAGTGATTTTAGGTTCTTGGGGTGTCAAAATACTCTTGAGATTGAGATATAGAAAAGGGAACTGGAAATAGAAGAGGTGCTAGTTGAAGAGGTGGGCTCTTAAAGTTTAAGTTATGGAGAAGGTGAGATTGTCAGTAATGGGAGCGAGTGGCTAGGGTAGAATGAAGAAGGAATTGAGAGATCTGAGTTTTGAAATTTTCATCTACATGGATATTGAAATTACCAAGAATTATCAAAGCAGACATTTAGGGAATTAAACACATAATCTAGAATTATATCTTCATGGCATGAGAAGACCGACTTGAATGTCTAAAAATGTCTGCAATATGGAAAGATACTGGATGGTTTACTCCAATGACATAAGATTCAAAGGTGAATAATTTGAGGAAGAATAGAAGAAGGTTCTGGAAGTAGCATTGGGTAGCAAGGCAGAGAGATGCAGATACTAGCAATTTAAAATCAACAGAGTGCACAGAAAAGTCATAGATATATGAGCAGGGCACTGCAGCATGTGTGGAGAGTCATTGGATTTTGGTGCATTTTTGCAGAAAGTGTTATATATTAAGATAATTGAAGATTCTGGTTGAGTTGCTTGGCTCTAAATTGTATTCCCTTAGAGTCTATATACCTGAAATTTACTCTCAGATTATATCTATTAGAACTATTTTGAGGAAAATAATATTTAATCTTGTAGTTATGAAGAATTATTTTTCCAATATAAAATATTAACACAATCCCAAACAACAGTTAGTGTGTTAATTACTAATATCCACGGAGATTTAGATTAAATTAGACTTAACATCTGCATCAATCAAAGTGTAGTTAAACGTCAGAAGCAATACTATCTATGACTATACTGAAAAGTACTGGTATGTAGTTCACTGCCATGTTATAAAGACAGTAAATAAGAACAAGAGAAGACATCACATTTTAATCCTACTAATCCATGTTTACGATTTTATTAAATAAAAGATCAAACTTTTCCTATTTAGTAATATTTTATAAACGATTATGTATTTTTGTCATTAAGTCTATAGGACATAAATGAAAATGAAGCTAAAGTATTAGTTGACCCAGAAAAATAAAAATAAGTTCCACAGATAGCAAATGAAGAAATGTGAAAACAATGCATTCCAATTATTGATTCTCAATTTTTGAAACTCCTGCTGATAACTATCCCAAAATGCATACATATGAGTAAATGTGCTATTGTTACACATAATTAACAGCATTATAGCATCGTATAGTGAAGGGATGAATATTTGTCTTATTCTGTTACAGGGGAGCAGAATTTTCCACCCCAAAATGTGTTTCTTTGGCTTGATTATTTTTAAGAAAAAAAAACTCAGGAAGAAACTTTGACCTTCTTCCTAACTGCCTAAAAGAATTTAAGGTAGAAGGCCTGTTCTAGGAAGCAGCTATCACCGTAGACAACTATAGTATAATACGAACTAGGTGTGGTAGACAGGGAGGAACCTAGCAAGGCTTGTTTGATCAAAGTCCTCTCCATGTACCATTGTCTCTTCAAGGCATGGTCAACATTTGTTTACCAAACATTTACTTTTCCATCTCCATGTGGCTTGCCTTCCTCCCCTTTGAAGTCCTAAATCACTACTTCCAACATCCTTCTTTGTCTTTAGCTGAAGATGTTATTGGCTTTGGCCGTTTTGGTGAATTTCTCAGTTTTCCTAGGTTTCTCCCATGTATACATGTTATTAAATTTGTTTGATTTTCTCCTCTGATTCTGTCTTATGTCAAGTTAATTCTTAGACCAGCCAGAAGAACCTAAAAGAGTAGAAGAATATTTCTTCCTCCCCTACACTGCACATATCACAGTATTGAATGCGAGTCAAGTAACTCTCTGCTTCTAACCATGCACACTCTACAGCCAACCTACACTGGAGATTTTGTTCCACCAACCGAGAGGTGCCTTCACACCTTGCCTTTGCACATATTGCCTCCTGAACCCTTCTCTATACATTTTTACATCTCCCCGGCATGCTATTTTATCTTTCAAATTTCCACTCCAATATCAATCTACCTTAGAATGAATGTCAAAATTGAACTTGCCACAGCACTTGCTCTGTGGTTGCTTGTTCACAATTTTATTTGGAATTCCATTTACTTTTATTATACTCATACACTTAAGTGACTGTTCCCTTGGATAAAATGCACACTTCAGCTGAGAAAACCTCACAAGCTGGCTTATATATTCCATACTAGAACAATGTCTGACACATAATGAGTGCTTCATAATTGTTGAATACTTACTTAATTTTGTCTTTCTTTTTTTCTTTATTCTGCAAGATCAAGAGATCTTACAAATAGACTGAAATTCTCCTATTCTAGATGAGAAAATAGTTTCCCCCTCAGGGATTTTGTACCTGGAATGTTCTTCCTCTGTCTCTTTGCATGGTTGGCTCCTTCTTATCTTCCACCCTGACTGTATATCTATTACCTTAGAACAAATTCAAAGACAAATACTGATCATGTGAGTTACAGAGATTATTCAAGTTATAGAAAAAATTCCATTATCAAGCACCAGGTTTTGAATTGATTCTTAAATTATAAGCATCAAGGGTTTTTTTCCTCTCTATAATTTCACTTTCTGTCACAAAGTGCAGCAATATCTATAATTACAGGCCTTCAGTGGGTCTAAGTCATCATGATCTAATATTCAGCTCTAGGCTGTCTACTTCATGGATCATTTTGGCAACATTTTAATTCCATGCAGATTTTCCCCTCCAACCTAGCATCATTTTGAACCTCTGCTGACATTCTGTTAATTATTCTTTGTCAAAGAATTTGCTGATGTACTATGAAATAAGTTTATTATTAGCCTAAGAAAAACTTGATTACAAATGTAAGCCGGTACTATAAATAAACCAAACATATTACCAAGTCAATTTTCAACAAAATATCTATTTTCTATCCTCCTTTTAATTTGTATCATAATTGCTAATGCTTAATCTAAACAAGTCAATTTAAAGAATAGTTCTAACAATGTTATGTACTGATCTGAACTCTAAAATGAGCCAGGAATACAACTTTTCTACCAATGAAGTATAAGATAGGAAAATATATTAAGTACCAATATTTCTTAGACTTAATAGAGATTTTAATGTGGAACCCCATGTTGCTGATGGTTGTTTACTTATTAAGTGTAAGTGAAAAAACAAATTTCTTTAAATTCAGGTAAATGAGGTAGAAAAATTGTTAATGTTGATTTTCCTCCACTTATATGAATGTGCTTTATATGTGAAATCAGTATATTTAAATAATTTCTATGATAAAGGGTCAATGAATGTGCTACTTCAAAGTTGTACAAAACAGTATTTTAAAGTGAAACTAGAAAGATCCTTTTGATAAGTAATTTTAAGTAATCATTTTGCTTCAAAAACTGCCTAGCAATAATTAAAAAATCAGCATAGCAAAACATAGGATGTAATAAGGCAGACTCAATTTCACCTGTAATGTTACATTGAAAAATAATAGCGAGTTTGACAGGAAGAAAATGCCATGAGGTTACTATAAGAAAGAAAGAAAAATAATAATGCACTGTTTAAAAGAATAAAGAAGTTACAAAATTACAATGGTTCATATATTAAGAAGTTGTATTTAAAAACATGTTTTTTTACCTCAGTAGATAGTGATTTTCAATTGAAAATATCTAGATAGTTGGAAGAATATAGAACTGGATCAGAATGAAAGGTTGATTATGTTTATAGACTCAATTATGAGCTGAGCTACATAGTATTTAAGATGAAAGAATAATAATTACTAACTTTGGCTTATCACTTTAGAGTTAGAGATCTTCTTACTCATAGTCTAATTTGACATTCAAAATGACCCTGTCTGATGGTCACTGATCTTATCCTCCTTTTGTTTATGAAAACTTCAAAAGAAATATTGGGTGGATTGTCTGAAATCATGTAACCAATAATTTCTACAATTTCTTGTTTTTTGTTTTTTTGGGGGTTTTTTGGTGAGTAAGATTGGCCCTGAGCTAATATCTTCTGTCAATCTTCCTCTTTTTGCTGAGGAAGATTGGTCCTGAGCTAACATCCTGCCCATCTTCCTCCATTTTGTATGTGGGACACCGCCACAGCATGGCTTGATGAGTGGTGTGTAGGTCCACGCCTGGGATCAGAAGCTGTGAACCCCAGGCTGCCAAAGCAGAGTGTGTGAACTTAACCACAACACCACACCAGGCTGGCCCCAATTTCTAGAGTTTTGACTTGATATCAGGTCTCCTGAATCTGGACCCCAAGGGCTTTCAGCAGACACAAATGGTATGAACCTTCTAAGTGGATACCATTGCTGAGTTTTTGGTGTTACGCATTCAAGTTATGAATTTTTTGTTGTTGCTGTTGCTTGGTGTGTGTGTGTTTGTTTGTTGTCTATTCCGATGGAAGAATCTGTTGCCATGGAAATTGTTTGTGTCACCGTGGTTCTTACAGAGCCCAGAAGGCACTGGGAGTTAAAACACTTCTAGCCTCAGTGTTACCAATAATTTCACTGTGATTAAACAAATCACAACTGCTCTTTATTTACATTCTGATTTGTAAAATTATGAGGCAGTTAACTTATTTTTCAGGTACCTGTAAGCGCTAAAAGCTACTCTTCGGATTCTTCACTCAATTTCACCATGGAGATAGGGGGGATTTCCCCCTACATCACCAAGCAATTCTCAGGACACCAGCTGGGTGTCCTACAATTCAATTCAATTCAACTCAAATCTGACACTATTTACTCTATCTACCCAGATAGCATCAGTTTCCACAGGTTAAGGATTCAGTCCTACAAGACGGCCCTCCCCCACATAATTCAGACACCAGTGACAACCCCAGATTGTCACCTGTGCTTCTGACTGACCTGACTATAGATCAGAGGTACCCAAGACCCTTTTCTTGGATTCAACTAATTTACTAGAGTGGCTCACAGAACTCAGGAAACCTGTTTGCTCACCATATTACCAGTTTACTAAGGAAGGATACAACTCAGGAACAGCCTGGTGGAAGAGACACATAGGGCAAGGTATGGGGAAAGGGCGTGGAGTTTCCATGCTCTCTGAGTGCACCACTCTCCCCAATCTCCAAGTGTTCATCAACCTGGAAGCTCTCCCTAATCCAGTCAATTTGAATTTTTATGGAGGCTTCATTACATAGGCATGATTGATTAAATCATTGGCCATTGGCAACTGATTCAACCTCCAGCCTCTCTTCTTTCCCTGGAAGTCAGGAGGTGGGACTGAAAATTCTAACCCTCTAATCACAACGTTGGTTCTTCCTGGCAACCAGCTTCCACCCATGGGTGCTTTCCAAAAGTCATCTTCATTAACACGAACCCAGTTGTAGTGGAAAGGGGTTTGTTATGAATAACAAGACACTCATTTCACCTTTACAGCCCTGAAGTGTCTTCAGGAACTCAGGAAAAGAGACCAAATATTATTACAAAAGATGCTCCATTGCTCTTAACCCTCAGGAAATTTCAAGAGTTTTGGGAGCTGTGAGCCAGGAACTGTGGATGAAGACCAAATATATATGAGAAATATATTTTGGGGGCTGGCCCTGTGGCTTAGCAATTGAGTGCGTGCACTCCACTACTGGTGGCCTGGGTTCGGATCCTGGGCGTGCACCGACGCACCGCTTGTCCAGCCATGCTGAGGCCGCGTCCCACATACAGCAACTAGAAGGATGTGCAACTATGACATACAACTATCTACTGGGGCTTTGGGGAGAAAAAGGAGGAGGATGGGCAATAGATGTTAGCTATTCATACGTGAAGTCCTAACCTCCCGTTCCTTAGAAAGTGACTGTATTAGGACATACGGTCTTTAAAGAGGTAATTAAGTTCAAATGAGGTCATTTGGATGGGCCCTAATCCAATCTCACTGGTGTCCTCACAGGAAGAGGAGATTTGGACACCAGCACAGAGGGTAGACCTTGTGAAGACATAAGGAAGTGATGGCCACCTACAGGCCAGGAGGGAGGCCTCAGAAGTAACCAGCCCTACTTAGATGTCTAGCCTCCAGAATCATGAGAAAACACATTTCTGTTGTTTAAGCCACCCAGTCTGTGGTGCTTTGTTATGGCAGCCCTAGCAAACTAATACAGTAAACTGTGGAGCTAAAAGCAAATAAAATAAATTATTTATTCATTGAAAACCATCTTTACGGCAGACACTGGTATAAGCACTAGGGAATTAAAACAGTCTAACCCCTAGTTGGTGAAGAGATAGTGGTCTAATTGAATATATTACTGAAAGGGTTCGAATGAGCCTCCCCAAAATGTGCCAGTTTGGCATGTGGACTACTTGGAGCTGAAGGCAATCAAGACCCAGCAGACTCAAATCACACCTTCACCTCTCCCTTAACTGCCCCAGAGAATTGAGACTGAAGAATTGGGCTGGCTCAGAGAGAGAGCTATTATCAGAGATAATTTTATCAGAATGACATATCTGTATGGCAGGGCACACATCTAATTGCCAAACATCTGCCCCCTTCTCGTCCTGTGAGTTACCCTCATCCCCTTTGAAGCCTCAGACCTCTAGCCCATTTCTTAGCTCAGGATAGCATATAAGCCTCAACTGCCCGACTTGTCCTCAGGTCTTATATTCTTATGGGGCTCCTGTACATACATAATTAAGTTTGGTTTTTCTCCTCTTAATCTGTCTTATGTCAATTTGATTATTAGACCAGCCAAAGAACCCAAAAGAGTTGAAGGAAAAATTTTCCTCCCCTACATTGCCAAGTCAAAGTAAACCAGTTCAGATTAAAATCTACCAGCTAGCCATATGTTAAAACAGGATGAATTCAAGATCAGACCAGATGTGTTCCTAGGTAGTTATGGAATATTCTGTATCTTGTTTGTAGCGGTGGTTATGTAAATCTATACATGGAATAAAATTGTAAAATTGTATAGAACTATACACACACACACACACAAGTGAGAGTATGTAAAAACTGATGAGTTCTGAATAAAGTCTATAGTCTAGTTAAGTATTGTACCAATGTCAAGTTCTTGGTTTTGACATTGTACCATAGTTGTGTAAGTGGTCATCACTGAGGGAAGGTTTATAAAAGTTACAAAGGAATCTCTGTAAAAATCTGTAAAAGCTTGGTAAAGCTTACAAAGGAATCTATTTTTAAAACTTGTAATTCTATAATGATTTCAAAATACAAAATTAAAAAAAATCTCTAATGTAAAAATTTTGTGTGTGTGTGGTTTTGCCTTTATACATAGTACACAAGCTTGTTAAAATAATGTAATCTGAACTATAACAAATACATCGGCCTAATAATTATAAAAGCCAAAGGTTACACAGAAATTAAGAGGTATTTTAAAAATTTTCCTAAATATTCTTTTATCCATAGATGAATAAAATATTTATTCATATCTTAAATCTGTCATAGAACTATTCATCCAGTTTTCGTTCAACAACTATTAGTTGAAAATTTACTAAGTGCTTAAAGTTTATTTGATAAACATTGTCTGGATTGTGTTTTGTAATGCTGAAATAGCTATATAACAATAACCATAGCAGGGAAATTAGCAAACAGGGGTACTGAGAGGAGTAGCCCTAAATTTTGACTTTAAATAACTATCACAGAGGACGAATGGATACCTGAGCTACTATATGTCAACAAGTTTATAGAGAAAAATGAGACAATTCTCACTCACATGGTAAAATATAACTTTATGGCCTCATTATAGATGATATTCCATTTTTATGTTTGAATTTTTCATGTTAACTTAATACAAAGTAGCAGCATAATAAACATTTTATAACAAATCAGGTCTTCTTATTCCTTTAATAAGAAGAATCAAATGGTCTGAACAACTATTGAAATACTAATGGTAATTTCATAACTACTTGGGAATGTTATATTTTTCTTTGTTATCTATATCAACTATCTACATTTCTAGGTTCTTTGATTTTGTAAATCTCTCTCCCATCACTTTTGAGATGAAGATGCTCTCTCATAAAAACTCTGTTCTTGAAATTTACATATTTAAAAAATATAATCATAATAACTAATATATTATAGAAGTTTGTTTTTGTCATTTATTCACACTAGTTTAACAGAAGAGGGCTTCTCCTACTGTAATAGGATTTAATTCTTAAGAGTAGTATATTTCTGTAAGTACAAATAACTTTAAATATTCAAAATAAGCACTGTTGAAAACATATGTGATATTTAGGGGCAATGAAACATTTTTAAAAGTATAATTACAGAGAGTGCTTTGTTCCTTTTATGTTTCAGATTTCTTCTACTTGTTTTGCCTTGAGTTAAAAAAAATGCTTTTGATCATATTCTTTTTGTAGTGTTTGGAAGCCTTTGGAGAGAGAGGAGTGTTGTGCTTGTAGAATCATTTATAGGGAAACTAGTATGTGAATCAAAATAGTGCTGCACCAGTCCCATTTTATTTTTCTAGCCAGTGTTCCTGAATTCAGTAATATGCGATTATAGTAACTGCCAAAATGAACACTAACTCAATAGAAATAAGAAAACAGGCCTGGCGTTCTTGCTTCTGGAAAGTAATTACATAGCTGCATCAAGAATATAAGAATCATCATGTAAAAAATACTAAAGCTAAGCTATAGTATTTTTATCATAAAAAATTCTATGGCATGACATAAAGGCTATTTGGACTGTTATGTGTAGAGCAGGTCAACACAAAACTATTCAACATAATGTGTCTGTAAATATCTCTGACTTGCTCTTTCAGTGTTGTGTGTAGGCTTTCTTAGAAGGCTAATTTTAGTATGACATGAGAGATAGAGGAAACACTTTTAAAAGTGTTTTTTACTTTAGAAACTCTGCCTCAGTTAGGATTGTGGTTACTGCCCACCGAAAATCAGTCTTCTCCTTTGTATTAGTAGCCTGTATAGTTTTGCAGTTTCCAGAACATATCTAAGTCCTTCTGGCACTCACATAAAAAAAAAACACCCTAGGGTTACCCAGGGATGGTGTGAGCATTCGTGGGAAATGACCAGCTCTTACTCTAGCAATTCACAGGTGAAGAACACCCGACAATTGTATGATGCTCCACCTTGGAGGATCAGACAATCTCATCAATGCATTTCTTCCTCTTTCTCAAGGGAGACCGCCCGCAAGAGAACTCTCCACTCATGAAGTAACAACAGTCTTGTAGATCAGATGTATTAATATTTACTATTAAAAATAATTTTGTGTTTACAAAAATAAGTACTTAAAAATTTAAAGAAAAATATTAATGTAAATATCTTACATACTTTCACAAACTATTCCAAACAACAGAGTAGAAACAATACCTTGTTGGGAATTAGATCCAGGTTCTAGTCAGCCATGTTCCTAATTTGAGGGAGTGACTGGCTATTGTAGCGGTGGATTAAGACCGCATAGGTCCCATTCGCTTCTGTTAGCATAATATTCAAATTAGCTCACTGTGGAGATATACAGAATGACTTCAGAAGCATACAAAAATTACAGATGCTGACTCCCTTCCACAAATCTGAAGGGCCTCCCTCTGAAAGCATTGGAACCAGACTGGAACCACATGCTGTTTTTATTTGCGATGGCTCATCTGATGATGCCTTCAGAAAGGGATGAAAAAACCTGTAATTATTTTTGTGTATTAATTGTTGCCCAGTTCTAGGTACATAACTTGAAGTGGAGAGAATTCTAACATTCCCTATACCCCTTTCCAGAAATATTTGGTGATACTCACCAATATCAACAAATACTCGTCATTTTATTTAAGAGAAGATTTTTGTATGCCTTGGCAATTACTTTATAAGGATGGCTCTATAGATTATTTTTTTCTCTAGAAAAGCATTCATTTCATCTAAAATTTTTCATTTATTGGCATAAAGTTATGTGTAATATACTCACAATTTTGTGTATTTACTCTCTGAATTTATTTTCCTCTTTTTGATTTCTAAGGTTGTGTGTGTATATAAGCGATCAGACTTGCCAGTAGTTATTTTATTTTTTACCAAAAGATTAACGTTGGGTTTTACTGAACAATACTAAAGTTTTCTATTCTATTTAAAATTATTTTCCTTTGTCTTTCAAAATTTCTTATGTTTGAGTTTATTTTATAGAATAGATTCTCATAAAACAAAACTTTAGTATTAGTTAAATGTTAATTTTACACATTTTCTATTTTTAATTTGCACATTTTTCTGAGTTATGTTAATCGTATCACATAGGTAATATTCCTCTTGTTAAATGAGTAATTTGAATTTTAATTTTCTTCCTCTCCAAGAGTTATTTACAACAGTGTATTTTATTTTATTTAATAGTGAAATATAATTTTGGCTTATATTTTGCATTTTGAATAAGTATGGAGTAAAAATGGGCTTTTTCTTTTTAAATTATTTGAGATTTCTTTTAAAACCTAATACATGGAAACTGTCTATTAATGTTTCTGTAAGTATTTAAAAACTGCAAATGCTAGGCTTGTGCATATAAGGTTCCATATACATCTATTAGATTAAGATTTTCAATCATGTAAATCAAATACTTTTCATCCTATTCTTTTTTTTTTCGAATTTATTATTATTATTATTTTTTTTTTTGTGAGGGAGATCAGCCCTGAGCTAACATCTGCCAATCCTCCTCTTTTTGCTGAGGAAGACTGGCCCTGGGCTAACATCCACACCCATCTTCCTCCACTTTACATGGGACGCCGCCACAGCATGGCCTGACAAGCGATACGTTGGTGTGTGCCTGGGATCCGAACCAGCAAACCCTGGGCTGCTGCGGCGGAGCACGCACTTAACCGCTTGCGCCACTGGGCCAGTTCTTCATCATATTCTTTTGTTGCTGTTGTCTACTCAATCTATCATTTCTGAAAGAAGTATGTTCAATTTCTTCTTTTTTGTTATGATTTTCATTGTTATATTTCATATCCAGTTACATGCATGAAAGTCCATGGATATTACAAATTCTTAGCACATTATCTCAAAATAATTGTCTTAGTCTGCTCCAGATACCATAGCAAAATACCATAGACTGGGCAGCTTAAACAATGGAAGTTTATTTCTCACAATTCTGGAGGCTGGCAAGTTCAAGATCAATCTTCTAAATATATCCAGAATTCTACCACTTTATCCTACCTACCCCAACTGATACCATTATAGTCCAAGCTGTCATAATATCTGGGTTACTACAGGAGTCTCCTCATTCATTGGTGTGTGTTCACCCATGCACTCTTATTGTCTATGTTCTACAGCTAGACTAATTCATTTGAAATCCAAATAAAGTTATGCAAATCTTCTCTTTAAAACCCTATAATATGTCCCTATTTCATAAAGAGTAAAAGAAAACATCCTTATGATGACCTACAAAGGCTTATATGATCTGGTCCCCTTGTTACCTCTCTAACTTCATCTCCTCCTTCTTGGACATTGTTCACTTAACTCCAGTCACACTTGCCTCTTGACTGATCTCGAAATATGTCTATGACATTAGCATTAGTTACACTTTCATCCTCTTTCATCTTATCTCGAAGATCACCTTCTCCATATTCGCAAAATACGTCACGCTATTCAAAATCACAAATCATCTCCTTTTCCAATACTCCTGATGCCCCTCATGACACTCATTTATTTCCATGTATTTATCTTATAAAAATTCTTAAGATGTGGTCTGCAGCACAAGGGGGTCCTGGAGACCTTCATAGGTCATCCGTAACACCAAAACTCTTTTCATAATAATATGATGGTATTATTTGCCTTTTTCACTGCACTGTCATTTGCATTGATGATGCAAGAGCAATGGTGGGTAAAACTGCTGGCATCTTGGCACAGATCAAGGGATGGCACACTCTGAACTAGTAGACTAGTTGACCGCATGTATTAGTAGTCATTGCATTCTTCACTACCACACAACTATAATTTTTGTAAAGCCAGGTTCATTTGAGAATGCTCTTGATGAATCAACAGCAATTATTAATTTTCTGGATCCTCGAGTAGACCTCATTTTAATATTCTGTACGATGACATGGGAAGTGTGCATAAAATATTTCTGCTGCGCAGTGGTTATCTTGAGGAAAGCTCTGTGCAATTGTTTGAGACGCTAGTTGAACTGGCCACTTTTGCTGAGGAAGATTCGCCCTGAGCTAACATCTGTTGCCAATCCTCCTCTATTTTGTATGTAAGCCACTGTCACAGCATGGCCACTGATAGATGAGTGGTGTAAGTCCACGCACAGGAACCAAACACGGACCGCAAGAGTGGAGCATGACAAGTTTAACCACTAGGCCACTGGACTCGCCCTGAACTGGCCACTTTTTAATGAACATTTATTTTTACTTGAAAGAACAAGTGACAGACAAACTGTGGTTATTTGGACTTGGATATTTCTTGAAAATGAACCAAGTGAGCCTGTTGTTTAAAAGAAAACACCTGACAGAATTTCTTGCCTGTTGCATGGGTCTCAGATTGTTGATAGTAATGTTCTTGGCTAGGGATACCTGAGTCACTCACCTGGGCCTGTATTTACTCAGAGCAAGCCCCACAAACATACCTCACCACCACCACCAGGGCCAGTGTTATTGCTGGATCATCCTTTGTGGTTCTTACGATTTCAGGACGTACCTCAGCAAAACCATCAGGGAACTTTGAATAACAAGATTTATTACTCATGAGTCCTAGAGGGTACACGGCACATCTGAGTGCGGCATAGCAGGGTTGCAGGTAGAGAGAGAGGGAAGGACCATGGACCTGGGGCTCTACCTTTAATGGGGTCCAAGGGTGGGATGCCTAGGGTTTTGTGGGTTCACTCTTTATTGGTGAATTTAAAGCATTAGAGTGAGAATTAGGGCATGGGAGGAGAAAAGTGGGCTCGCCTAAGCAGTCAGTTATCCAGGTTACCCAGGGCTTTCTGAAAGAGGAACTTCATGGGTGGGACAGCCTAGCTCCTTATTTAGTTGTTTTACTAGTAGCTATGTCATCCAGCTGGCAATATGTTTATTCCAGATGGGTGTCTTTGAAATGGATGCCTCGGCAACCAGAAGCTTATTGTCAGGCACTTACATTATAATAAAAAAGCTTAATGCTGGGCATTTATGCTACATTGCCAATAATCCAATTCAAGTTTTAAGAAAAAAATTAGAATTTTGGAAAATTTGTATCAGTGTCCCAGTGTTTAATGACTTTTCTTGATGAAATTGGTAGTGACTTTTTATACTGTATAATGAAATGTGTCAACATAAGAAATAATCAGTGTTTTCTTAACGGCCAGTACATGAAGTTACAAAATCATGCATGTCTGAAAGATCCATTCAAAGTGCAAGAATCACCAGTGGATTTTAATGTAAGAGAAAATGAAGAATTCATTGATATGGTTTCAGATTCCACACTGCAAGCAAACTCTAAGAAACTAACAGTTATTGAGTTTTGCTGTTATACAAGAAAGAGATAACCACAATCATCCGAAAAGGCTATTAAAACACTTGTCTCTTCCAACTACATAACTGCAGGAGGCGAGCTTTTCTTCAAAGAAAACAATATATCACAATAGATTGAATGAAGAACCAGATATATAAATCCAGTTATTATTTAATTAGTCAGATATGCAAAAAATTAGATTTGCAAAAATGTAAAACAATGCCACTCTTCTCACTATTTTTATATTTTGGATTTGTAAACTATAGGATTTTCCATAAAAATATATTATGGTAACCTGTACTAGGTTAATTATTGCTACTTTTAAACAAATATACATATTCTGAAAGTCTATTTTAATATTTAATATAATAAATAATAAATATGATCAACATAGACAAAAGCTCTTTGTAATCTGTAATCATTTTTAAGAGAGTACAGAAATTCTGACTCCAAAATATTTGAGAACAACTCTTCTAATATACTATTATTAATTTGTTCATCATGCTGATTGTGTCTTGACCTATACCAGTTATTTATTGCTGTATGACAAACCACTCAAAATCTTGGTGGCTCAACCAACAACTCTCTAGCCTCTGAATTACCAGGGATTTCTGCTGGGCAATCTGAGCTGAACTCACTCATGCATATGCAGCTCTGCTTTGAAGGTTAGCTGGAATTAGAAAATAAACTCAAAAGGGAAAGCAATTTTTGACATTTTTGTCTACCAATGTGTCCTCATTGCCTAGAAGTGCCCTTCTCATAGTGTGTGGTCAATAAATATTTGTAAGACAGCAAAGAATATGCAAGAGGTGTTAATCTGATAGAAATTAAATGTCATGTCATTGTTTGTTCTCTTGGACATTGAAACATACTATCCTTTGCTAGACAAAAATTCCAAATACAATTTAAACTCTTTGAGAATCAGAACTAAACCTGACACATAATAAGTCCTCAATACATATTTCTTGTATTAATAAGGAGATCTCCTCCATGAATGAAGAAAAATAAAAATATTTAAAGAAATAGAAAAATTATGATATTTGAATAACTATTTATATACTTAATGTTTTAGTTAATACATCTAAAAAACATAATTATGTAGACAAATATGTTACAGAGAAAAAATAAACTAATTGTGGATTATGTAGAACACAAGCATAGAAAGGAAGATGAAAAAGGAAGACATGTTAATGCTTGCTTAATCTTTTCTTTTTTGCTCTGTATTTACTCTTTTATTCTCTATCATTTTACACATCAGAGAGAGAGCAGTGATTCTAGAGATTCTCAAAGAAAAATTAAATCACCAATTGTTAATTGCACTATTATCCATAATTTTGGAAAATGCAAACAACAAAAATCTTTGCAGAGCAAAATCAATTATCCAAATGATGACATTAAATAATAATTATTAAATTATCATGTAATTTTTAAAAAACCAAAGTGCAAAATACCAAATTGACAGTATACTAAATGTATGTAAATAAATTTCTGACCAGAGATATTATTGTCACTTCTGAATGTGCACTGACTTTTTGTAGCTGTTCTTTCTTTAATTGCTGCATGAAAATAATATTTGCAAGAGAGATTTTGGTCACCTCTGAGAAAAGGTATGCTTCGTAGTATATGTGCCCTTTATTATAGAAAATCCTCATAAACAATATTCTCTAAATCATCATGTACACCTCAGGACCAGTGGGAATATAGTTAGACCCAATTTTTTTTTTTTTTTTTTTTTTAGATTTTTTTTTTATTTATTTATTTATTTTCCCTCCAAAGCCCCGGTACATAGTTGTATGTCATAGCTGCACATCCTTCTAGTTGCTGTATGTGGGACGCGGCCTCAGCGTGGCCGGAGAAGTGGCGTGTCGGTGCGCGCCCGGGATCCGAACCCGGGCCGCCAGCAGCGGAGCCCGCGCACTTAACCACTAAGCCACGGGGCCGGCCCTAGACCCAATTTTTTAAAGATCAGAGTTATAAGACATTCTTCTTGCCCAAGGTTTCACAGTGGGAGATGATAAAATATGCTTGGCCTAGTGGCCTCTGGGTTAGCCTTGGCTACTTGTCTAGAGCAGACAAAATCTTCTGAAGACCACAAAGGGTGTGGGTTTTTTAAAAGTGTTCTCAGCTGAAATGTGATAGTTACAACTGCACTCAGTTCTGTAATTTGACTAAAATATCTGTCATATAGAAGAGCAATCATATTGACCTTTCTGGGGCTTTTGGATAAGTTCTACATAAAAGAAACCACATACGTTTCAGACCTTAAATTATAGTTAAAAGCTTGAAAATGTGTAGGCTAACGCAAAACAATTACAATTTTCATTCATGAGCTGAGCTATTCGATCAGATAAGTACTATTCACATGTTCCAATCAATACAGATAAAATGCAAAATTAAAAATCAGACATAGTCCATAGATCAAAAAAGCCATCTCATTCATAATTGTGTTCTTTTGATACCTGCTATTTGCCTAACACAAGCAATTTTGTGCGATGTTATAGGAAAAGAATCAGGAGATTATTGAATCTCCTAGAGAGAAACAGCAGAAATTCTATCTAAGCTATTCTTGATTATTCCATATTCTTGAAATTTTGCTCCTGCAGAAAAAGAATACTAGCATATTTTCCAATCTCACATTAATTTTTCAGTGAACCAATTTAGAGCTAATAAGCATAGGCTATTTTTATATATTATTTTTCAGGCCACATTACTTCACACTGCTGTTAACTGAATCATGGATAATAAAATAGCATGTGATTACTCTCCTTTATACTTATAGGATGCTTCTGAACACGGACAATTAAAAAAAAAACTTACCCTGCTAAAAGAACTTTGAAGTAAGAAAAAGAGAATATATAAACTATAGCAATTGAAAAAAAACATGCCTTTGCCAATATGTCGGTTTTCTGAAAATTTAGACAGAAAGTCATTTGTAATTTCTGGAAGTAAGTTAAGATTAAGAAGAAAACGTATTTTTAAAAATATAGTTTATATGTTTTTAATAAATGTGTACTGTCCTAAAATATTATTTTTCATAGGTATATCTATATACACAGATATGCGGATGTGCACACATGCACTCGCATACACACACACACACACAAACTACGTATTCTTCTCTAGAACATAGAAGTTTATAAAGTTAAATTCTCAAAATCAATAACTTCTAATAACTTCAAAAGGAAAATAAATTAAAAAATGAAATGTATGATTTTATTTCTCCCAAATATTTTAAGATGTTTCTTTATACCACAGTCATAAATAGAGGAAGCTCGCGTATGTCAACTGTAATAAATTTCATCAACCCAAAAAATGTCATGTGAGTTTTTTTTTTTTTTTTTAAAGATTTTTTTTATTTATTTATTTTTTCCCCCCAAAGCCCCAGTAGATAGTTGTGTGTCATAGCTGCACATCCTTTTAGTTGCTGTATGTGGGATGCTGCCTCAGCATGGCCAGAGAAGCAGCGCGTCGGTGCGAGCCCGGGATCCGAACCCGGGTCGCCAGCAGTGGAGCGCACTCACTTAACCACTAAGCCACGGGGCCAGCCCCGTCATGTGAGTTTTTAAAACTTTACTTTTTTGGTGACGATATTCTCCTCACCCGTCCTACTTAGCATGACTGTGTTCTTTATAGTCCAGCTCAAACTTCATCTCCTTGAAGTCTTCCCTGATCAACTTAGCAGAAATCTCTTCCATCAACAAGCAGCTATGGGACTTTTAGTTACCCTCACTTAGTTTTTCATACGCTACGGATATGATACTTATTTGTATGTTTGTCTTATTTCTGTATTCATTTATTCATTCATTTGCCAATTCCTGCTACATTCTGGTTACTGGTGTAGACACTGGGGCTATATCTTGAACAAAATGAACTTTGAGTGTACTCAAGAACTTTTCTTTGTACTTTAGGCAAACAATAAAAGAGTAATTATTTGTGTCAGCCTTTAAGCAGTGTAAGAGGAAACCAAGCAATGGGTAAGTGGGTAAGGATGCTATTTCCTACAGGGTGGCCTAGGAAGGCCTTTCTGATCTGGTGCCTTGTCTCATCTGCTTTGTGGAACTGTCACATACTTGTCACATAGTGTGACAAGGCTTATATTTCTTCATACAGCCTCCAGGGTTCCCCGCGCTTACAGGGAATGCCTACACCCAGTCATACCCATTTACAGTGTTTTCCTTCTATAGAGAGAAGTGTAGCACTTCTGGCCTCTCAACTCCTCACTCATCCCCCCATAATGGCATGCGTTCAGTTTAGGATAATGATCCAAGCTTAGCTCTGTCCTTTCCTCTCCTCTCCTTGGCAACTGGCTTCTACAAAGAGCATGCACCCTTTATCATTCCCGGTCATTTTGTGAAGACCCGACCCTTGTGAGAGAAGACACAGGATGGTTCCATACTGTTATTGACTGAGTGGCTCTGTCTATACCTAGGGTCTGTAATTAAAAAGATCACTAGCCCACAGATATAAGTCACAGTCTTAAATGTCTACTTCATCATTTATAAATGCTATATTTTGTTCCCATCTGCTTAACTCACTTCTTTTACTTCTCAATTCATTTGGAAACCATGAGGAAGATAGAGATTATTCAAAGTACCATATTTAGGAACTATGTAGAAAGGACACGTCTAGGAAAAAAAGGTCTAGAAAAGAAGAAACAGATGAAGGAAGAAACCCAGGAGTACTTCTTATCAAGGGATCTAAATAACATTAGCTCATTTGACAAAGGGAGAATCAGCCGTTGGTTTAAATACCTCTGAAAGACTGAGTAAAGTGAGGAGATAAAAAGTATGTACCTTTGGACTTGGCAACATGGAACTCATTTGGAGCAATGGAAAGGATAGTTTCAGTGGAGTGGAGAAGGAGAAGGCTGTGTTGGAGTGAGATGAAGAGTGGAAAGGCAGGGAGCAAGCACCAACAACGTGAGGATTTGTGTTTGGCAATGCTGTATGTAGATGCTGAAGGCTTTTGTGAAACTAGGGAAGAGTTTTATTTTTAACAAATTTTTGGAGTAATTGTATGCCAATGAGATTATATATTAGAGAGAATCATATTGATGATATATATGAGAGAGGGTTGAAAACCAAAGGAGTGAAGTCTGAGTACAGGAGAGTCTGGGATCAGAGACCATGTGGAGTAACTGGCCTTCAGTAGAAGAGATACTTTATCCATGGGACTAAATAGGAAGAAGATGGTTCCAGCCACACATTAGAAAGATGAAAAATCTCCTCCCTATCTAACCTTATAATCATAACAAAGTATGAACTGAGAACATGAGTTGGAAGGAGATGTAATGGGGAAGGTGGAATTAGAAATCTGGGCACATGAGAAAATGTGCATAATACCTTTTGCTGAAAATTGGAAAACAAACTTTAAAAAGTTAACCATAAAAACAAAGTGGAATTACTGGGTATGGTGGAAGACTTATTTGAGTTTGCTGTGAATTTACTGTAACACTATTCTCAGATCTATGATTTTTGCCAAGGATTCTCCTTTGTAATGAAGCCAACTTAGAGACCTGTCTTTCTAGAGTTGTATCCTCCAGGTTTTATTCTCTCCTTCTTCCTCAGTGTCTCATCTTATCCTACCTCCTCTTTATTTTCTCCTTTATTCAATCATTTCTTACAGAAATAACCTTACTACCAATGACGTAATTAAATTAGCTACTATATGTGAAAATATTTAGCAGTGTTCCTGACAAACAATAGTTTAATTCTGGTTAAATGCTAGATTTTTTTCTAGAGACATAATTTCCTTTGAGGGCAAACTATTCACCTAATGGAGAGTGAATTCTTGAGCAAGTGCTATGTTGCTTCTTAAATATTACATGGAAACAGCTGCTAATCAATTATATAAAAATTTATTTAGACTGATTCCTGCTATATTCCCAATAAAAGCAAAGCACTTAATTAAATCTATCAAATGTTTTAGTAAATGTTTTCTTTAAAATTCTAGAGTCCTGAATTAGAAGACTTTTACTAAATTAATAATAGCTTGTTGAACACAAAGTAGGATTCCATAAAGCCCTTTAGCTTAGTGTTAAGATTGAGAGATAAAACACCTAACACCATGTGAAAGGGAAAAACAAAATGTTTACACCGGCACTTCATTTCTTCAGAAAACTTTGCTAAATGAAAATAAACTGTATGTGAATGCTATGCACGATCAATATTCAACTTTCATTAAACATATATATTTGAGGATTTATATGTGAAAGTTGTGACAGAAACTGCTAAATTTTCACCAACATCAATTATTTTCTTTTTCCCTTTAGAATAGTTCTCTCAAATTTCACCTGGGCATATGGCCACAGAGAAGACATTTCCTCTCCTGGCTCCTCTAGCTCAAGCTGGCATGTGAGTAAGTTTAGGTCAATAAGAAATGGAGAAGGAATGAAAGGTGAAACCTCTCAATATCAATTTAAAAAGTAAAATCATGTTCTAGTTGGCATAAACATTGTAGCCGCTCAGTGAACACACTTCTTCTTCTTCCTCGCACACGGATTGATTTTATTTCCCAGCCCCCACTTGCAGGCAGGTGTTGCCACGTTGCTGCATTCTGGAGAACAGAAGGTGCTGGAAACGATCTGTGCCACTTCCACGGCTCCGTTAAGAGCTCCCAAATTGCTCCTTTTCCCCTAAACAGGCTAGAGGAAGACAAGCATGACAAGCCTGGAATTCACATGTTGACAGTAATGAAATCACAAGGAAGGGACCTGGATCCTTGAAGAACCTCTTAGAAGAGATCCACCCATTTGTTTAACAGGAACATTTGTTTGGAACTTCATGTGAATAGGAAATAAACTTCAAGTGGAAAATCCACTGAGATCCGGGGGTTTATCTTTGGGGCTGTAAGCATCACCTTCACTAAGAGTTCGTGCCCTCTCTTCCCCACTTCCCTAGGATGAAATAGATGCGCAGTTGCTGAACCAGCCTCCAAACCCCCGAGAATGACAGCAACCAGGCCCCTAAGGCATAGTCACCTCTAACTACACCACCATGGACTGATATGGACTGCCCTCCCACATCTGGACTCTTATTTGAAGGAAAAACTAATACCTAATATCTTTGAGACATTGTATCATGGGACCTCTTTGTTCCAGACATTTACCCTACACCCTAGTTCTCATAACTTAGCTCGCATCAGCATCATGAGTAGGGCTTGTTAAAACATAGACTGCTGTGAAACATAGACTTCAACATCCACATCGAAAGAACAGATACAAAGATAGCATTGCAGGAGAATATAGAGATTACCTATGTGACATTATGGTATCACAATTACTGACATAGATTTATGCATAAGGAATGAGTTATGAAAGAGTTAAAAAGCTAAACTTTGAAATATGGTTGTGACGCTAAACGTGCTACACTTAAATTACTCTTTGATGAAACAGGGCCTGTGCACCTATATTGAAGTGCACTCTATCCTCAAATGTGGCACACCTTGCCTTTACCTCAACTGTTCAAATATAAAACTGGGAACCTTTTAATCTAATAAATTTCATCAAACGTGGTAATGGTATTAGAATAATGGCTTTTCAATATTTGAATGCAATTATCTTTATTTCACTCCTTGCTCACCTTTATTGGCTTTAAAGCATTTTGGATTTTAAGGAAGTCTGAGAGGCCAAGTATATACACATATTTATGTCAATGGAAACAAAGCCAAGTGCGTGACCTGCTGATAATGGGTGTAGACTAATACATGACCTGCTGATAATGGGTGTAGACTAATACATGACCTGCTGATAATGGGTATAGACTAATACATGACCTGCTGATAATGGGTGTAGACTAATACATGACCTGCTGATAATGGGTGTAGACTAATACATGACCTGCTGATAATGGGTGTAGACTAATACATGACCTGCTGATAATGGGTGTAGACTAATACATGACCTGCTGATAATGGGTGTAGACTAATACATAGAATAGAAAGAGTGTTGAACCGGAACAAAAAGAATCAGTCACCATTCTTGACTCTGGTATTAATGGACAAGTCAATTCATACTGTTTGGCTTTTTCTCCTTCATTTATAAAATGACAACAATATTCTTGTCATGATGACCTCACTAAGTTTGTATTAAGTAGGTGGAAATGTTTTGCAAAGGGCAAACATGTTTACTTGGATGGCCCTGTTCATAATTTTTTTTTTTTTTCGGTGAGGAAGATTGGCCTTGAGCTAACATCTGTTGCCAAGCTTCCTCTGTTTTGTATGTGGGGTGCTTCCACAGCATGGCTTGATGAGTGTTGTGTAGGTTCGTACCCAGGATCCGTACCTGCTATCCCTGGGCAGCCAAAGCAGAGTGTATGAACTTAACCACCATGCCACTGGGCCGCCCCGGCCCTGTGTGAAATTTAAATATAGGTTAAGCCAAATGAACACATTCTTCTTTTTATTAAGAGTATTCTGGCCATTAATTTATTTTTGAATATTACCTATTTATCTAGAATAAGAAGCAAGGTAATTAGGAAAGAAGCCACTTGATGTGTATTTGTGTGTGTGCATATTTACTCCCTTATTTTACTTTTCCATGCCCATAAAGTGAAGAAAATATTGTTTGCAAACATGACAAATCTAAGTTTCCAAATGAAAACACTTACTCCAAAGGGAATGGTTTTGCTTTATACACAAATTAAAAACCAGCTGTGCCAGACTTTACAGAAAACATTACGCAGCAACTGATTTGTCCACAAATGAATCATTTCATCGAATGCCATGCGTCATGCTGCAGGTGGCATTTATTTTGACAAACAAGGTTTATTAAGGTGGTAGAATTAAAAAAATAAAACTTCCTCTGTAAGAAAATTTAAAATTGCTCTAAAATGCTATCTTTTAAGTTTAAAAGGAAAGGTTTTTTCTACAGTTGATTGAGTGTCTTAGATTTTTTTATTGCTTTAACACAGAGATAAGACATAGATAATACACCATAATGCATAGTAATTTAGATAAGAGTTCTATAGTACAAAGTGGAAAATCCACAAAGGAGAGTCCTATTGGCAACAAGCCACCCTTATGTAAGATAGACAGACAGACAGATGGATAAATCTATCTTAGCTATAGTAAAGGTTTAGAGTTTAAATCACGATCCCAATTTTTTTTGCTGCTATAATCTTGTTCAAATCATGTCATTTCCTTCACCCTCATTTTCCACAACTATATTATCTATAAGCACATTAACATGTATCTTGAGTGTCTGTAACAATATTACATAAAATAATATAGAAGGAGCACTGCCCCCTTTGCCCACATGTTTAAAATCTCTACAGTTTTGATCTCTTCAGTCACCTTTTGTGGTTAATATCACGTGAAACATTTTCTCAGTGTGTGTGTGCTCAGTCATTTCAGTCAAAATCAATAATTAGGTGATAAAAATGTGCTAGTCTAGATATGGTAACCTCCATTTTAAATCAAATTATAGCTTTGAACTTAACGATGGAGAAAAAAATAAAAGAACTCATTATCAATTCCATGAGTTATTCAATACCTTGGAACATTACCTTTGGTTGAGAAAGAAAACTTTAAGAAAGTCATTTTTCATTCCCTGAGAGGTGTAATTATTTAACTCACTAATAGGAGTCAAACTGACTGCTAAATTTTCGATGATTCATGCTTGGTAACTAAAATTTGAAAATTTTTCTAGTACCTTCTTTCATAATGCCAGCTTTGAAAACTGAGAAAAGATACAGGGCAATAAGCTTGTAACACTAATGAATGTTCTTTTTTAATGCAAAAAGAGTAACCTAAAACACTTCTCATTAAAGAAACTCAATTCATCACAGCAGGTTTGAAAACCTGGTGCAATCTGAGTTTTACAAAAAAGCTAATATTAAAGCTCTCATTAATCTCTCATCTGAGATGATAGGAATTCCAGAAGTCCTTGAAATATGTTATTGCCTTTCAAAGTATTACTTACAAAGCTATTCCTTTTTTCAAAATGTACTTCATGTATCCAAAGTCAGACTAAAACCCCAGCTTTCTTTTTCTGCTTCCCCATTGTGCTATGTCTAAAGGTTAACTAAAAGTAGAGGTATATTAAATATATATTAACACTAAATACTGATTGTTGTATACAATAAAGACAATTCATAAATAATTAAGATATACTTTTGTTTAACACTTACGGGAATATGTTAACTATTAATCTTTACTTTAAATCTCCCTATCAGCTTATGGAATGTACATCCCCCCCCACACACACACACTTATATATGTATTATATCATTTTTATTGAGTCTAAGATGCACAATTTTCTACTTTATCAACTTTCTGATACCATAATGATTTTTATAATAGTTGAAGTCTTACAAATGCTAGTGGGTAGGCAGGAATAATAATGTAGTCGTCGTTGCCTGTTACTTGACTTGTATTTTCCTCTTCGCGCATACACCAAGGTGATATAAATATTCAATAAAATTCTATGTTATAAAACTATATTGTATTATAGTTTAATTGGGAAGAGTTTTTTCTTTCTTATTAATACATAAGATAATGGTCACTTAGATTCATCAATGGCACTTGGATTCGATAATATACAACTTAAATGCATATACACATTTGACTTTCAATTCATTTCCAAGCATATTTCCCTTCAACTCAATTTCATTAAAAACTGGTTTGTACTCACTCTTTCCATTTCCTCCCTGCCCATTCACTGTTCAATTTATTGTCTGACTTCTGTTCCCACTACTGGATGAAACTTTTAGGGAAAATGTAACCAATGACTTTTGAATATTTAGTTCTCATTTTCTGTGTCCTTCCTGCATTTGAAAACTTTGACTATTCTTTTCTTCTGGAAATTATTTTCTCCCTTAGCTTTTTGGTACATTCCTTAATCTTATGCAATGTTTGTTCTCAGTCTTATACAATGGAATTTCTTTCTCTGGGCCACTTAAGTCTTGCTATTCCTCAAAGTCTTGTCTTCAGTATTCTTCTCATCCAACCTCTAACTCCCTCTTAATTTTATTTAACAATATAGTTTCAAACATCACCTGTTTGCTAATAACTCCCAAATCAATACAGTTTTCCCAGGCATCTTTCTTGATAACCAAAGTGGACATATCCAACATTTTATCATATATGTTCCCCTGACAATCTCATACCCATATCAAACTCCACATAGGTAACTATCCATTTACTTAATCATTTAAAAGGATTCTGCTGGGAAATATGATTTGGTCTGCATATTCAAACATGATTTCATCCCTTGCTTTTATACTTTTCTCTATACCATAATCCACACAGTTTCTCACACCAATAATTGGGGACACAAAAAAGACTCCTCAGTCTCTCATATCCTCACAATAAATTCATCTTTAGGATCAGCATTTTATCTTCTAAATATGGATCCAATCCTCTCTTGCCTCTTCATTGCTACTGCCATTCATATTAGGTCCTCAGCATAGTTCACCTTTGAAAAGGCCTCCTTTTCTTCCTTCTGACTCTTGATCTTTTAACCCATCCTTCAGATGCTTCAAGAGTGACAGTTTGCAGGAAAAAAAATCTGATTGTTTTGTTTCTCTCTCGATGAAATCCTCTTAATAGATCCCTGTGTCCTTCCAGAGAAAGTCTAAACAACCTATGATGCTGTGACCTGGCCGTGGTTACATCTCCAGGATTATCTCCAGCTATACCTTACATACACATTTAATTATTCAACAGTTCTAATCTTCTCTAACTGCCGACTAGCATCTCCTACACTTGTCTGAATAGTTTACCTTTTATTTGCTTTCTGGAAAACTCCCATTCATCTTCAAACTGCAAGTCATAAATAACTACAAGAAGATGTTCTCTGACCTTTCTACTGATATATTCAAGAAATTCCACTATCATTTATTTGTTGCATATCTGGTTTTCCAACTAGCCTATGAGTGTCTTGAAGAAAGAAATTGTTCCTCATTCATCTCTATTTCTGCACAGGACTCAGAATTTAGTAAGAGGTCCATCCATGTTTACTAAATGATAAGTGATAAAATAGTGAACAAATATATGAACAAACTAAAAAATGAACAGATGAATAGCTTTTTAAAATCAAAATTAAGAATAACTGCTTGTTTTAAGCCTGACTTCTTCATGTACTGCTATGTCCCATGTATTATCTTCAGTGATGGTTTGAGTCTGTGACTTTTAGACCTTAATCTGCTTTTCTCCTTTTCTGTACTAAGTGACAATGTTATTAGAAAAACTTAGCTGAGCGTATCAAGGATCTTTAAAACAAGTTAAATATTCTGAAAAGAGATCTTTTAAGGTAAGGATCATGGTCTTCTAAAAAGATTTAATGAGTGAGATTCATGAGGTCCATGAATTTCCTGAAATTGTATACATAATGTGAATTGCATATGTGAGGAAAGAATCCAAAGGTTGGGCAAAACAAAAAAAAGGAATTGTGTCCAAAAGAAAGTTTATAAGTGTGGCTCTAGAAATTTAGCTACTAAAACACATCAATAAGCTAAAACAAAATTTCATCAAAATCTGCTCTGATTATTTATTACTTCAGAGAAAAACACACTAAACCTTACTTGAGTAACATAATTTATTATTGGCTTTGCTCTGTGAATTAACTGGGCTCCAACAGACAGTTCTTGCTTGGCGTCCGTAATGAAGTGGCCATCGGATAGTGTCAGGATACAGTCAACTGAAGGCTTAACTGGTCTGTTCATCCAAGGCAGATTACTCACATGGCTAGAAGACTGGAAGATCAGAGATCAGCTGGCACTGTCAGCCAGAGCACCTACACCAGGCCCCTCTATGTGGCCTGGATTTCTTGCAGGCTAATGACTGGTTTCAGAACGTGAGCAACCCATATACCAACGTTCCAAGACAGGATACGGAAGCTGCCAGGCCAGTTAAGGATACACCTGAAATAAGCAAAGCATCCTTCCCCAATGTATTCTATTGATCAAGGCTATCACAGGACCCTTCCAAGCTGAAAATAAGAAGAAATAAACTGCATCTTTTGATGGGGCAACATCACTTCGCAGAACAGATTGTGAGATGAGAGATATTGCCATGGCAATCTTTGGAAAAGAAAATCTGCCACAGTGTTTACAATTAATTGAGGACTTTACTAATGTCCTACATAGGCTATTTACACTGGGACAGAGACAAAGAAAGTGAAAGACAAAATGGCAAGGAGGAATTTGATGTGAAATGAGACTAGAAGTGAAAAGAAGGTCAAAATATTCAAAACCTGATAAGCACTATTAATCTTGCATCTTATTGAAAATTAATGAGAATCTGTTTTAAGAGTTTTAATCAGGTTGATGAAGTCAATGTATATTTTTTCTGATAATTGTGCTAAGTGTCTATGAATCAATTATCTTATGTTATCATTATAACAACTGCCTCAGAGAAGTACTACAATTATGACTCTTACAAATGAGGAAATTGAGGTTCAGTTACACTAAAAACAAAAGGAAATAAAAAAAAACTTGCTCAAAGTCACATCTTTAGTAAATGTCAGAGCTGGACTATGAGAGAGTCCTAGACTGATGGCTCTAGCACGTGATCACCTAGCCACGCTGGAATTGTTGTACACAACAGCTGAGCTGACTTTCCCTAAGCACACCTTATATTGAATGGAAAGATAAAGACTTACCAGTAAAAAAAGGTAACTGTTGGGGTGGTGAGTCATCTCCAGCTCTGAGATGGAGAGATGCCTTGAGCAAGAGCTAAAGCCTTAATAGCCCCACTAATTCCCAGTTCCAATATTGTTTCCTGGAATGAACTTTTACAACTATGAAGAAGCTATTTAAAGCCTTCATTAAGAAACTTTACCATCTCACCATGAAGGATATTTAAAAGAAAAATGACCTGAAGTAGGAGTAAGTAATCTGTGGATAGAATAGAGCTCTGCTCCAGGCACAAGTACTGCCGTACACAAAACGCTGAAGAAGAGGAAGACTACAGGCTATCTATCGATGGTACGACAACCCTTCTGTCTTCTTGAAGACGCCAGAGGAATCCACCAGAGGTAGGAGTTGCTAAACTCAGATATGGAGGTAATGGGAGACAAATTTGAAATTATTTAGGAATAATGATCAATTTACAAGACTGAGGCCCTGAGTTCAGTGCACAGTAATGGTAATTATGGGGCCAATGCCCTAGAAATGGTGGGGCAGAGAGAGCGAGAATCTAATACATGCATTGCACTTGATTGAAGGTTTCTCAATCCAGATACTCTCTGGATTGTTTTGGTGTTTGGAGGAGGTTCTTCTCTAGCTACCGTAGGGCAGCATAATATGCCATCCCAAAATTTGCCTCCTTGGCTTGATTATTTTTAAGAACAAAACACTCAGGAAGAAACTTTGACTGTCCCCCTAACTGCCTAAAAGAATTTAAGATAGCAGGCCTATTCCAGGAAGGACCTATCACCATAGATAACTATACAATAATATGAACTAGGTGTGGTAGACAGGGAGGAACCTAGCAAGGCCCATTTGATCAAAGTCCTCTCCATGTTCCATTGTCTCTGCAAGGCATGGCAAACATTTGTTTAACAAACATTTCCTTTTCATCTCCATGTGAATTGCCTTCCTCCTCTTTGAAGTTACAAACCACTACCCCCAACATCTTACTTTGTCTTTAGCTGAAGATGATGTTTAAGGCGGTGTCTTTGGCCATTTTGCCAAGTTACTCAGTTTTCCTCTCCCATGTATACATATTATTAAATTTGTTTGATTTTCTCCTGTTATTCTGTCTCATTTTAATTTAATTCTTAAACAACCAGAAGAACCTAGAAGGGTAGAGGACTAGTTCTTCCTCCCCTACACTACTAAATCCCCCAACATTCACCTCAATAGACAGTGGGGCCATTGTTAGGTCTATGAAGAGTAAATGTCATGGAAAACATCTCAATGCAAGCCCAGGCAGCCTGAGGCATTCTGTCACAATTCATGTGTGAGGAGCCAACCTGTGTTTTGAAAATAGGACCTATCACAATGAAACTAGATGAGCTTGGGTTCTATATCATTTTGTACTACTCACTAATTCACAATCCATCTGAAAACAAACAACTAATAGGAAGCTGGAATACAGTAGCTGAATCTCATTTTCTGCTCGCTCAACACAACTCCAACATCATTATTGAGATTTTTAAGAACTTCAATTCATTCTACAGAAAATTGTAACTTTTTTACAAAAATATGTCATGAAATAATCTGTCACATTTGCTCAATTTGATCATTTGATATAAATGAATATTTAATTTAATGATTTGTCACCAAAAAAAATGGTTAGTGTCTATGTTGATATGCACAAATATACTAACTCTTTTGAAATCAATATAATGACTGGTATTTTTGCCATCAACATTATTTGAATAAACCGTGCCCTTAAATTCATCCAGTTATTGGAAACAATAAAACATTTTCAATATATACTGTGTATATATAATATGAGTACATAATTCAATTTATTAAGTAGCTAAACTAAGGATGCATCCTTCAATATGTTATTTTGTATAAGAGCAGAATCCTATATAGCATTTAATGCAAATATAGGGAGCAAAAATGACAGGAATGTTCTGGCCATCAAACAAAAGAAATTGTTAAATTGTTTTTGTTTGCCCTTAGGAAAAACAATCTTTTTGAAACATTGGAAAAATGCCTTGAAAGATGTATACATAAATATATATATACATAGCCAATTTGCATCTTAGTAAACTAGTTCTTTAATTATGTGTACTTACCTATAAATTTCAAAAATATATTGTGAGTCATTTATCCCCAAAGTTTGTTCTTTTTAGATTTAGGAATCTGAAATAAGTACATTAACATGTCACTAACATAGTATGAAAAAAAGATAAAGAGTCTATAGGTATTTCAGTTAGTTTTCACCATCTCTGTTAAAATACTTGAAAGTAACCCTAAGGCTGTGTTCCCTAAGCTGGAACATGTACTATGGTAGGCAGAATTCCAAGATGTCATTGTAATTCCTATCTCCTTGTTTCAATGCCTCTTGTGTAATTCTTGCCTTTTAGTGTGGATGGGACTAACAACTTGCCTCTAACCAGTAAAATGTGCCAAAAGGATTTTGCAGATGTAATTTAGGTCACTAATCAGTTGACTCTAGGTTAATCAAAAAGGAAATTATTCTTGGTAGATCTGACCTAATGAGAGTCTTTAAGAGTCTAGAGGTGACATACTCAAAATGGTAGAGACACTCTCTTTCCTTATGGTCCTGAAGAGATAAGCTGCCATGAGTTTAACAACTTCAAGGAAATGAATTCTGCCAGCAACCACATGAATTTAGAAAAGGACCCGGAGATAGAGATGAAACTGTAGTCCTGGCTGACACCTTCAATACAGTTTTGTCAGAACCTGAGCAAAGACTCCAACTGAGCTGTGCCCAGACCTCTGACTTATGGAGATTGTAAAATAATAAATGGCTGCTGTTTTAAGCCACTAAATTTATGGTAATTTGCTATGCAGCAATAGAAAACAAATACATGTGGTATGCAAGTGTATATTCAATGTCACAAGATGATAAACATGGACCAACTTAATGGAAATAGTGTATTTACTCATTTTGGAGAAGAATCACTATCTCTTTAAATTTTTTAAGAGACACACTTATTTTATGGATTAAAATTCAAAATTCACATAAACTTTTAAGAGACAACCCGAGTGTTCAAAGATATAAGATGTTTACTAAACTCTGAGACCCTCGAGTGTTGTTTTTACTTCCCACTAAACTTAAGTGTTGTGAATGAAAAGATGAATGACACTCCTCCATCTTCCATGCCTGAGACACTTTTGGTATTGACTAGATGTCCTTGTAAACATATTGTTGAGATTTACTAGCTAGAAGATAACCCAGGGGCTGTTTAGGGTTGCCATGTACCAAGGTCTTATCTCAGAGTAGTTTTAGCAGGGTATGCCTCATATATCTTGATTCCTTCTCATAAATAAACTGGCAATTTCTGGATATGAGCCTCAGAAGCACTGGAATAAAAATTAGTCTCTTTTTTTTTGTAGCTTCTTTAGCTACATGATGAACAGAGTATAAAAACTTAGACTCCAACCTTCAGTGGCTCCCGTGGGCTATCTTGGATAGCGCAGATTGCTCATGCTCCCAAAATGTGCCCCAATGCAAAAAAGGGAATTTCTCAGGAAAGTGCATTGGACTGGTTGGGGCCTCAGTTACTAATGCTGGCATGTGCACCTTCTCGAAGCTTCATGGGGAGGGAGCAGGTGTGTGGAGCAGGCCTGTGTTCACTTTGCCTGCCTCAGAAGATGTGCTGGCATGTGCGGCTGTGTAAGCATGTTAGACAGTGTGCACATGAGGGATTCAAGCCTTGAGGAGATGAGAGGCTTTCTCAAGCTCTCTCAGCAGTCAGTGGCAGTGGCTTCTTGTTTTAATGTTTTGCTAATCATAAGGAAGGCTTGGGGTTGGGTAGCACTTGTGATTCATGTGAGTCTTTCTGATGGTTCACCTATTCATGCTAGTACAGAGGTTTTACCTGTAAATGTAAGAGGAACACTCCAGAAGGCAGTTACAGTAAATGAAGGTCCAGATCTAAATTAGCCCAGGACCTTTTTCAAAATGTAGATTCACAGGTAGTCTACAATAAGACTATTAAATTAGAACATTGGTGGTGTGACAAGGCTTACGTATTCTGGTTAACTTCCCCTAAATGACACTGAACGTTAAACGCTCAATAGAATTATGGCTTTTAAGATGTCAAAAGATTGAGGATTCAACTTTAGTAATCAAATATAAGCACATTAAAAAAATGGGTTCTTTTTTTTTATTTCCAAACTTTTTGGTTTTTTAAAATAATAGCACATGATGTTAGCGAGTTTTAGTGAGTGTGTGGAGAATTTGATTTTCTAAGTGGTAATGTGAGTTTATACAATTATTGTAGAAGATATTGTAGCATTATACATCAAAATGCTTAAAATATTCATATAACACTTTGACTCCCTAGTTTTACTTTGACAAATACATTAGGAGGATATGATCCTGGAGGCAATGCTAAAACGCTTTTCAATAGTAACACCATGGTATTCCAAGTTTCTATGCTTTAGTGAAGGCAACTCTCTTTCCCAGAATATCCCTAATTCCTTCCCATCATAGAATAAGAGCAGATATTGTGTCTTATTATCTTTGTAATCCTATTGTAATTCCTTGGGACATGATAATTCCTGAATGAATAAAAATAAAAGCTACGTCTGACTCCTTAGATGAAGAAAGTGATATGTCACATTGGTTTACATATTTCCTTCCTCAGAGATTTATCACGCATATTTTGTTTTCAAATTAAAAAACAGGCCCCCTGTTTTTACAAATGAATACCTACAATGATGTTTGAAACATCCTAGTGTTTATTTTCCCTCTCTTCCGTATATTACTTGTACAAAATTAGACCTGAGAATAAATTCTCATGGTAAATGGAAGCGTGAATATATCCTATGCTAAGGATGTATTCCTCTCCAAGCAATCACTGAATTGCGCCAACTTTTCTGCTTGGTTATTTGTTTTCAATTACCCTGGTTGATATGCTGTCAACAACCTCCTGCCTCTCTGAAATGGCTTAGTGACTTCATTTGGGTTTTATCTTAGAAGTTAAAATTTCCTGAAATTACTTAGGGATTAATTAGTTAGGTTGTTTTCTAATTAGAAAATTGCTGTTGATTTTTGGGATAGTGTAGGAAAGTTTCTAGCTGCCTGAGGCCACAACCAGAACGGTGATGGAATTAGATTTGCCCAAAAGAGTGCAATTTGGGTATGTGTATGTCTTCTTGATGGTTTGTGAGTTCATGAGAAATGAGACAAAAAAGAAGATGGGAACAAAGTGGCTCTGCCAAAATCTTCTGCTTTGATTATTTTTTATATCCAGTCTAAATGTTTATTTGAATAATGTTTTTGATATATTCAAACAAATGTAAAAACATATAATTTAGCAAGCATATATCAAAATTCTTACCTTGTGCTGAGGTAGGAAATAATCCTTAAACACACACACACACACACACACTGTCTCAAAGAGTTGAGGGTTGACTAACACATTACCTAAGATTGAATGTCATTTTTGTAGCTGCTTTAAACAGAAATGGATCAATGGGCAAAATTTCAAGGAGGTAGTTTTCATCTCTACAGAAGAGAAATCTCTCGACATGCAAAGCTATAGAGAAGAAAAAGGTGCATTATTGTGAAGCGATCCCTTCTGATTGAAAATTTGCTTAATTAATTTATCTTTTAAGGTATGTAGAGTATATTTCACTCTGTGGTGTACAGTTCTGTGTTTTGACAAGTGTGGTATGGTCACTTCTGTCATTTTTTAGCCATTATAACGTGTATGTAGTGGTATGTTACTGTAGTTCTAATTTGCATTTCTCTAAGGACTAATGATGTTGAGCATCTTTTCACATTCTTATTGTTAATCATATATCTTCTTTGGTGGCCTTTCTATTCAAACAGTTTGTCCACGTTTTTACTAGGTTGTTTGTTTTCTTATTGTTGAATTTTGAGGGTTATTTAAGTATTCTGGATACAAGTTCTTTCTCAGATATGTAATTTACAAATATTTTCTCCCAGTCTGTTACTTATTTTTTTCATTCTCTTAATTTATTTCACAGAGCCAAAGTTTTCTTTTTTTTTTTGTGAGGAAGATCAGCTCTGAGCTAACATCCATGCTAATCTTCCTCTTTTTGCTGAGGAAGACTGGCCCTGGGCTAACATCCGTGCCCATCTTCCTCTACTTTATACGGGACACCACCACAGCACGGCCTGACAAGCAGTGCATTGGTGTGCCCCGGGGATCCAAACCCGGGCCGCCAGCAGCAGAGCACGAACACTTAACTGCTATGCCATGGGGCCGGCCCCAGAAAAGTTTTCATTTTAATAAAGCCTAATTTATCATTTCTTTCTTTCATGGATAGTGCTTTAGTCGGTATACCTAAGATCTCTTTGCCTAATCCAAACTCACAAAGATTTTTCTCCTATGTTTTCTACTAGAAGTTTTGTAAATTTATATTTTATATTTAGGTCTGAGATCCAATTTTAGTTAATTTTTTGATAAATTCAAAGTTCTATTTTTTTTTGTTAGCATGTAGATATTCCATTTATATAGCACCATTTTTTAAAAAGACAACATTTATTGTATTTATTTGCCTTTACACTTTTGTAAAAATCAGCTGGCTACATTTCTGTGGGTCTATTTCTGGACGCCCTACTCTGTTCCATTGATATATGTATGTATCCTTTGACAATCCCCCACTATCTTGACTGTATTGATCACTGTAACTTCATAGTAGATCTTAAATCAGGTAGTGTGAGTCCTCCAAGTTTTCTTTTTAAAAATTTATCTTGATTATTCTCATTACATTTCCTTTCCATATGAATTTTAGAATTAGCTTGTTGTGCTACAAAATATCTGCTATATTTTATTAGAATTGCATGGAATCTATAGGTTTATTTCAGGATAATTGACATCTTATTAGTATAGAGTCTTTTGGTGCATGAACAGAGCATATCTCTCTATTAAATAGAGTTTTTCTTTGTTTTATTTCATCAGTGTTTTCTAGTTTTCAGTGTACAGATCCTGTACATATTTGGCTCTACTTGTACCTATTTACTCCATTTTTTGGTACTATAAGAAATGATACCGTTTCTTTAATGTCAAATTACAAAAGTTTATTGCTAGTGTACAGAAATATGATTGAATTTTATATCTTGCAACCTTACTTATTTCTTATTTACTTAGTTCTAGGAGTTTTTCTGTAGATTTTTTTTGAAGGGGGTGAGGAAGATTACCCCTGAGCTAACATCTGTGCCCATCTTCCTCTACTTTACATGTGGGACGCCTGCCACAACATGGCTTGATAAGTGGTGTGTAGGTCCACACCCAGGATCCAAACCTGCAAACCCTGGGCCGTGTGAACTTAACCACTATGCCACTGGCCGGCCCTCTCTGTAGATTTTTTTTGTATTTTCTATGTAAATAATCATTTCAACTGCAAATATGCACACTTTTATTTCTTCCCTTATATTCTGCATGCCTTTTATTTTTTTTTCTTGTCATATTTCATTGGCTATAAGTTCCAGTATGATATTTTATAGGAGTGCTGAGGAGGACATCCTTACTTTGTTCCTGATCTTATGGAGAAAATATTCAGACTTTCATCATTAATTAAATTATTTGTAAGGGTTTTTTTTTTTTGGTGGATGCCCTTTATTAGGTTAAGGAAGTTTTCCTCTATACCTAGCTTATTGTGAGTATTTATCACAAGAGGGTATTGAATTTTGTCAAATATATTTTCTGCATCCATTGAAATGATAATATAATTCTTCTTCTTAAGCTTGTTAATTTGATGACTTAATGCTAATTGATTTTTCAGTGTTGAACCAGCCTTGCTTTCCTGGGGTAAACCCTCATTCTTAGCCAAAGATTTTATGGAAAGATTATCCCAAAATAGAGACATGAACCAAGGACCCACCCCAATTTGAACAATTGTAATAATGGACAGTATAACCAAAGAAGGAAAAAAAAAATTTTAAGTAAGAAGATATGAAAAGGACAACAAGAAAAAAAGTCTCATTTCTAACCACTTTTTAAATTTTATTTAATTAATGTTTTTTCAGTTCATATGTCTTCTAAGTCTATGTATATGTTAAGACCATGTTAGCTACTTTCATATATATCTTCAGGTGTAAACACATGCACACACAAACACACACACAACCCTAAAATGTATAATGTTTCAAAATATGATAGGCATTTATTTTATTTCCTTACAAAACTAAAACTGCTGTTTCTTACTAGCAGTCATACCTCTCCCGATTGGTGATATAATAACTCAGTCTTCAACACTGGGTTCTGCCATACTCAATATTTGACTTCCAGGATCATTACGCCTTTCCAAGGCATGCTGGCAAAGAGAAATGGCAAGGAGGATCACATATGCGTGGTCTTTATGGTAGAAGTCTGGGAGCAGCAAACATTACGCCCTTTACATCCCAATGGATGGCCCTCAGTCACATGACCATGCCTTACTGCAAATTAAGCTGGGCTGAGTTGTTGAATTGTGTGCCTAGGAAGAAGAGCTTCCTTGTCTTTCTCATGGCCACCAATGATTTTATGGTTGATCTTGAATATTAATATAGTGATAACCAAGTTTACAAATACATGACTTGAATTTTTTGGGTTTTCTTTGTCTTTAAAAACTGCATTCTATAAACACATATATTAAGAGTTAAAATTAATGTAAAGTAATGCTTCAATTTTTCACATGAAATTCTTTCTAATACTTGAAGCATATTAACTTATATTTATGGCTATATATTTATATATATTTATGAATTGCTTTTGTTTCATGAAAATGCTTAAATTTTTCTTCATAACAATATAGTTTTAAAAACTGACTGATGGCCTTTTGTATACATTTAAACATGTGTTTTCTCAGATATGAGGGTATAAAATATATACATACACACTAGGTATATGTCATATATGTAAATATAGCAGTCCATATAAAATAGTCATATGTTCATATTCAGTGTCATAATTTTTGGAAATAAATTTTAAAATATAATATAATTTATATAATTTATCATAAAATACAATTTTGAGATTTTATTATATTTTATATAATATCAATCAACAAGCTGATAATAGATCTGTTCACATACAGTTTTACAAAGTTTTAACCATTAGCATGAATTCAGTTCTTTAAGAAACTGCTTCCCCAGAAGCACAGAAAATGCTTCCCCATTTTTCCTCAAAGTACTTAGAGTGCTTCACCCCAACTGTCATACTAGAAAAGAACTAGAGAAAGTACAAAAAGTAAGAATGAATGGAAATATGGCTTAATGATAAAATTTAGTAAATTAGAAAAATTGACCTCAAAACAAAGATTTAAATATTGTGAATAATTGAGATATTGTTGATATTAATAAGACAAATTAAATTACAGAAACTTATGCTTAGTGGAACCAAGCAATTCTTTTTTAAATTATAACTGCAAATAAAATATTTGACATCTAAGATGAGCCTAACATATTTGTACACGGTGCTTTTAGGGAAAAAAATAGAATAGCATCATTTTAAAATTATATATCATGCAAGATTGGATTTTAATGTGCTTCAGAATACCTCAAAGATGATATCAAATACAACACTGCTACAGCAAAAATGCTATGTTAACAAGCACCCTATTTGTGCTTCATAATAAAATAATATTTACATTTAGATTTAGATTTTATTATGTTGGTGTTTTATTTACACTTTGAGTTATAACATAAATAACACTAGGCTAAATCAAGTTTAGCCTAATTTCATTTTTCACAAACTTTGCTTTTATACCTATTTGCATAATTTCTAGCACTGAGTAATCATAGTAATTCAGCTATCTATAACCTTTTCTAACCATGTCATTCATAATTGCAGAAAATAGAAATTAACCTTTCTAGGAGCTCAGTAGCATAATGTTGTTTGCTGTCAAGAAAAAGGTAGCAGGTGTGGCAGTGGGCAGTAATGATTTGTCAACCTAAGTAAACCATGATGCTGGTATCAAGAAGGAAATTATGCAAATGTAAAAGTAATGTTTCTCAGTACTATTATTAGCTCTCTGCAACAGCAGAATGATATGAAAACTAAATCACTTCTGAATTTCCAAATGATATTTTCCTCATGGTAGAATGTTTTTTAGATTCCTTTTTAGATTCTGTGAGTGCAAAATTAGACACATAAAGGTGCATAATAAATTGTAAACGAGTTGAATGTAAACTAAAGATAGTCATAATTAGCTAATATTGTATTCTCTCACATGATGAATTTATTAATTTTTTAATAAATGCAACAGTTTTCAGCATTTATGTTACTTAGATGTGTAATAACACATCAGGATCCCTTCTCTCCTTTACACACGTTTAAGTTTCTTAGTAAATATGTCAAAAATATTCTGCACTTCATGGTGGCTGACTCAAACCTACAATTTGATTTTGAGGAGTGAACCTTCCCTAGCGATGTGAACTTCAAAAAGTAAATTACTCTCTCTTGACTTTTAATTTATTTATCTGTTAAAAAAAGGAAATAGTAACCACTCTATTTATTTAAATTGTCATTGTAAGGGTTGATGATACTATGTGTACAAAATCACTTAGTCAATTTTAAAGTACAATATGTCATTTAAATATAATTGTTACTTAATATGGCTAGACAAAAATTAAACTCCACTAAATAAGTCAGTCAATGTTGAGAGAAAATATGTAATCCATCGTTTGAAGAATCCAAATATTGAAGTCTCGTTGGGTTTGCGTTTTTCTGGTTATGTCCAAAATCTGATAAATTAAAAGGATATCAAATAGCAGAATAATCTGGTTAAATGCAGAATCCTCCCCTCTACCACTTCTACTTGACAAAGGACTAGGTTAAAGATAAGCCATATCACATTTAATAAAACTAAAATGTCTGAGGCGGGCATATGAGTCCCAACAAGAGAAAAGTGAAGAACAGAGAAGTGTTCTCCTCTGTCATAGACTTAAAAACATCAAGAATTGGGATTTTCACATGGACTGCTTTATTGCCCAAGACCATACTCATAATTTCTAAGCCAATGGTTCACAACCTCTCTATGAATCCATTAAATTCTATTCAACAAAATTTCTGTGGTAGAATAAAGATGGCCACAAAGTCTTTGCTGATCCTTCCATTGAGAGGTAGATTCTAATTCCCCTCCCACTGAATCTGAACTGGCTTTACAGACTTGCTTGAGTGACTGAATGTAGTGGAAGTGACATTCTGGAACTGGCAAATCTAGGTCATAAGACACCTCATAGCTTTCACCAGAACGACTTAGAACACTCATTCTAGGAACACTGAGTTGCCAAGTAAAAGATCAACTACCTTGCTGAACAGGCCACACGGAGAGGCTCTGAGACTCCCTGGAGAGTGTGAGGCCAGCTGAACCCAGCCTTCCAGCCATTCCTCTCAAGATGCCAAGAATGACCACGTTGGAAACTCCAGAACAGGTAGCTGCCAGCTGAAAAACACTGAATGATCCATGTTGATATCAGGTAAAATAGAAGAAGGGACCAGCTGATCCTTGCCCGAATTTCTGACCCACAAAATCATGAGCTATAATATAACGTTTGTTGCTTTATGTCACAAAGTTTTAGGGATGTTTTTAAGCAAAACACATGGAGACTAAAAATTTTAGGAAAACCAAGAAAAAGACTCTATACCACTTTTATAATAAAACATGATATATGTCAGTATTGATAATAATAGTAACGTATCAGGGAGAGGGTGAATATTACAGAGAATTTTGGATATGTGAATTAATCCTGGACTAAGGCATTTGGAGAGACTTCTCACTGAAGATCACTTTCATTGGAATACCAGATGCCAATCAGATCTTACCTTGAGATTTTTAGAAAGTCATTTTAATCTACCCTGAAAAAGAATGATTTATATTCTGTTGGGTCATTTTACATGGGTTTTATGCTTAATAATTCTACATTAATTTCTTTATGTGTTGAGTGAAAAACAAATTCAACAGCTACGAAAAAAGGGCCATATGATCAAACCATTAGGACCAATGATTGGAAACCCTCATGTTTTTTCCTCAACTTTAAAAATGATGTTTTGTTTCTGATGTGATGGGTTTAGTTTGTGCTCCTAGAAAATAGGTATAGTCAATGCTGCTTATAAAAATCATGCAAATAATATTTTAAAAAACATTGTCTTCAAAAATTTGTAGGTGGGGATATCTCTGACAAGTACAGGTGGAAGAGATTCAAAATGGAAACCCTAGCACATAAGTCAACAAATATATGTTCTTAGTAACCTGGATTCTGTAGTAAATAGAATATGAAAGTTGGCAGAGTACCATTCCTTTCAACCCAACTGCTTTTAAAAGAAATTGAATGCCTTTTTGATTTAGAGGACAGAGATACAAATCTTATAAAGACATTTCAATTTTTTCTAGAAACAAAAAAGATAGGTCCTTTTAAAAAAATAAACTACAGAATTCTCATCTTAAAATAGTCAAAATTACCTAAAATACATACACGAAATCCCCTTGGGAAGAAATAATAGTGATGGTTACAAATACCCAAATTAACACTGAAGAGGACGTCTTTTCCCACAGCATCGTTTCATATGGGCTAAAAAAGGACATGACATCAAATGAATCCTTTACCTCTTCCCATCATACACTCTGCAAAATGGAAAGAATTGTCACGTTTTCAAACAAAAATAATTTTTTTATTTCACTTTAAGATGAGGAAAAGTAACCATTCTGGGTGTCATGAAGTAATTGTTCTATAAAAGCAGCCACAGAATTCTTAAATTCAGGTGCTGAAGATGAGAGGAAAAAAACAAGATTATCATTATTCAAAAATATAAATAAATAAATACATAAGAACATGTGTTTTCCTCTAGTAAATAGATTAAATATCTGTAACAATATCATTAAGTATTTAAGAAAATTTAAGAAATATCTCCCCATTTCTGTTCTGAAAAATAAAAAAAATTAAATAAGATTGGAAAGCACCCTACTTGACATATAACAACAAATAAAATTTCTCCACTACCTGCCCAAGTAGAGTAAGCTTATTAACACAACAAAGAGAAAAGTTATTAATGTGCTTTTTAAACAAACTGGCACTATAATAATTTATATTAAAACTGGAAATATACCTAGAAACATCCTTCCCCAGATGTGCCTTCACAAGATGTCTCAGCACCTGTCTGGCTCTTCCTGAAACATTCTGGAGAGCATGTGGTTGTAGAGAAGGGTGAAGTTCCTCCAACATATGCGGTCATTTTTACGCATAAAATCCCAGGAGTTCAGAGATAATCCAATCGGCAATCAACAAATAGTTAACCTATGCTTCTCAGCAAATAAAAATCTGTCTGTGTCACTTCTATTTTTAAAATCATATAAATTAACACTTAATTAGTCTTTAAACCACAGCTTGTCTGGACACATGGCTCATGGTGGCCTTTGCAACATCAACACTTCTCCTTTTCTATAAGATTATTCTCAAGGGTAAGGGACAATTCTTGCAGCAAGATCCATACAATAGCTTTTTCTATTCACATCATACTGTTGGGGCATTCTTAGGTGTTTAAAATATTTTGGAAAAGCAGAAATGCATAAAAGCAGGATTCATTTTTGTATCTGTTTTTGTTTTTTTCCCAGTGATGTCTATGAGGAATTAATTTCTCCAAGCTGGAGAATATTCTATTTCTAAACAAGGATTAGGCCACTGGGGCCACCTAAATGTAGCAACATATGAATATTTATGCTTCAATTCCTGTCAAAATTATGAAAATAGATTGTTATAAATAATATGACATAGAATATTTACATGGTGGTGTGGTGGTATCTAAGCAGATATTAGCATAAGAGATCTGAATTTATAGCGTATAATCCGCCCAGCACAGCCTCTCAGCAATCAGTGCCTGAGAGTGCATAAGTTTTAAAAGCTTTCTAAGAATGCATTCCTGTTAACCCAAGTGGTGTCAAAAGAAAGTTCATCTCTTTTTAACAGAAATTGAAGGTGAGATAGAAAAGTACAGAAATGGGGCTTTACTGACCTTAAGCAGGGACTTAAAAGAAATTAAATCTTTCTTAACTTTCTTAAGAAAGCAAGAGATAATGCAGGAACCCCAGTCACCAAGTCCTTTCAGTAAAAGGTTCCAACATGCTAAATAGAATTGCCGAAACCAAAAAGTAAAACTGATTATACCACCAAATTTGGCAAAGATGTGGAACAGATATATATATATACACGTATATATAAAATATATAAATATTTTATGAATATGTCTATTAAAATATATAAATAAATTTATTAAATTATGTGCTTTTAAAATTTGCAAATTTTTACGTCAATGTTACCTTAATACAGCATGTAAAAAAGTATAGATCCATTTCTGAAAGTTGGTTTGCCTAGCCAAAGTCCACAATTCCTGGTCTTCTTTGTATCCAGTTGGGGCCATGTGACCAGTTCTCACCATAGAATATGAATGGAAATAATGTGTGCCATTTTTGAACTGGGATTATTAAATGGCAGATGTGCATTTTTCAATATCTGTCCCCTCCCACTAGCTGGAAGCAGACAAGTCTGAGGAACCAGGGTCCCTCATCCCTTGGACAACCCAAAACACCCACACAGAATTATTGTGACAGAAAAATAAAAATTACTATGACAAAGCAATAAAATTTACTCTGTGAAGCCATTGAAGTTAAGGGTATATTTATTACAGCCTTTAGCATTAACATAGCAAATACACATAACAAAAGAAAAAAGTTACAATTATGTTCGTTAAATGTGAATCAACAATTATATCTTCTTTTTGGTAGTGGAAATAGATTGAGCATTAATTATTATACAGCTTATAAAAACCTAATATTCATTATAATTTTATATATTATAATCATCAATTTTACTCTCTAACAGAAAAAAATCAATTTTGTGTGATAAAGAAGTGAAATAAAAGTTTAGATAAACACTAAAGTTTCTCAGTTTTTATGCACTTTAAAAGATGGAATACAGAAATGAAAGTTTAGTAAAAAAAAAATATATTTCCTCATTTCCAAATGTCAAATTGAACTTGCATAGCTCATTTCCTTCTACACTTGTAGCTAAACCAAGCAGCCGTACTAATTATTAACAGAAACATGATGGAAGATGCCCATGTATAGAAAAGGATCTACAGAAAGGGAAAAGGAAGAAATGGTGATTTTCTGAGACAAATGATTTGATCTTCTCTACATTTGTTTACGAAACAAAGGAGTTTCTAATATAGGGAAAATTTAAGTACAAATATATACAGTATATATACAGTAAATAAGTGTATTTTAAAAATGTAAAAAGCTGTATAAAAAAATATACAGGGGCCAGCCTGATGGTGTAGCGGTTAAGTGCGTGCGCTCCGCTGTGGCGGCCGGAGGGTATGCAGGTTCTGATCCCGAGGGATCAGCACCGTTTGTCAAGCCGTGCTGTGACGGCGTCCCATTTAAAGTAGGGGAAGATGGGCACAGATGTTAGCCCAAGGCCAATCTTCCTTGGCAAAAAAAGAGGAGGACTGACAATAGAATTTAGCTTAGGGCTGGTCTTCTTCACACACACACACACACACACAAATATATATAGTGTATATTATTTTTATATCAGTTTCTGATGCCAAATAAAAGTCATTCAGAGAGAAATCAGTTTAGAGAGAGAGTTATTGCAACATTTCTCTTTCTACTTTTTCTTTAGAAATGGCAGTTAATGCTGTAGGTAGCCTCTTTTGATATTTTAATATTAAAATCTTCCAAAGCCTTACTACCACATCAAAATAAATTCTTAAACTTCTTACTCAGACGTACGAATCCCAAAAAGATCTTGTCCTGTCTACCTCTTTTACATCATCACATACAGTTCTCATAATCGCTTACTATATTCCAGACACAGTATCTAACACTCATACTTTAGAAATTGGTGGTATGAACATAGAGCAGATGGTTACTAGTCTTATCAAGGTGATTATTTTGTAATGTAAATAAATATCAAATCACTATGTTGTGCACCTGAAACTAATACAATATTTTATGTCAACTACACTTCAATAAAAAAAATTAAGGAAATAAAAACAATGAAGGGATTAGACTACCTAAAAAAGAAAAATAAAAAAAAAGAAATTGGTGCTGACTTTTTTCTTTACTCAGAATGATGATCAACCCAATTTTTGCAAGGCTAGATTCACCTTGTCGCTGGATCTAACTCAGCCTGTCATTAAATGTCACCTCATCAGAAGAGTCTCCCTTGACGTCTAACCTCTCATCCAGAGACATCTTATTTTAATTTTCTGCATCACTTATAATAATCTGATATTTTGAATTTATATGATTAAATATTACCTCTCTCCATAAGACAAGCTTTCTAAGAGCAGAACATTTGTCTGCTTTGTACCTAGAGTGTCAGAGCAGAGTTGCCTGGGACAGCAGTCAACCTGATGGCTACACGTCCTTCTGCCACCATTTTTCTTTTCTCCATGAAGAAACTTTCTTGGTCTACACTCTTGCTTCTGTTGGAGGAGGTTTTGAACTATTCTCTCTCTCCACACTTTAAACAGCTGGCAGCAAATATACACATCCAAACCTACCCTTTCATCCATTCCCAATACCTAACTTCAACCATGCGTTAGCTAAACATAAGCTCCAAAAGTCCAGGAGCTGGAACTGTAGAGCTTCCTTTGCTGTCTTCAAAAGGCATAAGTCAGTGTGGACTCTTACAAAATTGTAAGAATATTAGGCTCTCGAGAATCTATAGAGCCATCTGACCATTATATTTTTGAATTTAAACCAATGTTTGCCATTACTCTTTTTCCCATTAATAAAAATTTTTACATGTGATCTGGTATACAGGTTCCCAAATTATATCCAGTTATGTAACATTATTTATATTACTAAAAAATTATCTGGCCTCTGTGTAGCGAATAGAGGATAGGGGAAGGGCAGAATGAAAGTATGAGGAACAATTATGGGGATATTGAAGCAGTCCAGGTGATGGATGTTGGTACCTTGTATTGGATACATCCCATTGGAAAGAAATAAACCATTTCTGTTTAGGTTGCAAAGATAGAGGAGTGAAGTGGGGAGTGAGAGAATAAGAGGAGGCGAGGATGTTTCCTTAGTTTCAGACTTGATCAACTGGGCAAATTGTGGTATCACTTAGAGATGGAGAATACCTGCGTGGTAGATTGTAAAAATAGCTACACTTTGCAGTTTCTCTCCTCAAGAGGTGGAATCTATTTCCCAGTTCTTAAGTCTAGACTGGCCATGTGACTTTTTCTAGCCTATGGAACATTAGCAAATGTGACACCACAGAGACTTGAAAAGTACTTGCATATTTGAATTTACTTTCTTACAGAACTTAGAAATTTCCTGCCATCTTGGGGAAAATTCTAGAATACCCTGTACACATGGAAAGAGGACCAAGTTGATAGTCATCTCAGCCAATGCCTTTATGAAACATCCGTAGCTGTTGATATACCAACTGACAGACAATCGAGCCAATCAGTACAGACCAGAAGAACTATCCAGTTGAGTCAAAACCAATTGCCAATCTGCAGAATTGTGAGCTAAATAAGTAGTTATTATTTTAAACCACAATTACTTGGAGTTTGTATTAGTGACCTATTGTGTAACAAAGTGCAACAAACTTAGTAACTTAAAATAACATACGTTTATCATTTCACAGTTTTCATGGGTCAGGATTCAGGGCACGGCTTAGCTCGGTCCTCTGCTGGTGGTCTCTCAAGGTTGCAGTTAAGTGTCAGTAAGACTGTTTTCATCTAGAAGTTTGACTGTAGAAGAATGTACTGTCAAATACACTCAGGTTGTTGGCAGAATTGTTTCCTCATAGTTGTAAGACAGAGGGCTCAGCTTTTTGCTAGCTTTTGGCTGGAGGTTGCCTTCAGCTACTGAAGGTTGCCCACAGTTCCTCGCCATATGGCTTTCCCAACATGACTGCTTTTTACTACACTAAGTCAGCAAGGAGAGTCTCTAGAGTGAATCTGCCAGCAAGACTGAGTCATACATAAGGGAACATAATCAAGGAAGTGACATCATATTGCCCTTGCCATCTTCTGTCAGTTAGAAGCAAGTCACAGGTCCCACCCAGGGGAGGAGATTACACAAGGTCACCAACTCCCTAGAATCTATCTGCCGCAAGGTACTTTGTTACACAGGAGCAGTTAACTGATATAACCAGGTAAGAGGAGGTTACTTTTACAAAGACATTATGATATTGTGCTTAAAAGAGTCAATTCTGTAGCTAGACTGCCTGAGTTTATACCCCAGGTCTGCCACTTAGCTGAGTGACGTTGGGCAATTCATCTAACTTCATCATTAACTACATGCACAATTGCTCTTTTAATAATGTTCATAGATTTTTTTACCTATGGAAATCCATATTAATAACAACCAGACAAGTCACAACTATACTGATACCTTCTGCTCATATAATAAAAAGAAAAGGAAAATTGAAATAAGATGTTGTATATCTGTCACAACTTTGTACTCAAACACAACTTACCAGTAAGCAAAAATAAAAAAAAATATCTCTCAGCATTGGCACTGTAGAAACAACACAAAGCAAAGTGGTGCTCTGCCTCAGGCAGCTTTCAGTGACATAAATATTGAAGCCACTGAAACATTAAGCTTTAATTTGGGATTCACGCTGCAGTGATTTTACTGTGTTGCGTAGTCTGCTAGGATCTCCCACCTGTTTTTTGCGTAAATTCTGAAAGTAGGAAACTGCTGAAATTTAAGGAGGTTTTTACTTAAACTTGATTCTCATTTGTCATATCTGACAAGGCAGGATGTAACAGCTAAGAGAATAAACATTGTGATGCTAACAAAATAATTCTTGTAAACTTTACTCTTCTGTTTAAAGTAGAAACTATTATCTATAAATGGTCTTCCATTGCATGTATCATTTACCCATCTGATCTATAATGTATATTGCCAACCCGATTTGTATGTTATATTACAATTTAGGCTGAGTATTGAGTTTCATACATTAAAATAACATATAAATGAAGCATTATTATTTTTATTCCTACGTTTTATTTTAAACATTTGAGTAATTCAAGAGTATATTAAAACAAGTTTGACATTTCCCTACTTTAGAGAAATAATTCACTCATCATATATAAACAAAAAATTGTGGAAACAAAACTATATTTATTTTAATTTATTAATGGCAAGTTGATGGCATCATAGATTTAGAAATACTTGATACCCTGTTAATTTTTGTACATGGAGTTCTTACATGTTTCTGGATCTTTTCTAAAGCAAAATATATTCTTTATTGTAGTATGCTTCTTGCTGATACACAAAAATGACTTAGTACCCTCTGCCCTACACTCTCTTAATGGTTCATTATCATTACTTAAAGCCCTGATGTCCTAGTTGTTAAAATTCGGCGCTCTCACTGCTTCGGTGGCCGGGGTTCGTTTCCCAGTCCAGGAACCTCAGCACTCGCCTGTCAGTAGCCATGCTGTGGTGGCGGCTCACATAGAAGAACTAGATGGACTTACAACTAGGATATACAACCATGCACTGGGGCTTTGGGGAGAAAAAAAAATATGTGTTAATGAAAAAATGTTTTCTTATGAAAAATATCTGAAGTTTAACTTTAATTTCATCAAAAAGCTTTGTTATTACTAGGCAAATACACCTTCTTTAAGTTATTTAGGTCACTACAAACTGGTGAGTGGGAAAAAGTAACTTGTAGAATCATTAGGATGCTAAGATGAAAGAAAGAAAGAAAGCAAAGCACTGTGTATTAAGCATAATGATCTGCACCTGGCTTCAATCACGACTTTCTTCCTAAGCATCAACCATTTTGGAATACAAATATCAGTGCTTGCACAGCTGGAACACAACGCTACTTCCTAGAGAGTGGAAAGTCATTAAGAGTACACAAATAGACCACAATATGATGTTTGTTTAAGATTGGACGATGAAATTTACTGAGGAGTAGGATTGTTTAAAATATGTTTGGTTTGTTCGGAATGACTTTTCTCAGATACCCTAAAAGTAAATACAGAGCAGATCATTTCATTGCCCGTCTGTGATTGATTTACAAGGAGTCTATAAAGACAAGCATGATTACCATCTAATGTGGGAGCTAGGGCTGCTGTCCGAAAATAAGCCTCCGTGGATGGCTCCAAGGGTAGAAACTCTGCTACCAAGGGAACAGACTTGATTTTCCACTTATCTTTTAATGACTTTCTGCAGGCAAAAACCTGGAGCCAAAATCCTATTGACATCTGTTTGTTGGTATGGGTCTTATTTAGATGCCCAGTACTAGGTAATTATTCATTATTTGTTGGCAATAGGACTTTGCAGTTCACAATGTTTCACAACATTTAAGCTATAATAAATAAAGTCATAAACAAAACTCTTCTCCTAAATACTCACTTATATATAGCATCAGCAAAACAAACAGGAGAGCTTATAACAATTTATTGCCAGATAGTCACTGCTTAAAGTTCACCTTCATCATTAACAAATGCAAGGGAAGAAAAGTGTGAAGTTTTTCATTTTAAATCATGTGCGATATTTTAATGATCAAGGACCTCTCATATTGTAATTTTTTTCTATTAAGTCATCCTGAGGATTATTTTATTTTATCTTTAATATTTATTTTTAAGACATTATGATTTTACTGAAGAATAATGGGTTTTTGACTTACAAAAATGTGGATTTGAGGTTAGATCTGACTTTAGAGATCTAGGAAAATCACAACCTTTCTGAACCTCTTTGCTCATGTATTATATGGAGATAACATTTACCTCATAAGGTCGTGGTGGAAAATAAGTTAATAGACATAAGGTGTATGACATCATTATCTAAATAATGTTTTATTTTCTCCCTAAACTCTTCCACTACTTTGTTTGAAGTATTTAGTTTAAGCATAAATAAATGCTGACCAAATGATGTGCAGCATTGAAAGACAACCCAAGCCAATTCAATTTAAAGCTAGGTATGAGGGCCAACTACATGGTAAAAATACTAGTTAGTCATTTATAATTGTTAGAATGACCCAAATATGGACCATGTTTATGATAGGCTGTAAAACATTCCCCAAGATATCAGGACTTAATCCCCAGGACCTATGAATATTACCTAATAGGACAAAAATATGTGATATATAATGATTTTGAAATGGGGAGATTATCTTAGATTATGTAGGTGGGTCCTAAATGTTATCACATGTGTCCATATAAGAGAAAAGGAGAAGGAGCCTTAACACAGAAGAGAGGACACACAAAGAAACACAGTGGAGTAGACAATGGGTCCACAGAGGCAGACGTTGGAGTGATATGGCTGCAAGTCAAGGAATACTGGCACCACCAGAAGCTGGAAGAAGCAGAAAGAAGATTCTCCCCTGGAGCTTCCAGAGGGTGTATGGTCCTGATGACACCTTGATTTTGGTGCAGTGATACTGATTTTGGACTTCTGGCACCCAGAACTATGAGAGACTATAGTCTTTTGTTTTACATCATCGAGACTGTGGTTATTCATTACAACAGTCTCTGGATACTGATACAGTGTTCTTTATTGTTTATAGAGGAGTGGGATTTACTAACAAATGATCCATGGTAAACACTACAAGTATGACCCAAGGGCTAAAGGACCATGAGAGAGTAACTACTGAGTCACAAGATGTGATATTTGAGTAGGTATTGAAGGTTGCATAGAGTTCACAGGAATGACAAAGAAAAGGACATTCCAAATGCATTACTACATGAAGGCGAAAAGGAGGGTTAAAAAGTCAGATAAGCACTAGTCAGTGTTGGTTTTTTCTTGAATGTGAACTTCCTCCACTGAGATGGAGGAACTGTGCAGAGAGAAGTCTAATTGTGAGACCTAGAAGTAAAGGACAGAATGGAAACAACTCTTGGGAATTGGAGTGAGATATTTGCATGGATAAGTGTGTGAGCAAGCGGAAATGCAAGAAACAAAAGAAATACAACTGATAGATGTTCTTCACTTGAATATCTGAACCTTATGCACTACAGAGACATCTTGATAATTCTCTTTATGTAATAATATATATGCTCTGAAAGAGGAAAAGTAACTTGTCTGGTCCAAGGCACACCGTAGGGTGCAAAGTGGAGTGGGATGCAGGCTGGTATGGTGTATGGAGTCCGAGTATGATGGATAATGGAGACTCTGAAAGAAAACTAAATAGATAGATTGAAGAGACAGACACATCCCTTAGCAAGATCTGATTAAGAGTCCCAACCTCTCATTAGTGAAAGGAAGTTGAAGGAGCATCAAAACCACGTTATTTTTAGATATGTTTGTCAACGGTAGTTGTTTTGGTGTTATTGCTATGTGGTGAGTGTGACTGGGTCATCATATTAAATTAGCTGTTGAGGGGGCCAGCCCCATGGTTTAGCGGGTGGGTGCTCGAGCTCCGCTGCTGGCGGCCTGGGTTCGGATCCCAGGCACGCACAAATGCACTGCTTCTCTGGCCATGCTGAGGTGGCGTCCCACATACAGCAACTAGAAGGATGTGCAACTATGATGTGCGACTATCTACTGGGGCTTTGGGGAGAAAAATGGAAAAAAAGGAGGAGGATAGGCAATAGATGTTAGCTCAGGGCCGGTCTTCCTCAGTGAAAAAAGAGGAGGATTGTCATGGATGTTAGCTCAAGGTTGATCTTCCTCACACACACACACAAAAAATTAGCTGTTCAGTAAATTACATTTATTTAATTGCTTTGTGTGTGGTTCATGTACCTGAGATGAACGTTTGTATTGCTTGTCCCTGAGTTAAAATACCCATTCAGGTATTTTTGTGGAGAACAGTATTTCTAAGGGAATAGGGTAGAAAAAAAGATAGCCAATATTTTGAATCCCAGCATATGCAAATTGGGTAAGTATTACCATTTTAATAAAAATGTCTCAATCATTTTTATTTCTTTCTAATTTTGAAGGAGCTTACTCATGCAGAGGGAAGACTACCTGCAAAGATATTGAGACATGAATAGGCACGGCCTTTGGGAAAACTAGGAAAAGATATCAGTGCTTGGAATATTGGGTCTATGGCCAGAAAAAATATAGAAAAGAGTCAACAGGTGATTTGAAGCAATATTGAGAAGATCTTATGTGTCAAGATAAAGAGTTTAGAGGCAACGTACATAGGATGAATTAAAGAAGAAACACCGGAAGCAGAATAACCATGTAAGGCAAAAGAAACTAAGAATGGGAAATAATTTTAGACAAGAGAAAATGCAAGCCTGAACTAAAACGATAGTAATGCCACAGAAAGGGTAGGTAATATTTAGTATAGAGGGCTCATTTTGAGGACACTGTGGAATGACAAAATGAGGCAGCAAATTCATATCCTCCTTTTTTCCCTCAATATACTTTCTGATCTGATTATTACAATAGTACTTAGATCTCCAAGTTTGACTGTCAAGTATTTATAACATTGTTGAGTTTATATCTACTATTTAATATGTAGTAAAATACAAGTGAACAGAACTATAATGATAATCTATATAAAAAAACAGAAACTAAAAGCTTTTAAATTTCTCATCAAGTTGTATAGGTTTGTCTAAAATAAAAATACATATTTTTCAGATAATATTATCTCCGGTAATAGTTAGCAGAGATAGCAAATGCTGCATTTCATTCTAAGCCAATCCAAGTTAAAATAAAAACTCTATTACTTAAAAAGTTAATCATACTGGTAAATATATAAGTGGGAAGAGTTACTCAAACTTTGGGGACTATTAATTCATGTCCAGGGAATAGAGTTTGATGTAAAGAAAAATATTAAAAAGAAACTTGATTATTGATCTAGAACAATAATAACAAACAAAAATGTGTTTTTTCCCAAAATAGCAGTGTTTTATAGCACGAAATTTATTTTTCTGATTTTTAAAACATTCTATTGATTTATTGAAATATAAGTTATATGCTGTAGCTGGATAAAAGCTTATTAAAATTTGATGAGACTCCTACCAATTACAGTAACTGGCAGGAAAAGCAATCGGCTTTGGAAATTAAAATTATTGCCTAAAAGAAGCTATGTGTGAGGTATTTCAATAAACTATTGAGACAAAGGAATTAAAAATTCATTTTTCATTTGCCACAAAAATACTAGATAGAAGAGGTTGTATTTATTGGTTTTGGCTAATAATACATTGCCTTACCCTAATGGAAAAGTAATTTGAATGCCTCAGCCAATAAAAGTTTTGAGTTGATTTTTTAGTTTAAAATAATATTTGTATAACTGTATAGCTATATTTTTTGTTGCATTTTCCATACTAATTTGATCACAATATCAAAACGTTTTCATCAATGGAATTAGTGGTCCCCCTAAGCAGACTTTTGAAAATGCTGAAGTAAGTTCATGCTTCACTGAACTAAAGTAAAAGAGATGTATTATTTTCATTTGTCCTGTGACTTTGTATGGACAACATTCTTTAATACAGGAAATATAATAAAAGTTTTTGAAATTACAAAGTAAAGTTCATTCACTTTTTTTTGTGTGTGTGTGAGGAAGATCAGCCCTGAGCTAACATCCATGCTAATCCTCCTCTTTTTGCTGAGGAAGAGCAGCTCTGAGCTAACATCTATTGCCAATCCTCCCCCTTTTTCTCCCCAAAGCCGCAGTAGATAGTTGTATGTCACAGTTGTACATACAACTGTGTATGTTGTACATACAACACAATTGCTGTATGTGGTACGCTGCCTCAGCATGGCTGGACAAGCAATGCGTCAGTGCGCGCCTGGGATCCGAACACGGGTTGCCAGTAGCAGAGAGCACGCACTTAACCGCTCAGCCACGGGGCCGGCCCCAAAGTTCATTCACTTTTAAGTTTCAGAAATCCACTCAACCAAGGTAAGATGAGAAAAGGGAGTAATGAATATATACCAAGACACTTGCAGTAGCCAGTTGAAGGATTTGAAGCCTATGGAAAAAATCAGAGTAAGGCAGATATTCTTTCCTAGTTCTCAAACTCTTTCACATATTTTCTCTCTCTGTCTGTCTCTCTCTGTCTCTGTCTCTCCCTCACACACGCGCACACACACACATCTTTCCCAAGTTTCCCTCCCCTTCATCCGCTACTTGCTCTTACTTCTTGTTGTAGGTTATTATTCTCAGATTACTCATCTACTTGCACACGATACACAGTGTCTGCTCAAACACTGGCTGTGCGCTGAGACTTCTGTTCAAAACCTGATTGTTAATTGATTATTTTCTGTGCATTGTTGTTGTTATTGTTGTTTTATGTTCAATTTTGCAGGAGGAGAGGAGAAACTCTACTAATAACATTGATTGAAATATGAAATTAGGATATACAGGGAAAACATAGAAAAGAAATTCCAGATCTAAAATTGATATCAGATGTGTAGTGTTGTTGCTTGCAAAGTAATATCAATCTGTCTACAAGCAATACATAACACTGAATATTTTTATCTTTTCTCCATATTAAAAAAAAGTGTATAAAACAATCATGATGCAAAAAGTTGATAAGGATTGGAAGGAAAAAAATCCCAAAGTAAAGTTTAACACAAGTGGTTTATTCTGTAAGTGAATAAATACACGCCATAATTATAAGTGATTTTTTTTGATCACTTGCGCTTAATTGTCTCCAGAGAACAGAGCAAACTGTTACAGTCAGCTTTGTATTTCTTCAGTAAAATAATTAACTGTAACGTAAGATTTTTAGTTTTAATGGTAGAGTATGGTTTAACACTTGGAAGAATTAAGTAATGTTTTTAGGTTAATTTCCTACTATCTGTAAAAGTACATGGATTTCACGTGTCTGTAATTAACAGCATGTGGAATCTTCTAGATAGAAAAATGACTTATTTACCATGCATACAATGCCTTTCTACAAAAGGCATACAGAGTAAAGGTCTAATTATAAACTCATCAATGACATTGATTCTCTTGACCCCAAGGTGATGGTATTAGAAGATAGGGTCATTGGAGGATGATTAAGTCATGAGAGAGGAACCCTCATGAACGGGATTAGTGCCCTTATAAAAGAGACCCCAGGGAGCTCTCTCCCCTTTCTGCCATATGAGCACATGGCATGAAGACAGCCATCTGTGAAACAGGAAGCAGGTTCTCACCAGACACCAAATCTGCTGGCACTTTGATCTTGGACTTCCCAGCCTCCAGAACCATGAGAAATAAATATTTGTTGTGTAAGTCACCCAGTCTATGGTATTTTTGTTATAGCAGCCTGAACTAAGACAAATTATATAGATTATATGTAATCTATAGGCTGACACTTTATGTTAATTATATACAATTATATCTCTTTCCCCTCCGTGGTTTACAGGGAAACGATCTTCCCAAACAAGGTCTTCCTGAGATTGGATTCTAACAGATCCATTGGCATGTTTTATAGGGTTAAAGCTATTCTTATCAGATTCTAGATGATAGCCTTGCCTTTCAATGACTCCCTGTCTGATTTCACTTCCTACCACTCTCCCCTCATCTCAGTCTGCCTTTTTCAGTGTTTCATAAGCAGGGTAATCACTCTCAATGCAGGGTCATTGCATAGAGTTTTCTTCCCTACTAAAACTTTGGGTTGTCTTTTACGTCAGCTGTCGGTTGTTAAGAAAAAAATGAAAATCAGTTTCATCTGAGACAAGATACCGGATGTCTGGCCAGCTCCTTTTGGCGGGATAATTTAGGGCATTCTAGACATGTTTTCCGGAGATTCTTTAGTGAAGTCGCAGTAACTGCTGACAGTAGAGGTGCACGTAGAGCATCCTCATGTTCTGGAAAATTTACGAGAAATAGTAGGAAGGTATTCTTCTGGTTGTAGAAGAGGGGAGGTGTCAATATGATAGATTTCTCAGATGCAGTAAAATATCTAATCACATATTCCTAGTCAGATGGCTGAAATGCATAGTCAGTTTGAAACTCAGCAAGTACTTGGAAGAAAAGGAAAATGCTTGGGAAATTTAACAAATACAAAAAGATCATATTTGGAGGAAAAGCAAGTTAACTGAGTATGATTCCTGTAAATAAGATATTTAAAAGAAAAAGCAAAATAGAGAACTTTTGGAGACAGCATGAGAAAGGAGCATTTTGTTAATTTAGGAAATTGTAACAGATGATTAATTTGTATCAACATATGAACTAAAGCACAAGAGGAATATAATGGATATACGACGTTATTTTTCCCCAATTTGTGTGTTTCTTTATTCAAAAAATAAAACTAAGTATTAGAGATAGAAGAATTAATATTATATAGACATGTTCCTCAGAAACTCGAAGTCTAGCGAATTGAGATGCTCAGAGGTCTGGAGATATAGGTTAAATGCTGCGTTAAGACCTCATACTGAATCTCTCATAAAGACTAAAACGTTAAATTGTCATACTTTTCCCCGTAAGTGGAATAAAGAGATCAAACATTGCATTATCAACACTCCATCTTCTGCCATTAGAATATGTCCTTGGGCGCTCAGAGCTGAAAGTCAGAAGGTCCACCACTTCAAAACCTTTAGTAAAACCTTGGTAAATAAAGCTGTATTATTTTCTCCACCATCGCTTTCTGGTTTCCTACTCTGCTCTCAACCTCCTTGCTGTTCTGAGACATGCCAGGCCCATTCTCCTCACCAGTCTTTTGAATTGCTCTTTCCTCTGCTTGGAAAGTCCTTCTCCCAGATGTCTGCATGACCCATTTCTTACCTCCTTCAGGTGTGTACTCACATGTTCCCTCTACAGTTAGTTCCTCCTCACTTACACTATTCAAAATTACAACTCTCCATCCTGGCACCCCATCCCCGGGTCTTTCTTATTGTTGTCAATAGTACTTTTCACCATTTAACATCTTATACATTTACTTATTTATTTTGTTTATTGTCTATCTCCCTTCACTAACATGTAAACTCCATGAAGATAGGGATTTTACCTATTTTATCCAATGTTATATCTCTGTAGTCAGAACAGTACCTGGCACATAGTAGGCACTCAAAAAATATTTGTGGAGGGAAGAAGGGAAGGAAGGGAAATAAGGATTTTCTGTTGAAGTCCTATTATAGCAACAAAGGATTAACTTGTCCACAGGCCCAAGAGCAGTAAACATCAGTTAACTTCTGTAATAGTTTTGGTGGGCTAATGTGAGTGCAAAGAATTGAGAAATGTACACTTTGATGTTCTCTGTCTACTCTGGACTGGATAGCCTGCAAAACCATCAATAATGCTCTGGAATGGTTATACAGGTGCTCAAACATATACTCCATTTTACATGTGCCTTTGGAATTCAGTGGTAAGAACTTGAACCTAACCGTTGTCCTCCTAAACATACATCTATACGTGGTTATTGCTGATGGAACTGGAGGGAAAAAGATGGAAAAGAGGTTGATGATAAAAAAGAAACAGCCGTGTGAGGACACAGAGAAGGCAGCCATCTGCTAGCCAAGGAGAAATGTCTCACCAGAAACCAGCCCTGCTGGCACCTTGCTCTTGGACTTCAGCCTCCAGAACAGGGAGAAAATAAATTTCTGTTGTTGCAGCCACCCAGTGTTTAAGCCACCAAACCAGCAGGATGACAGGGAAGTGGAGACTACAGAGTTGGCTAGTAACATTTCTGATAGCAAGACACCCAGAGGAAGTGATTTCTTTAGATGTCACCCACAAAACAAGTGTGTATGTCTGACACCCTTCAGTTTTCAGCATTCAAAAATAACGAAGTATCTTTTTAAATTTTTGAATAATTTATTCATGTTCTATGTTCTATTTAATGTCTCTCATTTAAATTTCAGTGTTGCTCCATGAGTTAAATTCACTGACTGTAAGAAATAATCTCTATGAAGGCAGGGACATTTTTGCCCTGTGCAGTGGCATATATCCAGTACTTATACAGTTTATAACACATTATCCATAGGTCCCCAATGAATATTTTTTAATATAAGGGAATATTAGAGCATGGGTAGTTTAAGATTCCTAAAGGCTTTGGAAAAAAATTAGATCAACATTCTTATAAAAATACAGTTCATAATTTTTGAACCAAATAAAATGCCTTAAAAAATGTTAAAATAATGTATCCTAATGTATTAATCAATATAAATCATCCTTCATGGTATATATCCTAGAACTAACAAAGCATGTCTTAATGACTCTGTATTTCTTCCAGCAATTTGTCCTAAATTGTATTCTGAATAAAAACCTAGCTTCAAAGAACAGCGGTTAGTTAACTTCTGAAAGTCTTAAAGACCTCAATTTATATTTTGCCTTATTTTAAGTGAATAAATGTAGATAAACATTCAAAACTTCATGTAGAAAAAAATAATTTTTCTGACATATCTAAAATCAGTGAGTGGATCTGAAGCAGTTCATTTCATTCTGCTACAAATTGAAGAAAACCCAACTGGCATAAACAGTAATTAAATTTAAGGCAATGTTCTGTAATACACCTTCAGCTTGTGTAGAATAATCAGCTGCTTATAAAATGTGACAATCTCTTCCTCTCAAGAGAGGAGCAGAAAATCTCTTGAAAAGCAGAAAATCACATGAATGGAGGAAGTTAAAAAAAATCTATGGATGAATAATAAACTTGAATTTGAACAAGCAGAAAAAATGTGATGCTGGTTTCCATAAAAATATTATAGAATGTTAGTATTTCCATTAATTTCTTCTTATAAATTTTCAGATTTAGCATAAATCATTTAACTGTTTAGAAACTATAAACTCTATATTTTATCCTATCTGGAACAAAATGTAATGTCAGAGTACACAATGTTCAACATAAAATCTAAAACTATTTCTAACACAGCTCAATTGGTCATGCTCACAAGTATTTCAACTTATTTTCAGATTAAATTTGTTGCAACGGTTTCAAAATAAAGTACCGTATCTGAAATCTTAGCACATCTTTTATTTGAATCAAACTACTTCCAACTGAGTCACTTTTCTCTGATTAAAGCCTTGGCAACCACCACTGAGAGCTTGCTTTTAACATATCAATTCACAGACTCCAAGAATTCTACTTTTTGTAAAGTTCACTCAAGGTTTGACAAATAATTTTCAGATTTCAATTCAGGGGAGGAATGGAACCAAGAGGACCTACTGAAAGATGATCACCTTTTCTCCTATTTTCTATTCCTGCTGAAAAACTTGTAAATATAAAAATTAAAAACAATAATGATAGAGGGAAGTTTATCAAACTGGATTCAAGGAACCCATCTGGTCTTCTACTGGCAAGATAAAGTCAGGATGCCACCACCAAGATAAAGAGGCATAGCTCCTGTCCAGCACAGCATAAGCTTCTCAAATATTTTCTAGCATTTTCCCTTTTTGCAGAAACTACACCAACTTCCACCACTATCTTAAAATGCAGCTAAGAGAATAGAGTGAGGGAAGAAGGGCTCTAACCTTGCTTGAAATTCATCAACCAAACCTAAACACTTGACTCTGAGGAGGATTCCCTCTGAAGGTTGTTCAGAATTTATTTACTTTTTATTTATACACCATGAATAACTGATGTCTCATAAGGCAGAAAACACACAAAACAAATTTTAGTTAACAAATTGGTTGTTTTCTAAAATCAGACATGACAACTACAAGGATGGAAATGGGCAAATACAGTTTTTCATTATAACACAATCAGGTCAAAATGATAGCCTAAATGATCAAAAAGATATCACTTCTGTTTAGTATATTTTATTTAAGAAAACAAGAAGGCATGCATTAAATGATTTAGAAATATTTCCCCAAATGGCAAATTTTTAGATTGTTGTCAATGGGCAATAGGCAGATTACTTACAAAAACAATAGACAAGAATGTAGAACCTCATCCTTAAGGTTACTTTTTAAATAAGGAGCAATCCTCTGTGGAAGATTCTTGTTGGAAAAGGCTGGTTTCTTCAGTAGCTTACCAGGTACTTAGGGCCTCAAGAGAATTGCTTCAAATCATTTGAACCAGACTAGTAATAAGAAATAATACCAATAGTATCTTTCCCCCTTAGATGAGTAATTTAGTCACTAGTCAACGGTAAATTGGGTGGATTTCTATCCAATTTGTGGAAGCACTTAGACTGAGAAATGAATAATTTCCTATAAAGGGTTGAGTCTGTAAAAGAGTCTGTATATTTTTGGTTATTTGGGGTTGAAAATATAAAGTAATGAAAACCAAACAAGTAGATGTCAAATTGTGATTAAGATACCCAATGTATTTTCTAATTTAAATAGATTGAGTCATAATATAAAGAGAAAAATGTTCCCTTCTTCCCACTTCTGTCTCTACCTGCCATTCCAACTTCTGCTCTCCTATGTGGCTTCAGAATAAGCTACCAGATTGCAGTGGCAAGTTAAACAAGGCAATTGATGAATATGGAAATGGAGAACCTCAGTGCACCTTTATACCACTATGCCAGGGCTTTGACTTCAAAGCATTTTGTGGGTAAATTTAAGAAGACCTGAATTTCAAAATTGACTTAGAACCCAGGAGGCGAGATTCAATGACTCCATACTTGAGTTCATTACATTTGTTCTCTCACAATTTTTTTTTTTGCTTTTAAAAATGTCTGATACAAGAAATAAAGTAGTGCCCTTCCCCTCTCCAAAAAATTATAAAATCCTTAGCCAAGATATTTTAGTGAGTGACTTGCTATATCTAGAACAAATAAAAATGAGAACCAGTTTTTGGCCAGTACTGAAGAAAGTTTTCTTGTTTCTTCCATTTCTCGTAGAAATCTGACTAGGGAAAGGATGGTAAAAGGAACAAAGATCTAACCAATAATCCCTATAAATTCCTGAGTCATGTAATTTGTACTTTTTGGAGGAAAAAAACCCCAGGACTTCTATAGAGCTAGCACTTTAAAATACAAGGCTATGAGAACTAATAGTTTCACGATCTCTAGATAATTCTAAAGAGAGAACTCATAATAACAAGATTATTCACTGTTCTGAGGTATATTCTCTATTCATCAAAAGAAGAATATTTGTAGCTCATGTTCTTCTTGAATTTTTTTGGGGAAGCAAATATTCCAAAGGAAATTATGCTTTGTACATATTGAAGAAAAGAAGATTCTGCATTGCTTTACAAATTCAATAAAACCTAAGTAACAATAACTTAAGAAAAACACATTCTACAGTGAAAAGAGTTTTTGACCTTGTACAACATTGTCAGGTCTTCAGCATCAGGAAGAAATCATTATTCCCAGCATGGTGCCATATATATTGCCAAGTGTAGCATCCAAAGAATTTTTTGTAGAACGCAATTTTGTCATATTATGTGCTTAAGAAATTAGCCATTTGGGACGAAAAAACTTTGGTTTGTGAGTTAACTCTTGGTTGACTTGAATTCTGAATCAAAACTGAATGTGGAGGGGCCGGCCCGGTGGTGCAAGTGGTTAAGCGCACGCGCTCCGCTGCGGCAGCCTGGGGTTCGCTGGTTCAGATCCCGGGCGTGCACCGACGCACCACTTGGCAAGCCATGCTGTGGCGGAGTCCCATATAAAGTAGATGAAGATGGGCATGGATGTTAGCCCAGGGCGGGTCTTCCTCAGCAAAAAGAGGAGGACTGGCAGATGTTAGCTCAGGGCCAATCTTCCTCACACACAAAAAAAAACTGAATGTGGAAAACAGTAAAAAATGATATAACTTCATAAAATGCTGTGAAGTTCAAATGAGTTTCCTGTGTGTAGAAAGTGTCCTAAAAAGGAAAAAGCTCTATAAAAAAGCTTCAGTTTGTGATGATCATCACTAATAATGATAACAAAGTGTTTGCTTCAAGATTTTACTATTGCAATACAATGCAAGTTTTCAGAAATGTAGGAGTTACAGGATTAATAAAAATATCAAGATATTTAAAATGAACAATTCACTACAGCCATCACGCCATGATCGGATTCCCAGGAATTGACAATATGAGTTAAATAAAATTTAATACAAAATAAAGATAACAAGATGTGTATCAAGTAAGATAAAATAACTTTCAAGTTTCTTTCATATTGCAATAATAGGAGCAATTAAACTATTAGGGAAAGCCTATGTATAAAAAAGTATATATAAAATTTTAGGGAAAATGTATATATAAAATTTATATATGGAATAACAAAATAACTCACTGCAATGTTGTATTTAAGCTCTGACGGTATTAATAACATAATATTCTAATTTACGTAGATTATAGATGCCCTTAAGAATAAATGTTTGCCTTCATACATTATGTCCCAGAATTCATACTCTCTTTGATCTTGCAAACATTACTACATATTATTAAGTGCCTATTGATTTAGGCAGTAATCAGTTTTCTTTTCAATGTGTTTGATAATGCATGTATTTGTGTAGTAGGCATCCTCTAAGATGCCCGCAATGATCCCAGGATCCTGGTATTTGAGCCCTTGTGTGATGCCCTCCCCTTGAGTGAGGACTGGATGTATCGATTTGCTTCTAAAGAACAGAATATGGCAGAAGTGACCAGATGTCACTCTGAGATTAAGCTACAAGAAGACTGTGGCTTCTGTCTTGGTGCTCTCTCTCATTCTCTTGCTTGCTCCGAAGGACACCAGCTGCCATGCCGAGTGGCCGTGTGGAGTGTCCCTCTGTGGTGGGTTTGAGGATTTAAGTGCTGATTGAGGAAAAGATAAGCTCAGGAGCCAGCAGTGTTACACCACAAGTTTTTAGGGGCAGTGCCTAGGCAGAGTTGCAGGGTGAAGGGATGTCCCTCACGACAGGGGACCTTCCAGAGACAGTGACATGGGGCCACTGTCCAGAAGGGGAGGAGGACAAGGGAACTCCAGGAGGAGTGGGGAGTTAAAGAAGAGGTTGGGGATCCAGGTGATGCCACTCAGCAGCAAAGTGGGGAGATTCTGGATCCCAGAGCTCCTAAGGCCAGCGGTGATTTGGGGTCTTTTATAGCCACAGGGTTTGTTCTAAGTATGGCTAGCAGATATTGGGTGCAATTTCATGGAATATCCAAAGGATGAAGTCTCTAAATAGCTAAAAACAGGTTTGTTTGAGTCATATTCAAAGAAATTGGATGCATAAGAATTTTAGTTTTGTGCCAGTGGGCTTTGAGTTAACGGTCACAGACTACTGTGAAGAAGTGAATAACATAGGGCCAATACAGAAGGGCCATCTTTGGCACATTTAAGTAACACTCACCGTGCATCTTTGGTCTGCCTTATGGATACATATATTTCCAGATACTGAATGGAACGTATTTTCCCCCTCTCCAAGAGCAACAACACAGAGAGTAAGATGACTTAAACTGACTGCAAAAATTGTTAGGCTTCATGCTAGCATGTGTGATGATAAAAGAATGATACTATTTCACTTATAGAAATATGAAGCAAGATGTTTTGACCAATATTCATCTTTTCATTCAACTTTTAATATACAGATATTCCTATATTAAATTCTGTGAACCTGTATAGTTCTCATATTTCTCCCTGTGTGTTTTAAGTTTTAGTTTTAAATCAAGACAGGAAAATGCCAATGAAATCAGATGCATGTTTTTAGAAATGGACCAAAATAGAAAGCAATAAAGACCTAGTTAATGAAGATGATTAGATAGACTTTTTTTTTAGCATTTATTGCATGTATAATATAGTTGGGGTATCAAAACAATAGAGTTTAAGTGTGAGTTATACCACTTATTAGTTGTGGAATTCTAACATCTCATTACAGGCTTGCAGTTCTAAGGAAATTTATTTTAACAATGAATCTCAGTATTAACACTCCACGGTCATCCCTTTTCCACAGTCTTGCCATCCAATACCAGGAAAATTAGGAGGGAGTTGGTGATAATACAGACTAAAACTCTGACATTATGAATTTAGGGAAAGGGAGACTTATTAATGATGTAATAGGAAAAATATGTAATTATATACCAAATGGAGGCCACAGGAGCTTATATCAGAGTAACTCTACCACCAAATATAAATATAAAAGATGGAAAAAATTTTTACAATACTTGGAAGATATTTGAGGACAACAAACATAAGCAAAGCTTGAGGATTCCATTACTCAAGAGAAAGAACAAGGAAGTTACATTCCATTGACCACAGCTTTGTCCTTGAGTACATTTTGCAAATCACAGCAATGGAGAAGTAGAACCCAAGTTGAAGGCAGCACTTTTCACAGGACTGAGAAGGCAGAGTTTGAAATGTGAGACTGCCAAAGTGACTAAGTTTTGAGGGGGTGGGTGTGAGGGTGGACAAAATCCCTCAAAGGAGGGAACCACAGTGTAGCAGTCAGACAGACAGACAGTGTAGCAGCAGAAGGTGGTCTTCATAATTCACACTTCCTAGTGTTTATAGCCTGTGTAGTCCTCTTTCCTTGAGTGTGGACAGGATCTGTGGCTTGCTTTAAACCAATAAAATAAGGCAAAGATGATAGTCACTTCCATATTACATTACACGAGATTGTGTTTTACTAGAACACTCCCTCCTTTGCTGGTTTTGAGGAAGTATGCAGCCATTTGTGAGAGGCCAAGAAAGCAAGGGCAGCCTCCAACCAAGAACCAGGTATGAATTGAGGGTGGCCTCTGACTGACAACCAGCAAGTCATTGAGGCTGCCAGCCCTACAACAGTAAGGAACCACATGAGCTTGAAAGTGGATTCTTCCCCAGTTGAGCCTTGACATGAGACCACAACGCCAACCAACAATCTTATTGAAGTCACGAGAAACCCAGAAGCAACAGACCCAACTAAGCTGTGCCCACATTCTTAACCCACAGAAACTGTGTATTAATAAATGCGTGTTGTTTTCAACCAATAACTTTGTGGCAATGTTGCTAAACAGCAATAAATAACTAATAAACACAATCCAAGACTCTACTCAACAATTTCCTTAAAATTGTGTTTCCTTACTCTTTTCTGCAAAGAGCTAGATAGTAAATATTTTAGGCTTTGAAGACCATATAGTACATGTGGTAGCAACTCAGCTCCACTGTTGTGCAAGAGCTGTCATAGGTGATACATAAATAAGTGAGCGTGGCTGTATTCAAGATAATTTTATTTACAAAAAAAGGTGATGAGCTGTATTTGGCCTTTGAGTCATAGTTTGTTGATCCCAGGTCTAAAACCACCAGTTAAATGACAGAGATTGCCAGACCGAATATAAAATCAAAAGCCAACTATATGTTTTCTCGGTTATCGATAGACTAAGTAGGCAGAAAATCAAGAATATAGATGACCTAAAGAGCACTATCAACAAATTGTTGTAATTGACATTTATATAACACTCCACGCAACAGCAGACTATACATTCTTATCAAGGTCATATGGAACAGTCACTTTAACAATGTTCAAAGACATAAACCTTAACAAATTAAGTAAAATATAATAAAAATTACATAAAATATTTTATTGATTGATAGCAGAATTAAGCTAGATATCAATAACAGAAAAATAAATGGAAAAACCCCAAATATTTAGAAATTTAAAATGTGTTTCTAATAAAACATGAGTTGAAGAGGAATAACAGGGGAAATGGAAAAATATTTTGAATTAAATAAAAATGAAAATTCAACCTATCAAAATTTAAACTTTCAGATTAGAGAAAAATTTATAATATTAAATGTATGTATTAGAAAAGAAGAAATACCTAAATAAGTAACCTAAGCCTTCACCTTGGAAAATGAGAGTCAAAAAAGTAACTTAGACCTAGAGCAAACAGAAGGAAATAAACCATGAATATTACACTAAAAAATAATAAAATTGGAAACAGAAAATTAATGAAACCAAACACTGGTTGATAAATCTGTAGCCAGCCTAACCAAGAAAAAAAATAATTTTGATGGACCAATTTCTTGAAACACACAAAATACTAAAACTCATTCAAGAGAAAATTGATAACTTGAATAACCCTGTGTCTATTACAGAAACTGAATTTGTAGTTAAAACCATTTTAATAAAAGTAAATTCCAGGCCCAGATAAACTCATTAAGGAATTCTGTGAAACATTTAAGGAACAAGTAACACCAACTGTATAGAAAATAGAAGAGGAGGGAAGACTTAACAACTCATTTTATGAGGGCAGCATTGTTCTTATAAGAAATCCAGGTAAAAATATTATAAAAAAAGAATTTAGTTACAAAAATCCTTAACAAAACGGTAGAAAATCAAATCATGAAATATATAAAAAGGATAATCATGAAGACCAAGTGGGATTAATCCCAGGTATTTAAGTCTGGTTTAAGATTTGAAAAATCAATTGGTAAAATTAAAGTTATTAACAAAGTAAATAAGAAAAAAAACATAAGATCATATTAATATACACAAAAAAAGTATTCAAGTATTCAACAAAATTCAACATTCATTTATGATTTAAACTCTCTGCAAACTAGGAATGTAAGAAGACTCCTTTACCTAATAAAGAGTACCTTCAAAAACCCTATGGCTAACATCATACTTAAAGATGAGAGGCTGCATACTTTTTCCCTAGGATCACAAACAAGGAAAAGATGTCTCTCTGTCACCTATTCAACATTGTACTGGAAGTCCTAGCTAGTGCAATAAGGCTGGAAGGAAGGAAGGAAGGAAGGAAGGAAGGAAGGAAGGAAAGAAGGAAGGAAAAGAAAAGTACACAGATTGGAAAGGAAGAATTAAAACTCTCTGTATTCACAAAAGACATGATTTTCTATGCAGAAAATTCCAAAAATTCTAAGAAAACAAAAAGCCTCCTGGAACAAATAAGTGAGTTTAGAAAGGTGGCAAGATACATAGTAAATATACATAAATCAAATGTATTACTTTATATCAAAGAACTATGTACAGGATCAGGATGGTAAAAACTAAAAGTACTAATGAAATAATTCACGGAAAATCTAAGTAAATGGAAAGATATACCATGCTCATGGGTTAGAATACGCGAACTTATTAAGATGTCAATTTCCCCAGATTCCATTTTTAGATTCAGAACAATCTCTATCAAAACCACAGCATAAATCTTTGTAGTTATTGATCAGTTAATTCTAAAATTAATGTAGAATGGCAAAGGACCTAGAAGAGTCCAAAGAATTCTGAATAAAAAGAACAAATTTGGAGAGCTGACATTAGATATCTCAAGACTTATTATAAAACTAAATTAATCAAGAGAGTGTGGTATTGGAAAAAAGATAGGCACATTCATCAAAGAAACTGAATAGAGAGCCTAGAAATGGACACACAGAATATAGTCAATTAATTTTCAACATAGGTATAAAGGCAAATCCGTAGAAAAAGGAAAACCACTTCAACAAGTGGTACTGAAACTATTAGATGTACATGTGCAGAAAAAATTAAACAATATGTATCTCAAAACTCATACAAGCATAATTCAAAATGGATCATAAATCTAAATACAAAATGCAAAACTGTAAAAATTTTGAGAGAAAATCTACATGACTTTGATTTTGGTGATGAGTTTTAAGATACAACAACAAAAGTATGATCTGTGAAAGAAATTAATGATAAATGAGACAATCAAAATTTAAAACTTTTGCTTTGCAAAAGACACTGTTAAAAGAATGAAAAAATAAGCTACACACTGAGAAAAATATTTGCAAATCACATACCTGATAAAGGACTTATGTTCATAATATATTAAGAACTTTAAAACTCAATAATAATAAAACAATAACAATAATAATTTTTTAAAAATAAGCAAAATACTTGAACAGACACTTCACCAAAGAAGATCTATGGATAGCAAATAAGATTTTTTTTCCACTAGGGAACATCATTTTTCATCAGGGAAATTGAAATTAAAATCACAATAAGACAGTACTATGCACCTGTTAGAATTGCTGATATCCAAAAGACTGACAATACTGAAAGCTGGAAAAACTGCAGGGCAACAGAACTCTCATTAATTGCTAGTGAGAATGCAAAATGGTGCAGATATATTGGAAGATAGTTTGGCAGTTTCTTACAAAGTTAAGCATACACATCGCTTGGCATGGAAATTTTCTTACTAGTTATTAACCCAAGTGAACTGAAAACTTATTTCATACAAAAATCTTATGTAAATGCTTATAGCAGTGCTATTCATTATCACCAAAAACTAAAACAATCTAGAGGGGAGCATGCTCAACTTGATAAAGAACACATACAAAAAAGCTACAGCTAAGATCATACTTAATGGTGAGAAACTAGATGCTTTTCACTGAGATCAAGAACGGGGCAAAGATGTCCCCTCTCACCACTCCTATTCAACATAGTACCAGAAGACCTAGCCAATGCAATAAAACAAGAAAAATAAACAAAAGATATTCAGATTTGGGAGGAAGAAATAAAACTGTCTTTGTTTGCACCTGACATAATTCTACATGTAGAAAAATCTCGAAGAATCAACAATGACAAAAAAACTCCTGAAATGAATAAGTGATTATGGCAAGGTTACAGGACACAAGATTAATATACAAAAGTCAATTATTTTCCTATAAACCAGCAAAGAACAATAGAAATTTTAAATTAAAAACACAGTGTTATTTACATTAGCAGCCTCCCAAAATAAAATGCTTAGGTATAAATCTAACATAATATATACAAGACTATATAAGAAAAACTGCAAAACTATAATGAAAGAAATCAAAGAACATCTAAATAAATGGAGAGATATTCCATGCACGTGGATAGGAAGACTCAACATCACCAAGATGTCAGTTCTCTGATTTGATCTATAGGTTCAACGCAATTCCAACCAAAATCCCAACAAGTTAGCTTGTGGATATTGACAAAGTAATTCTGAAGTTTACATGGAGAGGCAAAAGACCTGAAACAGCTAACACAATATTGAAGGAGAAGAAAATTTGAGAGGACCAATACTATCCGGCTTCAAGACTTACTGTAATGCTTCTGTAATCAAGATAGGGTGGTATTGGTGAAAGAATACACAAATAGAACAATGGAACAGAATAGAGAGCCCAGAAACAGACTCACATAAACTGACTGATCTTTGATAAAAAGGCAAAGAAAATTCAATGGAGAAAGATAATCTTTTCAAGAAATGGTGCTGGAACAACTGGACATCAATGTACAACAACAAAATCTAGACACAGACTTTACACCTTTCACAAAAATTAACTCAAAATGAATCATACCTAAATGTAAACTGCAAATCTATAAAACTCCTAGATGATAACATTGGAGAAAATGTGGGTGACCTTGGGTTTGGCAATGACTTTTTAGATACACCACCACCACCACAATCCATGAAAGAAAAACATCAATAAATTTGACTTCATTAAAATTAAAAACTTCAACTCTGCAATTAAATTAATTAAAATTAAAAACTTCTCACTGTTAAAAGAATTAAAAGACAAATCACAGCCTGGGAAAAAAATATTTGCAACACACATATCTGATAAAGAACTGGTATCCAAACCATACAAAGATACCTAAAAATTCAGCAACTAAAAAATAGACAACCAAATTAAAAAAATAACTAAAAGATCTGAATAGACACTTCGCCAAAGAAGATACACAGATGGAAAATAAGCATATGAAAATATATTTAACATCATATGTCATGAGGGATTGAAAATTAAAACAACAATGAGATACTATTACAAACATATTAGAATGGCTAAAATCCAAAACACTGACAACGCCAAATAGGGACAAAGATGCGGAGGAACAGGAATTCCCATTTATTGCCAGTGGAAATGCAAAATGTACAGCCACTTACGAAGACAACTGACAGTTTCTTGCAAAACTAAACATATTCTTACCATATGATCCAGCAATCATCCTCCTTTGTATTTATTACTGAAATGAGTTGAAAATGTATGTCTGCACAAAAACCTGCACACAGATTTTTATAGCAGCTTTATTCGTAATTGCCAAACTTGGAAGCAACCAAGATGCTTCCAAGGTGAATGAATAAATAATAGGTGAAAGGATAAATAAACTGTGATGTATCCATGCAATGGAATACTATTCAGCAATAAAAAGAAATGAGTTATCAAGCCACAAAAAGACATAGAAGAACCTTAAATGTATATTACTATGTGAAAGAAGCCAATCTGAAAAAGCTACATACTGTATGATTCCAACTATATGACATTCTGGAAAAGGCAAAACTATGCAGAGTGTAGAAAGATCAGTGGTTGCCAGAGATTAGGTGAGAGAGAAGGAGAAATGAATACATGGAGCATAGGGGATTTTTAGAGCAGTGAAACTATCCTGTATAATACTGTAATGTTGAATACATGTCTTTATACATTTGTCAAAACAATAAAATGCACAACACAAAGAATGAACCTTAATGCAAACTATGTACTTTAGTTAATAACAATGTGTCAATATCAGGTCATAAATTGTAACAAATGTAGCACATTAATGTAAGATGTTATTAAATAGGAAAAACTGGGGGAGAGGGAGGTAAGGAGCATCTGGGAACTCTCTGTACTTGCACTCAATTTTTCTGTAAACATAAAACTGCTCTAAACACAAAGGCGACTAACTTTTTTAAAAAGTGAAGCAACCAAAATGTTTTTCCATAGGTGAACGGATAAACAAATTGTAATAAATACATAAATACAATGGGCTACTATTCACGGATAAAATACTATTCAGCAAATGAGCTATTGATTCACCCAAAAACATGGATGGATCTTAAATGCATTTTTCTAAGTGAAAGAAGTCAAAAGCAAAAGACTAAATATTACATAATTCCATTCATATGACATTCTGGAAAAGGCAAAATCTTAGAGATGGAAAACAAATTGTTGATTGCCAGATGCTAAAGATTGGGGAGTGACTGACTACAAGCAGGAAACACAGGGTTTTTTTTTTGTGGAATGATACTGGTTTCTGTGTTATTCTGGTGGTAGATAAGTGACTATGTATTTGGCAAGCCCACAGAACTGTACATAACAAAGAGTGCATTTTAATGTATGTAATTAAAAAAAAATTAACGATGGGGCAGGCCAGTGGTGTAGTAGTTAAGTTCGCACACTCTGCTTCGGCGGCCCAGGGTTCGCGGGTTCGGATCCTGGGCCCAGACCTACGCACCACTTATCAAGCCATGCTGTGGCAGGAGTCCCATATAAAGTAGAGGAAGATGGGTACAGATGTTAGCCCAGGGCCAATCTTCCTCAGCAAAAAGAGGAGGACTGGCAACAGATGTTAGCTAGGCGCTAATCTTCTTCACCAAGAAAAAAAAATTAACCAGGGGTTCAGGGGATACAAGATGGAATACAGGCTGTGATAAATGACTCTGTGTTATGAATGTATGCTACACCTTCACTGAAGGTGGTGCCAATAGAAGAGAGCTGACCTAAATAGCTTTGGAAAATCATGTTTTGACTGGAAGCTATAAGGCTTAGTACAAAAAGACGTCTACATTAACATTTCTCTATCTAGAAATTTGTTCTTACAGAGTATGGGAATCTACTTTATGTGTGTGTATGCACGCGTGTGCGTCTGTGTAGATAGATCAGTAGATCAATAGACAGACATAGTAATAATTACATATATTTGTGTGTTAACGGATTGGTGTAAATATTTATGTTCCCAGCTCTGCCTAATGAAAGGGCCTAGAAGCAGTAATACTCCAGTAGCAGTCTGAACACCAGCAACCAAATCTTCATTTGTAGATACCATTCTCCAAAAAAAGGAAACAGGGATCCTTAGAAAAATGGCTGATTCTAGAACTGGGATAAGGAAAATACAAGATGAGACTGGAGGATCTTCTTATCACAGAAAGAAAGGAATTGCTCAAAAGTAAATTTTAAAAGCATGAGGGCATATCAAAGGACATAGGAGTCAACCTTAAAAAGCTCCAATAGCCAAAGCAGGAACAATTGGAGCAACAAAATAAACAATGTAGTATGGGATAATAACCCAAAGAATAAAATAAATATACATGAATCCACACAGACATAAATTCATATCTGAATAAATAAATAGATAGGGGGAAAGGGATAAATCTTCCATTATCCAAATGATATAAGGAGATACTCTCCACTCTAGTAGGTGGAACTTAATCCCCTCTCTGTATTAGCTGAATTTAATGACTCATATCCAAAAAATAGAATATGGAAAGAGGAAAAACAGAAGGTTTACAGTAGATAAGCATGACAGACACCACCTTGACCAAGAGATCAAGGGAAACCTCATCAATGAAAATAAGTGTTGATGTCACACATCCACTGATAGGATATAACAGGCAGGGCGCTCTGACTCTGTGGTATCCCCTCCAAAATTCATAATACTTGATTGGTAGACTTCAAAAGTATCAGGATTATGGAAAACAAGAAAAGACTGAGAAACTGTCACAGACTTGACGAGACTGAGGAGACATGATGAGTAAATACAATGTGGTATCCTAGATCTGATACTGGGATAGAAAAAGGGTATTAATGGAAAAATTGGTGAAATTCAAAGAAAACATGGAGTGTAGTTTATAGTAATATGTTGACGTTCATACTTTAGTTTTAACAAATGTACCATGGTTATGAAAAAATTAGCATTCGGGGAAATTGGGTAAAGTGTAAATATAAACACTATACTATCTTTGCTACTTTCCTGTAAATCTAAAATTATTCCAAAACAAAAATTTTATTTAGAAAAAAGGCAGTCAGAAACAAAATAGACATTACTTTCAAATAACAACAATAAGATTTTTTGCAGCTCTCAACAGAAACAATGGAAGACAGAAAACAATGTAATTACATTTTTAAAGTTCTGTGTGAAAGAAAAAAGTCTACCAATCTAGAAATCTATAACCAATTTTAAAAATCCTTCAAAACTGAAGGTGAAATAATGACATTTTCAGGCCAAAAAAGCACTACAAAGAAATACGAAAGGCAGTTCTTCAGGCTGAAAGAATATAATGCTAGACAGAAGCACAAAATTTCTGGAAGGAGTCAAGAGCACAGAAAATAATTAAAATTAGAATAACCGTAAGAGAATATGAACTCTTTAATGGAAAAATAATATAAATATCTAAAAGTAAAATATGGCAACAATAGCACAAAGTGTGGGATGAGGGGAGTAAACCAACTATTGTTTAATCTTCTGGTTGTTTAAATTGCTATTTAATATCATCAATTAGGGAAGTCATAAATTCACCAGTTCAGTATACACTATAATAAGTCAATGATGCTTATTTCAATTGATGATAATTTCTAAGTGAATATTAAAGGAATATATAATAACATATGAGATAGGAAAATACATAATTCTTTTAAAAATATAATTGAAAACTTTCACTATTGACCATGCAAAATAAATGTACCTTGCTTGCTCTCCCATCATAAACAAACCAAAAACAGAAAAAAATATATGAAACTACCTTTTTCTGACACTGGATAATAAATAGTGCAAGACTAGGAGCTCTGGGGAAAAGGACATAAAAGAGGCAGATTGATAATCTCCCCCAGATTTCTGCCTAAAGACATTGTCTGTATTGTAGTGCAGGCAAAGTGAACCCAAGCGGAGATGACCATCATACTCAGTTGTGGAGATAGAGATTGAAGTTTTTGGAGACTGAGGCAGCTGGAATTTGGGGAGCAGAGTAAATGAAGACGATGGAATTACGCAGAGAAAAGTTCAAAAAAATCTGCATAGGCTACTTCTTAAGAAATTTGCTGATTATTAAACTGTCAATCTGCAGGGTGAAATTCCATGGGGCTAGGCGAAGAGCAGGTATGAGTTAGCTCTAAGCTACACAATTCCCAGAACTCAAAAAGTTGTCTGAGTACTGACAAGCCAGCAGAGAGCTATCTCATTAAACATTGAAGCCATTGATAGTAATACCAGAAGGAGGAAAAAAATATTCATAGATTTAAAGCTACTGTAGACCTGCCCTAAACAATCTTAAAACCAGCTTAAAAGTGATCAAGCTGATCTGAAAGTAACTTAACTGCCTATTATGAAAAAAAAATCAACATTCTATCTAGAAATCCATAATGTAACACTCATGATATGCAATAAATATTTTTTCAAAAATTACCAGATGTAGGGGCAGCCCAGCGGTGTAGTGGTTGGGTTTGTGCTCTTCGCTTCGTTGGCCCAGAGTTCACAGTTTTGGATCCTGGGCACAGACCTGTGCACTGCTTACCAAGCCATGCTGTGGCAGGTGTCCCACATATAAAGTAGAAGAAGATGGGCACAGATGTTAGCTCAGGGCCAATCTTCCTCAGCAAAAAGAAGAGGATTGGCAACAGATGTTAGCTCAGGGCTAAACTCCTTCACAAAAAAAAAACTAAAAAATACAAAATTACCAGATGCAAAGGACCAGAAAAGTGTGATCAATAAGCAAGAGAAAAATGTCAGTAGAATCAGACCTAAAAAGAACAGAGATCATAGACTTGGAAGACAATGTTGTTAAAACATCTTAAATAGAAGTATTTAAAGAAAAACAAAAACTTAATGAAGAAAGGAAAAAAAAGAACTTCTAAAGCTGTAAAACTCAATATCCAAAATAAAAAGTTTACAGGATGGGCTTAATATCAGATTAGAGAAGACATAGGAAAAGGTCAGTGAACTTGAAGATATAGCACCACAAACTCCAGATTGTTGAAACAGAAACAAAAATCTAAAAAGAACACAAAGAAGGAAGGAAGGAAGGAAAGAAGGAAGCAAAAAGGAAAGAAAAAAGGAAGGAAGGAAAAGGCATTCTTCGCGGGGCAATATCAGTTTACTATGTATGTAACTGGAGTCCAAGAAAAAGAGGAAGGGATAAAAAATATTTGAATAAGATGTGAAGGAATAGTGGCTAAATAGTGTTCAAAATTGATGACCTTTATAAACCCACAAATCCAAGAAATTGGTGAGAAAATAAACGAAGTCTTTTAGAAAGAGTGTTCTTGTGTCCTGGGGAGAGAAGAGCATGCGTGAGTCTGGAGTTGGGGAAAGGAGAGAACAAACAATGTTCTTAGTCTTAGAGTGCAGTGCTACAGCACTGCACAAAAAGACATCCTTACATTTCTTTAATAAAACATCCTATTAATTCACATATATTCATCAATGAAAGTAGAGAATCAAAAAGAAAAAAGAGCAGAAATCAATTCACAAAAACAGAAACAAATGCTTAAAAAAAGCAAAGAAAAAAGTTCAAACTCTCTAGTAGTGAAATAAATACAAATTTAAAGCAGAAACAATTTTTGGCCATGAGAACGACATAGTTTGTTTTTGTCATTTTTGTGGTTATGTGAATGATGATATCCTAACTTTTTGGGATAAATGTAGTGTTCAATAGGATTTGTGAACATAAATTTATAGTTATTATATAGGACACTATGAAAATCTAAGGACAAATCAATCAAATCAATGGAAATCATTAACAGTCAGTGAAAAATATCTCAATGTGCACGCTCCAGAGTTGGTAAGAGTGGTAGTTTTATCTTTCTCCTTGCTGGCCACAAAATAAAAATATCTATATTAGACTTTTGCCCATCTTCCCTGGATACAATATATACAACTCAAGTCTAGATTTTCTTCTAAACCTTAGTATTGTGATATTTATAACAGCAGATATTTATAAAAGGCTATATTGAGATTTGGTATTGATAAAAGGCTATAAATATCCTTTGTGTGGACAATGGGGATATCCATTAACACATTATTTCATCTAGACTTACGCATTCCTCAAATGCTTTGCTCTCTTGAACCAAGTCCTAGAAGAAGTGTCAGTATCATACTCTTGCCTTCTGAATATATATTGTATGTTATGTAATATATATAAGGCAGTATAATATGAAATTAGAAATAGAGAACATTTGGACAATTAATGTTCATTAAATGTCAGCTACTTACCAGGTTTAAGAGAAGGACATAACTGTCCTTAATAAAATTTATTCTATGTCTCTTGGAGATTACTTCATGAAATATTCTTCCCTGTGGATTGCTACACTTTAATTAAAACTGTGATAACTGATCTCAGTCTTGGGATAAATTTGCTTCAACTTTACATATTTTTAAATTGCTTTTATATTCAGAAGCTCACTCCACCTTAAAAGTACCTCGTTATACTAGCAGCAAGTGTTTTAAAAAGCTCGTTTAAAATATAATGAAACTGAGGTCTATAGATTTACAAGAAATAAAGACTGGGATGTCCATCGTCTTAATTCAGTATTCTCTCCTCTATGGCAGTGACTTATGAATTGTCTTCTTTAAACCCTAGAGTTATACATGGGGTACAAATATGCTAATAAACATGCTTTTTGTCTCTGATTACCACAGATCATAATGTAGATGTGTTTTAAAACTTTGGTTTTAGGTTATTGATGCATTTCAGGATGAGTAGGAGTGGAAGAGTGTTCTTAATGTTTTACTGGAATTTAAAATAAATACTTATAGGTTTAATAAGCTTCTGTCAGCTATTGGAACTGTAGGTGTATTTTATGCAAGTATTCATGAAGATTTTAGACAGAAATCTATCCCCTTGAGTCCTACCTAACCGTAGGCATAGGCTTAAATGATGATATTGTTTATTCATATTTCATCTAATTCTTTACACTTCACGGCCTTTAAATACGTAGGGAATCACAGAGTTGAATTGCCCTGATAGGCTTGTACTAATTTCCTTATAGCAAATTAGTTAAGTATGTATACATATGCAAATACGATGGTGTTTGGCAGTTTAACTATAATTATCAGTGGGCTGTTACACTATATGGCATATAAATAGGAAAAATAGGCTAAATATTATAGTTATAATAAATAACCCTTATATGCATTTGTAATATATATATCTCCCAATCACAAATATATATCCATATATATTAGACATACGTGAAATTTGCAATTGGTATAGCTTGTTATAGATTTGTATAGTAACATACGAATTTTTATAACATGTGCATTTTTATAGTCATTACTTTTCTATTAATTCACATGTGTTTCTTTTGTACTCAGAAGTCAACGAAAAATACAAAAATCTAAAGATACTCATTTCATTTTGTTTGTAGTCATCTTATCTAAGAAAATATCACAGATAAAGATAACCAATATTTTCATGGTCATAAGGATTCTAATGAAAAAGAAAGGTAGGTAAGACTCGTTGATGCTCAATGGTGAATAGACCTAGAAGAATGAAAATTTCAAATAGATCATGAGGAGTGACTTGAAATCTGATCTGCACATAGTACCCACTCCTAACTACTGCAGCAGTGAAAAACTATGCATATGCCACGATCAGATTTACATAGAGAGCACTTTATCCCTCACAATTCAAGGATTATTTAGAACTGTGTCGGGAGAGCCCTGGTACAGAATGCCTTTGATGGGCACAGTGGTTGAAGTTGTTTTGAAAAAGGTGTATGGGAGAGGAAATAACAAAGTTAAAGAATATCTTTAAAAATATTTTAAACATATCACTTCATTTCAGATTTTAGAATAAGAGAATATAACTAAAATAACTGAAATCTGAAACATCTAAAAATGATATAAAAAGTCAAAAAAGGATGTTTTTGATCAATAAATCAAAAGTTTTTATTGTATGTTAGAGAATAACCTTGATGCATCATTGGTCAATTTGCAAAAGTAGGCGAGTTTTTGTTTGTTTGTTTTAAAGTTCAAATTCAAAGTACTGTGTCATTCCAGATGAATTAACCAGTTAGTTAGGAACTATAGAGATCAGCATGAATTCATCATGTACTTACTCTACAAATATAGTTCAGAAGTTTGGGCTGGAGAGATTCAGAGAGAAATAAAATAATTACCTTTCTTTATGATACCACTGATGAAAATATAAAGCTTTATACAGTTATTCATGATTTGCCAAATCCTAAACCATTATAATTGCTAAAGTTATTTCAAGAAAAATAAGGTAGTCTAAATTCTCTACAATTCAAGAAATATAGGTTTTCTAAATCAGAGTGAAAGGCAGTGTAGTGGAATAAAACAAATGTGAGGGTGTGGGTACGTGTGTAAATTTGACTCTGGAGCAGAGTCCAATTTTTAGCCCTAGTACTTATTTACATGGCATTAAGCAAGTTACTGATTTCTTCGGGACACAGTTTTCTTCTGTAAAATAGTATTGATAATACGTACCTTGCACTGTTGTTGTAGGTATTCATGTTGACAGAGGTAAAGTTCCTTGCTCAATGCCTGGCACATAGAAAGACTCAATAAATGTTGTAAATTATTTTCAACATAGCAAATTACCGGGAAAAACTAAATAGTAAATTTATTCGGTTCTTAAAAACTCAGAAAAGAATTATGCAATCATTTACATTTAGTAAAATCCTGTTTATCAGTAATTTAGAAAGCCATAGATACTATTCTTTTGTCAAATATTTTCTGAATGTCACATCTCCATAGGAAATATAGATATTAAAACGAGATAAGTACAAGAGAAGTCACACGGCAAAACTGCGTATGGTTAATATCTACTCTTAGATACTCATAAATTTCATAGTAATTTATAGTTTTTAAAGACGGTTTCACAATATGGATAGAATGATTACATAGTATGATTCTGATTACATTTGTATTTCTTTCTCCTGTTCCTCTCATCCATATATACTCTATTCCAGCCATTAAAAATTATTTGCATTTCTCTGAATACCCCAAGTTCTTTCACAACTTGTGCCTTTAATGATGCTGTTCCCTTGGCCAGGAATGCATTTCTTTACTATAGGCTGTAAGCTACAAATGAGCAGGATTTGTTCTCTGCTTTTTAGTGCTCCGTGCTCACTGTATATCAAGTAGATAATATCTGTAGAAAGAATGAATATCCCTCAAGAGAATTCCTCTTTTTTTCCCAAGATTTGTCCAAGAAAGTTTCAACTTCTTCCTTGGTAAATCCTTGTCTTGTACATTTTTATAGCCGTCTGCAGAATTACATACTTTATCCTTTGAGCTTCCAAAACATCCCATGTTTGTGCCAGTATAAAATTTAAGATCAACAGAACCTGTTCAGAAGTGAGTACAGAAAAGGAAGAAATGTCATTATCTTCTTAGAACTCTCTCTAAAATAATTTTTTAATAATACATGTAGCAATTCTCAGATTCACAATTCTGTAGCCCCAAGGATGTAGTACAATGTTGTGATGTGGTCTTTAGTAAATCGTGATCCTTCTCAAATTAAAGCTCATTTAAGGTAAACTGTAAAAGTCTATCATAATGTTTCTACATGGCTTTTGATGAAATCATGCTTTTATGATAGATTATGAAAATTTAAATTGACCAGTTACTATAGATCCCAAACCATAAAAACACAATTAATACCTATAGATTTGGAACACTGACATCTCCAGGTATCACAGATTTTTGTAAATTTTTTAAAAATAGAAAATACATAGGGCTGGCCTGGTGGCATAGTGGTTAAGTTCATGTGCTTGGCTTCAGCGGCCTGAGGTTCACTGGTTCGGATCCCGGATGCGGACCTACACACTGCTCATCAAGCCATGCTATGACGTGATCCACATACGAAAAATAGGAGGATTGGCACAGATATTAGCTCAGGGACAATCTTCCTCAAGGAAAAAGAGGAAGATTGGCAATAGATGTTAGCTGATGGCCAATATTCCTCACCAAAAAAAAAAAAAGAAAATACATAACCAATTAATGATTGCAAGTTGAGCTATTAGGAGGAAAAAGAAAATCCAGAGATTATAGAAATTCAGCTAGTGGAAGGAAAATAGCAAATGAGAAAATTAACTAAATTTATATAATTGCAAAACTGCTTGAAGTTTATTTTAAGCAGAATTTAAGACAAAACACAACACATCTTGATATTTTCTGTTTTTCTAGGAGTGTAGTAAAAAACAAACATGATACTTTTCTAGGTGGAGAAAATGGGTCAAAAGTAATTCTTTTTAAATTTATGTGTATCATACCTTTTGCCCATGGACCTGCTGTTTCCAGTTTAGATTAGAAATGGAAAGTACAAACTCTTTGGCTCTTGAAATCCTCTGTTATTCTCTTTGTTTTGCTCTTGACTGCATTAGCAACACGTCCCAGTTTATTATCATCAGCATCTATTTTTAAAAACTGTTGGTCAGAGAGAGTTGGCCATTGTTGGTCTTAGGGTTTTCTAAAGTGATTTATATCATGCCTGCTTCCCTTCTGTGAGTTCTGTGGTTGCCTCTCTCTTTCTCTGTGACATTTTGATATTGTATAGGAAAGAGCCTCAAAATAGCCTGAGAAGTTGTATGTCTAGAGGATTCATGGATTATAGCCTCTGTTTTCTTTCTGTAGCCTGCAATTCTACTTTTTACTGTAAATTGGTAGACATGGTGATAGTGAAGAAGTGAGAGAAGAGCCAATTATTTATCGATAATTTTCTATGGTAGACATGACTTTTCCCTTACAGCTGCTCCTAATTTTCTGCGTGAAAATAACTTTTCTTTCATAGAAGTGAATATTATAGTTTGAAAATTGTAGCCAATCTCAGATCTGTTTAATTCAATAAAATCCTAAGCCTAGCTCTTCCTAAATAATTTACTATTTAGTCTACTAGTCCACAGACTTTACGCCATTCATAGCAATTTCCCTTATTTTCTAAAACACTAAATTTTAACTCTCAGCTAGTGTTCTGTACTTTATGTATTTTCTATAATTGATGCATTCTACTATAAGAAGATTAAAATATAGAGTCAGCTAATTGGATAATAGTGTTAAATTAATTTAGCATTTCTTTTTTACCTCAAGTTGTATTTTTTTCTTTCTTTTTTTTTTTTTATCTTGAATTGTCTGTTTGTTTTTGTTTTGTTTGCCATGGGTATTGTAGCTTTAAGACTAGTAGATAAAACCGGAATAGACTTAATATTGAAAACTGCAAATGATTTTATGCTTACCATGAGCTGAATTTGACCAAGCTGATTGATCAGTGATATTGTTATTCAATAATCACAGAAAGACAATAATTGGTGAACACAAATATACTAGAATGTAACTTTTAAATCAAGTCCTATATTATTAAACAACTTGCATCATTAGCAAAAGAATGTATTCTCCAAATCATTCATTCATTTATTCATTGAATAAACTTGCCCTGAGTAATTTTACCAGTCACTGTGTCTTTGAACAATGACCTGAAAAGAGTTTTATTTCACCTCATATATCCCTGCCCTAAATTTAGTATTTTGTTGTTGTTGTTGTTGAGGAAGATTGGCCCTGAGCTAACATCTGTTGCCAATCTTCCTCTATTTTTTATGTGGGATGCCACCACAACATGGCTTGAGGAGCAGTGTGTAGGTCCACGCCCAGGATCATAACCTGCAAACCCCAGGCCACTGAAGGGGAGAGCACAAACTTAACCACTATGCCACCAGCCCAGTCCCTAAATTTAATATTTTAATATGTGAAAATTTTAGAATAGCAATTTTCTATTTTTATATGAAATGATTAAATGTTTAGGGTTGCATTAAGTAAGGGAATACATAATATACTGTCCCAGTTTTTATCACTTTTGTGTTGCCCTGATATAACCTAATAATCTGGAAGTTTTAAACTCATTAGACTTGAATTAAGTCACCAAAAACTAATTAGCTATTTCTTATTTGCATTCATACCTCATATTCAGGCAGTCTTAGGCACTTTAGATTCATTAGTCTAATTTGTCTTTAATTATATTTTTATTCTTGATTTTTCATTATGAAATTTTCTTATAAATGTAGAAGTTTTGACAAGACAAGGAGCCGGAAGAAGATGTAAAAGTCTGCAATCCTACTTACCAGCTATAAAACACACTGCTAGTCTTATGTTTACCTAGAAAAATTTATTCTGCCGGGCAAAACAGTGAGCATTTAAATGCATTTCTTTTTTTTTTTTTTTTAATTTTATTTATTTATTTCTTTTTCCCCAAAGCCCCAGTAGATAGTTGTGTGTCGTAGTTGCACATCCTTCTAGTTGCTGTATGTGGGACGCAGCCTCAGCATGGCCCAAGAAGTGCTGCGTTGGTGCGCGCCCGGGATCCGAACCCAGGGCCGCCAGCAGCGGAGCGCGCGCACTCAACCGCTAAGCCACAGGGCCGACCCTAAATGCATTTCTTTATGAGAATTTTGTTATCCATAAATAAGCATTTATTTTTTGGAAAAATTGGCATTCTCCTACATCTAAGTAAACTGTTGTCTACATCTTAATATTAACATTATAATTTTGAGCATTTTCCAGTATTACTAAATATGCCTTGAAAACAGTTTAATGTCACCATAATATTAATGTGCTATACGCCATGATTTAAGATATCCAAGTATATCTTTTCAAACATTATTATAATTGTTATAGTAAAAAATATATATATGTAGTAAAATACCTATATGTTTCCACAGTTCTGATTATTTCCTAATTTTGTATAGAAAATACAACGAGTTAAATATGTAACTTGAAAGGCTTTGGTAGGTATTATAAAAATAATTTCGAGTTATGCCTGTTGTTTGCACCTCATGGAACACTACTTCCTTTCTCATGCTTTATGATACAACAGTGAAATGCTTATCAGTTTTGCGCATATATCTTGATATATTTTGTCTCTGGATTTTTGTCTAACTAAATTTTATTCAATAATTAAAATTTAGTCCAAGAGGCACTCCAGAAAGCTTTCCGTAATCTCCTTATGCTGGATGAGATGGCCTTTCTTGTCCTCTCGTGATGGGCTGTGCATATCCTGAAATAGGACATGGATATTTCTAGGTCTCACCCAAGAATGATTGTCATACCTCTTCTTGTACCCCCTGTGATCAGCACAATGCCTGGCACATGGTGGACATAAAATAGTTCTTTTAAAGTTAATTAATCATCCAACTGATATACATTATTCAGTCAATGAATTTGATGCTCACAATGAACTTTCCATATGGGCAAATATTATCGTCCATACTTCATATTGAGATAAATAAGCATAAAATAGATGACTTGCCTGGAGTCATACAGCTAGAAAATGTATTAAGGGTTTTTCTGGAGCTAGATACAGATTTTATGAATCCTACTATATTAATTTTCTCAAATAGTGAAATTTGACATGGGACATCTATGCTGAAAATGGCCAAATAGGAAAAATAGGTTTGGATCTTAGGAAGTATGAGATCACAATAAATATCACTATCTTTGGCTAGATGGTATTAATAGTGGATTTATCTTATCTTTTCCATCATTCTTTATTTCTACATTTTTAATTTCCTTTTAATTAAAAAAAAATGAATGGGCTGTCATTACATAATACATGATATAATAAATCTTTATTAATAACTATTCATAAATGAATCTATTTAAAGAGAGAAGATATGAAACATACAATATTATTAAAAATATTATACATCATTACAGTATTTGAAATATGTTTTGTCAAAAAGCATCTTGTTGGCATGTATATAAGATTGTTCTTTTTTTAAAAAAGTTGGTTTCAGCTAGAGGAGTATTTCTAGAAAGTCCATTTGTATCTACCACAATAGCTTCCAATGTTTTAAAATGGCATTCTTTATCAGTAAAATGGCATGGTGGAAATAGCATGAGCTTTGGAATCAAACAGACCATAGGATTGAGCCCCAGGTCACCCCACTTCAGGATATATGATGATAGGAAACATTATACTCTCTCATCCTCATTGTATAATGAAGATAGAAATAAATGCCCTGATAATGGTACTGGAGGCTTAAACAAGGTAATAACATAAGCAATCTTATATGTTGTAGATATTCAATAAATGAGAGTTTCATTCTGTTTCCACCTTTTTGGGAGTAAGATGGTGTTGCCAAACAAAATGGTGGGGAAAATAAATGTTGGGTCTGTCCAGACTGGCTTGTATATCCCATGTAATGAGTTTTCCTTTGGATGATCATCAGATTTATGATAGAAGACTCTGAGCCCTTAATTGTAAACAATTTTGGTATGAATATATAAGGTTGGTTTGAATTTTGCACAAGTACGATTGATTGGTTGTGATGTAGTATAGCAGTGAATTAGCTTGAGTTGTTTAGTGGCAGCTGATAAAATCAATAGCCTTACCTAGTTAACTTCACAAAGAGAATTGCTGTGTCTTCCTTTTGAGGCAGTTTGAGGTAGCAGTTACAAACTGACTACTGCCAGAAATGTTCTCTCTCCTCCAACTAGAGAAAGCATAGCTCTTGGCAAATCAAGGGAGCTGTAGACTGTGAAATGAATTCCAGTTCTTCTAGCCCTTGTGAGGTGTTGAGATTTCATGCGGCCAACAAATAATACTATATTTCTTTACCAAAGCCCAAACCAACTGAGAGACATAGTAGTAAACTAAATGTCAAAATATCAGTGTTATTACTCAAAAGCAGGATTGGGGGATGTAGTTAAGATAAGGGGTTACAGAGGGCTTCTGAATGCTTCTCTCAGAACTGGATGGTCTTCCTCACTGAATCACTGGCAGACCTGGCCAATCATTGACCCCTTATCATAAAGGCGAACAGTTTACTTGAAGGGAACGAGCAGATCAGAGTGTTCCCTGTCTGTAGGCTGGCAGATCCACAAGAATGAGAGCCTGGAAGAGACAGAGAAAGCTCAGTCGCTTCTCCCGATTTCACCAGCCAGCTCAGCTAGTTTTCTTTCCTTAGAAAGCAGTTACTAAGAGGTGTGAAGTAAGGCCAAGAGCGTTAATGTAGAGCAGTGGTTCTCAAAGTGTGGTCCCCAGACCAGCAGTGTCAACATGACCTAAGCTTATTCAAAAGGGAGTTTCTCAGGTCCCACCTCAAACCCACTGAACCAGAGACTCAGGGTACAGGGCTCAGCAATCTGTGTTTTAACAAACTATACAGGTAATTCTGATGCAAGTTAAAGTTTGAGAACCGCTGAGGAGAGGAAGTCTTCCATGTTAGTTTTCTATTTCTCTGTAACAAATTACCACAAATTTAACAGCTTAAAATAAAGCCTGTTCATTATCTCACAGTTCTAAGGGTCAGAAGTCTAGGTGGGCTCATCTATGTTCTCTTCTTAGAGCTTCAAGCCAAAATCAAGGTGTTGACCAGGCTGTTCATCTTATCAGGAGAATCTGGGGAAGAATCTGATTCCAAATTCATTCAGGTTTTTAACAGAATCCATTTCCTTGATATTCGTTTCCTTTAGCCTGAGGTCGCATTTTCTTGTGGGCTCTTGGTGGAGGGTCACTCCCAGATGACCTCTCAGGTCCATTCTATCTTTCTCCTTCTGTCTTAAAAGCCCACAACAGAATATCTTCTCATGCCAAATCTTTGTCACACTTCAAATCTCTTTGATTTCTCCTTCCTCTACTAGCTAAAGAAACTACTCCCTGCTTTTAAAGAGCTCATGTAATTAGATTAGGTCAACCTGGATGGTCTGGTAACTTTTATTTCTACATTTTAAAATAATTTTCCGCATTTCTCAAACTTTCAATAATCAACATATTTCTCTCATATTTTAAAAAAATCCTTGTTTCAGAACAGATTTTGGTCTTACCTTGTATAATGTTTAATTGGTCATCTAAATGAATAGAACCATATCATTCCTGTGAAGCAGGAGAAAATTGGTAATTTTGTGGGTGCTGAGCACGTGAACTGCTGTTTAGATGGATGAAAATTTCCTGCTATGCAAGTCTTGTTGAGAGACAAGCATTTCAGATCCCGAATTTCTTAGCACCTCCTGGGAGGTAGAGCATTATTGCACTTCCCTTAGGCTCAGCTTCTCAGATATCCCTAACATCTTACTATTAGCAGATCAGTTCCTATAAAGTAATTTCAGACGCTTATTAAAGAAAGGAGTTTATTTAATATCACAAATTTCATTTAAAAATAGTTTATTAAAGATTAGAATTATTCAAATAAGCTTGTAATTACTAAAATAAGTCTTTAATTTCTGAAGAAAAGGCACAAACGTTTGGAATATTTCCATTGATAACACATATTTTTTAACTTTCTTTTTTTCCCGTTAATGGTAACTTACATTTTCTTTTACACTGAACTCTCTGCCTCCCCAGTAAGTAGCTACTCACTCTGTCCTACCTCTTCTTCTGCAAGTAAAACTTGGCCTAAAAATGTCTTGGTTCTTTGTTGACGTAAAATCAACATTACTGGAATTTCCTCTTAATATGAAGTACATGTATTTTGGTAGAAAATACCCTGGATTTAGATTTTCTTTGTCTTCACACTGAGCTGTGTAACATTGGTAGAGTGCCTTACATCTCAAATTTTACTCCACTGTGAAACAGGAATTAAAATACCGTTCACAAAGCTTACCGTAAGGAATATTAAATATATATGTCAAATGTTTTTATACAATAAAACAATCTTTGCCTACAACAGACTCATATTTGCCATTGAGATTTTTTAGTTCAAATGACTGATTATCCAAGTAGATAGTAGCTGTTTAACACCTGGGTAATAATCACTAAGCCTTCAATGTTGGACTTTCCTATTTAGGAGTGAATGGTGCAGAAGCACATTAATTTATCAGAATTAAACTCATCAGGCCCCATTTGCCTTAGAGTTTTAAAATTGGTCTTTTGGCCATACTGAACCCCAAATATGAAAAGTTCTTATCTAAATAATTTAGATCTCTAGAGCAGTTACAAGTCAATTCTTGCAATATTTGTAAAAGAAAAGAACAGACTATCTGAACTGAATCATTCATCTCCCGATATGACTTTTTGAATAGGTTAAATCTTCATTATTAACCTTCTTAAACATATCTTTACCTCTTGTTGTTTAATATTGAATCACAGTAAAAGATGTAAGATGTCTCATTCCTGGAATTTTAGCATGATTACAGCTTTTAAAATGAAAATTATAATTCTCTAGTCTAGAAAGATATGATTAAAGTGTAAAAATATTTAATATTACTGTATTTGTACTCCAAAAGTTAACTTTATCTATGTTTTGTTTCATTCATCATAACTGGTTTAATGAGTAATATTATTTAACAAATATATATTTCCTCTAAGACAATTTCAGGTTGCAGTATTAACTGGCCTAGTAGCATTCTGAACTTGTCAGAGAGTTTTCACATATTACTTTAGATCAAGTGAAATCATATTTCTAAGTATCCATTCACCAGTGCTAAACTAATGGGCCATTACTACAATCCTGTTTACCAGTGAACAGGATTTTGTTCCTTCTGTTTTGAATAGACTGCCTGTAGTTAATGATTCTACATAGGCATTAATCATATCCTCTATCAAATAGCCTAATGATGCTGAGGAGGTGGTATCATTATGGTGCTAAATTATATTTTGCCTGACAGGGGAGGAAAATTCTCTTTTAATAATTAATAAAGAGATAGGTAATGAGAACAAGAAAATGACATATTGAAAGTGTTATTTTAATTTTCACTTAGAGAAAAAATTATTTGCAAAAAGTGAGCTGTCCTTTTCATCTCTTTGCCCTTATTTCTTGGCAAGGTAGAATGTAGTTTGTGTTATGAAGTTCACAGTTTAGTTTGGACATGAGAAAGGTGCTTTCAAGGTATGTTGGAGTATTATATTTTTCTTACACTAAGCATCACTTGTAAAACTTAACTAGATTATATCCTAACAGCAAAGGAATATTTTACTGGTTTTATATTTGCGAAAATGATAACTATGAAGCCCTGTATAAATGGGCTGGAACTCATTGTCAATTTTAAATTTTACCCACAATTAATTGACAACTATTAAAAAATCACACACACACAAAAATAAACCAATTAAAATAGAGAGACTTCAGAAGAACACTATGCAGAAGAGGATGAATATTGCAGATTAAGATTTCTGGGGGATAATTATAATTGGAAATTAGCAGTAGTTTGCTTTAAAATGAAGGAATAGAAAAGCTTCCATTTTAAAATCTAATTAATTATGGAATGATAGTAGAGTCATTCTTGATGCCTACCTTTTCCTTATTTTCTACATTATATATACAATCACTTACTAACTCTTGTTAATCTTACCTCCTTTGCATCCGTCACACCATCCAGATAGTCTTCTAGATCAAAACAAGAACAACCCAATTTATCGCTATCCTCTCTGGTCTGTATTCATGCATCATCCTTAGTGACACTTCCATCTTCGTATGGGCTTTCTCTTCCCCATGTTCTTCCATCCCCCAAAATTACCTTCTGAAACACAGAACTCATCAGGTCACTGTGATTAAAAATTCCACTTGATGGGTAATTTTATGTGGCAACTCAGCTAGGCTATAGTGCTCATTTGTTTGGTCAAACAATGGTCTGGATGTTGCTGTGAAGATATTTTTAAAAATGGGATTAACATCCAAATTGGTAGACTTTGAGTAAAGCAGTTTATCCTCCATAGTGTGGATGGGATTCATCCAATCAGTTGAAGGCAAAGATTGGTTTCCCCAAGGAAAAGCAAATCTCTTCAAGACTTCAACACAGAAACCCTGCCTGCCTGAGTTCCAGCTTTCTCTTTCTCTCTCTCTCTCTCTCTCTCTCTCTCTCTCTCTCTCTCTCTCTCTCTCCACATATTTTTGTTGGTGGTGCCCTTGAGTTGATTCCAACTCCTAGCGAACCTGCGTCCAGCAGAACAAAACCCTGCCTGGTCTTTTTACACCATCCTCTCCCCTTCCCGGGCTATATCTGCTAGTCGTAGAGTTTTCATGGCCAATTTTTCAGAAGTGGGTGGCCATGTCCTTCTCCCTAGTCTGTTTAGTCTGGAAACTCTGCTGAAACCTGTCCTCGTTGGGTGACCCTGCTGGTATTTGAAATCCTGGTGGCAGAGCTTTCAGCATCCCAGCCACACACAGCCAGATGGGTGGTGAGGTTCCCAGACCAGGACATGAATCTGGGCCATGTTGGTGAGAGCACCAGGTCTTAACCACTAGAGCATCTGGGTTGGCTATACACAGATACACACACACATACACACACACACATATATATATATACTCACACATATAAGTACATATGTTTATATATATGTATTTTTATATTTTAGATAGACAGATAGATAGATAGATAGATAGATAGATAGATAGATAGATAGATATCTGTTTCTCTGGAGAATTCTGACTAATACCTCTCCCCATAACCTTAGGATAAACTATAAGCTTAATACCAGGTGCTCTATGGCCGCCTTACATGTTCAGCCTCATCTCTCTCCAAACATCTAGCTTTCTGCTCATGTTGAATCAGCCGTATCTCTTTCTCATCTTCTGGTCTGCATACATGGCCTTGGTATATTTGCCCCATTCAATACCTGGTTACTATCCTTTAGAACTCAACCCACTCGTCATCTCCTTTTCCTCCTCCATTCCCCATGCCTGCAAAACTGGATTAGGAAGTTTCTTCTCCTAGAGCATTCTTTGTATACCATTATGATACCATTTATCACACGATAATCATGGATTTATTGTATAGCTCGCCACTGTAATTTTCTCAAGGGCAAGACTACCTTTTAACATTGAGTATAAGCAGATAAGAACCTACATTTAATTGTATTTTTCTTTCCATCACCAGAGTCTATTGCTATTCTAGGCCTTATTAATTGCTGAATGAATCAATTTGTAATCGATTCATTGGATCATGTAACTCTACCAAGTAAAGGCTGCTAGATAGGCTACTTCTTTCTCTTTCCTGTTTACTTTATTCATTTGTAAATATACTTAAAATACATGAATATTTTATTTTTTGAAGGAGATTTGAAACTACTGTAGATTTAAGAATAGAAGGAGAAAGAAGTGACATCAAAGTCTTTTATTGTGCATAACAAATGGAACTCTGTGTCAAATGTTCAATCTAAAGAAGCTGATATACTTTAATAAGAGTGTTCATTGTGTGTAAGCACTGGTCTAAATATGTTATGAACTCAAAGTATGAAGTAGATAATGTTCTTACCATCTGAATTTTACAGGCAAAAACCAAGGTACTGAGAGTTTGAGCAATTTGCCACAGATCACACAGATAGAAAGTGACAGAGGTGGAAAGGTGAACCCACAAAGTTTAAATCTAGCATCTATGTGCTTAACCACTCTATAATATCTCAATTTGTGAGGTACCAGATTCACACTTGGGGAACGATAAATATGTGTAACTAGCTAGCCATCTGTTTCTTCTAGTTCAGCCATAGATTATTTGTGCAATAGCTCTTGTTAAATTTAGTCAATTTAAGCAGTTAAACAAAAACAGTAATTTGTAATCAGTGACTATAAACTTCTGGTTATTCTCTTTCTTATGTTTATTTATTTTCAATATGTAATTGGCCCACACTTCTAAAGTCACTTCAAATACGTTGTAGCCAGAGGCTAAAAACCAAACAAAACAAAGCAAAGAAAAATAAAAACAAACAGATAAACATAAATCTTTCTCATGGTAGTACCTTCCTAAATGTGATAACCTGGTCTAATTTGGGTGTTAATTGCCAGTAAGGAAGAGGTGATATTTAAAAAAAAAAAAAAGTTTCTTATACATTTTGGAATTTGTGTTTAATAATGGTGACCCAATATGGTTACCTAGTTTCACTTTAGAAATAGAAAAGATATGTTTCTTAGACATTTTTAACATTGAGTACACGCAAATAAGAGTCTACATTTAGTGTTAGCAATAATCTGTGTACAGTAACATGAGCATTAGCTTCTTTAAGAATCCATTGCCAGTTACCAAGTGACAGCTGTGAGCCATTTGTGTGCAGATTGCTTAAAATGGACAATCTTAGAATTTAACAGATGTTATTATTGAACTCTATCTCTCTGTCGTAGATGGAGATAAACCTATAATAAGAATTAAGGGAGGGGCTTTAATTCTTTTTTGTCATGTTCTTTAAAGACCAATCTAAGGCATCTTTTATCTGCTAAAGAAAATAGACAATTGAATTGTTTCACTTATAGTGTACTACTAAGTTATATTCTTAAAATAAATTGTGTATTGTATATATATATTTATTTATTTATGAAAGCTACAAATGAAGAGAATGGAGATTTTCTTAGGCCATACAGAGAAAAGGTGGTTTTGCAGTGGAACGCTGGTAGGATGGTTCTGGGACTGGGAATCTATTCAGGGCCCAGGGCAGCTCTGGGGCCCACACGGTCTCTCTTTTGTGGGGTCTTAGCTTCTTTACACAGAATTGCCCCACTCTCAACTTGCTCCTGTCTGGCCAGTCCTCTCTGGAGTTCCTAGTCCAACAGCAGGAGGTTGCTGCTCTGATTGGTCAATATCTATCACCTCTACTGGGCAGTGCCTTTAGTGACAGGCCCCGTCATGGTTTGCTGGTCAATGCTGGGAGTCCAGGCCCTGGGTCAGGAGCCAGTGCTACTTCAGAGAGTCACCAGCTCTGCACAAGACCTGGCCTAGCCCTACTTCTCTCAGCCAAGGGCTGTAGGTTGAGCAGTTCTTGCCAGAGGGGACATTGGCCGTAATATGTCCTGGTCTGGTCAGGGCAGCTGTGCTGTCTTATATGAATCACCAAGGAGCAAGGGGATCAGTACAGCTTAAGCCATGCTCAAGACAAAAGAATCGAAACTATTACAGTGGACACATTGCTAAGCCCAATAGAAAACATGTTTATGTCAAGGATCAGATAGAAACATGAATGCTGTAGTCCTCCTCAGCTCAGTCTTCAGTTTATAACCTTTCCATCTGGGCTAAATTCCCATGGGGTCTGGGAATCATAGATGACAGATTATCTAGGAACTCTGATGTATATTTTTTATCATTAAAAAAACAACATAGGACACTGCACAGATGCAAGTTTCAAGTCTTAGTAGTGCCCTTTGATAGCTATTTGATCTTGGCCACGTCACTTGTCCTATTGTATCTACCTATCTGATTGTTATGAAAAAAGCAAGATAAGGCATGGAAAGGAACACTCAGTTTTTGTTTGCTGTTTCTACTTTTGCTAGCATAACCATTTCTAGGCTGCCATTTTTTTATTTCGATTGACAATGAGAACACACTTTGTTCTCAAACTATGTAACCAGCAGTAGAAATAACAAAGAAGTCAACAGTTTTCTCTTCCTAAAATTTCTATTTTCTCCCTACAGTTCTTCATGGAGAGATTATTTCCTGATCTTCGTGGTGGATGTTTCTGGACTTCAGGCCATTCCTCTCCCCACTAATGAAATCCAGTTTTAGCTATGTCCCAAATGATCAGTCTTTTGTTCCCACATGACTGGACAATTTGAGTCCGGTTAGTTTCAGAAAGGTTTATCCCCTGAAAATTCATTTATTAAATTTCCTTTTAAAATGTTTCAAAAACTTTGAAGTAAGGGGTCAAAAATCAAAGGTGATCATACAGAAGCAATCGAAGGATTTAAAAAATAACTTTTCTTTGAAAAAATAACTCTTTCAATTTCTTAAATCTATGTTTTAAATGACAAAAGAACCACATGTTAGTTGTAATTAATCCAAAAATGTAGAATGTACATATGTATACATATATATAAATCAATACCACCACTTCCCCCCTCCTGCAACAAAGTAATCCATGTTAATAGTTTGTTCTGTAGCTTTCCATACCATTTTACATTTTTAATGTTACAGTTTGTGATTAGTAGACGACCATTTTCAGATCATTTGCTAAATTTTCATAGCAATCAATACTTACAGAATTATTACTTTTAGAGTAGTGTTCACGATAGCCAAAATATTTCTAAGATGATAATTTTGTAAGAAGGATAGTGTTGCTTTTTAAGAACGCAGACCAACGTAGGATCATTTAGGAAACTATCACCTAATGTGAACTTATAATATTTAAGCTTACTAAGAATGCCCACGATAAACGTTCTTCTGTTGCATGAGCCTCCTGTGTTATTTCAAGTATTAGAAATCTTGTCAAAATTACTTGAAGCACAAAATTTTCAGAAGTTTTTGGACTATAAATGGAAAGAGGACAAATAGTGAAGGTCCACTGGGTAAAGTGGTGTTCAATAACATGAAACTCTGATTTGCTGCAATTGCCAACCCAAATTAGTTTCTCAACTGGGTAAGCAGCCTAGGATATCTTTAAATTTTCAATTTGTCTTTAAATAAAGAGCTGCTACAACTCACGGCACCTTAAAAAGTTTTAAAGGGCTTCCCTACTTCATCAGACCTTGGAACATCCATTGTGGTCATCTTCAAACAGTTCCTGTTGCAGTCTAGTATGAATGCTACTTAGATGTGACCAACAGAATTAGTCAGAATTAAAGAGAAGAGCCAAAATTTTAAGTCCTTTAACATGAGGTCATATCAGCCATTTAGCTTGATTTTCATCCTACGTTTCAAAGGCATTGTTATTAAAATTACTCATATTTCTATTATATTTAAAAAACATACTTTATGTTTAAATTTTCTACATGTACTCTTTTTTTGTGATTCTATCCATCTTTATGGCTTTTAGATATTTAGACTTCATAATCTTATCTTCTCAAATGTAATGCTTTGTATGATGGGTTTGCAAACCCTGAAATATTTTAATTCCTGTTATCAATGATCACAACAATTGATTCCCTACTGCAAACTCTTTGAAACAACAGTGTCATTCAGTGATTCTAAGGTTATGCCTATTAAGTGAATATTAGGAATTCACTTTATTTGTTACCTCATACTAAAAGAAAATGTATTTATTTAAAAAGAATCATGCAGCCCAAGAAAAATACACCTTGAAAATAACAGCAGGGACTCTATTACCTGGACTTGGTTCCTGAAATTATTGCTTTTAGAGTCATACCAATGGTGTAGAGAATCAAGTTCTCTAGTGTTGAGGAGGAAGGCATATACCTCTACCCTTTTAGGTTCTTCAGGCTGGGCTAAGAACTAAATTGACATAAGATAGAATAACAGGAGAAAATTAAACAAGTTAAATAACATGTATTCATGGGAGAAGCCCAGGAAAACTGAGTAACACCAAAATGGATGAAGCCACCACCTTAAATACTTAAATCTTCTGCTAAAAACAAAGAAAGATGTTGGGGGTAGTGGTTTGGGACTTCAAAGGGGAGGCAGGCAATTCATATGGAGATGGAAAAACAAACGTTTGGTAAACAAATGTTTGCCATGCCTTGCAGAGACAATGGGACGTGGAGAGGACTTTGATCACATGGGGCTTGCTAGGTTCCTCCCTGTCTACCACACCTAGTTCATATTATACTATAGTTATCTATGGTGATAGCTCCTTCCTGGAACAGGCCTTCTACCTTGAGTTTTTTTAGGCATTTAGGGGGAAGGTCAAAGTTTCTTCATGAGTCTTTTTTTCTTAAAAATAATTAAGCCAAAGAGACACATTTTGGGGTAGCAAATTCTGCTCCCCTACACTAGTCAAGTAATAAAATGTATATGTTTATTGGGAAAGGTGACATATTGATTTGCTAACCCATAGTAGTATATGGAATCAAAATGACTAATTTGATTATCTAGATGGTACTGGAGACTAGCACATAAAGCTAAAAACAATATATTAAATAAGAGATAAGTTTAGATTGTGGCTTTGGGCACTATGGTAGGTTGAATAATGGCCCCCAAAGATAGCCAGGTCCTAATCATCCAATCTGTGAATGTTATCTTATATGGCAGAAATGCTTCACAATTACGATTAAAGTAAGGATCCGAAGATGGGGAGATTAAACTGGATTATGTGGGTGGGCCCTCAGTGAGATCACAAGTAACTTTATAAAAGGGATGCACAGGAGATTTGACTTAAAAGAAACAGCCAGTGTGAGGGCTAAAGCAAGACCCTATACTGCTGGCTTTGAAAAGGGAGGAAGGGGCCCACCAGCCAAGACACGCAGCTTTGGAAGCTAGAAAATGCAAGGAAATGGATTCTTCCCTAGAGCCTGCAGTGGGAGTACAGCCCTGCCAAACCTTGAACTTGGCCTGCTGAAACTAATTTCAGACTCCTGACCTTCAGAACAGTAAGAAAATAATCTGTGTTGTTTAAACCACCAAGTTTGTGGTAATTTATTACAGCAGCCATAGGAAACTAATACAGGGATTGGTATGCCTTTATTATTTGGTTTGTTGTTTGCCTAGTATTTAAACTGTGATTTGAATGAAAGCCCTGTAATGGGAATCCCTGTTTTTCCATGAATGACACTTAGTAGGTATTCAGGAAGTGGCCATGACATTGATGATAGCCATAATAGTACATATAAAATAAATGGCAAACTGGAAAAGATGGAATAACAATATCTCAGGTTGGGGGAATGATTTAGAGGAGCCAGGGTCTCATGAAATAGGCATTCCATTTTATATAAATCTGAAGGGTTACATAATTTTAAATTTTATAGTATAAATTTAATACTGAACTCATCAGCAAAATGGAACAAATAATACTTAATTCACAAGCGTGATGTGAAGATTGAGGAACATAAAATCTTGGGCATAGCCCCAATATATAATGGATAACAAGTAAATCTTCATTAGTTCCCCTCTTCAGATCTGGAGTCAGAATGGCACACTGGCTACAAATAAAACATGGAGAGAAGGAGCAGAATGTTTTAAATTTTAGCATTTGTAAGTAGATCCAGGTACAATTATTGTTGAAGGTAGGTGTCCCAACACATACGAGAACAAAGAGGCTGCTACAAGAACATGACTTTTATGGGAAGAAACACACAGTTGCACCTCAGTTGTGACATTATATGTTCCTATAAGTTCTGAGTTGTTTCTTTATCAACATATATGACATTCAAATCTAGTCTATAAGTAGAAATAACCGCAGGTCCAGAGACCTAAGGAGTAGAAATTTTACAATGGCAACATTAATCATCCAAGACTGTAACTAATTCTGCATATGGTGGCTTGGTGCAACTAGAAACTGAACAAGCAGATGATCCAGAAGAGTACTTGGAATCTTTCTTATCTATTAAATGACAATTTCTTGAAAAAGCCTTCCCACTCTCTTCTAAAATGGAGGAATGGAATTAAAAAAAAAAATTAATTCAAGAAAACAATTTGGACAGTTAATACACTATCCATCTAGCCACGTAACTTTTGAAGTTTATCACAAATGAGAAGATTTGGACTATCAGAGAAATCAAAAATGAGATTTAGAATGTAGTTTACATTAGATGCTCAGTAAATGAATTGTGATGTAATAAATAAATGAATCTGTGCCAAAATAATGAATAAAGATTTTATCTGACATGTCATCAAAATCAAAACTCTTATTTTGAAGGTATAGTAGAGAAAAAAGTACTTGGCAGCTGTCGGGCACAGAGAGAGAATCTTCCTCTGCCCTTTTCTTTAAGGTTCGTATGGCTGGCCAAATAATTAACAAGACAGGTTAGCAGGAGAAAATAATACCAAGTTTAATAACATGCATACATGGGAGAAACTCAGAAACGAGCAACTCATCCCTCTGTCTAAGCTGCTTGCTTAAGTATTGCAGCTAAAGGCGAGGAGCGTGTTGGGGGTGGGTAGTGGCCTGGGACTTCAGAGGGCAGGAGGACAATTCTTTTCGGGGTCATCTATAGATAATGTGGTCAGGGAGAGACAGAGTTTTTGATAAAAGGGGCTTGGTGCCCCTCCCATTGTAACATCTATTTTACATTATCTTTATAGCCATCATGATAGAAGATCTGTTCCAGGAAGGAGCCACCATGTCAAATTCTTTAGGCAGTTAGTGGGGGAGGTCAAATGTCCTTCAGAGAAAACAATCAATGTAAAGAGATATATTTCAGGGTGGCCAAATTTTGATCTCCCACACAGCTTTAAAAAAAAATCGGTGATGGAGGTAAGATGGGAAATGCATTCGTTAGGTTTTAGTTTCATGGTTTATATCAAAATAAAAATTATTTTGTTGGATTTTTACCAAGTCTATTAATTTCCTAGGGCTGCTGTAACAAAGTGCCACAAACTGGGTGGCCTGAAATAGCAGAAATTTTATTCTCTCACAGTTCTGGAGCCTAGAAGTCTGAAATCAAGATGTCAGCAGGGCCGTACTCCTTCTGAAAGCTCTGAGGAAAGTCTACACCTCTCTCCTAGCTTCTGGTGGTTGCTGGCAATTCTTGGCATTCCTAGCTGTGTCACTCTGTCATGACTAGCTGCCCCGGAGAAACTCAAAGGTGGGTTTGGAAGCATTTAACTATTTTTCCATGTTGTTTTTCTCCCTTTTGTTATGTTAAGGAGATGCAAACACTAACCACTCTGAAATTGACCAAGCCTCACCACAAGAGCTAGGGCCAGGACCTGTGTCTTATTTTTAATGCTAAGATCTCTTAGCCCTCATTACTGTAACCTGCAGCGTATGAGAGCATGTTTTCCAACTGAGCCTGCTCAAGTGAATACCTGCCACTCCCTTTTGAATATTCATTACCCATCCGAAATAAAAGGTCCCTGCTTCCCTTTGTTCAAGGACCCAGGACTTTGGAAACGATTCCTCAGGATCTCCTATTTGCTGCAAATACACTTTACTTTGTGAGACAACTTCCCCTGGTGTAGAGCCTTATTTAACTCACCAGGAGGCCAGCCCACTTTGTTCAGTGACAACTCCATTCTTTGCCTCTTGGCCTATTTCCCTCTATTTTGTGTCTATGTCTCTGTGTTCAAATTTCCCTCTTCTTATAAAAACACCAGTCATTGGATTTAGGGTCCACACTAATTCATGTGACGTCATCTTAACTAACTACATCTGCAAAGACCCTGTTTCCAAATAAGTTCCCATTCACAGGTCCTGGGTGGACAGGAATTTGGGGAGGCACACTATTCAACCCAGTAAACCAAGTCTTTATTGTAAATATACAGTGGTTTTCAACTACACTCTCCCCAAAGTTTCTTTTAGGAGTGTTCTATTGGTGGTGGTGTTTTTTTACAATATAAACTAGGTATGTTTTAAAAATATTGAAGTCATTTTTCTTTTTCTTATGTTTAAATATTTTCCTGCCTTAATTCAGTAAAGTTTATTAATCACAAGTAGATTGAAGACCTATTATATGCTAATTTTCAAGTGACTAGTTACAAAAGGATTTTGTATAGTTTTTCTCGTGTCTTTATGGTGACTCAGACGATAACGCATTCCTCCTTTTTTGGTAAGTGTATAATTTTGTTCAAACTGCAGCTTCATTTTCCTCCAAAGCTTTTTAATACCACAGCATTTTCAGATGATTTGAGTATTTTTTTTCTTTTACATTGATCCATGTCTAAAATAATGGTGCTTTTCAGAGGGCTCGACACCATGCCTCCCACTTCAGTCCTACATTTTCTTTCGCTGATAATGGGTATGCAATTGGAAGTGACTTTTTTTAACATTTGAAGCTATCATCTCTTATTATTATTGCTTTTTTCTCATTCTATTTCTAAAGAGAGGGAGCTGAAACGTAGTACTATCCAACCACAAAATTGTTTTTACTGATTTTAGTAAAATGATGGAATTAATACTTAGCAAAACTCATATTCTTGTCTGTGGCATTTTTAATAAAATTCTCATAGAAATATATTAAGTTCTTTGGAAAAATATAATGACTTTTAAAAGTACAGATGATCTTAAACTAAAATTCTTATCTCATTACTATCTTATAAGAATAAAAGACATGTTTTTATTTTAGGTATTTTTCTATATATCTAGTAGTTATTTTAATTTTAAAAATTGTCTTATAATGGTTAAATATAAAACCAAATAGGAAGGATACTTACATACCTGTGTTTTAATATATATGTATATAACAGGATGAATATACGTTCTGATTATATAGTACAACCATATAAACCCCTCAAAATTGAAATGATTGAAATTGAGGCTTTTTCTATTCCATCTCACTAAAATCTCTTTAAATTAGAACTTGTGGTTCACTGAGTTTTAAGATACCCTTGATGTTCAAAGTCATCTTAGTGGCAGGAAGGTGTTGCTGAGATATCCGCATAGAGCTGTTGAGTTTTTCCCGTCTCCACGGTTATGTCCCTAGGCCTCCAGGTCCCTGAGTGCTCCGCTGGTATCTTATAGTAGCATTTGTAATTAATGAGCACAGGTCTGTCCTTTGAGCTCTGGCAATGCTCAACTGGCTCTGTGGCTTGAAGTTTGGCTGTGACCCCCCTTAGGTCCCTGACCCAGCATGTTATAGGTCCACTTCCCCTCCTTCTGTAGTGACCCACTCAGGCACACTCACCAGCTAGCACCTATGGCTCGCTAATGTTTCACACATCAGGCCATGCATGACCCTCTGTAAGTAGTCCAGACCACAGAGGTCTCTTGGTGGCTAAATTCAAGACCTCTGTCAGCCAACCAGCAATGTGTCTAATAGTATGCTTTCACCAGGTCAACTCATGAGGCCTTCTCCTTACAGAGTTGGTGAGAAACGTCTATCTTAGGTCTCCTTCATAGTTGAATGTTTGTAAAGCCACATCCCAGGCTCAGATATGAGAGGGAATAAGAAAAAGCTGGAGCCTTAACACTGGTCCACAAGCCTTCATTAGGAATTCTTAGGGCTAGATGTGTTTCAGAGTTCAGAATTTGGGGGGTTTTAGAAAGGTGATCATGTGCATATACTACATATTTCATTATATGCTCAGTGGGATTTAGGATGGTACTCCCAATAAAACATATTAACATTTCTGTAGCTAGATATACAGATGGACACACACACTCACAATAAGTGTGAGAAACAAAGATAATATATAGCCTCCTAACAGTTCAAGTTGATTTCTGCCCATCATTCCTATAGTAGAAATGAGGACAAATAACCCAGACCACCAGACTAGACGTTACTATGCTAAGAATAGCAAGGATATCCCTGCCTCCTGGGAGGCAAAACAAATTTATAAAGGATCCTTCTCTCTCTTCACAAACCCCAACTTTCACATATTTCCTTACTCACAAAAGGCCAAAATCTACTCCTCCTGCTTTGGCTCAATAAGTATCCTGGGTCAAACTTAGGTAAGGAGGGCTGCAAAGAGATATAATTTAAAAGAGCAATTGAACATCAGTAATCTAATATTAGCATGTTTTCACGTATACTATGCTAAGCAGAAGTGAGGCCATGATTCACGTCCCAGTTTCTCTAGCTGCAGAGTCCACTCTGAACCACTATATTGTCTCTCATCCATACTTATGAACTTTCCTTGGATACTTACTGTGTGTAAGACTCTTTAAAAATGTTCACAAATATTAAATCATTAATCTCACAATAACTTTGGAAGGTATTATTATTCACATTTTACAAGTCATGAAACTGTGGCATAAAAAAGGACATTGACTTGACCAAGTTGACATGGGCAATAAGGGAAAGAATCAGGATTTGAATTCAGGTATCCGACAACCTTTCTACTATCTCTCAGGACAGAATCAAGATTCTAGATACAATCCATTTAGAAAGGATTCTACCCTCCAAATGACTCATGTACTATTGAAAACTTTATATTTGCTGCAAGCTAAATAGAAACCACTAATTTTTTACTGTTGTTTGTAATATTTTTTTACTTATATTTTAAGCAAAATCTATCCTTCAGTGATATCACATGGAGAAGTTTCAGTCTACCTTTGTCATCATGCTATGTGATGAGTTTCTTACTGTAATGAGCTCTGAATAAAAAGGAAGTTAATGAAGAACTTAAGAATTAAGTGAAAGGCACTAAGGCCTTAGTTCCAAAGGAAGTGAAATAAGACCCTCAGATCTCTTCAATTCAGATGATCACTGTTGGTGTTTAAGTCACTCTCTGAAATCTTTCTTGGCCTGAACATTGCTGGAGACAAGCCAAAGTCAACTCTGTATTTCAAAGAGAAAACTGTATAGGAAAAACTAGACCTGGTTTCTAACCTCCATTTCATCATTTCCTAACTATGTACATTTATACCAAATGCTCTTTAAATATGCACAATTGGCATAAACAAATTTCTGAGATCCATAAAGATTAAAAATTAAGATAGTGAATGATAAATTTCTTTGAAAAATAAGACACATACATATATATATATAAATAATGTGTTTTACCAGTTTGTAACTACAAATTTTTAAATTATTGTAGGCAAAAATCATCATTCGATGCTAAAGCCCTTGGGTTAGTTAGGAAACAAGATATTCAAGCATCAAAGTGTCATTCCACAGATTCATTACTTATTAATTGCAAAGGGAAAAAAAGGACCTTTACAAATCTGGTGCATGCCATCCTTAAAAAGTTATAAATAGCTTAGCATTGCTAATAATGACAAATTGATGTTGTACTGAGAAGTACACATATAACCTATGTAATATTCTTGGGGAAAAATGATTCTAATTAGGAGGAAACAATCAGATTCAAATTAAAGTTTATTCTACAAGCCAACTATCCAGTACTCTTAATATAAGACCAAAGCAATAAAAGCTGTAGAATGACTAAAGGAGGCTCAAGAAGACTTGAAAATAAATATGTGATTTTCAACTGGCTCCTGGATTTAAAAAATGTAAAGTCATTATTGGGTCAATGAGAGAAATATGAATATGGATTGTATGTTAGATTATATTATGATAGTAAGGTTAGAATTCTTAAACCTGATAAAGGTATACTAGTAATGCAGGAGAATACCTTTTTTTAGGAGATATGATGCAATAACTAGGTTGAAATGGTTAAGTTAAAAAAAATAGTGTGCGTGTGTGTGTGGGTGTGTGGATAAAGAGAGAGAGAATGGAGAGAGAGAGAGAGGAAATAGGAGAAATAAAGAGAAAGAGAAAGAGCCAACACGGCAAATGTTAACAATTGATAACTCTAGTTAAAGGAAGAATATATGAGTGTTTATTAAACTAGTCTTTTTTTAAAGACTTTATTTGTTTAGAGCAGTTTTAGGTCCACAGCAAAATTAAGAGGAAGATACAGAGATTTCCCACGTACCCCTTTCCCCACACCTGCATAGCCTCCCCTATCAACATTCCCCACCAGAGTGCTACATTTGTTAGAATTGATGAACGTACACATTGACACATCACAATCACCCAAAGTCCATACTATACACTACCATTCACTCTTGGTGCTGTACATTCTATGAGTTTGGACAAATGTATAATGACACATATCCATCATTATAGTATTATATAGAGTATTTTCACTGCCCTAAAAATCCTCTGTGCTCTGCATATTCATCCCTCCCCCTCTCCAATCCCTGGCAACCATTAATCTTTTTACTGTCTCTATAGTTTTGCCTTTTCCAGAGTACCATATAGTTGGAATAATACAGTATGTAGTTTTTTCAGATTAACTTCTTTCACTTAGTAACGTGCATTTAAGGTTCTATATTTTTTCATGGTTTGATAACTCATTTCTTTTTATTGTTGAATAATATTCCATTGTCTGGATGTACCACAGTTTAGTTTTCCATTTACCTATGGAAGGAAGTCTTGGTTGCTTCCAAGTTCTGGCAATTATGAATAAAGCTACTATAAACATCTGTGTGTGGGTTTTTGTGTGAACATACGTTTTCAGCTCCTTTGGGTAAATATCAAGGAGTGCAATTGCTGGATTTTATGGTAAGGGTATGTTTAGTTTTGGAAGAAACTAAAATTTTGCAGAAAAATTTTATTTTAAAGAAGTCCAGCCTCTTAATTATTTTTTTTGTGAATTGTGCCTTTGGTCATCGTCATACCCGAGGTCATCTAGGGTTTCTCCTATATTCCAGAAATTTTATAGTTTTGCATTTCATGGTTAGGGCTATGATCCACTTTGGGTTAATTTTTGTGAAGGGTGTTAGTTCTATGACTAGTTTCACTCTTTTGCATGTGGATGTCCAGTTGTTCCAGCATCAATTGTTGAAAAGATACACTATTCTTTTAAGTGGAGAAAATTTGTTACAGATACAAATATAATTGTAAACATTCAATGTTTACTTGTGATTTATTTGTGATTTGGGGACAAGATTTCTGTAAAACTATTGGGAAGCACAGTGTTCTGATGATGCTCCCAATGGTGCAAACTTGCTGCTTAACTTCCTTTTCAGTTTCTGTGTTGGTCATGGGTTAAATAATCTACAGTCTTTTTATCTCCTAATTTCTGTGAACCTGAAATATCAGATTTGAACCGATTCATACAAGCACTTGAGGAAGAGTCAGTTAAGAGAAACCTAACATGTTGTTTAGCATGGCCTAGACACAATCTTAGAATCAATGGAATGCATTTTAGGAAAAAGTGGAGGAGGAGCCCTTGGTATAGAGATGAGTCACCTTAGCTCTACTTCTGCCTTTATCCAGCATTTTCCTATTGTATTTCAGTTTACTCCCCTTCGTCAATATTCTAATTCAAAAATTATCCGAACAATGCCAATTTTCCTGAAACACTTTTTCAACATAGAATTGTTCACTTAACACAAAAATGAAATACAAACCACCAGTGTTTTTATTGCTTACAAGACAGGAGTTGGACAACAATTTGATACATTGATGTAAAGTATTCAGGTAATTATCATAAAACTTTGAAGTTCATAAAAAATCACTACACTCAACAGACCTTCATGACACTACATAACAGATTGATTTTTAATGTAGTGTAGTGATTAGTCTCAGTGAGTAGAGATTACTGACTATAATTAGTTTTGGTGACTTAGGAAAAATATTATCTATGGTGATTGATGATACTCTAGCTATGTATGTGAGAGTCAATAATTAAATTGAATTACATTCAAAGCATAGAGGGATTTTATGCCATTTTATTTGTACATAATATATTTATTGTCCTTATCTCAGAGTTCTTCTGTAATGTTTTGGCCACTCTAATTTTATTTCCATGGGTTTATATAAAATTTTTGGTATTATTTAGTTGGAAAATTTCAAATCTGATGTGTAATACTGCTTTACATACACACTTTTCATAGACTATTTCCAAACAATTATTCTGATTAAGGGATATTTTACAAAATATTTTCTATTGCAAACAATCTTGTTTTTTTCCTCTGAGACTGTGATTATGTCAATGCTAATTGAATAAACCAATGGCTTGATCAGTCTAATTAATTTCCTTGATTCATGTTATGGAAACCTCTGACTAATATAGAAAATTATACAATTTATTATCTTAGTCAAATCTACATCCCAGTTGCTAAAATAATGAGCCCAGTGTGTTACATTTCCAAATTTTATGTCAATATTTTGTATAATCTCCCTTCATCAAAGAATCTATGCTCAAAATAGAATGACTGAATTATAATATTCCAAAATATAGACATGATCCTGTCTTCTCTTTCCCGGATTTCTTTTCCAACGCCTCCTTTACCATTCTAAGAAAAGGATATTACACACATTTCGTATGACTTGCATAGTCCTCACTGACCTGACCCCACAGATGTTTCCATCTAATCCTAGAATAGTTGTGAAGCTCAGCTCACTGTAGACCATCAATCTCCCACAGTCTGTGCACTGTCATGTTTTAATGCCTTTACTTATGCTTGGTTTGGTAGCCATAACAGAGTCATAAGTGTTCTCGCTCACCTTCTTTTCCAAGAGAATGGTAACTGTACTTTTTTGCTCCCTTTGAAGAGAGATGTGGACATACGGCTTACCTTGGCCAGTTAAATGTGAGCAGAAGCCTGTCAATTCCAGGAAGGAGCTGTAAAAGCTAGTGAATTAATTACTGTACCCTCTTCCTTTGCCATGAGGATCACAGAAACACGTATTGAGATGAGTCTCCATGAGCCGAAGCTCCTGAGTGTCTACAATGTGTAGAGCTTCTATCAGTCAGGGTCCAGGCAAGAAATGGAATTCAACTCACTTGATTCAAATGAAGATAATTTAATGAAGTACTACTTAGAGAAGTGGGGCCAGGCTTAAGGAAAATCACAATAAATGTTGAGGCCCCCAGAGGTGAAGGTGGGGAAGAGAACATTCCAGATGGAGGAAGTAGCATATGCAAATGCTGGGGTGCAGCTGAGTATGGGTTTTTCAGCCACTGAAACAAACAATATTATAGCTAAACTACAGAGATTAAGAGGGAGATAATCATGAAATGAGAATGAAAAAGTAATACTAATACTATGGTAAATTGATGTCTAATTGAGTGAAAGCCACTACTCAAAGTTCTTTATATATATTAGCTTATTCAATCTCTAAAACAATTATATGAAGTAGATACTACTAATAACTCGTCTGAGAAGCGAGGCTCAGAGAAGAAAACATCTTGACTAGTTCATTCAACTGAAGTGTGAAAGAACTTATATTTGAATCCAGGCAGTGTGGCTCCACCACTCTTGTTTATAATGATTATGCTAAACATGCTCAGACAGCTGAGTGAAGGATCGTGCAGGACTTATATGCCAAACGAAGGATTTTTTCTCTTTCTCCCAAGAGAAACAGAAATCCATTGAAGAGTTTTAAAGGGCAACCTGAACAGATGTGGTTTCTAAAATGGCTATTCTTTTCATAGTGCGGAGAGCTGACTGGAGAACAGAAAGTACATATTAATGATACTAATTAGGAGGAATCTGTATTAGTCCAGGCAAGAGATGGTGGTGTTTGGCTTAGAGTGATAGTGGTATTGATGTAGAAAAATATGAATGACTTTGAGAGATATTTAGGAAGTGAACTTGAAAAATCTCAGTGGTCAACTGCATATGGGACAGAGAGAGTGGAACCACTAAGGACAGCTCCTAGGATACTGCCTTAGACAACTGAATTCATCATGGGGTTGCTCATTAAAAAGGGAATAGCGAGCAAGAAACAGTAAAAGAGAGATGGTGAGTTTGGGCTAGGATTGGTTGACTTGACGTTCATTTATCCATATGGAGATCCCGATTAAGTAATTGATGGTGATGTCTGGGTCTCACTAGAGCTATAAATTCAGAGACTATTTTCTAGAGTGACATTTAAAGCAATAGGCATGGATCAGATTACCAGGAGAGAGAATGTAGAGTGAAAAAAAAAAATGGGGTCTGGGACCAGGTCTTAATTGCTCTGACATTTAACAGCTAGGTAGAAGAGGTAAGTTTTTAGCAAAGAGGTAAATTCTCAGCAAAGAAAAATATGAGAAAAAGACTATAAATAGTACAAAGAAGAATACAAAGACGAACATAAGCAGATACTTAGAATGGAAAGAATAGAGAGCTGCCAATGAAACTAAGAGGGATTGTTTGAAAAGAAAGAGAGGCCACAATGTTGAAAGTTGATAACAGTTCAAGCCATTAGAAAAATACGTTAATTGTTCTTGGTGTCAGATATTACCTTAGAAACCAGTTATTATAAATTTCCTATTGTTAGTATGTGAAATTGAGATCCAAAGAAATTGAGGGATATGAAACATATATTTTTTTGTACCATGATATGTGTAGTATCCATCATCATTTTCTCATTTAACTATGTAAAATGGTTAAAATGCTTTACGTAATCATATCAGGAGAAATATGTTGTCATTTATTGGGGAAAATGATCCAAAATTTGGAAATAAGGGAATATTATGTGTCCTTTCAATGTTATGCAAGGACATTGTTTAAAAGAACCAGCCAAAGATTATGTAAACCTCTAAGAGAATATACCTGAGTTAGACTTTGCTCTTTACTATTGGATTAGTGTGTAGACACTGTGAAGTCACATCTTAGCTTATAGGTTTCTCAACAGTAAAAAAGATAAACCCAAAGTTTCTGATTTCACTGCCCTATGAGATATTAACCCGTGTCATGTCTAACCTGGTATTTTTAATACTTCTTATTCCAATATTTTTAAATGTCTGTAACAGTTCTTCAAATGTCCTTCGAACTAGCTTTACTATCTCTCTGATCCCCTCAATAATGAAATAATCTTTTGATATATTCACTTTATCTTTGTATGAGTAACATACATTTTTTTAAAAAGTTATACTTCAGCGTAATCAATTGGTTTACTAGGTTAAATTATTGTTTTAATATAGTAAATGGTCCAGCAATTGCCTGAAAACACTTGATTCACTACAGATTATGTGATAAAATATCAAAACAATAGCTTACTTGAATATATTATTTTCTACCAATTATATTTTACTATGCATAATATGATATCAAAATTGAACGATTTCCGGGACTGGCCCAATGGTGTAGCGGTTAAGTTCACATGCTCCATTGGAGGCCCAGGGTTCGCGACCTACACATTGCTCATCAACCCATGCCGTGGTGGGGTTCCACATACAAAAATAGAGGAAGATTGGCACAGATGTTAGCTCAGCAACAATCTTCCTCAAGCAAAAAGAGGAAGATTGGCAACAGATGTTAGATCAGGGCCAATCTTTCTCACCAAAAAAAAAAAATTGAACTATTTCCATCTCAGTTTTAGGCTGAGGCTCGAACACAGCAAATGCCAACTCTTCTCATATTCCATATTGAATTGTGAGTCCACTATTTGAAATGGAGTAGAAAGCAAGCTTTTTTTTCTTAATCTTAAACTTCTCAACCTCATAAAGACAATAAAGGTGTAAGGATTTAGAGATTAAGAGAAGACTTTTAGAGAGAGTTCTTGATGTGCTGTGAGTCCCAAACACAGTCCCAAAAGGAAAAGAGTGGGAGGCACTTCCCTCTTCATACAATGTGAGAAGATAGAGGATTTAAAAAGACCACTCAGATACTTGATATGGGTCCCCTTGAGCTTGAGGTACATTGTTGTCTGACTCATCTCCGTCTACAGAACAAAAGACTGTATCACTAGATGTTATCACGTCAAGTCAAGGACAGAGGTGTCTGAGCTGAAACTGGCCTTCTCTTGAGAACTGACAATAGTCAATTTCTTCACACTGTCACTTGTAAGACCAGAGCTTCAAGTGAAGAGAGGGGCGTGAGCATTCTAAGCACTCTCTCTCAAAGTCCCACAACCAGGTGAAAGCAAGGCTTAGACTAAATTCTACCACATTCATAGAAAACTTCATTTACAAACAGACCCCAAACAGTCATGGGACCTATTATGGTAGCAGTATTCAGTTCTACCTTTGCTAAGTTCAGCAGTATTCATTTCTACATCTAGAACATTCTCATCTTGTAAGACTACAGATTCCTCCATAACATGGGGACACATTGCACTGAATAAAGGCATGGACCAGACCCCTACTCGGGAAGATGTTAGGCTGTGAGCTCCCTAGAGCTTGTTCATGGACCAAGCGCCTGTCCAAGTTTACTAGTCAATAACCATATCTTGGCCACACTTATTTAGCGAATATATATAAATATATTTCTAAATTCCCTTATGCTGATTAACAAATCCTCTACTGCAGGTTAAGATAATGATAGTTCAACAGTTTTTAATTGAAACATACCTTTGACTTTAAAATTCTTCCATGGATTCCTTCTTTCTTTCAGTAGAAATGGAAAAAGTTCTTAATTTTTAAATGCTAACTTACTACCCCTGGAGTAAGTTTTACTCATTAAAGTATTTCAACTGTTAACCAAGTCCCTACAGGATATAATACAAATACACATTATGTAAATACCACACATGTGATGTTGAATTATTTTTAAATAAATTCCTGACAGTATAAGACCTAAATTTGTATAGGTTTTCCTGGCAACAGAATGGGTAGGCTGTTTGCATGGGACAAGATGTAGGCAATAGCCAAGAGTATCCAGCCAGAATAGAGTTGCTTTTGGTCTCCCTTAAGGGAACCACAGGAGAGAGGCTCCCAGTGACGGAGCAGTGGGCTATGAAGAACCCACACATCATGAGAAAGTGTCCACTTTCAACATCTACCAGGCAGGCACAACATTACTAATCAAGTAAGAACTTTCACTCCACGCTCCAACCCCTAGTGTGGATTGAAAACTTCTTTGATGGTGAGATGAGTTTCAACTTGAAATGAAGTTCATACTGTTTAAATTAATGCACTGGACTGAACAAAATAATCACTGAACTGAGAACATGTGGAAACTGGAAGTTACTTGAGGATTTTTGTTATCTGAAAGTGACCACGCAGGCACTGGGATATGGTCTACTTTTCACCCAAGGGAAGCAAAGGCAAAATGAGTCTCATGGCATGAGGGGAGTGGACAGTGATGGAGAAAAATAAGGTTCCTTCATATTTGCATTCAATGAATCCCATTCTTTCAATATAATGATTTCGATTCCAAATTCTGTCACAGAAAAGTAACTCGGGTAGCTCAGGGGTCAAAGTTAAATGTTTAAGTTCCACATGCTAGCACAGTCATTCCTCGTATCTGTAGGGGATTGGTTCCAGGACCCCCGTAGATGTTCTGGTCCCTGATATAAAATGGCATAGTATTTCCATATAACCTGTGCACATTCTCCCATATACTTTAAATCATCTCTAGATTACTTATAATACCTAATACAATGTAAATGCTATGTAAATAGTTGTTATACTGTATTGATTAGGGAATAATGACAAGGAAAAAAGTCTGTACATGTTCGGTACAGGTGGAACCCATGGATGTGGGGAGCCACGGACACAGAGACTTTTGCTACAAAAAGTCCCTCTACCTTATCTTTCAACATCCTAAAGACTTTTAATTGAAATGTCTGGAAATTCACACGTCACAATTAAGAGAGGGGAAGTGTCAAGTACTTTGTGATCCCATCCTATTACACTAATGGCTAGGAAGAAGAGATTGCCTTAAATGACAAGATATGTGGGGCAGAGGTTCTGGCCACAGTCAAGTCTACTGAACCATCACTTCTTGGGCTAAGGGCAGAGGCAGGGGAGATCTGTGTCTAGTGGGAAACATAAGCCGTGGTGAGAAAGTGCTGCGTGAAGTTATGAGTGGTCATGTCTAGAAAGTAGTAACTGTATTTAGGTACCCCATCCCAGTCACTATCCCAAGTTCTGAAGGGAGTTTTCCTACAAGCACAGTTCTTTGAAGAAAGCTGCTGTCTTAATGTTTCACTCAGTTAAAAGAATACCATATCATTACAGACGTACGTCAAGTAAGTAATTTTTTTGACTTGCATTTTAGTCCATAAAGAGTCAGCCTCACATGGGTGTCTTCTCCTTCTCTCCATGTCACAATCAGTATTTTCATCTTCTGCATGAAAGGCATGACTTCATTTTAGCAGTATACTGCCGAGTTAGAGCCTGGGAGAACTTCATCCCTGGCTTTATTCTGGGAGGAAGATAATAGACCACACTTTGTAAACCTCCATAGGAATAACTGCTTTACTCAGATTATTCAGAGTGGAACATCCTTAAAACAAACTTTTATTTTTTACTGTTCACGGTCTTTCATATCATAACTTTAATGAGTTAATATGCTAAGGGAGATTCTTTTACAGTAAGAGTGAGAAAAGGAAAGAAAGATCAAGTAAGTGAGGGAAAGTGAAGACACCATCCTGCCTCATAAGTTTAGTACACTTTATCTGCAGTTCTTCAAAATTTCAGATTTTAAATAATATATCAACTGCTGGCTAAATAATATCATTCAATATGCCTGCCACCAGCTATCTATTACATACAAGTTTTCTCTGGGCTATAGTTCTTTTCTAACAGTCTCTAAAGTGACCATTCTTACTGCTTTTGGCTTTAAAAAGTATATTCCAGAAACAGTATGATTGGAGAAAAGATTACAGATTGGACAGGAATTCGAATAACATTATAATTTTTATGCATTGTTAATTACCTTTTCTGCTTGCAGCAGCTCCAAACTTCCACTGTTTGACATCATTATGTTCACTCATCACATATATTACTCCAGGAAATTATCAAATGTGCCAATAAATTTATGGAAAATTGTTGTCAACTAATTTTAGAATAAAATAAATGACTTATGAAATATTATACTTGATGTATGGTCCTTGATAAATTAACACTAGTTTTTACCGTTCTCCGTCACACTTTTTTTGCATACATAAAACTTCCTAGGGTGACCTGATTCTGCGATAGAACAAGAGTCACCCCTAGATTTTAGAGGAGGAATGCATGCTTGTGAGGAGTTACTGTTGACCAGCTACGTTGTTCAGGTGTTCACACTACTTAGCAGTAGGTGAAGAACTGTGTGCCAGAGGTAACATGGCAGAGCTGTTCAACGTCATCCTGACATTGTCATAAACTAGTGTCACCACTGATCAACTTTCCTCATCTAAGTACAAACCCCCCAATCCCCTCTATAAACTGAGTCTCACTGTACTCTCACGCCTTGATATCCAATATTAATCAATGATGAATCCAAAACCCTATAATCAGTGAGAAAAGTGTATTCCTGGTTAGGTGAAATAAGTTATAATTAGAGCTAAATGGACTGCATGCTGTTATTCTTAGGATAACTATCAGTAATAAATGAACTATAAATACACACGTTTCCTTTGAGATCATTTCAAAGAAGAAATGAGAAATGTAAAGAACTAGAGAAAATTTAATATAGTGTCCAAACAGTGCATCCCCAATTAAAATTCACACAGTGCATAGCTTCCCTTCAGAATAAAGGGTTAATCAAGTTCCCTTAAAGGAGACTGCATGCCAACAAAAGCAGAAATAAGAATTGGGAATAGAACTGGAATGAACTTTTCCATGAACTCATAAGATGTAAAATAAATGTGTGTGTGTGAGGTTAAGAAATATGGGAGAAAAAAGAAAGATCTGTGACCTTTCTGCTTTCTGCTCTAAAAAGAATATGTTCAGGAAGTTCTGAAGATTCTGCACTTAAGAAATATATTGATAGAATGAACTCATAAAACTCCCAGTTATAGGAAATGTAATTTTTAGGAATTGCTCAACAGGAAAATAATAAGTAGGCAAATGCCTGCACAAAATATAGAGAGTCAATCTTGAGGATTAGTAATTCTGCGATTTTTCCGTGAAGACTTTGAGCTGCTGCTATGTTTGTATTTGTCATAAAATAAAACAAGTAAGTACTTATATTAAAACTTGAGGGAAAAAATCACTTTTTCTTATAGCCTAGTAAATTGCGATCAATACTCTGCTTACCTAGTAGTTGAGATATTTTTATCAATTTATCTGCTATTACCAAAGAAATGTCATGCAGAGGTAATTACATGCTGTTCCCACTTTTTGAAAAGTAGTGTTTTATCAAATACTGCTTGGATATCTATTGGCCCTGCACAAATTCAAGGGGAATCTGGAGAAACTAGTGAGGGAAATGTATTGTACTTTACAACTTCATTTCAAAGTTTTATAGCGTTAAATCTCTAACTGCTGGTTATAAGACAGTTATGTGCATCTATTGGTCTTTTATTATTTCAGCAATACTTCTATAGAGACCTATGTTTAAAAAATACATTATTTTACTTATTGACTGAGACCTTGACTCCTTTTTTTGGTTAAGTATAAGTCTTCTCCTTTAGGTCCATATGTTTTCATAGTTTATTAGCAAGAACAGAAGACAATATTATAATGGGTAACATCATTGAGCATTTACCGTATGCCAGGTACTGTATGAAGGACTTTACATGAATTAGCTTATTTAATCTGCACAACAAATCTTGGAAGGAGATATTTTGTTATCATCTCAGTTTTACCAATGAGAAGAAATAAGGCACAGAGACATTAAGTCATGCTGCTGGTTGCACAGCAGGCCAGGAGCAGAGCTAGGCTTTAAAGCCTGTGGTTATCTCTGAAGCGCAATGCCTGCCCGCAATGCCACATTCCCTCTGCTGTAGAAAACTCAGCCAAACAAAAGGAAAAGAACGTTTCTTACAAACAGCCAGCCTTTCAGGCAAAATCACCAGAGGCTTGCAAAAGGTGATATTATTTAACATAAGTAAAAATTACTACAAAGCAAAAATGTTGTAAGCAGCTTAGGAAGAAAAATAAAAGGGTAAGTATAAATAAATGGTTTCTGTACGTGAACCATGTACTGCGATAATGCCAAAACCTCTCTAATGGTGTGCACATGAAGTATTGTTTTAAAACATAATACATCAAGGACTTAACATATTAGGGGATTATTGTTCCTTTGACATGTTGGCTCAAGGGTAGGGGGAGGATGACTTTATCACAGGCAAACTATTGTTTTTTAAAGACGACAGAATTATTTGTTTTCATGCTATGGCATATAATAATTTTTAAATGAAAATGTCCTATGTTTAATATTATGTTTGGAAAATTTTTGCACAACCTCTCGGCAGCAGATATTGGAGAATCAAATGTAAGAGCGCCTCTCTGTGGTGGGAAGTTATTACTATTTTTAAAGAGAAAAACTGACAGTCTAGTCATCACTGACTTTTTCAGGAGCTAATGATTTTTTTTTGGATTTTCTGAGCCATTTGTTTTTCTCCTGAGTCTTATTTTCCCTCTTTTTTTCTATTAATTATTGCTAGCAGAGAAAGATAAGCAATATTTAGGGTATTATGCAACCCCTGCCTTTCAGAGAAAAAGGCATGACTTAATTCTGGATCTTGAGGAAAATAAAGGGTAAATTAGTGACGTCATATTTCTTTCCTCTATACTTCTAAGAAAGAATGTACCCCCTTATCTGTGGTTTCTCTTTCCGTAGTTTCAATTATCCACGGTCAACCAAGGTCCAAAAATATTAAATGGAAAGTTCCAGAAGTAAACAATTCATAAGTTTTAAATTGCTGCCGTTCTGAGTAGCATGAAATCTTGCACTGTCGCACTCTTTCCTGCCCAGGATGTGAATCATCCTTTTGTCCAGTGTATCATGCTGTATATGCTCCCTGCCTGTTAGTCGCTTAGTAGACGCCTCTGTTATCAGATCGACTTTCACAGTATCACAGCGCTGGTGTTCAAGTAATCCTTATTTTACTTAATAATGGTCCCAAAGCACAAGAGTAGTGATGGTGGCAATTTGGATGTGCTGAAGAGAAGCCATAAAGTGCTTCCTTTAGGTGAAAAGGTGAAAGTTCTCAACTTAATATGGAAAGAAAAAAAATCATATGCTGAGTTTGGTAAGATCTATGGTAAATTTTATTACAGTACATTGTTATAATTGTTCTCTTTTATTATCAGCAGTTGTTAATCTCTTACTGTGCCTAATTTATAAATTAAACTTCATCACAGGTCTGTATGTATGGGAAAACACATAGTGTATATAGGGTTCAGTACTATCTGTGGTTTCAGACATCCACTGGGGGTCTTAGAACAAGTATCCTCTGTGGATAAGAGGAGGCTACTATATTATTATTCATTTCCAAAATAAAAAGGAAATATTTCAGTGTAGGTTCCACCAGAGAAGCAGATCACGTAGAAATTATATACATCTATCCATCTTCCCTCCCCAACTACCTGTGTTGTGGACTCTAAGCTCCAATATCAGACACAAAGCAACAGTCTTAGCTAGACAATTGCATAAAGTCAAATCCCTAGGATTTGTGCCTGATGCTGGAGCTTAGTATTCACGAAGTAAGCAGTGAGGGGGAGAAGATGTATATAAAGTAGAGCAAGAACAGTCAGGAGCCCATAAACACAAGCCGGAGGCCATGAGAACTGACTGAAACCTATGTCAATTCTTATTGCCTCTGACCTTGGCTGTGTGGTTATCCTGCAGAAGTCAAGGCTTTCACCCTGGAACTAAATGCTCACACTGGTCCAAGAGTAGAAGAAGCTGAAAGAAGATCCAGTGGAAGGTGAGGCAATTGCAGACCTGGTCACTGCCTCTCACCAATGAGATAAGCCAACAGATAAATGACAACATGCGTGAGCTACAAAATGGCTGCTGCTTCATTCCCTCCCTCCAGTTTCCCATAAGAAATTCTGTTGTACTCCACCCTAACCAGAAACATACAGAAAAGAAAATTCTGGAAAATGTAGTTAGGCCTAGCCAAGTGGAAACATCACAAAGCCACCACAGTTCATGCCTTGTTAACTTGGCACCCATACATGTCTCCTTAGACTATGTTATCTCCAAATATTGAAAACTTCAAAGTCATGCTTCCACCTAACATGGTATGACTATCCCAGATACAATTGAAAACAGATTAACCCTTTCCACAGACAGGATACAAAAATCTCTCTTTTTTGTCTTTGGGTGATATTCATTTTTCTACTAGTTGATTGATACTCCCTCATCGAAAACATGCAGCTTAAATACAGAGATACAAATTAACTATTATTAACAGATCTTATTTTACATGATTAGAGGATGAAAAAGAGGATTAAAAAATTGTGTGATGTGTGTGTGAGATATATCACACACACACATACATATACACACAAACATATTCATATCAAAATAAGAAAGAAATACTCTTAACTATCGTGTTTCTCCATCTGGTCACGTGGTCATACCTGGTGTGTATAGCAAGCTTCTTCCATTAGCATTTCACATACCCTAGGCCCTCAGCAAGCACTACTATTGGTCATGTTTCTTGCCTGTGGAGTTACCCAAGCCTTCATTCCTGAAGGATCTGGGCCAATAGTAGTCCAGCCTGAATTGGGTTATGATAGTTTTCCAATGACTTTTATCACAGGACATGAGAGTACTAAGAGGCACCCTGGAGGATCTCATGCATTCCATACATACTCTCCTTTATCTGTATTGTTTAATAGCAACCCAATTTCACTTTGATGGAAGAATCACTCCAACTAGTGCAGAAACCCCATTCTTTGTCTGTTAATTCAGGAGCCTCATCTGGCTACGTCAAAGTCTCAACCTCTAGTTCAATGCAGTCATTGCCGTGTTTCCTGGCAGAAGCATTACTCTCTTTGGAACTAAGATCTCTAGACTCATAGGACTTGAAGTCATGGGGATGAGAAGCAAACATTTTGCTAATGGATCACCTGCAGTAGTAGTGAAGGAGCCTCTCCCATTTCCCTCCCTTGATTTGCTAACCCATGAACTCTGACTGTGGGAGACATAGCACTATACATGAATGCTGAGCATACAGAACATCCAGGAGATATTACTCAGCCCTGAAAGGTATTGCCATCCAGCCAGCACCATAAATGAGTCTTCATAAGGCTGTTCCACCATTATATCAGCTGTTCTATAAGGAAAATCATGGCTAGACTAGTTAATTCCATAGGAATGGACCTATTGCCATGTTTCATTTGCTGTGAAATAAATTCCTTGGTCAACAATGATGCTGTGGGGAATAGGATGATGTTGGGTAAGGCATTCTGTAGTACACAGAAGGTAGTCTCGTTAGCAGTCTAGGCATTCAGCAGTGCCTGTAGCCAGCAGACCTTGGTGAGTGGAAGTCCATACTGCTGAGCTTATGCAAACCTCCATCCCTATCACCATGGCCACTTTTTTCTAAGGCCATTTATCAATGACAGGAGTGGCTAGGGAAAGAGATTGACTGGTGTCCACAGAACAGGTCATCCTACCCAACTGATTATTAAAATCCTTTTCTGTTGGCATCACCATTTGAGACACAACTATGTTTACATCATGTGTCTATTTGGAGAGGTATCTACATGTAATTCTTGTCACCAGTTTTTTCTTTCTATTTTTGTGAGGAAGATCGGCCCTGGGCTAACATCTGCCAATCCTCCTCTTTTTGCTGAGGAAGACTGCCCCTGGGCTAACATCCATGCCCATCTTCCTCTACTTTATATGGGACGTGGCCATAGCATTTCCTGACAAGCGGTGCATTGGTGCGTGCCCGGGATCTGAACTGGCAAACCCCTGGCCGCCACAGCGGAGCGTGCGCACTTAACTGCTTGTGCCACTGGGCCAGCCCCTTGTCACCAGTTTTTTAATCTCTTTCCTTCCAAGACCTTGACCACCCAACCAAACAATTGGCCATAACCCTGCACCTCTGGATATTTCTCCTTCCAAGCGAAATGAACAACCAAGTGCACTTTTCAAGTTCTGCCCATTGGGAAGATTTCCCTTCACCACTGTCCTTCAGGGCTATCCCACGGTGGAGCTGTAGTGCTGCAGCTGACCTCTGTTGAGAGGTACCTCAGTATTGTGCAGGACCATAGATTAACCAGACCTGAGTTTTCTTTTCCTCATTCAACTGATTATAGGGAACTTCTCATGAGACTGTAGATGTGGGCTGGGAGAGAGGAGTTATTATAGCAGGAGTAGGGACCAGGGGCACTTGGGCTCTTTCCTTGTGCAACTTACTTGTGCCTTCAGGGCCTGTCAAGCTCCATCACATATACCACTTTCATTTGATAATGGAGTGCTGCTGTGCATGCCCAACTTTATGGCTTGATGGGTCAGACAACATCCAACTCATGCTGGGCAGTTCACGTTGCATGGTAACCTGGTGGTGGTCCCTAGTCAAGTCTTCAGCCTCCGCTAAAGCCCAGTAACAGGCCAAGAGCTGCTTCTCAAGAGGAGAGCAGTTATTCACAGGGCTTTGCTCCAAAACTGTTAACAGTCAAGGCAGCAATTCACTTATGATGGTCTGCCCAAGGCTCCAGTCAGCATCCTTATCTGCCACCAACACTTCACACACCATCAGGTGTGCTGGGCGATATGGCGGTCAGGGCTGATTGTTACACAGCAGCCTGGACCTGTTGCAGAGCTTTCTCTGCTTCGGGGCCTGACTCAAAACTGCAGTTTTTTGAGTCACTTGGTAAATGGGTTGGAGTAGCAAACCAAAATAAGAATTTCTATTAAGTCATATAGTCTTTGAGATAGTTGAAATGATTTCCCGGAGACATACAAATTTAATATTGTATAAGTATACTCTGATTTCTAGATAATAACCAGAAGTTCAAATTGGATTTGGAGACATTTATAAAGATACATGATGAGGGAATTTCAAAATGTCCATCTGCCACTCTTTAAAGATTTGATGGTTTCTTAATCAAAAATAAAATGTATTTCAATTAATGCCTCCATTCATTGTCCATATGGGAATGTGTACCTGTGGTTCTATTAATGTGATAATTTCTTTGGTTAAAAATCCTGGAAAATATTAATGTAGTATGTTTAATAATTTCAGTAGAATCAGTTCATGCTGATTTCTAGAGGTGAAATATTAAGATTGAACACAAAAATCTGTAAATGAAAATCCATAAAATGTGGTACTGTATCGGTAAATATAAATAATGGAGAAAATTGAAAGGAATGTTGATGATTTAGCCTATAAAAGAGAAAGCTAAAAGGAACTATGTTTTGAAGAGGATGTAAAAATTCCTTCTTCAGTGAATTTAAAAGAAAGAAAAAAAAACAGACAGGAAGGGAGGAAGGAAAGAAGGAACGAAAGAAAGAAGGAAGAAAGATAAGTGCAGATTCTCAGTGCTGAAAGTGCACAATATAGAACGAAAAATGACAGAAGAAAGGGATGTATTCGGATTTCTTTTAGCTTCATTTTTGTAATTTATGTTTATAGTCCAGAAATCATAAATGTTTATATTCATCACTAATATTTAATAGTAAGGTGAAGCCAAAATTTTGAGTAAACAGATGATTTCTACTATTAAAAAAATGCTCTGCTCCACTTCTTGTTTGCCTAGATCTGTTTCCAACATGGATAATTGTTTGGCCCCCTTCTCTGCTACATGTACGCAAATTAAACAGAAGGTTTATTCAACATGCTGTGTACTCAAGTTAACGCCTTATTAAGATACAGTGAATTGCTAATTTATTTGTTATATTTAAGACCAATACTTTACTGTATGCAGGTTTTATTCCATTTTTTTGCAAGAGGGGCTGATGCAAACCTCTGATCTACCAATGCAACTGTTAAGAACTCCTCCTCCTTTTGTTCAAGTGCCAATACTCATTTCTCCCTGCTGTGACTTTTACTGCTTTCTTATGTGGAGACTGCCTAGTGTCTCATCCTTCAGGAAGCCCTTTTTAGTCAGTGGCATTGGTGAGCGGGCTCCTTGTAGGGATACAGATGATTAACTGCAAGCTCTCTTGCTGTTCTCAGTCAGCAACCAGCTCTATAACTGGTTCAAACAGATGTTTCTCTTTTAGATCTTTAAGAACTATAATTGGGTGGAAAAATAGCATGTTTCACTTAATTCAATTTACTACTTGCATTCATTTGCTAGAAAACATTTAAATCCACAAAAATATGTTGTTTTGAATAAATGAAGGGACTATGAGGTATATGATTCTGTCCATAAATCAATAAAATATATTACACAATAGATGACACTACTAAAGGGCGGCTTAACTCAAATTCAGAAAATTCTGTCTGAACTTATGCCCAACTCACTTGATAACAAAGATCTTGATCTAGTCTCAAGTTCTCTGAGGTCAAGTAAATGATTTGTCTATGTGGGTTACCGTTATATATCTGTCTTCTGGCCTAGAATATTAAACATCCAATAATTTTTAAGTAAATATTACATTAAATATATATGGTATATATTTAAATATTTAAATATACATAGTATGTGCCATATATATTTAATATATATGATACACATTTAATATTTTGAGTATATATAGTAGTAATATATTAATTATCTATATGATGTGATATACAACAGAATAATTAAAGGAAAAGTATGAAAATATAATTGCATTATTATTTCTTATGTATATAGTACATACCTTTGTTATATGCTAATATCAATAAGTTCTTTTGATTTACTTCATATTTTAATAGACACTAAAACCAGTGTAAAAGGATATATAGGAAAAACCCAACATATTAAAGTAATTATTAATTTATGTGAAAGGATCTAAAGAAATGATAAGCTTGAGAGATGGAGTATTCATAAAATGCAATCTTTGATTTTGAAATTTTTATTGACAGATGAGTGTGGTTGAACCAACATGGCAAAGTCTCTGTTCAATTGATCAATGATCAATTGATCATTGATATTTGTTGCTGTTACATAATATTTTTACATTCATCTGAATTTGAACCAATATGGTACAATAATTTATCAGAATGCTGTATAATTATATTTATGGGTTAGTTGACCATTTTGATCAGTACGACCCAGTAAGAATTTTCTTCTGGATATTTCTTTTGTTAGACACATCTTATTCAAGATTATTCACTATGGTTTACATATTTTTAATATGAAGTAGAAGACTATATTACAACTTAGATTTTGTTTTAGAACATCTTAGGAAATTCTATGGAGCCATAATTTTGGAATTGGGCCTGGAGCTAACATTAAATGTATAAATTGTTTAATAATTTAATGTTAGAATTTTACTGTATGTAGTTGTTAGGCTTCTAAACATTTTTATGCAGTATTTCTGGGATAATTTACACTAAAATTAGTTCTTAAAAAGCTCATAAAATATGAGAGTTAACTGTAAATCCAGGGAGTCACTTTGAATTTTAATTTGCTTCACCATGGCATGGTAGATATCAACAAAGTCATCTTTCTTACAGAATGAAGAATATCTGTGTATATGGCACATAATTTTCTTCTTTAATAAACACCTTATCATTTCAATGAGGCAGTTTGTGGGGCATATTAATGAGTTCAGAACACATGGGAAAGCTATTTTCTATCTCTTAATAAAGTCATAAAAATTCGTTTGTTAGACCAAAGGAAGTCACATAGTGAAAACCTAAATAACTATAAATATTAACCTTTATTCAAGTCATATCATCTTTCAAATTTAGGAGGTAGGAGAGGGCATTCCTAAAATGCTTAATCAAAAATGTGGCACACAAAATTTTTTAATAGCAAAACATCATAAAGTCCACCAACAAAATACCAATGAAAACATTAGTGTTACCACACCAGGTCTATTTTTGCCCACTGCTCAGAAAGCCAATCACTGATACAACGATGTTGCAGAGAGAGGGTTTATTAATCACAAAGCAGCCAAGTGCAGAAACAGGAGAATGAATCTCAAATCTGCTTCCCCGAAAATAGGAACTCAGGGATATTTATGAGGAAGGGGACAAGGTAGTCTGAAATGATTGGAGGTGAGGAGAGATGAGGTAACTGATGATCTGCGCAAGTATAGTCAGGCTTTATGCCTCTTCGTAGGAAGTATGTTCACAGAATGGCTGCATTAGCATGCTCTGAGGGTGCAGTTCCAACCTCTTGCCGTCAAAAATTTGCTCATTGGTCACATGTCTGCGTAGGCCCAGTTGATGGATTGGTGGTCTCAATCCTGCTTGAAGTGGACAAGGAGTTCAGTTCCCGAAAAAATTAGCTCAAACATCCATTACCATGGTGACCCCAGCTCCGGGTGGATGTTACCTATAGGAACCTAGCAGGAGTCGGATAGCATAGTGCCTAAACAGCACAGTTAATAATGAGTAAGTTTATCATGTAGATTTAAGTCCTTGCCTTCCACTCTGATAAGTTTCTAGGTAAGGCCATTCCCCCCTTCTTCCTGGTACAGGGAAGAAAATAATTTTAATTTACTTTCTTGTGTGTGAGGATGATCAGCCCTGTGCTAACATCTGCCAATCCTCCTCTTTTTTGCTGAGGAAGATTGGCCCTGGGCTAACATCCGTGCCTATCTTCCTCCACTTTATATGGGATGCCGCCACAGCGTGGCTTGCCAAGCGGTATGTCAGTGCGTGCCCGGGATCTGAACCAGCGAACCCCAGGCCACCGCCGTGGAGCGTATGCACTTAACCACTTGTGCCACTGGGCCGGCCCTGGAAGAAGATACTTTTACAAAGGGATATTTTCTTTACAAATGTAAATGTCTCTTATGAAGGGCAACCAGAACCAAGAATGGACTTAGCATGGACCCACCTGGATACCCAGAGATGTCTATGGTAATGGCCTGTTCTGGTGGCAGGCCTCCCATCCCAAACTCCTTTGGTTAGTTAGTGGGGGTGGGGGTCAAAGTGTCATTCGGGCAGAGACACATTTTGAAGTGGCCAATTCCAATCCCCCATAGTTACTAGCTGCTTAATCATCAAGGCTAACTGTTTGCCAATTTCATTAGTTAAAATTAAAAAAAAATCATGTATCAGAATCATAAACTGTGTCATATTTCTGATGCTCTACAAATTATAGTCATCATTTTGTCACTCTATTTTAGGTACAATAAACGCCTCAATCTAGTTCTATAAGCCTCAAAAACATGTTCAGTTCTGTTATGGACAGGTTTTCTCCTATTCATATCTTTCTTTCTATCTCTCAATCCGTCTTCCATTTCACAAATTTATTATAGTGTCTTGGACCATCTACCTACACCCTTCTATATACTCTCAACATTACCAAAGAATTCTGATAATTTTTGAAAGTCAAATCGCTCTGTTAATTTTCTCTCTCATTGGTAGGGAGTGTCACTTTGAGGCAAATTATATTTCCTCTCCCCATTTTGTCACCCCAACACTTTAAATCATAAGTATTCAAGTTAAAGAATAAAAGAAAGTCTTCAAGGAAAAGAAAAACCACAATATAATGACGTAAAAGCCAATCAATTCATGTCGAAATTTAGATAATAGAAACCTAGCTTCTTATAATGGGAAAGAATCCTTTCCATGCATGTAGAAAGCTCCTATGTAATACCCTGGAAATATGGTTAATAATCTGCTTGAACAATTCTAGTAGTGGGGAGCTCACTAACTTATTAAAGAGTTCATTTTATTACTGAACAGCTTTAAAATTTGAAAGTTCCACCTGATCTTTGTCCATTTTTCCACATAGATCATGAAAAAAGTTCAAATGTAATGTAGTTGACCTCATCTAGACTCTGAACAGAGACAACTTCCCTGGATTTGTGTGCTTTGTATTCCAGATGACTTGACAGCAAATAGACACTTTGGATTCACCATTCAAAATATTCACATGTAAAAATGTCTTACCTGTGAAATTTTATAAAAATGATAAAATGTCTTCTTGATAACTGAACTCGTGCTCTGAAATGAGAACCCAAACACACAGGGAATTACAAATCTCCCTTTCCTCCTCACTAAAGATATGGGGAAACTCTTAACCCATGTGCCTGAAATGACTATTCTGGTCTGGCCTGGATCCTACATAGCATGCCCTCTATAGTTTTTTCCCTTTTCAGAGTGATCAGTAAACACATTTGCTTCTTTTTAACCAAGCATGCCAATCTATTGTTTTTGTCCTGGCTTAAAATATAATCTTTTATACTAAGCATTATGTCTTTAAGAAATAAGCTTGCCTTCCTCCAGTGTCCCTGGCTAGATGCTGACTGCAAATGCATAGGGATTGCCTGAGATCTGGACACTATGAAGATGGGAGGGAGATTAGCAAGTGAGGAGAGTGGGCATTAAAGCCCTTTTGCAAGTCAAATCCATTGCTCAGCATTTTAACTCAAAAAGTGTAATACATCTCGAGAGGAGTGACATCTCCCCTTAGACTCTCCCCCATAAGATACAATGAAAAAGACATTCATATACCAACAGAGGATATTCACACAAGACAAAAGACGTCTGAGAGACACACAGCCAAACTCTGAAGATGGAAGTGATGGATCCCCTGGAAGAAGTGAAAGGAGGTAAGGAGAGCTCCTCTCCCTCCCCAATGGAAATGACTTGGGGGCCACTCGGCTCTCAGAGTGGGAGGGAAAACGTGGCCCTCCATGGGGAAACCATTGCTCTCCAAGTTCCCTCACAGCTGTGGGAAACTCCCATACAGAGGTGACTGAATTGTTGTGAGGGTGTCTTCATCAAGCTAGCACCCCACAAGAGCAGATAGTGTGGGAAGAATGAGAAACCCCCAGGATCGGGCAGGCAAAAGAAAGCACCCCTCCCCCAGCCGATTGCCCCAGGAAAGCACAACGGATTGCGACAGGCTCAGAATACATAGCTCTTGACCCCTATTCCAGTGGTGGCAGGTGAAAGCTGCTACCAGATGTTATAACTATGTGGAGAAACAAATCTATGCCATCAAAAATTATGAAAAAAATATATTAAATCTCCAGACTAGAAGGAAAATGATGAGCACCCAGAAATCAATCCTGAAGGCACAGAAATTTATATTCTAAATGACAGAGAATTCAAAATAGCTATCATAAAAAAGTTCAATGAGTTACAAGAAAATGATTTCTTTGAACAGGTAAACAGTTCAATAAAATCAGGAAGTTCTTCACAAAAGATATTGAAACTATAAAGAAAAACCATTCAGAAATGGTGGAGATGAAAAACACAATGGAAGAGATAAAGAAAAATCTGGAATTGTTAAAGAACAGAGCTGAAAATATGGAGTATAGAATTAGAAATCTAGAGGATAGGAATGCAGAAATGTTCCAGATGGAGGAGGACAGAGAACTAAGACTAAAAACAAATGAAGAAATTCTCTGAGAAATATCCAACTCAATTAGGAAATGCAACATAAGATTATAGGTATTCCAGAGGGAGAAGAGAAGGAAAGGGAGCAGAGAGGCTGTTCAAAGAAATAATAGCTGAGAATTTCCAAAATCTGGTGACAGAGCTGGAAATACAAGTGAATGAAGTCAATAGATCTCCTAACTATATCAACATAAAAAGACCCTCTCCAAAGCACATAGTAGTAAAGATGGGAAAAGTCAATGACAAAGAAAAAATACTAAGGGGAGCAAGACAGAAAAAAATAACATACAAAGGAACTCCTATCAGGCTCTCAGCAGATTTCTCAGCAGAAACTTCACAGGCTAGGTGAGTGGAATGATATATTCAAAATTCTGAAAGACAACAACTTTCAGCTAAGAATACACTATCTAGTGAAAATATCCTTCAGATATGATGGAGAAATAAAAACTTTCCCAGATAAACAAAAGCTAAGAGAGTTCATCACCACAAGACTCCCACTACAAGAAATGCTCAAGAAGGCCCTAGACCTGATAAAAAAAAAAATAGAAAGGTGATGCAAAGCCTTGAGCAAGGAGAAAAATAGGTAGATACAATCAGAAAAATTGCAGGTCTCTATCAGAGCAGGTTAGCAAACACTTAATTATAACATCAAAGACAAAGGGGAGGAAAACACCAAAAATAAATATAACCTTGTTACTTTTAACCAGAAACTCACAACACAAGATGGAATAAGTTGTGACAATAATAACTTAGAAAAGGAAGAGGAAAAGGATGGAATCAACTTAGTCTAAGGAAATAAGAGGCTATCAGAAAATGGACTGTCGGGCCGGCCCCATGGCTTAGTGGTTAAGTGCGCGTGCTCCGCTGCTGGCAGCCCGGGTTCTGATCCCGGGCGCGCACTGACCCACCACTTTTCCGGCCATGCTGAGGCTGAGTCTCACATACAGCAACTAGAAGGATGTGCAACTATGACATACAACTATCTACTGGGGCTTTGGGGGAAAAAAATTAATTAATTAATTAAAAAAAAAAAAGAAAATGGACTGTCTCATCTACGAGACTTTTTATACAAACCTCATGGTAACCACTAAACCAAAAATGAGAACAGAGACACATATGATAAATAAAGAGAAAACTAAGAAAACCATCATAGAGAACTACCAAACTGAATTGGCAGTCTGAAACACACAGGATGAGAAACAAAGGAAATGCAGAACCAGAAAATGAGCAATAAAATAGCAGCCTTAAGCCCTCATATATCAATAATCACCCTAAAAGTAAATGGATTGAATTCCCCAATCAAAAGACACAGAGTAGGGGGATGGATTAAAAAACAAGACCCAACAATATACTGCCTCCAGGAAATACATCTCAGCTCTAAAGACAAACACAGGCTCAGAGTGAAGAGATGGAAGACAATACTCCAAGCTAATGGCAAACAAAAGAAAGCAGGTGTTGCCATACTTATGTCAGACAAAGTAGACTTAAAGATAAAACAGGTAAAGAGAGACAAAGAGGGGCAATATACAATGATAAAAGGTACACTCCACCAAGAAGACCTGTCATTTATAAATACATATACACCTAACACAGGAGCACCAAAGTACATAAAGCAACTATTAACAAACCTAAAAGGAGATATTAACAACAACACAATAATAGTAGAGGACCTTAACACCCCACTGATATCAATGGATAGATCATCAAGGCCAAAGTCAATAAGGCAATAGTGGACTTAAATGAAAAACTAGACCAGATGGACTTAATAGATATATATAGAACACTCCATCCAAACACAGTAGGGTATACATTCTTCTCCAGCACACATAGAACATTCTCAAGGATAGACCATATGTTGGGAAACAATGCAAGCCTCTATAAATTTAAGATGAAAATCATAACAAGCATCTTTTCTGACCATAATGCTATGAAACCAGAAATCAATTACAAGAAAAAACTGGGAGAGTGACAAAGATGTGGAGACTAAACAACATGCTACTGAACAACCAATGGGTCATTGAAGAAATTAAAAGAGAAATAAAAACATATCTGGAGACAAATGACAATGAAAACACACCTTACCGACTCATATGGGATGCAGCAAAACCAGTTCTGACAGGGAAACTCATAGAAATACAGACCCATCTTAACAAACAGGAAAAATCTCAAATAAGTAATTTTAAACCATACCTAACAGAATTAGAAAGAGAAGAACAAATAAAGGCCAAAGTCAGCAGAAGGATGGAAATAATAAAAAATCAGAGCACAAATAAATGAAATTGAAACCAAAAAAACAACCAGTAGAAAGGATCGATGAAACAAAGAACTGGCCCTTTGAAAAATAAACAAAATTGACAAACTGTTAGCCAGAATCACTAAGAAAAAAAGAGAGAAGCCTCAAATAAATAAAATTAGAAATGAAGGAGGAGAAATTACAACAGATACCACAGAAATACACAGGATTATAAGAGAATACTATCAAAAACTATATGCCAACAAATTCAACAAAGTAGAAGAAATGGACAAATTTTTAGACTCATACAACTTCCCAAAACTGAATCAAGAAAAAATAGAGAATCTGAATAGACAAATTACAAGTAAAGAGATTGGAATAGTAATCAAAAACCTCCCAAAAAAATAAAAGGACCAGATGGCATCTCTGGAGAATTTTACTAAAATTTCAAAGAAGACTTAATATCTATTCTTCTCAAACTATTCCAAAAAATACAGGAAGATGGAACACTTCCTAACACATTTTATGAGGCCAACATTACCCTGATACCAAAGCCAGACAAGATCAATACAAAGAAGGAAAATTACAGGCCAATATTGCTGATGAACATAGATGCAAAAATCCTCAACAAAATATTGGAAACTGAATACAGCAATACATTAAAAAGATCATACACCATGATCAAGTGGTATGTATACCAGGGACACAGGGATGGTTCAACATTTGCAAATAAATCAATGTGATACACCACATTAACAAAATGAGGAATAAAAACCACACAATCATCTCAGTAGATGCAGAGAATGCATTTGACAAGATCCAACATCCATTTATGATAAAAACTCCCAACAAAATGGGTATTGAAGGAAAGTACCTCAACATAATAAAGGCTGTATATGACGATCCCACAGCCAACATCATACTCAACAGGGAAAAACTGAAAGCCATTCCTCTGAGAACAGGAACAAAACAAAGGTGCCCACTCTCACCACTCTTATTCAACATAGTACTGGAGGTTTTGGCCAGAGCAATTAGGCAAGGAAAAGGAATAAAGGGAATTCAAATACGCAATGAAGAAGTGAAACTCTCGCTGTTTGCAGATGACATGATTTTATATATAGAAAACCCTAAAAAATTCATTGGAAAACTATTAGAAATAATCAACAACTACAGCAAAGTTGCAGGGTACAAAACCAACTTACAAAAATCCGTTGTATTTCTATCCTCTAACAGCAAACTAACAGAAAGAGAACTCAAGAAGACAATCCCATTTACAATGGCAACAAAAAGAATAAAATATCTAGGAATAAATTTAACCAAGGAGATGAAAGACCTATACAATGAAAACTATAAGACATTATTGGAAGAAATTGATGATGACATAAAGAAATGGAAAGATATCTCATGCACATGGATTGGAAGAATAAACATAGTTAAAATGTCCGTACTACCTAAAGCAATCTACAGGATGCCATCCCAATCAGAATCCCAATGACATTCTTCACAGAAAGAGAACACAGAATACTAAATTTCATATAGGGCAACAAAAGACCCTGAATAGGTAAAGCAATCCTGAGAAAAAAGAACAAAGCTGGAGGCATCACAATCCCTGATTTCAAAATATACTACAAAGCTATAATAATCAAAACAGCATGGTACTGGTACAAAAATAGACACACAGATCAATGGAACAGAATTGAAAGCCCAGAAATAAAACCACGTCTATGGACAGCTAATCTTCGACAAAGGAGCTAAGAACATAAAATGGGGAAAGGAAAGTCTTTTGACTAAATGGTACTGGGAAAATGAGACAGCCACATGCAAAAGAATGAAAGTAGACCATCATCGTTTGCCATACAAAAAAATTAACTCAAAATAGATCAAAGACTTGAAGGTATGACCTGAAACTATAAAATTCAAAGAAGGAAATATAAGCAGAACACTCTTTGACATTAGTCTTAGAGGGATATTTTTGAATTCCATGTCTACTTGGACAAGGGAAACAAAAGAAAAAGTAAACAAGTGGGACTTCATCAGACTAAAGAGCTTTTGCAAGGCAAAGGAAATCAAGATCAAAATTAAAAGACAACCCACCAGCTGGGAGAAAATATTTGCAAATTATATATCTGACAAGGGGTTAATCTCCATAATATAGAAATAACTCACACAATTGATCAACAAATAAAACAAACAACCCAACCAAAAAATGGGCAGAGGATATGAACAGACACTTTTCTAAGGAAGATATACAGATGGCCAAGAGGCACATGAAAAGATGTTCAACATCACTAATCATCAGGGAAATGCAAATAAAAACTACACTAAGAGGAGCTGGCCCAGTGGCATAGTGGTGAAGTTTGCACGTTCTGTTTCGGCAGCCCAGGGTTCACTGGTTTGGATCCTGGGCACAGACCTACTCACCGCTCGTCAAGCCATGCTGAGCCTCCCGCATAGAGGAACTAGAAGGACCTGCAGCTAGGATATACAACAATGTACTGGGGCTTTGGGGAGGGAAAAAAAAGACGAATAGAGAAAGAGTGGCAACAGATGTTAGCTCAGGGCCAATCTTTCTCAAAAAAAAAAAAAAAGAAGGAAATTTTCCTTTAAAAAAACCCACGTTTATTAAAAACAAACAACTATACTAAAAAATCACCTTACACCCATTAGAACGGCTATAATCACCAAGACAAAAAATAACAAACGTTGGAGAGGTTGTGGAGAAAAGGGAACCCTCATTCACTGCTGGTGGGAATGCAAACTGGTGCAGCCTCTATGGAAAACAGTATAGAGATTCCTCAAAAAATTAAAAATAGAGATGCCCTGTGATCCAGCAATCCCACTACTGGGAATCAACCCCAAGAACCTGAAATCAGCAATCCAAAGAGGCTTACGCACCTCTATGTTCATTGCAGCATTATTCACTATAGCCAAGACGTGGAAGCAACCCAAGTGTCCCTCAACTGATGACTGGATAAAGAAGATGTGGTATATATATACAGTGGAATATTACTCAGCCATAAAAAAAGACAAAATGATCCCATTTGCAACAACATGGATGGACCTGGAGGATATTATGTTAAGCGAAATAAGCCAGACAGAGGAAGACAAACACTGTATCACTTCACTCATATGTGGAAGATAAATTAACACATGGACAGAGAGAACAGTTTGGTGGTTACCAGAGGAGAAGGGGGTTGGAGGGTGGGCACAATGCGTAAAGGGGCGCATTTATGTGGTGACTGACAAACAATAATGTATAACTGAAATTTCAAAATGTTATAAACTATTATGACATCAATAAAAAAAAGTGTCACATCTCTTCAGCATTGGGCCAATGCCTATGTAACAATAATAGTCCCCAAGTATCAATAGCTGAGAAATTTACCATGTTTGAGTTTTACAGAGGACTGGAAAACCCACCAGAAGGCCTCTAGCAGTTAAGGACAGCAGCTGTTGTCTTGGTCGGAAGATATTTGGGCTGGTACAAATACAATTTTAATTTTAAACATGTTCATATATACACCATCCTGTATGCCTTTCAACCAAGACATCAAGTACTATCTTGAAGTATCTGTATTATATCAACCAAGTGTGTAAAACTAAAAAGCCTACCCCTAATTTTAAGTGACAGAGGCTCAGGCGTTTATCTAAACTATCACAATGGTATCAGTACTGGTTCTTTGCTTACACTTATATTGTCTAAGGCCTTACTGCTTTTTAGCTACACATAATACAAATTAATACTTTATCTATAGTTGTAGTACGTCCAGATAATCAGAAGTAAGACATTGAAAATTAGAACTACTATAAAGGTACAATATTTCTAAAGATATGTTTTACTTAATTTGACTCAAAAAGACTGCAAGACAATACAAATAGAACAAATGTGGGGCTGGCCCAGTGGCCCAAGCGGTTAAATGTGCGCACTCCGCTGCAGTGGCCCAGGGTTCACCGGTTCGGATCCTGGGCACGCACCAATGCACCGCTTGGCGAGCCATGCTGTGGCGGCGTCCCATATAAAGTGGAGGAAGATGGGCACGGATGTTAGCCCAGGGCCAATCTTCCTCAGCAAAAAATGAGGAGGATGGCAGATGTTAGCACAGGGCTGATCGCCTCACAAAAAAAAAAAAAAAAAAAAAAATAGAACAAATGAGTCTGCTATTCGACACAAAACTAAGTTGACACTAAGTTGTGTTAGTTTTGACACAAAACTAAATTGAATTGTGTGGAGTGTACACTTAAGGAATTGTTTAGACTTTTTGCTTGGAAAACACACTCTTACAGTGGTTTCAAATGTATAAGAATAACCCAATGATTTACTTATTTTTCCCAGGTTAAGGGTATTGATCTTACATTTATTTGTTATTTGAGGAATTTTTCCAAACAATTCTGAAAAAAGTGTGAAAAGTAGAGACAGGAATTTCTGCAGATGATAAAGGAGATTCTTTATACTAACTATGTCTTCGAAAAGGAGAAAACACATATTAAAGATTAAGACAGTGGAAAAATTAGCATTCAAGTATTGCATTAAATTCAGAGAGAAGTTTCACTAAATGAATAATAAACATATGGAGCATGTCACCAAGGAGACCAATTAAAAACGTTATAAATCAAAAGTACTGTCATCATTTCTAGTGGAACAGAAGTAAAGAGAATAAGACAAGAAGAATACAAGTAAATGTTTTGTTTATTGATGAAGTTCAGCCGTTATTATTTCTTTTCTTAATACGGAATATACAAATTAGTCTCTCTGTTGGTGTAAGTTCCTGACAGCAATCTCGCCTCTGCATATACAATTTTTTTTCCCTTTTTCTCTCCAAAGCCCCAGTAGATAGTTGTATGTCATAGTTGCACATCCTTCTAGTTGCTGTATGTGGGATGCCACCTCAGCATGGCTGAAAATCATGCCCGGGATCTGAACCTGGGCCACCAGTAGCGGAGGGCATGCACTTAACGGCTAAGCCACGGGGCCAGCCCCTGCATATACAATTTTTTAAATGCACATTTTTCCCATCAGAATTATATTCTAAAATACCCAGTCTTGTATTTTTATTCTCCCATTATCTTAATCATTCATTTTGGAATGACTACATAAAATTATGATTTTTCTTAGAGAAAATTTTGAAGATTTACATTTTTGGTATTATTATAATAGATCAACACACAGCCAATTCTACATACCGAAATAAACTTTTACACATGGTAGAAACACATACCTTCCTTCACTTCCTAAATGCCTTCACCGTTTCTCCAAATGTCGCTTAAAGAAATAAAAATTTAATATTTTTGGTTAAGGCATCCTGATCTTTCTGTTAAAATGCAAATTCCCCTAAACAGATAATATATTCAAACATAATCAACTGTATTCTCTAATAGGATCTGTTTATTGAATAACTTTCCAGCTTGACAACTGATTGAGAGAAACTGTAACCTGGGTTAGGGTGACTTTGATAGTGCAGAGAGAGTTGAGGGTGTTGCAAAGAACAGAGTTTTGCTCATCTCTAAATAGTAGGCAGATAGGGAGACAGAAAGGAAGGACATAGGCCAGAAAATGGATGGGAGAAAGAGTGGGGACAGCAGAAAGGATATGGAGACAAATTTTTTTAAATAACTAATTTCACAATGTAATCTCTACATTTGAACTAGCCAATGTGTTTTATCATCTTAGTTCTATCATTAAATGTTTATGAATTATTATGAAAATAAAATAGTGTAAATCAGTTTATCAAAACTAAGATTTAAAAGTTTTAAAATTAACATTTATAAAGCATTTGGCAGAAAATGATGAAACAGACCTTGTGTCTGTTCACTCACTCTGCAAGTAATTGTTGAACTCTTACTGTGCACAATGAACTGTGCTTACACATAATTCACAGTGGGGCATAGGGTATGAATGATATTTCTTTAGCACCCTGCAATTGGTTCTTGCAAATATTTTCATACCTTCTGACTATTTTAATCCTATAGGCTTTAAAATTTTGAGTAGTATTTGAGGATTACAGTACTAAAAGATGAGTTATTTTATAAGATGAACACTCAGAAGGGAAGAGAGAAGAAATATTGTATCAGAATGATTTATGGAGTTGCATTTTTTAAATTAATATTGTGCTTATTTTAGAGAGGATTTGGAGCACATATACTTGGAAGATCTATGTGTCTATGGTATTTTGAACTTTTGTTAATGACTTCTGGAAAGGAAAATCATATTATCTATAATAGATTCAGAATTGATACATTTGGGTATCAAGTTTCTTTGGAAAGAAATGATGGCTCATTGAAGTGTTTTCTAAATCATTTCATAGTCCAATATAAAATTTTAGTAGTAGATGCAATCTTTAGGAATTGCTGTTTGGGTAAATTATTGTATATTTCATTTAGTTTCCTATTTAACTATATAAAATTGGAGCTGAATACTTCTGGAGAATAATTTTAATGCTAAGATGTTATTGAAATGCATAACAGAGTGTGGCACACTATAAATTATATTAAAACCAGTATTTTCTGATTTAATGTTCTGATTAAAATGTCATAAATATATAGATGAAAGATAACTAGTTTGCTAAATATTGGGATACAAGCTTCTGGTATATTTATATATAAGCAGTACACAAAAGAGTGCCAATTGTATAGTAAAAAACTTAATAAATATTGTTAAGTGAATGAATGAATTTAAATTTAAGTAGACAAAGTGACTGCTTCCTTGAGCCGCTCACGTTGGACTCAAATCAATACATTTCTTGAAAATATTCTGTTTAAAGTTCTGTGTTAAGCAAACATGTAAATCTAAGTTGAGAACAAAAAACAAGAAGGATATAGAAAAATCGAGAAGGGAGGAGGAGACAAGAGAGGAGGAGTAGGGGGTTAGGAGGAGGAGGAGGGAGAAGAGGAGACGAGAAGGAAGAGAATCTACCATTTAAATCTACCTCTGGCCCCCTCTTCCCTCCTCTTAGTACCTTTCATCCCTTCCTTGGTACATCCATCCCCAATCCTACTAAGGGGATCAGAGCTACCATGATATTTCTGGGATACCACTGAACTTGCAGTGGCCCATTAGTGGCTTGTCCTGGGAATCATCAATGCCATAAATCTCCCTCAGAATACTTACAAAATATTCTATTCACACATTCTGCAACAACACCCTCAACAACATTCTAAATTGAAAATTACCTAATAAGATCATGAATAACCTTCTAGTTTGTAATTAAGGATGATTGCTTCCTAAGCTATTCCTTGATCACCAAAAAAAAAAAAAAAAAAAACCTAAACAAAACAAGCAAACCAACAAATAAAGAAATCGTGTTTCTTAACCTACACCTAAGATGCCCAGCATTGCCAGGGAAAATTAAACCACCCTGCACATCTAAATGTAGTTCAACAACTTAATGTTTTAGTTTCTCAAGAGGGTATTTGACTCTGCTGATTAGTCTCTCTTCTCAACTGCTCTTTCAAACTATCGCTCTCCTCAAATCCCCGTCTCTGGTGGACTCCCTGGTAACTCTCAAATGATGATTCATAATTCATAAACTCCCTCAACTTTTTACACCCATAGAGAAATATCTGTGTCCCCACCTTTCCCTCCAGTCTCATAAATGATAAAAACATAATAATACCCTGGGTTAACATATACAAAGAATTGTGCTAAATACAGTCATTATCAATAATTAAGTTATTCAGTAATTACAACAATACTCTGAGATAAATACTAAAATTGCCACCATTTTTTTAAATAACAAAAAAAATGAAGTTTAGAGAAGTTAGGTAATATTTCCATTATCATGTAGTTAGTAAGTAGCAGAACCAGTATTTTAACCCTCCTGGTTGGAGACCTCCTCCTCGTCACTTTCACCTAAATTGAAAGAGACTAAACGTTCTCCTTTGGACCAAACTGAATCCTCAGCTTGTGCCACAGTACTTTCTCCATAATTATCCATTGGGGAAGTAAACAGAAGACAGTTTGAAGAACGAGATGTGGGCAATAAATTTGTTTCTTAATTTCCCAGCCTCTTTTCTTACCTCTACTGATGGCGCTTATTCTCCATTAGCACTCTACTTTCCAATAATATTTAAATTCTTTTAGTTGTTTTCCCTTATCTGTGCACTCCCTCACCTCCGAGCCTTCAGAGACGTCTTTCCTTCTGCCTCCCTCTTCATAGCATCCTGTCATACCTCACACCTGACTTCTGCTTCATGTATGGCTTCTGTTATACGCCGCTTCCTCTCTGGCGCTTCTATGACTCCCGAAGGCAGATTTGCGTCTTCTCCAGTGTTCCCCTATAGAAGTGTGTATCTCTGCCATTTTACAACTTATCTCGCATGTTAATTACTTATGTAATTAACTTCATTTCCCTCTAGGCTTAACCTCTTTGTGGACAGACGCTCTGGCATTCTTGTTCTGTGTGTTATCTTTGGGATCTGACTAACTGCCAGAATTGATGTGCATGATTGATGCTCAGTAAACATGTTTTTAATAGATAAACCTCAATTTCTCCTTTATAGCCAAGAAAAACCATCTTCTTCAGGGTTTTTTCTACACTCTGTAGTAACTCTTTTGTTCATTCATTGATCTGGTACTTAAAGGCTACTGAAATCCAGAATTTTATTCTTAGTTATCTTTCCTCACTCTAACTTCTTTCTTTGGAAAATTTATCCACATCCAACAGTTTCCACTTGTAATATGCTAATTTACTTCAAATCAATCAATATACTATGCTCGGGCCTCTATTTTCTTCATTTGTCTCATATAGTCCACTTCTGTTTATACTTGAATGCCCCATATGCACCATGTATAAAAATAAGCTTATTTTCCCCCACAATAAACTTGTCCCGTATTCTCTGTCCATGAAAGGTACCAACAATTACCTAGTACCTTAAGCTAGAAGCCTGGGGGTATACAGGATAGCTTTTCTTTCTTGCCCATGTATAGCTTTTCTATACCAAAATATAATTTATTTTCCCCTCCTTGCCATCTCTGCTACTACTGTATTAGGTTAGTACTTTATTATTTTCTTCGTGTAATAATGATTTCTAATACATAAAAATTCTCCATTTTTCACAATACATTATAAATGAATTTTCAAAAATACAACTGTGATTCTGTAATGCTCTTATTTAAAATTCTTTACTGGTTCCCATGATCTTCAGAACAAAACTCCAAACTCCTCTATATTACAAAACATCCTTCATGTTCTGGATAGAAATATAGCACTTACATCCCAAAATTCTTCTTCTACTATATCTATACCCTCACTATAGGTTCTAATCATTCTGAATGAATTAATTTTCTGAAAATGAGACATATTCAGTTTTGTCCCTGGCTAACAATATGGGTCTCAAGATTCATTTCAAGTAGCACCTCCTCTGAGATATTTTTCCTATGACCTCAAGAAAATGTCCCCAAGCTATGACAATGTAGCATTATTTGCAAAATTCTCTCATAGCATGTATCACATGCTGTTGTCATTATTGGGTTGTGTTTCCATCTCCCTCATTAAATACCGGCTCCTTGAGAGCAGGGAACCTAGTCTATTCTTGGACCTCTAGAAACTAATACGATGCCTGGCACTAAGGTTTTTTGTTGTTGTTTTTCTTTTATTAACTTGGTAGTGGGAGCTAAATCACTACCATTGTAATTATAAGCATCAGGGATAGGCCATTTGGGGATATAGGTTGCATATTCTCTTAATACATTATTTTTGAAGAGGGCTTAAATATTTCAATTTGTTTTGGTATTAATTTTAAAACTTTGTAAATTATCGCAGTTATTAATCATTCTCATTTTACAAGTAAGACTAATTTTCTCTGAATCCTCCAATGTTGTGATGTTATCACATCTTCATCACATTAAATCTTAGAAAGGATGTCTTCCCAAACCTACTCCCAGCCCAGAGACCATTTTTGTCACCATATTACATTTCTTTTGCATCCTCAGATCCTTTAGTCAAAATCTTTGGAGAAATTAATATTTCATGAGAGAGAAACTGAATGACAATAATTCTAAATGCAATTGAAATTTAATAATGGTCAGCATGGCCATTAGAAATTGTGATTGAGGAAACAAAAATTCTGTATAACAAGTATTTAGGTATACGTGGATAGAGAGATAGACACACACATATGCGCATATAAATATATATATATAAATACGCATGAGTGTATGTGCTTTTACGTGTATATATACACGCATATGTTCATATACAAACATATGTGTGTATATATACATGTATGATATATATTCATTGCATACATCTGAGTTTAAAATTGCATAGTAGTTAACCTCTGTATCTGTATCTCATTCTATATAACAAATCATACATCTTATTTCTTACAGAGAAAAAGGCAGTAGTAATTTCTGACACTAGTATTGGAAGTCATATTTAATTTTATTATTTTCAACATATTGGAAGTCATATTTAACCACATTGTTTTCAATATTTTATACCCATAAACTATTGGTTTGTAGTATTACCAGATTGGTCTCTCAAGTAATGTTATAACGATACTATATATAAAGCATAAGGAGATATTTATGAAAAAAGTCATACGTTTCTTGTGGTTGTACTTAGAAAAATTCCTTTTGTTTTTTTATCTTCTGATAGGGAAAGAGATTCTGAAATCATACTTTATAGTTGTACATTAATGTCCTCGTCTTTTCTTTGCCATAGTTTCAATAATGATTTCCTGTTCAGATTCATTACCTAGAATTATTAGCTACCAGAGAAATATCACTCTCAGTGTAGTTTCAGTTCCTAAGGAAGTCATGAGGAAAAAATCAGAGAAGAAGAATGTTAATGGATTACTAAGTTCTAAACCAGGTAAATTACTATGCTACTATTATCCAGAAAGTATTATATGGAGAACGTTGTTATTAGTCATCAAACAGTAAAGTCACAAGATAACTATCCTTTAGTTGACACTATGATGTATCTTTCCACTGTCTCTCCCTCAATTACTCTGCATTCCAACCCTGCCCTTGGTGGTAGGGCTTTTATTGTTGTTTTAAAAAGTCAGAAGCGTCAATATAATCTGTAAGTGAATAAATCAGCCTTGGAGGAGGTCATCAAGAAGACATGACTGGTTTGACCCACAAGCTGGACCCAGACATTTGGAGGCTCCACACCCCATCCCCATCCATGGAATGTGCATTCTGTTTGCCTTCCCTGCTCCCAGAAGCTGCCCCAAGGATACAGCTTTGAGATAGTAATGTGACGAGGAGACTATCTGGACTGTGTACATGACTGAACCCAGTTAAGGTCGCTATATAAACTAAGATTCTGGAGGGTGGGTGCGGAAATCCACTGTCTTGCAGGCACACAAGACAATTCTTGTAAGTAAGCTCTCTTGCTCATTAAACCTGTCACCTAGCAAACTGGAGTGGGCTGCCTCTTCCTTCAGTCTCTCCCCACCCTGCGTGCACAGAAGCCGATTTCAACTTCCCTTGGAAGCTCCTGGGGTTGTGAAGCAGCAATCAGTCTTTTTATCTACATCTATACTGACATCTAAGCCCATGTCCCTATCCATATCTAGATGCTTCAAATATGTGATGAATATGATAATCATAACAGAAATTGGTAAATATTCTTACATATTTTATATCAACACGATCTTCCCACTAACAAATATAAATTTCTCATAATTCCCAAAATATCGTGTTCATATTGATGTAATTGTAAATATTTTATTACCTCTAAAATAAAGGCCGTTATTAGAAGTATTTGGGGTATAGAGATAGCTGAATAATACAGACTCCCATGCCAAAATGTGTCATTCATTTTATGTCATGTTTTCTTTAAAAAATTAGGATTGCTTCCACACTATCTTTTGCATAGATAATGACATACGAGTTTTCAATTTTATTCGTAGCCAAATAAATGATATGACATCTGTGTTAACCAGATTGAATAGTTGCTTTTTTGTGCAGAGAAGTATCATTATAGCAAAAGCAAAATAAGGGTCATTTCTTTTTCTCACAATTGGTACCTTTATTCAATTCAGACATTTTTTATAGCTGAGCATTTTCTCAGTGTTTTTCTATTCTCTTAGTCAAAGCTGCACATCTAAGATTGCAAATGAACAGTTCAATTTCAGAAATGTTGTGAATGTCAGTTAGACTGCAGGCTTTTCCTGGTTACTGTGTTAGAATTCCTTTCCCTGAAGACACAGTTTTTATTACATTCTCTATATCACGTAACAAATTGCTAGCATCCTGCAGACAGAAAGTCAAAAGTCAGTTTTAAACCTGATGTGAAATTGATTCACCATCTTTAGCAGAAACACATACCAATAGGAAAATTAAAAATCTTATTATCTCCTGCTATGATGTCTTCTATTTTCTTCCACAGAAAGAGAAAGACAATGGTATTGGATAATTTATTTAAGCATACCAGTATAGAACTATTTGATCCTCTAATGTTAAATTTTTTACATTGGTTGTTTAATTTTAGCTCTGTTTAATTTATTACTTGAAATTAGAACATAAACATTCAGTGTTTTGATTCAAGCAGCACAATTTTTATTTCTGACTTTTATTCTTTTTTGATATTAAAGCTTTATAATTCAATAAATAAATAGATAAATAAAGAAATATCACATTTTAATGAAAAGCCTATTTTCAATGAAAATCTACTTTCTAGTATCCTAACTAGCCAAGCTAAAAAAGTAAAATTAGCTTTTGTCAATAGTCTTTGTTCTAAAATACTTAACATTTCTTGCTGCTATTTACGCCTATTCTGTGTGTTGTTCTTCCTATGCTTTTTTTGGATTATTTCTTCCTGCAACTATTTCAAACCCTGATTATTTTCATTCGAGGTTTAATTCAGGTGACTTTATTGAACTTATGCTAAATAACATCTTAGTTATAAAGAATACAAATATGAAACAAGCACAGACTCTGTCCTTCAGTGTCACAAAAAATGGAGAAAGCCAATATTTATTGAACACCTACTGTGTGCCAGACTGCCTCTGGTATGTGTTACAGGCTCTACTGCTCATGTTCAAACTACCCTGCAGAGAAGGTAGAGAGAACTGAGAAATAGGTAAGAGAAAATAATGAGATTCTGCACAGGGAAATGGTATGTAACACAATACGTGTGTGGAAAAAATAATAATCTGAAATACAAACGAAAGGGCAAGAGTTACCTAGAAGGCTGTAATGCCACACAAAGCACTGCGAGATGGTAGATAGCAAACTGTATATGAGATGATAATAGACATTCAAAAGGCCAATTATTCCCTGTGCTTCGTGTCAAATTGCATTCTGCTGCCAAGCAGTGAGATGATGGTCTCCACGCATTAAAAATAAAAGCAGCACATGATAATTCACCTGCTTCTGTTGGGCAATATGTCGTGAAATATATAGGAAACTGGTGAGTAAAAGTTAATTTAGCACATGGTTCTGGATGTTAGTAATATATGTTCAGAGCTATTGTGGGGATGGGAGAGGAGGTGATAACGCTAAACCATTCACCATCAAAATATAGTTCTGCTATGAACTGGCGACAATTGGGTTTCAAATCTCCTTTTCTGTGAAATTCTTTGCTCTTCACTTTGTTCTCCACAGACCCTTTGTCACATCAGTATCATTTCAGCCTTGTTCATCAACACCAGTCTACACTGTCCTACTGAAGAATTTCTCAAGTTCAATTTCTTTTGGCAGTAGGGATATTGGTTAATGTTTAATTTATGACTATAACTTTATTTTCATTTATATCTCTTTAACTTCAAGAATACCTAATAATGGTGGAAAAACCATACACGCTATTTGGAACCTGAGGAAAAAACTGTTTAATCTTGTTAAATCGCTTATTACCAGTTTCATTTGGGCAAATAATTTAACTACAAGACTTAGATTTCTTATCTAAAAGATGTAGATAATAAAAATTTGCTTGTAATATTATTATCTCTTGAAAAGTGTTTCTAAAAACTACCAGAAACCCTTCAAATGTTAGTTTCTCTTCTCTTTCACTTTAAAATAATGATATTTTATTTTTTTAAAAGTTGTGTGAATGAACAACATGAACTTTATCTGGCATTTTCTCCTCTGTAATCTTTATGCAGTTGGACTGAAAAGTGTTTCCACATTGTCTGAAATACAGTTTGATTAATTAAAGAAATATTTTTTATAGTGCACATTATGAAATTCTCTAAAAGTAATGAGATTAAAATTTTCATTTCATACCCAATATTTACTATTCTGCTAGTGATAAGATTGGATTCATAATGTTTCATCACTTGACTCAGAACTAAAATGTGAGACTTAAAATCATGTGCATGGTTTCTTGTGTTAATCATGGCAAGATATTAACATCAATATGAGGTAAAAGGCAGATGAAATTCCACAGACCATTGAATCAATAACTTCATATTGAACTATCCTACATGATTCTACTGTGAATGATATAAAAGACATATCACAAAATGATCCCTAACTTCAAGTGTTATTTTCTTTTTTTTTTCTTTTTTCCTTTTTTTTTTTTTTTTTGTGAGGAGATCAGCCCTGAGCTAACATGCGCCAATCCTCCTCCTTTTTTTTGCTGAGGAAGACGGCCCTGGGCTAACATCGGTGCCTATCTTCCTCCACTTTATATGGGACGCCGCCACAGCATGGCCCACCAAGCAGTGCGTCGGTGCACGCCCGGGATCCGAACCAGCGAACCCCGGGCCGCCGCAGCGGAGCGCGCGCACCTAACCGCTTGCGCCACCGGGCCGGCCCCAAGTGTTATTTTCTTTTTGAAGTAACAACTCTTTATATTCTAAAAACTAGCTTATTTTTGTCATTATGAAAAACATAAGCATGGAAAAAGAAAGAGTGATGGATTAATTTTTAAAGAAAAGATAAAATACATAATCACTGAAACTTACAAAGTCTGATTTTGGTATAAGATTTCTACTACTACGTGATGGTCATTAGGAATCAAATGTGAATTCCCTTTTTTGTGTGTGTGTGTGTGAGGAAGATCAGCCCTGAGCTAACATCCATGCTAATCCTCCTCTTTTTGCTGAAGAAGACTGGCTCTGAGCTAACATCTATTGCCAATACTCTTCCTTTTATCCCCCAAAGCCCCAGTAGATAGTTGTATGTCATAGCTGCACATCCTTCTAGTTGCTGTATGTGGGACGCGGCCTCAGCATGGCCGGAGAAGTGGTGTGTCGGTGCGCACCCGGGATCTGAACCTGGGCTGCCAGTAGCAGAGCGCGCGCACTTAACCGCTAAGCCACTCGACTGGCCCCTGAATTCCTTTTTTATGGTAGGAATCAGCATCATTGGTAAAGCTTCATTTTTTGTTTTTTGTTTTATTTGTGAGGAAGATTAGCTCTGAGCTAACATCCATTGCCAATCCTCCTTTTTTTTTGCTAAGAAGATTGGCCCTGGGCTAACATCCGTGCCCATCTTCCTCCGCTTTATATGGGATGCCGCCACAGCGTGGCTTGACTAGTGGTGCGTCGGTCTGCACCGGGGATCTGAACCTGTAAACCCCAGGCCACAGAAGTGGAGTGCGCGCACTTAACCGCTATGCCATTGGGCTGGCCCCTTGTTTTGTTTTAAAATCAAATGTCAGTCTAATTCAATGTAGTAATTTTAATTTAGAAGTTAAATACTAACCTACACTCTTATGCAGAAACCTGGAAGTTATTCTTTTATATTATATTCCATTGTTATAAAAGGGAAAAAGTGTTTGTCTATAAAGGCCATCAAAGAAAAGAAAAAAAGTAGTGAAGCATCGTGTTCAGAAAACAAGCATCTTGTACATACACATAACCTTCAAGTAAGCCCTTGGGTGGAGCCATTCCAAGTTGAATCTAACCCGGCTGGAGTTCACAGCACCCCCTGACCAGGGCTCTCTCTCCTGGCACTGACATCAATGGAGCAGCAGTCGTCAATCCTGTCTACACCAGGGGAACTCCGTTATCTTCTTGATCGTCAGTCTTTTATGCAAGTTGAGCACCAGACTCGTACCTTTTACACTCTAAGAAAGACATATCAACACTTCCAAAGATCTCTCATTCTCAGGTGATCCCATGATGGTGCTGACCTTCTAGTGGTCTTGGGTTTGGCATGTGGGAATTACCATGCTTCTCCCCCTCCAATGGCTTGGGGAAGGAAAACACCACAGTATTCCCTACTACACAAAGGGCTGTTTGCAAAGAAATCCTGACTTTGATCAAGCTCCTTCATGGCCTTCCAGGTTTCTCCTATACAGAGAATGGAAGGAGAGGGTGGGCTGGCTAGTCCAGAAGACATTTTTGGCCGCTTTTTAAAGAATTCCGCCAGGATGTGTCCAGCATCTCTCTTTTGAATGTGTGGGTATTTAATGCTCGTTGTCATCAACAAGAGGGCACCAGATAAAACTCTGAGACAACAGGAAAAGCCAGTTTGATATCCTTCTAACAAATACCATTAAATCCTCACAACTTGTCTTTGCAGGTGTTATTTGTTTTACAGGACAATAGCGTAAGGAGGTTAAGTAACTGGCCTAGTATCACACGGCTAGAAGGAAGAATTTCAGGAACTCCAAAGCAAATCTCTTAAACCCATTACAATTCTACAAGGTGAAATCTTAGTAGGCACATAAGTTTATTGGCTTATGTTTGTCAAGGACCCTCCTCAAGTTTAGGGCAGCAAGACTGATTTCTAGTTTCCTTCGCTGGATTAAATTGGGCCGTTAATATACTGTCAGGATTCTTAGTAATTGGTTCAGGAAGAGAACAGAGCCAAGTCCACATGGTGAAGTTCTTCAGGTCTTGTATTAATTATATGGAGTAAGATAGTGTAAGGGCAAATAGCCAAAAATGCAGTGCCTTATAGAAAAAAAAATAATTCGTTACACTCAGAGTATTTTAAGCAGGTTGACTGCTGTGTTTCATGTGTTTTTCTAGGAAGGGAAGTAACAGATTGTAACTTTGCCATTCCATAGAGTATTGTCATCATTGTCAAGGCCAAAGCTAGGCTGATATATGCAGATTCCAGCTAGAGAGAAGGGAAAAGTGTTTACGAGACATATATTACCATCTGAAGGCTCCATCAAGGAAGTGGCACATCTCCACCAATTCCATGGATGAGGACTTAGTCACATAGCCACACTTAACTACAGAGGAGGTTGGATAATCAAGTACAGCTGGGCAGCCAAGTACCTGACTATAATTCTAGTATAATGGAAGAAGGGATAAACAAATTATTACGGGAAACTAGTGATATTTGACATTGGCCTATGGTAAGAGACAACTGCAGAATGCAAAAACTGAGCAGATGTGGAGAAAAGACAATAAAGTTTGGAGAAGGGACACCACACACAAAGGCAATCGGTGCCCATAATATATGATCGGGACAATCATGTCAGACCCAGGGATGACAATGATATTTACAACACACATGACAGAGTTGAATGTTTGACAGCAACGACAAATAAGGTTGGGTAGGTAGGAAAGAGCCAGATTTGCAAGGGGAGTTAGAGGGTGTGCAAGAGAGGATATAGTGGAAATTGTGTGGTTTAGTAAAAAAGCACAATCAAAAATAAAACTTGAACAAAGAGCCCAGACACTTGGATTCCAGGAATGAATTTATCATTGATTTTCAGGTAACATAAGGTAAGTCACAGTCTTTCTGTGCCTCAGTTTCCTCACCTAGAAAATGAGGATATTACAATATTATTAAGAAATTTTGCAGCTCTAATACTCTCAGTTATGTGAGAAGAAACTCTAAACAAAAGGAGCTGCAGAAGGTTGTGGCAATTGGAATGACATACTAGAAGCACTATTTCTGGAAGTTTAGTGGTATAAGAAGGCATTTCTGGAGGCAGAGAAAACAACAAAGCTGACCTCATAAAATCCTGCTTGCATAAAAGATTTAACAAATTCTGTACTAGGATGATGAGAGTGGGATTTGAAAGGAAGGTCCAACTTCTAGAACTGTGCTCTTCAATATGGTAGCCACTAGCAACAGGGGGCTATTTTTTTTTAAATGTAAGACCTTTATTGAGGTATAGTTGACATACAATAAATTGCATATGTTTAAAGTATACGATTTAATGCATTTTGACACCACAATCAAGATAATACCCATATGTGTCACCCCTCTACATAACCCTCTGCCTCTTTATAAACCCATCCTTCCACCTCTTGTCATTCCCTTCCATTCCCAGGCAACCACTGAACTGTTTTCTGTCACTAATGGTAAATTTGCATTATCTAGGATTTTGTATAAATGAATCATACAATATGTTTTCTTCATTTTCTTAAAATCTAGCTTCTTTTTTTTGACAAATTATTTTGAGATTCATCCATGCTGTTGTGTATCTCAATAATTCTTTCCTTTACACTGCTGAGTACCATTGCATTGCATGAATGTACCACAGTTTGTTTATGCATTCACTTGTTGATGGACTTAGGTCATTTCCAGTTTGGGGCTATCATGAACTAAAGCTTTTATGAACATCTGTGTGTAAGTCTGGTTTTCATTTCTTTTGGGTAAAAATGTAGTTATAGAAGAGCTGAATCATACAGTAACTGCATGTTTAACTGTTTTAGAACCACCAGGCTGTTTTCTAAAGTGGTTATACCATTTCACATTCCCACCAATAGTGTACAGGGGTTCCAGTTAATTCATACCCTTATAAACATGTGATATGCCAGTATTTTTAATTTTAGCCTTTCCAATAGGTTTATAGTGGTATCTCGTGATTTTAATTTGCATTTCCCTCATAAATATTGAGGCTAAATATTTTTTCCACATTCTTATTTGCCATCAATATATCTTCCTTAAATGTGTCTTTTCAAATATTCTGCCTATTTTTAAAACTGGATTTATATAATATTCCGAATTCATGCCTTTCATCAGATGTGTCATTAGCAAATAGTTTTCCCAGTCTGTGGCTTCCTTTTCCATCCTCTTAACACTGCCTTTGAAAAAGTCAAATTTGTAAATGTGTTATATTATGGATCATATTATTTTATTTTGTTATCTAAGAAATCAGTTGCTAATTCAAAGCCACAAAATTTTTCTCCTGTTTTCTTCTAGATTTTACAGCCTTAGATTTTACATTTAGGTCTATAATGCATTTTGACTTAATTTTTGCATATGGTGCATGGTATGAAACAAAGTTCATTATTTTGCATACGGATGAAAAATTGTTCCAGCTGCATTTGTTGAAGAGACCATCCTTTCTCCAATAAATTGCCTTTGCACCTTTCTCGTAAATCAATTGACCATGTATATGTGAGTTGGTTTCTGTACTCTATCCTGTTCCATGGATCTATTTGTCTGTCTTAAGACCAATACCACACTGTCTTGATTACTATAGCTCTATAGTAATTCTTGAATTCAGGTAGTATAACTCCTCCAAATTTACATCTCCCCATAAATTTTAGAATCTATTTGCCACTTTTTACAAACAAGCAAACAACACATGCTGTGTGGGGGAGCAGTGGCATCTTGACAATATTGAATCTTATAATCTATGAACACTGTGTATCTCTCCATTTATTTATATCATTTTTATCTCTCTCAGCAATGTTTTATAGTTTTAAGTGTACAAGTCTTGCACATCTTTTGTCATATTTATCCCTTTGGGTGCCTTGATCTTGGACTTCTCGCCCTCTAGAACTGTGAGAAATAAATGTATGTTGTTTAAGCCACCCAATCCATGGTACTTGGTTGTACAGCTCAAACTGACTTAAGACAATGGCATAATACAGTGATAATGTTTGTACGGCATGCTAGAATAAGCAGGAGGGGAGTTGGGTACGTTTATGGAACTGGAGACAATAAATTCATTACTTTTCCATTTCATAATTATAATAAAATAAAATAGACAATTTATTAAATACTGAATTTGCATGATATTTCCAAATAAGAGCTTCCAAATAAGAGTTTCAAGGTAGTTTATATTCCATGCTCATCCACAATATTTCATATCTAATGGTGCTCTAGATCTTTGCATCAGAACTGATGTATCATCTATAAAAAGTTCTCTACTTCTCTGTTCAAGTTCCACCTTTTATGTGTACCTTCTTTTGTGTATTAACTATCAAAGACACTTGATAGCTAAAGCACTGGGGAGCATAAAGCAAGGAGAATTTCAGTAGGATTGAATCTATAAGTTGTTCTCCTTGTGTGGAAATCAGAGGTCTATAAAATATAGTCATCTACAAAGGGGACACCTGGGTAATGACAGGTGGGCAGATTTCAGAAGACCTCATCAGGGCAAATTAACCAGGGAAGAATTATATCTTTAGCTATAGTACCTTGGTTGCCTTGAGCCATGAAGAAAAATAGCAAGAGTAATATAAGTTCAGTACATAACGGATAGAACGTTCAAAGAAAACTGGACACTGCCCAAGGCCATTTTGTTAGGGCTTCAGTTTTCCTGATCTTCATATTGGGTACAAGATATTTATTATTTTCAAATGGACCCATCCAGTTCAGGTAACTCTCCCTAAAAGTATTTGACTCATTGATGAAACTAAGAGCTTTATAAAATTAAGAAACAGATTTATTTGAAAATTATTCAACTATATATATATATATAGTATATTTATACTATATATATAAAATATATATATATAGTTTTTCCATTACATATTAAGTCATTTCCAAATAAATATATATAATTTTTTTTATTTACAAATTGCATCCAGGGAATATGAGTGTATTTTTGTGTAGAAACTGTTGACTGACTGGAGCTTTCCTGATTAATTCTTTTATACTTAATCACATCTCAACCGGAAGTAACCATATCTGAATTTTAAGATATCTTTTTACCCAATATACTAACGTTCATTTATTCTTTGTTTTTCTGAGTCCAGAGGTAGTCTAGGTCAATCTCCTTAGACAGAACCTCCAGTCTACTACTAGGCATGGCTGAAAATTTCTGAAAGACCAGCAAATTTTAACTTTGTTCAAACACCTTCCCAGTTCACCATGTCTCACTCTCATCTTCTGAAGTAACTGTGACTACAGCTCCCGAGGTCTTCTAGGATTCTGCAGCCACAATTTACTTATTTCTTATCGACTTTTCTCTCTACAAGCCTAGGGTTCAGATTTTCATGTACTGATGCAGTCATTGACAATCCATCTTTATATTTTTTAGCTTCTAGAATTTTGTTGATGTATCCTCTCTCCTGTTTTCTTTTTCTTCTCTCTCTTCCCTTCACATTGTCATGTTTTAGATGCTGTATAAACAATATCTACTTTTCAGTATGTACTACCTTCCTCCTTTTTTGCTCAAAGGCACCATGGCAAATTCTGTGGACTGACGACTCAAAGCTACACTCAGACCTCATTTTCCAAGGCTTTCCTTAGATTAGAATAGGAAAAATATAAAATACATGTCCTGCCTACCTTTTGGCTGGGTATGGCCCTTTAAAAAAAAGCAGAAGCCATTGGGGCTTTTAAGATGGCATTTAAAAAGAGCTTGTCAGCCCAGGGTTCACTGGTTCGGATCCCAGGTGCGGACCTACACACCATTTATTAAGCTATGCTGTGGCAGGCATCTCGCGTATAAAGTAGAGGAAGATGGGCACAGATGTCAGCCCAGGGCCAGTCTTCCTCAGCCAAAAGAGGAGGATTGGCATCAGATGTTAGCTCTGGGCTAATCTTCCTCAACAACAAAAAAATTAAAAAAAATAAAAATAAAAAGAGTTTGTAAGGCCCGTTTTGATTTGGTTTTGGTTTTTGGTCTTTTCCTTTCTCCTCTACTCCTTCTAGAGTCTTAAGGTAATGCTTAGACTCTCACCCTGAAAACATTCATCTTAAAGCTACATGATAAAAATAAGAAGAGAAAGTTAGGATCTTTGTGTACTCAGTAACATTCCTAAGTGGCTACAGAAACCCTGGACTGCTGAATCTAGGCTTCTTAATACTGGGAATAATCAACTTGTTTCTTAAGCTACTATTTATCAGCCTGTCTTAACTGACACAGCCCCACTGTCTAAGCAGCACACGCTTAGTGTCCATGTATTAATGAACATCTAGACCTTTAAAAATCCAAAAGTAAAGAAATATTATAGCTCTAGAGTTCACTCTTACAAATTATTCTCTCTAAAAGTAAATACTTTCTTTTTAAATATTGACAGACTAAAATTTTCTTAAGCTTAAAAGCCCCACTCTTTGCTTTCAACTTCTCATATTTCATTTTTTAATTGTCCCTTGCCGTTATGGTGACCATATATTTCAGATCATATGCCACTAGATACTCTTTTAGGAGCCTATTTCAAATATTCTACATAAGGAAGAATGTAATCAACATACATAGATGCTTTAGCTGTCTTCTTTCAATATACAATAAATATTGGGACTCAGAATAAATAACAGTAAATATGTCTCTGGCAAAGATATCAACAACAATTTTAATATGACAATACATAAATTGTTTACTCCTATTAAATAAAAAGAAAACATTATATAAGAAAGCATGTCATATTGATTTCTGTAAGTTCAAAGTGCTGAAACATCTTCTCAATACTTTTCATTAATTATGTGGTTAATTAGAATGTTCAGAAAAAATACATTGAAAAACTGCCTGGTTTCCTGAAAGCATTGATGTTAGAAACAAATTACGTGCAGAGGGAATTGTGTGATGTATTTGCCTTAGACATCGAGTCCCAGGGGCATTATAAACATCAACAAGTACCGTTTTTGTCACGCTAGTGTTACCTTTCACTGTAGTTGAGACATTTGACAAGAAAAGTCTCCACGCTACAATACACACGCTCCCCGGACACCTGAGGCTTTCAACAGTCTTAATCCAGCTTGTTGGATTTCAAGAGTTTCAATAAATCAGAAAAACCGGGGGGGTTCTTTTCTCCATACACACTGCACAAACAGGAATCATATTATTGCAAAGTTGGAGAAGATTAGTGACTATGCCATCTGCCTTCATTTTTTTATTAACACCATTTTTATTCTCAAGTGAAATAAGTTTGGGAATTCTTAACTCAGTGTTGAAGTTGGACCATATCACAACAGAAATAAATCAGCTTCTCATTTTTTTTTATTTAATGCCACATGACAATATTCTAGAAAAAGTGTGATTTGGTTACAGTAGAGATTAAAGCTGATACTTTTCCTTTGATACAATTTAGGGAGTAATTGAACTTTGAATAACGTTTATACAATTCTCCATCATCTTTCAGTTGACATGTTGTTATCAATACCTCAATCCAGGTTAGCATCACCTTTTGCTTGGATTAACAAAATAGCCTCATCACCAATCTTCCCAGAGATTTCCTCTAATCAATATTCCATCCATAGGTATCGTTCTAAAATCCAAATCACGTCACTCCCCTCCTTGAAACTTCCAATAGCTTCCCTTTGCTTTTCCACTCAACCCTCTTAAATCCTTCCTTATGATCTCTGTAACAACAGGTATAAAAGCCCTCTCTGTTGTTGTTAGAATTACCACACTTATTTCCAATACAAATTTTCATGAAGAATACAGTATTTTTCTCTTTGCTTGGACAAGACTCTACTCTCATTCACCCAGCATCACTTTCTACTCATTCCTTAAAATCTCAGCTTAAAAATCCCATGATCAGGAAGTTCGTCCTAATCCCTGAGGCTCAGCAATTCCCCTATTTTATAATCTTACAGTAACCTGTATTTCTCTTGTACAACAATTGTGAACAAATTACTAATTGTATGTCTGTCATCCTTCCTAGAATCGAATTTCTATGAGGACAGTTCTGTCTGTTTTGTTCATCACTGGACCATCATCCACCTGAATAGTAGAAAGTCAATAAATATTTCTTGAATATACAAATTAATATGCTTCGCAATTCCAATGCACAGCCATAGCAATGACAGATAATAAAATGCTAAACTAACTTGTAATTATCATTGTAATGTACCCAGAGAGCTCTGTCATTGACAAATTAGGTAATCCATAGTGTACAGTTAGCACTGTGCAAGGTATGTGCCTTAAACTTTCACCACCATCTAAAAAAGGATGTTGGATAAAATGAGCAAGAGTGACATCGATATAGGAATGACCTGAATAATCTCTAATTTTGTAAAGGAAAGCATTCAAAATAACTAGTTCCTTACTATTCGTTATAAATAACCTGCAAAACATCTCACAGTATTGTGATTGAGGACCGGCAAAGTAGGCTATAAATACTATGAAATAGCTTCTAGACTAAAGACAGATTTTTTTTCAAAACATTCAATGAAAATTATTTCAGACTCTTTTTTAAATATTTAAATTTTGCCCTGAAATCCTAATTGCTATTAGATAAGAATAATAGATGAAGATAAAAATATTGCAATTCATCTATAAGTTATTTCAATTGAATTTTGTCTAATTTTGTGGGGTGGGGAATAATATTTACCTTTTCTAGGCCACTGCCCTTGAACGCACTAATGCATAAGAGAAGAGATAAGAGTGAGGAAAGTTAAAAGCTAAGGAACGTCTTCATCTCACAAAATTGTTGGAAATGCTAAAGGTATCTCGGAATGAATCCCATGAGCTAACCCATCAGAACTAACCCATCAGAGTCATCTCTGAGGTTGCTCTGAAGGCAAGAGTTCATGAGCACAACACTCATCTGCCCTCTAAGAATTAGGGAACACAAATAAATGCGTCACTGATGCTGCATAGCCACCCAAACTACCTTTGGCCTCTTTGGAGGCCAGAGAATGGATAATGGAACACTGCAGCAGAAAGAACTCAAATTTCCCCAAGTTTGCTTACTAGCAGGAAGGACCAAAAGGAAAAGGAAGATGGCCTCTGTCTCTTTTCTGGCTCATTAATTGCAAACAAGAGCATCTACATAAGAAGACCTAATCTGTCTTGAACCCTAAGCATCCACCATGCTAGGAAGGGTGGAAGAGGCGCATATGTTTTTAAATCTACTGAACGGAGAATATAGCTCACCTGCAAACTCACTTCCAATAGTGACGAGGCAAACTTTTATGGGACAGTTTATGAAGGTAACCAGAATGACTATAACTTCTATGCTGAGAGCACTATTCTTCTTCATAAACCCCTTGGTTCCTCACCTTGAGAGAGAGAGAGAGTGTTGGGTGAAAGAACAGTAGATCCTACAAATTGTATCCATTACTGATCTGACATTTATCTTATATTTTTCATGTTGTTTTTATCCATGTTAATTTCTTACTTGAAGCAGTACTAGTGTACTAGTGTTTACTATTTCTACCATTTGTGAGGGTATATTATTTGTCAGGACCACACGCAGACACACAAATATGCAAATACATATATGTTATTTTAATTAATGTCCAATTTTATTTATTCTACACACCAACTGACGATTATTATTAATTTCATATGAGAGATGAAGAACCAGAGACATCAAGAGATGAAATAATCTTCCCAATGGCACACAGCAAAAAAATAAACAAAAAATAGAAAAAAATAATAAAGTGACCACATAGAAATCCAAATCTGGACAATATGTGCTTATTAGACTAACTAACAAATCTTTAACACTCAAAGTAGATTGGTATCTAACAACATTGTTGTTATCACACTAACATTACTAAATGCAACATAAAATAAAATTTCAATCAGTTTAAAGCAAATAGAAAATTGATAATTTTGGACCCTTTGTTGGTATGTATGTTATAGTACTTAACCATTAAATTTTTCAAAAAATTTTCTCATAGCTGACACAAAAAAGAAAACTTGTTAAATTATAAAGGTTTCAAGTTAGCCTCATAAAATTAACTGTCATCTTCAGCCTAACAGTATAGGCTACAGAACTAAAATGTCTTTTTTGAAAAAGTAAAGCCAGAATAAAATTTAAAATATGGCATAAATATTATCTAAAATGAGTAATGGACAAATAAAGAGCTCTGTATTATAAATATTGTTTAAAATATTACAATCTTTATATATACAATTTAAGTTGAAATAATACATTGAACTCTATAAAAAGATTTTAAAGTTTAAGAAAGAAGACAAAAACAATACAACTAGGAAATAGTCCTAATTTTTTCACTCAACAAGTATTTATTAACATATACAATGTTCCAGACAGTACTTTGAGCACTGGGAGATAAAGGATGGGTGAAAGTTGATATTGCCCCTACCTTCACTGAACCTTATATTAGTAAGAGATCCAGGCATTAATCAAATTATCAAGAAATAAATAGAAAATTATAATTGTGATGAATATACGAAGGCAGGGCACATGACAGTGTGAAGGCATATGACAAAGACACTTGACCTTGTCAGTGAATTTTGGAATTTGAAGATAAATAGTTGGTTAAGAATTGACTCAGTGAAGGTTTGGGGGAACAGAAAATGAATACCCGGTAAAGGAGATATTAACAGATTCAACAATAAAAAATTCCAACAGCCGGTTAACAATATAATGAGTTATTTTTCTGTCTTTCTCTGTGTGCTGTAAAGAGATCCTCCATTGGAGAATGGAGGACGTTTTAGACACACACACACACTCACATTCTCTATATGATACACATTTAGAGAATAACACACACATACACACATATGTATGTATGAAAGATCACATGGAATAATTTAAGAAATTTGGAGGGAAAAAACTCACAAACTCAGATCCTCAGTCTTAGTAGAGAACAATAGCCTTAACTAGTGGCCAAAAAGGATTTTAGCCTTAGTTATACTTTCTTTCTTTTCTGGTTTGTTTGACTTCCTTTTTGCCTTTTTTTTTCCCTTTTTAGATATAATCTATTAATCAATTAGTTGTGTAGTTTAAAGTTAATGTAATTAACTTGATAACCCAAAAATGCATTCATGGCTACATATTTTTAAATATCCATTTTACTGAAAAAAATTTCTTGAGTTATGTTTAGAGTAATACATTTTGTTACATATTAAATATTGATTACTTAACGTTTTAATGAAATTTTATGGTGCATATGAAGTAATAAACAAAGTTTCAACTTGTAAATGTCAAATGAGTAATTATTACACCAATATTATATGTTACTATAAATTTCTATCATCACCTCCCCCCCAAGTGCGTGAATTGCTATTCACAACCCAGGTTCAATTAAAGAATTCTAGACTTGCGTACAGGGCTATACGATTTCCAATTTCATAAAATTGTAATTCTCCAGTGAACACTTGCTACAGCAAAACAGTACCATATAGACTCTGCAACCCAACAGACACATGCATAATTTCCGACCAACACTAATTGCATGAGTGAATCATTTAATTTATCTCAGCTACAGTTTTGCATTTGAAAAATAGACATTCTAAAATTAAACTTCAGGGTGGTTTTGAGGATGAAGATAATGTGTTTAAATTACCTGCCACCTTTGATGTACTTACTAAATTTGCCACAATAGATGCAATCCAGTGAAAAGAAAATTAGACTGGGGATAATATGATTTAACTTTAAGTCCTGGCAAAAGCAATGATCTATTCGACTGTTCTATAGGACACTTAACTTCTGAGAGTCTATTTTCTTATATATAAAATAGAATAAAACCTGCCATGCAGTTCTATGAACATCAAATGAGATAATATATGAGAAAAAGTAGTAAAACTAAAATTGATGCCATTGATGCTCTTCACGTAGGATCTATGAGAGCTTCCCACATAGTGTTTGTGTAAGTGGCATTGGTTGGCCAAAGAAATAGCCAAAAAGAAGTAGGTAGGCTGCGACTACTCAATTGCACTCTAAATATCTAGAAAAAAGTCCCTTCCACTAATTCTTATTCCATTGTCCACTCCACCAAACCCCACGACTTCATCTTTGCGTAAAATCACACCCCCTATGGGAGGGAGAATGGAAGTAGCACCCAAAGAGACCTGTGTTGGATTTTGCATCAGGGTCAATTTGCACTAGTTATTCCACTGATGTGAGGGTGCTGTATTTATGAGCTATGATTCTTCTTACTAATAGGTCCTATTGCTTTATGTACTGAAAACAGAGAATTTCCATTCCATCACCAAGGTGATGGTAATTTCACTTCAATCTTTATTTATTCTTATCTAATTTTAAAGATGTAGAATGAATGCACATGGTTTTTACTTTTAAAACAATAGATGAACACAACAGATGTATTACACAAAAGAGTAAAGTCTTATGTTTATAGTATTTGGAATTATATCACTTTTTAAATGGCATTTGAGATCTGTATGAAAAACTGTGGAGGGAAACTGATGAAAACAAGCAAATATAACCATATTCTAAATTGTTGCCTTTTAAATTCACATAACTCCCCTGATTTTTTAATTTCTCATATATCCATATAATGTAGAATATGTTTAAATGATAATAGGATAATTCTTTGCCATCTTATTTAACACTACTACTTCAACACACACCACACTTGTGCCTTCATGTACACATCACACACAATATCAAATACTATCATCAGCCTTACATAGAGTGAAACTTACTGTCGACACTGCTCTATTTAAGACTGCTTTTTTAAAGAAAGCATACAGCCTTGGTTTTTCTTTCTCTGAGGCTTATGATGTTGCTTGTACAATGGCAGCAATTTCAATCTGGTGTAAAAAAAAATATTAACAAAAGAAGAGAAAATGAAAGAAATTCAGAAGGCAGGGGATTTAACTGGAAAAGAAACAATGAATTTCTCTCTGACTGCATCATATGTGGTAAAAATCCTGTTATGCATACCTTAGACACGAAGGTTTATTAATATTTATGAATCCTAAATGAAAGTAGATATGCATACTCAAGTTTAAAAATCAGAGATTTATGAAAGAAAAATTCTTCAGTGACTTGACACAGGTTCGCATTTTGCCTTTGACCAAAATGAATGAACATCAATTTGCCTGGGCATTATAATCGATTAATCCTGGATCAATTGCTGCAAGAGGCATTTCAGACGGAATAAGGATAATTATTCGGAAAGTGTCCTTTCAGATAAATGGTTTATGATATCCATTACCCTATGTTTTGCCAGTATGACTTTTTAAAGTAATATTTTATTGAAGAGTAGGGGAGAAATAAAAAATTGAAAAATTGAACCATCTCAAGGGTTTGAAATAAATTTCATATCTGTCATAGTTAATACATGAGAAATCAAGTAATATACGTTTACACTGCAATAGAATTCCAAACAAATTATATTAACCATCTGTTTTGTATTATTCGTATGTACTCCTGTAAATTTGATTTCTTTCCAGAAAATTTCAAGCCTCATTTTTAAAGCTGCAGCTAAAATGCGATGCCTGAGTTCCGCTGGATGTCATATATCCCTTTCTGATAATATTTTATGAGTCTCTGTGGAGTCACTTTTAAATTTAATGGAATAAAAAGATAAATGCTGTTATACTGTAATAATAAATCCCAAACTTTCATAAATTATTTTTCTATTACAACAAGAATCATAAAATTTGAAGATTCCACAAATATTTCCTGAGAATTTCACTATGGCTTCTTGGGATTCTTGGTTCTGAGGATAACAAAAATAAAAAATGAATGGTCTCAATGATTTCATAATTTATTACAAGAGTCACACACTCTTACAAGCAATTATCAAAGTGATCAGAACTATGAATTTAGCATCATGAACTATGATGCAGCATTATAAAGAACATTCTCAGCAGGGATGAAGGATCAGTAAAGTATATTGTTTGTGGAAAGTGAGATGAGGCGGGAAATGTTGATTGGTATGAATCTGAAAGTTCTAGAGAAATGAGAATAGTCTAGAGTGTCAGAAATACCTGCAAACTGGCTATGACATTGTGACTTTGGGTTTAATTTACTCATTCACATGTACTTAATGCATATATGAAGGCAATAATGCCCTTTTTACAGAGATAATGTATCAAATTTGGGATTGAACGCACGCTGCCTGGCACATATGAGTTCAGTAATTTCTAGCTATTAATTTTATTCACAAAGCAAGTAACATTTGAACTCATTCTAGAAAATGACTACTACTTCTCTAGAAGGAGTATAGAGAATGCTAATTTCAATTTGGGAGAAAACGTAGACAATAGATAGAAATGGAAATGTAGCACATGTACATGGAATACCAAATATTCTGTTACAACTAGAAGCAGTACAGAGAGAGTGGTGGGAGATAGGGCTGGAGAAGTAGACTGGGTCCTGAGAGTAAAATATTTCATGAGTGTGAGAACCAAGAATGAGTGACGGAGGGCTCAAGCGGGTAGTGATAAATTATCTATAAATAAAATTTATTTTCAATTAATCAATATGAGCAATACTATCACATGATACTCTATCTATATTATACGTTGAATAAAAATCCAAAACAGTTTAGCCGGTGACATGATACTTCCAGTGATACGTTCTCTTTCCGTACTTTTTCCCTTTCTTTTTTAAAACTATAAAATAGTACAATGCACAAACAACAGAGAAATAACTGAAACCAATGTAAAAACCAAGTTTTAATCAATGTAAACATGTTGTCATCTTTACTTCAAATTTTTTGAAAAGCAAAACCTTATGTATAAATTAGAGCTGCAAGAGACTGACTTTGGGCATGATCACATGAGAAGTTCCAGTGACCTGTTCTCCAGGGATATTGGTGAAAATTATTAAAACACATACACACAACCATTTAAAGCCTCTGCAAATGGTCCTAAGAGCAACAAGCAAACAAAAAGAGCAGATTCAAGAAAATCTACACAAATTTGTTAAGAAAGAGGAGAACCTGTTGTTAGAATCTAAACCATTCCCTCCCTCTGCATCTTCCATCACAGGGAGACAGAGACTCTACTCCAGACTGCAGCAGCCAGAAGCACAGGGTTCCTTTTCTCCCAGCTCCCAGTTAAAGAGTATTCTTTCAGAGAAGCATGACTTGAGAGTTTCTTATCCTGTCCCAGCTACATATTGCTGAGGCTAAATGCCAGGGTATTGCAGTCAAGAGAAAACTGAAGTGGCTATACTAATACCAGATGAAATAGACTTCAAAACAAAAAAATGTTACTAGAGTTAAAAAATATTTTATAATGAAAAAAGGATCAACTCATCAGGAATATATAACAATTATAAATATATATGCAGTCAACACCAAAGCACCTAAACAGGTAAAGCAAACATTGACAGATCTGAAGGAAGAAATAGACATCAATACAATAATAGTAGGAGTCTTCAGGACCCCATTCTCATAATGAATAGATCATCCAGACAGAAAATCAATAAGGAAACAGAAAATTGTGCAACACTATGAATCAAATAAACCTAACAGACATATACAGAACATTCTACTCGCAATCAGCAGAATAAATATTCTTAAGTGTGCATGGGACATTCTCTTGCATATATCGTGTGCTAGGTGACAAAATAAGTCTTAACAAATTTAAGAAGATTGAAATCATCCCATGTCTCTTTTCTCATCACAAGACAATGAAACTAGAAATCAATAATAGAAAGAAAATGAGAAAATCCACAAATATATGAATACTAAACAAAACATTCTTAAACAACCATTGAGTTAAAAGAAAATTCAAAAAGGAAATTAGAAAATATCTCAAGACAAATGAAATAAAAATACAACATATCAAAATTTATGGTTTGTAGCAAAAGTAGTACTGAGATGGAATTTTATAGCAATAAATGCCTACAGTAAAAGAGAAGAAAGATTTCAAATACACAAACCTAATTTTACACTTCAAAGAACTAGAAAAAGAAGAACAAACTAAGCGCAAAATTAGCAGAAGGGAGGAAATAATGAAGATTCAGGCAGAAATAAGTGAAATACAAACTAGAAAAAAAAACAGAAAAAATAGATGAAACCAAGAGTCGGGTTTTTTTGAAAAAATAAATAAAAACAAAAAACTCTTAGCTAGAATAAGAGAAAAAGAAAGCAGGCTCAAATAAATAAAATCAAAAATAAAAAAGGAGACATTACAACTGATACCCCTGAAACAAAAAGAATCATAAAGGATTGTCATAAACAATTATACACCAACAAAGTAGATACACTAGAAGAAATGGATAAATTCCTAGAAACATGCAACCTACCAAGACTGAATCAGGAAGAAATAGTAAGCCTGAACAAACCAATAACAAATAAGAAGATTGAAGTGCTAATGAAAAAACCCTCCCCTCAAAAAAAAGCACCGGACTAGATGGCTTCACAGGTGAATTCTCTCAAACATTTAAAGAAGAATTAATACTAATCCTTCCTAAACTTTTCCAAAAAATAGAATGAGAGGGAGCACTTCCAAACTCATTCTGTGAGGCCAGCATCATCCTCATACTAGGTCATAAAAAGACACCACAAGAAAAGAAAACTACAAGCTAGTATCTATGATGACCACAGATGTAAAAACACTCAACAAAATGCTAGCAAACTGAATCAACAGTACATTTAAAAGATCAGACACCACAACCAAGTAGGATTTATCCCTGGAAAGCAAGGATGGTTCAACATTGATGCAAATCAATTAGCATGATATACTACATTAACACAATGAAAGAAAAAATATCACATGATCATCTCAATAGATCAGAAAAAGCATTTGACAAAATTCAAAACCATTTTATCATAAAAAATATCAACTAATTAAGTATAGAAAGAACCTACCTCAATATAATACAGGCCATTTATGAGAAGCCCACAACTAACATCCTACTCAATGGTGAAAAGCTAAAAGCTTTCCCTCTAATATCCAGAACAAGTCAAGGACGCCCACTCTTGCCTCTACTATTCAACATAGTACCGGAAGTCCTAGCCAGAGCAACTAGACAAGACAAGAAAAGAAAAGTCCTCAAAATTGGGAAGGAAGAAATAAAATGATCTGCTTGTACATGACATGATCTTACATATAGAAAACCCTAAAGACTCCACACACACATACACACACACAAAAAAACTGTTAGAACCAATAAACGAATTAAGTTATGTTGCAGGATACAAAATCAACACACAAAAATCAGTTGCAATTTTTATACTCTAACAATGACTTATTTGAAAAGGAAATCAAGAAAACAATCCCATTTACAATTGCATCAAAAGAATAAAACTCTTAGGAATAAACTTTACCAAGGAGGTGAAAGACTTACACTGAAAAGTTTAAAACATTGATGAAATAAATGAAAGAAGACACAAAAATGGAAGGACATCTTATATTCATGGATCAGAAGAATTAATGTTATTAAAATTCATTTAAGTTATTAAAGTTCATACTACTCAAAGCTAAAAATTCAATGAAATCCCTATTAAAATCTCAATGGCATTTTTTATAGAAATAGAAAAAAAAACTCCTACAATTTCTTTTGAACCACAAAAGACCCCAAATAGCCAAAACTATTTTGATCAAGAAGAACAAACCCACAGATATCATACTTCCGGATTTCAAAATAAATTGCAAAGCCCTGGTAGTTAAAACAGTATGATATTGGCATAAAACAGACATATGGACCAATGGAACAAAATAGAGCACCTGGAAATAAATCCACTCATATATGGTCTGCTGACTTTCAACAAGAGTGTCAAGAACACAGAATAGGCAAAGGAAGCTCTCTTCAACAAAAGGTGGTGGTAAAACTAGATATCCACAATCAAAAGAATGAAATTAGACCCTTATCTTACACCATAGACAAAAATCAATTCAAAATGGATTAAAGACTTAAACATTAAGATCTGAAATCATAAAACGTGAAGAAAAAAGTCACAGGGATAAACAGACAAGTGGTATTAAAGCAAACGAAAAAGCTTTTGCACAGTGAAGGAAACAATCAACACAATGAAAAGGCAACCTAAGGATTGGAGAAAATGTTTTCATACCATGTATCTGATAAGAGGTTAATATAAAAAATATATAAGGGCTCCTAACACTCAATAACAAAAACAAACAAAAAACCCACCTCATTTAAAAATGGGCAAAGGATCTGAATAGACATTTTTCCAAAGAAAGACATACAAATGGCCAATGGGTATATGAAAAGGTGCTTAATATCCCTAATCATCAGGAAAATGCAAATCAAAATCACAATGAGATATCACCTCATGCTCGTTAGGATGGTTATTATCAAAGAAAAAAGATAATAAGTGTTGTTGAGCATGTGGAAATAAAGGAAACCCTTGCACACTGTTGGCGGAAACTTAAATTGGTGCAGCTATTACGGAAACAGTATGGATGTTCCTCAAAACGTAAAAATAGAATTACCATTTGATCCAGCAATCCCACTTCTGGGTATATATCCAAAGGAACTGAAGTCAGAGTTTCGAAGAGATACCTATATTCCCAAGTTCATTGTAGCGTTATTCACAATAGCCAAGTATGGAAACAACCTAAATGCTCATCAATGAAGTAATGTATAAAGAAAATGTGGTATACACATATAGTGGAATATTATTCAGCCTTCAGAAAAAGGAATTCCTGCCATTTGTGACAGTGTGGGTGGACCTGGAAAACATAAGGCTAAGTGAAATATGCCAGACACAGAAGAACAGATACTATATGATGCCACTTTTAGGAGGAATCTAAAATGGTCAAACCCATAGAACCAAGAAGTAGAATAGTGGTTACCAGGGGCTGAAGAGAGGGGGAAATGGAGAGATATTGGTCAAAGGATACAAAGTTTTGGTAATGTAAATGAAGAAATCTAGAGATCTGCTGTACAACATAGGGCCTATACTTAACAACACTGTGTCATGTACTTAACAACTTGCTAACAGGGTAGATCTTATGTTAAGTGCTCTTACCACAAAAGAAAAACCAATATAAAAAAATGCAGGAGGAGGAATGGGAGGAAACATTTGGAGATGATGGATAAATTTATGGCTTTGATTATGGTCATGGTTTCATGGCTTATACAGCCATACAGATGTACTGATCTCCAAACTCAGCAAGTTGTATGTATTAAATATCTATAACTTTTGTATATCAATTATACCTCAATAAAGTGATTTTTTTTAAAAAAAAAAATTTGTCTCATGTATTTGTAAAGCACATAGGGGTAAGGAGGAATGGATACAAAGATCACCAGGAAACTTTTGGGTGTGATGATTACATTCATCTTGATCGTGGTGATGGTTTCACAGGTGTACACATGTCAAATCTTATCAAAGTGTATATTTTAAATGTCAAGTACACCTCAATAAAGCTGTTTTTAAAAAAGAAAAAAATAATTTAAAAATCAATATCCAAAGGCACCTAAAGAAAATACACTCTACACAAGTCTGTTGCTTCTAAAATAACATTAGGAAGGAAGATTGATAATTGAAAAATAAATTTATTCCATGCCCCAGCTTGTAGACCAAATTGTTGCTAGAGCTGTGACCTTTGAAATCTTCAATTACTTATTAGTAACTGAATTTTACTTCTGAGTTTCTTCACAGAGATTGCCCAAGAATTCATATCAATCTCTGAGCAAAAGGTCATGGTGTTCTGCCATGTAATATGGGTTTTCATTATTTCCTTATAAACTATGACATTTTCAAAATGTCAGCATCAGAAAAAACTAGAGTTTTTTTATTCTTTCTTCTTGATATCTACTATGAAGTATATTACATGGAATACATATGAAAGAAGTTCATATTGTCATGTGCAATAAGTCATGATACATAATAGTAATATAGAGGAATTTTAAAAAACATTCCTTAAAGAATTTAAAGGCAAATTGAGGTATGTTTCTAAGTTACCTAAGAATATAGATTGCATGTGTATTATCAACCATATTTTCCACTTTAACCTATCTGACACAATTTTTTTGTGGAGTCTGAAGTCACATAACAAATCAGTGAAATTCATATGTAGTCTTAAAATTAAGAATATAGAAATCAATAAGATATGCCATGTAAATTTAGACTAATTAAATAAGCATAAATAATTTTCCCACCAAAGTAAAAATGCTTTTAAATGGTTCTGTTAAAAAAAGGAAAATTCCATTAATTTAGTAGTTAACTAAAATCAATACTCTATTGATTTTTAAGCATGTTATTCTGATCTCTACTGAGTACAAAATTTAGAAAGCAATTTCTCTTAATCGATTGTATATACATCCATAGACAACTAGTAGAAATACATCACATACTTTTTCCTTTAAACTGGCATTTATATTTTCTAAGACCTCTGACTTCCATTAGGCTACAATAATTTAATATTTGCTACATTATATCCTATTCAGTTTAATTTATTCATTATTAATACTGGAATTTTGGAAGTATATGGTGAAAACCAAAATCGTATATATATATATTTTTTTTTCATGAGGAGACCAGCCCTGAGCTAACATACAATGCCAATCCTCCTCTTTTTGCTGAGGAAGACTGGCCCTGGGCTAACATCCATGCCCATCTTCCTCTACTTTATTGGGAGACCGCCACAGCATGGCCTAACCAGCAGTGCGTCCGTGTGCACCCGGATCCAAATCGGCGAACCCCGGCTGCTGCAGCAGAGCACGCGCACCTAACCACTTGTGCCACTGGCCAGCCCCCCATATTTTATTATTTTTGACAGCTTTTTCATGTCAGCAGAGTAGGAGATCGTGTGTGAATTCAAGAAGGCTCTGCTCCCTGGTTGTCCTTTATTTCTCATAGGATCAGGCCTATGGAAGGTATTATGTGAAAATCAGTATTTTTCATCAGAGGGACACATAGTTGTTTTCAGAAAAAGAAAGGCCTAACTAAGTTGTAAGTTGTAGTCCTCATTTTACTGTTTTTCTTTTCTAATAACTAACTAAAGCAATTGCTGTGATTGTCTACTGAGTGAGTAGCATCTGAAAGATGCATTAGGATTGCCTGTAGATTTTTATTATTCTAAAAGTGAGATAGGGTGATTATCATCAATATATTAATCATAAGGCTTGTGATTAGATATGAAATCAGCAGCCATGACACTGCATTGTATCTATACAATAATATTACTTGAACTATATGATGCTAAAAAATACCACATAACATGAATATAAGGGGAAATAAACTTTGGCATCTATTAACCACTGATCACCAGAGTTGATTCAGCTGGAATTCCTTATTCCTATGGAGAAACTGGTACAGGACATGCCTTACAGCAGTAAACTACTATGAAACTGGAAAATTTTGAGGCAACAAAAATTCCAATGCAGGAATACAATCCTTGAAAGAAGGAAAATGCATAATTTTAGACCCATGTTTGGACTAGATTCTTGCCTGGGGGCACTTTTCGCTGCATGTGAAGGGAGGTTGAGTCCAAACAAAACACGACAGTTCCACTACATTGAGAGTACAAAGGTCAAGTCTGGAAAGGAGGCAGGATCCTCAGCGTCGACAGGAGACAGAGCTGCACAGAGGAAGGGCATCAGCTATTTGCATGGGGATTCATCATGTTTCCTTAGGTAACAGCAGGGCTGTAATGTGCTAGCCAAGACTCCATGAAGGCACCTGAGAGTGCCCACTGCCAGTTGGAAAGCCCAACAGATGTCCAGAGATTACATAATACAGGGAGAGGTTAGAGTTCCAGTCCAGCCAGAGTTGGGAGATTCTTGTCAACCTGAAAGACCAAAGTTTAGGAGTAAAGTCCATTTCTTATTACTGAGGACAAAACTAAAATAGATCTGCCCTAACCAAGAACGAAAACTAGGCCTGACAGGATCAAGAGGATTCTTCGGTAATTCAACTGCCTGCCATAACAAATCGCAGCAATGAGATAGCAGAAGTGTACAGATCTGAACACCAGCTGAATTAATTGACATTTACAAAATGTTATATCCAAAAAGATAAAAGATAATTGAATGGTTCCATATCTGCTTTTTAAAAATTGTTTGTATATAAAAACCTTAAAAAAAAAAAAAACTCGAGGCCCAGGTGGTTTCACTGGTAAATTATATCAAATCATATCAAACATTTAAGGAAGAAATAATATCAGTATTACAGATGTAATTCAGCAAATCTGTTCTGCTTACCATTTCCTCCCATTCAGTTTCATAAGTATTCATTCCTGACTTCTTTTTGATGTAGGAGAATATCGAAAATAATACAATTATAAAAATATGCACCCTGTGGCAGAAACTGCCTGGTTATTTGCCAACATTCATTTTATCTTGACACATTGAATAAATCTTATTGACCAGGCTCCTTATAAAATCACACATGGTTGTTCTCACCAATGGAATGAGAATAGAATTGGCCTGTGTCACCTGTAGCCAAGGTAGTTGAGAGCTGGTGTACCTTCACCACAGTCTGAATCTCACTTGCCTGATAGCCAGAGTAAGAGAACTCAGCCCTTCAAACATAGTAGGGTCATAGGTACAAGAAACGTGGGTCTCTGACACCTGCATGGAGCAGCCCTGCTTTGAACATCCTCACTCTAGTGATGCAATCATATATCTACCTGTAATGTGAATGAGAAAAAAACCTTAATTATGGTAAACCACTGAGATTTTAGGTTTGCTTTTATAGCAGTTCATCCACCCTAACTAAAAACACCTCCACACTTCACCTCTTCATGACAAACATTATAGTTAAACAGATACTTAAGAAATGCAATATTTTATAATTTTTAAGTCACTCTAAGTTTTCCCTCTCAGTTATGACACTCACCTACCTAAATAAACCTTTGATTTAAGCTCGTTTAATTCTCCTGGTTACATTTCACTTAAAGCGACTATCTTACTCATAATTGGCAAATTCACAGAAATTCCAAATTTATTATTCAAAGGCCATCCTATTAAAGAGTCATTAATATCTTCCCTTTCATATAGACTCATATTTTTCTATGCACACAATGAACCTCCATTGAATCCTAAGTAGATATACCATCTTATAACTATTGTCCTTAGAAGAGGAAGGTTATTTCTAAACATGACTGGTTTGATGCTGGTTGAAAGCATGTAATCCTAAATTGATGGTAGAAATACATTAATCAGTAAAATTTACATTCATTAAGAGACAGATGAACAAGCTGAAGGTAGTATAAAATGGTAGGAAAAAGACAGTGATTACAGAGTCTGCAAGTTGACTCATAATTAGAGCTTAGTTATTAAAAGTATTTCCTTAGGCAAGTCTTCTAAATATAGGAGTCTAAGTTTCCTCACTAAAACATGATGGCAGTTAGTAGATAGCATTTATTGAAATCCATTGCTGTGGAACAAATTACTTAGGGCTTAAAACAAACATTAATCAGCTCATAGTTTCTGTAGAACAGGGACCCAGGCCTCATGGTGCAGGCCTGGCAGAGAGGAACAGTAGCTGCGGTGTGAGGGATCCTAGATCCTTCTTCCCCATCTCTTCTACAAAGCAAAGACTTCAACTGCTTCAACAGGCCTAGTAGAAGACAAGGCAGGCCCACTCCAAGTATAAAACTATTATCTCAGCCTCCACTATCCTAGACAAAACGTTCACATTTCAACAACAACAACAAAAATCATAAGGAGACAAAGCAATCTATAGGACAACATCCGTATATGATTCAGATACTGCAATATCAAATAGTGAATTTAACATAACCATGTTTGTTATGTTAAAGGCTATAGTGGACAGTATGCATGATCAGATGAGGAATTTTAGCAGAGACGAAAATTATAAGAAAGAATCAAATGGAAATAGTCAAAATTTTTAAAAATCTTATACTGGATGAGAAAAATGCCCTTGACAAGCTCATCCTTGACCCAACACAGCCAAGAAAAGAATCAGTGACCTTGAAGGTATATTTAAGACACGTCAAGATAAATCAGCAAAAATTATACAAACTGAAACACAAAGAGAAAAAGAAGGTTCAGATGGGGGAGGGGTTTCTCAAGAGCAAACATTCTAAGAGACAAAAAGTTAAAGCTGTTAAGAGGCAGAGCATTATTCTGTCCTATTCTATTGACCAAAATAGGCACAATTTCTGCCTAGAGACAAAGGGGGGGAAAGGCATTATACTTCTTGATGAGGAATAGCCAGTGTCACATTGCATAAGAGTATGTGGGATGGGAGTTATCACTGTGGCCATCTTTGTAAAATATAATCTGTCACATTAATATTTATTGACTTTCCAGCATGTGAAATTGCTAGATGCTTTAAGATATGTAGTCCCTGAATCAGCTAGCCATCTGGAATGGAGTTCGGCAACAAAAATTTAAATAACATAATACAAGGTAGAATGTGCCAAATATCATAATAAGCAAAGAACAGAGTGCTGCGGGGTTCCAAAGGAAATAATCAACATTCGAGTGGGAAGAAATTGAAAAGTAATGCATGCAAGAGTCAGAATGTGAGATGACCCTTGAAAGAAAGGTAAGATTTTTACAGGTGAGAAAACAGGAAGGAACATAATAACTAGTGATTATTCTATTTGTGGAAACAAACAAAAAAAGATAGGAAAAGCTTCTGGAATCTTTGTAGGAAACAAGAAAGAAGACCGTGAATTAAAGAGCACTGAAAGATTAAAAAAACAGACAAGTATGTGGATTTTAGAGAGCAGAAGGAAGAAGATATGAATTTGAGAGCTAGCAATGCATCAGGAAGTGTTCTGGGTATCTTAAGTATCTTAACTCACGTTATCTTCATAGCCATCCTGTAGGTTTTAGTACAAATAAAGGAAGTGGGGCTTTCAGAGTTTCAAAAACTTGCCCAACTCAGAATAGAGAATCAATTCACAGCCCATATTTTATACATTTCACCAAGTACCTCTCCTTGAGTGGATCTGATTTGGTATTTAGTGGAGATTCATATAAGGGTGCGGACAAGACGGTACAATGATTTTAGTTGTGTTTTAGAAAGATTTAAGTGTCTTGAAAAGAGAAGTCAAAGAAGGCAAGGAGAGCAGTCAGGAGGCCACTACAACATTCCATTACAAGAGACATGAGACCTTAAATTATCGCCAGACTCAAAAAATGGAAATGATAGAACAGATTTAAAGGGACTTGCAAACTTAGCATAAGACTTGACAACCAACTGTGCATGCGTGTATGTGATATGTGGAGAGCAGTGGATCAACAGTTAAACCAGAGCAAGAGAATGACTAGCACAAATTTTGTCAGAGAAGACAGTTGAAGATATATTGGTCTTTGAGATAGTGATGAAATTTTTTTTAAAAAGATCAACTGTAAAAATAACAACTGACATTATCAAAAAAGAGATCTGAGGGCATCACAGAAAAGGCATTAGTGATAGCCTTGAATATTAAGGATAAAAATTCTCTGAAAGCTCTGTAAGCTTAGCTACTGAAAATATATGAGAGGCAGGTGGAGTTTACGATGGACCTGGCATGTGGTTTTATTACCTGCAAAGAGTTCTGAGTATTTAGAAATGAGCCAGCTATAAAACCTTCAGCAATATCTTACTGTTTCTGAACCAGGCAGAGGCCCTTGATAACTGAAATATTAAAAACTGAACCTATATCACAATTCTAAAGTTTTACTAGTCTATTCCTCTCAAAGAATGATCCAATATATTTATGGTAGGCAGATGGTCATTTTTCAGTGAAACACCCACCTCCCCTTACTGAGAATCAAAAGGAATGGGATAACATTTCTTTCAGATTTATCAGCATGGTCTCTTCCCTTGCAAACTGTTGATTCATAAAGTAATACTGTGTTTCTATAGTAATTTTAATTAAAGTCGGTATTATATATTAGCTTAATTTTACCCCTACAGCTCCCCTGAGAGGAGGAAAATTATGATATCGTATTCTCTTATCTCCTTTAAATAATTGTGGAAAGTGCTACCTAGAAGGATGAATTAACTTACCCAAAGTCTTACAGTCATAAACTCAGCACAGATATTAGAACCCAAAACTCCCAACACCTGGAATTGATACTATTTCTCCCAAATTGAAATTCTTCTTTTTGTCAATAACAAAAAACGAGATACATGTAGCTAAATAATATTCTATTCCATGCCCATGCCAACCTATTTCCAGGTTTTAAAATTCTTTACCCCCAAGAAATACACATACTCAAAAAAAAAAAAGAAAAACTATATGTACAGAGGGAACAAGAACTAACTGCCCAGCACACAGGGGCTCTGCCGCATTTCCAGCCCAGCTTCAATCTTGCTCATAGATTTACAGAGATATTACAGACATGTTCTCACTCAACCCGCACAACTCTATGAGGTAGCTTTTAAAATACCAATTCAAAAATGTGGAGCAGAGTGATGTCGGAAAGATGGCAGAACAGGAAAACCTAGACACTCCTTCACCCGCAGAGATGCAGGTCTGACAACAAACTGCTAAAATACCTCAGTGAGAAATCCAGAAACCAGTTAAAAGATTCCTGTAGCCCAGGTGAGCAGGAAGCCAATCACATTGAAGCCGGGTTGGAATTTAAGATATTCTTTACTCTGTCTCGTTCAGAGACCCTCCCCTTACCCCCTTCCCCTGTACTGCCCAGAGCGTTTGGGAGTGAAAAGGAAAAACCTCAGTCTTCTACCTTCTGGATAGGAAAACACCTAGTTCTCTCCTCTTGTGTGTCTCTGAGTCTCTTCACACAACACTCTTCACAGAACACTTCACTTCTGACACTTCTGTTCGCCAAATGTGTGGAGGTTTTCCCCCCACACCAAGCAATTCTTTGTGACACTAGCTAGGTGTGTTACAGTTTAACTCAATTCTGACACTGTCTACCCAGAGATAGCATCAGATCCCACAGGCTAAGGGTTCTGTCCCACAAGACTGCCCCCACGCCACTTCAGATGTCAAGCGCAAATAGGAGGTTCCTTGGTCACCCACAATTTCTGTCCAATTTAGCTACAAATCAGAGGTTCCCATGACCTCTTCCTGGGGTTTGATTAATTGCTAGAGTGGCTGACAGAACTCAGGGAAAAATTATTAACATTGACCAGTTTATTAAAGGATATGATGAAGGATACAAATGAACAGGCAGATGAAGAGATACATAGGGCAAGATCTGGGAGCATCCTGAGCTCAGGGGATTCTGTCACTGTGGAGTTGGAGTGTGTTACCCTCCCAGTGTGGATATGTTCACCAACCTAGAAGCTCTCTGGACCCCATACTATTCAGATTTTATGGAGGTTTCTTCAAGCAGGCATGATCAATTATTAACTCCATTTCCCAAATGCTAAGCTTTTAATCATGGCTTTGTCTCCCTGGTTACCAGCCGCCATCCAGGAGTCCACCCAAAGTCACCTCAATAGAACAAAAGACACTCCTATCACCCAGGAAATTACAAGATTTTCAGAAGCGCTGCCAGGCACTGGAGTCAAAGACCAAATGTTAGAACAAATGATGCCCCTAGTGCTCTTATCACTTAGGAAATTATAAGAGTTTCAAGAGCCCTGTGGAACTGGGGGCAGAGACCAATATATATTCTTCTATTATCTCACAGAGAGGAAACCCCCAACTCCCATCTACCCCCTTGGAAAAGAGAAAGAAGTGGAATATCTATCCAACTGACTTTTTGGGGGGCTGCCGAGGGACTGGTGTCTGTCTTGCCTGTATCCAAGTACAGGAACAGGATGCTAGGTTGAGGGTCTCTGAGAACAAAGACATAAACCATGCACCAGAGTCTGCAGTACCACAGACAGAAACTAGGTGGAGACCCAGGACCACAATTTACTTCAGCATCAGAGAGGTTGCAATATCTCAGACAGACATCAGGGGAGCTTCTGAGTAGAAACCAGCAAACCTTCAAAAGGGAGATTACACACACAAGCCAATTGGACCTAACAGACATATATAGAACACTCCACCCAACAACTGCAGAATATACATTCTTCTCAAGTGCACGTGGAACATTCTCTAAGATAGGCTACATGTTAGGCCACAAAACAAGTCTTAACATATTTAATAAGGTTGAAATTATACAAAGTATTTTCTATCGCCACAGTGGAATGAAACAAGAAATCAATAGCAGTAGGAAAATCTACAAAAATATGAAAATTAACATACTCATAAACAACAAATGGGTCAAAGAAGAAATCACAAAGGAATTTAGAAAATATCTGGAGACATATGAAAATGAAAATACAACATACCAAACTTATGGGATGCAACAAAAGCAGTACTAAGAGAGAAGTTTATAGCAGTAAACATTTACATTAAAAGAGATGAAAGATCTCAAATCATTGACTTAACTTTACATGTCAAGGAACTAGAGAAAGAACAAACTAAACCCAAAGTCAGAAGAAGGAAGGAAATAATAAAGATTAAAGCAGAGATAAATAAAATAGAGAACAGAAAAACAGAAAAGAATCAATGAGACCAAGAATTGGTTTGTTGAAAAGTTCAACAAAATTGACAAACCTTTAGCTAGAGTAAGAAAAAAAAGAGCGAAGTCTCAAATATCTAAAATTAGAAATGAAAGAGGAGACATTACAACTGATGTCACAGAAACAAAAAGACATACAAGAGACTACTAAGAACAATTATACATCAACAAACTGGATAACCTAGAAGAAATGAATAAATTCCTAGAAATATACAACCTACCAAGGAAGAATCATGAAGAAATTAAAAATCTAAACAGACCTGTAACTAGTGAGATTGAAGCATTGATCAAAAGCATTAATCCAAAATGCTTTCTCCCAACAAAGAAAAGACCAGGAAGTTTCAATGGCAAACGCTATCAAACACTTAAAAAAGAATTAACACCAATCCTTCTCAAATTCTCCAAAAGAATCAAAGAGGAGGGAATACTCCCAAACTCATTCTATGAGGTCAACATTACCCTGACACAAAACCCAAAGACAAAACAAGAGAAGAAAACTACAGACCAATATCCCCGGTGAATTTTGGTTAAAAAAAAAATCATAAACAAAATACTAACAAATAAATTGAACAGCACATTAAAAGGATCATACATCATGACCAAGTGGGATTTACACCTAGAATGTAGGGATGGTTTAACATATGAAAATCAATCAATGTAATACACCACATTAACAAAATGAAGGACAAGAACCACATTATCATCTCCATGCAGAAAAAGCTTTTGACAAAATTCGACATTCTTTCATGATAAAAACACTCAATAAACTAGTAACAGAAGGAAACACTCTCAACATAATAAAAGCCATTAATGAAAAGCCTACACCTAGTATCATACTCAATGACGAGAGATTGAAAGCTCTTCCTCTAAGGTCAGGAATAAGGCAAGGATGCCCACTGTCACCACTGCTATTCAGTGTAGTCCTGGAAGTTCTAGCCAGAGCAATCAGACAAGAAAAAAGAAATAAAAGGCATACAGATTTGAAAAGAATTAAAATTATCTCTCTTCACAGATGATATGATAATCATATGTAAAAAAAATCAAAAACGCTAAAGATTCCAAGAAAAAATAATGTTAGATCTAATAATCAAATTTCTGCAGGATACAAAATCAGCACTCAGAAATTAGTTAATTTTCTATACACTAGCAATGACCAACCCAAAAAGGAATGTACGAAAACAATCCCATTTACTAAAGCATCAAAAAGAATAAAATACTTAGGAATAAACTTAACCAAGGAGATGAAAAACTTGTGCACTGAAAACTACAAAATATTGTTAAAAGAAATCAAAGAAGATACAAATAAATGGAAAGGCATCCCATGATCATGGACTGGATAACTTAATATTGTTAAAATGTTCGTATCACATAAATATAGGAAAGTGTAAGCAATTGGTTCCATTAGTATAATCAGCCTATTAATTCCCAAACTATATACAGGGCGGCATATTTTACACATTGTTCTGTACCTCCCTTTTACTGCATTAAATATCATCTAGATTATTTTCTATCAGTTCATAAGGAGCCTCTTAACCATATTTCATAACTGCCTAGTAGTCTATGGTGTACCATAATTCATTTTATTCTATACCTTTTGTTTAAGAAACAATGTTGTCTGTAGCCTTATGTTTAGTAAACTAGTCATTTTGAACCTGAAACACTATATCTATAGATTAGGTTTCTAGAAGTTGAATAACTTAACAAAAAGATAATGTGCATTTGTAATTTTCATAGATATTGCAAAAAATTTACCATAAAGTTTGATCCAATTAATACTCCCAGCAGAAGTGTGTGAGTGTACTGGTTCCCTATACTCTTGCTCCACAACATTTAATCTAACTTTTTGAACTTTGCCAATATGATAAGTAAAAAGTAATGTTTCAATGTGGCTTAAATAAATAAATGTGGCTGAACATCTCTTCCTGTGTTTAATAACCATTTGTACTTTCATTCATAGTCTTACTTGGTTATTTGTTACCTAATGCCAGTGATTGAATTTGAATTTTTATAAATGAAAATGTGTGTAGTCTTCTCAGCCGTTTGAGAATTCCTACAAAGGCATTTACCCTGCTTCTTGGATATGTGTTTGACTTAGCCTGATTTATATGCTTAATTTGCTCATTCTCCATTTTTTTGCATTTTTATTAGTATATATCAATTCTTTTTATTGGCCCCTGGACACTGGAGATATACATTTAAATAAGACCCTTACCCATGAAGGAATTACAGTTTTGTGGGAAGACAATTAAAACAGAATGATAGGGCCGGCCCCATGCCTTAGCGGTTAAGTGCGCACGCTCCGCTACTGGTGGCCCGGGTTCGGATCCCAGGTGCAGACCGACGCACCACTTCTCCGGCCGTGCTGAGGCCACATCCCACATGCAGCAACTAGAAGGATGTGCAACTATGACATACAACTATATACTGGGGCTTTGGGGAAAAAAAAAAAGGAGGAGGATTGGCAATGGATGTTAGCGCAGAGCTGGTCTTCCTCAGCAAAAAAAGGAGGATTAGCATGGATGTTAGCTCAGGGCTGATCTTCCTCACACATACACAAAAAAAACCAGAATGATAAGTCATACAATAGTCACACATAACAATATATAGGACCACATGGAAAATTGCCTGATCCAGAATTGGGGACACAAGAAAGTGTTACTGAGGGTCAATCTTGACAGTTAAATAAAACTCAAACAGTAAAATAATGGAGGGAGGGCATTTATTAAAGTGAGAGGAACATTTCTTGTGGCTCAAAGTCAAGAAAATACACTTTTAATGTAAGAAATGTAAATCAAAAATATTCTTTGAATTTCAAAAGTTGAAGTAGTCTTGGAACTAGAGTTCCACAGCAAATGTGAAGGTAAGTTTTGTGAGATGTGAGGCTGGAGAGATAACTAAAAGTAAAGGAGTCTGGAGTTTACACTAAAGATCTCTAAAGGATTGTAAGCATCCAAGTGACAAAAGAGCTATGCATTTTAGGGAGAACACATTGATTCGGTAAACACTGGTGAATGAATTGGAGCAGTAATAATGGTGGAAGTAATAATGCAGCAAGAAATCCTGTTCACTGAATGTGAGGAGTCAACAAAAGGTCAGCGGATGGTCATGCAAACCAGACTGCATTTACCTGCGATGCATGATTTTAAATGTCTGAAATTGTGTGGAAGTGACTTTCAGAAACAAGGAGAATATAAAACTGCCCCAAACTTGAAGATGTGCGGGATCCAAAGTTACAGAACAGTATAGAGGAGCACATGGGAAGTTACCTAATCCAGAACTGGGGGCACAGGTAAGTGTCTAGACTGAGGTGTTAAGACACTGAGCACCCTCCAATTTGGAGATCTGATATCAAGTGGCATCGTTAGGGATGGAACTAATTTTTTTTAAAGGCAGAAGATATACTGAACATTCTGTAAACAGGTTAAAGATATATTTTGCTTATCATACAGTGAACTTTGCAGAGCTCGCAATCAAAAGTGTGACGAGCAAGAGCCAGCCCTGATGGTCTACTGGTTAAGATTCCGTGCTCTCACTGCTTTCGCAGACTGGGTTTGTTTCCCGGTCGCAGAACCACACCACCCGTCTGTCAGTTGCCATGCTGTGGCAGCAGCTCACACAGAAGAACTAGAAGGACTTACATCTAAGATATACAACCATGCACTGGGGCTTTAGGGAGATGAAAAAAAAAGAGGAAGATTGGCAATAGATGTTAGCTCAGAGCAAATCCATCCCCGCAAAAAAAAAAAAAAAAAAAAAAAAGGAAGGTGTGAAGAGCAGAGTGAAATGGAAGGTTGGACCCTGGGAAAAGAATCTCAGGGTGTTTTGAGGATGAGAGTTAAGGAAAAACAATAGGTGACCTGAAGGGGATAACATAATGGGCTAACAACAAAGAAGAGAAGGAGGTAAGTAATGCGAGATTAATCAGCCTCAAACGTTCAGATAAAATCCAACATGAAAAAGCCAACGGAGGGGCCAACCTGGTGGTGCAGCATTTAAGTGCGCTCTCTCTGCTTCGGGTGCCTGGGGTTCGCAGGTTCAGATCCTGGGAGCGCAGGTTCGGATCCCAGGCGTGAACCAACGCACCGCTTATCAAGCCGTACTGTGGCGGCGTCCCATATAGAAGTAGAGGAAGATGGGCACGGATGTTAGCTCAGGGCCAGTCTTCCTCAGCAAAAAGAGGAGGATTGGCGTTGGATGTTAGCTCAGGGCTGGTCTTCCTCACACACACACACACAAAAAGCCAGTGGAGGTGTAAGCTGAGGCCTTAGTTGGAGGTGAGAGGTTTGGCAGAGCCAGCAGGAAGTCTGAACTTGATTTTGCATGTGTTTGTTTCCAAGGAGTACTTGGGGACTCATGCAGACCTCCCTCACCTAGAAACTTTTGTTTCATTGATAATTTCCTTTTTCTCATTATTTATGAAGTAGCTAGATCATCTCAGCTAACAGTAGAGCTTTAAGAAAAGTTTCATTTTCTATATAATAATAGAACTGCATTTTCCTGTTGAAGTAATATGCTGTGAAATTTCTGAGCTTTCTGTGTAACATCTGTCTCAGAGTCTATCAGGGGAGAGAAACTAAAATTTTAAAAAATATATTAACTTGGTGTAAAGTTATGAACTTGACAACAGAAAAGGCATAAAGAGAAGTCGTCATAGAAGGAGCAATTGCAGGGAGCAGCTACCACACCTGGATCTGGATGAACAAATGGAAAAGGCTAGAGTTACTCAACTCAGAAACTTGGGGAAAAGGCCCTGAGGTGCTGAGATCAGACCTCAGAGAAGCGCATGCTGCTTCTTGGCTGGTGCCGGCATTTCTGAGTTTGGAGAAGGCACCCCGTAGACTGGGACTCAGACCTCTGAGTGGGGGCATCTGAAGGAGAGCATTGAGACTGGTCCTGTATTAGAAAAATTGCCAGCTGGACTCAAATGCTGCATGATAAGGTACTGCTGTTGCTGGTGCAAGAAAAGGTCGCTGGGATGATTCCCACAGTAACACGAAGCCGACAGGAAATGAAGTGGAAGAAATGAATCCCAAACCTCTGAGTCTGCTTCTAGCAGCTTCGATTGATGGAGTTTAACAGGGAGACATCTGGCAAAGCAGAAATGTGGTTTGCAGAATTCCAGCCCCAGAGTGTCTGTGGTTGTAATACTGTGGCAGCTGGATGTGGCTGTGATGCTGAAAGCTTTGTCACTGGGATTTCAAATATCAGTGGGGTCACCCACGGTGGACAGGTTTCAGTGGAGCTTCAGACTGAGACAGACTAGGAAGAAGGACCTGGCCACCCACTTCTGAAAAAATTGGCCATGAAAACCCTATGAATAACAGTGGAACACTGTCTGATAGAGCGCCGACAACAAACAAACAAACAACAACAAAGCCCCAGTGTCACAAAGCTGAGTATACAAGGATGGAGTTAGATCTAAGAGACAATAGCTTAATAACCAGCACAATATACATTACTTACAGTGTATAAAATATACCTGAATACCTGAAGGAGAAAGACTTCCTATGTGCAATCGTATGTGTATGCGTGCGTGTATGTGTATATAACGTATTTACTACAAAGACTCCCCCTAGGGTGTAATTAAAAAGCCTTTGTCCTTTAACCATCCTTGACATGAACTTTTTTTAAATGTTGTACTGTGGATTTATTTTAATTTTGTTTTTCTGGCACTGTTTCTTTACCTTTAGTAATCTGATTTAATATTTGAATAAATTGTCTGCTAGAAATATTACCCATTGCAGCAATAAAATCTTATTGGCTTTAGTACATGAAAAATGCATTAATATCTGGCTTGGATCTCTAGCTGAGCATCCTGCTTCGTTATGAGAGAGAGGAATCCGCAAATCTGCCATCTGTCAGCGTTTCCCCCGGTACAGACACTTCTTTTGCCTGCTACTTCACCTGTGAGCTGAATACTCATAAACACGGTTTTCCAGGATGGTGGTATTACGCTTGGCTCCTCTGGCACCAGCGTTTGGAAATCCATTTGTCTGACTATCTTAAATCATGCAAACAATTTTTTTAAATCTTCTGTGCACTTTTCATCAGGCTTAAATAAGCATCTTTTTCTAATTTAAATTGCATTTTCATTCACTGAAATAGAAATAAAATACAAATATTTATGTGCATATAGTAAAGCCATTAGTAGAGCTACAAAGGCAAATTAATATACATCTAAGTAATTTGAGCGCTATTTTTTCACAGAAGCTTAAGCCTTTAGAGGCAAAAGGCAGTCTGAATTCTCATGAAAGTTTGCTCAAGGAAAGGAACAAACAACAAAAGGCTTAAAAGAAGTAAATCATTGAAAGAATAGTGATACATATATTTTTTTAAATTGAAGTATAATTTACATACAGTGAATGCACAGATTATGTGTGTCCAGTTTCATGAATTTTGACAAATACATACATATATATGTATATAACCCACATCCCTATCAAGATATAGAGCATTTCTAATTGATATATATTTTTTAAAAATTCTATTTTTAAGAACTAAATTTCTCCTAGAGCATAACTAAATTTCTCCTAGAGCATAAGTTACTCATGCAGTCCTTTTATGGAAAAACTGACCAACAGAAAAGGATGATATTAAAATGCACATATTTCACTAAGATTTTTAGTAAATATTTGTCCTAATAATATTTCAGAACTTAAATATATATTCGTTCACATCATTTTGTTTTAAATATTGGGGGTGCTATAAGATTGGAGGTTCATAGTCACATAACCTAAATAGCTATTATTATTCTTTAATGAGTCCTGTTATAAGGCTGTGCAGCTGTATAGAAAATAAAAAATCACATGAATTAAGATTAGTTCTGTGACAGAAGGATAATGCATTCAAAGTATTGGAAGTACAAGTTTAAACGATAACATTTAATGATAATATTTTAGAGAATAAGCTTACTGTATTATATAAATTAAAAGATGATAATCTGACGTTTCACTTGGAAAAGAAAACCTAATAGTGGATGGAGAAAGAAAGTAATTTGTCTAAATTGGAGCTCAGTGTAATAAAGAACTATTTTTAGAATGTTTATTCTAAGTACTGTTTAAGAAATATGAGACCGTGCTAACATTACAATAAAGACACCCGATGTAAACTGAAAAAACTAGAACTTTGTATTGGTGAGTTTAAATTATATCATAAAAGCCAGTATAAATTGATCTTACTTTTCCCCAAAGAATTGAGGTATAATTAAATTACTTTTAATTTTTTTCCAATATTTTAATGGAAATTATGAAAGGATTCCAAGCTACTACATATGTTGTGGTAGCCAGGCTTCAAAATGGCCCCTAATAATTCCTGTGTCTTGGCATTCACGCCTCCTGTAATCCCTTCCCATATTGCTTAGATCTGACCTGTGTAAGCAAGAGGATATTGCAGAAATGATGTGTCATTTCTGAGGATAGGTCATAGAAGATCGTGTTTCTGTCTTTGCATGGTCTTAAATCACTGCTCTGGGGGAAGCAGTTTGCCATGTCATGAAGACACTCAAGAAAACTTATGGAGGGACACAAGTGGTGAGGAACCGAGGCTTCCCATGACTAGCTGGGAAGAAACTAAGGCCTCTTGCCACAGTCATGGGAGTGAGCCATGTTGGATTGGTACCTGCAGCCCCAGGCAAGCCTTGGGTTAATTGAAGCTATGGCAGACATCTTGACTGCCACCTCACGAGTCACTCTGCGTCAGAACCACCAGCTATACTGCTCTTAGAATCTCATCCTAATCTATAGAAACAACGTAAGATAATAAATGTTTACTGCTGCTTTAAGTGACTATATGTTTTAATGTGTTGAGCATCAATGGGTAACTAATACAAATGTGTTTAATATTAACCGTGAATTCATCGTTACAGTGATTTTTAGGCATCAGTAAGTAACTGATACATACATGTTCAATATTAACTTTGAATCTTATGATTTCATGTGAGAAGAAACTCAGAGTTCTACTTAAGATTACTCCAAATCAGTCATAAAAGTTTCTCATGTCCTTGAAGACTAGCGTGGAAATTATTGTAAGGTTATTCAGTAATTGCACATTGAAAAATGGGCCTGAACTTGGAAAGCTTTCTTTTTAGCCAAAGAGCCTGTGCACGCAGAGTATCAAAGGAGAAGGGATAACTGCATAGACATGAGGATTATGATAATCATAGGTGATCATTAAAGGTATCAGATGTAGCAGAAAGATCATTCTGAGGCCAATAAGCCAATGTGTATAAAACCTAAAGATTCAGTGATGTTCTTGACACAAATTTGAAAATGAGAATTTCCTTGAGAGGTAAGCTGGTACAATGCCATGCACATTGGATGTGACTAGTCATTGGAGGAACCAAACCTATGGACAGACTCTACACTAATGACTGAAGAGTCTTGGGGAAACACAACTGAAATCAAGGTGACTTGAGTGCTGTCTCAAAGAAAAAACAACTGTAATGTGACTGTAATATATACAGACCTATTTTGTTTATTTTGTCCCAGTTTGTAGGAAAAATAATAAATTCAATGTTTTTCCAGTAACAAATGTCATAAGACTTTTTCAGAGAACTTGAAAAGTTGATACAAAATTTCATATAAGAGGCCAAAAATGTCCCAAGAAATCATGAAGAATGAGTGTGGTGGCAATTCATCCTACCAAATAGCTTTCTAAATTTGGTAGGAATAGACAAAATAATAGAGAGCTGATAAAAAAATATATATGATAAGTTAATATATGACAGAAGGGTATTATAAATAAGTAAGGAAAAGATGGACAAGTCAAATATATATATATATATTTAAATGCATATATTATATATACATATATTACAACTATCCATATGGAAAAAACTAAATTGTATCATATTTCAAATCATACAGAAAAATAACATGCAGTTGGATAAAGTTCAAATGTGAAAACTCGGACCATCAGAGTAAGCACGGAGACTATCTTTAAGATATCAGAATCAAACAAGACTTCTTAAACGAGTATCAAAAAACATGCACTATAAATAAAAAGAATGAAAAATTGTCCATATTAACATATATTTAAAAATTCTTTAAGTACAAAGACAACACAAAACTAGGAGTAGATTGGAAGAGGATATTTGCAATGCATATTATCAGCAAAGAATTAGTTTCCAGAGTGTATAAATGCCTCCTACAGTAAGAAAATATAAAAATAATAATAACCAATAGAAAATATTGCCAAAGTATAAGAATATACCTGAAATGCAAGTAATACATGGAAAGATTTCCAGCCTTATTAATAGTCAGAAATGCAAATTGAAACATTTTATTGTTTCAATAAACAATAACAGTATTGTTACTAATTTTTCAGCCAGATTGACAAAATATGATTAATCTACAAATATTAAATGTTGTCGAGGATATAAAAAAATAAGAACTCTTACAGATTGCTGCTAGAAGTGTGATTTGGTTTAACCATTGTAGAAGCTAATTTAAGAAAATCCATTAATTTAGAAAATGTGTACACCCTAACACACAATGACTTTTATACGTCTACCCTATAAAAATTTTATTTTTCTGCACAAGAATGTTTGTCATAACACTGTTTCTAGTAAAAAAACTGGAAACAATGAAACTGTGCCCCATTATTAGGAAAAATAAACTATTCCTAATTCATACAAAGGAATATTGTACTTAATATGAGTGAGTGAAATCTACATACGGTGCCATAGATAAATCTCAAAATTCAAACCCAGAAGGAAAGGAGCAAGTTGAAAACAGATATACTGAGTAAGAGATTTATGTAAAGGTTTGAAGTACGCGTAGTTATACACTGTATGCACGGAAATGAAATAAACCAAATTCCTCTGAGGAGGAAGGAGTCAGTGGAGAAATGGGAAGGATGGGGGAATGACTTTTAGCTCTATCTGGTTTATTAAATATGGCAAAATGTTAACATCTTTTTAATTGTGGGGTAGGTATATAAAATCGTATTATGTGATGGATAATAAGAAATTCCAGAAAGGAACAGATACATGCTGCTGGAATATTCTAAAATAAAACGAATGAACAAATATAGTTGAAAGAACAAAGGATGAATGGACTTGGAGTCAGGGGCCCCAGGCCCCAGTGTTTGCTTTGCCGCCACCTTCTGCTGTGATGGGGAAAGTTAATATTCCCTCTGGGCCTCACATGGTCACCGAGTGCCAGCTTTGACATTCCAAGAACCCCAGGTCTATGGCTGTGAGACATAAATGAATCTCCTCACAACAGTATTTAGAAACAATTTAGAAAAGTAAAATAAGATAGGTATTATTTAGCATCAGAATATCACTGTAAATGTTAAATTGAGTCTCCTTTTGTTTACTTCTGGAGTTTGTCTTTCAAAGTGATAGTTATAATGCTACATCTTGGGTGCTTGGGGGAGCCCTTTCCAACAGACTCTTAACCTATCTGCCTAAAAACAGAGTCATGAAAAGCTGGGCATGAATTGAAAAGATGGAATTTCATCCTGGAGAAAGAGAGCAACTTGGAGAATACTTCTGTATTCTATAAATGCTCTTTCAAACTAAGTACCAGTTCATATGCATAAAAATATATATGTGAATTTGTACTAAAACAGAATCAGAGGAAGCATTTATTTTGCCAACATGTGATTCCTCTCTTAATTTTCGAAAACAAAATGCTCCTTACTAATGTCAAAACTGGACTTTGCTGAAGCTAATACTTCCACAGCCCCCGGTTTCATTATGAACCTAGATTTCATAAAGAATTATAAAACTAGACTGATAAAATTGGACGTGTATTGGGCTGGCCCAGTGGCAAACCAGTAAGTTCCAGCGTTCTGCTTCAGTGGTCCTGGGGTTCACCAGTTCGGGATCCTGGGTGCAGACCTACTCACTGCTCATTAAGTCATGCTGAGGCAGCATCCCACATAGAAGAGCTACAACTCTACAACTACGATATACAACTATGCACTGGGGCTTTGGGGAGAAAAAAGAAAAACAAAAGACAAAGATTGGCAACAGATGTTAGCACAGGGCCAATCTTCCTCAAAAAAAAAAATTGGACGTGTATTAGATTTCAATACAGAATCAGATGGTACACATAAATACACACTCAGAGTTGCAAAGATGGCACCATAAACACCTGTCTGCATCTACAACCTTGTTTCAGTTCATGCACACATCCATGTTTTGAGTACCCAACATATACGAGGCACTAGGATGGCATATACAGTGAAAAGATAGATATATCTGCTCCCACTGCATAAAAACATTAATGGGAAAAGTGAATAATAAATAAATAAATAGTTATAAGTATAGCAGGATGCTCAATAGAACTATCTATATCTCATTTTCAGTCAATGCCCCAACACAAATGAAGCCACGCCAAAGTAAGGTGGGAGACTGCCATGAACGACTTCCATGGAGGAAGAAAAGAAAATAAAATTAAATATCTGCTCTGTCCAGAAAAGATGGATGCTAGATGATCACAAAAGGACCAATCCATTAGCACTTTTCCAGTCCTTTTATCCCCACTCCTACTCTACAGCTCAGTCCCTGGATGGTGAAAAGATCCTGTGGGTGATAAGTTAGGAGAAACAGGGCAGAAACACTAGGTGGGAAAGAGAGGAGAAACTGACTATGGTCCCTCCTTCTCCAGGGGCTCAAACAGGGCAAGAGAAAGTCTTTACTCTAAATGAAATTTGATTTTTTTAATTACTCTTACACTGGGGTAGATACATTAATTACTAAATTAAGTTTTATGACCAGAAGTAACCAAAGAGATTTTACTATTTAAAGGTGACCAGGAAAGTCCTGGGACTTGTCCTGAAATTCATGCAAATGTCAAAGGGAAAATTAATCCCATGGTGCAGGTATAAAAACACAGAGAGGGAAATAAACAACTTTTAAAAAAAATTATATATCATGAATGTTGCTTGTTCAATGTGATGTGATGAGTTGTCAGAAGAGAAGTCGAGTGTGCTATGAGAGTCTATAAAATAAGGATCTAAGCTTGTCTGGAGATCAGAAAAAACCTCCCAGGAGATGTGGAATTTAAGCTCTCACAGAAAGATGAGTAGAAATTAGTTAACTAACATGTATTGTGTGTATCATCTATATCAGATACTGTATGGTGTAAGCATGTAGATATTGTTACTATTTCTATTTCACAGACAAGGAAATTGAACTGCAGAAAGTTTGATAAACTTGCTTGAGTTATTAACTAGTGAATAGTGGTACCAGGATTCAAATTGAGATGTATAGGGTTTGAGAGCTTTAGTTCTTAATCAGTATGCTAGATTGCCTCATGAAGTCTGGTTCAATCTGGACTCAATAGGCAATTTAAGCAAAGACAACTCTGATGCTACAGAGATATTAGATACTTCTGGAGAACTGGGACCACTATACCTAAAGGAGAAAGACAACTTCTACTATAGACAGGGGTTGGTGTCAGGATGGTGACATAGCCAGTTACCTACATGTTATGTTTTAAGGGGCATTAAAAGGACCCCTGACTCCAGTATATCTCCCTCATAGCATTGTCTTTATACCTAAAATTCTAATAGGCAGTCCCATGACTTAATGTATTGACAAGATCTAATCAAATATATATTTATTTTCTCTTACCAGATAAATTTTATTACCCTAGAAAAAAAAATTATCACGTTAAATTCTGAATAATAGAGCCTAAAGGAATAGGGCAAAGAGTGTGATGATTTGAAGAAAGGATAAAGATTTAGGATGCAATATCTTTTCTGGAGATGTAGACCTGGAATTTCATCAGAACTGGAAATGCTATGAAATAATCTTAAGACACAGAATTGGTGAGAAGTAGGGAAAACTATGGTAGTGAAAATGCAGAAAATATACATGTAAAAGAGAGAAGATGCACAAGTTGAGGGGACATTGTCTTGACAGCTTTGACTGGCCAGTTCCAAAGCTAAAATTAGATTGAGCCTACATGTGAACCCCATGCCATTGTATGATGATATTTATTGGTTTTGATAAATAGTATGACTGGGAACCTTATCAGAGTAAATTCAAGCTTGCCTGCATCATTTGATAGAGAAAATGAGTTTTGTAGATGTAACTAATGTAAAATACATTATATTGTAATGAAGTATAAGCAGGTAGGAAATAAAATTTATAAGTTGATGCTTATAAGGCAATGCAAAAAATTTCCCCTGGTAAAAATATCAGCTCAATTAATAGATATTTACTGAAAAGACTATAATATGTATGGGGTATAAGGTAATCCCTCAAACAAAGTGTCTTTATTCATTGATAGGAGGATTATCTATGGCAAGGAAGGGCAAAAGATAAGTTGATAATTTAAAATCTTGTAGATAATTTAAACCTAAAATGGCAATTAAATGATTCGTAATGTAGGGAATATCATCGTTTTCATCTCATTCTTTACTGGAAGGCTAGAAAATAGAGATTTCTGCCTTCCTGGAAGTATTAGACAAGTAGATTCAACCCTTCATTCTCTCTTTCAGAGGCTCCTCACCATGCAGGAGTGACTTGTCCACTTGTCTGACTGGGGAGATTCGCAAAAGCTCAGAGAACACGTGGATCACGCAGTCTGGGATCTTTCTTTTTAAGGAATGGCCCTCCCACTACATCAGCTTTGACTCCTTGTGTGCCATCGCTAGGGGAGGCTTCATCCCTTGATGGGGTTTTGCGTTTCCAAGCTATACTTCTTGGCACCATCAGAGTCAGTGTAAACCTCATTCTCCCCTTGGTTAGTTCCCAAGGTCTGGACTGGGGAAGGCAGAGAAGCCCTGATTCTGACTTCAAGTCCAATCCCAATCAATGTTCCCCAGTGCAAATCTACCAGAAATGAATCTTACATTTTTATCTCTCTGGGCCTGGGTCTATTTCTGCTTCAAATTCAGAGTGGAAAGGTTGGGATAATTTGATTATTATCTTCAGAGACTAAACATATAAGAATTTTTCAATACATATACTCACTTACATCTAGAAAGTTTAGACTTGTTTTTTCTTCTTCTATTACTTTTAATATATAAACTATATAACAATGTTTTACACATTAATTTTGTAATAATTTGTTTAAATATTTGTCTGCCTCTAGCAAACTGTGAGCTTGATGAGGGCAGTAATCCTGTCTGTTTAGTTCACACCTCCATGACCCGGGCCTAGTGCTATGCCTAGCATATAGATGGTTCCCAGAAAATACTTTAGTAAGTGAATTAAACAATTATTTATTGAATTCCCATCATTCTAGTTCCCCAGAATGCTATACTAAACATTATAGATATGATTCCAGGTTTCAAAGAACTTTGCATTTTCTATCGTCTCTCTTAAAGCCTCTCTCTCAGTGACCTGAATGGTAGCACCTCTCACGAATTAAATGTCCACTGAATAAACACTGAGAATGTACTTGTGATGTTATCAGAACTGTCTATGGGTCGAGGAAGTGAGAACTCTCGAAAATTTAACTTGCAAAAATTTTACTTTTATTCCCTTTATTACAGAATCAAGATCCTCATATAATTCCAGGTTACTCTTGCTTATTTTCTATTTTTATCCTATTGAGAGATAAGCGGATAACATCCACAATTCAGCATGGCCTTTTGGATTTCAAAACAGAAATAGTCACTTTTCAGGAGACAAACTTTCCTGCTAAAATGCTTTCCTGCCTTCCTCTCTTCACTCCTTCCATGAATAATTCATTCCTTGCCTACAAGGTTCTTCTTTCTAGGAATAATTCATTCAGTAGAGGTAGTAATGAGTGTTGAGAAAAAAAAAAAGCTGAGAAAAGGGATAAAGTGACTGACAGGGTGGAGTGTGTAGTTTGATATATAATATATTTCTCTGATGGGTGATAATTGAGCAGAAATCTGGAATAAAGAGAGGGAGAAAGTCATGCCAAACTGTGGATGGAAAATGTTCTGAGCACACAAAACAGAGAGTGCAAAGGCACAGAGAGGAGAATTTGTGGTGGCCTTGAGGAACGCCAAGAAGGCCAGTGTGGAATGGGCCATAATGGCTGTTGAAATGAAACGCTGCCCATCTCTCTCTGTCCTTTCTCTTTCCCTTTGACCTCAGTTCTTCCTGGGCTATGCCAAGAACCTCCTAAAACATTCTCTTCTCCTTTTTTTAACAAAAGCCTCAGACATTATTGTTAAGCCATAGTAGGATGTAATCAACTTCTCAAGCTGTAATTGCGTGTGACTGCAAGAAACTATAGGACAGGCATACGTTCAATACAAAGGCAATCCTGCAACTCTTAGAGGCAAGTTGACCACTTCAAACCACTTATATGTGTTTGTCTTAGCTTCCCCTACTTGTTTCCAGACTTATTCAAGAATTTACAAATTTAAATTTAAAACAGAATAAAACACATTATATTAAACACTTTATATTAAAACAAAGTAGAAATCTTGAACCCTCTCCCTCAGCAGTCCATTTATTCAGTAAATCCTTCACATTTACTTTCCTAAATACCTCCCTTATTTATCGCCTTGGAAAATGAGCCAGATGCTATACATAGTAGCTTTTGGGAGAATTAAGACAAGAGGTTCAGCCATCATCAACTTATGCCTATGTTATTGCAACAATATTCCTTACCCCAACCTCAGACTATTCTCTAAAGCTATTTTTGTTCCGAGAACACTGATTTGATCACATCATGATCTTGCAAAAAACTCTCCTTGGCCTCACTTTGTTTAGAGGATAAAGTCCAAACTCTTCAGCACGGGCTAAAAAGCCTTTAAATCGGACCTTGACCTGATCTCCAGATTTGGTTTCTAGCTCATCCTCCACAACGTTGCTTATGTTCTTGCGCCATGGTTTTCAACTCTAGCAACCTATCGGACTCACCTGGAGAGCCAATGCCCAGGTCCCACCCCAGAAAAATTAAACCAGAATCACTGTGAGTGCAGGCTGGGCAGCAATATTTATTAAAATTCTCTAGATGAGTCTAATGTGCATGTGGCTGAAAAGTGGTTGAAAATTACCACTACCACGAACTGCTGTTTCTGTTGGCAATTTAGCCTAATTTTCAGGTGTATTGATTCAAAATCAATTAAGGAGGGAGGGATGTAAAGATGACCACATTGAGCTCTTATTACTTAAACATCCACAGGTTTCTCTGTTCACATGTCTTTTCAGGCTGCTTGGAACAATCTCATGCACCTTCTCAAACTGGCGGCCTCCTATTTATATTTCAAAATTTAGCCTAAATATCACTCCTTGACAATGCCCACAATTTCACAGGACAGTTTGAATTTCTCTCTCTTAAAACATTGTAGAAAGATTACTTGCTCACCAGCCAACCTCTTGCATAACTAACTATCACACCCTTAAGGGCAAGGAACCAGATATTTTTTATCTGTTTATCTGCCCTGTTTCTCTTGAGAGCTATAACCAATGAGGTAAGAGGAAAATTGGAGGAATGTGGAGTCCCAGAAGCTGATGGAAGACAGATTTTTGAAAAGGAAGAAATAATCAGTTTTTTAAATGCTGCTGATAGGTCAAAGAAGATGAGGACCAATAACTGATCATTATATTTAGAAGAAGGAGATTATTTGTGAGCTATAAAGGTAATATAGTGTAGTGGCTAGGAGTATGGACCTCAGAGGCATCTACGCAGATTTTAATCCCACCTCCACTTCTTACTAGCTACCTTGCAGTTTGTCATGAGGATTAGACAAACTACCAAATAGTCTTATAAAATGTTTGGAACATAGTAAGTATTATATTAGTGGAGCTATTATTAGCAATATTTTTGCATAAGCGTATGTTTCGCTAGAGTGCAGAGAATAAAATCCTATTTGGAGTAAGTTTAAGAGAGATTTGGAAGAGAGAAAGGAGTATGTGTATTCTTTTGACTATTACCATAAAGGAAAGCAGGGAAATGAGTTAATAGCTGGAGGGCAATATTAAATCAAGAGAGAGCTTTTATTTTTAAGAAAAGAGAAATAACAACATGTTTGCACGCTAAGGGGAATGTTTCAGTAGAAAGAAAATTTCTCAGTGCAGGAGAAAGTTAGCGGAATTACTGAAGTAATGTCCTTGAGGAGCGGGAGAAAAACTTGGGAACTGGTGTGCAAGTGGAAAGATTGGACTTGCAAGTGCAGTTTACCTGTGGTAAAAGAAGGCAAAGACGAGATTATGATTCCTGAGACTTTGGGGCACAGGAATGGTAGGTGGATGGTTATGGTGGGGGAAGACTGTGGAAGTTCTTGTCCAATTGTTGTGATTTTCACATTGGGATAGAAGGCAGAATCATCAGCTGACCAGAGAGGAGTTGGTGGAGCTTTGAGGAGAGAGCTGGGGATGTGAAACAGTTGCCCAGGAGAGGAACTGCACTATTGCAAGGTGGCATTATGGGCCCGCTTAAGATTCAAGGTTATGAAACAAACACATAGAGACAGAGATTGGATTGGTGGTTACCAGAGGGGAAGAGGGGAGGGAGGAGTGGGAAAGGGATAATTCGGCACATGTGTGTGGTGATGGATTGTAATTAGTATTTGGGTGGTGAACATGATGTAATCTATGCAGAAATAGAAGTATAATTATGTACACCTGAAATTTATGCAATGTTATAAACCAATGTTACTGCAATAAACAAAAAATTAAATAAATAAATAAAATATGCGCTATTAAAAAAAAGATTCAAAGTTATGAATTTAAAGTGAGATCAGTCAGTATTTGTGTGTGTTTTTCTCCTGTCTCATTCAGCAGCATAGCTGCAGGTACAGAAATATCACAGAGCTGGAATAAATCAGTGTGTGGCGGATTTGGCAAAAATGCAGAGGAGAAACAAAGGAGTTGTGAGTGGGTGCAAAAGAGTGGTTATAATGGTGAACCATTGATGTTAAGGTGGGTTAGATGGTCAATGATTATATGAATGATCTGAGGGAGGGTGAAAATGGAGGAGGAGCAGTGGATTATAGGTCCAGGTGGGGTCTAAAGCCACACAGACGTGAGTTTAGGTGATTGAATTCATGTGTTTCTCTTTCCTTCCCCTCACACCACGTGAAACTTACCTGGCTACCTACCATTCATCCTTCACCTCTTTCCTTCCCTGTGGCCTCCTCCAGAAAACCTTCCTGAGCCCCACAGATTAGGCTGACTGCTCCTCCAACGTGCTCCTGTAACACTCCACGCTTATTGGTCACGATCCACTAAAGCAACTGAATTATCCATCAGACTTGTCATGTCACTTGACTGTAAACTACTTGAGGGCAAATTCTGCGCTCTTTACATGGCAAAGTACCCGGCAGGAAGTAAGCATTCAAAAAATGTTTTGGGAGGCACATGAAAATATCTGTGAGAGAATCAATAAGGTGTATTGATTCAAAATCAAATAAAGGAGGGAGGGATACAAAAATAACCACACTGAGCCTCTTATTACTTCTCAAACATCGATAGGTTTTTATGTTCACAGGTCCTTTCAGGCTGCTTGGAACAATCTTATGCTCCTTCTCATTCTGGCAGCCTCCTATTTATAATTCAAAATGCAGCCTAAATACCACTCCTTGAAAATGCCACAATTTCACAGGTCAGTTAGTAACTTCTAGCTCTAACCACCACAGCACTTTGAATTTCTCTCTCTTAAAATATTGTAGAAAGATTACTTGTTCACCAGCCAGCATCCTGCATAGCTAACTATCACACCCTTGGTGTGGTAGATGGAATAATGGCCTCCAAAGAGGTCCACATCCTAATTCCCAATCAGTGATTTTGCTGCCTTACATGGCTAAAAGGCCTTTGCACATTTGATTAAATTTAAGCTAGTGAGATTACCGTGAATTATCTGGATGGGTTCTATGTAATCGTAAGGGTCCTTATAAGAGGGAAGTCAGAGGAGCTGTGAGGACAGAAGCAGAGGATGAAGTGATGTGCTTGATAATGGAGGAAAACGCCATAAGCCAAGAAATGCAGGCAGCATCTAGCAACTAAAAAAGGCAAGGATCTGGATTCTCCCCTGGAGCCTTGAGAAGGAACACACACCTGGATTTTAAGATTCATTTTGGACTTCTGACTTCTAGAACTGTAAGATAATAAATTTGTCGTGTTTTAAGTCAATAAGCTTGTGGTAATTTGTTACAGCACCAGTAGGAAACTAATAGACATCGTAATTAAACTGATTATTCCCTTGAAGTGTAAAGAGTACACTCTTTACCTCTGTAAAGGGGCTGAAGCCACTCTTCGCAGATATCATTGTCCTAAGGGCTGAATTTCTATCTCACTCCCACAGCAACGCTACGATAGCTTTCCTCTGCCTTCTATTACCCCATCATTTGATCTTAAAGATGGAGAATTAAATGAATTTCATTATGATGATAGATAAGTGTGACACAGTTTTATCTTTATGCCATGTGTGGTTATAAGATGATAAGAAAAGCCCCAGGATTATAGACTTGTTTCATTTTAGTTGTAGATAACATTAGATGTATTCCCATTCTTACACACTTTATAGCAATCCCTTATGTGATTTAGTCTCAGAAACTGTTTGGCAAATAACATGCAGGTGAATTCAAATTTGAGAAAACGGCAACCAGCTAATAGCTTTTTGCACAGTCAGTTGTGAAAGTGACTTACAGTGACACAATATATTATACACACTAAAATATTTAAGCTTTCTGGACATATCATGAATCGTAAGGCAATGGGTATTTTATTTTTGATGCAGCTAAATGCATCCGTAGCTTGATGGCCTTCATAAGTAATAATCTGAATTGCCTATCAGAGAAAAGTTCTGGAGTTATTTACAAAGAAGAAACTAACCCAATAACCCAAGGTGTCACCGTTTTATGAAGAAATAAAGTGAATCTGGCGGCCAAGAATAATGCAATGAGATAAGCCACACACTTGAAATCTTATATGTCACATAAAAAAAAGTCGTCATAGAAACTATTTATATACATCTATAGGTTTACTGAAATAGAATTCATATAAATTGCATAACTGATCAGCCAAAGAGCTGAGTCTGAAGGTCCTTGTAATGACTCCAATCACCAAAATGTCTATACAAAGTCATGTCTTCGACAGCTATGTCTTAGGCTGACTACTTCTAAGTTTCCTCTTTCCCTCAATTCCTCTAAAACAAAGGCTATTTATTCCATAGAGTGTGTCTTATCTCTGTCATCCATCTATGGCTTAATTGAACCACTTGTTCCAGAAGATGCTCTCCATATAAGCTTTAATTTTATTCAGTTGTAATTATGCAGATTAAACAAAAATCTGTTTTCCTTACATTTGACCTATGACTTCTGTTCATTTGTAGCTTCTTCACAAAAGACTTTTTTCAAGTCCTTTCATTTTTTATTTATACTATGTTCAGAGATAATCTTCATTTCTCATAATTCCTAATTATTGCTGTATTGTATAATTATTGCTTAAAGGGAGAGCACGAATATTATGGAAAGAACATAGTCTTGTGAGACCATCACTGGTATTATTTAGTTGCACATACTAAGTAAAGTTACTTACCATCTTCAACTTCGTTATTCTCCTTTGTAAAAATGGATATTAACAATTTCTATTAGGAGAAAAAACAATTCAGAGTGTTTAGAGGAAATAATAAGATAGAGTGAAAGCATCAAATACCAAGCTTGGCACACTTGAAATATGATATGTTTTCTCTTCTTTCAGTGTTTAAGGATATTGGTGTCTTGAACAGGGCAAGCCCTAGCCAAAAGAGGGAGGGACACCATATTACCTTTGGCAATGTCCTACCCAGAAGCAGCAGCAGCAGCAGCAGCTACAACCATCCATCCTTACTCTCTGATTCCTTTAGCCCTGCATTTCTCTAAGTGTGGTTCCGGGACCCCTGGAGGTCCCTTGCAGAAGGTCCGTGAGGCCAAAAATATTTTCAAAATAACACTGACAAGATTAGTCTTTTTCACTCTTATTCTCTTAAATCTATTCAGTGTAGTTTTCTAGAAGCTGCATGATGCCTTTATTGCAATGGAGTAAAGGAAGAAGCAAATATGAGAATCTAGCTGTCTTCTATTAAGCCAGTGGTCAAGAGATTTGCAAAAACGTAAAACAATGCCACTCTTCTCACTATATTTTTGAAAAATAGTTATTTTCCATAAAAAATATGTTGTTATTTATGTTAAAATGTAATGGGTGTACTATTGTTAATTTTAAGCAGTAAATTAGTTAATATTTTTAAACATCTCAGCTTTAGTTTCTAATCTCGATTAGATTATCTCTAATCGAGATAATCTACAAGCACAAAAACTTTGGGGAGGTTCCTCAATAATTTTCACTAGTGTAAAACAGGTCCTGAGAAGAAGGTTTTGGAACTGCCACTTTAGATTTTCTTCTCTTGGTGGATCACTCATTGTTACCTCATTCCATTGGAGTCACTTTACTACTCCACTGCTTTCTAATGTAACATGACTTGTTACGGTTCCCTGTGAGTATTAATACATAAGACCATCTTTAGGGCTTAAATATATTCAACCATGACAGATACATGCAAAGTCCTGCCTTACTAGAAGAACTCAAATGCTCCAGTCTATATCTGCTAAGCCCACGAAGGAAGACTGCTCAGAACAGGGGATATGGGATCTTCTCAGTTGTACTGGATATGAAGGCACTCTTCTCTCATATGCAGTCTAAATCCTGGACCAGTCATCTCCCTACATGTCTTTGGATCCTGCCTTGAAGTTTGTCCCTCCAGCCAAGAAGGAACTCTAGACACTGAAGCCTGCTTCTCTGCTCGGATGTTCCACCTTGCTTCTTCCCTACAATAGCAGCAAGGACTCTGACATCAGCATCTTGCTCAAGAATGCTGGCATAAACTAGCTTCTTCCTGTCAAGTTAACTTATTCCTAGGGAAAGGCTTATTGTCTTGTGCCTATGAACTATTAGAGTCTTCAAAAGAACATTGATTTAAAAAATTATTGTTCCCTGACCCTGCTAGATTTTTAGAATTTTTAGAATATCATACTCTAATAAGGGTTTGGTTTTTATTATTGTGTTTTGTTTGTTTGGGAAAGCTGTGCTTTGAGTGCATTTCAATTCCCGTAGCCTAGAGCTGTGTTGTCCAACGTGGCTATTGAGCACTTGAATTGAGCTGTGTCGTTAGTGTAAAATACACACCAGGTTTTGAAGACTTAGTACAACAGGACACAGTCCTCTTTGTTCTGTTCTTCCCACTTTCACTCTTCTCTCCCTGCAATCCATTCTCCATGTAGCAGCCATAATGAAATCAATGAATCACTCCTCAAGACTGTCAAAGTCATGAATAACAAAGAGGCGGAGAAACTAACAGACCAGAGGAGACCACAGGTCCATAACAACTAGACCAGAGGAGACTAAAGAGCGTGACAACTAAACGCAATGGGAAATTTGGTAAAATCCAAATACAGTCTGGAGTTTAGTTACTAGTAATGTACCAATGCTTTACAGATTTTGTAAGTTCTTGCAAATGGACCATGGTATTGTAAGATGTTAACAATGAGAGAACCTGGGTGAGGTGTACACAGGAACTTTCTGTATTATCTTTACAACTTTTCTGTAAATCTAAAATTATTCCAAAATATAAAGGGTATAAAAATTAAATCAGATCATGCTATCCCTTTCCTTTGAGCCCTGCAGTGGTTTCCTATTTTTCATACAATGAAACTAAACTCTTCTCATAGCTCACAAGGCCCCTGGCCACCTCTCTGCGCCCATCTCAAATGCCCCCTTGCCTTTCCCACTATTTGGCCACTTGGGCTTCCATTCTTCTCCTTGAGCGTGTCAAGGTAATTCTCACCTGAGGTTCCTTGTAGTTACTCTTTCTTCTGTCAAGAACCTTCAAGATATTCCATGGCTGGCTACTTCCACCATTCTTATCTTAGTTTACTTATCTCTTCAGAAAATTTTGTCATAATCTTCCTACCTTAAGTTACCTCTCTCCCCTGGTGGCACTCAATGTCTTACTTTGTGATACACAGTATCTTTGTTTATGTGTGTATGTAGGTATTACTTTATAGAATTTATCACTATATGAAATTAAATCTTTTCTGCTTACTATCATATTTTTTTTCTATTTCTCTCAACTCAAATATAAGCAGAATATTCTCTATTTTATTCACCGTTGTATATCCAGCACTGAGAAAAGTCCTGGTCTATAGTAGGAATGTTCTGGTTATTTATTGCTGCATAATATTCTGAAAGTTAGTGGCAGTAAACAATCCCATGGTTTGAGGGTTCAGCAATTCAAATAGGGCACAGCAGGGATGGTCTATTCTTGTTCCCCAGTGTTGGAGCCTCAGTTGGAATGGAGCAAATGGCTCACCTGGAATATGCAACATGTCCCCTTCAGTCACACGGTAAACTAGGAACATCAGTCAGAGGCCTCACTTCTTCTCCATGTGGTCCTCTCCAAGGCTTCCTCACCGCATGGCAGATGGGTACCAAGAGAAAGCAAGCAGAGATTGGCAGTCCAGTAGAGGACTATACCCAGAACTTTCTTTTACCTTATTCTGTTCATCAAAGCAGTCATAGGCCAGAGTCAAAGAGATAGAAAGAAGGACTTCACCTTTCTATGGAGCCATGGCAAGATCACAAGGTAAAAGAGCTTGTGGGATGGGAGATAATCTGGCCACAACAATTCACATGCAAAAAACACTCACGCCATACCTCATATACCCAAAACATCATCCAATTATGGCATTAGATCAAAATTTGCTACATGGTATCAGAGGCCTCAGCCGAGATAACTCAAACAACGGGCAGTGAAGCATGAAAGATGGCTTCTTCATCTTCACTAAGCACCCAAGACGTAGCATTGTAACTATCACCTTGAAAGACAAACTCCAGAGTTAAATAAAAGTAGACTCAATTTAAAGTTTACAACGGTATTCTTATGCTAAATAATACATATTTTATTTTACTTTTCTAAACAGTTTTCTAAATACTGTTGTGAGGAGATTCACTTGTGTTTCACAGACACAGACCTGGGGTTCTTGGAATGTGGAAGCTGGCACCCAGTGACCATGTGAGGCCCAGAGGGAATACGTGACTTTCTCCATCACAGCAGAAGCTGGCGGCAAAGCAAACGTTAGGGCCTGGGGCTCTTGGCCGCAAGTCCATTTCATCCTCACTAATGTGGTGGGCAGTTGATACTGGCTGTCATTTGGGAGCTCAGCTGGGACCGCCTGCTGGAAGTACGATTCCTATTCATTTGGGTCTCTCCAGGGATCTATTAAAGCTGGCTTCTTAGAGGAATGAAACAGAAACTTCCAGGCCAAACAAGGCCTATGTTTGTATTTAATCTGTCAAAGTAGTCAGAGGGCCAACGCAAATCAAAGAGGTGGGGAAATAGTGTGCAATAGTGTGACGTTTCCAAATATGACCCCTTGTGGCACAATGCCTAAATCTGTACTCTTGTTTTCACCTAATAGTATCCTGTTACCTTGTACAATTTACCTAAATCGCTAAGACTTGGTCTCCTTGTCTATACAATGAGAACGAAAATAATGAGGAATTTATTGTGTTGTTACAAGGATTAAGTGAGTTAATTCAAATAAAGTATTAAGAGCAGTCTCTGGCAAAGAAGGGTCAATTTTTATTATCTCTGCATTTTTCTTCAGCCCTATTGTCTAAATTCTTATTCCTATGTTTAAAGCCTTCTAAGGAATATAGATTTTCTGGGAGCTAGCATATAGCCTTTTCCTACTGAGCTCTGATTATGTTTTTTATTTCTTAATTTATTATACATTATGAAAGATAAGAGAATATAGGATTAGCTTCTGGAGGGATAAAAGAAAGTTGAAATGCAGCAATAGAATATTGTTCTATCAGGAAGCTAACATTATTAGAATTTTACCTACATCACTTTCTTTTTTTTTTTCTTGATATAAGATGTGCCAAACATTGGTGATATGATATTCACTGTATAAAGTAATTCCACTCCCTTAGGAATATCACAATTATCTAGAATGTCATCCATAATATTATTTTGACAGTTCAAGAGGTATAGCCTATGACAACACAAACAAGTTCACTATTTTAAGCAACAAAAAAAGAAGCCCCAATGACTGAAGGAAATTTATTATATTCCTAATAGTGGTAACTTTGTTACAAATTCTCACTTACATATAATCAATTTTACTGGAAAAGAATTTGCATAGGACCGTTTTATAACTTCAAAAGCTAGAATAATGTAAGTGGCATTTTGCTATACAAAAGTTAAGAAGATAAAAGAATTTTTGAGCTACATTTATTCATAACCAAAATGAATATATAAATATGCACTTTGCAAAGTGTACACACTGATTCCATCAGGAATATTGATTGGAAGTAGCGGAAACTAAGCCAGCCCATTCAAGCAGAAAATGCTTAAACAGATATTGAATAATTAATAGATGTCAGTAGCTCACAGAATCACCAGGAATACTGCAAACTAAGGAGAGTCATCCACAAAGTCCTGAGGAGTGGATCCTGTCATGCCAGGAACTGGACCACTGTTGCTGTCACTTGCTCTTCACGAGACACCACCTAACACTGCCTGTGCTGCAGCTGGAAACCTGGTAATGCTGGAGAGATTTTCCCATAACCCCCTACTGTTTTCTCTCTCTAGATCCAGCTTCAACATCGTGGGCAGGTTCACCTGATTGGCCTAGCCTAGACGACATACCCAAGCTAAAGGGATGCTAGGAAAGCAAGTAATTGGTGTTCTCAGCATTAGTGGGCTCGTCCTTCTACCCAGATATATAAGTTGTGAGATCCTCTAAATATGGGGTTCAGATTCAAAGTACAAAAAAAGAAAAATGCCCATTACAGAAACGTTTATGATTATGCCAAAATGTACTGGAAAATAATAGTATAACTTAACTATAAATTTATTTTACTGTTTTAAAATATGCACTGATATATTGCAGCGTTTGTTTTTTAAGGTCAGAAGAAAAGTTTTGCACTTTCTAATTCTAAATAAAATATATCCTTAAAGCTAGGGTGAGGTAATAACTTGGAAATTCCTTTTTTTTGTTCTATACATGGGATTGAAAATATTTCTGTCATATTATTGTAAATATGTTATGATTTATCTCAATTAGCTACTAAGGTAGTAAAAGTAAACTAAGAAAAAGTTATCAACACCATATATACAAAATCTGTGTGTGTACATGTCTGTGTTTCAAACCAGGTTTGGATATAGATTGAAATCAAACTGCAATTTTGAACAGCATGCTCAAGTTCCTCATTGGTATCCAATCTAAAAAGCATTTTTTTCTATCTCCAATACAACTTATAAAACACACGTGAAATACAAAAAATAAAATATTAAAATAGGAACTAATGAGATGTGGATTCAAGCATAATACATGTCGAAAAAGGAAAATTATTTTATTTCTAATGTGCATATTTTGTATTCAAATTTCTTTGAGTCTGTTTTATGAGTAAACTTGAAGGGAAATCTCTAAGTTATCTTGATGTCTTTGTAAAGCATTGATTGGTTGGTGTTAGTGAAATGGATCTTAAATTATGAGCAAAAAAGTTACAAAGAAAGAGAAGAAAAATTTAGCATGAATTTTAAGTGATGGTAATGAATAGTGTACAATTAACATTAAATTATGATACTATTTGCCTGGGGAACAAGTAAGTGGTCTCCCCGCAAGCTCCTCCAGAGTTCCCTAAGGGAAATTTATGTACAGAGAATGAAGCAAGAAAAGTAACATTTTGTCATTAATTGGGACTTTAGTATCACACCCCAAAGCAGAATTCTTGTGAGTTAATCGGCCCCCAAACATTTTATATCTTCTAAGCACTGTATTCAATGCCAGAGACAACAAAATAAACAATCAACATGGTACTTGCCCTCTTGGAGCTTATAGTTCAGTGGGAAACACAGATCAAACAAATTACCTCAGAAAATTAATTGAATAATTCAATCTGTGGTAAGTGGCGCAAACAAGGTGCATGGGAGTGTCTAATAATAGACCTAATTCATGGTGGAGAGCTGAGAAGGGGCTTGAGCTGAGATTAATTAAGATGAGATTTGAAGGGTAAATAAGAGCCAGATGGAGAGAGGAATGAAGAGGAGCTGCAGGTTGGAAGGCTTGGAGGGGAGAAAAAAACACATGAGAAATTTGAATTTGCATAAATTCAGCACAAGGAGTGACGGGGAGAGTGGTGTAAGGAAAGTCTTCAAAGTGAGGCGAGGGCAAAATCATTGGGACCTTGCAAAGCTCTTTGTGGTTTGTAGCTTTGTCTAAAGGTGACAGGGATCTATTGTCCTAGGGAATGATATATGATTTGCATTTTGCAAATATTTTCCTAGCTCAGATTGAAACCGGGAACTAAGGAGTTAAAAATTCATCCCTAGAGGGGCTCGCCCAGTAGCATAGTGGTTAGATTCATGCTCCACTTTGGCGGCCCAGGGTTTGCAGGTTTGGATCCTGGGTGCAGACATAGGCACCGCTCATCAAACCATGCTGTGGTGGCATCCCATGTATAAAATGGAGGAAGACAGGCACAGATATTAGCTCAGGGCCAATCTTCCTCAGCAAAAAGAGGAAGACTGGCAATGGATGTTAACTCATGGCCAATCTCCCTCACCAAAAAAAAAGAAAAAAAAATCTTCCCCAGAACAAAAACTTTGAGATAAGTTTTGCTAACTGCAGCTGTGCACATTCAACATGATCACTGTTGTTCAAAACTAACCAGGTCTGTCTGTCCCTCCTTAGTATACGAGTGAGCTATCTTTCCTAGAAATTCAAGGTCCAGATGTCAAGATTCAGTCTTCAGGGCCAAACACAGGCTGGTGGGAAGGCACCAACTAGCAAGGCCACATGCTCCCCGTCCCCTACCTAAAACCCCAGTACACACTCTCCCTCCCTTACCTAAAACCCCAGATAAAAACCTCTACCTTTTTCCCTTCAAGGAGATGGATCTGAGTTCTAACTCCCATCTCCTTCTCTGGCTGCCTTTCAGTAATAAAAAAACTCTTTCCTTGCCACAAGCCTGGTGTTTCAGTCTTTTTTTCTTTATTGGCCCTACTGTGCAACAGGTAAGCGAATGTGTGTTTGTGACTGGTAGCATAATGAGGAGAATGGGTTGCTTGAAAAAATTCATGGAAGAGGGCAGAACAGTAAGTGCCTACTGCAGAATCTGGGCAGACAGCTGAACCCTGGGAAATTCCTTACCTGAACTAATGGCCTAGAAGTAAAGAGGACCAAATTGTCAACCCTCCTATTACCTTAAGTCTAAACACAAAGCAAGTTCTCATGGAAGCATTCAGTGGCAAGTTCTAAGAGTGTGTTTGCCTGTGTTGTTTAAATTGTCTGCTGCTTTGTACCCCATGAAATATGTTTAGCAAGATTCAAGGATGTGTTTGAGTCAGCAGGATCTGAAATGCAAGTGGCCTGTCACTGCCTAAAAGTCAAAACTAACATCTGGCTAGGATATCAGAATGTATTGGCATGAAATCTACCTGCTAACATTACACAACTTTGGGGTTTTTCACAAAAATAATTAGCATATTTTATAAAGCTTTTCCATTTTCAACAACTATTTTAAATCTTCTCACTAAGGAGGACATTACCCAGTCATATTAGACAAAGCCCAAACTCTTTTTCTCTTTGGATGAAGTGAGTATGTATGTGTGTGTGTATGTGTGTGTGTGAGTATATGAGTATTGGCAGTGAGAATGTGGGCAGGGCAGTAGAAAGGGCGTATAATAGAGAACTTTTGACCTTAAAGCCTAATAATCAACTTAAAAAAAATGACACAGGGATTATGAATCCAATGACTGAATCGCGTGTTCTTTTTAATGTATATAAGTCTCAGTGTGTGATATCCTGTACCCAGTGATCATAGTGAACAATGAATAACTCTGAGATTAATGAGACTTACCTGACTTAGTATAGCTGTGTGTTGAATTGCTCAAGCCTTGGTAATAAAATACCAGGACTGAAGGAATTCTGAAATGGCCCTCCACCCAGATGGCATCCTCTGAAACTAAAATCTCTGGTAGGAATTTTGAGATCAAAAGCTTGCAATCCTGAGTGACCTGACCAGCATTGCTAATCGCTCAGCCATAAGTGCCAACAGCACTGACCTCCCTGTACATCCTTTAAATAGTAATCTTTGCTAGATTTGTTGAAGTGGTGTCTGAGGCTGCTCTTTCCATCAATCTGAACAAACTGTTGACGTGACAGCTGTGCGCATTTCTGGCAGAAGTATGACTATTTGGATTCTGAAAGCATCATAGCCTACTTGTGGATGCACACTTGGGGTCTATATCCCAGCGAAGACGTAAAAAGTGCATTTCTGAACAAGTAGGAGAGCGGCAGCAGGCACTGACCGAGATGCAAAGACTGAAGTCCAGTCGGCTCCCCGGGGGCCTTGTGAGAACCTGCTCCTCTGATGTCGCAAACGTGGCCACAGAGATCACACCGAGGGCAGCCTCTGGCAGAAGTCAGAAGAGTTCTACAGCATCAGTCGTTGGCCTTTGGGATTAGATGTCCATCTGATCCAGCTCACTACCCACCCTTTAAAAGACATTTATGAGCCTCTCACCAGGCACTGTCTGTTGCCAGACATGCTGCTGAAGACACCAAATAGCTCTGAGACCAGTGATTCTGATGACTACATATGTAAGGAAAACATTTAATTATGAAAGGAGCAGATTTTTAAAAATTCACTAGTTTAATGATAATAGCAATTAACCCCAACTCTTTGGAGAGAGACAGCACCTGCAGGCAGAAACAGGCCCCAAATGTTTACTTACCTGCAACAGATGTCACGAATGTCACATGGAAGTTGATAAGCAGATCGAGCTAGAAACCTTTAATTGATTGCTAAGGACTAAATATGGGCTATGGTGACAGTGTGACGCCTTGGTGGCTGCAGACAAAGGTGGATTCACAGTCTTTTGTAGGCTTTTCCTCCAGGAACGTCACCAGGCTTCTACAGTGAAGCTTGGGGGATCCTGATGAAGGTTTACCTATGTTGCTGCCTAGGAGATGCGAGAGCAGTCACCACTCAAACTCTATACGGATCCATCTCCTCTCTATCCTCTGTGGAAAGCTTTCATCTGCCTGGGGAAGGACCACAAGACTTTTATCCTGAAGGCATGGTAGAAACCTACAACACCTGGCATATGAGAAGTGGGAAAAAACATCTCTCCCCCTGGGGATGGGGCAAGAATGCATATTAGCTCAACATTATATCTACAGTACATAACAGCTGGAAAACTTGTGAAAATCTTATCCCAATGTCCAGGTTTGTAGTGCCTGCCTAAGAGTGAGGCTTAATCAGAACAACAGAGAATACCCCCTACCTCACTGCACCCACCACGCTAACAAGCATGAAATAAAGATAGAAGTGGAATGCACCTGAGAGAGCTGCGACAGGCAGATTTTCTTGAGGATCAGCACAAAGCAGAGGAAAAGACAAGCAGGGAAAAGACATTCAGGGATAAAAGCACTGGCAATTCACTCACCATAAACACAAGGTATGACCAGAGTAATTTGAAATCTCTTGTGCAGTGAGAATAACCACAGCAGCAAAAAGCTTTAAACTCAGTCCAACTCCTGAGGAGACTAACACAAATCCCCACACAAAAGTCCTGTCAGAAGGAAAAGAGGATTCACTTGCAGGAAACAAAGATATTTACTTTGTATCAACTGTCTTATACAACATGTCATATACATATATACACACACACACATATAAGAGGCACAGAAAAATGATTAGCATGTGAAAGGTATGAAAGGGAAATGTAAAGAACATCCAAGATAAAATACATATTTTCATCAGAGAGATGGAAACTCTAAGAATCAAATGGAAATTGGCAACCTGCAAGATAGATCATTAAAAATTATTTAAAAAAATGAAATGGAAAGAAAGAGTGGGTGAGTAAAACAAAATGACCAGAGCATCCAAGAGCTGTGGGACAATATCAACTGGTCTAATATATGTAAACTTGAAATTCTAGTTGGAGAAGACAGAGAGAAGGGGGTAGAAAAAATATTTGAAAAAATAATGGTGGGGAGATAGACATGAAACCACAAATCCAAGAAGCTCAGAGAACTCCAAGCAGTATGAATAATAATTTTAAAAACTTTAGTATGTCATATTCAAACTGGTAAAACACACAAACAAACAAAAAAAAGGAAAAAAGAACATCTTGAAGGCAAAGAAAAAAGACACATTAACTCAGTAGGAAAAGGATAAGAATTTTCGCAGATTTCTTGTCACAATCCATGCAAGCAGGAAGAAATGGAGTGACATCCTTAAATGCCAAAGAAAAAAATAAACTATCAACCCAGAATTCTACTCTCAGAGAAAATATCCTACAAAAGAGATGGAAAATTAAGATTTTTTCAGTAAAACAATAACTAAAGGAATTTCTTGCTAGCAGACCTTCTATATAAGAAGTATTAAAGAAAGTCTTCTGTAACAAAGAGTGAGATGTAGGTCGGAAACTTGGGTTTACAAAAAAAAATGAATTTTCAGAAATTAAATAATTTAAGGTAAAATATAACTTTTTTTAATCTTTATGCTAAAAGATAACTGTTTAAATGAAAACTGGTTACAACATACTGTGCGATTGTAGCAGATGTAATAGTGAAATGTATGACAAAATGATGCAAAGGATGGGAAGGAGAAATTGAGATTACACTATTATAAGTGTCTCATATTGCTTGAGAGGTGGTATGCTACTCTGTGAATGTAGACTCAGATTACTTAAAAATGAGTATTGCAAAGCCTAGGAAATCACTGAATTAGTTAAAAAGAGGCATTAACAATCAGTCAATAGAGGACATAAAAAAGAATCATAAAAAAGACTCAAACTCTGAGAAAGCAGGCAATGAAGAGGAAAAAAGCAAAAAACAAATGGAAAAATAGAAAACATCTAGATCTTAGATTAATTGAGGCATATTAACAATCACTTTCAATGTGAATGAACACTTCAGTTAAATGTCAGAGATTGTCAGATTGGGATTTAAAAAGCTAAACTCACCTCTATGCTACCTACAAGAAAAAGTACTTTAGAAAAAGTTCTTCACTTTCAGGGTCTGGATTTCCTCCCTGGCAAACCGAAGTGGTTGCACTTGTGAAATCTAAATTGTCTTCCAGATTAAAGACTCTGGATTCTATTCCTTCTCACCATACTTTGCATCTATAGGCAGAGAGGCTGAATATGACTGAATAATGTAATAAGCTCACAGTCTAAATTAAACAGTCACAGGAAATACATCCTAGGGAAGAAGATTGAAATGGGGCCAAATTCCTTACAACCAGACCCATGATCAATAATCCGACACTTTGCATTATGGAGAAAAATTGATATTTGATTTACCATGTTGGGAAAGGTTTGTAGAAATTAGGCACTATGAGATGGTGCCTGAGAAAAAAGAAATAGATTGAAATGGCCCCTCATTCCAGCATAAGGAGTGGACCACAGGAAGTCTAAATTTGGAGATATTTGGTGCATGTGCACTATTAACACTTAATATGAATAACACAAATTTTGATGGCGTTTTTCCTATTACACTTTTTACACTCATGTTTCTTATAAAATAAAGGGTCTTATTTTTATCTTATCAAGCCCTCAGATTCTAAAATATTTTAAAAGTTTAATGATAATATACTTTCTTTAACTTTTTCTAGAATGTTTAAAAAGTAACTTCAGGGACCGGCCCAGTGGCATAGTGGTTAAGTGCGCACGCTCCACTTCGGTGGCCTGGGGTTCACAGGTTCGGGTCCCAGGGCACGCACTGATGCACCACTGGTCAAGCCATGCTGTGGTGGCATCCCATATAAAATAAACGGAGATGGGCATGGATCTTAGCCTAGGCCCCATCTTCCTCACACACACACACAAAAAGGGAAGTTCATAGGTGGAAATATTTCTGATTTTAAATGAGTTTGCATATATAATGCATGATAAATAGCTTTTTCTTATCTCAAATATAACCTTGGTTTTTAAAAATATTAAAAACTTTATTTTTTTTGGTGAGGAAGACTGGCCCTGAGCTAACATCTGTGTCAATCTTCCTCTATTTTGTATGTGGGACGCCACCACAGCATGGCTCGATGAGTGTTGTGTAGGTCCACGCCCGGGATCCCACCCTCAGACCCCGGGCTGCTGAAGCAGAGTGCATGAACTTAACCACTATGCCGCAGGGCCAGCCCCTTAAATACTGTTTAAAGTATTAAATTAGCCTCGCAGAGAGTAATAAGATCTTTCTCAATAATTTATATACTGCTAAATTTTTGAATTTTAAATAACACAAAACCAGTTCTTAAAATTACAATAAAATCAATAAAAAAGACAGCGTTGTGTAAGCCTAATGTAGTAGATTACAGTAGTTGTAGGAAGCTTTATATGCTAATAAACCCAGCCTTGATCTGTTTGGAGTGGAAAACTACTTTAAATTGGGCCACAAGATGGTGCTATCGCAAAGCAATTCCGAAAATAAGCCAAATATATTTCAAATTGTTTGTACTTGGTGTTTCTTTACAAGCCGAGCCCTTAAATGTAACAATTCTCATCACTTAGTGTCTTCCTCCAACTTACTCTGTATGTCAAGATCTGTTCCATGTCTGCATTTTTGTGTCTTTTTTTCTCTCACACCCATTGCTGACTGACTACCCCTCAAAGCAGATCTATTAAGACTACTTTTTTGAAAATTACATGCCATGTTGGTAAAATAATATTTCCAAAATAAAAGACAATGTACTCCTATTTGTATCCATTATTGTGATTTCTTTCTTTCTTGTTATTTCACAGAAAACATATTTCCCTCTCCCAGACCCACAGTGTCAATTAATGGAGCAGGCGCAAACAGAACAAGCCCTTGGGAGGATAGCAAGCTGAATAACAGGCTGAAAGAATATTTTCACTCATTCGATCAGGTCCTTCTCCTTCCTCACCATCTGGATCTCCATGTGTTGAAAGGTTTGCCCAGCCAGCAGAGGAGCAAGCAATTAAGGACCTTCTCCAAGACACACAGAAATTGAGAGGAATTCTTAACAAAGTATTTTTTCCAGATGATTTGACATCCTTCACACCGCATCCTGTGGTCTGTGTCAAAAGGGGATGGTTACTAACTGTTACTGTTTTATGAGGCTCAGAAAAAAAAAAATTCAGGATTGTAATACGGCAATTTGTCTAGAATCTAAATGTAATAGCTGAAGGTCCTAGAGACCCTCAGTGTGTCATTTAGAGGATAGCAATTTAAGGGTTTGTTGAAGCAGAGAATAAACTGTAGTAGAAATTGCAGACGCTAATGGTCCAAGAATAAAAAATGAGATACTCTATGCACTCTAAAGATTATTCAGTTGTAAATCTAGAGAGAAAACTTAAATTTCTCCAAGTGTTTATGGAAAATCATTTCTGCTGTACTTGTTAGCAGAGAGTACATTCAGGAGACCTCTTCTGGACGAGTGGTAGGCAAGCTTTTTCTGTTGCAATTACTCTGCCAGCAAGAGCAGTCATAGAAAATATGTGAGCAAATAAGCATGACTGTGTTCCAATAAAGTTTAGTTGCAAAAATGGGTGGATTTAAATACTTGGGAATAAATTAAACAAAAGAAATGCAAGACTTGTACACTGAAAACTACAAAACATTGCTGAAAGAAATTAAAGACCTAAGTAAGTGGAAAGGTATCCCAGGTCCCTGGATCAGAAAACTTAATATTGTTAAGATGACAATACTCTCCCAATAATTCAAAACAATCCCTATTAAAATCCCAGCTGACATTTTAAGCTAATCCTAAAATTTATATGGAAATGCAAAGGATCAGAATAGCCAAAAAATCTTGAAAAGAATAAAGTTGGAGGGTTCACAATTCCTGATTTCAAATTTGCTATAAAGACACAGTAATCAAGAGACATAGCCATTCCCTGGGTGGATAAAGCTAAGTGAAAAGAATCACTATTCTCTGGAACTCAGAGCAGATTTACATCTCATACCACATTAACATTATCGAGATTCATTACTTCAAATGTGTAATCAGTGCCAGTTATGTAGCAGGCATTTTGTGAGGCTCAGAGCTTAAACAGGTAAGGTTCTTGACCTTGTGGCTCTCACAATCTCTTGGGGGAAACAGGTAAAATTTAAACCCACAAATGCATCATTCTGATAAATAAATGGCAAGCAATAGGACATATTGGAGTATATGAGGAAGCCATTTGGTGTAAAACTAATTCAATCTGACCTTGTCTTTCCAAAACGGCCTGGCATGGCCTTTGAGCATGCATTGTATATCTGCTTTAAGCATTTACAATGTCCCAAAGACAAGAACAAATGCCTTTAAGGTAAGGATGCAAGTTCCCCCACATTGGCATTTCCTTAAGGATAAGCATTTCTCCCTAGGCTAGGATTTGATTGCTGTGCTCATCCTCTGACCACCCAACTCAAGACAACAGACCTGCTACCTGCTGTGTCATTCAATTGCTGTGCCGACAGGGCAATCTTGTGACTATTGTAAAAGGGACACTGCAATCATATGTGATACATGCTCTTTGACGGTATATAACTGCTCTGTACACCCAACTTCTTTGGTGCCCTTCTTTCCTTGGTGAAGGAAGGCCCCTGGCTATATGATCCTCAAATTTGGCTCATAATAAACTCATCCCAATTTTGATTTATAGATTGATTATAGATCATTTGCTTCGACAATTCCAATACATGAATTATTTTCCAAAAGTATTGATTATGGTCCAATAAACCTGAAAATCTCGCACAACAAAATATCTAGAAATGCCAGCTAAAATATCACATACAGACTACAGGATCATATTTCAGAACATAGCAGAATGAAAAGTATTTTCCCATATTAGGATTTGAATATTCCTGATATTTGAAGCTCAGTGAAACTTTGTACAGCAATCAAAAATTAGTGAAAAAAATTAATTTCATTTGCTTTATGTAATCTTGGTCAAAACACTTAAACTTACAAATGTAAAATGATAAGTTTTGATTAAATAATATTTTATCTCAAAATTACTAAATTTCATTTATCCAGATTCCCTCACTCTCTCATTCATCATTCTCCTTGTCACTGATTTAACACATATTTACTAAGCAACAACTGTGGCCAATCTCTGTTACAATCTCTGTTACGTCCTCTGTGCTGAGGACGGAACGTTGAGCAAACAGACATAATCTCTGCTCTCAGGGAGTTTAAACTAGCAAGGGCTTACAGATATTAATCAAATCCAACAAATGTGCAATTACACTTGAGATACATACTGCAAAAAAAAAAAAGTATTTGGTGCTATAAAAGCTTACCCTTGCCAATAAATACTATCTTTCTGAAGTGTCTTGCATATTTTCACACCTTATAACTTGTCTCCATGCTTCCAGTCTTTACTCAAACTGATACATCTTAACCACTGCTGCTGGATCAATTTTCTCCTCAAGCAGGAATTTGGTATTGCCAATCTGCTGTTCATTTTTAACTTTCTCCCACCTCCAAAAAAATTAGAAAAATTCTTATCATATTACAAATCTCCATTTACTTAATCTCGTCCTGACTTTACTCTCCTCTCTCTTATTTCTATTCATGTGTGTTTGCTTTTTCTACAGAAAATCAGGACTGTCTTCTTTGCTACACAGGATCTAATGTTTTCTGCTCCATGTATGCCTTCATTAATAATATTCTGCCTACTTGAATGTTGTTATAATTTGTAGACATAGATTTTAGGAACATTCTTGGACCATCTCAGAGTTCGCAGAATGCTTGCACATCACGCATATTTGGTCACTAATGCTAATTAACTGATCAGTTTTCTCACATGTTTGTTAAATAACAGATGTTGAAATTGATCTTCTTGGGGGGCGAACTAAGATGGCGGCGTAAGCAGACTCGGAACTCCCCTCCTCCCGTGGACACAGCCAATTTACAACTACTCATGGAAAAATTACCCCTGAGACAGAACTGAAAACTGGATAAGAGGAACTCCTGCCACAACGGACAATCCTAATTGAGGTAGAAGAGGCAGAGACTCCCTTCTGGAGAGGAAAACGCCACCTTCACAAGCCGCCAGCTTCACGGCCGCCTGGAGCAGCTCACAGGTACGCAGCCTCACTGGAGGCGCCGGGCCCTGAGCCGGGAGCGCCCCCGTTGTGGGCATTTTGTGGACTCAGCACAATCGAAACCAGCGGCATAATATCTGACTGTGCTTGCTACTAAAACATTGGGGAGCACCCCAAGAAAAGCTGGTTCACAAAGAAACTAAAACCAGTTCTTAAAGGGCCCGCGTGCAAACTCACCCATTTCAGAGCAACCTAAAATCACCAGAAAGAAAGGTGCACAGTGCTCTGGTGAAAAGAGACTCACCTAATAGGCCCTGAGTGCATCTCGGTGAGGGGTGAGACCTCTCCAGGGACTGGGACATTGGTGGAGGCCATTGTTGTGGCCTGGTGTGAGCTTGCTGACACAGAGGCCATTGGAGTCCTCCCTGGGGCCTGCTAGCCCAGGGTCTGCCCCACCCGCTAGAGCACCGATTTAATCCAGCTCAGCCAGGGCAGGCAGCCCACCCTAGAGACTGGCCCCACCCAACAACAAGCCTCAGGCAACGTGTGGGCCTGCATAGATTGGTGACTGGATTCTCTGCAGCCTGGCAACTGAGCCGACTTCAGCGGGGCAGGGAGTGCACAAGGAGTGGGTGGAGAGTGTGGGGCGGTGGTGGAGTGTGTGGGGCTCCCGCCGTGGAGAGACTGGGTCTGCTTGGGGAGGGCGGGGCGCACACACAGTGGAGAACTGTGTTGAATGTGTGTGCAGACCTGTGGGCGGCAGGGCTTCTCAGCTGCAGAAGACTTGCGTTTCTCAAAGACCCACATAGGGTGTTTGCCCCACCTTCCAAAGCCTGAAACAATTGGGTGCTCCTGTGCCTGAGGCCAGCCCCATCCAGCTGCAATCCTCAGAGAGCTGACAAGAGACCTAATAGGCTAAAGGCTTACAACAATTGTAAGGCCCTGAGCCTAACAACCTGCCACACTGGGGCCCTACTCAATTAAAAGAAATACTGCAACACAAATGTGGTATTAGAACTTGCAGCCAACTGTGCTGGGGCTCCCCACACCTGATAAAGAGACTGAAGGGCCCACAACAACTACAAGCAGCTGAGCATTACAACAGCTGGCCAGGAGCATAACTCAGCCTCCCTGGGCGCCTACAGGGAGAGCAAACAGGCCACAACAGAAGGACACATGTAGCCCACATAGGGGTCACGCCTGGAACATTGAGAACTGAGGGAAGCACACTGGAAGCCTCCAAAGGCATCACTTACATAAGGTCACCTATCCAAGAGCAGGAGACATAGCTGACCTACCTAATACATAGACACAAGCACAGGGAAAGAGGCAAAATGAGGAGGCAAAAGAATAAATTCCAAGTAAGGGAACAGGCCAAACCCCAGAAAAAGAACTAAGTGAAACAGAAATGAGCAACCTACCCAACAGAGAGTTCAAACTAAGAGTGTTAAGGATGCTCGCTGATCTGGGGAGAAGAATAGATGAACTCAGTGAGAATGTCAACAAAGAAATGGAAGATATAAAAAAGAACCAATCAGAAATGAAGAATACAATACTGGAAATGAAAAATTCACTAGAGGGACTCAAAAGCAGAGTAGAGGATACAGAAGAACGGATCTGTGAGCTGGACGAAAGACTAGAAGAAATTAGCCAAGCTGAACAGGTAAAAGAGAAAAGAATTAAAAAGAGTGAGGACAAACTAGGGGACCTCTGGGACAACATCAAGCGCACTAACATCCGTGTTATAGGTGTCCCGGAAGGAGAAGAGCGAGACAAGGGGGCAGAGAATCTATTTCAAGAAATAATAGATGAAAACTTCCCTAACCTAAGGAAGGAAACAGACATCCAGGTATAGGAAGCACAGAGAGCCCCAAACAAGATAAACCCAAAGAGGCCCACACCAAGACACATCATAATTAAAATGTCCAGAATTAAAGATAAAGAGAGAATCCTAAAAGCCGCAAGAGAATGTCAAGTTACATACAAAGGAAACCCCATAAGGCTATCAGCTGACTTCTCAGCAGAAACCTTACAGGCTAGAAGAGAGTGGCACGATATATTTAAAGTGCTAAAAGGAAAAAACTTACAGCCAAGAATACTCTACCCAGCAAGGTTATCATTCAAAATGGAAGGAGACATCAAAAATTTCCCAGACAAGGAAAAATTAAAGGAGTTTGTCACCAAGAAACCAGTGCTACAAGAAATGTTAAAGGGACTGATTTAAGGGGAAAAGAAAAGACCACAAATATGAAAAATTATCTATTCCCATGATAAGAGGGTAATGGATACAAATGCACAAAAAAGAGGTTAGATATGATATCAAAAACATGAGGGAGGAAGGGTGTTAAAGAGTACAGCTTTGAGACAGAGGTCAAAGTAAAGTGACCATCAATTCTGTATAGAAGAAGAAAGGAACAGAGAAGGACTACTAAAATACTGAGGGAAAAAAAAAAGTTAAAAAATGGCAGTAAGTACATACTTATCAATAGCTACTTTAAACGTCAATGGACTAAATGCTCCAATTAAAAGGCATAGGGTGGCTGATTGGATAAAAAAACTAGACCCATATATATGCTGCATACAAGAGACACACTTCAGACCTAAAGACACTCACAAACTGAAAGGGAAGGGATGGAAAAAGATACTCCACGCAAATGGCATTGAAAAGAAAGCTGGGGGAGCAGTACTCATATCAGACAAAATAGACTTTAAAACAAAAGCTGTAAAAAGAGACAAAGAAGGGCATTACATAATGATCAAGGGAACAATCCAACAAGACAACATAACACTTGTAAATATCTATGCACCCAATGTAGGTGCACCTATATATATAAAGCAATTATTAACAGACATAAAAAGAGAAATAGACAGTAACACAGTAATAGTAGGGGACTTTAACACTCCACTTACACCAACGGATAGATCATCCAAACAGAAGATCAGTAAGGAAACATTGGCCTTAAACGACACACTAGAACAGATGGACCTAGTACATATATACAGAGCATTCCATCCAAAAACCGAAGAATACACGTTCTTTTCAAATGCACATGGAACATTCTCCAGGATTGATCACATATTAGGCCACAAAAAAAGTCTATATAAACTTAAGAAGATTGAAATAATACCAAGCATCTTTTCTGACCACAATGGTATGAAACTAGAAATCAACTATAGGAAGAAAATCAGAAATGCCACAAATACGTGGAGATTAAACAAAATGCTACTGAACAAAGACTGGGCTAACGAAGAAATCAAAAAAGAAATCAAAAAATACCTGGAGACAAATGAAAATGAAAATACGACATGCCAGAACTTATGTGATACAGCAAAAGCGATTCTAAGAGGGAAGTTTATAGCAATACAGGCCTATCTCAACAAACAAGAAAAATCTTAAATAAACAATCTAACAATGCACCTAAAGGAATTGGAAAAAGAAGAACAAACGAAGCCCAAAATCAGTAGAAGAAGGGAAACAATAAAAATCAGAGCAGAAATAAATGAAATAGAGACCAAAAAACAATAGAAAAAATTAACAAAACCAAGAGCTGGTTCTTTGAAAAGATCGACAAACCTTTAGCTAGACTCACCAAGAAAAAAAGAGAGAAGGCACAAATAAGTAAAATCAGAAATGAAAGAGGGGAGGTTACAACAGACACCTCAGAAATACAAAAGATTATAAGAGAATACTATGAAAAGCTATATGCCAACCAATTCGACAATCTGGAAGAAATGGATAAATTCTTAGAATCATACAACCTTCCAAAACTGGATCAAGAAGAAGTAGAGAATTTGAATAGACCAATCACCAGTAAGGAGATCGAAACAGTAATCACAAACCTCCCTAAAAATAAAAGTCCAGGACCAGACGGCTTCCCTGGTGTATTCTACCAAACATTCAAAGAAGACTTAATACCTATCCTTCTCAAACTCTTCCAAAAAATTGAGGAGGGGGGGAAGCTCCCTAACTCATTCTACGAAGCTGACATTACCCTGATACCAAAACCAGACAAGGACAACACAAAAAAAGAAAATTACAGGCCAATATCACTGATGAACATCGATGCAAAAATCCTCAACAAAATACTAGCAAATCGCAAACAACAATACGTTAAAAAGATTATACACCATGATTAAGTGGGATTTATTCCAGGGATGCAGGAATGGTTTAACATTCGCAAATCAATCAACATAATACACCACATTAATAAAATGAAGAATAAAAATCACATGATCATCTCAATAGATGCAGAGAAAGCATTTGACAAGATGCAGCATCCATTTATGATAAAAACTCTGAATAAAATGGGTATAGAAGGAAAGTACCTCAACATAATAAAGACCATATATGACAAACCCACAGCTAATATCATCCTCAATGGTGAAAAACTGAAAGCTATCCCTCTAAGAACAGGAACCAGACAAGGATGCCCACTGTCACCAGTCCTATTTAACATAGTACTGGAAGTCCTAGCCAGAGCAATCAGGCAAGAGAAAGAAATAAAAGGGATCCAAATTGGAAAGGAAGAAGTGAAACTGTCACTATTTGCAGATGACATGATTTTATATATAGAAAACCCTAAAGAATCCACCAGAAAACTTTTAGAAGTAATAAACAAATATGGTAAAGTTGCAGAATACAAAATCAACATACAAAAATCAGTTGCATTTCTATACACTAACAACGAAGTAGCAGAAAGAGAAATTAAGAATACCATCCCATTTACAATTGCAACAAAAAGAATAAAATACTTAGGAATAAACTTAACCAAAGAGGTGAAAGATCTCTACATCAAAAACTATAAAACCTTTCTGAAAGAAATTGAAGAAGACACAAAGAAATGGAAAGATATTTTGTGCTCTTGGATTGGAAGAATTAACATAGTTAAGATGTCCATACTTCCTAAAGCAATCTATAGATTCAATGCAATCCCTATCAAAGTTCCAACATTTTTCACAGAAATAGAACAAAGAATCCTAAAATTTATATAGAACAATAAAAGACCCCGAATAGCTAGAGGAATCCTGAGAAAAAAGAACAAAGCGGGAGGTATCACACTCCCTGATTTCAAAATATAGTACAAAGTGATGGTAACCGAAACAGCATGGTACTGGCACAAAAACAGACACAGAGATCAATGGAATAGAGTTGAAAGCCCAGAAACAAACCCACACATCTATGGACAGCTAATCTTTGACAAAGGAGCCAAGAACATACAATGGAGAAAAGAAAGTCTCGTCAGCAAATGGTGTTGGGAGAACTGGATAGCCACATGCAAAAAAATGAAAGTAGACCCTTACCTTACACCATGCACAAAAATTAACTCCAAATGGATTACAGACTTGAATGTAAGACCTGAAACTATGAAACTTCTAGAAGAAAATATAGGCAGTACGCTCTTCGACATCGGTCTTAGCCACATCTTTTCAAGCACCATGTCTGACCGGGCAAGAGAAACAATAAAAAAAATAAACAAATGGGACTACATCAAACTAAAAAGCTTCTGTACAGCAAAGGGAACCATCAACAAAACGAAAAGACAACCTAACAATTGGGAGAAGATATTTGTAAACCATACATCTGATAAGGGCTTAATCTCCAAAATATATAAAGAACTCATGCATCTCAACAACAAAAAAACGAACAACCCAATTAAAAAATGGGCAAAAGACCTGAACAGACATTTTTCCAAAGAAGATATACAGATGGCCAACAGACACATGAAAAGATGTTCAAAATCACTATCAGGGAAATGCAAATCAAAACTACAATGAGATATCACCTCACGCCCATCAGAATGGCTATAATTAACAAGACAGGAAACAACATGTGTTGGAGAGGATGTGGAGAGAAGGGAACGCTCATACACTGCTGGTGGGAGTGCAAACTGGTGCAACCACTATGGAAAACAGTATGGAGATTCCTCAAAAAATCAAGGATAGAACTACCATGTGATCCAGCTATTCCACTGTTGGGTATTTATCCAAAGAACTTGAAAACACCAATTTGTAAAGGTACATTCACCCCTGTGTTCATTGCAGCGTTATTCACAATAGCCAAGACTTGGAAGCAACCTAAGTGCCCATCAAGGGATGAATGGATAAAGAAGATGTGGTATATATACACAATGGAATACTACTCAGCCATAAGAAACGATGAAATCCAGGCATTTGTGACAACATGGATGGACATTGAGGGTATAATGCAAAGTGAAATAAGTCAGAGGGAGAAGGTCAAATACCGTATGATTTCTTTCATTAAGTAGTAGATAATAACAACAATAAACAAACACATAGAGACAGAGATTGGATTGGTGGTTACCAGAGGGGAAGGGGGGAGGGAGGAGGGTGAAAGGGATAATTCAGTACATGTGTGTGGTGATGGGTTGTAATTAGTATTTTGGTGGTGAACATGATGTAATCTATGCAGAAATAGAAGTATAATGATGTACACCTGAAATTTTTACAATGTTATAAACCAATGTTACTGCAATAAACAAAAAATTAAAAAAAAAAAAAGAAATTGATCTTCTGTGTATAAGAACTTACAAAGAACACCATAGCCGCCCATGTATATAACTTTGGTATATGAGAACTGGTCATTTCTACACAGTAATAATTAATATTTGTTGAGTGCTTATTAAATATATTAACTCTAGTAAATCTCACAACAACCGTCTGAAGTACATAGCTTTATGGCCATGTCATTACGAAGGAACTGGCGCACTGAATCAAGTAACTTGGCCAGTGGTCATATAAATAGTAAATTGGGGGCTTGGAGACTCACCCAGCCAGTCTGATTTCAGACCCCACACTCTTAATTACTTTGCTATAATGCCAACTTAGTCCCATTAAACAAAATCAATTTTAATCCATCAAAGCAAAATACATTCATGGCACCTGTACAGAAATGAGGCTCCATTGAAGCTGGTTCTTCAATGACTGAGAACAATCCTGTTAGTAATTACATACTTTTATTAATGGAAGAATTCATCTTCCTACGTTAGAAACAGATTTTCACTTTTTTGTTTTCTAGGTATGCTGCTTTGGGAAAGTTGCTTAACTTCTCTAAGGCTGTTTCCTTGTCTGAAATGCAGATGATAAAATCGACCTTACGTGATTGTTAGGAGCGTTAACAGACAGAATGAATGCAAAAGTGCACGCTGCAGACCTCGACAATTTACACATCCCAATGATGCTGTGTTCAAAGTGCCTCAAAATACGCTGGCTTGAAATAAAAAGCATTTATTTTTGCTTATTTCTGTGGGCCCTCTGGGGGTCAGCTGATCTGGGTGGATCACGGCTGGAGGATTTGACTCCACGCAGCAGGTGGGTTCAAGAGTGCCTTTGTCCCTCTCATCCTCCTTGGACTAGCTGGTTTGTTGGGACACATTCTTCTTATTGCAATGATAGAAGAGCAAGAGAGCAAGTCCAACCCAGCCCACACATCTCAAGCTTCTGCTTGCACCGTGTCTGTTTACATGCCGTTGGCCAGAGTAAGTCATGAGGCTAGACATAAAGTCAAGGGGCAGGAAATTGCTCCCTGCCTCTAGTAGAAGGAACTGTACATTCACAAGACAGTGTATGGAGAGAGGGAAGCGTGAAAATAGAGCAAAATTCAGTCTCTAACTCATGGAGACTGTGCACACATCAAGTCAAGCAAACTGTCATCTACTGAAGCCAAAATGACAGTGATAGTTGTTTCAATTGGCCTTCTTATAGTCAGTGACATAGATTTACAGAAATTATTTCTTATTCAATAAATTTTGCTTCAGGTCCACACAACCATTTCTTTCTGCCCTTTTTTTTTTTAAACTTTGGCTAGAAAAACAAGAATAAAAGTTGAAATCAATCTTCTCTTCTCAGTCATATCTAAAATGCACTACTAACAGTGATTATTAAGTAGGTTTGGCTCTTTTCCCAATATTTGTGGTAATAAGCTATAGCACTCTAAGTGATAGTTTAAAAATACTAAACATATTACATATAATTCCACCAATCAAAATGTCTTATTAAAATAATAATAATATTTAGCCTTAGTCAGAGAGCTGTTATTGCAATTTTATGTTGGCATTACCTGGCTTGACAATATATTCTAAAACTCTTACAATGTTCAGAAACTCTCACACAGAATTCCTATAAATAGCAACGTTTTTCTCTGCCTGAGAACCGAGCCACTGACAGAGCTTCAAGAGAACATGTCTTAGTTATGTGACGGCATGGTGTTTCAACACTGAAGCCCCAAATCAAAGATTTGCCCATTTGATCACAGGCTGCCCTGAAGAACCGCAGGCCTTCCTGGCAGGGTAGGGCCTTTATTGATAAACTTAAGGCACAAAAGCCCAGCAGGGCACATGCTCTCTTTAGGCCTGCAGATCCCCAAATGAGGAGAGGATGGACAGGGGATGAGCTCTGAATGTTCTCAGTTCCTGCTCCCAAGTTTATCATTCTGAGAGGCCAAGAATGTTGCCCTGATGACTGTCTTTACGTCTTGGGAAACATCAGGGATATGGATAAGTGTTCTAATACATGTCTAGAAATGGATTGTTAGCCATAATCAGAGATACAAACATATATATCCAAAAGTATTAATTACAATATTCATTATAGTGCCGTATAGGGAAAAGGGCCTAAATATTCATTATATAGTCAGGATTCATGAAGCAGAATATAAAGAAGGTGGGTTTGGGGCCGAATAATTGACCATATGAAAATAGTTACATTCTGGTGTATGTAAGTGATGGGATATTATGTAGTTTTAAAAAGAATGTTTGAATAATGCATCAAAGCTTTGGAAAGCCCCACAGTATAATACTAAGTTTAAAAATCAAGATACAACACTGCAGATGCATCTAATATAATATTAAATATACATACTACATTGAGATAGTCCTACAAGGAAAAGCATAAATATATTAATAGAAAATATGTTTGGATGCTGGTATTGTGGATTATAATGATTGTATTTTTTATGTTTTGATGTATAGCCCTAAATTTCTATAAGCATATGTATAATTAATAATAACACAAATTATTTAGATATAGTGTGTGCATTTGCCTTATTCAGGCAAAAACACTGTTGAGATAAGTCTTAGTAATAAAGTGTTCTATTTTTTTTTAATATCCCCTGATTATGGATACAGATTTATTGATGTTAGATGATTTCTCTTTACTGATTGGATTAAATTTTGCATTTCCAATTTTATATTCTGTAAAAATATTGTACTATAGCTACACTTGTGGGAAAGCTTCTATTGATCATTTTTATTGTAGGAAATCCCAAGTTTTCACCCTCCTGTTGAAAGCTGCAGAGCACTCCCTTCTCAGGTTTAACTAAATTCTTGACCATACTTCAGATTATAAAATCAAACTACGATAAATTCAATATTATTCTTTTCTTCCATTGGTATAATACATACAGTTTACAAATTTCTTACATATACCAAAACTACTGAGGATAGATATAATAGAAAAAATTCTTTACTGGTTTCAAAAATACGTACATTTACATGTATTCACAGATATGTACACACACTCATTTTAGACAATATCTTAGGCAGTAGATACGGTGATCATTGAAATATACAATAATTGCTGTGAATGTAATGGAAAATAGACATTAAGCAAATGATAACAATGTAACTGTGTAACAAATGGTGACCATATAAATGGTGCTGTGAATAAGTATAATGGGGGATGCAGTGTAGATTGGAGGATTAGAAAAGGATTTTAAGTAAGAGATTTTGACGCTGAGACCCAATGTATTTAAATTTGGGTATGTAGAGGAGGAAGAAATATTCTTTGACCCTCTAGGTTCTTCTGGCTGGTCTAAGAATAAAATTGACATGAGACAGAATAACAGGAGAAAATCAGAGAAGTTTAATAACATGTACGTATGAGAGAAACCCAGGAAAACTGAGTAACTCGCCAAAATGGCCAAAGCCATAATCTTAAATATTATCTTCAGCTAAAGACAAAAGAAGATATTGGGGGTAGTGATTTGGAACTTCAAAGGGAAGGAAGGCAATTCTCATGGAGATGGAAAAGCAAATGTTTGGTAAACAGCTGTTTGCCATGCCTTGCAAAGAAAATGAGATATGGAGAGGACTTTGATCAAGTGGGCCTTGCTAGGTTCCTCCCTGTCTACCACACCTAGTTCATATTATGCTATAGTTATCTGTGGAATTAGCTCCTTCCTGGAACAGACCTTCTATCTTAAATTCTTTTAGGCACTTAGGGGGGAAAGTTTCTTCCTGAGTCTTTTGTTCTTAAAAGTATTCAATCCAAAGAGACACATTTTGGGATAGCAAATTCTGCTACCCTTCAATGGAATGAGTAGAAGTTAGATGGTCAAAGGTAGGAGGAATGTAATTTGAGGCAGAAGAAATGTCGTGTGTATATCTTCATTAGAAAAAGAGCATGTGGCATATTTGAAAAACTGAAAACAGTTCAAAGTGAGTGAAACATAGCGAACAAGAGGTGAGACAGAGATGTAAAAGCAGAGTCAGATCATACCTATTAGAACTGCTAATTATTTTGGTCTCTATTCTAGAGTATTGAGAAAGAAGCCTTTGGATGATTTTAAGTAAGAATCAACTTAAATTTTTGAAGAATGTTTCTGACCATAATTTGGAGCAAAGAATGGAGGAGGGCAACGTTGGGTTTGGCAGGTTTATTAGAGTAGCCCAGGAGTAGGCTAGTGTCTGTACTGGTCTAGGAAAGCAGTGGTGAGAATATAGGATTGGAGTCATTTAGGAGGTAGAAATAACAGGACTTGGGAATTAACTGGTGGGTTGAAGTAGTAATGAAGGAGAAGAGGAAAATCAAAGATGGTCTTCAAGTTTGTCTTTAGACGTTTCAGGATCTCTTTCTTGTGCTACTATAAAACAATAGCTTTGTGTTTATATCCTGTGAGCAGATGGCAATCTGATTGGAGTGAGAAAAAATGGGCATCATCAGCTGAATATATTTTTAATAATTTTCAACAGAGATCTACATCTGAACTTTTAAGGTCCTCATGTCAACCATTTTTTAGTTAATGACAATGTACAATTGCAACATAATATTTTGAGGTGTCCAAATCTACAGCAATCTTCTTCTATAAAAGTCATTTGCAATTTCATCACCCAGGTACCAACACCAGTGGTTTCGTGCTCTCCAGAGCCTCTGACATAACCAGCTGGAATGAGTACTGGCTCCAAGAGCATGCTCAACTCTTACTCTTTTCAGCAGGGACTTCTGTGACTTTAAGCAATCCTCCTCTTGCATCAGCTCAGTAAGAAATGGACACAGACACAACTTCATCTTTGTTGGCTCTCAGAGCACCATCTCTGCCATGGGGAGTTGATGCTAGGTGACCAACCACCTTTACATGGGGGAAAAATGCCCCACCATTTAGCTTCTGCATGTCCCAGGGCCAAGCAGTTGCCTCCGTGAAAGTAGGTGCAGTGAACCATTGCAGGATGCAAGATGTGACAATTACGACACAGATAAGTCTAGAGAACTGGTCAATATTGTATACACAAAACAAATTACTTACCCTTGATCATCATCTGTACCCTGTAGTTTATTCTGTGATAATATTGGAAGAGTTACAAAGAAACAATTGATTTCAGACTCAGATGAAAATTGTCTTCTATCTATGATACAAAAGGATGTTAAATTACTTTACTAAGTCACTTCAAGGTTATACGAATTTGGTAGCTACTTTGGTGAATATTTTATATAAAAAGGTAAACAAAAGGAGTGTGTTGAGGAATATTGAAAGATATCAGGGAAGTTTAATTCTTTTAATATCAAAAAATTGCTCTGAAAGTCCAAATAATTATGAGGCAGGGAGATCTTGTCAATATCTTTTAATAACGGCTAAGAAAAACTTTACAAAGCTTACGGGAAATATTGTGAAATACTAATTTTTTGCTCTTGCAAATTCTTAGTAATACACTTTCGATAGTTTGTTATTTACAGTATGTAGATATTAATGTTTCAGCAAACTCAAGAAAAAAATGATAGTATGACTCCAAAATGACTTAAGTAAAATAATTTTATTAACTGATTTTAATTTTTAGTATTATCTAATAAATATCACAACCATATTGATAAATAGGTAGAAATTTTTCAACAGATAGATTCCTTGTTTTAAAACTATGTGCCCTGAAATATTTATATGGCCAAGTGATCAAAGAACCATCTTCTCTTCTGCTAATTTAGGCTTTTGAGTTTGTAACAGTGACTTGGAGGTAACTGATTCCTCTTCCTGCTGCCTCGAATTCGAACGCAACTCGTTTCCTTGTGCAAGAATAAATCTTAACTTCACTAAAGTGAGAAATGAGGATTGCTGACACTAACTTGGAAGACATTGACTACTTCCAAATAAAAACTTTGGGGCCGGCCTGGTTGCGTAGTGGTTAAGTTTGCACGCTCTGCCTCAGCAGCTGGGAGTTCGCAGGTTCGGATCCTGGGCGCAGACATACGCACCACTCATCAAGCCACGCTGTGGCGGCATCCCATATACAAAATGGAAGAAGACGGGCACGGATATTAGCTCATGGCCAAACTTCCTCATCAATAAATAAAAAATAAATGAATAAAATAAAGAACTTTGCTCCTGTAGTTAGCGATAATAAATCAAGAACTGCTACTTAATTAGTTTCAGCAACATGTTTTACGGTAGAAATGTCAGTCATTTCATAGTCATTTCACAGCATGCTATTTTGCCAAAAACATTAAAAATCAATTAGTTTTCGTTAAAAAGTTATCATAAGATATTTTTCAAAATCAAGTCATTTGTAGCTTAGTTGGCTCGAACATCTAAAATTGAAATACTTTTCAAGTAGTTGTTGTTTTCTCAATATTTTTTGTCCAAGTTTGAATCCTTAGTTAAGGTAAAAATATTTTCATTATATTTATATTACTCCAATGATTTTGATACTTGTACTATTCCAATGAATATGTATTTGTAAACTCTTTTATCCTAAAATTAGATCATTGTCTGCATTAGACATGATCCCAGATAAAACTACTTTATTTTTATATTAGGACACTGAGATTATGGTGTTTATTTATTAGTGCAGTAGAGCCAAATCTGTCCTGCCAAATATATGCCACAAAGTGCCAGTTTCCTTGTGAGATCATACAAATGTTATAGATTGAATGTTTGTGTCTCCCTCAAATTCATATGTTGAAATCCTACCCTCCAATGTAATGGTATTAGGAAGTGGGCCTTTGGGAGATAATTAGGATCAGATGAAGTCAAGAAAGTGGAGCCCTCAGGAATGTGATGAATGCCCTCATGAGAGTTTGAGGGAACTTGCTTCTCTCCACTCTCTGCCATGTGAATATATGATGAGAAGACGGCCATCTACAAACCAGGAAGTGGGTTCTCACCAGACACCAAATCTGCCAGCACCTTGGTCTTGGACTTCCCAGCCTCCAGACATGTGAGAAAATAAATGTTTGTTGTTTAAGCCACCCAGTCTGTGGTGTTTTTGTTACAGCAACCTGAGTGAAGTAAAACAGCAATTGGCACTGAGAAGTGGGGTGCTGTTGTAACAAATACATAAACACAAGGTAGTGGATTTGGAACTGGATAATGGGTAGAGGATGAAGGAGTTATGTTACATAACTTATAAGTTACATAGCAAGTTATACCCTTGTTAATAGTGGCAAAGAACTTGGCTGAATTGTGTTTGTGTTCTAGTGTTTTATGGAAGGTAGAACTTGTAAGGGATGAAAATTGGATATATAGCTGAGGAGACCTCTAAGCACACTTTTCAGGGTGTAGCTGAGCTCCTCCTGACTATTTGTAGCAAAATGCCAGGACAGAGAAGTGACTTAAAGATGTAATTGTTAAGGAAAAAAGAAGCTAAACTGACAGATTTGGAAAATTCTCAGCCTATCCATGTTGCAAAAAAATGGGAACACTAAACGTGTGGCCAAGAGACCGTTTGATAAGAGGATTAGTATGGATCAATGGAAGCCAAACGCTATTCTTCAAGACAATGGAAGAAGGATCCAGAAGACAAAGATCATCAGAGCTGCCACCCTCATCACAGGCGCAGAGTGCAAGGACCCAGGGGCCAGAGCGGTTTTGAAGGAGGAGCCCCCGTGCCAGCAGGACTTTAGCATGCACTGTCCAATCTTGCCTCAACTCCGTGGGCTCCACCCCTTGCACTCTGATGCAGCACTCCTAGGCCATCCCTGGTGTGGCTCCAGAGGGTCTCATTGCAACATGGCCACGGTGGTTGCCACTCCAGAAGGCACAGGCTGCAAACTTTGGCAGCATCTGCACAGACTATCTTTGCCAGCCTGCAGAGTGCACGGGTCTGGGGGGCATGCCTGCCTCCACCTAGGTTTCAGAGAATGAATGTGCCTTGAGCCATGAATGTAACACCCCATCCCAGGAGGACCACAGCATGGAGGGTAGCCTGGCAGAGAGCTGCTGCAGGGGCAGCGCCCAGGCACAGAGCCACCACGGGCAGGGCCCAGGCAGTGAGCTGCTGTGGGGTGGTCCACTGAGCTGTACAGTGACATTCTAAGGCAGAGTGTTGAGTCAAAGAGGGTTATTCTTAAGCCTCCGGCTCTAATGGAATTTGTCCCGTTACATTTTGGACTTACTTGGGACCTCTCACTCCTTTCTTCTTTCCTATATCTCCCTTTTGGAATGGGAATGTCTATCCTATGCCTGTGCTACCATTGTGTTTTGGAAGCACATAACCTGTCTGCTTTCACAGGTTCACAGCTGGAGAGGAATTCTGCCTCAAGATAAATTACTTGTACCTGAGTCTCGCCCATATCTAATGTAGATGATATTTAGATGAGATTTCGGACTTTAGACGTTAGAGTTGATGCTGATAGGAGTTAAGACTTTTGGAGCTGTTGGGATGGAATGAATGTATTTTGCATGAGAGGACATGAATTTGGGGGAGCCAGGGGCAGAATTATATGGACTGAATGGTTGTATCCTCCCCAAATTCATATGTTGAAGCCCTAGCCCCCCAGTATGATGATATTAGGAGGTTGGGTCTTTGAGAGGAAATTAGGATTAGATGAGATCGTGAGGGTGGTAATCTCATGAATGGAATTATGCCCTTGTAAGAGTCCCAAGAGAGTTTGTTTCTCTCCACTTTCTGCCAGGTGTGGATAAAACAAGAAGACATCCATCTAAGAACCAGGCAGTGGATCTCACCAAACATTGAATCTGCTGGCCTCTTGATCTTGGACTTCCCAGCCTCAGCCTCCAGAACGGTGAAAAATGAATGTCTGTTGTTTAAGCCACTCAGTCTATGGTACTTTTGTTACAGCAGCCCAAATGGACTAAGACAATGATAGACTGACAGATCTTTTGGGGGTCTCATTCTGTGGTCTCTATTAAAATTTGGAATCCATTACATTTGATGCAAATTGATATAATATTTGAAATATGACAATATCTATATTAAAAAGTACTGACAACTCTAAAATTATTACTTTAGCATTATACAATGTATTTGTGCCTATATGGCTATGCAATGTATTTACAAACCTCAACATCTGTATCTACCTTAGGTCTAGTAATGAGCGTCACGTAGTCCCTGTCTCTCGCAAGTTGAGAGTTTTCAGAGAAGAAGAAAAGTCTTTGAATTGCAACGACCGACTCAAGCTTTCTTATTGTATATGAATATCAGTAACATACAGATAAAAGAATCTCATTCTATAAATTGCGGAATGTTTCCTCTTGGACTTGTATTTAATGTTCAAATGCAAACATATCTAGCCTGCTGATACTTGAAATGAAACATATTTGTATATGGGAGAAAAGGGAAAATATAAATTTTGTGTAGAACTATATATTTCTTTGGAGTGTGATTAAATTATAGTGCCATTTGTTAAAGATTTCTGCTATTATATTTACGAAGACAGATCATTGCTTTGTTTCTACTGAAACATTTTTAGATATAAGTAATAAAATATAATTCTGCTGAATACTAAGATGGTACATAGACTTTAATTATAAGCCAAATAACTGTTTTTTTAGAAACATTTGCTATGATCTTAGATTGATCTACCATAATTAAAGCTGACCTGACCCTGCAAATAAAATAGACCGGAGAGGGGCTGGCCGGGTGGCTTAGCGGTTAAGTGTGCGCGCTCTGAGGCTGGCGGCCCGGGTTCGGATCCCGGGCATGCACCGACGCTCTGCTTCTCCAGTCATGCTGAGGCTGTGTCCCACATACAGCAACTAGAAGGATGTGCAGCTATGACATACAACTATCTACTGGGGCTTTGGGGGAAAAAATAAATAAATAAAATTACAAAAAAAAAATAGACCGGAGAGAAGTCCTATAAAAAGAGCAGAGATCAAAATGAAATAAACGTGGTCTAACGCTCCACGGGATGAACATTGTCTGTCTTTGAAGTTTCCCAGTAGGTGCTGTTCAATTTGTTGTATTTTCCCAAAATCTGTCCTTCAGATTGCAGTCTTTGGAATCTGATATCACCATTATCTCAGACTTAATCAGACGGAGAACTGCTATATGTGCATCGTGTCTCAGCCAGAGTCCAATCTGGAGAGAGAAACCACAAGTGATTTGGGCAGAGAAAACTTAATAGAGAGAATCATTAACTGTAGCAGAGCTTTGGCATAATGACCGACAGGGTAGTCATAAGTAAAGAGAAGTTGAAAATAATACAGCAATAGCAGATATAAGGAGCCGGCATTATCTTCAGGGCTGAGATAAAGTGCCCCGTGAAGAGACTCCAGGACTGAAATCCAGACTCTGTTGGAGATGGCACAGCTGTGGCTCAGAATTGCAGTCAAGTCATTGTGGTGCTGCGCTGGTGGGACTTGCTGGAAATAGAGGGAAAGCGGTTCATGGGGCAGTGACTCACTGGAGGCGCTTGGCCACAAAACTGTCCAAGGCGGTGCTGAGGGAAGCTGCTGGCCGGTGGGTGTGTTGACTTCCCTAAATTCTAGGAGCCATTCTCTGGAGAAACCACCCACACTCCAGGGGCACCAGGAGGCTGGTGCTGGGGAAGCTGCACTTGCTGCAGGAGTCAGTCGTTTGGAAGAAGAGAGCAGGCTTTTCTTGGGACTTCTTGTCTGTGCTCATTGGTATTTCCCACTATCCATCCACCATACACAGGAGGCAAAAAGAAAACGGAGGGAACTCCCCACCATGCTGTTCTTCAAGTCCTGGTGTCCTAGTCCGTCTTGCTTCTTCTCTCCTCTTTTCAGTCTCTTATGCTTGTTTGATACCTAATATCTAGGGCTTCTAGCTGTACTTAGCAGGAAGAGTAGGGAGGGATGTGTCTACTCCATTTTCCTGGAACCAAAAGTCTACCTTTGCATTTAAAATTATTTTTCTTTTCTCTAACCAGTACTTATCTGTCCATTAAATTAGTGTATTGGGACACTATTCTCTGTTTTGTAAAAAAAAAATATTTTTCTTCTGGCACCTACGTTAGTTTTTTCCATCTTCTTTTTCTACTTTCTTTTTTTTTCTTCTTTCCATTTCTTCACTTCCTCTTCTCTATCTCCAGGCTCCCTGTCCTTCCCTCCTCCCTTCTCCTTTCCTGCCACAGAGTAATTCAGAACCTATTGTATGAAGAAGGAATTCAACAACAGTTTATTCATGGCTATATTTTCCAATGAGATCACCATCATGTTTATGTTGCCTCTGAAATATGAAAGTGACAAATGCATTTTGTAGCTTCAAAACATAATTTGCCTAAACAATTAAAGTTTTGGCAAAAAAACACGAAGAGTTTTCATCATCAGAAATAATTTTATTATTTATTTTAAAGCAATTCAATGTAACCAGTAGCAAAATGGTACATAGACAATAAACAGAACCAATTCCCATAGGGTTACAAGGACTAGTATTGACTTGATGTTTTATTTTCATGTGCAAGTGTAAGTATTTTAAAAAGGCAACAGTTTGTTAAAAGGCTTTCATAAGCATGTTTTTATTCTTTAAGTAACAGAAAGACTAATAAACTATCATTATTATAGCAAGCTGATATGAATTGTGTCAAATATTAAATTTGGACTAATGTTCATAATCAAAAATAATTATTGTAAAATTTATGAAACAAAATTTTCAGTTTTACAGGAAATATCCTCATGTCCTAGCTTAAAAGCCTAGTCTTGCCACCTGTCATAATGCAAAAATACTAAACTTGTGGGGACATCTTGTGGGGAAACAGAAGATTTGTAATATCTTACATTTATTCCTGAAAATAACTGTAATGGAGTAAAGAAATGGCAACTCAAAGAAACATACTTGACTATTGATGTGCAAATATGAAACATGTTCATTAAATTCATTATTGTTCTCCATTACATATATCAGTTCAATTCTGCCTTTAGTTTGAATAATTTACATGTATGTGTTTGTCAAATATATTTCACCTGTGTTTATAACATATACATGTATATATGCACACAATCTTTGTTTTAAGGTATGCTTCCAATTTTAAGTAACATGTTATAAATTCTGCTTCCCTGTCTGGTTAAAGAAAATTAAAAATAGGCTCTCACTGTTTTAGGGGAAATTCTTGGTGTTCTTGTCATTCCGAAATGAGAGTAATGTAAAATACTAAAAAACAACAACAACAAATAGGCATTTCATATTCTCTAAGCCAAATTATACAATGGCTATAATCTATAATTTCACATTTTATGGTTTATATTTTTATTTCCACAGAATTATTTGGGGGAACGTTAGGCTTTCTTTATCCATGTTTCTTTAGTCCTTCTATTTTCCTTTCAATTTATCTGCTTCCTTATGAAAAGAAAAGATAAAATGTCTCTTTGTAGTCTTATATGTCTTATTTTCTGTTGAATTAAAATTCAATGTCAAGTTCAGAAATAAAAACAAATACAAAATTAGAAGAAAAATATCTTTTTAAGTTTACCAATGTCTCCCTCATGGGAATACCTTAACACATTCCAACTACCTGGCAAACCATTCTCTTGTGCTTTACAGTCTGTTTCTGAAGTGGAATAAATCAATACAGATAAAACCATTGGTGTCACCAAGGGTCAATTTATATTTAATTTGAAACTGTCAAATTCTGCATGATTTATGTCAAATTTAAACAGTAAAAGCAACTTGTCTTTATTATATGCTTTTTTTCCTCACAATGTTAAAACATAGTTCTTATAGATGATTTTTCAAAATTAAATCAAACTTTTTAAAATATCATTTTTTTGTGGATGATTATTTCAATACTAAAGGCATAAAGGAGGACTTTTCATATTTTGAAATGTCTTTGTATTTCATAAAAAGTATAATTTTGCTTCTTTGAATTTTAAAGTATCTTTCTAATGAAATATACTGTATAGATACATGAAAAATATTAAAGCTCAAGAGTCTATTGAAAAATCATTACTGCATATTTCAGCTAATGATCCAATACTTGGATTAAATTTAAGTCAATGAATGTGTTTTAAGTACTGTCTCTGTTAGGCGTTCTTTTAGGAGAACAATAAATATTTGCTTTTTAATACACTTTTCTTGGCATACAAGGTGTGTCAGACATAAAATTAGTGAAAGTTCAGGTCCTTGATATTTCTTTTTGTTTGTTTTGGTTTCTTCAGTGTAATCAAACATGCTATGAACATCTGAAACTCTAAAACGAATATGATAGAGTTTCATAAGAGAAGGCAACAAAAAAGGTTAAAATGACTTAAGGATTTATATTCTAAAGCAAACTATGATTCTTACACAAAAGTCAGCCACACAAGTTTGTTTGTTAATCTCTGTGCAGAGAAGACTAGACATTTATGATGAGCTCCATTTTATAAAACAGCCACTTTAAAGAATTGAATATGACATTTAGTATTTAAGAGGGGCAACAATCATCTACGTCCATTATGATGCACCAAATACAGTTGGATTTTCAGTTTAATTTCATAAAACTTTAACACATTTTAAAATTGGCTTCATACAGTTTGGATTATTGTCAAACAATTAAATATCAGATTTAAATTTTTGTGTTTTGATTTGGGTTTTCAAAATCATTCCATTGATGTCTTTATATATCAATAGGTGTACCAATAAGCAGTACTTTAAATTTCAAAATAATCTACACTTCTAAGAGAATAGATTTTTTAAAATATGAGAGAATTGAATATACTCCAATCTAGTTTATTACATGCCAGCAACATTTTTTTTTTTCTCTAAGATTTAGAGTTGTTCCAAGCAAGATCGTTGTAGGGAAAAAAAAAAAAGAGTTTCTTATTTTCTTTTTATCAAAGCTGAGTTTCTTCCCGAGAGTCTTGAGTGGTGGCGTTACAGATGCTGTTTTTCCGACTGGGTTCACTGTTTGGAAGGTATGCCAGTGGATCTGGTCGGATTAAGTATCTAATAAAAGAAAACAAAGCAAACAACTGTAATAATATATAAAGGCAAAACTAATCCACACTAACACTTCAGAATGCTACTTCAAATTTATCTGCTCAGCTTTTATGTTATCTAAACTGTGTCTCTATATATAGCATTGGTAGGAAAACTCACTGTTTAGTTGGCCCATAGAATTTTGCAGGGCTTGTATTATTTCTATACCTAAGAAGATTATGATGATGAATGCTGCTGACTTAAGTATCATTATCTTTCAGTTATGACCCATTTCACCACTTTCTTCTTATCAAAGGTTTATGTTTTATTTTAGTATTTTGTTGATGTATTATCCCCTACTTTGGCTATTTTTCTATCAAGGAGACGCAATTCCTAGGCATGATTCTTTTATTACTTAACTCCTCTTAGTCTTATTTTTATCATTCATAAATAAATTTGATATAAATAATTTCTATAGTCTTTTTAATTGAAATAGTCTATGATTCTATAAAATTAATGATTTAGTAAATGTTATGGAGAACATTATGTGTAGATAATATTTTATCTGGAAATTTATTAGTCTAACATTTAGATTATGCTATAGTAAGCAATTATGCAAAAGAACAAAAAATAGTTCTTAATTCATTCTACTAGTAAACAGGAAAATGTTCTTCTGCCAAACTCACACATTTCAATAATGTTAGAATTTGTTTTAAGAGAGATGTTTTACTTCAGACTGTCAAATGATATGAGCTTCCACTTCTTGAGTGCCTCTAGAATACTGAGCTAGGATCTGGAAATATAAAAAGTCACAAACCCTGGCCCCTGTCCTGCAGAACATTATTCGAGTTTCATTTATGAAGCAGATCTAAAGAAGCAGCAGAAATTCCAAACATCATGGAAAGAGAAAAAGAACAGAGAGAATTAGGGAACACTTTATTGGAGAGGTCGGCTCTAGGGGCTCCCAGGCTGGAGCGGAGGGGAGCAGAGAGGCAATCCCAGACTTGGACAGTAGGGGGTACAGGGGAGGGATGTTCCTGATGTGTGTAGAAAACGTTTGACTTTAGAAGACTGGTTAGACCAGAAAATAGCGGTAGGTAAACTCAGGAAGAAGAGTAGAAAACAGCTAATGAAGGACTTGAAGCTTCAGGATAAGTAGTTTCAATTTCTGTTCCAAAAGCAGTGGGGAGGTACTGAGGGTTTGTGGGGGGAAGGAAAGTAACTATACGTAATGCAGCATTCCAAGCAAGTCTTGTTTCAGGTTCAAATGAAATTAGTATTTCATAGTTTTATAATAATTTCAGTACGGGAAAAAATGAACAGAGAAACTAATTTAAAAGTAAGAACTCTAATGAAGATTGTGCTTTTCCTCTGGAAAACTAAAGGAAAACTATTCATAAAATAGGTCCCTTAATGAAAATGAGAAAAGGTAGTTTAAAGCTCTGCAGTTTATTTTCTTCCATCAAATAGAAGTTGAGATTAGTGTCCTTGGATCTATTAACTGGATTTTGTTATCTATGCACTCTGCTTTATAATTATTTTAAATATCAATAGCATTGTAGATCGATGAAGAAAACTAATAGTGCCCATTAAGCTTTTTAACGCCATATCATCTAGTGATTTATTGTTCTTTGAATCAAATTAATGCTTCCCCTTCATTGAAAATGAACTTCTGAAAGTGATTTTTTAGAAAAATATAGAAGGTGTGAGTATAATCCATTATCCCCTAAAAACATTGGTGTAGCTGCAAAAGTTTCTTTCCCTATTATTATCACTACTAAACCTATGAGTCTATAAAATAAATTTCTTAAATGTGTTTTTATGTACTACTGGTCACAGTAGGCATTCTTTTCATGATATTTGTCATTGCTCCAGTTATACTAAAATTTAATTATTCCAATGCCACCAATACAGATCATTGCAAAAAAGGTCTTTTATAGCAGTCAAACAGATGTTTTAGCCTAAAAGTAATAAAAAATACTAGTATCCAAAAGGCAGAAAATGTCATGTTTATTTTACCTGTATACCTTCCAACATACATATCTTATTTGTAAGTTTAAAAGTTCGGGGAATTATTTCAAATTATAAGTATCTGTTTGATGGAAGGACATGTTCATAGACTCAAAAGGTTAACAATATCTTCCCATTCTATCAAAAATAATCATGGTAAATAATTATATTAGGCTCAAGAAACTTAGAATTTATTATAGAATACGAATAAGGTAAGCATAGCTTTTAAAAAACTCTATATAGTTAACACAGTTAAAATTAATTTGAAAAAGAGGCCTGAGAAGGTTGGACTTACACGGGCAGATTGGAGAATTAACAAAAATTGCCTGATTTTATGAGTTTAAAGGAAAGAAGACATGTATAAATATGGACACAAGAAAAAAAGAGCAGTTTTGTTTTATTATAGTAATATAATAAGTGAAGTCTCCAGAATGGGCAGTTGAAAGCCAGGTGCGTCATAAATAAGATATTTTCATCTAACTTGAAGTCCTCTGTAAATTCAGCATCACCCCTGGATGTAATTTTTGACAGCTGCCTTAAGAACTCTAGCAGCTGAAATTACCTTTCTGATCCCCCAAAGCTCCTATATTCTAACCAGTATCATCAGATGGCAAAATAAAGCATTATTATACTTGCTAGCTGTATCTTAGGTGCGTTGTAAAAATCTTTTCAAGCTGATTTTGGGTCAAAGTCACCCCTGCTGATGTATTTTCCGAAGAAGTTTGTGAAACACATTCATGTCTCTGCACTAAAACTGAATGCTAGTCAACAATCCAATATTCATTCTTCTACTTTTTCTAATTTATGTATCTCGTCTTTGGAAAAGTCATTCTCTTTTTAGTTTTATTCATCTAGAAGATGAAAAATAAATGTTTTCTATATAGAACTAGCTCCTCTTTAAAGTTCAAGAACTCTATATGTTTTCTAGTCATTTCCACTGAGCACATTGAACAATGTAACTAAACTCCAGCCCATCATCTCTCTTTCCTCCCCAGCCAACAACTTTTTCCTGCTTAAAAAATTGCCTCCCTATTCTGACTTGTTTCAGTGAACCAGCATTTTTTTTTTTGCAATCACATAGATTTGAAATCTTAAAGCCATGTTAGACTCCTTCTTTTCCATTTCCCACACCAATGAACAAGTCTCACTCTGCCTTCAAAAATGTATCTACATAGGAGCTTGCCTTTACAATCCATTATCCTGATGCCATGACAGATTCTTATCTCCCTCACACCTGCATAACCGCTTTTTAGCTGGTTTCTCTCTTTAAAGGCTTACTTCAACCCTAATCCATCCTGCCAATCAACTCTATTGCTTCTTGCAGAGCTCTTAAAAAAAAAATAAATTGTACTCTTTCCATCCAGCCAAAATCGCCCACAAAACTGGCAACATATAAAAGTAGGCTTCTATCTAATTCTTGGCATATTACTAGCTTTAGTTCTAAACCACTTGCATGGAAACATTTTATACTATGCATCACAGAACGTTCGCACTCCTCCTAGGCTCTGACCTAATTACAAATATTCCTGACTATAGATACAAGCACATCCTGTGGACCTAACACCCACAAAGACTTGCGGATCTTTCGCATTTATTTTATGTCACTAATACGATCTGGAGTTGGCTACTGGGGCAAGCAGCTCTTGATCTGGCTCAGCCTCAGGACCATGGACTTAGGGCAGATTCTTATTAAGAATTTCTCTTCTAGGAATATACCAATTGCCAAAATGTCTTTTGCAAAATATTGCTACTTTCTTGCTCATGTATCTAAGTGCTATCCATTGCCTGTAAGGTTGAGTTTAAATTCCCTATTTTGTCATCTAAAGGTCCTTCCAAAGTCAGGTTTAATATGTTTCCAATATTATGTTTAACTAATTAATAGCAGAAATGCTAATAGTACAAACCTTTTATTCTGGTCAAACCGGACTATGTAGTGTTGCCAACTGGAGCACGTTATGCATCCCCACGTGGTGCACTTTCTCAAGCCATTTCCCTGTTCTGGAACATCCTTTGCTCTCCACCTACACAAATCCTATCTACCCTCCAGAGTCTAGTTCAAACCTTATATCCTTTGTAATCACTGTAACTCACAATAACGCCTTCCTCCTTGAATTTGGAAAAACACTGTCTCACTCAACTGACGTTTACTTCATTAGTGACAAAGTCATATTATATTGCTATTAAATTTTTATGCTTAAATTGTAGTTTTGTTAATTAGAATGTAAGCACTTTGAAATCAGAAGAAATGTCCTTATTCTTCTCTGTATCATACTTTCAAGGCAACATTGGTACAACTGTACATGCACAGTACATAGTTTTTGACAAAGCAAATTACTACCTTTTCCTAGTAAGTGTTTTGACCTGTTTCATTTTGGCTTTTAGGAACATTAAGGTATTTAGAACTAGAGAGTATGGTATATTTCAGGTTTTCCTTTGGGCTGTCTTCTTCTTATTTCACATATTTGCTTTCATTTCCCCAAATACATATTAGCTCACAGAATACAGAATTTATGCTGCTATTTCCTTGTTTTATACCTCTGCGATCCTACAATGCTTTTTTATAGTATTACACACAGGAATATATATAAAATGCATTTATTTATTGAACACAAACATTAGAATTGGACTTTCTAAGCATTTACATTGTAAGAAAAATAAGGAGCTATAATGGTGGAAGTAAAAATATAAAAATAAATAAATTCGTGGTTTTCTAAAAATAAATGCCTCATGTGAGACATGGGTCAACTTACACAACATCGTTCAGCTCCAGTCTGGTATCTGGAGATGGATTAATCAGGATGTAGGAGAGGGTACTTTGATGATCATTCATTTCATCTAGAACATAAATAAAAGCCAAGTTTGTTATACTGCTTACAGAAAATTATAGGAATTATTGTAGAGCGTCTTAACTTCAAACCATATAACTGTCAACAAGAACTTACTATAGTTTTGCCCACAATACAATTGTGTACATAACTTTGACTATTTTCAAATTGCTGTCATTGGAAATATCTGACAGGTACTCATTTTTTGTTACAATAAATGGTAAAAATAAAGTATCTACTTCTGTTCAGAACAGCCACAGTTATATTCTACCCTTTTTGTGTGTGTGTGTGAGGAAGATCAGCCCTGAGCTAACATCTGATGCCAATCCTCTTCTTTTTGCTGAGGAAGATTGGCCCTGGGCTAACATCTGTGCCCATCTCCCTCTACTTTATATGGGACGCCACCACAGCATGGCTTGACAAGCAGTGTGGGCAAGCAGCAACACAAAAGGTTGAAGGCCCTAAATATGTTTGACTTCATTACATGATGTATCTAATATAAGCCATCTTAATGTTTTTGCAGAATGTAAAGAATCACATGGAATAGAATTTAACTGTCAGTTTTAAGAGAAGTATACTACTGAATCATTTCTTTTTCCTCTAAAATAATATATATTTTTAAAATAAAAAGCTGTGCCCTTTTAATTTTATGAATTCACCCTGAAGACATCATCAGGCTTCAAGTTTGAAGAGCTAACTTGACATTACATAAGACACCGAAAAAGAAAACAGCTTTAGGATCTCCAATTTTAGCTGCCAAGGCTATGATAAGACATAAATGTAAAGCCATGTGGACGCACACTTCAATAAACATTAACCCTCCCAAGAGTAAAGTCTTCAGGCTGTGAGGGAACTGTTTAAAATCCTGCTCTGGAGCTATAGCATCCTTCTGGCCACCTCAGTTGCAGACAAGTTTGGATCCTGAGAGAAGTACCAAATTTTGCAGTTTGACCCAAAAATCTAAGAATACATTTCATACCAAAAGAGATACATTGATATTCAAATAACTGCATAAAATTAAAGTAAAGGTCTTTTTCAGGATAACATAGATGAATAATTTACTGCACTGGAAAATACATATTCTTTTCATAAAATAATGTCTACCATTGTGTTCATCTAACTAGAAACCTGTCACTTGAATGGGAACGACTTAATATTTTCAGTTATGATATTGCAAGTTGATATGCAGATATGTGCCCTATTTTTAAAGTCTATAAATGAAAATCCTTATCATAAAGGCAGATAAACTGCAGTATTGAACCCACAAAAATTTTGCCAGTAAAACCATTATAATCATAAAATCATCAAATTAATATTCAAATAAAGCAATATATTTGGGTGCATATATCTCTGGGGTAGATACCAGGAATTGCATCCTGCTATAAGGATACGGTTGCCAGGCAAAATAGAGAATTCTCAGTGAAAATCTTTTATTTTACTATTATTATTTTTTTTTTGTGAGGAAGATCAGCCCTGAGCTAACATCTGCCAATCCTCCTCTTTTTGTTGAGGTAGACTGGCCCGGGGCTAACATCCATGCCCATCTTCTTCTACTTTATATGGGACGCCGCCACAGCATGGCTTGCCAAGCGATGCATCGGTGCGCGCCTGGGATCCAAACCGGCGAACCCGGGGCCGCCACAGCGGAGTGTGCGCACCTGACAGCTTGTGCCACCGGGCCGGCCCTCCAGTGAAAATCTTAATTTCAGATAATTTTTTAACATAAATATGCCCCGTATATTGCCATGTGACATACTTATACTAAAAAATGATTTGTTGTTTTTCTGCAATTCAAATTGAACTGGGAATCCTATATTTTTATTTGCTAAATCGGTCAATCATACCTAGGGGTAGCTGACTAATTCAACTGGCTAGAGATTGGAATCCCAATGAGTATATAATGATGAGCTCACTCCAGACAAGGTACAATTCCAACTCAAAGCACATTGTATTGGCAGTAGATTACCAGGATCATCTTTCTTTACAAAAAGAAATTTTTATTTATTTATGCTTCCTGAGAAATTTTCCCCTTGTGTGAATTTCCACAACGGCTGGGCAAAGGAACAGAGATTGATAGCACATTCTGGAGACTAAAGCATAATACTCTAAACTGTAATAGGTCTACTAGAAAATCTCCATCTCCTTTGGCTAGGTAGAAGTCAATTTCTTATATAAACAGTGGCATTTAGAAGTTTCTTATATAAACAGTAAACATTGTTGAACAGTGGCATTAGAAGGAAAACAATTTTAACAAATAACTTCTCAGCCAATAGCAATACTCAACCTTTCTCCTTGATTATTAACATGATGCTGTACTTGTTTTTGGTTCTGGGATCAAGTCAAAATCTATTGGTGACTTAGTTTGCCTGTTACAAATGTAAACACTATCTAGATAACTGAGCACTTTATAGCAGTAGATATAACTTTTTTGTCAATATTATTTTCTGCTCGGGTAGCCTGTTTTATTTATCATTCTGAAGATTTTAATGTTTTCATGGACTCCAAGAATGGCAGCAAATGTTTTGCTAATGTGCTCAACTCAATGATCCCATATAGTTTCTCTTGAGAGATGGGTAACATCACAGAGTTCATCACTCCTGGTTTCTTTCCTCACCCACCCCTCACTGACTTCTCCTGAGTGTTAGGTTAAAAGAAGTGAAAAGAAGTTGCCGAGTTCAAAGCCATTCTCTCTTTCTCTTTCATGTCTGCCTTGCTGTAGAGTTAATTCTGGTCTGCTTGCTCTCTGCCATGCTGCTTTGTTGGGAAGTTCTGTGGTTCACCCTCTTTCTCTTTGTGACTTTGTGTTTAAGAATTAGGAAGTGAGGTTTGAAAAGCCCATTATGGTCACACATCAAAACAACGTTCAACAATCTAGTTTTATCAGCCATAAGTCTGGTATTGTTATCTCTATGGGTTATTCCCTATGTTTAGTTTTTAGTTGTTTCTGTATTCTGGAGGGGAATATGTGGTAAGTTTCCCGGATCTTTAATATCCTACCATAATCATCGTCATTGGTGGTGGCAAAGACACAAGTGGATTAAATAAGACTCTTTAACAAAAATATAGTAACATGTGTAGTGAATAAAATAAATTTTCTTTGAAAAATTTGGCTCATGAATCAGAATCGAGATTCTATTTCCTATCCACCAAAAATATTTACTAAGGAAATCTGTTTTGAGGATATTCACTGTGTTTCTGATAAGTAATCTTTGACCTTGGCATAATAAAAAGTTTAAATTGTTGTACTGAAATTGTTGCATCATTGACATAATTATCTTAATGAAACTATTCTCATGAAAAATTGAAATAAATGTACTAGAATATTGAAAATGTTAAAAGAAATTCTATAGAGTCAAATTCAACAATTACTAGTAGTATTTACCAAGAAACTTATTTTGCTACATTAATTGGTGTATACAATTATTCAATCAAAATCTTCATGTAGCAAATATTCTGCCTAGAATGTTTCATGTAAAATAGATCATATTAGAAAGGAAATAGAATTATACTCCTATTATTTTTACAAAATAATCAAGTGACTCCCATTCCACACATATAAACGTCATTTTTTTGGTTTGTTTTGATTTTTAAAATTTTCCTGTTGAAATATTTTAAGAGCAGTTCTAAAAGAGGAGAATAAAATTTGATAAGAAAGAAGTTTAAATCTTACATATATTTGTATAGTTTCATTAAATAATAGTTTCAAAAACACATATCCATTATGTGTTGTGTAATCAGAGAAACATTTCAAATAATACAAAGAGTATCATTGAGAAGCTCAGTTAAGAACAAAGGCTCTGAAACCAGAGTACCTGAATTGAAATCCTGGCTTTCCCAATTACTCACGCTGAGACCTTAGGCAAATTACTTAATTTCATTTCATCTCTCTGTGCTCAGTTTCCTCACCTGTAAAATGGGGGTAACAATAGTGCTATCTAATAGATTATTGTTAGAAATAAATTATAAATGAATAACAAATACAATTTAAAATTAATATATTCATATAAATATATAGTTCCTAGAATCATTACCTGATTCATATCAAGTGCTATATAAAGATATCCTATCGTTATTGTAGCAGGACAAGTCAGTCTATAAGTTGTATATAATAATTGTGTACATATTGTGATATAAAGGTGTTGGCATGCAAAGATAAGGAAGAAAAGTATTCAAAGAGAACAGCAAATGAGAAAGGCTGAGATGGTTGAATTTTAGTTGCAGAAAGCAGACCCTTGGGGATGGGCTAAAGTGAGCAAGGAGGAAATTAACTGTTGAAAAGGCAAGCTAGGACAGATCCTGTAGGGCTTTATAGACCTTGATCAGAAGTTTGAATTCTATTATAAAAGCAAGGGGAAGCCACTGAAAAGTTGTAAGGGTGGGAGATTTGGTGGCATGATCTTATTTCCTGTTAAATATATCACCTTGGCCGCTCCATGGGAAATGAACTTTGGGGGCTCAAATTGGACTCAGGAATAGTAGATGAACAGTACAGAAGCCCAGGTGAGAGACGATGGTGGCTTGGTAGCAACGGAAATGGAGGAACTTTGGAAGAAGGGAGGGAAAGATAGAGCGCTTGAAAGAGAGAGAGAGAGAGAGAAAGAGAGGAGGAGAGAGAGAAAGACAGGGTGGGGGGGAGAGGGAGGGAGGGAAGGAGAGATAGAGATTGTTTTAAGATGGGAGACACCACAATATATTTGAATGCTGATGAAAAAAAGATAGTAAAAAGGAAGAAATCAGTGCTGTAGCAGAGTGAGGGCACACTTTTCTTCAATCACTACAAGAATATTTTATCAGAGAAAATACTCTCAGTTGCACAGTGTTTATTTCTCCTACATAGTCCGATAATCCAAATAATCAGCCAGATAACCCACTGAGGATTACATTTTCCCTCACCTGAACCTCTGTACACATTATGTATTATCTACTTGTAAAACTGCCAAGTTCATAGTACTGACCTAATCTGCTCATGTATTCCAGTTTAGTACCAGACTATGTTTATGAGTACAACTATTTGGTCCATTTTACTGAACTTACCAGTCTATTTTAGGAGAAAAAAATGGTGGTTGCAGATAAGGATAAAAGAATAATTCTATGTAATCACCTCTATTTAAAATGATTTTCATTACCTTCCAATAATTTAGAACTATTTTTATGATACACAAGATAAAAATCAAGAAGTGTACTCTCTTAACCTCCCTTCATATAAACATTCAGAAATCAAGATTAGATGAAACAATTAGCAGAACAAGAAGCACGATATAAGGCGAAGCTTCAGAAATTGCTCAGTTTCAACTCTGCCGTGAGCCCCTCCATCCTTTACTAGCTTCATACACAAAACTAGTTACTTTAGATTCAATTTTCCCTTTAAAATGGATTATTCAATATTCAATCTTTTAAAATCTGTATTACTACCTTTTATAAATACGAAAGGACCAAAACCACTTGCTTTTTTTTTAATGTGATAGAGAATTTTTTAAAAAAAGTGAACTATGTGTCTAAAAACATATTTTCTCTTCCATGGTGTGAAGTTTAGTTTAGTTTTGTTTTGTTAAAATGCTTTCCTCCACTGCTTCACCGCCCCTTACCAAGGATTGACGTACAGAACTATTGCATGTCCCTGGGGAATGGAAGCTCCTCGAAAAATGCTAGTTTCTTTCAAAATACTATAATGACAGCTATTTTATATTAAATGATGTGGGCCAAAACTATACAGATTGCCTGCAAAGTAAGCAATGTAGGTACGGTTATTTTTAAATAGAACACTGATTACATTTTCAAGTAATGGGTTCAATATGTTTTCAGGTGAAATACTTCTAAATTTAAAACTATGACTCTAGTTGATAATCTGAAAAAGTAAAATCAATATACTACAGAAAGTCTAAAATATTTTGGAAAGACCAAATTTATTATTATTATTTTCATTTTAACAATTGAACCCACTGCTTTAAATTTATAAGTACTTTACCTGAAATAGCACCGGAGGTTGGAAAAAAGATATATTGAACATATTATTTGAAGAATTTGAACATAAGTATATAGCATGTTTTCCAATTTTGCTGCTATCCTGTAGTACTTCCATATGACTTACAGGAGGCATTTTTTTTTTTTTTTGGTGAGGAAGATCAGCCCTGAGCTAACATCCATGCCAATCCTCCTCTTTTTGCTGAAGAAGATTGGCCCTGAGCTAACATCTGTCCCCATCTTCCTCTACCTTATATGGGACGCTGCCACAACATGGCCTGACAAGCGGTGTGTCGGTATGCATCCAGGATCTGAACCTGGGCCACCAGCAGCAGAGCGCGTGCACTTAACCACTACACCATGGGGCCGGCCCCCAAGGAGGCATTTTTATAATTAGTTGATAATCATAATTTATCATATGATATTCATTATTTTGTTCTTCTATTTACTAATGTTAACTGGGCATGATTAGAGTCATAAACAAATTTAAATCTGGGGATGCAGCAATAAACAAGATAGGCATTTTAGCAATTTTCTTGAGAGGCAGTACACTATGTAATACAATCTTCAGAATAGGAGTCAGGCATCTTTAGTTACAAGTTTACCTATTGCTATAAGTTAACTGTAAACTCCCTTTATTATTTTAAGCATATCACTTAAGTTCTCTTAAAATAATCATCATTGTTCTGTTTATCTCATAGACTTGTAAAACAAAATAAGAAATTCACTAATTCCAAATGCACATTCAAAGAGTTTTGACGAATGCATACAGTAATGCAACCTCTACAATAACCATGATATAGAATACTTCTATAATGCCAAAAAGTTCCCTCCTGCCCTTTTGCAGTCACTTCTCTCCTGTCACCCCCATTCCTTAGGAATCACTGATTTCTAGGAACAATCACTTTTATAAGAGTCATACAGTGTGTTTCTGTGTGGCTTTTTTCCTCTTTGCATAGTTTTTGTCAGGCATCCATGTTATTGCATGGATCTACTTTGATATTAATATAGCCACTCCAGTTTTCTTTGGATTTGTGATTGCATTAAATATAATTTTATGCTTTTACTTTTAACCGATTTGTTTCTTTAAATTTTAAGTGGGTATTTTTCAGACAATATAGAGTTGGCGCTTGCTTCTTTTAATCCCATCTGATGACTTTTGCCTTTTAACTGAAGTTTAATCCATTTATATTTAAAATAAATATCAATACAGTTGGGTTTAAACCTACCATCTTCTTAGTTGTGTTTCGCTTGTCCCATGGGTTCTTTGCTCCTCTTTTCTTCTTTCTCTGCCTTCTTTGGACTCATTGAAGTTTTAAACATTTCTTGCTATAATCATTCCATTTTATTTGCACTATTGATCTTTAGTTATATCTTTTTGATTTAGTTGTTTCGCAGTTTCTCTAGGTCATGGGTTGGCAAATGTTTTTTCCATAAAGGGCCAGACACTAAGTATTTCAGTCTTTTGAGGCCATATGATCTCCATTGTACTTAAACTTGTGTGTACACTGTAAAGTGAAGCAGCCACAGACAGTTCATAAACAAGCAAGGATGGTTGCAATTTTCACAAAAATGCTGTAGTTTGGTTTGCTGAGGTTTGCTTTTCCCTGCCCTAGGGCTTACAACATACAGCTTTAACTCATCAGTAGCTACTCTTAAATAATATACCACTTCACATGTAGTGTAACAGCCTCACTATTTTATTTCCATTTCTCTTTTCCTATTGAGTTATTGCCATACATTTTCGCTTCTATATATGCTATAAACCTCACAATGTTGGTTATAATCAGTAAATTATCTTTGAACAAAATTAAAAAAATAGAAACGTATCTTTTATATTTACCCATATTACCATTTTTTTTTTTTGTTTAGATCTAAAATTCTACATGGCATCATTTTCCTTCTGTCTTAAGAAATTCTTTTAACATTTTTTCATAGTTCAGAGCTGTTGTTAACAAAGTCTCTCAGCTTTTGTTTGTCTAAAACTTTCTTTATTTGCTTTCATTTTAGAAATATATTTTTACTGCGTATAGAGTTTTAGATAAATTATTATTTTTTTCAGAGCCCTAAAGATGTTTCTCCATTACGTTTTGGTTTGCAAAGTTTTTGATAAGAAGTGTGCTGTCATCCTTATATTTTTCCTCATTCATGAAGTGTCCTTTTTCTCTGGCTCCTTTTGAGGTGTTTTATCATTGGCTTTTAGCAATCTTGTATATTGTGTCTTGGCATTATTTTATTTGTTATAATTATATTGCTTGAGTTTCACCAAGCTTCTTAGATCTTGAATAGAGTTCCCATCAAATTTGGAAAAAAATTGGTCGTTATTTCTTCAAATGTCCATTCTCTTCTCTCCTTCCAAGACTCCAATTACGATTACTTTAAATTGTCCTTCCAGTAACTAACACTCTTTGTTTTTTTGATTTTTTTTTCTCTCTATTCTGCATTTTGGATAGTCTACTGCATTGGCTTTAGGTTCATTAATATCTTCTTCTGCAATAGTTATTTTGATGTTAATCCTATCCAATATACTTTTCATTTTGAATACTGCATTGTGAATTCTAACCTCCGAGAGATTCAGTATGTTTTTTTTTATATCTTCAGTTTCTTTCCTTATTAAGCTCTTGTTTTCCTCTACCCATCTTGAGCAAATAGACTATATGGTAATAACTACTTTAATATTTGTGTTTTCTGGATCTATTTCTATTGATTGATTTTTCTACTGGTACAGGTCGTATTTTCTCATTTTGGGTCCACATGCTTGACTTCTAGCCTGTAAAAGGCTTACCTCATTTGTTTCCCTTTTCTCAGGGAACAAAGTTATATGTTTTCTTATATCCATTGTCTACACACTACTGATTTCTATTTTTTCTAGTTATTTAAACTAAGAGCATAAACAGTTGTCAGAATTGGAAGTTTCTTCTTGTTTTAATCCATTTAGAAAGCTCATTCTTTGCTATCTCATTCTCTCAATTTCTACTCAACCCATAATAAAATGTTGAAAGTAAAAAGTTCACTCAACCAATTAACTTTTTTTCTCAATGACAAAAAATATTTTTATTTTATTCAAATTGGCCACATTTTTCTTACACATATGCCAAAATACAGCATTTGAATTTCCAACTGTAAAGATAAAATATATGTATATTTAAGTGCAATTAAGTTAACTATGGCGTTAAATTATGTAGAAATATTGATATCATTGAAAAATTAGTGTCCTGGGAAGGATCTGATACAACTCCATGAAACAACACTTTACAGTTTTAATTTAGGGAGATATGGAAAATTTATTGCCCAGATATTTTCATTTACTATAAATCATTATCAGCTCAGCAATTACCCCCTTTGAAAGCTTAATTACTTTATTTATTAAGAAAAGCATTGAGTTTTTTTTTCTATTAACATTCTATATACAGAATGAGATCAACATGAAACAAATCCATGTGTGTATCCTGTTTCTGACTGCCTCCTTGTGAGAAAGGATCGGTTCTGAAAATATAGAATGATATAAAATTATCCATTTTCTAGGAATCTATACTAGGAGTATATTGATTGTATATCAATATTATTGTATTCATTTATATTGAGAAAAGGTAAATAATATATTTCAAAAAAGCAATAAAAATTCAGTGTCAATTTCTTTCGAAATAACAAATTGTTGATCAAGTCACTACAGTGATCTCAAATACTTATATTATTCCTCCTAAGTACTAAAAATTGCAAAACATTCTAGAAGAAATATCTAGCTATGGTGCCTTTTCCGTTTATGGTAATTTGTTTTAGAATACATTTGTGAATAATTTTGTGATAGAAAAAGATACCTGACATTGATTAAGATTTGGGGGAATTTTTAATTAAAAACTTAAATGAAAATGATCAATGATTTATAAAAGAGTCTGAAATAGAAGCCGATGGTGTTACTATTACTACTACTATTACTACTATACTGCTACTACTACTACTATTACTGCTATTACTATTGCTATTAATACTACTACTGCTGCTACTGCTACTGCTACCACCACCACCACCACCACCACCATATCTATTATAGGTTTGGGATAAGAAAGGAATAACAATCCTTTCTTGTTAATTTTGCTTATTTCTTTCCCATAAGAAAGGGAATGACTAAGAATTAAATCAGTATGTTAGCTATAAAAACAGTTCTTGGTTGATCTATCCATTATCTCAGGCAAATTGTAAATTTACAAAGAAACTAAGGCTTTCTGATGGATGTAATGAAAGCCAGCATCTCACTGATAGTTAGCTCTTAGTCACTTAAAAGGATTCCTTTTTTTCCTCCTTGGTGTTTCATATTTTACTAACAGTATGAAACTTACAAAAATCCATGTCAAAATTGGTTGGCACCCATAGCAGCCATCACATCATGAAGACTTGCTTGCCAATTTACACTATTAAAAATGTATGTCATTCTATGGGCTAAACATTAAGAATGTGTCAACAGAAAGAATAATTTTTAGTGACTGTGAGAGCCATTCTAAATAGATTGTTGAAGAATAATGCCCATTATTAACATAAGAACAATAATTATTCATATTTGCAATGTAGTTTATAATTAAAAAATCTTTTTTTCACAAAAATTCTGTTATTTCATATCACACCCCTTAGGGAGGACTTTAATTATACTTATTTAATGGTCAAAGAACATGAAGTTCAGAGAGACAATGACTTGCCCCATAACACATAGCTTGTTAGTAGTATGTAATGCTATGAACTTTGACGTGACTAAGTTTTTAAGATTATATTGAAGAAATTTCCCAAAAAATTTCAATGAAAAGCCCACAGAATTTGTAGATTGCCACTTTGGCTATTTTTCCAAAACATACAGGTCCTCAAATTCCATCTCCCAAACCCATGGGGCCAGATGTGTTCCAGAACTGAATTTTTTAGCTTTAGAAAGCAATATTGGGCATATAATGTACATTATGTAATATCCTCAGCAGGATCTGTAGCAGCAGACAAATTCATATTTCTGTAGCAAAACATATGAATATTCACAACAAATAGGATAAATAAAGGTTAGAAATAGTTTCAAGCAGTTTAGGTCAGTTTCTGCATTTACATAAGTTTTAGTGTCAAATTTACTTAAAAACTCAGTTTTCAAAAATTTTAGATTTTGGAATTGCAAGTGAGGGATTATATACCTGTAATCTAATCAATATCTTTTGATGGATAGATATATGTTTATCTCAGATAATAGATGCATGAGCATTTATATTATTTTAAGCTAGCCTGTAGAGACAGGCCCTGTATCAGGAAATGTTAAACATTTTATCCTTTGGTTTTTGAAGACTTACTTTTCTTTTGGAATTAAATACAATAAAAAACATAAGTGGCATCTTTAAAAAGAAATTTAATGGTGCTAATAAATTTGCGGGGAAAAAGTGAGTACTTTTTCTGACTTAATGACCTTGGGTAACGTGATTTAACGTCTCCAAGCTTCACTTTCATCTCTCAAAAAGTAAACAAAATGTGTCTCCACTAATCCACAGTTGCGAGTTTTCATGTACTATTACATAAGCATAACACAGGTATAAAAAACTTGCTGTTGGTCTTATAATTTTCTTTAACGATTTCTTTTTGATACTTGTCTTCATAGTTTCCCTCAATCACTGCCAATTCCTTCGTGATCATAAAGCAGTATTTTCTAGTCTCAAGCAGCAAAGTTTCAAAATTTACTGAAGCAGGGCTATCAACTTGGTACCTTTGAGGTTTTTTTTAGGCCTGGCATATCTTTCATTATTAAAGAAAGACTAACATTTTTCTCAAATTTTAAGCTCTGACATCAATCATGAAATTATTAGGCCACATAAGAATGGCATCCCATGTAAGCCATGGTTCATGAGAGCACTTTTTATGAATCATAATTTTACATCCATCAATTTCTGGTCAACCAAAAATAATTTGGAAATATTTGGCCTAGCATGCCTTATATTTTATGTCTTATGTCTTATGTATTATGATAGTGTGTTGACCACCCTAAGTTATTAGTGACTCACTAAAAGTTACTGCCAATTGTTTCAAAGAAAAGTTATACAAAACCTCACAGAGCTCAGTGGTAGTCCTGTGCCATTTTATTCTATTTATGATTAAATTATGCAAAAGAGGTCATGTATGTCTAGGCAGTTATGAAAAAACAAATCTGTAGTTAAAATTTTATTCCATAGACAGAATTATTAAACACAGATATTTTAAATTTGCTTTATTTTCAATTTTTGTTTGAAAAACACCACAGCTTCTTTAATTTATGAAGCATGGATCAAATCTTTATTTAACATAAATTTAGCTGGTTATACTTTAAACCTTAGTTTGAAGATCACAGAAGAAAGTATATTTCTAAGAGTGTCTTTGAAAAGATAAGCCATCCAAGTCCTAAGCAGAATTTATAATAATTATATTTAGCCACATGTCTGTCTTTAAAATATTATAGTAATTATTATTACTTTGGCCATCATTGTTTCATTACGTTATTTTAAATTATCTGTGTATTTAGCTTTTTTTAACCTTCTATATTTCATACAACAATTCAGAAAATTTTGCTTTCTACTGCACACTAGACTTTATCTACCTACTAGTTACTCTATACCAGGAACTGGAAATATAGACGTGGACAAGTGACAGGTAATTCACACCTTCAGGAAACATAGTTAATTATCAGATATTAACAATTTAGAGACTTTTAAAATTTTAAGTATTTTTTAATGTTTCTTTATGATTTACCTATTATTTGAGATAGTTTTTTATTTCTTTAGACTGTATAAAAATAAATTTTCCAATATATCATTTCTGAAGCATCATTGTTCAGCAAGTTTGATAATTTTGAGGTGGTGTTCAACTATGTTTGAGGCAAATACTTAGTTGAAAACTTAAATTCAGAAGAAGAACAGAGAAAGAGGACCCAGGAAAGGATAGTGTTGTAGACAGATCAAGGAAAATAAGGATGATTTGTATTTGAGAACGTTCTCTGAAGAGGGGGTAGGAGAAGGAGAAATGTGTTAAGTGTAAATGTGAGATGATAAAGTGAAGAGGTGGCGTGTAATTAGTTTGATAAAAGAAAGAAAAGAGGGAAGGTGAAGACTAAGGGGTGTGTGTGTGCATCTGTGTGTGTTTGCGTTAGGATAAGGGAAGGAGAACTGGTTCCTTAAAAGAGGAGCTCGGAGAAAGAAAAGAGAGAAACATGAAGGATTAGGAAAAAGTGAGATTAGATGGTAGAAATGGTTTTCAAAGAGCCACGAAGAAGTAAGATTAAAAGTAAAGAAAAACAATCTTTTCTTTTTACCTGGATCAAACAACTTAATTATAAAATTAATTCAGAGAGGAAACATTCAAATATAGCTAGAAAAATACTGAAAAAGAAAAGTTCAGGGCCTCCAGGTCTACTAGATATTAAAATATACTATAAAGACGCTAATTAAAACAATGGGTGCTTTTGTCTGAATAGGCAGACAGATTCTTGTAACACAATAGAAAGTCTATAAATAGACAAAAAGTACAAATTTGGGATCTGAAAAAAGCGGGATCTAAAATCATTAGAAGGGTGTATCTTAATAAGTATGTTGTAAACAATAAACAAACACATAGGGACAGAGATTGGATTGGTGGTTACCAGAGGGGAAGGGGGGAGGGAGGAGGGTGAAAGGGATAATTTGCTACATGTGTGTGGTGATGGGTTGTAATTAGTATTTTGGTGGTGAACATGATGTAATCTATGCTGAAATAGAAGTACAATGATGTGCACCTGAAATTTTTACAATGTTATAAACCAATGTTACTGCAATAAACAAAAAATTAAAAAAAAAAATAAGTATGTTGTGTAACTAAATATGGAAAAAATATATTGGAAAAGATAAAAATGTGTTCCCTTGCTCATCCTATATAGCAGGATACATTTCAAATAGATCAAATATTTAAAGGCAAAATGTGAAACCAAATAAGTACTAAAAGAAAATGTGAGAGATTTCCTCTCTAAATTGGGAGAGAGGAAAACTTCTCTATTATTCAAAATCAATAAGCAATAATGGAAATGACTAAAAAGTAATTATATTAAGAATATTGAATAGCAAAAGTAAAAGAAAACACCTAAGCTGAGAAATAAATATCTGTAATTAATATACATAGAATTAATATACTTAATACATAAGCAGCTTCTAAAAATATTAGAGAATAAGAATAAATTAGAAAAATTGGCTAGAGAAATAAATAATTCACAGAAAATGGCTCTTAACCACATGAAAAATATGCCAAACCTCATTATACTAAGAAGTTACACTGTGAAGCCATCTTTTTAAACCTATTAGATTGGCAAAATATCCAAAAGTCTCTTAACACAGTCTGTTGGCAAGGTTTTGGGAAAACAGACTCATATTCTGTTGATAAAATGCAAAATTTTAAGGAGGAAAATTTGGCCAAGACCAAATATATGTATAATATATATAATCTTTAATCCAGTAATCTCATTTTCAGAAACCCATCTGAAGGATACATTGGGAAAAATATGAAAAGATGTATACATAAGCCTATTAATTGCAAGAATCTTTGTAATCACAAGGGACATGAGGGACTAGTTTAATAGACTATGGTACATCTATGCAATGGAGTATTAGGCAGCCGTAAAAAAGAAACAAGGACTATTTCTATACCCTACTAAGCCTGTGATCTCTAGGATATACTCTTAAATGAAAGAAGCAACGTGGAAAAAAATAATATCATGCTACCATCTATATTTTAAAATTTATATTTAAAAAATGGAAGGATAAACCATAAAGTAAAAAAATGTTTACTCATGAAGGAAGGAGATTATGTGGTGGTGACAGGGATAGATGTTAAATTTCTTTGACTATACCTTACATTAAACATTTGATTTTGGAACTTTACAAATAGTTTATATAACTAAAAAAAATAAATAAATTTTAGAAAAAGCAATCCCTAATCATCGAAAAAAGAAATAAGTCCAAATTTATATCCAATTGGTGGTGTAACCACACCAAGAATTACTATTCCAAAACTTAAACAGAATCATTTTGCTATACATCCCTATTGGGCTATACCATAAAGTAAAAAATGCATAAACAAAAGAAAAATACATGTTTTTAGCAATTATATTGTTGATATTAGCATCATATTATTATTCTGAGTTTTATGTATATTGTGAAAAAATACAATATGATTTTATAATTCTATCATTTCTGTCGTTGTTGATAACCATTAATCTCAGCGTGGGAGAAAGAAAGTACAGATATAAGACAGAAAAAGTTAAATAAAAACCCTATAGTTCTGGATTTTAATTGTAAGTATCTGTATGAACACATGAGATACTTTGTATCTATCTATCTATCTATCTATCTATCTATCTATCTATCTATCTATCTATCACTATCTATCTCATAGCTCTGTTTGCTGAAAAGACTTAGAAACAATGACAAACCCTGTAAAAATGAGCATCTCAAAAACTTGATTACTATCTTGAAGTATCATTTCCCACTAAAAGAAACTGAGGATCCTGGAAGAGATGATTTATTCCAGGTGGGGAGCATTTAGTCCTACAGAGAGCAAGGAAAGTCTATCATAGATGATTGACATCATGACAAAAGGGATTCACGACGCAATTTGAAGAGACTTCCACTGGTAAAACTTAGGACAACCTGATCAATAATATAATAATTGCAATGGATTAAAATATATCAGATACATTTAAATTCATGAGTTCATAATAATAACAACAAAAAACTGGTTAAAAAAAAGGAAAAGAGGGGGAATAGAATGGGCAAATTTAGACAGCAACCTCAGAGCATAGGAAACCACAGAACAAAGAGTGAGTTTCTTCAAGAAATAGATTGCGTTAGAAAAAATATGAAATGGGGAAACTCAAAAATGATTTAAACTTGTCACTCATCTCAATCTGTGGACCTTAATTGATTCTGATTTAAATAAATTGTAAAAAATTATGACATTTGTGAGATAATTGGAAATTTGAACACAAAGCAAATAGTTGAAGATATTAAAAAATTATTTTTAAGCGTGAAAATGATAGGTGGCTGTATTATTAAAACTAGTCCATAAATTATAGAAGTGTATACTGACATACCTGATGTCTGAAATTTACCTAAAAATAATATGAGAAGTGAGGGAAATAGGTGGGAATCTACATGAAACAAGACAGGCCATGAGTTAATAGCTGTTGAAGCAGGATAGTGAGTATATGTGGATTCATTATAATATTCTTTCTACATTTATTCATGTTTGAAATTCTCTGTTTTAGAATTATAAAAGAAATTAGAGAGATTAGTCTCACACAGAAGGACACCTTTTACTCTGAGACTGCAGACATTCTGAATTATTTTCAAAACACTCACCTTTCCACTCTTGCCATCATTCTCAACAAATAATTCTTACCATCATATGAAATGTTACTCAACTTCTTGTCAAAATACCTACACATTTACTGCATTTAAAAACATGGACCTTTTCCTCATTTCCAAATATCTAAGCAAAGGGTTCCAACCGTGATCGTTTTCCTGTATTTTCAACTTCTTCACTAATGGCTCAGTCTTAATAAACATCCTCCTATCTCTCTGTCTTCATAACAAGTAGTCTCTCCTCCCTCTCCACTTTCCCAAACAGGGCTCTCCCTATTCCTCACCTTTCCTTCACAATGAAACTTACCAAAAAAAATATCTACAGTGGCAGAGACTGATAGTTGTCTCTCGATAGCCACTCTTCTTGTCTTCTTTAATATTAGATGTGGCCACCGAAAATAAAACATACTTCCTTGACAGTGGGCCTTAGTGGAAATGGCGTGTGCAACTACTTGGTGGTATCTTTTAACTGCACAGACAACCCTTTCTTCTCCGGTATCTCCCTTGTTTCCGCTGGATGAAATGTGGACAAAATAATTAGAGTTCCAACATCCGTCTTGTACCACGACATGACTTTGGCAATGGAAGCAATAGATGGCGGTGCAATAAGATAAAAGATTAAATTTCCAAGATCTCGGGGTCCCTAATATATTTGAATCTACTATATCCAAATCCTTACCTAACATCATTCCTCAAACTACTCAAATCTGGCTTACACATATACCATTTTACCGGTACTGCCTTCACTGAGGTCATCAATGACCTATCACTATACTTGCAATACCATTTGGCACTATTAATCATGGCCTCCTATTTCTCTAGTCCAACACTTTCCAACATTTTTTCACATCATAGAACACACGGGACATAATATTTGTACTCACATTGGGGTAACAGACAAAACTGTTTATGGCTGGAAGAACAAGTCTGAGGGATGCCTCTGACCACTCCAGGCGCCACCTGGCCTTCTGAAGGTAAAAGGTTAATGGCATGATAAAACATGCAACCAAATGATAGCAGACTGTTGTGCTATGGCACATCTTTTGGGTAAAACTCAGTTCTAGACACTTCAGTCTCTTGTTTTTTAAAAATATTTCTTCTCTTAACATTCCAGAAATGCGAGTATTTTCTAGAGTTTCTTGTAGTCCTTTACCTGGGGTTATTTCATCTAATCTAGTGCCTTTAATTAAAATCTATATGCTGATGACTCTCAAGTCTCTATAAACATCTCACTCTTTTTCTTGAGCACCAGACAGCAGAAATTCAGCTTCTTATGCAACATCACCTATTGGAAGTTTTCCAGGCACTCAAATTAAATTTATCTTCACTACACCATATTTGTCTTCTTCTTCTAAACTTAGTGACTGTCACCACCATACACTTAGTTGTTCAAACTAGAGTCCTCAAAGTCATCTTTTGACTCTTCTCTTTCCCTCTCCTTTATGTCCCATACCCAATAAGTCAAAAGAAATATGTTCATTCTCTCAGAGCAGGCCAGATCTACTTAGAAAAAATTGGATTATGACTCGTGGTTAAATCAGTAGCATGCATTGTGTATGAAGTATTTAAAAACATTTTTCATCTGTAAAGCACTACAAAATATTGACAAAAATATAGGAAGAACATATGGTAGAGTGGAAACATAAAAAGATATAGAGTCAAAAGTCATGAGTAAAAGTACTGACTCCAGTGTATATAGGCTAGGTGACCCATGGAAATCATTTATATTTGAGACCTGCTTTTTCACCTGTAAGCACTCCATCTGTTCACGCATTCAATGTGCAGGTACTGGGTTCCTACATGTCAGGAAATGTGTTATTTGTTGAGGATACAAAGAAGAAAAGACGAGTGAGACATTCCCTTTCCCTCAAGGAAGGAAGGGAAACACGCAAAATAATAAGTGGTTTAGAGTATGCATCCTCAATGGAAATCATATTGCCCCCAAGTGTGCAAGATTTGTGGGGTTTTTTTTTTGTAGTGGGCAAAAAAATTTACTCTTTATATGTATAAAGCACACATATACATACAGTACTTAGATATACAGTAGATCTGTGGTATTAACTGAATGCCAGTTCTGGGCTAATAAGCACATTACTATTCATTATTCCATTGTCCTCCACAACAACCTACAAGATAGGTATTATTATTTCCATTTCATAATGATAGATGGTTTGGAGAGTTTAACTACTTCAATAAATTTACTGGCTGACACTAGAACATAAGTTCATAAATGAGTCTTGTCTGAGTAGGTCTCTGTCTGAGTAGGTCATTGTTCTATTCCCAGTGCCTGGAACAGTTCCTGGCACTGAGAGGGCAGCCCAATAATATCTGTTGAATGGGTGGATTATTGTGAGTTAGGAATATGTGGGGAAGTCCAGAAGCCCATGATGTGTTAGATTCCAAATCCGGTTTCCCTAATCTTTATGTTATTGAAGGTGTCCAGTACACGGCTTTAGAATGGATTAATTGATCCATGGATAGATAGATGGACAGAACGGTCAGAGAGAGAAGAAAAGAGAGGAAAAAGAAGAAAAGAAAGAAGAAAAGAGGAAAAAAAGGTGGAGAATATCCCTTTTGATCTATAAGAGCTAGTGTGAGAATTAAAACAACAAATTTATATAAAAAAAGGAACCATAGAGAATAACTAAATGCAAGGTACCTGATAGAAGCTTCTTTGGCAAAAACATAATATGTTCCCTGATGATTCTCCCATGTAGTCAGTTCCTGCATTTTTATATCTCTTAGAGTCAAATTGTTATCTGCCACACTGCTTACGGACCAGCTTGTGGTTCTAATGTTCACAAAGCACTGCTGGAATTTGGGTGAACAATTATTTACCAAAACTTTTCCAAAAAAGGAAAAATTGCTGAATAATTAATTAATAAGCTAACAAAAGTACACATAAATATAGGACTATATTTCTACAAGAAATACAATCATACTTAATGTCATTAAATTGTCAAAGAGCTATTAATATAATTTTTTCAATGAAAATCATCTTTTTTCCCTTTAATTTGCTTCTTAGTGTAAGATCTCACGTGGTTATAGTAAAATTATTGGTCATGGATAAGTCTGCACTACATTTATGTTAGTGAACTATAATTATGAATTTCAATTACATATGGAATCCTGACTCCAACACATTTCATCTATATGTCCGTGAGCGAGGTCTTTAACTTCTGAGCTTCAAATTCTGACACCTATCTAATCAGAGTTATAAAGAGTAATAGGAAAATATACGTACAGCATCTAGCATAATATCTTGGCATAGAGGAGGTATTCAGTAAACATGGTTTCTTTTCTTGCTCAAAGAAACACAGGTAACTTCTTTTAACTTACCTAATTCAATAATTAAAATTTCTCCCTATTTCCATTGTTTTGAGTTGAGACTTTAATAATAAAGATGAGGTGGTGGCCAATATGGAATTCATTCCGTTTTATCCTTAACCTGCATGATACTGACACTATCTTAGCCCTAGCTTACTCAAGTTATATATATAACAAAACAAAACATCTTATTTATCATTTGGTTTTCCCCTAAGTTGACTAAATTTCTTTTTAAATAAAATTCATGCAGTATTAGATGATATATTTTAAAATTATTTCTGTATTATTTAAATTGTGCTATATGATCTATATTGCAATCACACATCAACATAGTAACCTAACAATTATTGAGACAAATCTGTACTATATGAGATCAAACACTATTTGAGCTTCAAATTAAAGATTTTGAAGACTTTTTGTTTTTTGGACCACAAGAAACTAAATAAATTTTATAGGAACATTTTGGTTCATCTATGGCTGGTACATTTAGTAACTTGCCAATGCCTCAAATTCATTTTATCCCAGGACCCAGAATAAGATGTGGGGTATGTGTTTGTGTGTGTAGGAGAGACTTTGGAGTCAGACAGAACTGGATATAAATCTCAGCCATGCTATTAATAGCTAATTAGCAAGTTATTTGACTTAGTTTCCTTATCTCTAAAATGGAAGACTTTTTGTGAAAATTAAAATGAAGATAATTCATGTATTGGGTTTAGCACAGTGCCTAGAGAACTAAGCAAATACTTAAAATTTTTAGCACTTTATTTTTATCATCATCATCATTTTCTGTAGGAGATTAGATATGTGTGACTAGTCCCTTCAAATTGACCTGTGAAACAAAAATGCGATTCTTAACTTACTAAATTAGAGCCAACTATAGAACGACTAATGGCAAGAAATCACAAGTCCATATCATACAATACTTTTAAAGAGCCTACCATAGCCCACTGTAGAAAGACCCAAGTGTTTCATTCTATTTTTCACAAGCTCAGCAAGCTCTTGTCTTTCTGACCTCCTGTAGAAGTTCAGTCGCTGCTGGGTGATTTTCTCAGCTGTTTTACCGGAGTGTTTGGGACCTTTTCTGCTCAGCCTTCGGGCCCACTGCATGCTCTTTCTCCGCAGCAAGGGATGGTCAGACTGGTCACTGGAGGTCGAGTTGCGGTGGTTGCTCCGATGATGACCTTGCTCTTTGGAGTCTTTAGTGTCTTCCCATTCTTCCACACTGATAGATATTTGAGACTTTAAAGGAAATGGATATTGACAATTAGATATTTTAGGAATAACTTTAGCCTGGAGTTATACTAATATTTTTTGTTAATATCTTCATATAATTATATATCTCATGAGTTTTCACAGAAAGAGCAAAATGATAATCAATACTAATTTTCTGTTACTAAAAATATTATTTGAAAATACATTCTTTTGAACTTATATATGAACAAGATAAAATATGTTTGCATCCTCCAATATAAGTCAAAAGATTTACTGTTTTATGCATCAGTTATCTTATCAAATGACTACCAGCACAGAGTTGTTTGAAACGACAAACACAAACAGCTAGACATATTACAATTTTATTCAAATAAAGTCCATGCAATGGACTTTTCTAAATCTACTACAAGTATTTCATGTAAAATTTCAATAATGATTATAAAAATTGTTTTGTTTTTTGAATTAATATTTATAAAGGCTTTTAAACTATTGCTCTTTCTAAAGATGGCATTAGAATGAGCTTTATAAAAGCGAATTTTTTTACTCCCTCATATGACCCAGAACAAAAAGCACTTTTTAATTCATGCATTAATTATTCATCAAATAAAATGTTTTCTGATTAAATTATTAAAACATATTTTAGGAACTGTTCTCAATATTCTAAGTGAAAAAATATGTTGCAAATATTAATATTTCATAAATGTATTCTAGAATCACAAATAAAACCTAAGTCAGGCTATTTTCCATAAGTGGGAAAAACAATGAACAAACTCATAAAGTCTACTTTGATTTACTCTTTTATTACTAAATCTGATTTTAAAGTAAGAACCTCTCCTTTGATTATAAGCCCTTAATAAATAAAAGCTTCCTGTTTTAAAATTGTTGCTTTTCATACCAGGAAGTCGTATGAAATGCCACATGATCAAAGCAGAAAGTCTTATTTTCTAAAAGCATGCACATGCAAATTAATAGCCTCCTGGACTTTAGTGTACACAAGAGCAGTATTCATGAATCTGCTAATTGTGTTTCCCATCTATGGATGGAAGTTTGAGCTTCAGCTCTAACATGCATGTGTTGCCGGCTTTCAAATAGAACTGAAATTACCAATTTAAGTAAGGTCAGGAGGTACGTCCAATAAAATCCTTTAGAAGTGAATATAAATTATGGAAGCTCCGTCAATGCCTTACATACAACTCCTAGTGGCAAGCTATGAAATTACCTCACACTTAAATTCAATAAATAATGTAAATATTCATCCACATTTGTTTCAAAACAGCACTGTATCAGGGTGAAATCAAAAATAATTTATTTAACCTTCATGTCTTCATGATAAGAGAACAGTGCATAAAAAAATTTTTACAAACCTTATTTAGCTATCAGAATTTAAATTGGAAGTATTAAAATTTTTAATGCCATGGGTTTGCAATAATGGATAACTTTATAAGTGTTAACTTACTCTAGTCTCACTTACTTGATAATATACCGAAAATCCTCTTCTATGGAAGTAAAATACATAAACACTTGAGTACTATCTAGCATCAGTAAAGAATATCAATCTTTTTTCAGTAGTTTGTTTATATGTACTTTGTAGCAAAAATGAGTACGTTAGTTCATTCATATTTAGACACTTGGATTGCAGTTTGACTTTTTTGTACTTTTATTGTCAGAAGCCTAATATAATTATTAACTTGAAAAATCAAGATTTAATACTAATGTTTGTGAGAATGAAAAAAGATATTTGCATATTGCTATGGTCTGATCTGAATGTCTGTGTCCTCTCAAAATTCATATGTCGAAATCCTAACCCCGGAGACTAAGGTATTAGTAGGCGGGGGATCTTTGAGAGGCGATTGGTTCACGAGAGTAGAGCCTTCATGAAAGGGATTAGTGCCCTTATAAAAGACATCCCGCAGAGCTCTCTAGCCCCTTCCACCAAGAGAGGATACAACAAGAAGTCTGTGACCAGAAGAGGGCCCTCACCTGACCATGCTGCCACCCTGATCTCAGACTTCCAGCCCCCAGAACCGTGAGCGATAGTTCTCTTGTTTATAGGCTACCCAGCCTGTGGTATTTTGTTATAGCAGCCCAAACCGACAAAGGCACATATTTTATATGAAATGCTTCTAGGAACGTATAGTTCAAAAAGGAAATGAAAAATTTATACGGGTACTTCCAGCAACTTTCATATAAATTTAAAACATTATCATTTTTTGAAAGTTACATTATTTTCCAAATATTTATCAAACCTAATATGGTTGAAAAAAGGCTAAAAACATTTCTTCACAAGAAAAACAACTGAAAACTTTATAAATGAGAAAGTGTTTCTTATGCTTAAAATAGCTTAATTACATTCATTGTTTTTAGGAAGGTAGAAAGTGTCAGATTCACAAAATATATCAAACATTCTTTTCCACACTCCACACACACACACACACACACCCCTCTCAATTCAACTTCCTCTCAGTTTTTTATTGAACAGTTGTTCATGTCACAGGTTATTGAGCAATCTGTGGAACAAAGTGGTATTTTAAAACAAATCCATTCACTCAGTAGTTTGAAAGCGACTGTTGGTAATCTGGATTCCTGACTCCCTTAAGAAGAGTTTTATAGCCTTTATAACAGACTTAAACTGTGCTATTTGATTTGTGATTGAAGACATTCTGAAATATTGCTAAAGAAGAAAACAGAGGAAAATGAAATCACTGAGGATGTGTTAGCTTAACTTTTTATAAAAGAATTTGTATCTAATGTTCTCCATTAAAGAAAGGTTAAATTATTAAAATATTTGAGAGATCATTTAAATTTAAATCCATAAGCACCATGGCTAGTGACTCTGGGTCCTATGGAAATTTCTTCTTATTAAAAACAAATCCACAGAAAGATGTTTCCCTATTTTCCATAAAAGCTCAGCTTAATATGTTCATTTCATCTCTGATCTAAGAAGAGACAGAAAAGAACTAGTTACATTGTATTTAGATGTATTTTCAGAATCACAGGCATAATCAGAAAATAAGTAACATTATAGTCTAAAAACTGCTGGATTTGGAATCAAATACTAGGTTGTATTTTCAATCACATCAGGGCAATACTTCATGACTTGAGCAAACCAAGTGAGCTTCTTGAAAAATAGTGATAATACATATCCCAGTTTTTATGACAAAAACAAACAAAACTTATGAGAATCTAGTAGTAAATCTCTAACATAAATCCTAAAGCCAAATAATTACTCAAGAATTTAGGTTCAAATAACAGCTTTTTTCAAGCTAATCATTTGGTCGAATAATAAAAACTATTTCAATCTCTTGATCTCATTTTCCATATCTAAAAATAAAATATTCATCTACATGTTCTCTTAGGTACCTTTCAATTTCATCTATTATTCTATGAATATAAGGTTTACCCATAGTAGGTGGAACCTCCATTAACTCACCATTCCAATTTGATAACTTCAAAAGTCAAAATTTAATTTTATATCCAAGTGAAAATAATTCCAGCTTCTCTATTTAGAAACAATGTAAATAATCCACAAACATGCCATTAGTTTTCTACTACTGTCGAACAGAGCACATCTCCCTATCCTCTCTTCTTTTTCCTTCTCTCTCTCTCTCTCTCTCTCATATCTAGCATCTAGCTTTCCGTTATTATCCCTGAAGGAAATTCAAGCCTAGTCACTTTTATTTTCATGAGGTAAGTCTCCTTTTTTATTATTTGTTCTAAATTTACACATTAAGTTGTATATTCACACATCTTTGGTGATGTGGTTTTCTGTGTATGTGCGAGTGTGTGTGTGTTTAATTAAATCTTTGCTTTCTTTGGTATCTGTGGAAACCTAGCTAATTTATTGTCTTGCTATTATTTCTCACTTTGGTGGTTATTTTTTCCCCTGAGCCGTCAAAACTGTTATTCAGAAACAACTAGTGTACAGGGGTTTCAATTGCCTAATGCCTTTCCTAGTGCCTTAAGCCCGGAAAATCTTACTTTTTTCTTCCTTCTTTAGAACCTTGAGTACTATCATCATGTAATTGCTAACAACATGGTGGCTGTCTTCTCCTAGAATTTAAATAGCTCATCTGAGTCCTAGTAAAGTGACTTATAAATATGTAGATGATAGATAGATGGCATATATGTTACTTATTTTATTTTTCATCACATATTTAAGAAGTTACTCCAAAAGAACTACTTCAGTTTTCCAATTTATACAGACTAAAATATGGGGAATGTATGTGGGAATGGATATTAAGGGTGAGGGATAATGGTGGAAGAAACACAAATTTGGATCACACAGAATTTAGTGATATGGGCTCACTAAGCAGAGATTCTGCATTTAAAGTTGCAGGCTGGGGAGTTAGAAAGGACTCAAACAGATTGGTTGGTTCACTGAAAAATGGACAAAAAAGTGGCCCACAGTAAGCAAGCTGAAAATGCTGGACCTAACATGGTTTAATCTAAAGCAAGGGATTCAAAGGCTCAGGGAGATTGGATTGTAAGAGTAGATTTGTCATGTAAGACCTACTGACCCACACTGAGAGGGTCCAGAAGGCATACCTTTCATCACAATTATGAGAAATAAATTTGTGAGGGGAACCCCAGTATCCTTGAAGAGCTCCATGACGGCCCTTTTCTCTAGGCCACAACTTAGAGTAGCAATGTTACTGCACAAAATTGGGGTTATCTTCCCTGATGCACATAAAGAGCCAATTATTATAGCATCGGCTTTTGAGAAAAGAAAAAAGCTTTATTGTGAGATTGATCTGCAAGGAGACAGGAGGCATAAACTCTCAGATCTGTCTCCCTGATTCAGGATTTGGGGCAAAATTTAAGAGGTTATGGAAAACAGGCTGGTACATGGAAACACTGGTGGGGCAGGTGTCGATTGGAGGGCTTTCAGTATTTATGATAAGGTTTTCAACATTTATGGTAAGGTGTGGAAGGGGTTTTAACACCAGATCTTCCTACACAACAGACCCCTTGCTTCTGATAAGAGTCCGACTTTCGAGTTCCAGTTGTATCCTGGTCCTTTGGTTCTCTGGGAGGAGAATCTTTGGTTCCGGAGTCATTTCAGGTCAAGATTTTCTCCTCTGCACATGCTTTGTCTATGTGACTCTGCAAATTTTCTGAAAAACAACTCTAAGTTCCTCTGTTGATAAGATGAGCTCAGTTGGGACTGGTCTTAGAGTGCCCGTGTTTATAGCAACTGCAATCACTCACTTGGGAAACCTAAATGCAATGGGAGTAATTAGATCCCAAAGGGTCTAGTCAAGTGGTGGCACTCAACGCCAAAGGCAAGGTGAGCGTCATTACTGCAATGAACAGCAGAGTCAAAGCAGCAATCAGAATAGTCTGACTTGAAAAGATGTTCAATATCACTAATTATCAGGGAAATGTAAATCAAAACTACAATAAGATATTACCTCACACCCATCAGAATGGCTATAATCAACAAGACAAGAAATAACAATTGTTGGAGAGGATATGGAGAAAAGGGAACCCTCATACACTGCTGGTGGGAATGCAAACTGGTGCAGCCACTATGGAAAAGAGTAGGGAGATTTCTCAAAAATTAAAAATAGAAAAACTATGTAATCCAGCTATCCCACTACTGGGTATTTATCCAAAGAACATGAAATCAACATTTCAAAGAAATTTATGCATCCCTTTGTTCATCGCAGCATTATTCACAATAGCCAAGATGTGGAAGTACCCAAGTGCCCATCAAAGAATGCATGGATAAAGAGGATGTGGTATATATATACAATGGAATATTACTCAGCCATTAAAAAGACAAAATTGTGCCATTTGTGACAACATGGATGGACCTTGAAGGTATCACGCTAAGTGAATTAAGTCAGACAGAAAAACACAAACACCGTATGATTTCCCTCATATGTGGAAGATAAACAAACACATAAATAAGGAGAAAAGATTGGTTGTTACCAGAGGAGAAGAGGTCGGGGGAGGGCAAAAAGAGGTAAAGGGGCACATATATATGGTGACAGATAAAAACCAGACTATTGGTGGTGAACACGATGCAATCTACACAGAAACTGAAATATAATCATGTACACCTGAAATTTACACAATGTTATAGGCCAGTATGCCCTCAATAATAATAAAAAAAAGAATAGTCTGACTCACACAGACCCATGGCATTGGCTAATCAATCATGGTGTTCCTAAACATGAAATACATAGGAAGCCTATTAAATTCTTACTTGATCTGCATAAGCAGAAAACTTTTAGGTCAAGTGAACAAAAATCTAACCTGAATCATAAATATAGAAAGTAACCAGCCCCTCAGGAAATTCCCAGATTTGAGCCAGTTTACAGACACGGGACCCCTTGAGTGAAAGAGTGGCTGGTTCCTTTTGAGGAAGGACCCCAGTATACTGCCAAAGATTTATACCAATAGTCTTTTTCCCAGCCTTCCCCGAAGGGACATATGACCTTTTACCAGGGTAACTGTGCACTGGGAAATAGAAAATAATCAGAACTTTTGGAGACTACTGGACACTGGGTCTGAACTGATACTAATTCCAAAAGACCCAAAACATCACTTTGGTCCACCAGTTAGAGTAGGGGCTTATGGAGGTCAGGTGATCAATAGCTCAGGTCTGTCTCACAGTGGACCCAGTAGGTTCCCAAACCCAACCTGTGGTTATTTCGCCAGTTCCAGAATGCATAATTGGAATAGATATATTCAGTAGCTGGCAAAATCATCACATTGGCTCTCTGACCATACTCAACTTGTGTGGTGGGAAAGGCCAAGTAGAAGCCACTAGAACTGTCTCTACCTAAGAAAATAGTAAACCAAAAGAAATACTGACTTCCTAGGAAGGGATGGCAAAATTAGTGCCATCATCAAGACTCGAAGGACGCGGGTGTGGTGATTCCCACCACATCCCCATTCAACTCATCTATTTGGCCTGTGTAGAAGACAGCTGGGTCTCAGAGAATGACAGTGGATTATCCTAAGCTTAACCAGGTGGTGACTCCAACCGCAGCTGCTGCACTTGAGGTGGTTTCATTGCTTGAACAAATTAACACATCTCCTGGTACCTAGTATGCAGCTATTGATCTGGTAAACGTCTTCTTCTCCATCCCTGTCAATAAGGAACTCCCGAATCATTTTGTCTCAGTTGGCAATCCAGCAATACATCTTCACTGTCCTACCTCACTGGAATATCAACTCTCTGGCCCTACGTCATAATTTAGTTTGCAAGGATCTTGATACACTTCCCTTCCACAAGATATCACACCAGTCCATGACACTGATGACATGCTGATTGGCCCAGTGAGCAAGAAGTAGCAACTACCCTAAACATATTGGTAGGACATTTGCATGTCAGAGGGTGGAAAATAAATCTGGCAAAAACACAGGGGCCTTCTACTTCAGTGAAAATTCTAGGGTCCAGTGGTGTGGGCCATGTCAAGATATTCCTTCTAAGATGAAGGATGAGTTGTTTCATCTGACTCCTCCTACAACCAAAAAAGAGGCACAACATTAGTGGGCCTCTTTGGATTTATGGGCAACATGTTCCTCATTGGGTGTGTTTCTCTGGTCCATTTACTGAATGACCCCCCAAACTGCCAATTTTTTAGTGGACCCCAGAGAAGAGAAGGTTCTGCAAGACCTTCAGGCTGCTGTGCAAGCAGCTTTGCCACTTGGGCTATGTGTTTTAGCAAATCCACTGGTGCTTGAAGTGTCAGTGGCAGAGAGGGATGCTGTTTGGAGCCTTTGGCAGGCCCTTATAGGTGAATTGCAGCTCAGGCCCTTAGGATTTTGGAGCAAAGCCCTTCCATCCTCTGTGAATGACTTTCCTCCTTTGAGAATACAGGAGACCCCTTAAGGCCTTTCTTAGTATTATACTCTGTGATTTAGGTCAATGGATGGCTGCAGCAACCCATTCTGGACAGAACTACTCATGACCCAGACCATCAGTCAGGAATGAAGGTTCCAGTCACTTAACCAGGGGAGGTGCTTGCTGAAGGCAAAGAAACTACAAAATACAAAGGTTAGTGGAAGAAAGTAGTTATAAATACCAGCTATGACCACATGAACAGTTACAGAAATGAGGGCTGTAATCGCCATGCATATTTCTTCCTTATTTTGTTATGAATATATTTGCCTGTGTGTGTGTATTAAGCAAATGTTTTTGTTTTCTTCCCCCTCTTATCCTTGATCATGTAACATAAGACGTATAGATTTTATATCATAGTATTTAAGTATTGCTAATTTTATATTTTAATGTTAATTTACATTTACATTGTTTATTTTGTTTAGGAAAAATTGACATTGTATTTAAGTTACAGGATATCAGGGAGATGAGTAAACACCACTCAAGGAGTTTAGCTCCTCTTTTGTGAAGGAGTTAGTGTGTTTTCATTTGTATGCAAGATAGCTGTATTGTGTTAGGTAGAATCAGGACCTTGTTCAATTGTCTTTATTTGGAAATTAAATATGGCTTAAAGAGATGTGTAAGGGTGCCAAATTGACGAGTGGAGTTGTGATGGTTAATTTTACGTGTCAACCTGACTGGGCCACCAGGTGGCCGGACGTTGGGTCAAACATTATTCTGGGTGTGTCTGTGAGAGTGCTTTTGGATGAGATTAACAACTGAATTGGTAGGCTGAGTAAAGCAGATTCTCCTCCCTGATGTACGTGGGCCTCATTCAATCAATTGAAGGTCTGAATAGAAGAAAAGGCTAAGTTAGAGGGAACTTCCCCTGCCTGACTGCTTGAGCTAGAACATCGGTCTTCTCTTGCCCTTGGACTGAAAATTCCACCACTGGCTCTCCTGATTCTCAGGCCTTCAGACTCAGACTAGAACTATGCCATCAGCTCTCCTCGGTGGGTGTCCAGCTTACCAACTGAAGGTCTCGGGACTTCTCAGTCTCTATAATTGCATGAGCCAATTCCTTATAATAACTACACATACACACACACCACATATATACATCCTGTTGATTCTGTTTCTCTGCAGAACTCAGATTAACACAGTGAGTTATAGCTCTTTACCATATGCTCTTGGTGCAGGTGTGGAATCATCAGTCTCAACATCCTGACCAGATTTTGGGTGGAGGTGTCCATCCTATGAAGTTTGGTCTCAACAATTGGCACAGCAAGCAGAGAATCGAGGCAATGGCCACCGCCACTGAGGGTCTTTCTTCTTTTGCTTTGGCTTGTTAACTGGTTGTGCTCCTGCTGGTAAGCATGCTTTTTGAGTTGTGTTGCTGTCTACTGTCAAGCTTGTGCTTTGACCTGTGTAGTTTTATGCTGCATTTGTTGAGTTCTTTCAAGCTTCTGTTTAGATTTAATCAATCTAATTTGGAAGTTTCAATAATTGGCATTTAAGGACAGGAGTAAGGGATTGGGGCTCCTGGGAAAGTGGCCCTTTGTCATATGTCTCAGGACTATCTGTGGGTTTCATATTGAATTGTGTGTCTAGATTCCAATAAGAAGCATGACTGACACTAAGTTCAGAGGAGCGATGCTTACTCTGTGACCATGGGTTGTGTGTTTCAACCAGGTATGGGTTTCCATTCTATAGAGCATTCAGGGCAAGACTGACACCCCGTGCATTATACAGGTCCATTGTGCGGCTGCTTGTGTGGAGGAAGAGGAGTTGCCATGCAGAGGTCCACACCCCTGAAAACAGATAGCCCACTAGGACCCTACAAATTGCTTCTGCTTCTGCTGCTGCCTATGCCTCTGTAACAACAAAGACCCCGATCCCCACAGTTATAAGAAAAAGTACCCATGGGCATAGCCAAAGGGTTAATTCAAAACTGAGTTAAAATCCGATAAAGCAACCGTTGCCATCAGGGAGGTCCATAACTCTGATGATACTGATTTGAGACCCTCTGGAGGAGGAGACTTACAAATATGGGCAGGGTAGAAAAGATCCCCCAAAGTGTCTAACACCCGAAGGCAACAGCAACAAAAAGCTGGGGATACACGAGGAGGAAACAAGATTACTGGATACATGGGAGGAAGCAAACTCCTGAAAGAGAAGTCCACAATTTGTCCTACTTGAAAATTCCTAATTTGCTAAAAGAATTTATGTAAGACAAAAAGACAAAAGGGAGCTGATTGGATTTGTGCCTTTGCAACACAGGTTCCAAATGAACTTGAACATCTGAGGTGTAACCAACTGGCAAACTTTCAGGGCCTTTTTTTTTTTTTTTGAATTGGGCTTCAAATTATAGTTATGACTGGAGATCCCACTAAATTTAAACAAAGTACCCTAAATATGGAGAGTGTGCTAAAATTAAGGCAATCCCTACACTCAAGGGAATCATCAAATATAAAATAGAGGACAAATAAGTATGCTTCATCTTAACCATCAGAACTATTGCCTTGCTTAAATTCTCCATGGTCAGAACACCTACTGCCCTAAAATATCCCCTAGTAGACATGAACACTCTGATTCAATGAGTAACAAGTTAAAATGAAATGAAATAATAAAATCTTTGGCACTTAAAATCGGTTTGACAAAATGGGACCGTATGAACCTTCTGTCTGCCCAATATAATTAGTTAATATGGCCTGCAAGGATTGAGCAGGGCTTTCAAAGATTGAAATCCATTATATAAGAACTATTTAGAAAAGAGATGATAACCACCACAGTTTCTCCATTTAACATCTCAATTTGACCCATTTTTAGACCTGGAAAGAATGAATAGAGCCCCACAGTAGAGTATGTCTACCTCAATGTCCTGGTCCTACATATTAAGGTCCCACACCCAATGTTATTGAAATTACTGCCTCCATTCAATCAGCAATTGGTAAATATTTTGCAGTCATAGATTTGACTAATATGTTCAGCGTAGTGCCTATTTTGACAGCCTCTCAGCTAGTTTCCCTTCACCTCTGGAGGGACACAATACTCCTTTACCTGGCTACACATAAAGTACCTCAACAGCCCTGCAATCACACACAATCTTTGCAGGCAAGATCTTTACTGCAGGAACACAGGTGTGATGATTTCTCTTCCAAGGAGATTTTTTGACACACTCATTCAGGAAATACAAGCATTCACAAAGGAGCTCACAAAAAGGGAAGGGCCATTGTCCCACACAAAGTACAAGGTCTATCAACTTAGTAAAATTTCTGGGCGCTATTTGGTCAGTCAAAAGTTGCCCCATCTCTGACACTGTCAAGAAACAATTACTGACGGACAATATTAAGACAAAGCTATCATGTCTTATGTCTTTTTAGGTTCTAGAGGCAGTATATTCTTCATTTACAATTTTTTTAAAGCTGTTATGCTGTTACTTGCAAATTGGCCCACACTGAATGAGGTCTGTTTCAACAAAAGTTTCTAGATTCTCTCCAAAGTGCAATACAACAGGTAATTTCATTAGTTTTCTCTTTCCCTCCTCTGCTCCCCACCCCTAGATTCCTTCACCATAGAATCCTTCACTAGTACCCTCTAGAGACTCTGAACCACTCAAAATGGCCAAATTGCCCATGGGCTTCCAGTGTAAGAAACCATCCTCCTTGGTCACATGCCGTACAGCATTAGAGCAGCAGTTGCTAGCTGCATACTAGGCTCTACTGCAATCAGAGCCTCTCACAGGCCCTGAGCCCATGACGCTCTACACTCAGCTGCTCATTATGGCTTGGGTCATGGAAATAGCACCCTGCAAGGTTGGCATGGCTATCAAGACCTCCTTGCTAAAATGAAAATGGTACCTACAGGAAACAGCCAAACTTGAGTTCTCTAGCATATCCCGCTTACAGGAGGGGAAAGCCTTCTCTGTCCTCAGTCTCTTGTCAGATATCATGGTGCTAGAGATGGTCACCCTTATTCCAGATCCCTTGGTCACTCAGGGAGCCCCTTGGGATCAACTGAGTGAGGCACGTATGGATGACCTCAAAACCATTCAATGTGATGGAGCTTGCTGGAGAATGCTGTGTTGGGTCTCTTAAGAGGACATCCCTGATAAAGAATAGAGCCCAAGGCCCAGTACAATTGGCCAAACTTCAGAGAGTCATCTTAGCACTGGGTGCCCTGGGTGATAATAGGTCCCATTTGCACATTTTTAGAGACTCTTGTGCCATTCTATCATCTGGTTGTCTGGTCAAGACAATGGCAGCAACAATTCCTTATCCAACATTGCCTTTTGTGGGGTAAAGAAATGTAGTAATCTCTTGTCTCATAGATACACAAAATATAAATCAAGACCACTCATGTTGTTACACATATTAAAACCACAATACAAGGCTCATCAAAACATTCCTTATTTCCTTCTGAGTTCCAGACATAATATAAACACAATATTTACATTTACATAGTGACCAAGCAAACATTTCACTTCTCCAAAATACATGACACTGGGCTTTTGAACAAGGCATGCAAGGGGACCTTCATCTCCCTACCAATCACAGGCTACAGGCCTGTGTATTATGTGTTGAGAAAGATACCTGTGACTGAGTTCAATAAATATATATTGAACATTTGTGCAAGACCCTGTCCAAGACACCTGGGGTAAAACAATGAAAAGACGGGTGTGGCTTAGAGATAACCCCCTTATTTCAAGTTTTATCTCTCAATATCCTCAGTTGAGGATTATGAAGTAGAAAAGAAATAAGAAATTAAGAGTATGAGAATACATAGAAAACTTGACTATCATGGAAGCCAAGGAAGAAGTATTTTTCATGGAAAGGAATGGGTGATGAATATTATCAAATAGTTCTTACTGTAACTTTTTTTACCTTCTAATATCCATGTCATAAATAATATCTATTGTAGTAGAGACCTGGAGGAGGAGGAGAAGTAATAAGAGGGCATTAGTTTACTTAGCACCATAGCATTGCCTCTGATGTGAGTTTTTTTAATATAGGTTATGCATCTTCCCTTCGTACAAGTATGGTATAGAGGTTACTGGTGACCTTGAGAAGTGAATTTTCTAAATAGCAATTTGCAATATTTAAGGGTTAATATTTCTCTAAAGCATTCATAACTCTTTTGAGGTGTGGTGTTCAGAAATATTTTTAAGTGTTTAATGAAGTTGCTTTTACGTCATGTTTCTACATCATATGGCTCTACCGATGCCACTAACACTAAAACTTTTTTCATTGTTTTTCTTATGGAGTCAGACAATCTCCACCTCTTTCACCGGGCAGTAGTGGAATGTTTTCATCTTCTCTGAAGGTATAGTACTTCTTTTCTCCTCAAAACAATTCATAAGTTCTTTTAAAGGTGGAGAGATAATATGATCAGCCTCAGAATTATCATTACTGCACATTTTCTAACGATTTTCTTTGTAGGTCTCAAGACATTTCTTCACTCTTCTAATAGTTATTTAATGTTGACTGTAGTGTCGCATGTTGATATGTGTCCCATAGGTCAAAGTCTGGCCCAAATCAAGACTGATTTCATCATCATTAGCTTTTGGTTTATAAGGAAACTAAGAAGTGGTTTTCCTTAACCAAATGATTTGTTTTATGTCCAGAAATAACCAAATGTAAGAGCATATTTGATTTCTACATAAAACGACCTTTTTGGGTATATATGTTTAGGTTTTTATGAGTTATACACGCTTACATATGTGTGTAGAGTATATTCTTATACACCTGAATAGCTTTAAACTCCCAAATTGACTTACAAACAAACAAAATCAACAAATAGAAGAGTATTGTATAAGTAGACAGGTTTAACATACCCTTAAAGGCATTCAAATGGTTTATATAATTAGAATCAGTTTCACTGCCAGCTCTGTCATTTTCACAGTACAGTTTTCACTTATCATTTTCCAGAGTTACAGGAATATATAGCCTAAAGCAATGGTTCTGAACATGTGTATATGTGTGTGTATGTAGACCCTACACACTGTAGGGTAGCTCAGGAGGCTACCATTCTGTCACCTCCAGCACACTACAGTCCAGAAGAAAGGAATGAAGCACGTAAAGTTTTGAAAAACTATTACAACGATTCTGAGTACAGCACCAATTCCACTACACCAAAAACATTTTAAACACACACACAACCACACACACTCACACACACATACACAATCCCATTCTCTTTTCCACCATTTGAGAACCACTGCCTAAAGCATATGCCAGTTGTGGATAAATGAGCCTGGGGAAAGAAAATTTCTCTGATATATGTAATGCCTTAATTAAAGAATAAATACAGTGATATAAGACTTGGTAGGCAGGAATATTCATATTCTTATGTAAAGAATCTACACAAAACAGTTTTATTGATCCAAGTATACTATTGTTTACAGATCACCACACCCTTATGAAGACCTAGGTGACTTAGATCAATCTGATAATTTTCCACTAGGTTCTGATTTTGTAGACTCCAGCAGCCATTCAACAAGGAGGTGTGACTAAAGGCTTAATTACTTCCTTTGGCAGTGCAAAGTGAAAGAATGATCTCCACAGAGTTTAAGATGTTAAATGGACACAATGCCACGACTACATAGTTAACTTAAATCAAATAGATTGGATGCATTTAAATAGCTTCTCACTAATAAGTGTGCCAGTAAGACTCTTACTAAGTTAAAAAAGTAAATAATGCAAGTAAGAAATGCTCTCCTGGGGTTGGAAATGAGCAAGAATCAGTAAAGCTAGAAAATATTATAAATAAAAATTGTAAAATAAAGTATAAAAATTCAAGAGTAAAATTTTTATAAGCGAGAAAGTAAAAGAAAATTACAAATGAGCTCAGACTCATGGAGTGTGTGTGTGTTCGAATTAGAATGAACTCGAAGTTAGTGAATATATCTATGTTTGACTAATATTACAAGGTATTTATCCAAGTAACAAGAATACTTATTACTACCTTATTTATAAATTTAAGTGTATTGACAAACATTTTCTGAGGCAATGTCATCCACTCAAAAAGGATGTACCAGTGAAAAATGATGCAATAACATCTATGTTACTCTAGGTACTTGGCCACAGAATTATTTGCCACTTACTCTGAAAATTCACTTAACACCTTTCTTCCTTTTTCTAACTTGTGAAATGATAATAATATGCTCCCTACAAAATATTTCTTCTGCTCTATGTTGGGAATCGGCCAAATTCACATATAGACAGTAAAAGGAGAAGCCAACATTTAAACCCAGATCATCTGATACAAGTCCGGTGCTCATTTGGCCAGGCAAAATACTTGGATAAATGATTTGTACCAAGAATAGGACTGAAGGAGTATCAATACAGAATGGCTAGAATATAGAGTATCTTAAAATTCAGCAACAAGAAATTTGACTCGATATAGTAGGCATCAAGCATCCATTTTAGATTTTTCATCATGTGGGTAAAGTAAGGAAAATGATCATTAATCTGTCTGTACTATGAAAGATATTGAAGGGAAGAAAATTTGGAAGTATCAAATCTAAGAGGTAATTAAATCCAAGAATAGGCATAAAATTTTTATGTCAGCTTTCCGAGTAATCTTTCTCTTACGTTTAATGATGCATTCCAAGCTTAGATAAGTGCATTTGGTCCCCAGTGGTGCTCAATAAATATTCGTAATTCTAGTAGATGATAAAATGGAGAGGATCTAGCAGATAATGAATTTGTTCTTCATGTCTAGGAATTAGAACAGTGAGGGCAGAAAACACAAATTTGTCATACATCCACATAGAGGGAACCATTGAACCACAAGAGCCAGTGAGTGTTCCCAAATCACGTGTAGCAAAAGAACAAAAGACTATAAACACAGCTTTAGTAAACACTTGATTATTTTTCAAGTGTCAATTCCCATGTTGATTCTCAAACAAAGCATTCGGAGATCTCAAAGAAGACGGTGGAAAAGAGAGAGGTGGCCAGAGATTGGTAGAGGCTGCTGCAGTGAAACCTAGTGATTAAAAAAAGAGGCTCTGGTGTCAGTGATAAATTCTAAAATCAAGTTGGCTGTGGCCTAAGTTTTAGATCTTGGTCAAGTTAACCGAATCTCTGCTCATTTAAAAATGGGAATAATATTATCTGCCAAATTGGCCTGTTGTGAGGATTAAATAAAATAATAAAGTGCTAGGGCCAGCCCCAGTGGCCTAATGGTTAAGTTCAGTGTGTTCTGCTTTGGCATGTTCTGCGTTGGGTTCCCAGGTGCGGACCTACACCACTCGTCTGCCAGTGGCCATGCTGTGGCGGTGATCCACACACAAAATAGAGGAAGACTGACAACACATGTTAGCTCAGGGTGAGTCTTCCTCAGCAAAATAAATAAATGAATGAATAAATAAATTAATTAATAAAAAATAATAAAGTGCTTAGCATTGTGCAGGGATCAAGATAAAGGCTCTGAGAGAGACTAGTTGCAATGAAGCTTAGCCTACCCTCAGGTGGAATATGGAGTACTTTCTGGAAGCTAAAGATGAAGCCCAGTCCTAGGAAAGGAGACAAAGGTGGACTGATGCATCTCCTTGGAGTCTTGAGTTCTAGAGCTAATCTCAGGGACAATGGGTTAGAAATAAGCCTTCAGATGGAAGACCACAGTAGCATCACCTAAAATGAGCTGTTATAGGCAGAAATTGAGGAGCAGAAAGAGAAAAAAAGTTTAAGAAACAAACCAGTGAAAACAGATAAAACAGGAATAACTCATAACATGAAAACTAAGAATAACAGAATTTTAAGATGTAGGAGATAATGAACCTTGTTAAATTTTATATGATATTAAAGCAAATTAAAGCTAATTTAAAATGCCAATGATTTTGGCTAAAAGAGATCTTTAGTCATGTACGAATAGGATTAATAAAGCAGTGGGGAGAAACTACGGAAGATGGGGATAAGAAAGAGAATGGACAGCATATCTGAACTTTTCTCAGAGTTCAACAGCAAGAGTGAAATAAGAAAAAAAATAGAACAAAAGGGGAAAAAATTTCTTGAGAATTGGGGAAACCTGTACATATCTGAAGCTAAAGGGAGAGTTGATGAGGGGGGGACAAAAACAAAAAACTAGAGTTGGAAAGGATAGAAATTGTGGAAGAAATAACTGGAATTACAAGGATAAATATCTTAATATCTAAAGTACAATTAGAGCTCTTTTCTTCATAAAAAGGATTGTAACAAGGACGCCTATATTGGAAGACTCAAACTTCCCAGTAAATTGGAGGGAAGACACTCTACTTACATGGGGAATTGATTGGAAGATTTTGAGACCTAGAATAATAGCTATGAGAAAGAAAGCAATTAGTGGCAAAAAGTTGTGAGTTAACTTGCAATTGGCTACCAAGATTCAGAAATGAGCCAAACTTTTGCCTTCCTGCATCTGAAATGGTTAAGTTAGAGAAGAGAGGTGATACTGATGCTTGGCATCTGAACAAAAAGTGCAGAACATATGAACCAACATACAGAACTACAACATAGCCAAAACCCACATCTAAAAGATTCACTCCACTTTCAAACATGAAACTATAAAGTTTTTAACCAAATACAAACTTTGTTCTTTCTGGGACATGGACTGAACTCGAACTAATGTTTCTACCACTGTGGACCAGGTCTGGACTCATGCCTGAGAATTCCCTTAGGAAAGATAAGGTGAAGCAACTTTGCTTGTGACATGCTATTAAAATGCTTCCTAAAATAATGTATGCCAATTCAATGCACTTGAAATTTTATTTGTGCATCAGGTCAGGCCAAATAATAGTATAAATTAAAAATTTTAGAAATATATGTTTGATCTCATTTGAACTCAAAATGTTATAAAACATATTCTAATACAGCAAATATAAGAACTCTAACATGAGCTCCCCAAAACCAGTATGTGCCAGGGCTATGTTCTGCAATGAGTGAAGATTTTAATTTGTTCAACCTGCAAGCAGCCTTGGTAGCTGAAACCCCCGAGCAGCTTCATGCCAAGCAAACATTACCATTTTCTATTGCACCATATGCGAAAAAGGTCAGAAAGCTGTGCTCTAAGATTGTATTCATTGAGCCCAAAGTGGAGCTTCCTTGGCAAATATTTAGTAAAGTCCAAAGGATTCAATATATGGGAAGAGAAAATAAGAATATTTAAAAATACAATAGAGTTAAAGCTTATAAAATCTTAAATAAATAATTTAAGATGTTTAAAATAATTTAATAAACAGAATTTGCTTTTATTATATGAATTCAGATCTATGATGTACAAGAAACAATAGTCATTATGTGTCAAAAATTTGGATGTTATGATAATACAGAACTGTTCTCCAAAATTCTACAAGCTCAAAAACAGACTTTTACTTTTAGTTGGTAACTTTGACACACAAGGTTATACTTAGTGGCCGGCCTTCTACCTTTGCTTTGACATTCAAAATGCAATTTTTAAAGTTGAATATGTTTCTGTTTGTAATGGTTTCATTAACTACATTAATGCTCTGGAGTTTGTGTTAAGAACTAAGACTATAACGACAATTATTTAGAATAGTTTATATGAAGAAAATGGGAAATAAAATTAAAAATGCAAGTCACATGAAGATAACATCAAGGTTTTACGACTATAAGAAGTGTACGTATACATACATATGTTATTAAGAATTTTATTTTTAACGTAGTAAATTATTGTCTCAGTTTAATATTATTAAATGTTAAAATTATGGCCTTTTCAAGACAATAAGTTAAAGCTATTAAAGAATACATTCAACATTAAAAAGTGTGCTAAAGGAATCCATCACAAGTCTTATTGTTTCCATGAGTCTTTGTAGGGGGACCAGTCAACAAGAAAGCTACTAAGGGAATGTTTTATATCACATGACGTCCACTCCCTTTCAGTCCCAGCTGATTGCTCAAGGACAGACTATCCATAGCTGGTAAGTGACTAGCTGGAAACGACCCCATACAGTCAAACATATGATTGCATTAATACCTAAACATGATTTAAAGACAAACAGGTAACATTAATTTGCAATCTTATTAGGAAAATATGAATACACTAACTTAAAAATAGAGCATCTAAAAGCATTTTACTTAATTTGTTTTATTTTAAAATCTGAAGTATTGAATTCAGTCTTTAAAATGTTTGCCTTTCACAGCTCTGAATTCCTATATGAAACCATATGAGGAAAGGGAGACAAGCAAAATACTTACTTGCGACGCTATTTCTCGAGACTGACACAAATGGAGGGAAAAAGAAACATACAAAATACGGTTTAAACAATGAGTAAACAATACATACATGAAACAATCAGCAGCAAGGACAAAATAGGACAGAAACCCACAGAACACTTATACTCTAATTATGTGTTTGATTATTTATCATACGGCTTTTGAATAAAATTAGGTAAAGAATAAGCTATTATTTTTAAAGTTTATGGGAATCCAGAATGTTGTTCTTGATAGATTGTTTTTGTTTTGTTAGTTTTTGCTAAAATTATCTTTCTAAGTTTTGACAGAAAGAAAAAATGGTCCTAGCAGAAGGAAATAAAACAATTGCCAGAACTTATGAGACTACTATATTCGTGAGAGAATATTTGACATAATTATTGATATTCAATAATCATTATTGATATTAATATCTGTACTATATTTTAAAATTTATATCTTACAGTAAGATTATTTTCCCACTATGTATAAATTTAAGTAAGTTTATAGAAATATTCTGAGCTTTCACATTGGTTATAGAGTTTAAAAATTGATCTGTCCAGTCACCATACAACCTCTAAATTTTAGAGGTTATAAAAATCATGCTATCTTATTCTTCACTTCTAAGGAATAATATTCTACTCATTTTTCGATAGGTAGAAGTGAAATTTTCAATTATATTCTTTGGCGTAATATAACTCAAGTCTAATTCATTATCTAGCATTTTAACTATTGTTACAAATATAAAAATTACATAAAAAACATTTGATTATAGGCTTCTTGACACTGTTTATCTCAGGATTCTTAATGCATGGCCTAATGAAATAAACATTGTTTGAGTGAATAAGTTCTCAGCAGAGAATGGGCAGCTAGAATTTCAAAACTATTCTATCTTAATCCTTATGAAAATAATATTATTAATGTGATTTTGTAAAAGGTACACTTTTATTTTAATAACGTATTTAAAATATTGTGTTCCAATTTAGTAGTAAAGAGTTAGCAATTGGTAGATGGGACAGTCAACGATTATTCCATTATGCACATTTTTTTAAAGCTATAGGATTTATTGACTATGAAAGTAACCAACGATCAGAGTAACATATTCCACAAATTTATTGTGTACTTTGTAAAGATGTTGGTTGGTACTTCAATATGCTTTAAAATGATCTCTTTCTAATTTCTAGTAAAATTTCACTAGTTACAGTATACTTCAAGCAAATGTGCTTTTCAGTACACTGGAAAACTGGAGGCAAATACAGGTCTACATTTTCTACCAAAAAATACATAGGAACAAATACGTTTATTAATTCAGAATTTTTAATATTTTTAAAAGATAGTACCATATCATATACTGTATGGTAGATAATACCCCTAGTGGGTCTTGGGTAGCATTTTATAATAAAAATTAATAATTCTGCAATGAAAAGTATGAATATTCACTTTAAGTAGAATAATAAACATTATAAATAATCTCACAACAATTCAAGTGAGGTTTTGCCACCAAATGAGTTTGGTGAGCTTTTAGATTTCAGAATTGTGGATAAAGGATTGTGGACAGAAATATCATTCTTCTTTGTCACCAAGAGGAACATGAGTCCTTGTCCATTCTCTATTTGTTTTTTGACCCAGGAGATTCTGATGTTTATCAAAATTTCCTTAAATAGACACATATGGAAGGTGGTAGACGTTCATCTGGCGTGGTGATACAGGACTAGGAAACAGGAACAGACTCAGCTGTACTCTGCTTTCCACGGACTGATTTTCCAGTCTCTGAATGCACCCCCACTTTACTCTGTGTTTGTATAAATCCTCCTTCCACTGATATACAGTCCACCAAAAAGACTGAGATTGTATTCCAGGTCTTTTATAAATTTTATAATTTTAATTTTGAATATTCTGTATCACCATTTGTCTTTTCAAAGATGCCTGCCAAAGTATTCAGTGTTTCCCCTACTCCCACAGCCAAAGCAGTGATATAAGTTATAATAACTTTTTTTTTCTCTGCATAGAACATGGGACGATACTGAAGACAGACTAGAAAATGATGTGGCATGAAAACCTACATCTTCCTTTAAAATGATTTTTTTTTTAACTCCGTGAAATAATAAGGAAGCAAGAGTCTTTACATTCGTTTATCCCTATTACATTCTTAAATGAAATGTTGGCATTTAATTAAAATTTCTGCATAAAATAGGACAGAATTTAATACTTGAAAGTATAAACTGAAGAAATGATCAATAAATGGGTCTAATATGACTACTTTATAGACATATATCTATAAGTTATTGTTTTTATTAGATACAAATATATGGCTTAAATATTTAGAAAACATTATGGTTTATTTTGAAAAATAGCAGCTCCCACCACAATCTCTTATTTTCCTCAGACAGGAACCATCTACTTTTACCTCTGTAAACTGAATAACTATTGGTCTTTATCTCTCTGTTTCTACAAAACACACTTGATTGTTGTTTTTTAATTTTTTCCGTTTCTGCTTTTCTCTATTGACTTCTCACTCTGGAAGAAAAGGAATTAATCTTTTCTACGTATTCTCCCACTTTTGCCATCTCCCATTAATTCAACATGCTTCAAGAGTAATATTGATTAGATCAAAATTGAGGGCGTATTATGACTAAGTACAATTTACAGATGAGCTATATAGGAAACATGGTTACTATTTATTTCCTGCATAAATTTTTTGTTGTTGGTGCTGGAATTGTATTCCTAGAGTTAATAACTGTCATATTTTCTTGATTACTTAATTAGATATGTACTTAATAGTTCATCCTGGACTCTTTGACAATTGTCTGATCTTTTTCTGCTACATGGAGAGGTATCAGGTGTTCTACAGACGCCATCTTCCTGAAGAAACCTCTCTGAAGCCTTCTGACCTGCTCCAGGTTGCCCTTATGCCTGATGGTCCTTTCATCACCATCCGGGAAATCTCCTTGGCCTCATACTTGTTGCCTGGTTTCCATAAAATATCTGGTTTCCTGCATACCATGATTCCTTTCTCAGTTTACTCCTTTTTGGTGGGAATAGTTTGTTTAGAAAGCAGGCATGGGAAGAATACTTTTGGAGAAAATGCTGAAATATGATTTATTCTCCTCTTACACAAATTTGGTAGTTTTGGTTGAATACAGAATTCTACTTTGGAAATAACATTCCCTCAAAATCTTGACGGCATTCTTCTATCGTCTTTTGGCTTGTAGTGTTGCTGTTGAGAAATCCCAAGTAATAGTGTGAATGTGACCTACCCCTTGGTCTCCTCCTCTATCTTCTCCTCTCCTTCAGTGTTCTGAAACTCTGTGATGCTGTGTGAGTCTACCTTAATTCATTGTGGGGTGCACTTGGTGACCCTTCACATTTGGAAACTAATACGCTTCTGTTCTAGGGTTATTCTTAAATTATTACACTGCTATTTCTTCAATTTTGCTGCACTTCCTCTTTATGGAATTCTTATAATTCAGATCTTAGGTCTCTTGGATTAGTTCTCTAGTTTTATCTTATCTTTACTATTTTCCATGTTTGAATTTTTGCTCTCGTTTCTCAGTGATTTCCTCAACTTTATGGTACAAACATTTTCACTTCTGCTATCATATTTTCAATTCCCAAGAGTTCTTTTTTTTCTGAATGTTCTTTTAAAACTATAGCTTCCTGCTCACCTTTCACCCTTGTAACATCATTTTAATATTAATCATAGCTTTTCGGTATATAACTTTACTAACACATTTCACATATCACATAATTCATACACTTCAAGTGTAAAATTCAGGGACATTTTAGTAAATTTACCAAGTTGTACAGCAATCACCATAAGTCAGTTTTAGACTATTTCCATCACCCCAATAAGTCCCATCATGTTCATTAATTGTTAATCCCAATTCCTTCCACCTCCCGTTGCTTTAGGTAATCACTAATCTACTTTCTGTCTGTATAGCTACCTTTTATAACATTTTATACACTTGACATCATACAATACGTGGTCTCTTGTGTCTGTCTTATTTCATTTAACATAACGCTTTTGAGGTTCATCCAAGTTGCAGGACATATAAGTAGTTTGTTTCTTTTTATTGCTAAATAGAATTCTGTTGTATGGATATACCACATTTTGTCTATCTGTTCACTAGTTGAACATTTCGATTGTTTCCAATTTTTGGTTAATATGAATAATGCTGCTAAGAACATTCATGTGCAAGTCTCTGTGTGGATATATTTTTATTTCTCTTGGATAAATACTTAGGAGTGGAAGTCTTTATTTTACGTCTTGAAATTTTCTTTTCCCTTGATGTCCTGCTTTTCCTATAACTTATTTTTTCTTCCTGTTTGTTTATTTTGGTATCTATATTTCATGCTATTTCCTGAAATAAGGAATTTTTAGTTGTCTTCTCATATTTAAGAGTAGATGACTAATAAGTTGATTGAAAGTTCTAGGTGAGATTCTTTTTATTGTGAGTTTCATGGTCATCTGGCTGGATCGTTGAACTGGAGAATGTCCCATGCCTGTATGTTTAAGCCTTTCCACTTGACTTGGTCAGATTCCCTAAGGAAGACTCTTCAATCTGCTGCTGAAGAGTAAAGTATACAGAATGTACCTTTTCACTTAGCTCTCTGAATTCAGCATGGTACTATTGCCCTCAATGGCACCCAGTGTCCCCTAGTCCACAGAACATCTGTGTACCCTCGCCATAGAATCAACCGTCAGTCTTTGCCAGTGTGGGGTGAGGGACAGCAGCACAACTGTGTGAACTGTCAGGGAGATTGGGGATCTGACAGCTATCTAAGCAGGAATATGTCAGACTCTTCAATTCTAATTATTGGATGAAATTTCTACCTTCTGAAATCTGGTGTCATTCTTTACAGTAAGAGAATATTGGCATTTTGGGCAATGATCAATTATTTGAATTCTAACACTTGAATTTTCTTGAACCATATGATATTTGAGAGAGATGGTAAAATGTATGAATCAATTTTTCGCTTCATTAGATTGACTGAGTTCTTATTCTGTGTTTTTATATGATCAGGAAAAAAAGAATGTTTTCCTTTTTGCACAAAACCCAACATCTTTAGTGAATTAATATTTAATTGATGTCTTCCTCTTTTTTATTAAATTGAAGATTGTCTTAAGGGATATTCACTTTAACGGTAATTTGCAAAACAAAGCTTGAAGGTAGATACTGTTCATCATGTTATCTTAAAATCTCTTATAAGAAACTCACAATATACTCATTCTTTTAATAGTGACCAGGAAAAACAACTCTTTCTCAAGATGAACTTGTATCCTTTTATGTATCAGACTACAGTTATTATCTAACTCAACAGCTCTATTTTTTTGCTTTATTGGTCAGGAAAATCAAAGAATTCTAGCTCAGTTCATTTTATCAGTAGCAGTCAGTTCATTTTAGATGCAGAGTGATATTAATTCCTCTGCCCCTATTTAATACATTTTGTTGTAAAAGTGTTTGATAGTTCTATTTTTATCTTTCATTATTTAAATTGTCTCATTTTTTCTACAATAGGCAGAACAGAAAATTTAAATGATAATATGTGTGCCAAAAGATGAATATAATTCAATACAGGAAGACATGAGGTATCATCTTTATTTAACCCAAATTCCTTTTATCTTCCTAAGGGTGTGTGTTTTTCATATGAGCTAGAGGTTTGGGGATTTACAAACATTTTACTGAGGTGATCTTTATTTGCGACGGGAGGAATTGACCAAAATGTAATGTTAAATGCTCCTTGACGACAATACTCAATTACCCTTTCCCTACCTACACTATAAACAGCATACAACAAAGTCCCTTAACAATACAAAATGACTGACATGGATATGGACTTGACCAAGGGCAGAATTTACAATGTTCAAATACACGAAGCTTATATATAAGAATATGCTAATACTCTGTTGTATGGAAATCTTCTTTGTACTTACTGAGTTCAAATATCAAATGGTTAATTGCTTAGGCATGAAAGCACTTGTCTTCTCCTAATCTTTAATCAAATAACAATTTTTTGAATCCAGTATTCTTAAAATTTTAGGTGTATCTGGACAAACTATCTTACATATTTAACTGTCTGGTATGTTTCTCCTTTCAGTCATTCCTGATTTTCTCTGATTTGGTCTTGCTCTTTGTGGTGTGAACCACAGGGACCACAGCCAATGATGAACTCTGATTCAGCAGCAGATATAGCAATAACGCTCCTTTTAGCATTCCTGAAGCCACAATGAAACCACCAAAAAGCACCTCAAAGAAACAGAACTATTTTCTGTTGGCCTCAATCTCACTAATTTAAATGTCAAACCATAAATTTTAACAAGAAAATAAAAATCTACTCCATTACTCTTTTGCTTCCTATAAAGCTCTTTTCTATACTTGGATTCACTGATTTTATCACAAAGTGGTTTAACGATTACATGGACTACCAAAATGCATGTAACTGATCTGAGTCTCATAGTTGAGGTAATTTTGTATACGACCGAAAAAAGAACTGGCTAACCAAAATTTCGAATAACTTTGAGGTATCTGAAGAAGAAAAATATTTCAAGAATATAAACCATAACTTATATTAAATAATTTTATAGATATTGCTGGGATAGTGCATTTATCCAAAATTTTTATTTCATAAAATAGTCTAATTTAAAATATGATGTGTTACTAAGGATATATAAACTCTTTAGAACCACATAATGTGACCAAATCAAAATGTTGATACATTTGAAGCTGCATGCAGTCATCAGAAACCAGTTCCGTATTAACAGAATCTAGTTTGCTTTTAAAATTACTGAGCTTTTCTCAGGGAAGGTCTGGCCTGGCTATTGGAGTATTTTCTTGGCTTCAGAGTAGTCTTCATTCTAGAGTTTGAGAAATGTGAATTTCAGCACTTACTAACTTATCTTTGTTTGCTTTTTTCCAAATGCTAATATACGGAGTTGAGGAATAAGTTAGAAATCTAGACTGCTTGCCCAAGAACTTTTCTTATGTGTCAGAAGGTTACTTAGAATTAATTTGTTCCTGATAATCTTCTAGAAATGAAAAATCCTAGATCTACAAAAGGCATTCAGAGTCCAAAATCCACAAACTAGAATAGTCCCTTCGTCTACAATATTTTGTGAAATTCTGACACAGTTTACTAAAGCAAATAATTGATAAGATTTTTGCATCTGAAAAGTGACACTGTGCTCAGACAGCATTCTTTTTCACTTTCTATGACATTTTTCAGAAATCAGTTTCAAAGATTAGGCATGGCTGTATTTAATCAGATTAAACATTAAAACTGGAATATTTTGATATTTCCAAACCTCAGATGTAGTAAGCTTCTGAGATTCAGTCCTGTAGATTCCAATGGGCACGTCTCCGGTAGAAGAACACAACTTCTGATACAGTCTGGCATAAGTTCTGATCCATAAGTCATCCTCAGTGATTTTCATCTGTAACATGATGAATTACTTACATATTAAATTTTTAAGAAATAAAAGTCCAGTGGTTATTTTTCACATCTTAAAGGTAGAATTTGTTGATATTTTGAAATCTCAAAGTGTCATTTCATAAATGCTTATCCATGTATTAAACTGATTTATTGCATCCCTGGGGTTCACTCAAACTGAAGAAACCAACTGCTCAATTTGTGACAGCATGACATTGTATTAGCACAATATCAGTAGGCAACAGTCACTGGTAATTGACTGGGAGATGTTGGAAAACATGTGGAGACTTTTAAATGCTGCAGTAACTGGACGCTGCTACTGAGATTTAGTGGACAGAGTCTGCTGATGCTAAAAATCTTAAAATGCAAACACCACCACAGCACAAAAAAAAAATTGCCCATCCAAAGTTCTAATAACACTCATATTGACAAAGATGTGTAGCAGAAGGAGCACAGGGCTCACAGACAGGAGGCATAAGTACTAGTCCCTCTTTACTAATCATAAATCTGGATTGTTAGTGTTGGGAGAGAGGGAGAATCCCCCTCTGCCCTTTTCCTTAAGGTTCTTCTGGCTGGCCAAGTAATCAACAAGACAGGTTAGCAGGAGAAAATAATACCAAGTTTAATAACATGTGTACATGGGAGAAACTCAGAAATGAGCAACTTGTCCCTCTGTCTAAGCTGCTTGCTTAAGTATTGTAGCTAAAGGCGAGGAAGGTGTTGGGGCTGGGTAGTGGTCTGGGACTTCAGAGGGCAAGAAGACAATTCTTTTCAGGGTCATCTATAGATAATGTGGTCAGGGAGAGATAGAGTTTTTTTGATAAAAGAGGCTTGGTGCCCCTCCCATTGTAACATCTATTTTACATTATCATTACAGCCATCATGATAGAAGATCTGTTCCAGGAAGGACCCACCATGTCAAATTCTTTAGGCAGTTAGTGGGGGAGGTTAAATGTCCCTCAGAGGAAACAATCAGGTTAAAGAGATATATTTCAGGGTGGCCAAATCTTGATCTCCCACATTAGCAAGTTGCTTCATTAAATACATTTGGACTTAGTATACTCATTTATTAAACAAAGGGGTTAAACTGCACGATCACTGTTTTCCTTTGTGGGAGATCAAGATTTGGCAAGCCTGAAATATATCTCTTTACCTTGATTGTTTTCTCTGACGGACATTTGACCTCCCCCACTAACTGCCTAAAGAATTTGACATAGTAACTCCTTCCTGGAACAGATCTTCTATCTGATGGCTGTAATATAACATAAAATAGATGTTACAACAGGAAAGGCACCAACAAGCCCATCTTATCAGAAATTCTGTCTCTCTGGCCACATTCTCTGGATGGCCCTGCGAGGAGGAGTTGCCAGACAGACATTTACATTTATAAGGGAAATCTCCATTTGTAAAGGTATCTCCCTCTCTGTATTGGGAAGAGGCGGGATGACCTCATTTCTAGAAACTTATCAATGTGGAAGGTGAGGCCTTAAATCTGCATAATAACCTTACCCTTGTTTACAATGCTCTAGTGATAATCTCCTGTAACTGACTCCCCCCACCCCCAATATCCTCCTTTGTCATTGGTTGAACATGGTATTTAAGACGAGAATTTCTGCTATTGTGTTGAGAAACGCAGTGTCCCTGCTTTCTCCCATGTATACATGTTATTAAATTTGGTATCCTTTTCTCCTGCTAACCTGTCTTGTTAATTATCTGGCCAGCCATAAGAACCTTAAGGGAAAGGGCAGAGGGGGATTCTCCCTCTCTTCCCACACCTTGATAGTACAGCGCCCTGTGTTAGAAACCCTCAGTCTCAAATTGACAGCTAGAAAAAAATACCTCTTGTCACTTTTTTACAGAATGGCTATTTATCATGATTATTACTTTAAAATAATATGTTTTTCCTGAAAATTGTTTTAGGGATTAAAAAAACTATGATGCTATTCTCTGAGCACATATTAGACAAAAACACGACATAGAAGAGTTAGCCCAAAGTGTATTATAGATGGATTTCAGAATCTATGAGAACGATCTTCTGTTCTAGAGATTATTGACTTACAGAACAAAGAAACCCCGATCCTGGCGTAGTGTCCAATCCCAACAGAAGTCTGGTGATAGAAATCATATAATCTTTCACAAATGACTGCAACAGAAACAAAATATGCATTTATTATGTGTATGGAATGTATAGAATAGCCAAGTGTGAACATCTTACCAGTTGTAAAAGGTTACTTCTCATAACACGTCATTAGGTCTTCATAAAAAAGGAAATAAAAATTTATTTTGCCAGTACATGTACAGTTAAGTTATCCATAAGGAAATTTGGGAAATGATTATTCTCTAGAATATCCTGACATGCTTAAATTTTATGCATGCTATTAGACATAATAAAACACTGTTAGATTTTTTTTAATAACAAAAAGCTATGAGTGGAAATAAAAGAGAATATTAAAAAAACTCAAAAGAACAAAAATTTGCAATGAAATAGTTCAACACTTTTTTAGGATTAAGCTCTATGATAGTAGAATAAATTTCTAATATTTAAGTAAATCTAAATATTAATGAATTAATAGTTTAGTATTAAATACTATCAGACTTTTTTTGTGCTAACATATCAGATATATTCTGATTTGTTGCTAGAGTACTACTCAATAGTTAGAGTATTAACTTAATGATACCTCCAATTTCTTCAATTTATTCTTAGCTCTGAGTGAAAGGAACAGCTCAACCAATACAAGCAAACTTCACCATGACATGTAACAATGATTTAATAAATTGTATGAAATGACTGCCTTGAGTTTGACCTCAAGTGTTAAAAAGCTAAAAGTTTAAATAACCATCTAGTTATTTTGCATAGCAAAGACTTTTAAAAAGTTGCAATTCCTTTAAATAAATCTACTAGACTACTTTGTTGATTACTAGTTTATTTTACTAACAGCTAGTTTCAGAAAAGTACACCCTTCTATCTAAAGGAGAACATAAGGAAACATGTCCATTACTTTTTTCAGGGCAAAGAAATGGCATTCTAATTTCAAAGTATGTGAGTCTCCTTAATTAGGACATGAAAACATTGGGAACCACCAGGAGGAGTTGTGACAGGCACCGTTAGAGAGCATAGTTCAACCTCATGCGTTAACTCATTGTGTGCTAAAGAAGAGAAATTTTTAAACAAATTCTCAGGCACTTTAAACTATTATTTTCCAAAAGCAAAAACACAAAATACTCATGGAAGAGAAAGTAAACTGAAGATTTGGCAAATGATGATTTTAAATTATTTTAAAGCCAGATGTGGTAATACAGCTAATTTGTTTACTATCTTAGTCACTAACACATGGCCCTTTGTTGTGTAACTTCATCAGGGCATAAACAAGACGTAGGAATGAGCCAAAAAGATGTAGACAGCCCTACTTGATAGCACCAAATCTGTGCATTAAATCTCACGCCATTCAATTGTAGAAGAATATTTTTCAGTTTCACTTAGTGTCTATTTAATTTCATTGTATATTACTTATTTTTTTAATAATTAGTTTTCCATCTCAAAGATGAGATTTAGTAAAAACTATTAAAAATATAAGTGACCTGTGTTTTGAGTGGGAAGGAAAAACGGTACTACTGAGAAGATATAACAAAAGAAAATAACCTTCCAATAAGTTAAAAAAAAAAAGGGCCATAAGAAACTCCAACATTACACAAGTGTGGGATCATTTACCCCACTGATTGATAATACTGTCTATCACAGTTTTCTTTGGAGCAGCAAATGCAACGATGTCTAGGATAGAAGTATATTTATAGTAAATCACTACACAACTGTACTCATTAATAATAGTTCTTGAATATATAATATAAACTTTTATCCTTAAGAAGATGGGCTTAAATCATTAACCAAAACAATTAGATGGTATTTAGCATATTTTAAGAATACAAGAATGTTTACTATATAACTTTAGGAATTATACATATAATTTCTAATATCTTTTTTTAACACATAAATGAATAGTCTTTACCTATCTAAAAAACAGAGGATTAAAATATCTCATTTAAAGTCAGGAGAAGGTAAATAGGCAGTTACGACTTTGGAAATTATTGTTCTAGTTCATTCTTGCTGCAGTAGCTTCAGAAAAAACACATCTTCCTGTATCTCTATTTATAAGAGAAAACACGGGGCAAAAATGAAGAGAAAGAAATAACTACTGCTTTCCCCTTCTGCCTAACAGTTTTCCTTCTATTTAGCTTATATATTAGACTTTCTCATGAAATTTTATTCAAACGAAAGATACTGTTGTTAAAAAAACCACTGGTGCATAATGACATGCTATTGATATAAATCCTTCAGTTTCTGCATTGCTCTTCAAACAAGCCCTCCCCTTCAATCCTCTCTTTAAGAGATTAGAAGCACGTGTGTTTGGAATGAAAGCCCTTCCTCCTGGAGTGCCCAGATAATGTGTCCGGAAACTTTAGGGCAAACAGGAATGTTTATTCTCTTCTGTTGTGTTTGTTCCCGCACTCATCTGGCAGAGGCAGAGGGTTCGTGACACTGCTAGAGGCATACTCACGGGCATAATTAGCCCAAAGCCCAGCAGAAAAGCTTTAACTAACTTTGGATTGCTTTATTCAGTCAAACATTATAGAAAGGGGTACATAAAAGTTGTAATCAAAAAGGGAACAGGCACAACAAAATATTTGAATGCTTAACTTGAGATTAAAGTTATCAAATAATTTAAAGCCCTATGCATATTTTTTTTCTCTTAAATAAAAATATTTAGAAATTCACTTGAATCAGGAAATATGAAATATTCCTGCTGTTCAGTTTCTGGCAAAGTTTTAAAAAAAGATTAAAATGTATTTGTGTAAAATAACATGATGAACTTATGCAGTTATGATAAAATGACAATGTTAACTTTGGCATGCTGAAACAAACTAAATGGTTATTAGTTGTAAAATGTTTTCTTTGTTTTTCTAAAGTAGGCAATAATTAGTAGATGTTTAAAATGTACTTGCTTTATCTGTTTATTGACATTAACTTGGTATCTTATTTAAAAAACAAAAGATTATGAAGAAGACTGTCTTTTCTTTTTAGCCTAGTAATTTTTTCCCCTTAGTTTTTTTTGTTTGTTTGTTTTTTATTGTTTTTTTTTTTTGGTGAGGAAGAATAGCCCTGAGCTAACATCTGTTGCCAATCCTCCTCTTTCTGCGGAGGAAGATTGGCCCTGGACTAATATCTGTGTCCATCCCTCTATTTTATAATGTGGGATGCCTGCCACAGCGTGGCTTGACAGGCAGTGTGTAGGTCCCGGGATCTGAACCTGCGAACCCCTGGCCGCTGAAGCGGAATGTGTGAACTTAACCACTATACGACCAAGCTGGCCCCACCTTAGGTTTTTTTTCAGTTTAGTAATATGCCTAGAGTAATACGCAAAATGTATTAAAATGTCACATTAAGCATTGTAGGACACTAGTGCCAAAGAGAATGCCTAAAAACTATTTCATAGATTATGCTAAAAAATGTTTCTCTTACAAAATGTTTCATGAGCACATTTATGTCATTAAATACATGAAATAAAATATTGAATTACTTCCAGAGCCAATTTTAAGTTAACAGTTCCATGAGAAATATTAGATGTATTATTCATTTAATAAAATCTAAATGAAATATAAAATAAACATTTTAGAGAGAAAAACAGAAATACAGCATACCTGATAGAGAAGCGTGTCCAACATGCTGATGCTAAACACCCTTCCAGCAGCAAAGGGCAGTCGAAACATAAAGGCCAAGTTAGAACCTCTCTCTCGCTCTTTCTGTTCAGAAATTTGAAACAGAAAAATTTGTGAGCATTTTATATTTTATGGCCTTTCTGCTTAGTTAAATTTTTCTGGCATGTGTGAAGAAAGACATTCTCATTATATGGTTCTTAGCTATGAATGTCGTCACTTCACTTACAATTATATTTTTAATATGTCCCTTTAATTTTCATAACCAAGTTTCCTTAATCAACTAAAATACCCAATACTTAAAACAGGTTAATCTATTCATCTGTTCATTAAATATTTATTTACTCTTCTTTTACCTTCAGGGTTTACACTGAAGGAAATAAACTGTCCTATCTCCACACATCTGAATCCTATTGATAAGTATCATTTTATAAGCAAAATAGTAAACTTATTCCATTCATTATTAAAGGTTCCAATCAAACACTAACTCACTTATTTATTAAATTAGTCACTTAGTATGCATTGAGAGTCTATTCTGTGTAGGGCATTATCCTCGGTGGTAGGGACACAGAATTCCTAAATAGAACTAATAAATTCTGTTAATATAGAATTAGTATGTGTTGAATATGGCGAGGCACTAGTAAAGAAAGATGGATACTTCCCTTGCCTGCAAGAACTCACAAAACTGTGAGTGGTACCAGTAACGAAATAGGCAAAAACACCGAGGTAAGTATATGTAATGATACAGAGAGAGATGCTGTAGTAGCATGTGGGAAGCGCCTCCTGCTCACTCTTTTGGTGGAAAAGTGGAGAGGCTGAGTTAGAAGTAATGTCTAAACTGAGACCCAAAATATGAGTAGAAATTAGCCAGTAAATTTGGGGAGGGTGGGTGATAAGTACAAAGCTATAAGCAGAAGTTCTAGCATATGCTAGAAGCTGGAAGAGGAAGAAGCTTGAAAGACTTGAAGAACTATAAGCAATTCTGTAAGAATAGAGTACGGAGTGTGAGTGTATGGGCTGGAGGAAGAGGGCAGAAATGAGACTGGACCGGTAACCATGAACTAGATGTTAAAGTACCAGGATGCATGAGAGGAAAGAGGATGCAATCAAGAATTCCACTGAAAAACAACGGTGTGAATTGAGACTGTCCCAGGAAAAACAGAACATACGAGCATACTGGTTTGAAACCATGTTAAGCATTTTGGATTGCATCTTAAGTGCAATGAGGGAAAACTAAAATATTTTTAAGAGGAGGAGTGATGCAATGAGTGAGTTTTAGAATACTCACTCTGATGACAATGTGGAAAATGGTTTGGGGATGGGGAGGTGGCATGGGGAGATTGAGCAAGATAAACTAGGGTGTTAAGGCAGCAATTCTAGTGAAAAATGAAGGTACCGTTTGACGATAGTGAAAAATATCAATACCATAATATTTGCAGAGACAGATCTTTTTCAAATTTATTTAGATATCAGATATTAAATTTGAGAGGATTTTTGACTGAATTTGGCAGTAAAGTAGAGAGAAGATGAGGATGATACCCAAGTTTCTGGATAAATGGGTGGGTAATGGTGCCCTTCTGTAAAAAAGAAAATGTAGAAGAAGAGCAGATCTGAAGTTAATTTGGACTCGAGTTTCAAGGTTAGCAGAAAAGTCCAGTTGCTAAAAATACGGAACTGACAAATGTATAGCATACAGTGGTTTGAAGCTTGATTCTAGAAACACATATGAGGTTCTAGTTAAGTACTGCCACATCTAGTTGCACGACCTTGTACAAGTTACTTAAACTCTCTGTTCCCCAGGTCCATCACCTGTGAAATGGGATTCATATTGGTGACTACATCCCACTGTCATTATAATAACTAAACAAGATAAAACATCTAAAAGTACTGTATATAGTAAGCACTTAAATTATTATTATTAATTCTTTGAACATGCCAAATTATGCATCACCTCAAGGACTTCATATTGCTTGCTTTCTTCCTGTAAAGCTACTTCCCAAGTTTTTACAGGGCTGGTGTGTCTAGTGTGATCATTGCAGCTCAAATGTGACCTCCCCAAAGAGACTTCGCTTTATGACCTTACTTAAAGTAGCCTTCCCTAGTTACTTTGGAATATAACCCTGTTATGACTTTCATAGCTCTTTTGAAATCTCTAATTCCTGGTTTCTCTTTTTATTCCTCAACTGTCTGAGCTAGACCACGTGTTCCAGGAGGGAGAGACCAGGCTTTCGCTTTCTGTTTCATAAACAATGCTGAACACAATGCCTGGCACACAGATGGTCAACGAAATTTTGTTGGACAAATGACTAAATCTGTTCTGCTTATGGTAGCTGCCCACATCAAAAGGAAATTGATTGAAAATAGTTTATAACATTCATATGAGGAAGCAAGAAACAAAAAAACCTGAGGTTCACTCAATGCTTCTCTCTTCTCACTTGGGGTCTTTAATGGAGGTTTGAAGATGTAAAGGGTGGCAATGTCCGCGTTAGGCAAAGTTCTCTTAGTTTAGTATTTCCTTTGACTGTTGTGTTTTACAAAATACAATGATAAATATTTCTATGATTGCTTCTAGTACAAAAATATACTATATAGTCGTCCCCCCTTCTCCGTGGGGGATACTTTCCAAGACCCCCTGTGGATGTCTGAAACCTCAGATAATACCAAATCTTGTATATCCAATGTTTTTTCCTATACGTACAGACCTATGACAAAGTTTAATTTATAAATTAGGCACAGTAAGAGATAAATAACTTCTCTTTGGTGTATCCCGATTGCCAGCATCACTACTCTTGCACTTTGGGGCCATTATTAAGTAAAATAAGGGTTACTGGAACACAAGCACTGTGATACCGGAAAGTCAATCTGATAACCGGGACGGTTACTAAGTGACAACAGGTGGGCAGCGTCTACAGCGTGGATCCTCTGGACAAAGGAATGATTCATGTTCCAGGCAGGCACACAGCAAGAGTGTGCGATTTCATCTTGCTACTCAGGATAGCGCACAATTTAAAACATGAATTGTTTCTTTCTGGAATTTTTCATTTAATATTTTCAGATTAACCATTTGTGGTTGACTTTGGGGAACTGAAACCGTGGGAAGCAAAACCTTGGATAAGGGGTAACTACCGTAATTCCTTTTTTAAAAACATATCCTATTTCCTTCCTAGTAGAATTCTGCATTCAGTTGAAGTTTCAATGATGATTTTGTTTTTTCCTAGCAACAATTTATCTAAACATACCTAAAAGGAGTCTGAGACATCCAAATCATTATTAAAAGATCCCTGAGACTTTAATACACTTGGTCTTACCTATCTCCTCCATTTGGTTTGCTAATATGAACATGTGTCCTTGTTAGAAGAAGGAATTAATTTCTGGCAGAAATTTTATTTTCTCTAAACTGTGTCCATCCAATGCCATATGAAATGAGATGATAAAATTATTGGATTTAGCAGAACAGTGTGGGAGGTGAAACAATATCAAGAATTTTATAAGCATAAATTAATGATTGCCATCCCCGACTTTCTCGACGACAATTCTTTTACATGCCTTCGTTCTTCTGCCTGGATTCAACCACACTTTAATCCCCAAATCTAGTGGCTTTGCTCAGCATTCATCCTACTTGACCTTTTGTACAGTGTTTGACAGTCTTCTTTTCTTTTTTCCTCTCTTCCTCCCTCTCCCTACCCTAGTCCACCAACAGCTTTGAAATCTCATTTCCAAATTCTCAGGCCCTTGGCAAACTAACCCATCCTTTTCTGCCCCCCAGGGAGGGGCCTTTTGAATTCAAGTACAGAAAATCCTCATATAAAATTAAAAAAAAAAATGCTTCAACCGGTTGCTAGGGTTTTGTGTATCCTTCTTATGGCTCTTTGCTAGAGAACAGACTCGTCTCTATGGAAACTACCACACCACAGCGGCTCAGAACAGCAGCTCTGAGACAGGCTGCCTCTTCCCAGAACAGGTTTCCTATCAGAGCCTCTCACTGCATTGTGTGCCTGGGAAGTGGGGAAGAGAGAGGCCCCTGGAGTCCTGGGTGGCTTTAAATCTTTCTCTCTCTTTCTTTCCCTTGTCATCCCTCTGTATTGCAAACAGAAGGAGGAGGCAATTTCAGTAATAAAGAGCATCTCTCTCTGTATTTCCACTTTTCTTCTCACCCTTTACCCATTAGGTTCTTCCCACACTCGTGCCCGCCTTCGAGCACGCGCGCGAGTGCACCACCACACACACACACACACACACACAGACACACTCTCTGTTCCAGTTAGATAAATGGTGCTTAGAGGGGGCGCATTTGATGGGGCACTCAGGGATCCATCTTGTTTATAAGGACTCAAGACCAATTCAGGCCCGAGTTCCAAAATGCCCTTGAGTCAACCCAAGGCAAGTTCATCCTACGGGAGTTTAGAGTGTGAGGGATCCTCTTCCTTATCTTAGAGAGGAATGCAAGGTCATGTAGGCAAAGTTATTATTCTCCTACACTAAAATACAAGTAGTCCTTGCCTTATAAATAGGGTGATCATATAGTTTATCCTCCAAATCAGGATGTCTATGAGAGGAGCTCTTAGTAATTATACTGTGACAATAGCCATACACCAGGAGAGTCTGGGCAAACCAGGACCTTGACCACGCCATCTATAACTTAGGAATATGTGCTTTACAAACAAGACACACAAGAAAGTGGCTTCCTGTACCCTGTTCTCCCCTGAAGGCCCTCCTGCTCCTGAAAATTGAGAAATTTGGAAAATTGGAAGCTTTTGAAAAATATGTGGGTTCAGAAGTGAAGAAAAGAATGCTGTTGAAGGATTAGAAGATCAATTTTCAAGAAGAAAGAGTCTTGTATATACAATATTTCATACACGTGTATCTGCAGATAAACATCTGCCAGGAATATCTGAGAATGCCTGTTTCCATACCCCTCACCAACACACGTCTTCTTACATCTTTTAAGCTGTGGTCTCTCCAATATTCTTTAGAATTATATCATTTTTCTTATGTCTGGTCTCTCCCGCTCTGTTCACAGCCAGACTTTCATCTCCTCAAAAATTCAGCGCTGACTTGATGAAGACAAACGCATTGACTGTAGACTGACACAATGTCTTCTTATTGTGGGAATCCCTCTGTCTTCTGACATCACTAGCTTGGCTTCCAGCCTATCTCTTGGACTCCTCACTCATTTTTTCTGATTTATCTTCTTCCTGGACTCTCCTTTATGAACCTCAAGATTAAGTCCTTCTCTAAACTCATCTCCTTTATGGCTCTCTTCTTTCGAGAACTTATCTTTTCATAACATTTTACATTTATACATTTATGTGCACAACTTTTAAGTCTATATGTATGTCTCCCGTTCCTTTTCTGAGCTTCTTTTACATAGCACCACTTATTTATTACATACTACAGCTTTAATTTATCTTAAAATAAATAAATGTTTTATCTACCTCAGTAAAGTCAGTTTTTCCCAGAGTTCCCTCATTAGTCGTAACGACACATATCTATCCTGCCAGTCCTAGATCATGCTTTTATTATCTCATGACTGATTTATTGAAATAACTTGCTCTTTCTCTCTTTCCCGCAATGTCACTGTGTTCTCTCCCAGATAAACACAGAAATGTCACATCAACTTGATGAAAGCACAGTCTGCTGACGTCACATCTCCCATGTCCTCACTTAAAAACTTGCCATTGCTCCTCATTCACTACACAAGAAATTCCAAAGACTCAGTATCCAGGGTGCGCCACGGTCTAGCTCTTGATTAAAAATAACTTGAGAAGACATTTCTCCAACAAAGACATACAAATGGTCAACAGGTATATGAAAAAATGTACAACAACACTAATCATCAGGGAAATTCTAATCAAAAGCACAATGAGGCATCATCTCACACCTGGCAGTTATCTAAAACAGTCAAATTCATAGAATCAAAGCATGGAATGGTTGTTGCCAAGGGGGCAGGGAGAGGGGGAAATGGGATGCTATTAATGAACAGGCATCAAGTTTCAATCAAGCAAATGAATAAGCTCTAAGATCTGCTGTTCAACATTGTACCTATAGTCAATAATAATATATTATACACTTAAACATGTGTTAAGACGGTAAATCTTATGTTAAGTATTCTTCATAAAACAAAATAAATAAAATAACAATTTGCACAGAAGCACCTCTTCTTTTTAGTCTTCTGGATACCAATCTTACTCCCTTGTGTGTATATTTGTTCTAAGGATAACTACAGATGGTTTCCTGTGGTCGGTGCCTGTCAAGCCTTCCTATTTTAGTTCTCTGCGTCATGAAATGGAGGGCTGGTTAAACGTACCGTCTTCTGTGACTCTGGATTCAAAAATGAGTTGTGCCTTGCAAACTAGTAAAACAATCAAATGATGAAGGAGACGCTTATTGATGTGGAGGGAGAAGTAATAAGGAAAAAATAACATTGGCTTAAAGTCCTCGTCTAGTGTAATATTCATTTTAACTTTTCAAACAGAAAGAAAACCCAAAAGTTACCTTTGTCATACTAGATGGCATTTTTTTGTGACTCATACGCATGTTTTTAGCTCATCAAAAAATAGATTCTGCAAACTCTTTTTCTCTCGCATAAATATCTATATATTTATATCTATATCTACATCTAAATCTTTGTCTATATCAATTTATGTAAGTTTATTAAAAGATAAGTAATTGCTGGTCTCCTTGCAAATAATAAATAGTTAACCACTATATTATAGTTATTTATTTTCATAAAATATTTAACTCTATAAAATTATAAAATTTTAATAATTGAACTTTTCCAACTTAGTTATATAAATCCATTAATTTCCTGCATTTGATATTTCACTTTGAATAGTTTTATGAGTTTGATATGTGTTTTCATATTCAAAATAGACACATATATGGTTGTTTTGGATACTGTTCAAAGGGAAGCCACTTACATCATAGTATATATGAATGTATATCCTGGACTGTGCACTGCATGGTCTTATTGGCCAAATGTCAAGACTTTCGTCTCAGTCTATTTGGGCTGCTGTTATAGACTGGGTGGCTTATAAACAACAGAACTTTATTTCTCACAGTGCTGGAGGCTGGCAAGTCCAAGATCAAGGTGTCTGGTGAGAGTCCACTTCCTGGTTCATAGATAGCCATCTTCTCCCTGTCCTCACATGGCGGAAGGGGTGAGGAAGCCCTCTGGGATTTCTTTTATAAAAGCACTAATCACACTCATGAGGGATCCACCCTCATGACCTAATCACCTCCCAAAGTCCCTACTTCCTATTACCATCACAACAGAGGTTAGGTTTCAACATATGAATTTTGGGGGGACACAAACATTCAGTCTATGGCAACTTTGGACCTGTTGTGTGAAGTCATAATACTGTGCAATACTGTGTGCATTCTTAATAGATAAATTTGCACATTAAAATAGTTATCCATATAAATCACATTTTATCACTCCTCTAGAGTAGATCAGCCAATGCTTTTCCACACTGAAACAAAATAGAAACTAGTTAGTATTCTCCTCAAATTCTTTCTGGGCCAATATGGGGAAAGGTAAATATTTTCTTAAACACAGGATAAGAAATTCTCCTAATGAATCACATCCAATGTGGGCAGATAGCACCAAACTCCCACTCAGCCATTCTAGCACTTAGATTACAAATAACAAGTGGTCCAACTTGCTTGCACAGGGAAAAAAAAAAAAAAGAGTAAGACAATGTGTTTTCATTTGTTCCTATATATCTGCGTCTCCCATCAAATTATAAATTCTGTGTGTTTTATTCAAATGTGTAACTCCTAGCATTTAGCACAGCATTTGCTCATAGTAGGTGTGCAGTAAATATTTACTGGCTTGAATTTAAATTGAGAATATGTAAAATTTTGCCGTCTTGCTTCTACACAGTGAATATATTAAAAAATAACTTTGACATTCTTGCCTATTTCGCCCAGAAACTATGTCCACTTTTTATCACCTTGCTTTACCATTACTAAAAATTGATATATGATTTACAGACATGACTATTTGCATTCTGACATCAATTCTCTGACATCAACTGGGTGTCCCACGATTCAATTTAATTCTAACACTAACTACCCAGAGTTGGCTCAGAACCCACAGGTTAAGGGGCTCAGTTCCACAAGACTGCACCCATTTCAGACACCAGTCGTAAATCCTGGATGTCTCCAAGCCAACTACACTTTTGTTCAGCCAGCTACAAATTTGGGGCTTCCCACAACCCCCTCAAATTTGATAATTTGCTAGAATACTTACAGAAGTCATGATGTGCTATACTTAATTATTATCATTTTATTATAGAGAATGCAAATGAATGAATGAACAGTGGATGAACAGGCACATAGGGCATGTCTGGAAGGGTCCTGAGCACAGGAGCTTCTGTCTCCATGGAGTCAGCGTGCGCCACCTTCCTGGTACATCAATATGCTCACCAACGAGGAAGCTGTCCAAGCCCCATGTTTCAGAGTTCTTATCAAAGTTTCATTATGTAGGCATGATTAATTAAATCATTAGCTACATGATTAAACTCAATCTTCAGCCCCTCTCTCCCCCCTGGAGATGAGGAGGTGAGGAGGGGCTGAAAGTGTCAATCTTCTGATCATGTGTTTGCTTTTTCTGGCAACCAACCCTCATCCCAAAGCTATCTAGGGGCCCCTCCATGAGTTGCCTAGTTAGCACCACATCAAGTATGATCGAAAGGTATGAGTAACAAAGACACTCCTATCACTCAGGAAATTCCAAGGGTTTTTGAAGCTCCGTGTCAAGAACTAGGGACAAAGACCAAATATATATTTTTATTATACCACACTATTCATCTCACATTTTCATGACTTTGCTTATCAATGTGTAATTACCGTAAGATTGCTAAAGTGTAATTATGATCACCATTGGGGAATGGTGACAGTTCAAAAGCAATTTTAAAAGAAGTGGTCTTGAAGCAAATTGTGCCATAAACATGAATGAAAGGCTTTTTTACGAAATGCATCAAAACAAGAGAAATGAAATAAGTCTTTAGAGGGAAATGAGATGATGAAAATTTCTCTTTTTTCTATTACTGTCTTCAATTTCTTTATTATCTGTCACATTTTCCATCTCTGCTTAGCTCTTATACTGCGTTTCTTAAGCCTGCTACATCTACTTTATTAGGGGGAATGTCAATGACCCAACACGACCAAAGACCAAATATGGGAAGGATTATTGGGAAAACTGTGGCAGTAAGGGGAATATCGAGGACAAGAAAGATAATGTAAAACAACACAAAACAACTCAGCAACAAATGTGGATAACAACGAAAGAAAGATAAGATGGAAAGGAATATGCAAGGAAAAGGATGATGTTCAGGAAATGTTTTGATAGATTTTATAAATTTGAAGAAAATAAGTGTGATATATTCCATGTGACAGAGAATGCAGACTGCCCACCAAAATTCATTGCCCACTTCTTCTTAGGCCACCATTGGACTACATTTTCCAGTCTCCCTTGAAGTTAGTGTGGCCATATGATTGAGTTCCAGCCAACGGCATATGAGTGGAGTTTGTGTGCCACTCCCAGATCTGGCCCATAAAAACTTGCCTCTGTTTAATATTGGTGTGTGTATACCATTACTTGCTGCATTTAGTTGGACATTACAAGACAGCAGCTTAGGGAGGAATTAGTTTCAAGTAGAGACTAAAATAAATAAGGAGCTCAGGATTAAGATCCTCTAATGTTTAAAAAGTATATGCTTCTGGATGCCAACAGAATAGAAGATAAAAGTGAAAAAAGGCATTAAACAAAGTCCAACCCAACTCTGCTGTCTCAATAACCTCAAGATAGCTTCCAAGTAGAAAAGAGAGAGATGTATGGGTTGAGGAGGCAAAGAAATAAAGAACTTAATTATGTTTAAGAAGTAACTTTGGGTATATTCTGGCCATAAAAATGAATGGAAATGAATATACCAAGAGTTTATCAAGTTTTTGAGAGAAATTAGCAGTCTAGTCTGAAAAATCTTTAGACTTTAAAAGTCTAAAAAAAAGTGTTTTTATAAGCTTGAAAATATTTAGATCTTTTTCAAATTTGCACCAGTAAATTTGAAGAAGCAGGATACAAAAGTTGCATAGGCTGCAAGAAGTATGTTCTCCCAACGTGACATGGATAATAGCAGCTCAGGAGGAGGCTTGAGGTGAGAGAAAAGGGCCACAAAAACCTACAGACAAGGGAATTCCTCCAGATAACAAATCTAAAAAAGTAATCAACGAATGATCAAGAAACTTCCTTTTCACAAGAGCAGAGGGGGGGTCCTCACAATCATTGTTCACATCATTGTCATGAACCAATGATCCTTCTGTGTTTTCAGTTCTTTCTTTTTCCTAATGGAAATTATTATTGTGAATATTCTTCAGTGAGTAGCCTCTTCCAGAGCATCCTTGCAGAGTACCACTTCTGTTACCAATGGCAACCATGTACCTATTAAAACCCGAGGTCTGCCAAGAAATGTGAAAATGTAATCAACACACAAGTAAAGCAACCAAGGTCAATGCAGTCTAACCTTCCACACACATCTTTGCAAATCTTATCACTTCTTAAACTTGAATGAGAACCACTTGGTGGCAAAAAGTGTGTTAAGCAGCCATGCTGGTATTTATTTCTAATTCATAACCTTGATTGTGTTTCTAAAGGTGAAGGCCCCATCCGCGAAGGTGCAGGCACATCTAACTATAGAATAAAATGATATTCATAATTATGTTCGGAACAATAAAAATACACCTATTCCTCAGCCAACAATAACTCTAGAAAATGTTATTGGGAATTTATTTAAATATTGGAAAGAAAGATCAGTTTCCTAATCCTAAAAGTACCTCCTTGTACCCAGAATACGAATATAGAAAGAGAATTACTTTAAACAGTCAGTTAGCTGTATTTATAGCAGTGATAAAAAATACTGGTTAGAAATGAACAGTTACCATGTCATTGATGGCACATGCATTAGTTTGCTAGGGCTGCCTAACAAAGTATCACAAACTGGGTGGCTTAAACAACAGAAATTTATCGTCTTGCAGTTCCTGATGCTGGAAGTCTAAAATCAAGGTGTTGACGGGTTGGTTCCTTCTGGACTGTAAGTGAAAGGTCTGTTCCAGGCCTCTTTCCCTGGCTTATGGATGGCTGTCTTCTCCCTGTTTCTCTTCACAGGCGTGTCTGTCTGTGTCCAAGTTTACCCTTTTTCTAAGGATGCCAGTGAAGGTGTTCAAAGCAAGTCTCCCCAAAATATGCTACTTTGGCATGAGGATTATTTTGAGCTGAAGGCAATTTAAACCCAGTAGATTCAGGAAAAGCTCTTTCCCTGCCCCTCAACTGCCTAAATATACATTGGAAAAGGGGTTCTACCAGAAAGAGAGCTATTACCAGAAGATACCTTTTTCCTGAGAAACTTATCCGCATAACAGGTCAACCTTTGTTTTCCAAATATCTCCTCAGTCTTCTGGTGAATGGCCTTCCTCCACTTTCCATCCCCCGATCCCTAAGCCTTCCTTTCCTTAGCTCAAGATGTTATATAAGCTTCAGTTGCTTGGCTGCCCTTTGGGTCTCATATTTTATGGGGCTCCCGTACTGAAAAATTAAATTTACTTTTCTCCTCTTAATCTGCCTTATGTCAATTTAATTATTAGGGCAGTCAAAGAACCTAGAGGGAAAAAAGGAAAATTTTTCTGCCCCTACATCAGTTATATGAGATTAGGGCCCATCCCAATAGCTCTCTTTAACTTGATTACCTCTATAAAAACCCTATCTTCACATAAGATCACATTCTGAGGTACTGAAGGTTAAGATTTCAACATACATTTTTTTTGAGGGGAGGGACACAATTCAACCCATTACAGCACAAAAGTCTAAAAGATTTCTGTGTGACAAAATCCTTATTTCAATGGATAAAATGGTAATAAATGAATTAAAAAGAATTTTCCATGGTTTTATAACATTCAAATCATTGGCCTCAATTCCACTTTCCCTAACTCCTCTATTCCTGAATAATTAGGAAATGTATTGAATTCCTTTACTGTTCTTGGGAAACATCTAGAAGATGTAAGAATAAATACAAATTTGAAAAAATAAGTGAATTTCCCTGGTGCCAAAAGAGAAAGAAAACTCCCTCCTTCTCTCTCTTTTTTCTAGAGCATTTCCTTTAAACAAGTTGCAATTGTAAATCCATTCTCTGTCTCCTTGGGATGGATGCAAAACTTTTGAGAATGTGAGCAACCTCTAGCCAGTTTTGTATCCTAGGAATGTCTTTCCTGGGGGCCTTGAAACTATCTTTTTGAAATGTGAACATAAAGCTTCCTGTCTATTTCTTTGGGAGTTTGTCCTAGATGCCTGGTTCTAAGTTGTAACTTCTTGCTGGTTGCAAAGATACGAGAAGTTTTATTTTTCCTTTGGATCAAGACAATTAATATGTATGTAAATGATTATATCTGTCTAGCTATATAAAAGGATGAGATGTCCTTCTGTCTTTGCAATCTCTTTAGTGGATTGCCTGAGATGCATATCACAGTCTGGTTTAATGCCTATTCAGATGAAACTTTTCCACATCTGTGGAAAGGATTTCTATGTTGGTGAAAGGATTTTATTTTTAATTAATTCCCCAACAAAGATCAAAACCTCATTCTGTTCTTATCCTAACACAATAGACATACAATAATATAGACACACACATTCACCAATATTGAAAATATCTCTCAAAATTATGACCATGCTACATCAACTGACTTGGCATAAAACTGAATACACAGAATGGAATATTTATTAGTGACAATGTCAACAATAACAATTTATAGTTATACTTTTAGTACCGTTTATTTGAGTACTGATTATATGCCAAAACTGGGCTAAATATTTTGGATAGATTATGTGGTATAATCTTTACAATGACCCCATCGTTTAGCTATTACCACTATTTTCCAGAGAAGAATCCCAAGGCTATGAACGTGTAAGTAATTTATCCAGGTTCCATTCTCAGAAAGTAGCAGAGAAATGGACCCATCTGACTCCAGAGCGTGTCTTCTCCATCACTAGGTGATCCTCCCTCACTTGTCATGAAGGAGACCACACTACACCATGCCAGCACGGATTCCAGCTGGCTTCCTAATTGTTGGGTTTGCTTGTGGATGCTGAGTCAGTTTAGCCATGCTTGCGATCCTTTCTATGTAGTCAAAGTAGTTGTGGCATAACGGAAGTTTTCTGTCCTGAACATTAACGGCTTTACGTTTCTGCTACTGCACTGACTTGATAGCTATGTGATCTTGAAAAAGTTATTTAACCTGTCTTAAACTCAGTTTCCTCATATGGAAACAGGGCCTAACAACAACTTGACTATAAATGAGCAGTGGTAAGGCTCTACCAACATAATGTATGTGACCAGTTTGAATTTGGAAATGAACAGACAAGAGTATAGAAATGACGTTACTCAACAATATGTCTACCAGGAATTCGGACAGTGTCTGGCATAATAGGTAATCAAAATAAAATTAAGTGAAAAAAAGAACTAACCAAAGTAATGTAAGGCATCATTTATCTCCATGTCTTACATTGTTATAAACAATGAAGATGGCATAGATTTAAAACATTTTCACATGTACAAGATTGAATCTTATTTTCTTTTCTTACATCAAATTCTCCTGATATACTAGTATCAGGTAAATGCTGAATGCAAAAAACATTTACCCCCACACTCAGCCTGGACATTACAAATGGAAACCACACCTTTCTATCCACATTACATGACTTTGCAATTCCACTGTCTCCATTAGCATTATCCAGATCCCTTCCCAATCCTAATTAAGTCCTGCTTTGAAAGACCCTCATTAAATGAAATGTCCAATTCTCAATAAACTTTGACCTTGCTTTTCCCCTCCTCAGGCATTGTGAAAGCTCCTCTTAGATGACAGTCTCCCTTACTGAGGTAAGCAATAAACTCAACTTTGTCTCAGATTGTCTTGGTGACATTTGGGAAGCTAACTTTCAACAAAGTCTACAACTTTTCTAAGACCTTAGGGATTTCTGAAAACTGCAAAGCCCTATATAAATACAGATTTCTTGACATAGCACTCATGATATTATCAATATAATTGACATTGTAAGTGAACATATACATTCCTGATGCATTTCGTTCTTTCATAAGTTATGTTTTCAATTTATGATTGATGATGATACAACAAGGTATCTCCATTATGTTCGCTTGTGATATATATAGTTCAAATCCATCAATTCATATTTTTAAAAAAATTATAAATTAAGATTTTAGCCCCCAAATAGTAATTCAAAACAGCATTTTTATTTTTACTATCTCACGGCATTTCTTTCTAGAAATTTCTAAAAATTTCCAGATTTATTCTTTCAAGCAAAATAGTTCAATGCAACTTAATAATGGGGAGTCTTACCTTTTCCAGTTTTGAAAGAGCAAGAGAGTAACAATCTTTGGCTCTGAATTGCATGAATCTCATGTTGGCTGGGTGAGTAAGCTCTGTGATAATACTGAGACTGGAAAACAACCTACATTTCAAAAAAACATTTGCATTACACTAACAATCCAATATCGTATTTTTTTATAACAACATATTTATGAGTGAGTGATTCCTAGCCTTAGGCAAAAAACTACATGCAATTACAACAGCAGGGAGTGCCACATAAACTGTTCTGTACAACGGAAGAAAAATGAAACACTAATTTCCAAAGAATATTTTAGCCAACACTTTAGCACTGTAAGGAAAATAAATTCAGTAATTTGGCTTTTATTAGACATTTTCTCTCTACAATTATGAAACAGCATAGAAGAGAAACCCATAAAGCTGACTTAAGAAGTTACAAGGTTACTTTGCGGATAATATTGAAATAGAAATTTATAAGATGAATATGTTGATTGGCAAAAATTTCACGTGATGAGCTTATTGTCCATAATGTCAGCTCTTTGATCTCCTACAGCTCCTTATTCTCAGAATATGCAATTTTAAATGTCAAATCTTGCTACAATGAACTTCTGAGAAGAGGAAATTATTTTAACTGAAATAACATTTCACTGTAATGAATTGAGGCCAAGGCTCAATGGATAGTGTTGTTCTAAAAGGATCCTGAGAATTTTCACATGTTCATAGCTTTGCATTAGCCTTCTTCTCATTCACCTCCCTCCCCTCAAACACACACAAACACACACACACACACACACACACGTGCACACATATACACATGCACACGTGATTTTTTTCCCCCAGAAAAAAGGGGCAAGATAATACCACGGCAAACACCTTTTTATTGTTGCTGTTATTGATGATCTGATCTTCAGTTGATACTGTGCATCATCAGCAGCTCTTCTGGTTCAAATATTTTGAGATTCTCTGTGGAGCCACTTCATGTGATAATCAGCTTTGTTCTCCACACAATACGTCTTTAAACTCAGTTCTGGCCACTTAAAATTTCTACCGTTAAGCTGAGCCCACATACCCTGAACTCAGGCACTAGAACCGACTGAAAGTATGCGGGCTATAAACATCCCGTTAGTGGCTCAAAAACAAATCAGCCTCTGCAGCTGATCTTACTCCCATTTTATGTTAGTTCCAGCAGTGAGGGCGCAGCCAAGTCCATGTCCCTGAGAGCTTGATTTGGTGCCTTAGAGAGGAAAGCACTTCCTTTAAGATGAGAGCTCCGACCCTGAACTGCAGCACCGAATAAGAGTTTATAGCTTTTCTCAGCTCTCACACTCTAATGCCGACTGACGGTTTGCAAGGACCTCTCCCTCCTCCTGGGGGAGTGGGTCCACCTGCCAGCTTAGCAGCCTGAGGGGGTCTGGTCTCCAGCCTGTGGCCGGGCCTTCCCTGATGCCCTGCCCCTCAGGTCTGTCTCCACTGAGCTTTAGTCACCACCCCAGTTAAGACACTAAAAAAAATTCTTAAAAACACTTTCTTTCAGAGTCATCTATAAAAACTGTATGCTCTCTTCGCTACCTTAATGAACTAATAATTGGGCCTTACCCAATCAAAGCCTTGGAAAACTATGATATCATCAGGTGTGTCATGAAATCCACTCTTTATAGGGAGAAATACAGCCAGTACTATATGGCTTCATCTCCATTTTGAGAGCTAATATTACCGTACTACTTTATTTTGTGTGAGGAGATAGGCCCTGTGCTAACATCTGCCACTCCTCCTCTTTTTTTTTTGCAGAGGAAGACTGGCCCTGGGCTAACATCCGTGCCCATCTTTCTCTACTTTATATGGGACGCCGCCACAGCATGGCTTGCCAAGCAGTGCATGGGTGCACACCCGGGATCCAAACTGGCGAACCCCGGGCCATCGCAATGGAGCGTGCTCACTTAACCGCTTGTGCCACTGGGCTGGCCCTGTACTTCTTGATCAAGGTAAACTGTAATAAGTTGATTGAAATAATATCAGCAAAATAATCAGAACATAATTTCTTTTGCTGATTTCTAATGTTAAAAGTATAATTTTAGGGGCTGGCCCAATGGCGTAGTGGTTAAGTTTGTGCGCTCTGCTTCAGCGGCCTGGGGTTTGCAGGTTTGAATCTGGGAGTAGACCTACGCACCGCTCATCAAGCCATGCTGTGGCGGTATCCCACATACAAAAAATAGAGGAAGATGGGCACAGATGTTAGCTCAGGGCCAATCTTCCTCAGCAAAAAGAGGAAGACTGGGAACAGATGCTAGCTCAGGGCCAATCTTCCTCAAAAAAACAAAAAAGAAAAAGAAAAATATAATTTTCTTTGTGCAGTTGATCACTGTTTACAATAGTTCTGTTACCTGCAGTTGGTTAAGAAAACTCTAAATGTCAGATCCTGTAAAGGAGGGGTGTTCTGAAGCTTAAAGACGTGGTTTGTGAAAGACAGCACAGGGTCTGACACACAGTGGGCACTGTTTCTTAGCTGTGGTGGTATTACTATCTTCTTAGCTTTTTTCTTTTTTCTCATGTTGTTATTTCTGCTTGAAATGCCCTTTCTTTCCTCCTTACTTTCCTCTTCAATCTCTATATTTTGAAATCCCAAACGTTATTTAAAGTTCCTCTCAAATCTAATTGAGAAGAAGTTTTAAAATCGCTTCAAGTCAGACTCGTTCTCTCTCGGCGGGCTCCCTGCTGTTTAATTTATGCTGCTTATTCCACTGTGTCTTGTGTGGGGGATCAAAATTTGCCAGCCCAAAATGTGTCTCTTGGGCTTGATTTTTTTTATTTATTTATTTTTTGGTGAGGAAGATTAGCCCTGAGCTGACATCCAATGTCAATCCTCCCCTTTTTGCTGAGGAAGACTGGCCCTGGGCTAACATCCGTGCCCATCTTCCTCTACTTTATACGGGATGTAACCACAGAATGGCCTGACAAGTGGTGTGTCGGTGCACACCTGGGATCCGAACCTGCGAACCCCGGGCTGCCAAAGCGGGGCGCGCACACTAACTGCTACACCACCAGGCAGGCCCCTGGCTTGATTATTTTTAAGAACAATAGACTCAGGAAGAAACTTTGACCTTCCCTCTAACTACCTGAAAGAATTTAAGATAGAAGGCCCGTTTTGGCAGGGAGCTGTCACCATAGATAAGCATAGTATAACACGAACTAGGTGTGGTAGACAGGGAGGAACCTAGCAAGGCCCATTTGATCAAAGTCCTCTCCATGTACCACTGTCTCTGCAAGGCATGGCAAACATCTGTTTACCAGACATTTGCTTTTCCATCTCCATGTGAATTGCCTTTCTCCGCTTTGAAGTCCCAAACTACTACCCCAAATATCCTCCTTTGTCTTTAGCTAAAGATGGTATTTAAGGTGGTAGCTTTGACCACTGTGGCAAGTTACTGAGGTTCCTGAGTTTCTCCCATGTATACATACTATTAAACTTTGTTTGATTTTCTTCTGTTATTCTGTCTCAAGGAGCAGCTGGAGGATCTAGAGGGTAGAGGTATTCCTCCCCTACACTTGCACTAAACTTTCGTTGGTTTTGTCCATGCCTTAGCTCTCCTACTAAATCATGACAGCTAGAAAGGCAAAGTCTCCCTCTCAGTGCCTAGTAGGGCACGTTATATTCCAGTAATTAATAATTCTTTGTTAAAATAAACTATTTCTCAATTCTTGTTTGTGCATTTTTTCATTTAGTAGATAAAATCTTTATGAAGAGAGTACTGCAATTTAACTAGATTAGTTTATGGAGAAACAGTATAATCTGCATTCCTCATGACTTTCTTTTAGAAGTTCTATTCTTCTCTCTCTAAAGTTGCCAATGATAGCAAATTTGATAAATTAAAGTTCATTTTTTCAGAAACTTTTGAAACATTAGAAGAGCGGCATGATGGAAAAAATATCAAGTGACTTTTGGGCCGGCAAACTCCATCTGGTAAGCCTAGGAAATGCCACCAACTGCCAAATTTCATACCATCTGGGAGTTTCAAAAGTAGTTATTTAAGATATTTTAAAACAACAATGTCACTAAAGATATTTACCATAATACTGTTTGTCACAGGCAATATTCAATAATCTGTGACAATGGAAACTAAAATGAATAAATAATAGTTCCAAAATGACTCAATGAACATGAAGTCCTATAGTCTTATTTAGAGAATAAATCCCATCTTCATGATCTGAGCTTCAGAAAGGAAAATTAATTAACCTAAGGTTTTCCTCTTTGCTTTTTTCCTTTTTTATCTTTTGGAAAGGTAAAAAAGATCCAAAAAAATGATAAGATCTAAAATTATAGAGCATTATTCTTAGAGCTTTCCAGGTATTAACTCATGTAGACTGCACAACATCGGGAGGGACCTCCTTGTATTATGTTTCCATCTGCACCCCCTCCTTCCCTGGGAGGAGTTGGGGGCATGCTGATCAACCCTGACTCTATCTTTGCAGCATCTTTGGGCTTGTGCTGGTCTCTGCCAGGCCATGAGGTGAGCTCAGCCCTACAGGGCAAGTCCTGTGGTTGCTCAGCATGGTCTCTTGGTCATGGATCTCGGGGGAAGATTTAAGAAGGCCACTATTGCCAGACACCAAAGCTACACGGTCCTGCCTGATTTCTGGATCTCCACCTGCCTGACTTCTTTGGATTTCAATAGTTTCCAACTTGTGTTGGAAATCAAGAGAGTCACTTATCCTTTCTTCAAATTCTAGAAAACTATTCTATGATCTACTTATAATTATTAGTTTATAGATGAGGAAACTGAGGCACATAGAGACCGAATAAAATGTTTAAGGTAACATTCTAGTAGGTATCACAGCCTGAGTCACACTCAAACAGTCATGTTCTAGAACAAGTCCTCCCCCCCATTCTAATAAATGGGTAGATATATCATTGGAAAGAAAACTCAAATGACCCAGATAAAAATAATAAATTATTAAGAATATCTAGCAACATGTTGGAGTTTCAGATCTTAAAAGTCAACTCTATTTTAATCTTTCATAATCTCTATTTCTCTATTTACCCCTAAATAGTAGTTGTTAGATCATAACTTCATTATTGTTATTTTTAGTTACTGAGGACAATATTTAATATCTAATTTAACAAATAACTATCAGTGTTTGCAATTGGAAAGCTCTGGTCTCCAGGAGATAAGAAGTATAAAGTGAAATTCCTGCCTTTGAATTAGACTCTACAACTTTAATAGAGGAAACTGCAAAAATTCATGAATTATAAAGCTGTACATATTTTTCTAGGGGTGATAAATGTGTCTGACTCAATGTTCACAGATTAAGTAGCGTTAAGACACATTAAGAATGGATGGCTTGTGAGAAACATCTAGGTGGTATTAAGAGATAAGGCCAGAGAAGGAATTTATGAGGAAAATCTAGCTGCAAGAAAATGAAAATTTATTTCTCCTTTTGGAAATGTTTATTTTCTCTGAGAAATATGGCCTTTGCTCTTTCATATATATTATTTTTCTAACTTTAGGCAAATTTGTGATTACTTGAATTCTTTTGTTTATAATCCTTTCTAACACATTATATTAAATAGAAATATACACATATGTAGCTAGATATATTTGAGGTCTTAGTGAGATTGAGTGATAAATATGATTGAGTGACCTGGTCATTGTATTTAAGTGACTTGTAGAGTTGAAATTCGATAGGACAACAAAATTTATGTAATTGCTATTTCTGTTTTATATAAATAAACCTACACCATATGTTATTTTAAACTGAGAAACTGACTACGTTATCTAAGTCTGCCACCTAGTGAAAATCTAGACCTAATGATACTTAAAGAATGAAATGTTTTAGTGCAGTGCCCTTCAGATCTATAAAGTATTACTTGTATTCAATTATAAAATTTTATATTTACGAATTTGGTTATCTCATAGATCTAATTATGTATCTTTAAAATACTAATACTGTAAATCTATTTCTGGGCCTTAATATGACCTACATTTTGAATATATAACATTTTAGAAATGAAATGACATAAGAGGTCTCTTTTCCCTAGGTACTAGGATCATAATAAAGCAAAATTGTAATTGAAAAATAATATAGTTTGTTCTACTTAAAACTTTTCTACAATTATTTTATGTTCTGACTCGATGTAAGTATAATTGTGTAAAATGTATATGGAATAGTAATCTGTCTGAATTAATTCATTCAATAAATATTTTTGACATGCCTGGTTATGTTAGCCAATACAAAGATGAAAAACATCCCTTATACACTATTTCACAGACTACTGGGAGGACTCTGAGACTAGCTGCATTTGTATATTGAAGCAAAACAAACACAAGAACAAATAAATCTGGCAAATGTTTACAATATAATAAAAATATTACTGAGCTAGTGTATTACACTATAAATTTTGATCTGATATGGGGGCTAGGAATGGTGTTTTTGAATACCGAAAGGTATATACTAACATAAAGGTATATAGACATAGACGAAGCACAGGTTTTAGAATACAACTGACTACAAACAGTAAAACAAATATGAATATATTTTAATTTTTCACAAATACTTTTAAAATACATTAGATCTAAGTCTGAGGTAGTAATAAATGAGAATATAATAAATATCAGCTATCTCTTGTATTTAAAAATTTTATCCGTGTAAGCCAATCAAAACATTAAAAATATTTTTGCATCATATAAAGGAACCACTCTTGCATTTATACATACTCAATGTCAGTATTTTGAATTATGTCATTTTCCACGTGCACATGCCGGCTATTTCCTCAATAAGACTACAACTACTTGTGCCAGGCTAAAGACAATATTGCTTTTCTATTTTTATTTTTTAACTTGACATTTATGCTCTTATAGTCCTGGCAATTCAACAGCCTTCTGCCTCGTTAATTTTCACTCACTCTTGCTTTCCTCCAAACCATTCTCCACGTTGTAGCTGAAATAATATTTTAAAATTCTCTATCCTTCAATGATTTCCTATTATTCTTAAAACAAAGCTCAACTTATTAACGTGCTCTATAAAGCCATGGATATTCTGGCTTCTGATTTCCATTTCAGTCTCATGTCAGAGCAATCTTCCCCTTGCTCTGCTCCAAGTCCCTGAATATGCTAGTCTTAGCACCTCAGAGCCTTCGTACGTGCTGCCCCCATGTGGGAGGCTCGACTCCTCTCTTAGGCCACTTAGTCTCTTTATCTTTCAAAGAAAAGACTGAGTATCAATTTCTCAGGGAAGCATTCCTTGACCCATTGGACTAAATCACACATTCCTGTTATCTGGGTCTATATAACATTCTATTTTTTTCAATAGTTGCCACACTTACAATTTTCTATTTAAATCTTTAAATGACTTGCTTAATACTTTCCATGCTAGACTATTAGCATCCTGAGGCCAGGAGCTATGTCTGCCTTAATCATCACTGCAGCCAAGCATCCTGTATCATCCCCACACTTACTGGATGCTCAGTAATACCACATTAACAAATCACAATGGCAGGTGGTTGTAGAGGTCATCTTGACCTGCCGCCCAGATAACACAGGAATTCCTCTGTTCCAAACAGATGACAGATCCATGACTTATTTGAATGTTTCCATCAACAGAGTATTCATTATCTTACAAGTCTGGCCAGCTAAATTTTAGAAAACAAAAGCAAAAACAAAAATATCTTCATATTGTTAAAAACAAGACAATAGGACCCAAATGGAGTGACTTATGCTAAGCCCCATGTCACCAAACTGAGATTTAATTACAGTTTTGGCTTTCTCAGAAATGGAATCGTAAACTAGTCAATCAGGAATCACCAGGTCAGCACTAGTTAAGTCATCTGCCTAGTAGACCCCTGCCATCCCTTAAAAGAAAGTAACTTTGCAATAACCAACCCACTTTTGGCCAGTATAATTTCCTCATTCCCACTCCCCTCTGCCTATAAAAGTCCTTCATTTTGTACAGCTCCTTGGAGCTCCCTTTTATCTTCTAGATTGGATGCTGCCTGATTCAAATCAGTTTTTGTTCAAATTAACTCTTAATATTTTTAATATGCCTCACTTTATCTTTTAACAATATTGAAACAAAATCAACCCCAAGGGACTTCTAAACTAAATCACTACTGGACTTTTACAATGCAAATTAAACTAATAGGTATTTAATTTTGTACCCATTCTGCACTAAATATTATTCTGTGTGCTCCCCAGAGAAATGTTAGCTTCTCAACAACTAGAGGAAGTTTCTCATCCTCTCTGTCTGCTGACATAGACTTAGGCCTGAAGCTGCCATTGTTTCCCTATAAGGACTGGGATGAGGCAGTACATTGCTCTCAATGTTGCTTGCTTTCTCAGTAAGATGAGAATAATGAGATGCCACTGACATGCCAAACATTCCCAAAGTAGGTCGTTTTGATAGATCGACCGAATGTGGCCATTTTGAAGTGGTTGTTTTTAATTCAAAACACATTTTTATGTGCCTCTTTAAATTTAGTTTAGATATTAATACTTATTTATAAAAATGTGAAAACGTGCAATATTTTCCCAATGTACTCAGTGCCTTGTTAGGTAAAACTTCAACAAGAGAAATTTAAATTTAAAAGTGAGGACCTGCATTTCTTTCAATTTGGAAATCAGACTTTCACTTTTTAGGGATATTTGTGCTAGGAAAACTCACTTGTGCGTTTTCTCTTAGATGTGTAAAGGAAGGTCCTTAAGCATGTGGGAAAGAAAGGTTTAACAGGATCTAATTTGACAAAGACATTTTCTCCTAGTGTCTTTGGTATTCTGAAATGGTCTCGGAGAGAGGTGGTGGACCAACTGTTTAGGATTCAAGGAGTGTCTTCTGAGTAAAGTACTGGAGATATTCTCTAACCTAGGGAATCTGGAACCTCTGGGATAGAGGTTTTCCCAGAGGAAGTTTCCTACTAAGAGCCCACAAAGGGAAACTCACCTTGAGGGAAGGAACGAATCTGGGTGAGTGATCAATAAAGGGGCCATTTCGGTTGTTCTGGCTAGACAGCTCATCTGGCACAGAACATGACTGAGGCTAGAGGCTCCTCCTGGCCCATCCTAGCACAAACTTCAGGAGTGCTCATCAACTGAGTGTTAAAACTTTGGATGCCATGCTCTAGACTTTGGATGTTAAAGATGAAACACTTTCTTGGTAGGTTCTCCGGAAGGAACATGCAGGGACCAAACTAGCAAATGCATAATTGCCCCACTGGATGAAGACACGTTGAACTGCACAGCCCAGTTTTCAATCATAAAACTATGTTGAAGTTATAGATGCAACTCCAGATGAAAAGGAATTCTCTCCATGCTTCACATCTCCCCTAACTCCTCCCCCAACTCCCACACGCATACACACTGCCAGTGAATTAATGAGATGCTCCTGTTTGCCTTGGTCTTTTTGGACTGAGTAACTCTCAAGGGTCCTTGGGCAATTTAGGGAGAAAAGAGTCATGTCAAGTGAAAAGTGTATGTCCTAGTAAGCTGGGCAGGTAGGGGACCAGGTGATCAATTTGAGCCTCTGAATAATAATTTAACCTTACTCCAGACTGGCAAAATAGATCATACCAGTTACATCAATAACTTGTGAACTAGAGCACTCTAACTTTCATTTCCTTCTTAAATTCCATCTCATTCTTGTCTCCTGGGCTCCAACATAAGCACAGATGGAAGATTTTCTAACATATTCCTTAGTAGTTTTAAATGCTGAAAATGTAAGTCAAAATGCCTCACATCAAAATGGAATGTCAAAATAATCAAGTTAAAATGGCACAAGCCCAAATAGTTACACAGTCACTTACAAATGCTAAAATAAAATGTAGCATCACCATATAAAGTGACATCATGCAATATCTTTATTTGCCTCATATATAAAGATACTGAGTAGATCACAGATTTAATTTTTTTCTAGAAATAAACAAACCAAATAAAACACTGCATCTAACTTCTTGCCCAAGTATTCCAACTAATAAAATAATCATGATGTCTGCTTACACATTTTTGGGACCACGGTATTTTAGAAACACGAACTTGAGGACGTGTTCTTTTAACAAGCAGCAGCCGCCAATTACCATCTGCCTATTCTACGCCAGGCACGGCTCTGAGAGCTTCGCGGAAATCATCTCACTTACTCATTCCAACAACGTCGCCTGGCAGTATGAGGCAAGAGTATGGGCACATTCAGACTGCCTAGACTGAAGTAAAGCTGACATCAGACTTTGGAACTCTTCTGGTGGAAATCCCAAACTCCATCAATACCAGGTGAATGACTCTTAGGATACCTTTCATTTACTTTAAAATACTTCAGCATAAACAGTACAAGACGTTCAAGCGTTGGTTTAAGATAAACTCCTGGTACAGCGAGCATTCTATTTCACCACCCAGGGTGGCTCAGCTTGGTTTTTAATCAGGAAGCACACATCCCAGAATTAAAACTGCTTCTGTTACCCATAGTTCTATCAACACCACAGGCCTTACTAATTAACCAATTAGAAAATGGCTCTTGTTAGAGGAAATTAATGATGTTCATGGAAATATAAGGATTGGCTGAGCTATTTTAGAGATACTATTGTTGACATAAATTTCTAGGCCCGAGATGGAGCCCTAGATGCCATGTCAGCAAACTGACACTGAGATAATTTTCCTGTCCCTGTAAATGCTCTGCTTGACCAGAAACACAGCGTACGTACCCAGTCAGCCAATCCCCAGACACCAAGCCAACCCTGGGCTCCATATGTGCTTAATTCCTTGTTTCTTATTCATTTTCTCTTCTTTGTTCCTTATTTTTTATCCTATAAAAGTTTCCTGTCTCCCACCCCATTTTGCAGTTCTCTGGAGCCTTGGGAACAGAGACTGCCCGCTGCATGAAGTGTTAAGTCAAGTTGTTTGAATCACCTTAATTGTCTTCTTTAATCATTTTTAACACTAATCGCTCATGCAGACTCAATGTGTAGGACTCTACTTCCCTTGGAGATGGGGCCCTAGGCTCTCATCCTAAATAGCCTGGTATCCGACCACTGTGCCTGGATTTCTAGTTGCCTCATACTTGCTTGTAAGAGTAGCTGGATCCTACCTCTGGAATGTTGTCATCTGCCTCTAGGGAATTTCATGCAAGATGGTGGGTAGAGAACCTGAGATGACAGAGATCTGGGAGTAGGAGGAAGAGAGAAAAGGAAACAGAGTTGAGATCAGTGTCAGCCTATAGTAGATAATCAGTGATTATGTGCTTAGGGTTTCAGCACAGGAGTGATTATAATGATTGACCTTGCAATGTAATCTGGGTAAAGAGGGAAGAAAAGCCCCAAGTGAGCAAGGAGAGTGAAAAGGTGTAGAATCAGTGGATGGTAGGTTCCAGTGGGGACAAATTACTGTCAGGAGTTGGGGGTATTAGAAGAAACGAAGTAGAAAATAAACAGTAGTTCTCAGATAGTTGAATGAAATGGAGACTGCGGAAGGTAAAACTTTTGGTACTTCAAGGTAAAGACTATGACCATGAGGACAGGTGGCTGAGATAAGATACTGAAAAGATCATCTATGTAGGATCGCTGAAATCATCAAGAATTACAGTAGAAGCAGGGTTGGTGAGAGTCACAGTCAATCAGGAACTAAAATTTTCAAGGAATGTGGGAGAGCAACCTCAAGGGCAGTACCTGACTGCACCTATAAAATGAAACTACCAATCTGCATGATTTTGGTCATTTATCTACATAAATGATATTTTGTGTATCATAGGGACCTATTGGTGTCTTATTTTTTTATTAAGACTAGCCTAATGTAGCATGCATAGATTAACAGTTTATGAATTACTCCAAAAAAAGTTTCATAGAATTTTTTTTCCTGAAAAATATCATCTACTTAGCAAAATATGATAATGCCTTTACAGGCAAAGGAAAGGGAAAAACAGAAGTAATTACTTTATAATCTGGGTATCTAATAGTTCTTTGAAAGTTCTGCTTAAAACTATTCAGTCTAGATGTGTTTATGCACCATAAAAAATTGCATAATTTCTAAAATATTCTGCTGAAGATAAGTAACCTTAATACTTCAGGGATGCAAAGTGACTCATTCATTCAACCATTCATTCTTCCAACGTATGATTGCCTCCTCAGCCAAGTACTCAGGGAACACAGCCTTTGCACATGTCAATTACCATGTGTATGACTGCCCTTAGTTATTCTGGTCAGTTAGCTCGTTTTAAATAATTAATTAGAGCCTTTGCACCTCTCAGTAAGATGAGGATTTATTATTAACTTGGAATCAAAATAATTCATTCAGAGAATATGCAATAAAATTTAAATCAATAGAAATTTCACCATAATAGAAATAAACTCACAGTAAGTTGAAAATTAAAATGGAATGTTTAATCAAAAAGACCCTGGATCCTCTCTCGTTAAAACTATAATTAGCTTTTGCCAAGCATGGAATCGAAAAGTATGACTTGATTCATTGGCTATAAATCTCATCCCTCTGAATTAACTTCCTACCCTGTAATTTTTTTCATTCTCTACAGAAAAAAAATTGCTTATATCTGTCATATTTTAAATATATGTTATGCTATCTTTAAACGTACTCTTTAATATAGCTCATTGACTAGTTAGCTATATTCTAAATGAACTGGTGCATTATAGTAACTTCAGAGGGTGTATATCGCCTTCTGGCACAAGAGGTTCAGGGTAGATTTTCCAGGTGCTGTGAGAGATTCTTTATATACTTGATTTCCAGCCTTTACATTAACACTACAGAAAGGACTAATTATTTCCCATATGCATTTTACAGATGAGGAAAACCGAATTTCAACGAGATTAAGAAACACACTTAAGGTCCAGAGTTAGTAAGTCTCTGCTGGAACCTCTGGGATAGAGGTTGTGCCAGATGAAGTTTGTTGCCATGTCATTCCAGGGTCTGTGGCTTTTCCACTCGGCCACATGAAAGTGATAATTACACTGCTAATAAATATAGTAGTTAACATTTTTCAAGCAACCGAAAACTACCAGCCATGTGCTAAGGCATTATATATTTTTAAATCTCAAACAACCTTGTGATTAAGACATTGAGGTTTAGAGAAAGAAATTAACTTCCCTAAAATCATATAATAAATAATCAACTTAAGTGAGACTTATACCTAGGCTCTCTCTTCTGAATTCTGAAACCAAACTATAAACAGATCATTATCCTCAATATCCACCTTGCTACAATGCGAAGGTGGAGCGAGGACAGAAGAGGATCAAGTTCCCAATGTTTTGTTTACTTTTGTAATTTGGTACCTCAGATGTTTCCTTTAGACTTCTGCAAAACTCATCAAACTGAAATAATGATATTTTAGATATGTACATTTTAAAATGATTTTAGGAAGAATTATTCCAAGTGATGTAGATGTCTTGATTTATAGGTGATTTTGGCTTTTCTTATGTCATGGACTTTTCTCCAGTCAGGATTGCTCTTTCTCACCCAAAGATGACCACAGTGCGAATTCCTATCTGGCTGAGTTTAATTAATGAAAGACAGGAAACTAGTGAAGGTAAGGTTATGGTGTGGCTCCTAACACGGGTAAATTACCTGCTTGCAGCCTTGCCATCTTTCATTACTAGTTATCCAGTATGTAAATGCATACCTTTGGCCACTGCTAGGCATAAAACTAAAATTAAAACCTGCATGATCTGTCACAGATCGTGAAGGCTACAACATATAGTTTTTTAGAACTTGTTATTGTTAAACTAGACAAGAAAATAGATTTATTATTCTACTTATTTTTAAAAGAATTACTGACCCGGTGTTTTTTTTTGTTTTGTTTTTATAATTTTATTTTTTCCCCCAAAGCCCCAGTAGATAGTTGTATGTCATAGCTGCACATCCTTCTAGTTGCTGTATGTGGGACGCGGCCTCAACATGGCCGGAGAAGCAGTGCCTCAGTGCGCGCCCGGGATCCGAACCCGGGCTGCCAGCAGCGGAGCGCGCGCACTTAACCGTTAAGCCATGGGGTCAGCCCTGACCCGGTGTTAAAAATTAAACTTCACACAGTGCCAGTCATACCTTAGGTGGTAAATAAGTATTTGTTTTATGATCTAATACATGAACATAACTTCAGTGTGAGTGTCTCATGTTCATTCCTTATACACAGAATCAGAGGCAAATATTTCACAGACAGTGAGCAGTGAGTAATGACAGGGCAGAGTTATCCAGAATTTACCTGAAAAGGGTCTGCACGTTCACAATCGTTTTGGCATCTGCCATGTAGTCCTCCTCGGCACTCATGGTGCTCTCTTTGTCCACAACCACCATGTTGGCAGCAAAAGTCACTCCACACCTGAGTAGGTCATCTAGGCTTTGATAAATATCAACAGAGAAAAATGGACTTTCAATAGATCACAGTACTAGGATCAGTGCTAAAACTTGCTTACTCCCTGTGTCTGTATAGGTTGCCCTCGTAAGGTGGCTTTCCCAAAGTGTGCAGTGGTAGACGTTAATGGGCATTATAACGCAATATTCTCTACTGATATGAAATAATTTGTATTTTTGGGCTCTTTATGTTTCATCAGATCTCAACCATTTCAAAGCATATGCGTTAAGAATCTTTATTTAATAATATTCATTCATTATATAAATAAAACACGGAAAACACCCATTTGCAATTAAATAGAGCATGTTAAAACTTGGTTTTTACAGTTAGCACACTATTTCGAAGACAGGATATTTGTATTTTTTATCCTTAAGGTGCTTTGGTAAGAATAGAAATAAATACTTCTATTAATTCAAATAGTCAAGCCTAATAAAGAAATACAGAACTGTGAAATGTTTATTTTTAAACGTCTATTATTTCTTTGTGTAAAGCTATGCATTATAGATTGGTTCCACACAGCCAAGAGTATGTAAAATATATAAATGTCACTTGTATTCAAGCCTACAAAGTTGTAGCCAGCCTTAAGTTTTTGAGCAAGTGACGGAATAACCTGATTTCTTTGGTTTCATGAAATTACTGCTGCACTAGGATACGAGTTCCTATGAGGTATAACAGAGTCCATCTTTTCCCCTACCACTGATAACAACTTAACTAGCATTCTTCCACTGAATTAAAAGAAAACATTACCATTAAAGCTGAAATGAGGAGACCATTATCTCCTTACCTCTGTTTCACACAAACTAGAAAAATAGGATTGAATTAGATGAGAGAGACTAAACTTGAATGAGTATAAGAATGTTCTAGGTACACAGTTAGATTGAAGTCAGATAAGAATTTGTCTGATTTCCACAACTTCTGATTTAAAATAGGAAGTGTAAAACTTAAAGAACAATAGTTCCTTTTAGATTCTTAAATTGAAGAGTCACTTCCCTGAAGATCTCTTCCAAGTGCATGATTGGTTCACTTAGCCATGTTACATTAGAAAGAATTATTTTCCTTTTATGGGAAGGCAGGAGGCAGGATTTCTTACTCTGTTATAAGGCGAGAGAGTATTACCAAAGCTTTGAGTCCAACATCCCCAGGAGTAGTCCAGAAAAAAATATTTCACCTGAATCAGGAACAATGTTCTGTGGAAGATATTTTAGGGCTAAAACTGTGGAAACAGAATGTTATTCCAAATAAATTTCCTATGGTGAGAGGGGCCAGGACCATAACATCCAATCAACATGATGATCAAGTTTAAATTCCTAAGAATACTTCGGTGTTCCTTTTATCTAGGAAATTCATCATCATTGTTCTTACATCTATTAAAATATATTTTTTTAAAAAAAGAAAGAAGTAGGTGGAAAATGAATGTGATATGGTCCCTTATGGACCATAAAAATGATGCTTAACTCATATGTCTTCAACTCACCTTATTATAATTCTAAATCACTTTCTTATATTTCAGCTCTTACAATCTTTTATTCCTCATTAAAAAAAATCTCTCTATTATAATTATTTATAAAGAAAAAGAGAAAGATAAGGTGATAAGAGTTAAGCTTGACTGGAAAAGGGTACAGATAGAAGTTATGATAGGAAAGATGACTATTTCATCAGCAATAACTCAATGAAGTTGAAACTTGACAAAAATTGCACTGTGAGAGCACTTGTGCTAAATAGCTAATAGCTACCTATAGCTATATGTACCAGTTAATTCCATACTCAAAATACTGGCTGTTGTAGTTTACACATAACCTTGGCAAATTATTTTAGCAATTATGATTGCATATGAGTTTAAAGCTATAGAAAATACATAAAATTGGAATGGCATTTCTGAACTAAGTGGAAACTTTTTGTTCTTCATGTTTTAACTTTAAATTATCATTTTTATATTCATTTAATGTTGCATTTTATTCTTTTTTTTCCTTTTTTATGAGGCTACCAATTTATTCTTATAACTCCATGTCCAACATAATTTCTCCCCACTATCCTGTCTACAAAGCCACTCTCTATTTTTTTCTTCAGCGTTGCTTTACACAGTTCAGCCACCAGATGGCTACTCAAGAAAAAAATCAATATGGATGGAAAAAAGGTACAGATAATCTAAAGGCAATGTGTGTGTCCTATCCTTCTTTAAGACTTCCTTTTCAAGGAGAACTAGAATGTGAATGTACGAGTAGAAGGGAGTGTTTGTGAGTGTGTTTTAATTCACTCAGAGGTTTTTGTTGTTGTTGTTACTTTTAAGAAAAATTTCAAACATAAGCAAGAGAGGAGAATAGTTCAATGAATCTTCACGGACCAATCATCCAGCTTCGATAATTATCAACTTGTAGCCAATCCTGTTTCATCTCTAATCCTACAAACTTGATTCTCTCAGTTCTTCTTTTCCTCATCATAAATACTTTTACTGAGGAAGAATCCATTTCACAGTTCACATCAGCAAAGACAGATGGGAGGTTTATTCTTTATCTTTTCAATATACTATTTTTCAAATGAATTTTAATAGAATACTATCATTTCAAGGTAACATTACTAGTGGGTGGATTTCACTTTCAGGGATTTAAACTGTAGTTTAGTACATCTAACTTCATTTAATTAGTTAGTATCATAACAACTGATAATGTAAATTATATTGATGTAGAATGGAGGCTAAATATATATTAGTCTGTTTGGCCTTTCACATATCCACAGCCGTAGACACTTTCAAAGCTACAAAACTTAGTTTGTTCAACATCTACACGATGAAATGTTAGCATGCAAGTTCTCAAGTGATAACTTTTAGCATTTTATTTTGAAGGCTCTGGCTGACATTTTTTTTAAGTGGAAAATTAACACATTTTATAAGCATATTAGTTTTATGATCTTTTAGTTTTTATATCTTTTATAATGTCATGTTCATGCATATAAAAGAATTCATATTTTAATACTAATGCATTGCACACATTCGACCTTTTAATTAACAAATTTTTAGAAATTATAGACTGATACATTTTACTAAAAGAAACTCTTAAGGAAATGCTCCAGTTTATAAATCTGACTTAAAATGAGCATTTCTAAATTATTTTGAAGGTTTCCAGAAGTTACGATAATATCAATACAGCACAATGTTAAACCTTTAGGTTTTCTCTACCACTATGTCAATAGTAATACTATAACGTTATTGCTGTAGACGACACGAAACTGAAATAGCTTTAGAAACTGAACAAAATTGGCAAAATTGGCATGCAGCAAGATTTGTTTTAATTCAACAACAGATTACTGCTTAGGAAGTTTGAATACAGATGTATGACACAAGAACATAAGCTCTACATGCAAAATACATCATATTTGCAATTCTGAAATGGTAAATTACACTCATCATGCAACACGGGGGCACAGCACATGACAAACCACAGGACACCACACTAGTTAGTGTGCCAAAGACTTTGTCACCTACTTGTCAATAGAGCCCACCATGTAGTAAACCATTGGAAACCAACAGATTGCATCCAGAAAATGCATATCTGGCCTAAGTAGCAGATGGGTTACAAAATGAAACACAATGTCACAACAGTGGCAGCACTTCTAGGGAAAGGAAGTAAGTTGACTTAGTTTGCATTTCCAAAACTAAACACTAGTGACAAGATTAATTTTAAGTGCCTTTGTTCTTAACATTAATCAGAAAATGTCATTTGTACTTGTTATGAATAATACGATGCTAAAAGCAAGTTGTAGTTCTGTTTTCTAAATCAGAAACATTATGGCATCATTCTACAAAAATACTGATTGATACTCTTAATTATGACTAAAAAGTCTTATCATTGAGCTTAAAAATTATTCATGCAGAAGAAACCTTGTAAAATGAGAAACTAATAATTTTTTCTTAGATGACCCAAAGCATAGGGAACTAAATTAGCATGCCTATTAAGAGCAATTTTCTCTAAGGGATATATAGAATTACAACATGCCCTTTAATAGAGCAACATATCAATAAATAAATATGTATACGTACCCATGCATTATAGAAAATTAAAATTAAAGTAATTCACCTTTTAAATTATTGATTTACTCAATACATATTGTTGAGCAAATATTTATTATAACTGAAATCTTTACTATATGCATATTTAGAGAAAGAATCATAAACCTAGATGCTTCCTTAGCAATCACTTAATCTACTGTATTCATTTGATAAAGTTATTAATTCTTTCATGCATCTATTCACTCAGCATATATATATATCCAAAACATTTTATATAATAGACATTTTAATATACTCAGCCATATGCAAAAAATAACATCATGTTTCCTTGTATTCAAATAGAGTTTTTGGAACATATGTACAAAAGCACACAATTATATGTTTTAATATGAAAAAATAAACAATAGGTTGCACTTAGGAAGCAGAATGGGGATTATGTCACAGAGGTGATATTTAATTTGGATGTTGAAGGATGAATAGGAGTTTGCCTAGTAAAAGAGAAGGAGGACAATTCTACGCAAAGGGAAGCATAGCAGCTGTCATATCCCAGGTGCTTATTGTAGCTAGACGAAGTCTCTTCCTTCCTGACTTATTTTCTTCCTATTGATCATCCCCTTATCCTTTTACACTCTTAAGAAAAAGAATGCTCTGGGGCCGGCCCTGTGGTGCAGCGGATTAGTGCATGAGCTCCGCTGCTGGCCGCCAGGGTTCCGATCCCAGGTGCGCACCGCCGCACCGCTTGTCAGGCCACGCTGTGGCGGCATCTGACGTAAAATGAAGGAAGATCAGCAGGGATGTTAGCTCAGGGCCAGTCTTCCTCCTCAAAAAGAGGAGGATTGGCATGGATGTTAGCTCAGGGCTGATCTTCCCACAAAAAAAAAAAAAAAAAAGAAAAGAATGCTCAATACAGTGAAGCGTAAAAAGAAATCTTCCAAAGAATACCACGGTTGTAATGTTCATTAAATTCCTCCCATCATTAAATTTCTTCGTAGCCATTTGAAATGGCCCCATATTATCACATATTATAAGTGTACCACAATTCATTTAAAATATCCTCAATTATTCAGTTTATAAGTTACTTTCACTTTTATGCTATTAGTTATTGAAGTTACAAGTTATTTCCAATTCTGACTACTATAAATGATATTGGTATGGACATCTTTGGCTTTTTTCCTACCATTAGTTTTTATCATTGAACCCAAAACATTCATAGAAGGAATATTATTAGTGAATCACAGACTGTAAATATTTTTAAAGCTCATGATGTATGTTGTTTTCAACAAATATAACAATATACACTCCCGATAGCTGCCTTTGAATGGTGCCTTCTAGTTCTCTTTCTGGGCACTGCTCTGCTTCTTAAAATTAGAAGAACCACTCTAACTGCTGATTCAAGAGCCTTCATGTCTCTCTTACTCTACCTGGTGATTGTAGAAACACACGTGAGGATGCACATACACAAGACTGTGGCAGCACTGAGATTTTATGGTGGTTTGAAAAATCCGTTGGCTTATGCTTTTTTTTTGGTTACTTTTTGTTTTCTCTGTCTTTGCTCCTATATAGTTCCAGTCAGATAAAGGGAGTAGCTACAACTTATGTGGCAGAGTTGGATTCATAATTCTTCTTTATTAATTATAGATATATACTAAGGATGAAATAATCTCCTTTTTAATGACTCATTCTTTTAAATTCAGATTATTTTAGTTTCTTGATGCTCTCTTCTCTGAGCATCTGTCCACTGTGACATATCTTTCTTCCAAAGTCTTGTAACAATATTTCATGTTATTGAATAATTCAACTTAATCAAGATACTGAAAATCTTCTGTGCAATAAGAGTACACTGGGGTCACTGGGGACAAAGTAAGTCCTTACCTTATGTCAATCCGTCTGTTAGAATTAAAACTGAAGCTGTGGCCTTTGTATTTTGTTGCTTCGTCCAGTAGGAATCATTAAAAGTACTTGGACATCAAAATTATTGCCTTGTTTTAGGAAACTCATGAATTCTAGTCACATGCAATTCTGCCACAAACGTGTATTTACAGTGCTCAAGCAATCTTCCAAATCCTTAGAAATTAACATCTGTAGTGTGGTAGCAGGGTTCATCTTTACATGAATTCAGCTGTGTTACAAGGTAAACCAAGTCTCCTAAAACTTGGTAAATATATAATCCTGATGAAGAGTACCTAATGTAGGGAGCACCTACATTATTTTTGTATGTATATGTAATGCCATACTCTTTGCAAAATTTAACTTGTATAACAAATAGATCACCCACTACTTCTCTTGATAAGGATGGCTTAAAAGGAAACCTGAAATATAAAGAATATATTAATTGTACCTTTACATATATCATGTTGCCCCATTTAAATAAATTGGCAACAGTGTTTATGACAATAAACTGCTTAGTAATTAAAGAATAACATAAATGATGTCATAGGCTCTTAATAGACTAATCTTTCTGATTATTGAGAGACAGTTAATTGGCAAGTATAACCTTTACATTGAGAAGCATTATTATTGCAAAACATTAAGGAAAAAATAAAACATTCATAAAAATAGATGTCCCTTTCTTATGTTACACCCCCAAAGTACAGATGAAGAGTGGAATGTAGAAAAATAAAACCACTAATACAATATAATAAAATGTATGCAATTTTTTTTTATCTGACTGCTGAATAGAGCAGGTCTATCTATTTAGCAATTACATTAAGGAAAAGTAGTGACAGTGATTGATAGATTCAATTGTAAAGCTCATCACAATGACTGAAAGATTCAATTGTAAAGCTCATCATAAATATTTTAACATATAAAAAACATATGTTTAAAATATTACTTATACAAAGTTTGTAGATCAATGTGCTTAATATAGAAAGAAATTTAAAATCGATAAAAGAAAGATGAACATGACAGGAAAATAGATCTAGGACAAAATGAACATGCATAGACCAAAACAAAATATGGTGAAACTAACTAGTAATAAAAGAAATAAAATTTTAACAAACACAAAAAGTAATTGACACTAATAAATAGGAAAAAAAATGAGCATATCACTAATCAGTGTCTTAACTGTAATTCTATTAAGAAAGATGACTACTTATGAGTCTAAACATCATATCTCACAAAATCTTTCATTATAAAAATTACCATTATATGCAAATATTAATTAGCTAGTGATTGCTAGGAATTGAAAAGGTTGGTAAATTTGCATGGATTTGCAAAGTTGAAGACATTATCTCCCATTTAATTAATAACCATAATGAACTTAATTTCTTTATTTCAAATTCAAAATATGAATGTAGTGAGACAATTTATTTTGTTAGCATTTCATAATTCCACTTTTAAGTAGTTTATTTCTTCCTTAAAAATATATAAGAAGTTTTGTTTCAACTACTTGAAATAAACTCCCCTTTTTTGTTAATTGGGTTTCCTCTCAAATTAAGATAAATGTTCTACTCATTTTACAAATGAGAATATTGAGCCTTCGAGAAATTCAATAACACGCAACAGGTCTATCAAGAGAGTAAGTTTAGACCATATTTCAGATTTGTATTAGCCCAAAGTTTGGATGTCTTCATAAGAACCCTGATATATCAGACATTTTATCATTACTTTTTTTTTTTTTTTTTTGTGAGGAGATCAGCCCTGTGCTAACATCCGCCAATCCTCCTCTTTTTTGCTGAGGAAGACGGCCCTGGGCTAACATCTGTGCCCATCTTCCTCCACTTTATATGGGACGCCGCCACAGCATGGCTTGCCAAGCAGTGCGTCGGTGCGCGCCCGGGATCCGAACCAGCGAACCCCGGGCCGCCGCAGCGCGCGCACTTAACCGCTTGCGCCACCGGGCCGGCCCCTTTATCATTACTTTTGAAATAAGCTAAACTGAAGTTTACTTGGCACTCTTTGTGAAAAGAAGATTGATTTAATAAAAGGATAGTGTAAACAAGATGTAAAAATTAGGAACATAAGCCTGAATCTTGCACTTCAACTCTATGTAGCGTTGGGTAATATATTCCAAAGATTTTGACTGTCTTTTTCATCTCTCATATGAAGTGGTATTATCAGATGACTAGGTGACTTTTAATGTTGAGGAGGTAATCAAAATATTTAAAATCAGTATGGCACAATACCAGACCAAACAGAACAGATGGCCAGCCAATCAGAACTGAGACAGCTCTAATGAACCAGTATCAAGTGCAAGATGTTCTCCAAGGTGACTGGGTTTTATTTAATTACCATATGAGATCTAGAAGGCTTTCTATTTGGAAACATTGTGAATACTTATTTTGACATATTGTGTGTGTGACTATTATAAATTTAATTTACAATTTAAAATCCTATAATTATGACATCTGTTATTATTTATTTCTGTTATATTGAATTAATTGGTCTTTCAACTTAATTTCCTAAATAGCCATTTATTGAATATTATTTTCAGCAACGCTAATGTGAATTTAAAATAAAGTCAAGCCACAGGAAGCTAACTAATAATTGTAGAAGTGTGTACAATCACTAGTGTATAAATTCTTATAACATGAAAATATTTTAAGGAAGAAAGCATCATATTTCTTTGTATAGAGTGCAAAATACTAGCCTCTGCAGAGCAACAGGCATCTCATTGTTAAAAGAAAAAAAAGTCACTTAAAACTTCCTGGAACATTGTTTATTGGTGTTTAGTTTTTGTTTACTCATTCTTGACCAAAGAAACAGAGGACAACAAATAAAAACATTAGACACCACTTTCGGGAAGTACACGGGAAGCTAATAAATTTCACAGCGTGCACTTTGATCCTAACTCTTTGAAAGAAAGTCAAACCGCACAAAAATCATCTAATAAACAACATCATGTGAATAATTGAATTCCAAAATGTAAGTCATTACAAAAACAAAGGAAAATTTTAATACAAACTAATCCAGAGTTAAAATATATTCTTGCTTCTAGAAAGAATTGACAATGTATTTTTTGTATATATCAAAATCCTGTAAGTTAGGTAAGATCATGTAGTTGAAACAACAATGAACTACAAATTGCAGAGAAAGTTCTAATCCTAGAATTGACCTTGGAAAAAGTCATTTAACTTGTTTGGTCTGTTTTTCTTTGTCTATAAAATAAGAGACAGTGGTGTAAACAAGTCACGCAAACTGATTTGTTTAAATGTTATCATTGTTAACTTGTAAGCTTTGAGATCTTCAGTTGCTTGGTACGTCTCTCCAAGGATAAATCATCACTGTGCAATGTGGATATATTTCTTATGGGAATAAAACAGAAAATAAAGGTAAAGTGTCTAGTGTAATGACTGACATGTAGTAAGTGCTCAACAATTATTACTATTATGAACAGTGGGTAGAGGTAAAGAATATTAATTTTATTTAATTATCTCTATGGTCCCATTCAGATAAGATATTCTCTGATGAAAGGTACATCTATATTTATACAGAATTACTGACCAGTTTGCCAGTAATTAAGAGAAACAGAGTTTCCAGATTTTTCTGTGATTGATCAGATTTAGGAATGAAGACTGTACAAACAACCACTTGATTTTACAATTCTAATATACAAATCAATCAATCATTCAGTAACTGGGCATTTTGGCAACCCGTTTATTAAAAACCAAACAGAAAGGGACTGACTTAGTGATAGCTATTCCAGTCTATACAAGGTACACACATTAAGGAACTCTAGCTCCAGCCACTAGCTCAGTGGGATAATAAGCACGAGAAAGGAGGATTAGTGATTCTGAGATGGGATTACTTAGCAAGACTGGATACTGAAAAAGAGAGGATCCCATCTCCATTCCATGGAGTAAACTCCACTCCAAAATTTGGAGAGACTGATTCTTTTGGAAGGTGTGATATTTCTCATATATATTTCCTCAACATCATTGAGGGTTCCTGGCTCACAGCTCCCAAAACCCTTGAAATTTTCTGAGTGATAAAGAAGGACAAAGGGAGGGAGTATCTTTTGTCATAATATTTGGTCTCTCGTCCTCAATTCCTGAAATCACTTCAGGGCCATAAAGGTGAAATGGGTGTCTTGTTATTCCTAACAAGCCCCTTTCCACCACAACTGGGTTTATGTTAATGAGGTGACTTTTGGAAAGCACCCAAGAATGGGGGCTGGTTGCCAGGAAAACCAACCATGAATAGAAGGTTGGAACTTTCAGTCTCATCCCCTGATTTCCGGGGAGTGGAAAGGGCTGGAGATTGAGTTCAATCCCCAACGGCCAATGATTTAATCCACCAAGCCTATGTAATGAAGCCTCTACAAAAACCCCAAAGGACGGGGTTTGGAGATCTTCCAGGATGGTGAACATGAGGAGATTTGGAGATTAGTGGTGCCCTGGGAGAGGGCATTCCCCATTCCTTGCCCTACGCATCTCTTCCATCTGGCTGTTCCTGAGTTGTATCATTTTATAATAAACTGATAATCCAGTAAGTAAAATGTTTCTCTGAGTTCTGTGAGTTGCTCTAGCAAATTAATCGAACTTGATTTATAGCCAGTCATTCTGAAGTACAGGTAACAACCCAGACTTGGAACTGGCACGTGAAGTCCAAGGAGGGTGTCATTGGAACCTCTAATCTATAGCTGGTTGGTCAGAAGCACAGGTGATACCTTGGCTTGTGAATGGCTTCTGAAGTGGGGGGGCGGTAGTCGTGTAGGACTGAACCCTTAATCTGTGGAATCTGATACTATCGCTGGGTAGTGTCAGAGTTGAGTTGAATTGTAGGATACCCAGCTGGTGTCCCGAGCATTGCTTGTTGGAGGTGTGGGGAAACCCCAACACATACTCGTTGAAATTGGGTCCAGGAACCTAATCAGGAGATTTACACATCAGGACAAGAAATTTTACCTTGAAATAATGAAAAGCAGAGGAAAGGACAGTTTTTATCCTTTGTTTTACCACAGGGATGATATAAGTACAGTTCCACTTCTTTCTTTTCAAGCCTCTTCCTATCTTCCCCTCTGTATTCTGGGGTCTGAGTTGATCCACACTGATCCAAGCCATATGAGGATGAGGATGCTCTAAGGCAATCAGCTTGTAAATGCTCCTGCCTTATATTCTATCCCTAAGGGAGTGGATATACCATAAGCAAAAAGGGCCAAAACCTGACAGGTTTGAATTCATATAGTTAACTGAGCATCTCTTGTGGCCAGCTCATCCAGTCTCTTAGAGCTTCCTACCAGAGAAGTTTGAGAATTAGGGATATATTCAAAGCCCTTGGACGTTCTTTACAACCACTCTATCACCATAGCCATCCCGCAACCCAACTTTCATTCTCCTAAGATTTGTTTTATTAAGCTTTTATTTCTTCTGACATTGGGTCCAAGTCTCTGTTCCCCTAGACCGGCCCTAAATCTACCTCACCTCTCCTTGGATGCCAAAGTGGTATCAAAAAAGTCATTAAGTCATCATACCTGAAAATTATACAACTGAAACCTCTAGAGATGAGCTCAATTTTCAGAGTTGATTATCATTGTGATAATGATGCTAAAACAGAAGCATCAATGACTATGTTCATATTGGTATATTCAGAATAAACAATGCCATGAAGTTATAATATATTTGGGAGCTATCTCTGTTTTGAGAAACTTCTTTTGATAAATTTTAAAGGCAGAGACAAGGCAACAGATTTGGGGCCCATTCAGTTTATCCAGAAATTTGCATCACTTTGGAATTTAATAAGAGAGTTGGAGGATCCTAAAATACGGTATTGATCTAAGGACCATCTGCTACTAATTTCGAGTCACAGAGAAGAATACCATAATTTTAGGATACAATGTATTTGACCATAGCTTTCAGTGACTTATATTTATAGTTGCACAAGGATATTGAAATGCTTAAGTAGTCTTATTTTACAAGAGTATATCCAACACTTTCAAAATAAATGAACATGTTAAAGCATTAATTATTCATGTTATGTTATAGAATGTGTGTTTTAACAGTGGAAGAATCATAACTTATGACGATGTGGCAAGGTATAACATAAAAATGGATGATTAATATGCTTCTCTGATAATTAATGGTTCTTTAGAAAGATAACAAAATTATCCAGTTTTGGCAGAGATTTTCCAGGCTGGTTGGCTAATTTAGGGAAAATAACTATAATTATTTCAGTGGCATGTTTCCCACTGGTATTAAGTAATGACCACTTGCAAAATAGTTTTAAATAAAAAGCTCTGAGTATTCCAGTGATGTTTTAAGTAGTAATTGTGAAACATAACCATACTCAATGATTGTTTTGTACCAGAGCACAGAAGATACCTTCCAATGAATCATGTGCCATAATGTATCTGATTTAAAATATTCTAAGCAAATTAAAATGTTATTTTTGATATAATATTAAAAACTTTTTGTCTTGTTTGTATATTTCAAAATATACTTACGGGTTATCCAATAGCAGCACTACAGGATTAAGTTCTTTCTTTGGTCTATAATATGCCCTGAGAGGAACAATAAAATTATACAATCCATTTCCAGCTGTTTCAGCTGCAACTATAATTAGTTTATTTTTGAATCCATAGGCTTTTGCATCCTCATAGTAGTTATGCTGGCAACTCTAGAGAAGAAAAATTATACAAAGAAACACCATTTTTATACTCCACTAAAATTTAGGATATGTTAATCTAACTTAGCAAATCCTTTATTTTTTAAGAAATTTGAAAATAGTGACACTTGTCTATGCCTAGTTCTCCAGGCTGCTTTAGGAAAGGAAGGCGTGCATGGACAAGAAGAATTGCAGGTATGTAGCTTGATGTGGGGGAAGAAAAAGTTAGCAATACATGTGTACATGTGTTTTACTGTGAACCAAAACTCGTTGCAAGATGACAGCTCAGTATCTACAGCTAAAAATGATCACAATGTATATGTATATCAAAATCTCATATTATATGCCTTAAATATATACAATTTTTATTTGTCAATTATACCTCAATAAAGCTGGAAAAAAATGATCTACCTCTGACTTTCATTTCCAGAAATATACCTATATTATAAATAAATAACATTGGCATATTCCAAGGACTGAATATCTAAAGGGACAGACACCAAAAAGGATTTTTTTTGTTGTTGTTAAAAAACAAAAACATAAAAACCTTAATTGTCTAAATGTGTACCTGACCTGGCAAGATAATGATAGAAACACTCAAAAGTAAAATAGTAATACAAATAATAACAACGACAAAAATAATAATAACCCATTACCAAAACTCATTGTTGTCCTGAGGGTATTTTACTATTTCCCGTGGGGCTAGAATTTGCTGGACTTGGCATTATTATTATTATTATTATTATTATTTTTTATAATTTTTATTTATTTATTTTTTTCCCCCAAAGCCCCAGTAGATAGTTGTATGTCATAGCTGCACATCCTTCTAGTTGCTGTATGTGGGACGCGGCCTCAGCATGGCCGGAGAAGCAGTGTGTTGGTGCACTCCCGGGATCCGAACCTGGTCCACTAGCAGTGGAGCGTGCGCACTTAACCTCTAAGCCACGGGGCCGGCCCTGGACTTCGCATTATGAAACCAAGATTCTTTTAAACTAAATTACGTGCATGAAGAATTGCTTTAGTGTTCTGCTTTTTCATCTTTATGGGTCTCTATGTGGGTTTCTTTATATTTGGGTTGAGATTAGTTGGTTCTCTGTAGATTCATCATCAACTCTGGAATATTCTCTGCCTTTATTCTTTAATAAAAAAATTACAAAACGCTGTTGGGAACAAGGCACCATGAGTTAGTAGAAACAAAAAACAATAGAATTAGCCTCACAAAGACTACAGATTTTGCTGTTATTAGATTCAGAATACAAAATGAGCATGTTTACTATGTTTAAAAAAATAAAAGAGAACATTTAAAGTATGAACAGGGAAGAAGAGGCTATTTAAAATATTCAGGTAACTATTTAAAAATTACATATATTCTCTTCTAGAACTGCAAAGTATAACAATTAAAAACAGAAACTCTAAAGATGGTTAAAATTGCACATTTGATGTATCTGAAGGGATCAACTACAGGATAGAGTTGAAGTAATTACTCAGAAGGCAAGAAGAAAAGATATGAAAAATAATATGGAAAAATTAAGGCACTTGGAAAATAGTGTGAGACCATCTTACATATATTTAAACAGAACAAATGAAAAAGATATGAGAGAATCAGAAAGAAGCCCTATTCAAGTAACTATTGTCTGAGGATTTTCTAAAATTAATGAAATACCCAAATCCTTAGTTTCTGGAAACCCAATGAATCTTAGTCCAAATAAATGAAAAGAAATCCAGTTCAGACATGTAATAAAAGTGCAGAACCACCAACACAATGAGAAGATCTTAAAAGCAGCCAGAGAGAAAAGACAGACTACCCACAAGGAACACAGATTAGAATGACGGCTGACTTCTCAACAGCAAGGTGGAGCCCAGAAGGCAGTAAATAAAATCTTAACACGCTAAAACAAAAAGAAAACTCATAGTCTGGAATGGGACACCCAGAAAAACTACCTTTCAAGAAGAAGGACAAAATAAGGACATTTCTAGGGAAACTGAAATTAAAAGAATTTACCAGTAATAGGATCTCATTAAGAGAATTTTTAAAAGCTGGAAACTAGGAAATAGGAAAATGAATCCAGAAGGAAGGTTTAAGGTATAAGATCGAATGGAGAAAAAGGGAAATGTTGAAGAAGAAGGGCAATAAGTCTTCATTGGAAGTCTGATTGGAAAATTACTAGTATAAGCAGGATCTGAAGCCACATGAGGGAATAATGTCACTCACAAAGAGGTCATGGGAGAAGAAGAATGACAGGTTGATGTCGAGAACTTCAAGAATCAAGAACTTCAATATTTATGAGATAAGATGAGAAAAAAAAGAACTAATTTAGGATATTTAGAAGTAGCTCAATTAGTAAGGAAAAAAAAAAAAAACAAGCAGAGAACAAGAAATTTAGTGTTGATAAACTTTGACGAGGAACCAGCCTACTGCTACTGATGCAGAATGGACTGGGCAACATATTCCCAACTCACACACTTCACAGATGCAGTAGGATTGGCCGCATAATCCTGTCCCCTAATGGCAAAGTGGGCACTCTTTTGCATAGCAGATCACCACCTCCAGCCAACCAATGCTACCTAAATAATGGATGATCCCAGATGTCACCAGCCAGTTAGCAACACTCAGAAACTTTGCCTTCTTAATATGGTCAACAGCCAGTTCATAGTCTTTTGGCTTTAAAAGGCCCTCTGTTGCTCCTCCACTAATCCTGAAATCTTAGCTTTTCAGTTGTATCAGGTTCCCTGCTTGGAGATAAATCATTTCCACTCTTTGGTCTCCCAATATATTTTTTCTCTTTAACTGTATGATAAAGTAAAATGTCACCAGAAGTGAATCCAGGTATTGTGAGCCTAAAGCTTATATTATTTGGGGAATCCTCTTTATGGAAAATAATATAAATATTATAAATAAAAAAATTTGTCACAGTTTCTTGTTCGGGGCCGATACGGGTGAAAGACCCTGAAGCTTAAGATTCATTAATGTTGCCAAAAATACACAGCTAGCCAGCACTATCAAATGCCACAGAACACAAAGTAAAACAAGAACTGAAAAAAGCAGTAAAGCATTGAGAGAAGGAACTGTCCACCTTAATGGGCCTAGATGAATATTTGGGAGCAATAGCAAAGATTCATAAAACAACTTCAGGAAGATGAAGGTAGAAATTTTCTAATGTTCTGTTAATTTTCCTCAAGAGTGACTGCAACAGCCAAGATTCATAATGTTTATCATATGAAAAAATAATGGAAGCAAGAATGTTAATAAAACATATTAAGTGCCTACTCATTTATTAAGTACCTGGAAGTGTGTTAAGCTTTTTGCATGCACTAATTTAAATTATCCTCACAAGTGCCCTATGAGGTTCATATTAAAATTACAACTATTTTACAGATGTGGAAACTGAAATTTAATGGTGAAGTTATTTGCCCAAATTGCAAAGCTTATAAGCAGAGAAGTGGGATTTCAACTCCGGCTAACTCCAAAATTTAGAGTAAAAGAAGAAATTCCTGCTCAGAATTAGTGGCATATTTTAATTTCTGGGAAGTAAGGGATTTGAGAATTTTTTTTTATCTGCTTTCTTGTTCATCAGGAGAATAAACTCTTACACAAGTCACGCCCAATGGCCATATTGTGAAAGATAAAAATTCTTGCATTCTTAGAATTCTTCTGTTTTGGATGGATTCTGTAGAACATCCAGGCAGGAACCAAGAACTATAGTAAAATATTTAAGAAAGGAAATATCAAGCAAGACACTGGTATTAGCTTTCAGCCTAGTCAATAATGAATCTCTGTGGTTGATGCATGGACTAGCTACTTTCATCATGTCAAGCAATTCCACATTGAGATTTGACACAAAAACACCTGCTAAAATAAACAGTCCACGTTTGGTCACAGTCATTTTGGGAGACTGGACGTTGAGAGTTCATAGGTTTGAGATTCTGGCACCTTTGTTTTCCTCTTTGAAAATATGCCTAATTGACTCACTGGGTATTTTAGTGGAGGGGTAAAGCATTTGGGTAATTTTTAATGCAGTTAAGAAAGTAAAATTCACCATTTTATGTATTACATTTACATTTGAAAAGATAATACTTTTTAAACACACTTTAGTTGAAAGACTGTACAAAATTATTTAAATATATAAATATTATTAAAATATTTAAAACGCCATCATTTTAGTTTTGGAGAAAATAACAGCAACAAGTACTTACCTTGTCTAGTCTTAAGCAGCAAAATGGCACTTTTTCATGAAGGAGATGACAAAAAGTGGGTGAACTTCCTATATATGGAGAGTAAGGTGGGTAGCCTTTAGCATATCTGTAAAACAATATGAAATACTGAATTACCTTGAATAATGCATGCAAAGTTGGACAATTATGTTATAGCCATGTTCCTTCATTTTGACAAAGTTACATACAGTAACTCTTTATGTTGCAATTACATTTGATAAAGAAATAGTTCAGAACAGGGATAGGCAAAATAAGGCCCATGGACCAAATCTAGCCCATTATCTGGTTTTGTAAATTGAAAGTGGTTCTTATATTTTTAAATGGTTGGGAAAAAATCAAAAGAATAATAATGTTTCATGTCATGAAATTCAAATTTCAGTATCTATAAGGAAAGTTTGTTTAGAACACAGCCATACTCATTCATTTTATGTATTGTCTATGGGTGTTTTCATGGTTCAAAAACAGAGTTGAGTAGTTGCAGTACAGACCATATGGTCTATAAAGTCTAAAATATTTACTAGCTCTGTCTTTCCAGAAAAAGTTTGCCAATCCTCAGTTTAAAAGTATAAAAGATTTATATAGATTTTTTTAAAATAGTAATGTTAATTTATAAAACATATTTAAAGCAAAATGCATCACTACGATTCACTCTATCAATATTCATTAGTCATGGATGCCGACTTTATAAAAACAGCCACCTGCACACATTTTAAAAATAAAACTTTCAAAAAGTAGCAGCATAAATGAAAATTAAGAAATAAAAGAAAATTTAGCAGAGGCAAAATTCCTTTATCCAACATAAAAGCTCTTTTTTGATAAAAATTTATCCTCTAAATCAAGAAATTTCAAACCTAGTTTGACATCATTAGCTAGAAGGATAAAATGGAGCACATTTCACAAATCTAGAAGTTGATAATCTCCACTATTACTTCAACATCTGTTTCATTTTTCTAGAAATAAAAAAATTCCACCTCTCAATTTTTTCAGGAGTGCATGTAATGAAAGAATTTCACTCCCACCACACAACACCATTTCTAGAAATATACTGGTGGTCTAACCTCCCCTTGTTCCCACCAACTATTTCATAAATGTATTTGAGTACTATTGATTTCTTGGAGCATGGATTGCATTCTGTGGGCACATCAAAGTTTCTTGTAACAAATTTTTAAAAAGTGTGAAGAGGGGCCAGCCCTGTGGTGTGGTAAAGTTCAATGCACTCTGCTTTGGCAGCCTGGGTTTGTGGATTTGGATCCCAGGCGCAGACCTATACCACTCATCTATCAGTGGCCATGCTGTGGCGGTGACCCACATACAAAATAGAGGAAGATTGGCACAGATGTTAGCTCAGGGCGAATCTTCCTCAGCCAAAAAGAAAAAGTGTGAAGGATTAAAAAAAGGATTTTTCTAAGTTTCAATGATATTTCAGGTCATTTTAGTTTAGTTCAACATTAATTGAACATCTCTTGTATGAAAGGCATTGAGAGAAGTGTTTGAGTGGTGTTAACCACTGCCACTACCACTAGGACCACACCTAATAGTAATTAACACTGAATGCTTACTCTGTACAAAGCATTGTCCTAAGCATATTTTCTCCATTATCTCAGTTCGTCTTCATATGAACACTATGAGGCAGTAACTAGACTGAGTTTACAGATAAAGATATTGGGGTCAAATTGTTTAAGCAAAGTCACTTGCACACAACCAGTATGAAGTAGAACTGCCATGGGAAACAAATTCTTTCAAACTCCATAGTCAAGGCTGTTAACCACCGTGCTTTCTCAAGAAATGGCAATATGATATGTGAATAAGACAAGACTCTCTACTGAGGCTAAAATGTAATTAACAGCATGTACATTGGTACTATTTATTATGGAGGCTTAGTAAAGAGAATTAGTACTTCGTTTATTCATTCCTTCAAAATATTATTGATGTATACTGTATGAAGGACTGCTGAATTCTGAGATAAGCAAGGGAAGCTTACTGGAGGAAGATGCATTACATGTCATTGAATAATCGATTGAACTTCAATATAGACATGGGAGAAAATAAAGGCAGAGGTACAACATAATTTAACAAAAACATGCAATTATGAAAATGCAGCTTATATCATGGAAATACTAATTTATGTATTTTTTTCTTTAAGGATAAATGATAATTTAGAGGAAACTGGCCCTGGAAATATATGTTAAAACCAGAAATTTGAGGGCTTGGAATACTTTATAGTGGAGACAGATACTGGCTAATAGGAAGTGTGTTTTGGTAGAAGTATGTGGGATTGATTCTAGGATGTCCAGAAGGTACGGACATTAGCTCCTCAGGGCAAGCACAAATCCCAGGAAATCTTAAGCCTTAAGAGCACCTAAACATACTCTAAGTTTGAGGAAATTTCTTCATCTGGTGTAGTTTCATCTTCCGATTGATCACTTAGAAGATCACATGTTTGAATTGATGATGTATCTGCAACCTCTAAAACAGGAGCAATGCTAGGTCTTCTGATTTCTTTGCTTCCCTCTGTAGGAAGAGACAGGGTAGGGCCACTTGCTGATCTACAGCTTGTGTCTTGCAAGTCTATAGCCACAGTACCTAAAACAACGAAACATGAAAATCCATTAAAGCATTCGCCACCTATATGACATATTGATCATTTAATGATCAAAGTGAAATAAAGTACAATCAGTATAACCAGGAAATATACTATTGTTTACCATTTAAACTCAAAGGTTATTTATTCCTTTTTCATGTGGGCATTTTTATCCACATGGGTACAAAATTCTTTATTTGTGCAAAAGTGTATTTGCTAAGTCTAGCTCTACAGCACAAAACATAAGATCTGTGAAATCCTGATATACTCAGAGATTAAGTGAAAAAAATACTTTGTTTCAATTTACATTTATTTAAAATTAACAAAAAGAATTTTTGGCCATTTCAGTTTTGTGGATTTCTCATTACATCCTTTCCCTCCATTCTGTTATCTTTCTCTTATTCATTTGTAACCACCTTTTTATATTAGAACATTAATATTTTATATTTATCCAACACATATTTATTGAGTACCTACTATGTCACAAGCACTATTCTAGGCACTTGGCATATGCAGGGAACAAGACAGACAAGGTCTCTGCATATATGGATTTATCTGTAAAATAACCAAGTAGAAAAATAAATGAAAAATGTCATTTTATCCATTGTAATTAGTATTTTGGTGGTGAACATGATGTAATCTATGCAGAAATAGAAGTACAATGATGTACACCTGAAACTTTTACAATGTTATAAACCAATGTTACTGCAATAAGCAAAAAATTAAAAAAAAAAATGTCATTTTAGATAATGATAAATATCGTGCAGAATATAAAACACATTGATGTTATAAAGAATAGTGGGGTTGGGGAGCAAGAGGAGGAATGAACTTTTCACTAGGTGGAAAGGAAGGCTACTCTGAGGTCATGACATTGATTTTTGACCTGAGAGACAATAATGAGCACACAAGCCATGGCAATACCGGAAGCAGTAAGAACAGCAAACCTAAAGAGCTCAAGGCTTTTGAATACTTGGGTACTCAAGGAAGAGCCAACAGAAGAAACAAATTCCTTTGGGATTTTTTTATTGGAATTTAAAAATTAATTTAAACACCAATTTATGGAAAGTTGATGTCTCTCCCCTTCTGCAGAAAGTAACACAATATAATGTTGAGTGCCATCATTTTAATGATCTCTCACTTCATTTATGCACTCAGTGATATCCGGTCATCCTTCTAAAAGCCCTTAGTCCTACTTTGTTCCATTTCTTTGCAGCAACTATTAAAACACTCTCCCCTTCCCTCAAACCTCTTTCTGACCCTGCCACCCTCTTCTCCACTGTAACAGCATGAGTTTTTAAAAAGGGGGGAAAAAAACTAATGGGTTTTAGCATCTCTCTCTCTCTTTTTTTTAATATTGATTGATTGATTGATTTAGTGTGTGTGTGTGTGTGTGTGTGTGCGCGCGCGCGCGCGCGTGCGCGCACGAGGAAGATCAGCCCTAAGCTAACATCCATGTCAACCGTCCTCTTTTTGCTGAGGGAAGACTGGCCCTGAGCTAACATCCGGGCCGATCTTCCTCCACTTTATATGGGACGCCGCCACAGCACGGCTTAACAAGCAGTGTGTTGGTGCACACCCAGGATCCAAACCCGGGCCGCCAGCAACAGAGCGCGCACACTTAACCTCTACGCCATGGGGCTGGCCCATTTAGCATCTCTTTCCTTGTACCATGGGAAGGGAGGTCAGCAACTGATTTCTAAAAACCTCTGAGAGCAATTACATGTCTTCGTAGAAGAAGGGATGAAAAGGGAATGACTTTGAGTGTAAGAGTTGGTAGAGACAAGACTGGTGAGCATATCTGGGTATTCCTCAAGATTGGAATAAATTTTGGGGGTCAAGTTTCACAGGCTTGTACTTCTTCATGTATGCAATACTTAGACAAGAGGGATGGGTATCCTAGGCTGTCTGTAGTCAGTGGGGAAGCCTTTTGTGAGGGACATATATGAGTATGTCCAAAACTGCTCAGCCGGAGACAAAGATATGGCTTCCAGCACTCAGCCATTCCGATACCTGAGCAGCGGTAAAGGTGGTTGCCATCAGAAATGATAGACTCAGCCAATTTTTCAGCAGCATAAATAAGGATTAATCTGTAATTCAATCTATGTTTTGGGGCAAGGGGGATGGGGATGCAAGAGAAAATGAGATTGAATTTTCCATTAAGCAGGTGAGTGGATTTAGTTAAAAATTAAATTTTATATATTTGAGTTATAAAATAAAGAAAACCCACGTGATTTGCATCCTAATGTTATGAATTAAAATTCATATTTATGACTTTTATCCTCTGCAGATGAGCACATTGTCTGATTCAGAGAGAAAACAGGAGTTATCATAGAAGAAATCCTTCAACTCCCTGTCTTCAAACAAACAAATACGAGTTTCACCGAACTTTTCTTCCCTTATTTCTGTTTAGAAGGAAACAGACGTACCTCCACTTACGTAGAACTAATCCCTACTCTTGTTTTCGGGATTAAATTCCCTCCTACTTCCTAAGGAATCGCGATCTTTTAATTCCACCCCCTCCTAAATATATTTGACTCCACATCACATCCAACTACCTCTTTTTTTTTTATAATTATTTTTATTTATTTATTCCTCCAAAGCCCCAGTAGATAGTTGTATGTCATAGCTGCACATCCTTCTAGTTGCTGTATGTGGGACACGGCTATAGGCCGGAGAAGCGGTGCGTCGGTCCGCACTGAACCCGGGCAGCCAGTAGCGGAGCGCTCGCACTTAACCGCTAAGCCACGGGGCCAGCCCTCCAACTACCTCTTTATCATTTTCCTGCCCAACACAGGGAAATTTGGTCATTTCCCAATTATTCTGCCAACACTGATATCTGCCACCAAGCTGGGCATGGGGGATATGATCATGAGAAAGTCAGAATTTAGCAGGGAAGACACAATTTAAAAAGCAGTTACAATTACAGAAACAAGCTCTTCTTTGATCCTTTACTTCCCCCCCAGCAAGAACTGGCTCTTCCCTGACATTTTCCCATGCAAGACTTTAAAGAAGTGTCTCGTGTTTTGGAGGTGGATAAAGCCCAAAATCAAGGTGTTGGCAGGGTTGGTTTCCTCTGAGCACTGGGAGGGAAAGATCTGTTCCAAACTTCACTCCCCGGCTGGTAGATGGCCATCTTGTCCCTCTGTCTCTTCTCACTGTCTTCCTTCTATATGTCTCTGTGTCCTAATCTCCTCTTCTTATATGGACACCAGTCATACTGGATTAGTCCCCCCCCGCCCCCCCAATAACTTTATTTTAACTTTATTACCTCTGTAAAGACTCTATCTCCAAATAAAGTCACATTATGAGATACTGGGGGTTCGGGCTTCAGCATATGAATTTTGGTGAACACAATTCAATTCATAACACTATTCCTGCCTCATCCAGTGTTTTCAAAATACAGGTTAATAAACTTTCCCACATCCTAATCTCTCACTTCCTTGAATTCACTGAAGAAATTGCTTTTCACCTTATCTCATCCCTTCACTTCCACAGTCACTTTTTAGACCTCATTATAACCATTAACAGCAATGCTGCATTTGTTCATGTCAGGCATTCACCCTCTGACTGCCACTATTTCCATCTTTTCCAATCACTCTCATTTATTTCCCAACTCCAGCTAAGGTTTCACTCTACTGGAACCTCAATTCTATTTATGATACTCACTTTTCATTGTCTCCTTCACTCCCTTGATGTTCTGTCTTCTCTTCTTACCCATCTTACCCATCTTACACTCCATGTTTAAGCATTATGATTGTTTTCTGGCATATATTCTTGGCTCCCTTGACACATGTTTGCTCCATTACACTCTCTTGACAAGAGAGTCAGTTCCTTGTCCTTTCTTCCACTAATGACTTTTTCTTCCACCATTCCTTAGCCTTGCACTCTCGTGGTCATATCCTAGATTTTATAACTACTATTTACTACACATGAGCTCTATTTCTGGCATCTCATTCTCTGATACTTACCTTCACCTCTTCTTTTTCCAGCTCCCTCCTTTTTGATTCCCATTGGAATTATAATCTGTTAATCCACCACCTTTTCAGTCTCCTTCAACCAACAGATGTCTTTTCTTACCTAAATTTCATAGTCTATCATTATACTTACTCTCTTACATATATTCCTGATTGTCTTCCCCTTTGCACTTCCTTGTACATCCTCCATCAGCTCTCAAGGCATCTCTTTGCACCCTTTTGCCAGCAAAACTTTTGAGAGTTGTCTAGACCTAGTGTCTCTACTTTGTCTTCCACCATTCAGTCATAACCCATCCCATCTGGCATTCTCCACTACCACTCCATTGAAAGACCTCTCATCAAGATAAATCATGATCACTGTTCCTCGAAATTCAGTTCTCAGTTCTCATGTTATTTGACTTATTAGCAGCATTAGACACGGCTGATCCTTCTGTTCTCTTGATACACTTGATTCATTTGGATTCCAGGATACCACACTCATCTGGGGTTCCTACTACCTTGCCAGTAGCTCCTTCTTGGTCTCTTTTGCTGGTTTCTTCTTATCTCCCTGATATTTAATGTTGATGTGATGAAGAATTCAGTACTTTGTCTATATCCTTTTTCTGTCCATACTCATCTCCTTGATGATCCCACTCAGTCTCACGGCTTTAAATATAATACATAAGCTCACGAGGCAAACATTTACTTTTTCAGCATACATCTCTCTCCCGATCTCTAGACTCTTATATCTAACTTCCTATTTGACATGTTCCACTCAATGTATAACAGACATTTGAAATTCAGTGTGCCCCAACTGAACTCTTCATCTCCCTTGACCCCCACCAAACCTGTACTCCCCCCAGCCTTCCCTATCTCAATAGACAGCCATTCCCTTTTCTCAGTGCTTAAACCAAACACCTTGGAGTTCTCCACACTTCTGTTTATCTTGTAGCTCACTACCAATTCTTCAGCGAATACTGGTTACTCTATCTTCAAAGTATAGCCAGAATTTTCTCCTTCTTACCACTTCCACTCAAAAATACTCTGATCTTTGGCCCAAACCATCTATTCTCAACAGCAGCCAAAGTGATTGTATTAAAACACAGGTCAGCACAAGGGAGATCATGCCATTGCTCTGCTTAGAACCTTGCAATGACTCCCATTTCACTCAGAGTAGGAGCCAAAATCCTGACATTTACTTAAAAAGCTCAAGATGATCTGGCCTCTTTTTACCTCATGTGCCTCATCTTCTCTACTTTTACCATCATTCACTGTGTTTGAGTCGCAAGAGCCTCTTTACTGTTCCTGCAGCACACCACTCAGGTCCCACTTTAGGGCTTTTGTACTAGCTATTATCTCTGCAGGATCTCTTCCTCCAGACATCCACAGGGCTAATTCCCTCATTTTCTTCAAGTATTTTCTCAAATGTCACCTTTTCAGTGAGGCTTACTAACCACCACATTCAAAAATCCAGTCCTTTCAGAATTCATAGACCCTTCTTCTAGCTCTGTTTTCTTCTCTCTTTTTTCTTATTACTTATCACTTTCTAACAAAATAAATAATTTACTTATTTTTCATATATATTGCTTATTGCCAATCGTCCCCATGATAGAATGTAAGCTCCGAGAGCTAGAGATCTTTGTCTGTTCATTAATTTATCACAGGTACTTATAAGAGTTCCTGGCACATATTAGGTACTCAGTAAGTAATAGTTGAATTCATGAAAAAAATGAGTAGTGCTACTATAGAAGAAAAATAATATGTTATGTCAATGACAAAGAGGATGACCTAACAAAGTCCAGGCAGGGCCATGGAATATGTCTTGGAGGGAGTGATATTGAGACTGAGTTACAAAGGATTAGAAGTAGTTACATATGCGAAGTTGATGACAGGGGAGTAGTTCCTGTGGGAGATAACTTAATGTGTTAAGGTCCATTAGCAAAGATTCAAAGGAATTTAGTATAATTGTAATTTAGGAGAACGATTGAAAGAATGGTAAGATGTGGGACTAGAAAGAGGGGAGGGAATCATTAAAGGGAATCATTACAAAAAAACTTTAAGTAAAGTCATTGTGAAATTTATCTTCTAAACTAGGCTACTCCTGAGAGTTAAAGGGGATGCTCTTAATAATTATACCAGGACAGTGTATGTAAACTGAAACCGTCCTGGGAAAACTGGGATGGTCTCACGCAAACAAGAAATTTCAGTCATCCAATTATAAGCCATGTTATATTATAGAATTTAAACTTCTTCCCAGTAGGAAGCAATTACAATAATTTATGCAGAAGAATAACGTTATTAAAATTATCTAAAAATTATTACTCTTGTTGTAGGGTGGAGAAGAATGTGGGACAGCAAACCGGAGGTATGGATAGAAGATGAGGAGAGTAATCCTGCGCTTGAGGGAAAGGGTGATGAAGGCTCAGACTGGGGCAACACTGATAGTGGACATAGAATTGAACGACGTTCAGGGCTACTTAACAATCGGATTTAATGGAATTTGGTGAATTATGAGATATGAGAAGAGAGAGACGTTGAAAAGTCAGAATTTTGATATTACAAATTAGAAGATAATGGTGTCATCTGTTTTTTAGCAAAAAATGGAGAAGCGAATGGTTTTAAATGAGGGCGGAAAGATTAGTTCCATTTGAATACACTGTGTTGGTTTTCCTGTAAGACATCCAGATAGAAATAAGCAGTGGACAGTTGAAGAGAAGTTTAAGTTAATGATTTGGTAAGGGAATTATCAGTTTATGAAGGACAATTGAATCCATGGGAGGAGACGCAACTATTCAGGAAAAATGAATGTACATGATGCAGAGAAAAAGCACTGGAATGTTTCAAGAAGAACATGGTCAATTATGCCATATGCTGTGAAGACGTCCACTGGATTTCGTGACAAAGAGGAGAGTGTGGCCTTGCCAGCCTAGTTTCAAGAATATAATGAATGCAGATTTCAAATTGAACTGGATAGAGACATGAGAGGACAACAAGATTTCAAACCAGTAACTGAAGACAACTTCTTTGAGGAATTTATCTATGAAGATGTCATGGCATGAGGTCCAGAGGGGTGTGTGTGTGTGCATGTGTGTGTCTGCGTGTGGAGAGATATGAACAGGCAGAGACAGAGAGACAGAGGAAGGGAGGGAGGAATGGGCCAGAAAAAAATGAAATTTGGTAATGAGGATGAATTAAAATAAAGAACGAAGCCCTTGAGGAGGAAGAAAGAGATGGGTCCTCTGTATAACTGAAGACATTAATATTAAAATATTAAAAGTTAAAAGAAAGGACACATTTTCCTTGTGATAGAAACTAAATGTTCGTACATTTGTAGGTGGTTTGGTGGCAAAATTTTAAGGACATTCTTATTTGTCTGGATCTATTTTTTTTCTTTTACTTCTGCATGATAGAAACCAAGTTCAATGGTGAGAATGAGATGGAGGATGAAAGGACAGTTTTAAGAAAAATGGAGAATATTTGAAATAGCCTCTGTTGATAACTGGATAGAGAACCTAAAAAGAAAAATATAGAAGTGCCAGGTGCTTCTATTCTAATCAGAAATATGAAATTATTGTTGGCAGTTTTGAATTAGTTTAATTTCTTACCAATTTAACAGCTTAGAAATTTTGTTCTGTAAACTTAGTTACACTAAGTTTGTAATATACACAAGTATGTTTTAAATTGGACTTAGAAATTTTAACAAAAATTGAAGTATAGTTATTATTCTTTTTTTAAAGAAAGAAACTAACGGTATTTTCAAATTTGTTTATACTTACCCATGCTGGCAATAATGCTATGTACAGGTAATCTAGAAGGTCCATGATAAAATGACCTTGATACATTGCTTTTTTTCTGCTGGTCTTGGTTTTTAAATGCTGAATTCTCTTCTTTGGTAATATTAATATAAAAACATATATCTGTTGCATTCATAATGTATCGAGGACCTGGATTCAGCAAAATGTTTTTATTTTCCTCCCTCCTAACACCAATCAAGCAGACACCAAACCTTAATTTAAAAAAGAAAATAAAAGAGTTTAAGAACTGTAACTCAGCAAAAGTCTTAGATTTTTTTTTTAAGTTTACATATGTAAGGAAATTAGTAAACGATTATAAGGCAGAAGAAAATTAAAACTTCAAACCAGGGCATTTTAAAGCTTGAAAGGATCCTAAAAGTTCAAGATTGTCATTTTTACAGGAAAAGAAACTATGTCTTTAGTGTGTTGGGAAATCAGTTTAGTTGATTACATATAAATATGGTGACATATATATATTTTTTTAATGAATAAGAATATAAGACAATAGAAACATCAGAGTGCATATCATATGGTAAGGGTAATAATTTTTTGTAAATTTTTTTTGTGTGTGTACTGGGTCTTACCACAAAGTGTATATTGTACTGTGGTCAAAAGATGTAAAACAACATTTCTTACTACAAAAGTTTGAAAGCTGTTGACCTAAAGGAGAGGAAGAAACTTACCCAAAGCCTCATGAGAAAGCATCAGGGTCCCTAAATTTCTTTTTGTTCTGTTTTTACCATATTTGATTTACTCTAAATTTTAGAAAAAATATTTTTTAAGTAGTCTTGAATAGGTATGCACCTTAATAAGGAGAAATAACAACCACTGAATGAAACAGAAGCTACTTAAAAATTTCTTATATACTTTTTCAGGTTATGCTCCAAACACAAATTGTCCTGAATATCTTTATTTAAATATGTCTTATAGTGTTACAAATAAATCAAGCTTAAAAATATTTTTTAAACATCAAAAGTATATGTATAGATGGAATCATATTGAGAATTAAAGTGAAATATATTAGATATCAGATTAGTGAAATATACTAGATTTATTACAAATACTAAAAATGAGTTATACTAATATATTTATAATACTGATAACACATTACTTCCATTATATATATACATTATTATTTCTTAAGTAAGTAATTTTTCTCAAAAAGAATATTACATGTTTGAATTGGAAGGTATTATCATTCATTTTTTAACTTATTTCTTTGGTCAAATCAAGTTTTTAAAAATGCCTAGTTTTTATGAATGTTATTATTACTTTGTTTAAATTTTTAATCAACACTTTAAAATTTAGATCTATAAAGAAGATTCATTTTCAAGTATTTGTGAATTCTTAATGGATTAAAATATTTTTAAAGATAATTTAAAAGTTACTAAAGTCAGTATTCCTATTAAATTACACTTTACAGCTGACTTTAGAGACCATATAGAAGACCAGAGTTCAAATATCTCAGTAATTATGGCAAAAATTTCAGAATACTTGCAACTCATGAGCACCAATATGGGTTGTATTTTAGAAAACTGTATTTAAAAGGTGTGATATATGTTAATTCCACTCTGGAAGCAGAAACATACTTTTTGTGTGCATGGAAAGAGGCATATGTAAAACTCTTTCCTTCATATTCAGCAAAAAATGTACTTTCTTCCAAAACAATGTGGTACACTTCGTTCCCAGAGCATCTACCGTACGTCTTCTGCCATTGTTCTGGCGACTGCTGGCCTTCTCTGCAACAAAAGCACACACACATACACACACACAAAGAGAAAAACACAGTGAATGTGGTTAAAAACCAACTGTTGTCAAACATAATCTGGAGTGTCCCAGCTGTAGGAATTGGCAAGCACAGTTCAAAGAAGTATTTTGTGGTGCTCTAAATGATATTATTTTCACACTTTGAAAAAGTTACCACCAAATTTTTGAAACACAACATATAAGTTTGAGAGACGGCAGATTCCTAGCAAGTAGGAGTTGTTCACAACCCAGTCAATGAAGGCATTTATCCTGACCATGAACTAATGAGATATAGCATTTAGTTTTTAGTTTCTGTTTATGCAGATCCCGTCATGCACACCCTATGTATAATACTTATTTTATGGTCTCAACAATATGGCCCACTTCATCTCATTTGCAATACCTGCTTGGCCTTGTAGGTAATTGATTTTGCTTTGTATTTAAAATTATAAATGTATATATGTCAACCTATCAATCTGATTTCATAGAAAGTATGCTCATAATTTCTGTCCATATTATACCAATGGCTTTCTTTCAAATGTGTAGCAGGTAAGAAACGATACTTCTTCATAATAAGTAAGGGTCTCCAAAAGAGATTCCTAGAAGTATTTTTTTTTTTTTTTTTTTTTTTTTTTTTTTTGTGAGGAGATCAGCCCTGTGCTAACATCCGCCAATCCTCCTCTTTTTTTGCTGAGGAAGACGGCCCTGGGCCAACATCTGTGCCCATCTTCCTCCACCTTATATGGGACGCCACCACAGCATGGCCCGCCAAGCAGTGCGTCGGTGCGCGCCCGGGATCCGAACCAGCGAACCCCGGGCCGCCGCAGCGGAGCGCGCGCACTTAACTGCTTGCGCCACCGGGCCGGCCCCTAGAAGTATTTTTAAAAAGAAGATGTTTAGGGGCCGGCCTGGTGGCGTCCTGGTTAAGCTCATGTACTCTGCTTCGGTGGCCTGGGATTCTCAAGGTCTAATCCCGGGTGGGGACATGCACACTGCTCATCAAGCCATGTGTGGCGAGGTCCCACAGATAAAATGGAGGAAGATGGGCACAGATGTTAGCTCAGGGCTAATCTTCCTCAGCAAAAAGAGGAGAATTGCCAACAGATGTTAGTTCAGAGCCAATCTTCCTCACTAAAAAAAAAAGAAAGAAAGAAAGAAAAAAAGATGTTTATCACAGAAAGTACAACTTCTTTTTTCTGGAATGTTCTGCTCAGCGGCCTTGGAAATATACAAAAAAATTCAACTTATGAAAACTTTGAGAATATACAATAGCTCTTTTTGCCCATTTTGTACAATAAATTCCATTTACTTTTGCTGAATAAAGCTTATGGACCTTGCAAGTACAAGAAATTGTACTTCTTGGAAGTACACATGCAGGAAGAAAAGTGACAAATTTACAAAAATCAAAATACTTCATCATAATCTCTGTAGATTCTAAAGAAATAAAAGCAGATAACAACTCATATCTACCATCTTTAGAGTTTAAGAAGCCATTTTAAACTGAGTTTTGTCTAAAGCATTATTAGGAAGATAATACATTTATTAACATTTTCAAAGTGTCAATAAGGTTTAAAATAATCATACATTTTCCAAGTATGTTTCACTTGTACTTCATTCTTTCTTAAGTATGCTTAAGAGTCAAGAGCCTGGGTCTTGGAGTCTAATTACCTGATCTGAATCCCAACTCTGCAATCTTGGGTGAGTTATTTAACTTCTCAGTGATTCTTTACTTCTTCCGTGAAAAACAGCATCGATCTCATTGGGTTGGGTAAAATGAGGTAATACAAATAAATCACTTAGCAGAGATTGGGATCACAGGAATCACTCAGTAAATGTTAGCTTCCATTATTATTTTGCTGTTAAATTTTCGTCATTGCTAAATTTTGGAGCCACTTTCAACAAGCCTAGCCAACTTATTAAACAATAATGCTCTTAAAACCTTTACCTTTTCTTCTATACTGTTAATATAATTTTGGAAATAGGAACATAAAACAAAACACTTTGGACTACTGACTGCATATGTTACACCTAATTACCACCTCCTAAGAATGGTTGTTCCTGATGGAGAAAACGTTTCCTTTGGCAAACACAAATAAAATTATCTTTGTTACGTACCATATTTGCTACTTGGCGAGATGGTACTTGGCAAAGATAGAATCCATTTAAAGGGCTAGAAATGTAATAGAAGGTGCCGGTAATTCATCAGGGTTTGTTTAAGATCCAAAAGGCAGCATGGGGTCAGATAATTGTCACACAATTACTAAAAGCTATCCTAGAGAATCATAAATCTAATTCTAGGGGCTAAGAGAGGAATATAATGTGGTAACTTGGAAGGGAACAAAAAAGGAGAGGGTCAGACAAGGACAATTTGGATGAATTTCCTTAAATCATTTGCTTGTTCTCATGCTGTTTTATATATTGTCACTTTTCACCTCAGGGGACATCTTTTCTTTACGATTTCTTCAAAAAGCTCTAATACGTAACCGAGAATCTCGAAGTTCAGCTAATTGTAAAGATACAAATTTTTCTCCTTTCAGCTCATGGCAATTGCTTAAGAAATGTTGGGAATTAGTAATTCCATCTAATTCTAATGGGTACGTCCCGTTCCCACTTATTCATTCCCATGCAAAATATTTATTGAGCAGCTGGGATGTGCCAGGAAAAGTTCTAGATTCAAAGGTTATGGAAGTTAGCAATAAAGGCAAATGTTTTTTCGTTTTGAGGCTCTAGTGGAGGATGACTGACAAACAATAGAAATAAGCAAATTATGTTATGTGTTAGAAGTGATAAGTGTTGGGGAGAAAAATACAGCAGAGAGGGAAATAATTTTTAGGGGTGGATTGGAATATAAATAGTATGATTGAGAAGATGATATTTGAGTATAAAATCTTGAAGAGGGTGAGAGAGGTAACCATATGGGCACCTGGGAGAAGAGTGTTCCAGGCAGAAGTAGCACAAGAAGTTTCCTGAGGCAGAGGAAGGTCTGGTCTGGCTAAGGAAATGCCAGGAGGCCCATTCTGCTGGAGTTGAGGGAGGCAGGGAGAAGAGACCAGAGAGGTAACTGGGCAGGAAGACGGTCATGTAGGGATTTATAAAATTTTACAATGACTTTGACCTTTATTTGGGATGATTTGGCAGCCATTGGAAGATTTCGAAGATGGATGCAAAAGATTTTGACTTATATTTTACAAAAATCTCTCAGGTCCTTGTGCTGAGAATAGATTGAAGAAGGGGCAATGACCAGTGAGGAGGCAACTGCAATGATCCAGCTAGATGGTGATGGTTTGGACCAGGTTAGACTCTGGGTGTGTTCTGAAGGTGGACCTGAAAGGATTTGCTGATCGAAGGGAAAAATAAAAATAAAAACCTTAAGTACTCATGTCCATCAGAAATATGGAAAGTAAATAAATAAATAAATCATAAATGTCCATACAGATAACAGTGAAAATGCAAGTACTAGTGTTTATAAAACATCATGGAGAAATCTCAAATATAAAATGTTAAATAAAAGAAGTGGCTCCAGATTCAGCACTGTAGTTAACTGGGAGCTGGGAAGGAAGAGACATCAATGTGAGATACTATATATGGGCTTCCCAAACATTTAGAGTGTTTATTTTTTAAATCTGGAATTCTAGGTAGCTGGATGTTCATGATAATATTCTTATAACTTTTGAATGTCTGAAATAGTTCTAATAAAGAAAAAATAAAATGCATCACAAAAGAGAAAAAAACAGGACTGGTAGTGAAGGCTTAAGCTTTTTATTCATTTATTTTTTACTGCTACCTTTCAAGCCAGCATTATAAGCTACATTATAGAAGGCCCTCCTTGCTTACCAATTTTGTGACTGACAGTTAATTTAGGCAGAAAGTAATCATTTTTTCCCTCTTCTGATGATAAAGGTGTAAAATTTCATTTTTTTCCAAATAGCTGCCCAGTTATTCAATTTATTGAATAATCCATCTTTTCACCCACTGATCTAAAATAATTTCTCTATCAAACACCAAATTCCTAATTATATGTGCCTCTATTTGGACTTTCTGGTCTGTTAAATCGATTTGCCTCTATTCATTCACTAATATCACACTATTTCAAATATTGTAGCTATAGAATGTTTTAAAATATGTAAGAATAATCCCCTCCCATTATTATTCTCCTTCAAAATTTTCCTTGCTATTCTGGTTTCTTCATTTTTCCACAAGAACTTAAAATCAGCTTGTTTACTTCAAAAATAAGGCTGTTTACATCATTATTGAGATGGCCTTGAATTAATAAATTTAGAAGAAATTGATATCTTTATGATATTGACATATTATACTTTCATTTGTAAATCTATTACTTGTCTATTTCCACCACAGTCTCTCACCCATTGTCAATCCTCAGCAGAACGTAAGCACAAAAACCTCTGAGCCCCATTGTCTATCTTATTCTCTGTGGGATCTTCAGTAACTACAACATTTTCTAGGACATAGTAAATGCTCAAGAAATATTTGTTAAATGACAGAATTTAATCCCCCTGGCAATATGTAAGATACATGCAATTATTACGTTCATTGCGCACATAAAGAAACTGAGGATCAATGGTTTCAAGTATCTTGCCAGCACTAGTAGATCAAAGAATTCAACCTAGACAATCTGGCTACAAACACTGTACTTTATGCAGAAGCTTCAGTTCTGTGTAACTTCAATATTCAGTGTGAATGTTTCTTTTCTTCAGGCTACTAGGAATTTAAGAGCTGAATTTTCTTGTTACCTTTATTAATAAGTTATAATAATCAAAACATTATAGTATTAGCATAAAAACAGACATATTAGATCAATGGAACAGAATAGAGCACCCAGAAATTAATCCATGCATATATGGTCAATTAATTTACGACAAAGGAGCCAAGAATAAACAATGAGGGAAGGATAGTCTCTTCAATAAATGGTGCAGGGAAACCTGGATTGCCACATGCAAAAGAATGAAACTGCACCACTATCCTACATCATACACAAAAATCAACTCAAAATGGATTAAAGACTTGAATGTAAGACTTGAAACCCCATAAAACTCCTGGAAGAAAACATAGGCGGTAAGCTCCTTGACATTGGTCTTGGCAATGATTTTTTGGATTAGACACAGAAAGCAAAGGCAAAAAAGCAAAAATAAACAAGTGGGACTACATCAAACTAAAAAGCTTCTGCACAGCAAAAGAAATCAACAAAACAAAAAGGCATCCTATAGAATGGGAGAAAATATTTGAAAATCATATATCTGGTAAAGGGTTAATATACAAAATATATAAAGAACTCAAGGTACTCAATAGAAAAACAAACCACCAATCTGATTAAAAAATGGGCAAAGGATCTGAAGTGATATTTTTCCATATAGATGGTCAACAGGCACATGAAAAGGTACTCAACATCAATAATCATCAGGAAATGCAAATCAAAACTACAATGAGATATTACCTCACACCTGTTAGAATGGCTATTATCAAAAAGACAAGAAATAACAAGTGTTGGTGAAGATGTGGAGAAAAGAGAATCCTTGTCCATTGTTGGTAGGAATGTAAATTATTGCAGTCACTATGGAAAACAGCATGGAATTTCCTCAAAAAATTAAAAACAGAACTACCATGTATGATCCAGCAATTCCACTTCTGGGTATTTGTTCAAAGAAAATGAAACATTAACTTGAAAAGATATCTGCACCTCCATGTTCACTGCAGCATTATTTACAATGTCCAAGACTTGGAAAGAACTTAAGTGTCCATCAATGGATGAGTGGATAAAGAAAACGTGGTATATATAGACAATGGAATATTATTCAGCCATAAAAAAGAAGGAAATTCTGCCATTTGTGACAACATGGATGGACCTTGAGAGCATTATGCTAAGTGAAATAAGTCAGACAGAGAAAGACAAGCACCATATGATCTCACTTATATGTGGAATCTACAACAAAACAAAACGCAACTCACAGACACAGAAAACAGATTGGTAGTTGCCAGAGGTGGGGGTGGAGGGTGGGTAAAATGGGTGAAGTTGGTCAAAAGATACAAATTTTCAGTTATAAAATAAATAAGTCCCGGGGATGTAATGTACAACATGGTGACTATAGTTAATAATACTGTATTATATCTTTAAAAGTTGCTAAGGGAGGGAGGAGGGTGAAAGGGATAATTTGGCACATGTGTGTGGTGATGCGTTGTAATTAGTATTTAGGCGGTGAACATGATGTCATCTATGCAGAAATAGAAGTATAATGATGTACACCTGAAATTTATACAATGTTATAAACCAATGTTACTGCAATAAACAAACAATTACTTAAAAAAAAGAAAAGTTCTCTTCACAAGAAAAAAAAAATTGTACCTACGTGTGGTGATTGATGTTAACTAGACCTATTGTGGTGATCATTTCTCAATATATACACATATCGAATCCTTATGTTGTATACCTGAAACTAATATAATGTTATATGTCAATTATATCTCAATAAAAAAATAATACAAGGCATTTTATGGCCTGTAGATCTTTAAAAAAAAATTATCTTCAACTTATCATTCTACCCAAATTTTCTTTGTCTTATCTTACTTTATGTATCTAGGCAGAATTAATTCAAGATTATTTTTGAATGAGAGGAAAATAGTCACATAAATAAATAGCTAATGTATTTCCAAACTTTGTATACAAGAGAATTCTCTAATTCTAACACCTAAGTGGCTCTTGAACTCACCACGTATTCCTTTCTCCATCGTCAATTCTTATACTTTTAAAACAGTCCTAACTCGTCTTTTTTGCCTTCTTGCCTCCAGATTGGCCCTGACAAATCCATTTATGGTGCTGTAATAAGAGTGAATTTCAAAATCTCAAATCCCTTCATGTAATTCTGCTGTTGAAAATGTCTACAGGGCTTCCTCATTCCACTTAAAAATATGAACTTTCTTATTGTCATTACAAAGCTCTCCTGACTGATGCTATGTCTGTCTTTCAGATATCATCTCTTAATTCTGTCTTCTCTTGTGTGCTCCGGCCACGAGTGCTCTTTAGTTTCCCCTGAACAGAAACTCTCTCGTATATCTAGGCCTTTTCAAAATGCTGTTCCTTCCTCCTATGCCCTACTCATTCTTTGACCCACAGCTTAATCATTACTTCCTCAATTTGCAGTGTTGTACTTCTTTCATAATAACATAACACTAAATTATATTAATTAATCCTTAATGTCTTGCTTCCCTGTGAAATAAGCTACATGAAGAAAGAGATCATGCCTTGTTTACTGCTATATCTCTGCGACCTGACATCCGTTCTGACACAGAGTAAGTGCTTAACAAATGTTTTGTTAAGTGAACAAAGAATAACCTAACAATGTTCTTCATGTTCAATTACTAAATGTTCTGCTTTTCTAATTCGATAATTCCTTTATCCTTCACCAGAATCATTTTTTAGATCTAATCAATTACTTTCTCTATGATGAATTTGCCATTAGAATTATAAAAAAAAATCACTGAGTTCCGTAATCATTAATGGGCGTGAATTTAACCTCAGGAGCAGGAAAAATATAAAAGACATTAGGGATAAAAAGCACAGAATGGAAGGCTTAGTGAAAACTATGAAAAGCCATTTAATGAAGATTTAAGGTGTGTTTACACTAATGAAATGAACATTTAGGTAGAATAACTGGCTTGTGCATTTACTTATTGTTAACTTCGAATTACACTCCAACCTGTAAAATAGTGTAGTCTGAAGTCCATTTCATACCCTTTTGAGGCTGCTCCACCATAATGACTGAAAATTGAATAGTAATAAATCCTTCCCAGACAGGTTTATTTCCACCTCTATGTTCAAAATAATTGCTGGCTCCAGCTGTTTGTAAAAGTATTAGTGAAAAAGAAAGAAAACAAGAATAGGAATATGAAACTGAAATATTCTACTAAGAAAATAAATGGAGTGCAGAAGAAAGTACATACTTAATACCTGAAAGCATCTCTTTGAGATCTCTATTTCTCCTGAATGAAGAGGCATGCTATGGAATTCATGCACCCAATACCATAGTCATGACAGCCTAGAAAAACTTCGATGGGGCAGCCTAGAAGGAAAAGAAAACTGGTGTCTGCTATTCTCTGCATTTTGAACCCTAAACAAATGTCTTAGTGAGAAAAATATTTGGAAAAAAAGGAAAGTGTAAAGAAAAGTGATAGAGAATTGTTTGAGAGAAAGGAAAAAAATGTCTAGTGAAGTAAATAAATTACAAATTCTATGTCAAAGTCTTTAAGACCTTGTAGCCTTCAGCCATGCTATGTCAAATCGCCCATTCTTGTCCCTTAACAATGACTTGGGCAGATCCCATTTCTTTCAAATCATATTCAGTTATTTAAAAGCCCAGTCCCATCCAATTTGACACTTCCATCTTACCAGCTCAGGCTTGTTCCCCCTGGGATGTTGTGCTCTTTGAATTCTAACTGGTCATCAGTGTCCTCTATAAAGGTGTCTTGTAAAGGCATGTGAAAATGCTTTGTGGGGAGTGAGGGGTAGGCTTCTGCTGATGTCAAAATTGTGCAAGAAACTCTCTTCCACTCGCCCCTTCTCTAGCCTCTTGGGTATCTCCGCCAACATCCTTAGATGGGGGTACCAGAAAGACATCTCAAATCTTTTTAAGCTATCATCAATTGTGCTATAAGAAACCCACGCAAGGGAGAGAAGACTGTTCTCCAGCTCTGCCATCTCTCTCTAATTCCTTTTTCCCCATGTTCAAATAACCACAGAAAACTACATAACCAGAAGTCTAACTGGGGAATGAGATGCCAGTTTCCAGTTCCTGCCAACACCCCTATTCTCCACGAGTGATGGGTAATTCTTTTGCACTTCACCTCACGTGGCTGGGGGTAGGTGCAAAAGCAGCGTGCTCCTCTGGGTGGCCCCCTCTCTGATCTCTTTCTACAGAAAGGTGAGGAGATCAGAAAATGGGAGGCTTGACTCTTCTGTCTTCTCCATTTTGGGTTATAGTCACCAATCCTGGGACAACATGAAAAGTCCCTCTCAATACAGTAAGTATTTGTTTAGAAAAAAAAAAAAAAGCTATGTTTGTTCTATTCTGTTTATTGTTCCCAACTTGGAAATTTCATTTGTTTCAGTTAACTTCTAGATGGTGCCAAAATCAATTTTGACAACTGATTTTATTTTTCTTTCAAATGCAAGTTGCGCATTCCTCATTAATCCATGATTACACCTTCAAGGCCAATGGGTATTTATTGCCCGAGAGCAAATTAATGCACATACCAGTCTCCTGTGCTTCAACATGATCAACCAAGTGGAACAAAGACTGTTTGCTAATAAGTACTTGGGTCTTTTCTCTGTAGAAATGTATTTTAATTCAGGCCTCCAAATGCAGCAAAAGAATCTCATATAGTTTTGTTTTTGAGAGTGTCCCCATATCAAATTTTCCCAAAGGGAGAGAAAAAGGATTTAACTGGAATTTCCTGTTCCAGATACAGTAAGTTGAACTCATTATATTTCAAGAATGTGCTGAACTACTCAGTAGTCAGTAATGTAGTTTCCATCAGGAAAAAAAAAAAAAAACAGCATAAAACCTTATTCTGCTGACAACTTCCTGTTTTTTATGAAGATATATGTTTTTGAAAAACTCATATGAATAAGTTTTAGAAAGTAAAATTTGATTTTTACTTTCATGTTTTCTGTATGCACAGAAGGATGTCATCAAACTAAAGGTAAACTAGAGAAGAGTGACCATGGGATTATGGAAGCACTGCCTTCAAGGCTGTAAAATGCAGTAATTAGTGGGAATCTCCCTCTTTCACAATATTATTTTTGTTGTTTTAAACGCCTCTGCAGTCTAACATTTGGATTTAGTTGTGCTGGTACAATTTGTTCTCTTCAATTCTAAATAATGTAGTTAAATATACAATAAATGATCAGTTTCCGATTCACCAAAATTGACATAGATTGTCAAATTAGTTGCTTTTATATACTTACTTTTATGATCAAACTAAATTATTTTCACATCAATGGGAATAAAGAGCACCTTGTTACAAGGTATCTTTCATATGAAATCCATTCTTTGTTGTGTGATAAGAGACTTTACATGTAACTAGGTGGACATTTTTGCCTTAGAAAAAAGGATGTCATTTAGATTTATATTTGAACAGTTTATTAAAATAAAATTTCCTTATTGATGCTCCATTTTAAAGAAGATAAGAAATATATCTACCTCTTTATATTGACTGAAAGTAGATTTAAAAAGTCTAAAAGAAGTGACCCAAAGGTTTAAATCTAATGAAAATTAACAATTTTATCTTAATACTCTAGGATTTCACCAATTTAATGTCAGCTTGGTTCCAAGTGGTTGTTCATATCTTTACAGGGTGCTTTTCTGCAAACACACACAAATTGCATTAATTTACAATGGTCTCGAGATTTTATTTTATTTAAAAATTAAAATATTTAAAGGGTATTACAATCTTGCCTTTACTACCAACATTAGGAGTCTGCAGTTAACACTGTAGGTCAAACAAATGACTTTGGCATATTGTAGCCTGTGTCACTAAAAACATAATTCTAATTTATGAGGTGGAGAAGGCATATTAGAGTACCCAGAAGCTTCCAAAACAGGTGAGGTTACAAAAGAAACAGCTAACAAATCTTTGGATGAACATTTATTCTTGCTAGTCTGCAGATAGAACTGACACACAAGCATGATGTGTTATCTTTTCGTATCTAGAAAGAAAAGTATTCAAGAACTCTAGATAGAAGAAGTAACAAAACACAAGATTAAGATGCCTCAGCCTACTAGGAAGAGGCTCATGCATTCCTGCTCTTGACTAGAAGAACTTCCCCAGCTTTTATGTTATCAGACATCAAAATAGAAATTTGAGTCCTGAATAAAACAATATAGAGAATGATACTCAATTTTCTACCACTAGATGGAACTGGAAAGCTGTTTGCCATTCTCAGGATAAGAAAAATTGCTGTTGAAGTGGAGAGAACTGAGAAATACTGCATAGCTTTCAAGCATTATTAATAGTGAACATGAACAATGAACACTCTTTCAAAAGGGATCTAGTTCAAGAAGAAATAAATAGAGCTCAAACGTTAAATTTGAAAGGCTGATTGCACATGAAAGTGGCCAAACTTCATTACCCTTAAAGTTGGTTCGTCCTAAAACTCCAATGTGGTTTTCTGAAGAACTCAATTCAAGAAGCTGCCTAATTATCACAGAAAAAAATCTTAAAATTCTGTAAAGACTTTTACCTACTTTTTAAACTGTCAGGTGAAAAAACAAATTCATCTGTCATAATGAAACTGCATTCTCAGCTCTTTAACTCCATTATTAAATGTCATATCCCACTGATTTTAAACTGTTCTCCTTCAGCACTAATAAAAATTTATAGCTAAAGCGTACTTTTCTCTCTCTCTCAGAACACAGCCTACTTGCTAAGTGAATACCACACATTTGGCTTCTGTTCCAGGGCTCCGTGCCCTGGTGCATTTACACTGCAGTGCTCTCTCTATCCTTTTAGTTTAGAACATCATAGTGAATTTTCCAGGAAAGTTATATCCCATATATATTAATATTTAGGGATATAGGAGGTTCAGAAGCTCCTATTGTTGTTATTTACATTTTATCATTTCAGTATTTTTTGCCCTTTTAAAATTATTTGTAACTAGAAACTTTCTTTACTGGCTCTCCATGTTGCCATTTGATTTATTCTCAAGGTATGTAATACCATAGCTTCAAAATACTTTGTTAATAAAATAAATCTACTAGGGGAAATTTATAATACATTCCAAATCCATATATAACCCTTGCTTACACTGTGTCCTGCCCTGTATTGAGTACTAGTCTTTTGTGATCAGAATGTATTCATGTCTGCATTTGCCAAACTCCTAACACAGTGCCTTACACTGGATGGATGGCTGTGATTATTATTTATGGGGTTATTTATGGGATTATTTATGAATGGCCAAACCGCAACAATATTTTAACTCTATTCGGTGCTATTTTTAGCAGTTACTTCATCCATAACTTAAATTTTGACCCAAAAGAAAGGCTTCCAAATCCTGAGCTTAATTCAAAGCGTTTTGAGGAGTCTCTCTTAATAATAACGTCATCAAACTTGTTACTATGTCATTGTAGGCATTATCTATTGACTGCCTTCTCTGAGGTATGAGAGAAAAGAATTATCTCACAACATATTTCTTACAGGTCTGTTCATATAATCATATTGCTATTTTCAATTTCTCCTTGGAATTTCTCTTTTGGAGTTATTCTGTAACTCCAGTGTCGACAGAGGAAGTTTAGTAAAGTAAATACGTGAATCAGACCAAATCTAAGACAACGGGGAGTGTTCAGGCTTGTGGTGAGTTGGTTGTTGCATGTCCACTGAAAGGCCAATTCAAAGAAAACAATTCAAAAGAAAAAATATTTACAGCAGGCTGTTGGCCAAGTAAAACCTATCTGCCCACAGAATTTGGTCCATCGGTTGTTAGGTTGCAACCTCAGATCAACGAGTTACTTTTTAACTCTAAATAACATACTGAAAACTCTGTTCCACTGACTGCAACTAACATAGTCTCTTGATTTGGCATTTTGGAGCTGAGGATATTAGTTACTTTCTTCCCTTCCACGCCTTCTCCATACTTTTACTCCAGTGTTATTTGCTGTACATTTTTACATTGTTGACATTGTAAATATTGGTATTTTGTTCACTGGCTGAAGTCAATGGCTTCAGATTAAAAGTAGAGAACATGGGGGGCCGCCCGTTGGCGTGGCGGTTAAGTGCGCGCGCTCTGCTGCTGGTGGCCCGGGGTTCGGATCCCAGGCACGCACCGACGCACCGCATGTCAAGCCATGCTGTGGTGGCATCCCACGTAAAGTAGAGGAAGATGGGCACGGATGTTAGCCCAGAGCCAGTCTTCCTCAGCAACAAGAGGAGGATTGGCAGATGTTAGCTGAGAGCTGATCTTCCTCACACACACACAAAAAAAATGTAGAGAACGTGTTGTACACTTTAAACATACACAATGTTAAATGTCAATTATATATCAATAAAACTGGAAAAAATAGAGAAACCGTGTACAGTGACTACATTATTATGATTACTGTACCATAGTTCACTTAGGAATTAAGTGGAGTGCTATAATTATATAACCTTCTCTGTAGTTCCCTGAGCTATTCGAGAGATTATTCAAAAATTTTCTCTTCACTTACTGACCACCTATTTTTCAGTATTATGGTATATTTTAATTTGCGTTATCGTAGTTTCTTTTTTTATTTTCTTAGAGTTTATGATTGCCCTTTTTTTTTTTTCCCCCAGTTGAGAGGGAAAACAGACACCCCCTTTGCCACATCCCATTGTATGTGTTGCTTTTAATCTAGTCTGGTCTCTCGTTGAGACTCAATATCTGACTTTTCACATCGTAACCATAACTTTTGGGAATCTTTGGTTTTAGCTACGACGCTCAATGAGACACAAATGCAGGAGTTTATCAGGAAGGGAGATTAATGAAAAAACAGGCGGGCAAGGGTATCCATTTTGTTGCAGCAGGTGGCTATAGAGGTTGTATGGTTCTAGAATATTTAGAAGTCAAACTTCCTTATCAGGTTAATTGTGTGGTGTGGCAGTGGGAGTCGTTCATGCAAGTTTAGCCTACATAGAGGCTAACTTTCTTCTTCTGTGAGTTATCCATATTCCTTCATAAATCTCTTTACAATTAAACTAGTTAAATGGATACTTTCGTCTGAAGTTAAGAACTCTAGTCAATACTGATATTTTTCCTACTTTCTACAAGTTTTAAGAATTTTTTCTTCACCATTAGTACCTTGTAATTCGGCAATGTTATGTCTCTAGGTGTGGTTCTTTTTCATTCATTATTATTTACAAGAGACCCTGTCAATTTAAAGATTTGAATTTTCCTTACTCTGCTATAATTTCTTTCATTCCATTTTCTCTAGCCTCTCTGGAACTCTCATTAAATCAGATATTCTCTCTCTTGGATTGATCTCCTGTGCTGCAAATTCTTTTTCTTATATATTCTATCTCTTTGATATTATCTTTCAAAGTTTTTATTGAATTTTTTTGAAGTATAATTGACATATAACATTATATTAGTTTCAAGTATACAACATAATGATTTGATATTTGTATATATTGCAAAATGATCACCACAATAACTCCAGTTAATATCCACCCCCATACATAGTTAAAATTATTTTTCTTTTGATGAGGACTTTTAAGATGTACTCTCTTAGCAACTTTCAAATTTGCAGTACAGCGTTATTAACTATAGTCACCGTGCTGTACATTACATCCCCATGACTTATCTATTTTATAACTGAAGTTTGTACCTTTTGACACCCTTCACCCATTCTGCGCTCGCCCCTCGGCTGCCGCCATGGCAACCACCAATCTGTTCTCTGTATCTACTAGCTTGGTTTTTTGTTTTTTTTTAGATTCTACATATAGGTGAGATTATACGATATTTGTATATTTGACTTTCTTTGCCTGACATATCACTTAGCATAATGTCCTCAAGGTCCATGCATGTTGTCAGAAGTGGTAAGATTTCATCTTTTTTTATGGCTGAATAGTATTCCATTGTATATATAAATCACTTCTTCTTTATCCATGTATCCATCGATGGATATTTAGGTGGTTTCCATATCTTGGCTATTGTAAATAATGCTGCAATGAACATGGGGGTGAGGGGGCGGTGCATATATCTTTTCAATTAGTCTTTTCATTTTCTTTGGATAGCATAATTGCTGGATCATATGGTACCTCTATTTTTATTTTTTTGAGGAACTTCCATACTTTTTTCTATAGTGGCTGCACCAATTTACATTCCCACAACAGTGTACAAGGGTTCCCTTTTCTCCACATCTCGCCCACACTGGTTATTTCTGGTCTTTTTGATAATAGCCATTCTAACAGGTGTGAGGTAATATCTTATTGTGGTTATAATTTGTATTTCCCTGATAATAGTGACGTTGAGCATCTTTTTATGTACTGTTGGCCATTTGTATGTCTTTTTTGGAAAAATACTATTCAGATCCTCTGCCCATATTTTAATCAGATTTTTTTTTGCTACTTAATTGTATGAGTTTGTTGCAACTTATCGAGTTTTAATTTCAGCAATAACTCTGTTAATTTCAAAAGGTCTTCTTTACTTTCTATTTCTCCATCATAACTCCTGTTCTTTTTTTTTTTAAAACAGTTTTATTTATTTATTTTTTTTTGTAAGAAAGATCAGCCCTGAGCTAACATCCATGCTAATCCTCCTCTTTTTGCTGAGGAAGACTGGCTCTGAGCTAACATCTACTGCCAATACTCCTCCTTTTTTTTTTTTCCCCCAAAGCCCCAGTAGATAGTTATATGTGATAGTTGCACATCCTTCTAGCTGATGTATGTGGGACGCGGCCTAAGCATGGCTGGAGAAGCGGTGCGTTGGTGCGTGCCTGGGATCCAAACCCAGGCCGCCAGTAGCGGAGCGCACGCTTAACCGCTAAGCCACGGGGCCGGCCTCTCCTGTTCTTTTTGAATCTTCTTGAGAATAATAATGACAATTATTTTAAGCTATTCCAAATTTATTTATTTATTATAGCTTTTTTCCTTATTATTGAAGAGAAAATCAGAACCATAATCAACAGAAATTTAAGATAAATATTTGTAAAATTTAAACCTCTATGAACAAAAAAAATTTCCTTGACATTTTATTCCTTTGAACAACCATCATTACCTTTCTACAATCCTTCATTATTTTTCTGAACTATCATTTATACTTCTCTACTTTTCAAAAATACTTTTAAATTTCTTTTTAATGCATTTTTTTAATCATTTACTGAGACTCTCCTTGCTTCCAAAATATGTTTCTTTCTCCTATCAAATGTTATAGTCTTTTGACTCTTTTTTTTGGTGAGGAAGATGGGCCTGAGCTAACATCCATTGCCAATCCTCCTCTTTTTGTTGAGGAAGATTGTCCCTGAACTAACATCTGTGCCCAACTTCCTCTGCTTTGTATATGGGATGCAGCCACAGTATGGCTTGAGGAGCAATGTGTAGGTCCGTGCCTGGGATTCGAACCCATGAACTCGGAGGCAGCAAAGCAGAGTACGTGAACCCAATCACTACGCCACTGGGCTGGCCCCTCTATTGACTTTTTAAAAAAAATTTTTTTTACTAGTGAGTACAAAACCAACATTCCGTACAGACCCAAAACTATTACAGAGTGAATAGAGATAGTTTTGTCCATCTGGCTGGATTTATTTCCTTCATTTCATCCTGCAAACTGACAGTGAATGACAAGAGCCATATTTCAAAATTCTGAATATGAGATATAGGGGCATTAAATGGATTCTTTTGTCTGTGAATAGGATTTGTTAAGTGGCAGGTTACACATTATGGTGAGCAAAAAAGGATCAGTCACTTTAGTCTGGGACCTCCAAATGCCAGATTACAGAAGGTTGGATCCCAAACCCAAATTATGTACTAGCATATAATTCAGACATTTTCTTCTAATTCATTTAGGAAATATCTTATTTCTCCCAGTGGTTTGTGTCTGACCAAACTTAATTGCAGGGAAATGGTACTGTGGTGATGGAAGATTGGTAAGTTTGTCTGTATACAGAAATTTAATTAAAATTTGTCCTCTTTTTCTAGGAACCTTGCACTCCAGAGCCTCAATGGGGCTGGAATTTTTTCCTGCTGCATCACCCTCTAAACATATTGTAGGATGGAGGTTTCATCAGAAAACATTCTTTTATCCACTTTCCATGTCCCAGCAATTCATTGCAATCTCTCACCCCTTCCACTTCTATTTCATTGATGAAAGCTTATCATTTTTTGTTTCTTTGTCATCATTTCAGTGGAGTCTCATGAGGGAGATCAGATGACGGCATATGGTTCATAAACTACTTAGAACCAGGGGCCTCAATGAATCATCTTTACTGCATCCGTTACTTTATTTATTTAACTAATGTGTATTGAGTGGCCATGCAGTGAAAAATATTACAGAAGGTATAAGAATGAGTAAGACATGTTCTCTACCTTGAATGAAATTACAGCCTACTATGTGGAAAAAAATAAATACATAAAAGGACCATAACACAGGCTCTGGCAGAATATAATGAAATTCTATGTGAGTTTGTAGAAGGGAAAAATCACATTAAATTGGAGAGTTTAAAAATATTCATGAGGAGATAGGATTTTTGAATTAGCAAAATCCTCCAGGAAGGCAGAAGAAATTAACTCAAGGCAGAGGGAACAGCATTAAAAAAAGATGTAAAAGGCAGAAACCACAAAGTATATTTAGGATCCTGTTATGTGGAGAACACGATACATGTAAGAGAATCATGGGCTACAAGGATATAAGAATAAATTAGGACGAGAACATAGAGGGTCTTAAAGAAATGAAATGGATGTATTTGAATCTAATCTGATAATGAATGACCAGCTATTAAAGGCTTTCCTGGGGCCGGCCCCATGGCTTAGCGGTTAAGTGCGTGCCCTCCGCTACTGGCGGCCCGGGTTCGGATCCCGGGCGTGCACTGACGCACCGCTTCTCCGGCCATGCTGAGGCCGCGTCCCACATACAGCAACCAGAAGGATGTGCAGCTATGACATACAACTATCTACTGGGGTGTTGGGGGAAAAAAGAAAAGGAGGAGGATTTGCAGTAGATGTTAGCTCAGAGCCGGTCTTCCTCAGCAAAAAGAGGAGGATTAGCATGGATGTTAGCTCAGGGCTGATCTTCCTCACAAAAAATAAATAAATAAATAAATAAATAAATAAAACTGTTTAAAAACAAAAAAAAGGCTTTCCAAGCAGACGACTGCCAGACTAGGGCAGTACACATATTTCTCAAAATATGTTTAACAGAATACTATTCTAGTTGATCTTTTAATAGGAGTGCTTAGGAAAACCTTTCTCAAGTAATCAAAGAGATTTTGGATACACTTAATAAAATGTATTTCTGTGGAGATTTCCAGTGCACATGGACTTCTCTAAAAGAAAAATAAGAGTAACTTTTAGAGGTACATCATTTTCCTTTCTTGAGATTACCTGAATTCAGACTTCCACTCTTGAAGTCATTTCTTTTCTTTTTTTTTTTTAATTTTTTTGTTGTGGGAGAAATACAGAAAGAATCACCAGGAATATATAGACATTACCATTTTCCTCAATTTCCATGATCAAAGAAGTAGGCTCCTGTGGAACCAGCAGAACTATTTGCATGGTGGAAACAGTAATAAATTATAGATGTGTTCTAGTAAAACCTACAGTGTCGCCCACTTCCACAGCTGTTGTGGGTGAAGTATATCCTGCCAAAAGTCATATGTTGAAGTCCTAATCCCCAGTACCTCGGAACATGAATATATTTGAGGATAGGGCGCTTAAAAAGGTGATTCAGTTAAAACGAGGCCACTAGGGTGGCCCTTAATCCAATCTGGCTGGTGTCAGCCACCTGCAAGCCAGGAGAGACGCCTCAGGAGAAAGCAAACCTGGCAACACCTTGATTTTATGCTTCCAGCCTCTAAAACTGTGAGAAAATAAATTTCTGCTATTTAAGCCACCCAGTCTCTTTGTTATGGAAGCCCTGGGAAACTATACAACAGTCAAGAGAATCCATGGAGCTTAGAGCAGAGTAGTGTGACGTGGAAGAGTTTTAGAAGAAGAGCAAGTGAGAACTGTTGAGTACTTTCTTGATGCAGTGAAGTTAACTCACATCCCATGGTGGGAAAGAAGGGAAGGATATCAGAAAGAAATAGGAAAAGGTCTTTTCCATGTAGTCTGGAAGTCTGAGCAGCAGAATATTCCACATTCCTTCCCAGGCTATAGTCAGCTGAAGAGCAGCCTATCCTGAGGCATGAAGCAGGTTAAAAGTATTGGTAGGTTGCCACAAGCCAGGTGAGCCACAAACACACACACATACACACATTATAGGGAAATGTGTTCAGCATGGAAGCTATCTATCTATTTCTCATGGGCCTGTTAATGATCTATTGTATAACCCCATGAAGTCACCTGGCAGAGCCTCAGGAAACACTAGAGTGATGTCTGGACCGCCTGTCAGGGGTGTCTGAACGGGAGTTGGAGCTTGGTGGGACCATTCACCAGAAAGCTGGTAGGATAAGTGGGACAGACAGACATATGCCCTCAGAACAAGTGTTAGGCATTGAGCTTAAGGTTTACCAGGAAGCCAGCCAGAAGATGACATCAGCTGTGGTCAGCACCTGAATAGTAGACAGTGACACCGTCCACCTGAGAAGTGTGCGAGACCAGAAGGAAGCATGGAGCCATTATGCAGCCAGTTGCACCTTTTTTGGTGAGGAAGACTGGCCCTGGGCTAACATCCATGCCCGTCTTCCTCTACTTTATACATAGGACGCCGCCACAGCATGGCTTGGTAAGCGGTGCATTGGCCAGTGCCTGGGACCTGAATCCACAAACCCCGGGCCGCTGCAGCAGAGCGCGCGAACTTAACCACTACACCACTGGGCCGGCCCCTCCAGTTGCCCTTTTGATACAAGACATTTTCCCATCTTGTTGCTGTCAGAAAGTCACGAGGTTACTAACGGTGTGGGGCACTGGTGACGGGAAGATGGCAGGTTTGGTAAAAAAGCCTGTTAATACTCTCAAATCTGACTCGAACCACTGGAAAGTACGCACATCAATCTATCAATGGAAATCGAGGCTCAGATTTAAGAAAGTTCTTTCAAATAAAGTCCCAGTTTTATACTCCAAGTGACAATTAGTTGAAACAGAGCAATAAAACTTATTAAAACTTAAAAACTGTTTGTGTTTCACTCTAAGGGGAATCAGGTGCCTCTCATCCTCATGGGCACTCGACTTCGTCCAGCTACAGGAGGAGGGTGACTGAATTAGATTTGCCGGATTACAAACTCTGTCACAGTTTCGGAGGGCGAAACTTCCAACAGAGCTAAAGATAGCTTACCTGAGCATGCTCCCCGCTCCCTCCAACTTTTTTTTCCCTTTTCCTTTATTTCGGTCAGGGTGGTAATTATAATTTCTATCACTTTTGAGAAACTTTCCTCCTTTCTCATGGCAGCTGAGTCCCTGGGCCCTCTGTGCCCAGCTCAGTAATACAGGCAGAAACTCTCCCTCCCTTTCTGTCTCTACCTTCTTCCTGTGTCCCTCCCTTGTCCTTTGAGACAAGGACAGTCCTTCTCCTGGTGATGGGAAAAGACATTGGATTTTCCTTTCCTCTCATCACTTAAAATTGGGAGTCTGTGGACGTTGGAGTATATAGACAAGGGACGTCTCGCAGCTAATGTTCATCTGAAGTCATTGACTCGGTGGTCAGAGAAACACTGGGGCTTTCTGCACATTCTAGCCCAGGCCTCTGTAGTTCCACTTGGGATTTGGGTTCAAAGCAATAGGGTATAACAAAATAATGCTTTGCCTGACATTTGCGCTTTGTTTTCATCAGATATATTTTTTCTTAAAGATTCTGCTGGGAGAATTCCTCCAGTCAAAATACTATCTAAAATATTTACATCACTCTCAAATAAAGCTGACAAATAAGTTTAAAAATAAATATATAATTCTTCAGTCTTTCCTTGTCTATCACCACCTTGACATTTTGAAGACTACTGGTCAGTTATTTTGTAGGATGCTGTCAGTATGGGTGTGTCTGATGTTTTCTCATGATCAGAAAATGTTAGCAGGAATACCAAAGAAATTATGTTATGTACTTCTTAGGGCATCATAGGGATTACATGCTGTTGACATCTGTTTTTATTGGTGGTGTTTACTTTGATCTCTTGGTTAAGATGGTGTCTCCCCTGTAAAGTCAATTTTTCCTTTCATAGTTATTAAATATCATGGAGAGACATATTGAGACAACACAATTATCCTAGCTGTCCTCAAACTTTCACTCACTAATATTAGTACCCATTGGAGGATCTTTTCTACAATAATCATTTGACTAATGATGATTTTCTATTTTTCTCTTTCCTTTTACATTTATTAATTGGCATTCTTTGGTAAGAAAGAGCTATCCCTTTATCACTATTTATTTATTCCAGTGTTTATTTACATCAGTATGGTCTCACGGATATTTATTTGATATGGGTTAAAAGTTAATTTTATCATTATTTATTTTGTTTCTCAGATTGTTCCAAGTTAGCTGAGTAGGAACTCCTTTAGGTTGGTTCTTGTTCATTATGACAAGCTCTCACACTCTTCCAAGCAATTCCTCCCTTTCTGGAACACAAGATTTTTCCAGGCTCCTCTTGTATTTTTCCTGCCCCAGTCCTGGAGTCAACAAATACTCCAAGGGGCCCTGATTCCTTTATTGGAGAACGATGCTTAGTAACCAAGTGTGCTCATTGCTACTGAGGTATCATTGCTTCCAGGCTCTCTCAGTAGACGGGACTAGGAATTATATGTTTATATTACTAACAGACACATCCAAATGCACATCTATATTTCTGTATCTATATTTTTGTATATATGTATTAAAAGTCATGAGTTTATACTGATTCCAATCTCACCTATGAGAACCTCCACCAACTGGAGGAGGCTTAGGAGAAATAACAACTAAAGACAATGCAGGATCTTGGAGAGGATCCTGGAACAGAAAAGGGGTATTAATAGAAAAATTGGTGAAATTAAAATAAGGCTGACAAGTTAGTTAATAGTATTGTATCAATGTTAATTCCTCATTTTGATGACTGCACTATGATTACGTAAGATGTAAACATTAGGGAAAGTTTATAATGGGAAAGGTATTTGGGAATGCTCTGTACTATTTTTGCAACTTTTCTGTAAGCCCAAAATTAGTTACAATAAAAAGGTAAAAAAACAAGCCATTAAAAATGTAACGTGTAATCCAGCATCTCCCAATCTTGGGTACATACTTTCATTTTTCAGGGAAAGTATTGACATCCACCCAAAGCATTATTAATTGTGCCTTGGAACACAAATTTGGCAATTGTATGAAATAACAGAGCCACTATTTATATACACCACACACAAATTAATTATACTACATTTTGGCTTAATGTGTTTCCTGTGGTTGCAGATTTCACAAAACTATTAAGCAATCTTGGGTGAAATAGTTATTTGAGAAAGCTTGAATTTCATGTAAGTTTAAATGTACACAATTAAATGTTCATGAAAGAAAGTTGAACAAGGCCATCTCTCTATAATTTTATAAACACTGCGTTTGGTTAGAAATGTGATAAAATTTTGCAAGCTAAGAAAACAATCATGAATGAAGGTCGTCTTCTATTTTAAAAGATACCAATTACTTTGAAAACAACGGATAAAACTTAATAGTTTGTGTTTATAAGGTAATTTTCATTTCAAAAAGAGCATTGAAGCAATATCCAGACCTGCAGTTTCCAGATCCCATTGATGAAAGTAACATACTTGCACAGTAAGTTAACGAAGGGCTTCTTATGTAATAACCGCCCTTGAGGAACATAGTTACAAAATTGCAACTTTTTAAAAACTGACTCTGTTACAACATAAAAGCAGTTTTGCTTCTCCTTTACTTGTAATATGTATTTATGGAATGTAGCATTGGAATTCTTAACTTTTTATCCATTCAAAATACTTCAAATATATGTTTATATCATATACCAATTGATTTCTATTTGAAGCCTCCTTTTTTGTGGTCACATAAATAAAAGTAAAATTATTTCAGCATATTTTATTAATGTGTTATCATTAATTGAATCTGCTAACAACTATTATTTGCTTATGTTTATGTAACTTAACCATTATTTTCTCTGATATCTTTTTTCATCTTTGTCTTCTGCTTTATTTTAAAATAATTTTTATTGCATTTAATCATTTTCTCCTATTTAAATTATTCTTATAATGCATTTCTTCCAAACAAACTTTCAAATGGTCACTAAAAACTTGAATCCTTTAAGGAGACAAAAAAGTTTTATACCTCCTATAACTCTATTTGGCTTTCTTCTATAAAAATCTTCTATGACTGAATAATGTGATATATTGTTTGAAAGTAAAATGCCTGATGTTGTATGTATTTCAGTCATCTTTTTCAAAATATATTTAATCCTAATTTCTGTAATACTTAAGACAGTGATTCAAAAGATTGACCATGGTGAACATATATACGACTTCACTCTATTGCTTGGAAGCATTCTACTACATATTTCCTCATTCATGTCATTCTTTGTCCCCAAAAAATATCCAAATAAAGTTACAAACATTTATTCTTTTACAGTCATTAGAATTGCCATATTTTGATAGAGGCCCTGAAATATTCTGACTTGGATATAAAGTACACGTGTGCAAGGCCTAAGTCTTTTTCCACTCCATCACAAACAAAATATATGGTGCCGTGTGTCCTGCTTTGTCTTTAAAGCATCTCTCCTGCCACCCTCAAACTGTCTCTAACACCAAATTAAAAGAATGATTTCGATGCATATAGAATCTAACTCACTTGACATAGACTAATAGAGCCAATGAGAGAACTAACGACTACTACCTACCATGGTCTGACATGGCTGTACGTAATCCTCAAAATAATCCTGTGAAGTGACTTTATTTAGCTGCATGGCTGTAAATGATGTCTATATGCTGATGACAGCTAAAATCAGAGTTCAGTGTAGAATCCTCCCTCACCTCCAGACTGCACACTGAACAAAATTTTGGGAGTCTAAGAAGTATCTTCAACTTAATCATGTCCAAAATAAAAATCCTGATCTTCTGTGATTTTCATTATCATGGTAAACCATAATTATATTCTTCTGGTTGCTCAGTCCAAAACTTGCAATCATTCTAGGCTCTTCTCTTTCTGTTACACCCCACATCCAATCAGTCAACAAATCTTGACAACAGTACCTTCAAAATATATCTAGAATCTGAGCACTTCTCATCACTTGCACACTCGTACTCTTGTCCAAGACATGGTTTAAATTATTTTGGCTTGGATTATTCCCATAATATAATTGCTTTTGCTCAACCAAGAAGCCAATGCGTTTCTCTGTTATTATTTAAATCTTATCCCTCCTCTGCTCAGAATCTTCCAATGATTTCTCATCTTAGAGGAACACCCAACATCCTTCTAATGGCCCAGAAGACCCTACATGATCCGGACCCTTGTTTCCTCTTGGATCTCAGCCTTTACTACCTTTCCCTTCTCTCTGTTCTAGCTCCATGGGCCTACTTGCTGTCTCTCAAATATCAGATGTGCTTGTATCTCAGAGTCTTTGCTTTTCCTTCTGCCTGGAAAACTCCTATCTCGGATATCTGCATGGCTCACTACCTTAACATGATAAGCTCATTGCTCAAACATTGACTCCTTGATGAGGTCTTGCATGACTGTATCATTTAAGTTGGACCTTGAACTCTCCATTGTCCTTACATCCTTGAACTCCCCATTGTCCTTCCTGCTTTATTTTTCTCCATTGCACTACTGCCTTCTGAGACGTTATATATTCTACTCATTTATTTTTGTTTATTGTCTATCTCCCCAATTAGAATAAAAGCTCCCTGATAGGAAAGATTTTTTCTGTTGGTTTCCTTGTTGAAACCACAATGCCTGAAGTCACACAGTAAGCATTTAATAGATAATTGTCTAATAAATGGATAAAGGAATGGATGAGAAAATTTCGTCTTAGATTTTCCATATAAAATGATTGAGAATTAAATGGCGTATATAATTGGCTCAACATTAGTTGGCTTCACCAGTTAGTGAGTCAACCATCTCTATCTACCAAAACTAGTGTTCTTTCCATTTTGCCGCATTTTCTCCTGGGATTAGCAGGTCCATTTACAGCACAAACACTAGCAAGAAGAGGGAATTTTAGTTGTGATTAGGACAGGCAGTTCCAAAAAGGTCCTACTTCAATGAGAGAAGTATCTGAATCATGCATCTTATAGTAATAACATGCTCAGTTTGGTTCTTTGACAAATAACATATTAAAAACTCAGGTTAAAGGACTAATTATCAAAAAGTAATCATAATTAACAACTATTCTTCAGATTTACTTAATACTATTTCCTTATTTTAATAGCGCCAAATTTTCATCACCAGATTTGAGCCTTCTCTTTAATGAATAGCAATGACCTTCATTGTATTTCACATATAAAACTTAGGCTATCATGGTTATTTGTATGATTCAATACAACCCCTGATAAGATCCTTTGATTGACTTTCTCATTTCTGTTACATATAACCTAATTATTTAAAAAGAGTAAACATATCATTTTAGATTATGAGTACATATATGTGTATGAATATAAATGTGTGTATATATACACATATTTTTCAATTTAAAATCATTTACATTGCTAATAGATATAACTAGAATCAAGTGCATCTTCTAATACGCAAAATATACCTGTATCCTTAGAAGTTAGAAAGCAATGGGTGGGACTTCATGGAAAGTTTAAGTCTCAGTTGTCAATACTCTGCCCCATTGTCATTCTGCATTCTTCCCACCTAGAAGCAGAATAGCCTGAAGCAAAGCAGGTATTTTGTGATTACAAGGAGAGAATCTTGAGGATTAAGGTCTATGGGCTAAATGTTGGAATAAAAAAATGGAAAGAACTAGGTGCTCTGATGGCATTGTTGAGTCAGACAACCTGCTCTGAATGCTGATCCTCAGACTTTTGATGTGTAAAATAAATATCACCCGTACTTTTAGTCAGATACTATGTCATGTGGGCAGAACATATTTTTAACTAGTGCAATATTCCTTATTATGAATGAATAAAATGACTGTAAATTACCCCTTTCCTTACCCATTCCATTCTGAGGAATAAACATTTTCCTCCTTAGCTGGTAAAGCTATTCCAGACAGTCTCTGGATCCCATCCCCCACTCTCTCCTTGCATTTTCAATCTCTTCCTCCTCACTGATACTTACCCTGTGAATTAAACTTTAAAAGCAAACAAAAAACAAATAGATGAATACATACAGACATACACACAAACATATATAGAAAACGCTTTCCTCAACATTTCTATGCAATAGAGCTTTCATTATTTTTCTTTCTTATCTTCATGCACAAACCTAATGAAGCGTAGTCTCCCGTCAGGCTTCACTTTCTTAGCATCTCCTTATTTGTTCACCCTTTATCAAAATGAGAAAGCCTCCATTGTTAAAATGTTTTCTCAGAACTCCCCAGCGACTGGTGACCTACTAATCCCATTAATTCTGCTTGCTTAGTCTCCATCAATCTTCAACCATCTATATTGTTAAGTGTTCAGTTCTTAGAAATCTTGACTCCTTTCTATTCCATTATGCTATACTATATTTGCTTTCCTTTTCTTCCATCTGTTTCCTAAAAGTAATAATTTCCCAAGGAAAAGTCTTAAGTTGTCATTTCTCCCCAGTCCCCACTATTTCCACTTTCCCCTCTATGGCCCTGAACAGCACTGATCCCTCCTTAGGAACCAAGAGGAGCGGCAATTCCCACCATCAGTTATATCTGCATTAGGAAGCAAATGTATCCAATATCAAACTCTTTTTTCCTTCTGCCAAACTACATATTTTATAGGTCTCTACTGTCCAGACTCAAAGTGCGAGGAGATTTTCTCTTTTATCTCTTTTCTACATTCATATCTAACCAGTGGCTAAGTTTAGTAAATTCTAACTTTGTAACATTTTTAATCAATTCTCTTTTTCTTTCCCATTGATTATCAGTGAGATCAAAAACATTGCCTCTTGGATGGAACTAATGAAATAGATATTTTCATAAAAGTAAATTAAAAGAAACAGAAAATGAAAATTAAATGTTGATAAGAATGAAATGTCATCAAGATGGGTCAGTGGAATGTCTAGCAACTGGTCTGACAATTCGGCGTTTCTTTGCTAAAACCACCACAGTCCATGTTCAACAGCCTACGGTAATTTTTGCCCAAAGAATAAATTTATGTTCTAACAAGCCTGCCAAATAAATCGAAATGCTAATTTAATTAACAGCAGGAAATACCACTGCCAAGAGCACTGAACACTCAAATTACAAATAAAGTGAGCAAGGGGGAAACTGTAGACTGCTGAAATACAGAGTAAACGCTCAATGAATAAAAGGGGCACAGTTACTTGAAGTCATCTAAAAGTTACTTTATGACTCATAGATCAACTAGAACCAGAATGATTATGTTGACATACAGGAAAAGAAAATGTAAGATCGTACAATGCCGATCAGCCTCTGGAGCTTTATTAGTCAGGGTACTGGCTAAGTTGCTGTAGAGACTCTAAAATACAAGACAGAATTTTTTTAAAAATTAAGATTCCTCTTATATAAAAGTGCAGAAATAGGCAATTCATCCTTAATATGTGGTTTCCATCTTGTTCCCATCTCCACTGGCTAGAAGACAAGGAGCACTAAGAAAAGGACGAAGGTGTTTGAGTGGGTAAGTCTGTCTAATTCTCTGGCTGAATTAGGAACTTCATGTTTATTGCGATGGAAGGCAGGTCTGTCACTAAAGGAGCTGACCTTATGATCTCCAATTCTCGATTCCTCAGCCTAACTCATTTGTTTCAGAACTCACATTTATTATTTTCTTTAAATACCAACAATCTACATAGCACTTCATTTAAAAAAATATATTTTAAAATTAGATCATTTTAGGTTCTGTGTTACATTTGTTTCTATGCTTGTTGGATCCTAAAGTCTTAGCTTCTTTTATCACTTTGTATCAACTAATACAGTACATGATAGCTTGTGAATATCAACTATTTTTAGTCAAAATCATCATTTATTATAGAATGGAGTTTTTTGTTTTTTGTTTTGGTAAGTAAGATTAGCCCTGAGCTAACATCTTTAACCAATCTTTCTCTTTTTGCTGAGGAAGATTGGCCCTGGGCTAACATCTGTGCTGATCTTCTTCTATTTCATGTGGGATGCCTGCCATAGCATGGCTTGATAAGCGGTGTGTAGGTCCGCGCCAGGGATCCGAACCTGTGAACCCCGGGCTGCTGAAGTGGAGCACACAAACTTAACCACTATGCCATTGGGCTGGAACCTAGAATGAAGTTTTAATAATATTATTCTCTCTCCATTTTCAATAGAGAAATTGAGTATTATTGTAGTATTGAGTATTGAGTAAAATTGAGTATTACATAAAATTGAGTATTATTGTATTGTTTTTAATTAGTAGTTTGATAATCCTTGCATAAAGCATTTCTCAGACTATTCAACATTTTTCCCATTATACTACTTAATTCAGCTCTCAAGTTTGTTCTCTTATTATTAAATCAATATATTTGAGCTCTCTAATTTCTGCTAATGCTCCAGTGCAAAATTTCAAACATGTTCTGTTAATAAGTGAACCTTGACTATATCTTCAATTAATGTATGATACAGAAGATTTGATACAAATTACCTGAGCCAAAGAATATTCTTAACAAAATATATTGGATATGTTAAATTAAGTGATCTCCTGTTTGGATGATTATTTATATTCAAATGATGCTATATATCTGATTAAGGTACTTGTATTTAGAATATATAAAAACTCTTACAACTCAATAAGCAAAGACAAATAGCCCAATTAAAAATTGGCAAGGGGTCTTAAGATGTTTTTCTTCAAAGAAGATATATAAATGGCTAAAAAACACATGAAATAATGCTGAATGTTAATTAGTCATCAGTGAAATGCAAATGAAAACCACAATGAGACACCACTTTGCATCCACTAGGATGGTTATGATCAAAAAGGCAGATAACAACAAGTGTTGCTGAGAATGTGAAGAGATTGGAACCCTGATACATTGCTGGTGGGAATACAAAATGTTATGTTTCTTTGGGAAACATTCCGCCAGCTCCTAAAAAAGGCTAAACAGCGTTACCCTATGATCCAGCAATTCCATTCGTAGATATATATCCAAAAGAAGTGAAAACATATGTCCACACAAAAATCTTCACACAAATGTTAAGAGCAGCGTTATTCACAATGCTGGAAACAACCCAAATATCCATCAGCTGATAAATAGGAAAATAAAATGTGACATATCCACACAATGGGATATTATTCAGCCATAAAAAGGAAAGTACTGATGCATATTATAATACGGATGAAACTTGAAAACATTATGCCAAGTGAAAGACTCAGTCCAAAAAAAAGCACATATTGCATGATTTCATTTATATGCAATATACAACATCCAGAATAGGAAATTCTGTAGAGAGAGAGTAGATTAGTGGCTGCCTAGGACTGAAAGGGTTGGGGTGAAATGTAGGTGACTGCTAAAAGATAGAGGGTTTCTTTATGGGGTGATGAAAATATTCATCAGTTAGTGGTGATGGTTGCACAATTCTATGAATATACTAAAAAACATTGAATTGTATATTTTAAATGGGCGAATTGTATGGAATGTAAATTACATCTCAATAAAGCTGCTGCAAAGAAAGTTATTCTGGCAGCCAGCCCAGTGGCGCAAGCGGTTAAGTGCGCACGCTCCGCTGCGGCAGCCTGGGGTTCCCGGTTCGGATCCCTGGTGCACACCAACGCACCGCTTGTTAAGCCATGCTGTGGCAGCATCCCATATAAAGTAGAGGAAGGTGGGCACAGATGTTAGCCCAGGGCCAATCTTCCTCAAGAAAAAAGGGAAGGATTGGCATCAGATGTTAGCTCAGGGCTAGTCCTCCTCACAAAAAAAGAAAGAAAGAAAGAAAGTTATTCTGGTGGACTATAGCATTTATTGTGACACTTAGTTGTGAAATAATTTTGCTGGTTAATCTTATTTATGAGAAATGCTTAATTATGTGGTAACAATGCCTTCAACAACAGCACTTTCTTTTTAATAAGGCAAAATTCATTAGAGTATATGGGGAAAGTTTCTTTGTTGAGGGTCACTGAAATTCTTTCTAAACTTATGTCAAGTGCAATTTGTTCACCAGGCAATATTGTCTGGCAATAAATAGTATTTACTAGGAGTTGGACAATGTAATTTAACCCATTTATGAGTACTGATGTGTCTTAGGGTTCACGGGCCTCATTTTATCATTTGTACAATGAAGCTGCAGTAGATATTCAGCTATAAAGTTGTATTAGTCTATGACAAAGACGGACGGCAACATAATGAACCCATGTGAGGAGTTCTATGAATGTTCAATTAATTAGTGTCAAAAGAGTTTTCAGTGTTTTATTTAATTTCATCAAAATGCTCAGTACTTTCTTCAGAGGGAAACAATTTCACTCATGATTCTGTTACATCCTTTCCATAGCACAGATTAAAGGCTTGTAAACATATAGAATAGACATATTTCTATTCAGAACTTTGAGAAAATTGCTTCTGGGAAACTCTTACTTGTCCCCACAGAGCAGAGACGTAAACAGAGGTAAGAGAGTAAAATCTGCTTGAAAATACCGCGAGGTGTTTACTGTTTTTCAATTAGTAACTTACTCCATACAGTATTAAATCCTAAGAAAGAACTTTCCTTTGTCTTGATTTGACTTGGCAGTTCACTTAGATAACTAACAAATAATTTACTAAATTTAAACAAATCATAACCACAAGCGCCACAATGGAATTTACTTAGAAAAATCAAGATTTTGTCTAAAATACCAAGCAAGGAGTACGAAAAGGTGTGAAATGCAACATTTGTCTCTTTCAATGAGAGGTGACTACGTTCACTGATTACATTTTTCTTGATCATCTAAGTCAAAAACAACCTCCATTTTATGAAGCTGTATCAAAATAAATAAGAACAAAATGCTCTGATAGTATGACTTTCCTCGTCTGTCTTTAAATGCATATTAAAAAAAGTGATTTCTTTTATACTACATTACCTAATTTTATCAACTATTTTGTTATCATTCTATAAGAATTGTAGACTTTTAATTTTGAGGTCAATGTTGTACACATAGCTTTAAGATAAAAACTTACTTCAGGAAATAGAAAAAAAAATGGCTTTAAGGTCTTATACTAGTGACCTTCATCATCCTGTTTCTTAAAGTTTTATTTGCTAAGTATTAATACGGAAAACAGAAACAATGCCCTAATCTTGGGCCTAACAAACGATGTAGATACTTAGAATTTAGTATGAAACAAATGATCTCAAGATACAAAAGAAAGCAAATCCCTGTCCATTTTCTGCATGCCTTGGACCCCTTAACATGTCTGTATTTTGTGATGCCTCACACAAATACAAGTATAAGGTACATATCTAGCGGTTTACTGTGGCGTACCGTATTTCTAAGTCACATAACTGCACTTATATTATTTTTTTATAATTTAAAATGCATTATCTGAAAGAAAAAATATACTTACTGCCCTCTAGAGGTATGAACCAGTAGTGTAATAAGTGTAGATGTTGCTGGGCATATACAGTTTAAAGCTAACATGGCGTATTTAAACTCTTCTTCACAAACAACATGATCTGTTTGAAATAAAATAGGTAAATTAGAATAATTTACCTTGGGATAGTAATATTCTAAAATAATAGGAAAAATCCAACAATGAATATAATTACAAAAGTTTCAACATAAACACACTTGTGTTAGAGATGTTTTTACATGTGCAATCTGATCCCCAGGAAAAGTGTTTCATGAGACAGAGTCCCAGGCTATGCGTGATCGAGAGGGAAGGGGGTTCTCGCCGCAGTTCTGCCTTTAACAAAACCGGCAGCTTTTGGCAAAATGTTTGATTTTCTTATGCCTCGTCTGTACAAGGAGGTGAGAGGTAGATAGGTTTGAGGTGCAGTCTGGAAAATAAATCAGAGACTGTATAAAGTCTCCTTTAGTTCTGATAATTTTACGGTATGAAATACAATAGTATTGATTTAAAACAGTATTAATTTATCAAATTCATAGTCACACAGCATAAAGACTTAGAAAGTAATTACTAAAAGACGTAGTAGATAATATTGGCATAATATATAAGTAATAGATTTTGTACAATCAAGATAACTATAATATCAATCAATAAAAATTAATGTTAAGATAAATTTATATTTAAATTGTACTTTAACATCAAGACTCAAGGTCATAAATTCAAAGGATGATAGAGTCCCACCAGGAAAGATAATAAATGGCAACTGAAATTCAATGACATAAAAACAATAAAGAGTGCTAGAGCTGATGGCACAGGAGAGGGTGCAGGTCACATTAGAATGTGATGCTACTCAATCCAGCATATTATTTTCACTCAGAAATGAGAACCCAATGCCAGACGTTCAGTTTTCCACAGAAGTCACATTTTAGAGAAGTGATTAAAGTACTGTTTATTTTGGAATAAAACCTTAACTTCGAAGTAAACAATTATTTCTGGCACTGGAAACAAAGACAATGTTTAAAGTCCTAAAAAAATAAATATTCTTAGGTGGAAAATAGCAGTTTTAGGTAAACTAAAAAAATAGAAAGTTGAATTAGTAAGTGAGCAGATCTATAAAATGAACACATAAACAATACAATTTGTAAAGAAATAAGAAAAAAATACGCCAGAAATGGTTCCTCAATGCTCCACACAGGCAAACATTAACCTTACTCCTGTTTTTATAATACGAGTTAGCATATGAAAGAGCCCATTTGTTTTTCTTTTTATTTCATTTCCTTATTTATTTATTTTTTTCACATTTTATGGAAGAAATTGTATGCTATGGTTATGTCTCAGGATTTACTCTTAAAAAATCAAGGATCTGCTAATAATGTCTTTTTCTCTCTCTGTCTCATTTTTACTTGTCAATATGTTATAATGATCTTTAAGAAAAGTTTAAAAATACATAACCACAATACTTAATATTTTGCAGAAAGCCAGGTAGATTCTGAATACATGTTTGAACGTGGAAAAGTATATGAAATATTTGCAAAAGGACGGTGACTTTACACCACTATTTCAATATTTCTCAAAATAATTTTTGAGCGTGTATGCCCAATCTGTGACAATAAAGCAGTAAAACCGCTAAATGCAGAGTTATTACTTTAGAATCATGCGATAGCAATACAGATGGGGTCCATAAATTTCAAACCCAAAATTGGAACATATGACCTAAGAAACATGTGTATATTTATTATGACATGAAACAGAATATTTTAAAATCCAAACTGTACCAGAAAATTTGGAAAGTATGATTACCATATATGCAATACCACATGCAATTATTAACTTTCCCTTGCTATAAAGTAAAAACCAAAATTCTTCTAATAAAGGATCATGAGAAAATACAGTACTTATGGGATAGTTTGAAAATATTCCATCTTATTTTCTTTCAGTGGTTAAAAATGAAAAAAAATTGGGTTCCATTCTTTCCCTTTTGCTCAATGAATGTGTGCATTGGGGTTTGAACGGAGATGGCTGAGACAGGATTGTGTTGCACTGGCGAATTTTTCAAAAACGATACCAATCAATGGAAAGAATGGAAAGATTAATAAATTTTAGGTAGTCATTTTTATTTCTGCATATGCTTTTTTTCTACAGTTAAGTAAAAATTTTCCATTGTCTATTAGTCCAGCAAGCAAAATATACATTACTGGAGGCAATTTACACACAAATGCAAAGTATGTTTTGCACTGTTTTAGTATATACTGAATTATCTAGGAACACAGCTACTGTGTAAATTAAGAGGAAATTTACTTTATTCTGTTTAGCATTGTATATGAGTCATTAAAACAAATTGAGGATGTTTGATCACTAGTATCGCCAGTGTCGGGAGCTGGCACATACTTATTGGTGCAAGCATCTCTTTTCCACTGTCTTTTCTGGGGTATTCATACCTGTGCATTTACATATTGAAATATATGCCTCTTCATTATTAATTATTTCCCTTCTGTTTCTCTTGCATATTATAATTAGAATATTATATTAATTATTTAAAATATATTTATATAGACAGTTATATTTACTAGGAATTTCATTCCAGGATAGTAACGGAAGCGTTACAAAGTATTTATTGCAAAAGGAAGATATTGGATCAGATAGGTTGAAAACCACTGTCTTAGATAAATGAATTAATATATAATTAGCATGGGATTCCTTATTAGATAAAAAGAAAAGTCAGTACTCTTTTCATTAAAAAAACATCAATTTAATCAATATGGATGGTTAACACAGGAAAAAGAATATGATAGAATATTCAATTAGATAATGATCTTTATTTGTGTAAATTACAGAAAGCTGAAACCCAGTCTGCAAAACAGAATTGAATCTATCTCTAGACCTCTCCTCTCAGGTCCAAATCCATCCTTCCTCCTGGGACGCTTGTTAAATACTAATCTCTTTCCCCTAACCTGAATTTAAAAATTGAGAATATTCTTTCACGCTACTGTGCTCCTCATTTCCCAATGTCATACGACTGCCAAGGTTTATTGATTATTAAAGAACTTTCTCGCTCTCTCTTACTCCCTGCTCCCCCATTCCCATGCTAACTACTTACTACAGGCTTCAGATCCTTATGCATAATTCTTAAGGGCCAGTTATCAGCTTTTAGAATTAAAAAAGAAAATTTTTTTTCAGATTTTAGAAATACAAAATGAGTCATCTATCAGACCCTAGGTAATACATCTAGGAAGCAACTTATGTTTAAAAACACTTATTATTTCTGTAGTTAAATGTGTGAATATTTATACTAAGTGGAAAAAATAAAGTTCAGTGCAGAGATTGCCAGCAAATAATTTCAGGTCAGGCCAGATTTTACAACCAACAGAAATACTAAAATATTTTCTTTTTTTAGAATTTTCGAGTTTTGGGGTTTACAGCTAAGGGATCGGGGACCTTTATTCAAACTCTGATAATCTCTCACCTAGACTAATGCAACAGCTTCCTACTTGCTCTTCACGTCTTCCAGCTCTTCAGCGTTCCACCTACTACCCTCCTAATACAGTTGCTACTGCCACGTGTGGCTATTTACATTTAAATAAATTAAAACTAAATACAAGTTCAGTTCCTCCATCACACTAGCCATATTACCATAACAATAAAGTGCTCAATAACACTTGTGGATATGACTATAGTATTAGACAATGTAAATCTAAAACATTTCCAGCATCACTGATAATTGGACAGTGCTGTTTGATCTGCCAAATGGATTAATGACTTTTCATAAATCCTAAAGCTTATAGGTTATATTTGAAATTATTTAAAATGTCACTCATGGACTGTCAGAATTTGGGTAATCTTACTGACATAATATACCATTCTTTTTATGTCCCTTCTCAGTCACATAACTGCTAAAACTGCTCCTCTGTAAGAAGAATGTAGAACATATGGGTGTACAAGCAGGTTGGTGGGTAGATACATAGGTGGAAGTTTATGAAAACTTTGTTTTGCTTCCTTTGGTTTTATTTTCTTAGTGAAATAGGTGGAAATGATGATTAGAGAAGAAGGTGGAGGTGAGAGGAGAAAATATGGCATAGTTGTTTAAGAGAATGGGAGAGGAAACAGAATAGAGAAACAGAGAATGATTGTTTGACAGCTTATGGACCCCTAGAAATCAGTGATCATAAATTTAAAGTGGGAATAGTTTGCAGATTCTCTTTTGTTTATTTTGTTTCCTCTGACCACATTCAAATGCATGGAAGTGAACACCACGAGAGAGAGTTAGATTTCATTGGAGTTGACTTTTGACAAACAAGTCTAATTAACGGAGAGAGGGTCAATGGACTGAGGATGAATTGAGATTATGGAATAGAGTGGTGTGCCATGGAATTCAAACAGGATAAGAAGGGAAGACAGGACCTGCAGGTACAAATAATAGTGAAAATTTGGTAGCATCAATGAATTGTAGGTCCCAGTGTAGTCAAAAGAGAGTTGGAATTCTGTATTAGAGGATATGAACTGGAAAGATAAGAAGTGGTGGTCAGAGAGGGGGGCACTAGGAATAGAGATTGAGTGGTCACATTTACAGGTAATGACATAATCCAGGGACTGTGCCTCTGTAAGTGGGTGCTGAGGTAGGATGGAGGGCAAGAACACTGAAAGAAGGGAAATTACAACAGCACAAGTCTAGGGCATTGATAGCATTTTCATGGCTATCAATATCATTAACTATTATGACCAAGCAGCCTTGGAGAGAGTGACAGTGAGCCAGGAGATGGAGTATTTTTTCAGGTTTATCAGCTACTTACATTTCCCTTTTGGGACATTTCAAGTCACAAACTGTCAATTTTTATCAAATAATTTTCTAATTAAAAACATAAGACAAAGTTACATAAACCTTAAGTCCTATAGAAATGCATAATGTAGAATTATATCTGTCACAGAAATTGCTATTTTCCCCTATTGTCCATTTTCCCCTCTGTGTGCAGAAACTACATGTCTATGGAGACATGTCTAGAAGAGGTGTTTGGAAAGGAGGAGAATACTAATAATGTGTGTTCACAGCACCTTGCTGATTTTAGTCAAGTCTACACAAAGAGGTGATCTGCGGTAAGAAATGATCAATTTGCAAATAGAGAGAGAAGGGAATAGAGCTCTCTTAAGTAAGGCATTGTTTGCTTGAAGCCAGAAATCTAAATCAAGAGTCCAGGAATCTGGAATTTTGTAGAACCAAAAACGTGAATTGTACCCTAAAGAGCAGGAGATGATACTCTCTTTCAGAGACTTTACCAGAGGCCTTTGGTTAAGACTTCTCAGCCAGACCAAAAACCAGACTTGTGGCAAGGATCAGATTAAAGGGCTGCCTTACCACTAGCCTATTGTTTCAGATGATGCCAAAGCAGCTGCCATTACAATCAAGAGGGAGATATGGACAGGGCAACAAAAGCCAGTGAATAAGGCAGGTTTAAGAAAGTTCTTAAAGAAGAACTTTGAGAACAATTACTGACCTATGGAAAGGAACAGAAGAAATCTACTTCAATTTCAACTTTGTATGTGGCCACAGAAACTAGTGAACAAGGACTCATGCTTATGAATAGACAAAGGAGTTACTCTCTAAGAGCAGAAAGGGTGTCTCATCAAGGAATTTACTGCAAGGTGTCTGCAATGCATGTCCCACAGGATTTCATCATTGCTATGGATCACTCACTGCTGTGTGTCTCCTATTCTTCCCTTTTTCAAAAACCAGTATTTTATTACAGTTATCTTGCTCCACTATTGTGTATGCATGTGGGATGGGGGCAGAGGTCGCTCACTAATTTCTTAGCGTGTGTGTTGCCAGGCCATTAGGAGCCACATCTAGAACTGACTGCATTACCCAGATATCCTGGACTTCGAGTTGGATGCAGCAATTGATGTAACTCTGGAGTGGTTTTCATAATAATGGATAAGTATCTTAGTATACAGGGAAAATACTGTACATGAATAGTTGGGTGGACAAAGATTTGAACTGTGGCTGAAACTGCTATCACCCCATATTCATTCTCTACGTTTTCCTTTTAGTAATAGAGGCTCTCATTTCTTCTCACCCATCTCCAAGTTTTAGCTGGCTGCACGGCTGCCCAGGGAGAAATTATATTTCCCAGCTTCCCTTTTAGTTAAATATGGTCACATGACTATGTTTTGTCCAACTTCTCGATTATTTTTTGTAGACGAAACCACTTTCCATAAACACTTTCCTTCTTGCTGGTGAAACCACATACACGGCAAAATCCCAGCTTTGATTCTGCAGGTAAAGACAACTCCTTAGCAATGATCAAATCTGTCCATTTTTTCTTTATGGTTTCTAATTTTCCTCCCTTGTTGAAGAAAGCATTTCTTCTTTCAAAATTAGATACATTTCATATTGTATTTTCATCTCATCCTTTTAAAGTTTCTGTTTGTTTTGATTTCGATATTTCTCCTCTGTTTCTTACTGATAAAGTGTAAGCACATGAGATCAAGTGGTGTCACCACTGAGTGTGCCAGGCCCCAGGCGAGTTCTTGATCCTTCGAAGCCTAAATTGCCTTATCTTCAAAATGGGATTAATAATAGTATTTACCTTATAGGGCTTTTTGAGGAGAAAAGTAGACAATGAGTATAAAATGCTGATCAGAATTCCAAACAAGTATTATATATTATCACAATCATGCATTATTAAAAATAGAGTTCAATAAACTCTCTAGAAATAATGCCAATTATATATTTTAAAAATTAAGTAGCAGGCCAGCCTGATGGCACAGTGGTTAAGTACGCACACTCCACTTAGGTGGCCCGAGGTTCGTGGGTTCAGATCCCAGGTATGGACCTATACCACTCATCAGCCATGCTGTGGCAGTGACCCACATACAAAATGGAGGAAGACTGGCACAGATGTTAGCTCAGGGACAATCTTCCTCAAGCAAAAGGAGGGAGATTGGCAACAGGTGTTAGCTCAGGGCCAATCTTCCTTACCAGAAAAAAAAAAGAAATTAAGCAGCAAAACCATATAACATAACTCCATTATTATATGGCAATTAAAACATGATCCTAGTTTTATAAAAATGCTGACTTCTGCATATATGCTCATTTGTGCACAAGGATGTCTGAATAAGCACAAACAATTGTCTATAAGGAATCAAACTGTTAAGAGTAACTACCTCAAGGGGTAGGAAAGAGTTTTCAAGGGATATGACTTTAAAATCGTAGGATTAGGCAAGATTCTTGGTTTATTTTTTATTGTTATTTTATTATTTTTAATTTAAAAGCTTTTAAGATAAACAATTATAATTAAAGATACAAGTTTATGGATGGATAAGAATCTAGTCTATTTCCAACTCCCTTTTACTTTATAGAAAATAAAATTGTTAATTACATTTTAACAAGTCAGAATATTTTTTTAAAAGTCTGCCTCACAGTATTTTCTGAGCTCTTGTATGATTTAAAGCACTAGAAGCTTCTTCTAGGCAGTTGCTAGGTAACAGCTCTTTGGAAAGCCGTAAACAACAGTGGAAAGTGCGCGAAACCAGTTTAGTCCTGGGTTTTGATTTACAGAAATCAAATATCCTTTGGAAAAGAGCTTTTAAGCAGAAACACAAACCAGGGTAAATTTTAAAAATTGAATGTTATTTGTTTTCATTTTATGGGGAAAATGTTTATTCCATAGACCAACTGAACAAATTGCGTTATAAAATCTCTTACATACACTTTGCTTATTAGACTGTGTTTATAAGCATGAGTGGGTTAGTTGCTATGAAAATTGCTTCCTTTTCTTAGATGAGAATAGACAATATCTAACAATCAAGTTTTATTTTGGTCCTGTTGCTTTAATCAATAAAATAACCAATCAGTGAATGTATGTGTGTGACCGTGTGTGTGTGTGTGTGTGTGTGCGCGCGTTGATGCGCACACATCAGAGACTTTTGCCGGTTCTAGGATTGTGAGCCATTCAACCACTAAATGGCTAAGAAAAGGTTTAAGTAAACCTTTAAAAGTCATTTAGTTTCACAAGATTTAAATATAAGAATGCTTATTAAATATACAGAATTCAACACAGTTTGAGATTGGAGATATTCTGTAAAACAGATTTATCTCACTTGAATAATACTGAGTATAAAAAGCATTTTTATGTTTTTCTAATTGCTTGAATCTTTATATTATTTTAATGCTATAATTTTTTTAATGTATCATACTAATTAAATGCTCAAAAGGGGTAATCAAGATTCCTGCATTCTAGAGCAAAACAGTTTTAATCTTATTAACCTCCCTTTCTTTTAAACACGTCAGAAAACCATAGCAGTCTTGATATTTTTAAAAAAATTATCATCCTCAGAATTCTAATTTCTTTAGGTTCTAACCAAAAGTATTCTCAATTCATGATAGTTATTGATATCATGATAATTAATGATATGGTAATTGAATCATCATAATAGTAATACAATAATAATACTAAATAATATTTCAGCTTCCATGTTAAATGATACATATGTATGTAGTGTCTATATATATGGGTGTGTGTGTATTATTAAACCTCACAAAAGCTCTACAATGTTTATTGTGTTAAACAGTTTTCAGATAAGGAATCAGATGTTCAGAGAGGTAAAGTAACTTGCCTAAATCCATTACTAATTAAAATTCAAACTGCCTATAAAGAATTCTACAAAAGCTTTACAACACTAAAATTGATTAAAATAAGGGACATATTCAAGTGGTTTTTCCCTCTTCTGAAGCCACTTTAAAGGCTGCTACCAGATGGACAAATGGCTCAAACAGCCACGAAGTTGAACTGATGACTGAAAGAATGCAACCACCATGCTTCCCACACACCCATACATTTATTGAGGGAGCTTGGGAGAAATGTTTGCCAAGTTTGCCCTTGAAATCAATTTCGTTACTTTTCAATCACAAAAAAACAAAATTGTAGCTGTACTGAAATGTTTTGAGTCACTGATTCAAAGGGATTTTGAAACATCTCTAGGAGATTTATTAGTAGCAAATAAATACTGTGATAAATGTTATAAAGGAAAGAAATGCGGGTGCTATAAGAGGATACAAAAGGACATCTTTCTTGCTCTGGGGGAATCAAGGAAGGTATTCCCAAGAAAGTGATATTTAAACTAAGATTCTAAGGATAATTAAGAATAAGTGAGTTGAAAGGTAAAGAAAGTGTGCAGAGGTATTTTCTTAAAAATAAAATCAGAGAGGTAGGAGAATATTTAAATTTTTATGGAAATAAATAACAAAGAAAGATTTGAAGGTTAAAGAGAGAAACATATTGCAAGGTTGCTGACAGGGTGTGAGGCAATGGGGTCCAGCATAGAGGTGAACAGGAAATCCTATCACAACAGCAGAAAAGCAAGACGTGGTAAGTGAAGATGAAGTTACATTTAGAAAATATGGCAGCAAAAATTTGAGGAAATGTTCACGGATTGGTTTCCCAGATCTAAGAATTAGGAAATGAGATAAAGTTAGAAACTGTAACTGCAAGAGTAAGAGTGTTTTGGTAAGAAAAAATTCCACACTGTTCTAGGCCTCTGAGCTGCCTGAACTTGAGTTTATGGTGAATGAATCTGAACTACTGTGTAATTTCTTTTCCAGCAGTGCTCAGTCAGGAGCAGGAAAAGAGGGTCCATCTGTACAGGACTTTGTTTGTTTGTATGTTTGTTTATTTTCAATCAGAAGCTATAAAAAAAAATAAAAACAAAGGAAATTAGTATACAGGTATGAGGTTGACTGAAACGGCTGCCCATAGAGTTCAAGTTGATTAAAGAGGATGGAATCAAACAAAGGAAAGTGAGGCATGGGAGGATCTGGACTGATGAGGCACTAGAGTAATGCTTCTCAGCTATTCATGAGGAAGGACCTGTGTTTCTTCTCTTTTCTTTTTAATTTCCAACCCATTGAAGAAAAATATGCAGTTCTATTATGCAGGACTGGTATAGAACTCATGCCGTTTGTGGCTCACCAATGATTTTGATATGACTCCAATTAATCTACACACTTTCCAAAGAGACAACACACTGATTATGCACTTGGATGTCATGGCAATGTCAAATTGCTATCAGAGTTTCTAAATGCTTACTCTCAATTGCTATATTTACGTTGTAGTCTAGTAAAAGTCCGTAGACTAAAACTGGCCTTTGGCCTACACTTGATTAGCACTGCATTAAAAGACTTGATGAGGAAGAATGAGAAGGTTTTGATAGTACCGGACGGTTGAATAGGCAAAACAGAAAGACAGAAGATTGAGTTTGGGTATTGTGAAGTTTGAATAGTGTAAATTAGACTGGAATCATTTGGGATGATGTCAAGGTCCAGGCATATCCTCCATTATTTGTCTTTTTCACTCAGGAAATTCCTGTCAGTTAAACTGAATGGATCTTCTGAATCGAGCATTGTATGAAGATTACAATATAACATAATCCCAGCACTTACAGAAATGCAAAGTAGGAAAATGCTGCAAATGTTGTCCTGTATTTGATTTAAAGGATCATTGGATTCAGAGTCGTAAGTCATAAGTTTGACTCTCATGTCTTTAAGTATGTAAATCTTTGGGCAACTATGCTTAGTGTCATGTTAGACAAATAGGTATAGTTATTTACATCTATCTCATAAAAATATAAACTTCAGATTGAAGTAACACAGGACAGCATGCAGTAAACTATCAAGTCCCACAGCAAGCAAAGTTTTTTTTTATAGAAATAGACAATAAGTGAAAATATGCATTTATATGAGTCCACACCTTTCCCTTACCAATGCTATGATTTGCCTGATTCTCCCAGGCAAACGACAACCTATAACCATATTTATAGTTGTCATGTATAATCTGTGATAGCTGTTCTTGGTAGTGCCATAAGCACTTAATCACATAAAATGGCAGTGCCATTTACTCTGGACAAAATTGCAAAGTAAGGTCTCAATTCATCTCTTGTATTAGGCATGTAGGACACACTTATTGGCCAGTGCTTGTCTTCTGGCAGTCCCCCACAATAACCAAATCTTTCCCTCTCCCTCCAAAATGTCCATTCTTACTGAATTGATAGATAGATAGATACATACATACATAGATACATAGATACATAGATACATAGATAGATGATAGATAGATAGATGATAGATAGATAGATGGCAGATAGATAGATAGATAGATAGATAGATAGATAGATAGATAGATAGTTGCTACTATCAACTGTATATTATCTAACAATCTGAATAAAGTAACATATTAAAAAAAGACCGAAATTTCAGTTTTACCAGGAGACACATGCAATTTAAAAGGAGTTTCTGAATGCAAAGTGAGGTTGATTTAATGGGACAATTGAGCCAAATGTTTTGTTTTGCTGAGTCCTTGCCCACTATGGATTGTCCTTCCTCAACACGACCAACCTTCCATCAAACAGCCCCCACAACTCTTCAAGATGATAGTCACATCAACAGATTCCAAGAAGTAAAATCATTTTGGCATTTCAGTCATTCACCATCCACACACTCTTTTTTTTTTTGGCAGGGAGGATCAGCCTTGAACTAACATCTGATGCCAATCCTCTCTTTTTGCTGAGGATGATTGGCCCTGGGCTAACATCTGTGCCCATCTTCCTCTACTTTATATGGGACACCGCCACAGCATGGCTTGACAAGTGGTGCGTTGTTGCACGCCCAGGATCCAAACCTGCAAACCCCGGGCTGCTGAAGTGGAGCACGCGAACTTAACCACTGTGCCACTGGGCCGGCTGCCCACACACTCTTTTTGACCTTAGTGGATAATTCTAGGGGTTGCTAAAAATTCTGTCTTAAAGAAAGTAACTTTTGGAAAAATAAACTGATTTGTGAACTATTAGAGATGAATCCATGGATAATCTAGAGGCAAAAATCTATAAAGAAAGCATTGATAAATGTGCAAAAAAGAGATAAAACTTGTTAGTTAAAAATACCATAAACATAACCCAAAGATAACTTGCAAACAAAAAAAAATGCAATTTTTAAAAAGTCAAAATGTTAATAATTTTGGGATTTTGAAAGATCTCTATAATTCACTACAAGGAAAATAGTCACCTCTGTAGAAAATAGGGGTACAGGATTGATTTTATATACAAATGCACACAGAAATTAAATGGAGTGTAGATATAGGAAAATGTGCAACTCTGTTAGTAATCAAAAATTGAAAATTAAAATGAACTGTTAGTGGCAATACCATACATCTCTTAATCACACAGATTCTGGAGACAGAGAACGTGGTTCGAGTCCTGGCTCACCACTGAGTATGGCACCATCAGCATTTTACTTAATATCTTTGTGTCTCAGTTTCCTTATCTGTAAAATGGGAATAATAATAGAATCTACCTGTGGTAACCAGCCTCTCCGACAGCCACTAATGATTCTCATATCCTGTGTGGTTCCCTCCTACACACAATAGGACTAATCTATGTAACCAACAGAATATTGCAGAAATGACAATGTGACAGCCAAGGCTATGTCATAAACGACACTGTGGCTTCTGCCTTGCTCTCTCTTGAATCAGTTGGTCTGGGAGAAGCCAGCTGCCACATCGTGAGGACTCTCAAGCAGCCATGAGGAAAAGTCCATGAGGTAAGGAACTGAGGCCTCCTGCCAACAGCCAGCACTAACATGCCAACCATGTGAGTGAAGAGGGAATCACTTTGCAAGCAGATCTTCCAGCCCAAGTCAAGCCTTCAGATAACTGCAGTCCCAAATGACACCTTCACTGCCACATCATAAATATCCTGATTATGGCTTCTCCCAAACTCCTGACCCACAGAAACGATGAAATAATGAATGTTTGTTGTTTATACCACAAAGTTTGGGGGTTGTTACCCAGCAATAGATAACTAATATGCTACCTTATAAGGTTGTGATGAAAATTAATTGAGTTAATTTACAAAAAGTGCTATAAAGCAGTAGTCCTTGCACATAGCAAGCACTACAATAATAATAATAATGATAATATAGTTCTTACATTATTTTTCATTCAACCAAGGAGCAAAAGTTAAAAGGAATATTGCCCACTCTGCAAAGGTAAGTTATACATTTCTGGAGAGCAAGTTGGCATTGTATATTCAAAAACAGAAAAGTCCACATACCATTTAACCTACAAATTACGCTAGATAATCATCTTAAGGCTATTATCACACAAGTTTACAAAAACCCCTTTTACAATAATTGAGCTTTTATTTATTTTTATTTATTTTTAGTTCCAGACAAAACTGAATCTTAGCAAGCTGAAAAACAAGGAATATTGTATAAACAAGGAGAAAGTGATTTCATCAAAATTACTAATCTCCTACAATTTCAACATATTACAAATTTGTTTTTCTTATTTTCAAACACATTAACTTCCAAAATTTGTTGGAAATAACTTATCTCAGTTAACTACATTCATCTTGGTGATGTTTAAAAATTGCTACCATTTTTAAATTGTCTTATATTTTATCCCTTATTGGAAGCTGGGTTAACATTCTCAAGAAGGAAGTAGCTATTCGCTGATTCATCAGTTTTAGTCCCAGGAATTTATTATACAGAATAGCTTGATGGTTTAAATGAAAACTTGGCACCAATAAAAGTTATTGCTATATTAAAATATTAAATGAGATTTGGCCATGGGTTATAAAATGTAACAATACGCTATTTGCAGAGATTCATAAATTCATACACATTATCTTTTACCAACACAATAATGATATTTCAGTTCACATAAACAAATTATTATAGTCTACAGGAACATAACGTCTAGTTGTAATTAAATGAAGAACATGTTCCCTGCTCACATATAACCACTCACAAGTTTTCTCATGGCATTAATTACACTAGATAATTTGGACCTTGTGGGAAAAAAATGGGAAAAGTAAAATCTATAAATAAATTAAAAACAGAAGGTGAGTCTGTTGATGATGGCAACCTTCTAGCTAGTATTATATGTTTCTATATAAAATGAAATATAATTTAATGTACTTGATTAGTATTAATAAAATTGTTACCCTACTTTAAGGAATTTCATATCTTGTTTATTTCAGTTGCATTGCCCTTCATTTTAACATAATTTCTGGTAATGACTTATAGTTGGATAATATACACACCACATCTCATGTATCTCATATATCTATTCTCATATGTCTAGACATTTTGCTTCTTTGTACATTTATTCTTATAATAACTAAAATTGTAATGGATGTCCTTTAATTTAAATGTTGTGTGCAACTCATAATATTTCCTCCTGAAACCGTCATGTAAATGTGTAAACAGATGTTAGCTAATGTCTCCATCCTTTCTGGATTTCTGCGTATGCATCCTTCTACTACTTTATACAAGAAACACACTCATAGCTACGCTCCTTGTTAAGCAATTTCCAGCATTATCTCCAGAGTGGTATTCTAAGAACATACATTTTAAATGACATTTTGCTGGAAAAAATGAATGATGCAGAAAAAATTACAGGGACCCGTATATAGATTTCTGGTGCTCTTTTTCTGAGTCACTCCCTCTGCTCCAGAATTCTTTTTTACCCCATCATGATGGAACATTACTTGTATATTTGAAAGCTATTTCATACATTTTTTCATATTTCTATTTTACTGAATTATAGTATTACTTTTTAACATTCTTACTGGATCTTTTAAGTTTTCAAATCTCATAATATACTCTGTATACTATAGAAATGGATACTATGTGTCAAGCACTGTGCTTACCACTGGAGATATAAAGCACTTAAGAAACTCATTCTAGAGTTAAATTAACATGTAGGCAACTATAATCAATTAGCTCACTGCTATAATAGAATTCATATTAAATGTGAGAATATACAAAAAAGAGATCAGAGTTGCCAAGATAAAATGAAATGATTTCTCACTCTTCTTTGATTCCCACAGTCAACTGATTACTAAGTCTACAGAATATATCTGAAATGATTCATGAATCAGTTCTCATTCTCCATTTCTACTATCACCACTCTGATTCAATCTCTCGGCATCTCTCACCTTAACAACTTTACTAGCTCCCTAATTAATCACTCCCATGAGGTCATTTTTGTCCTCTCCACTGCGCTTAGCATTTGGAGTTACTTTGTTATCTAAAGTTAAAATTTTATACCTTTACCTAAAACTTTAGTTAGCCTCTCATTACTTCTCCAATAACGTTCCAATTCTTTAGTAAAGCCTAATTCACAATCACTCACGCACACACACACACTTGTGTGTGCACAATATGTTCTTACACAGTATGATTTGAGGCAATGTTAGATTTGATAAACATCCCATTATAATACTTGCCCATCTCTGCTTGCTGGCCATCCTAGTATGAGGATCTCCTCCTTTTGGGGTTAAAAATTGTATTTTAAGATTTCAAAACAAAAGTAATTACTCCAGGGGTTGGGATATTATATTAAATCATGAAAACATTAACTACCTAAAATAGGTCCATCAGATTGATTAAATTCATCAAGCAAAATCTGGTAAGACTAGAACCTAATTGGAATCATGAGTTTTGATATACATAAGGGTGGAGAGGGCGGGGGAGGAGGGCCATAAAGTTTCAACTGAAGCTCTGTGTAGAAAGACTAGGCACAGTTGGAATGGTATTCTTGGGCAGAACGGGAAAGCACACTGGCTCCCTGGTTATTAAAGGGGGAGAGGGAAAGAAAATGAGAATCTGCCATTGGAACAGACAGCTAGTCTGTCTTTTTCATCCTTATACCACTAATGCCTGGAACAACAAATTGCTCACAGTAGGACTCAATAAAAATGTTTGACTGAGAAAATGAAAGTGAAAGAGGATCTACCTAATCTTCTTTATAAAACATTGATAACAAGAAACTGCTTTACAGACTGAAAATCATAGGTCTAGGATATGATAGAATATACCTGGCACTTTCCAAAGACAGAAGAAGAAATATACTACTCTAGTTTTCAGAACCGTGAAATTGAGTTTTTGAGAACTATACAACTACAAGAAAAATAATGGAGAAAAACAGAAAAGATGCTTTGAGTTAATTGAATTATAAGTGGTCTGCAAGAAAATGGCTTGAAATACCTAATGTTCAGCAGCAATTTAATCAAGTGTCAAAGAGAACAAACAGGAAAGCTCGTTTGGCTATTTAATAGACTCATGTATTAAATTTTAAAAGCTACAAAAAGGAAAAACAAGTTATTGGTATTTTATTAGGAGAAGCGAAACACAAGAATATATTTCAATTAAAAATAATTGACACCAATGTTAATTTTTTAGTTTTGATTAAATCAAGTATGGCTTTAGAAGAAGTTAACATTCCAGGACGATGTATGATGTGAAGGGTATATGGGAATGCTCTGTATTGTCTATACCACTCTTCTATAAATCCAAAATTAGTTCAATAAAAAAATTTTAAAAATAATAAGGCAAATGCAATGAAAAATAAACCATTGATTTAATACTGAATTTTAAAATACAGTTATAGGAGATATTTTGGACTCAATTGGCAACATTTGAAATATGAATTAGACTTATGAAATTATTTAACCCTCTTAGGGGTGAAAATGTTATCGTGGGTATGTAGCAGAATGTCATTCTTAGGAAAGGCACGCTGAAGTAAAAATGTGTGTGTGTGTGTGTATCTGTGTGTGTAAAGAGAAAAGATTAAGCAAATGTGGAAAAATGTTAATGTTGAATGTAAATGAAGGGAATACAGGTTTTCATTGTATAATTTTTAAACCCTTTGTGTTTGATTTTTTGCAAAGTAAAAAATAGCGAGGAAGGGGCCGGCCCAGTGGCGCAAGCGGTTAAGTGCGCGCTCCGCTGTGGCGGCCCGGGCTTCGCCAGTTCGGATCCCGGGTCCACACGGACGCACTGCTTGGCAAGCCATGCTGTTGCGGCACCCCATATAAAGTGGAGGAGGATGGGCACGGATGTTAGCCCAGGGCCAATCTTCCTCTGCAAAAAGAGGAGGATTGGCATATGTTAGCACAGGGCTGGTCCCCACCCCCGCCCAAAAAAAAAAAAAAAAGCAAGGAAGAACAAAAAAAAATTAAAGACTTTCCAAATTGTGCTGGTTTTGAACACGGCCTTATGTTAAGTGGTTTCTGACAATTTCCACAATAAGAGAAAAATCAAAGAGAAAATATTTCCATCTAAAAATGAAGAATTTTCAAAGTTTTGGCGTTTCATCTTTTGAAAATATAGGAATTCAAAGCATTATGTTCTTAAGTAGGTTGTAAGAATGAAGTATAAAATGATGTCTATGTGGGTGTTACAGGGGGAATGAAGAAATTATTCAGCATGAAAAACTCACACTTCACCATTTGGTGAAAGTCAAGCCTTGCACATACATATGTTATTTAGAAGCAGCTAAGATAATTTCCAATATTTATATCACTTGGAAATATTTTTCCACTCTCTTTTTTTGGTAGGAAAAAGTGAGGCTTTGGAATGTCTGGTGTTTCAGAAAAAAATCAATGGTGACTAAAGTGAGACAAGACCTTCATTTTTTAGCCAAATCATTACTCCAAGATGTGTGTGTGTATTTGCACACGTGTGTGTGGGGCTAGTTTAAACCATATTGTTTTTATAATGGTAGCCTTGACTAGCTACTATAAAAATATATATATATTTACACAATACTGTCAATGATATTGTTAAAAAGTATTTTCTTTTGCCTATACTTTTAGTTTTTATTGCCACTGATTTTTTTTTTTTTTTTTAATTCCCCAAACTAACTCCTACTGTTCTAGTATAATGAATCATTCTTCCAGGCAAGTTTTAGTTGTGAAGTGGAAAGTATTTCATTCAGTCAACACTGTACTACTAAGGTATGATTCTTTCTTTCATTCATGAACTTTAATTCAAATCGTGTTACTTATGAAATATCATTCTCAACACATGGAAAATAAAATTCATAGAAAATTCACAAATTCATTTACAAATTGATTTTTACATTCTTTACTCCTACCTGTGGCTGAAAATCTACCAATTTGATTTTTATGTCTTCTTTCATCTATTAAAATGAAGTGGGAAATTTTCAGGGGACCCAGCAGTCAAAAGAAAATTAGTTGACAAAGAAAAGGAATTGAATATACACAGATGACATAACACTTTGTTTGGGGGGTGGGGATAGAGTGGTAACCTAAATTTAGCAAGTAATTTACTCATATAACACAGATTCATCTCCCACTGATTTTCTGAGTAATTTTATCTGACTAGGAGACAAATAGCACACATCTTTCAGATTCAACTGACTAATTTGAGAGCATAGTTTATTCTTTAAGTTCATTCAAGGCTTTTCAATAAAGCACTTCTTTGGGGCCAGCCTCATGGCATAGTGGTTAAGTTTGGTGAGTTCTACTTTGGCCGCCCCAAGTTCATGGATTGAGATGCTGAGCACAGACCTACACCACTCATTGGCCATGCTTTGGCAGCATCCTACATGTAAAAAGTAGAGGGAGATTGGCACAGATGTTAGCTCAGGGCTAATCTTCCTCAGCAAAAAAAAAAAAAAAAGTTCTTTGCTAGTAAAGTTCTTTTTTTTTTTTAAATAATTTTTGGAATGTAGAGTGGAGAAAGAGATAGGGGTTTGGTTTTATTTTGATTAAATTTGGACTAAAGAAACAGTTGGAAAACCGAACTACTATAACGTTTTGCCTTTTTCATCATGGTTTTGCCACTAAGGGTAGACAATTTATGAAGGGCTCAATGATGTGGAGGCATCACCTTTTTTCCAGCTGATTTCAGATCAGATATTTGACCTTGGAGAGGCTTTACTAGAATTGCTAGTCCCACAAGAGGTTGACAGAGAACACATGAAGTTGTAAAACCACATTTTTATATTAGTCATAGCTGTAGAATGCTACCATTACCTCCTCCTATGTTTTAGTACCAATTACCATGCTTCAAAGAGAAGTGTATTGATAAGAAGATTTCTCATTGGAAAACAGATTTAACATAACCAAAGCTACATGACCATTTGGCTTTTGATCTACAGAGGTTGACAAAAAATAATCCACCAGAATGTTTTAAAAATAATGATATTGTAAAAGAATGTTGACATCAGTGTATTGGAAAGAGGAAACTAGTGAGTTTAGGAGGAGACATTTAACCAGTGACATTGGAGGTATGAAGACGTGGCTGCCTACCTTGAACACACAAATGGCAATCTCTATTGCAAATGTGAGGGATACGAAGAGCATCAGTAAGCTTAGAGATACACCTTGTGAACACCCAGGTAAAAAGGGAAGGGGAGGGTTTTGAAATAGCCTAAATGAAACAACATCATGGAAAGGACTAGGGTTGTGTGATTGGACAAGCCTGAGATATTCAGGGAGTGTAACCTACAGGACTCGATGGATTGGATGCCAACGATGGAAGAATGACACATAGGGTTTTCGCTTGTGTTCTAACTAGATGGTGCTGGGAAGAATGGGGGAGAAACAGACTTTAGGTGAGGGAAAATCAGTAACTATTTCTAGATATCTTAATTTTGAGACCAGTATTAGAAACATGGGAGGGTAGACTGACTATGCAGTTAGAGATACAAGGCTGGAGCTCATGGTAGATAATGAGGGAAAGATTTAATTTTGGAAATCATATAAATGGATGAACTCCCTTAAGGAAAAGATATATAGGGAAAAAAGAAAATTATTTTGAATTTTCTTTGTAGAGAATCTTATGAAATGTGGATAATGGCAATTTTATTTCTTGATTTCCAATGCTTATTCTTCTATTCATTTTTGCAGCCTTTCTGCACTCCTTTGGATTTCCAGGAAAATGCTGAGTAAAAGTGGTTTTAATAGGCACCCTTGTTTGTACCTAATCTTAAGGATAGAATTTCAATATGTGATCATTAAATATTCTTTTTTCCTCTAGGTTATTTTTTAGCTTACTTGCCTTAGGTTAAGGAGTTCTTTAACCCATAGAAAGCTATACTTTTTCTTTCTTTCTTTTTCTTTTTTTTAAATTGTGAATGGATATTGAATTCTCTCTTAAAAACTTTTTTTGTAACCATTGAAATGATGATAATATTTTCTCCTTTAACATGATCTATTTCTGGAATAATTTCAACTTTGTGATGATATTTTTTAAATACATTACTTTGTTCATTTTGCTAATATATTTCATATAATTTTCAACTATATTAATCAATTAAATTGGTCTCTAATTATCATTTCTGATACTATACTTAATGTTTTGTATCAAGACTATGTCAGCCCCATAAAATGAGCTGGGGAGATAGCTTTCTTTTTCTACTCTCTGGAAAATATGTGCATGCTGAGATTTATGTGCTTCTTGAATGTCTATAATAAGCTGTTTGTAAGACATCACAGGCAATTCTCAGTTACTTTTCCTGGAAACAAAGATAATACAGACTTGTCTGGAGGGTGAGAAATAGGCACTCAAGATTAAGGATAATCATCAATTTGATAGGTACCAATTATTAGTGGTTGATGTTCTTCTGAGTATTTTTTTTTAATTATAACAGCTTATGGGATAGTGTCTCTTATTATCCTCATTTAACATATCATATAAATCAAGCTTAAAGAGATTAGGAAGCCTGAGGTCATTCAGTTAATATACAGTAGAGTGAAAATTTGACTGAGGATGATCTCAATCCAGAATTTGCAATATAAATCTCTTTACTTTGACAAATTTATCATAAAAAGGATAAATTGCTGAAAGTAAACATTGTTTTTCTAAGAGCCAATTTGAGTTTATTCCCTCTTAGGAAATTTGTGATGTTAAAAATAAATTATCTGTGACATATATTTTTATGTTGAATGTTGAGTCTCATTACAATTTGCAATGTACTTGTATACAGTACATTGTACATTGTAGTGTTGGTTTAAATGCAGAAATCTCTTCTCAAAACTATTTTTCTACTGAGGATTTTATTCCTTTTGTCTATCTCTAGGCTTACTATTTTTACCTTCCTCTCTTGGTGATATGAGTAAGAGCATATCTTTTCTATAGCTGAAATCATGTCCATATGGACTTTTCCCCTGTGATTCTGATCAAAGTGCAGAAGATTATTTTAATTATAATTAAGAGTATAATAATTAACATAATAATTCATTCAAATAATAGTGTAACAATTCAATACTTTAATGAATGCCTACAGTCACTTCGTTTAGGAGGAAAGGACTATAAATGATATGAATGGTAGACCTGCATAAAGTAACAGTTGCTAGGTTGCTACATTGTTTTTGCTTTCCAATATTTTATATACTTGTAAGTCAAATTCTGAAGTTTCTCTTTTTCATCTTTTGAAATCATGGATTTTACTTTTTAAAAATACATAAATTATAATCATAGTAGCAGTTCCACAATTTAGGGTGTATTGAAGAAGGTATTTATTTATTTTTGTGTGTGTGTGTGTGTGAGGAAGATCAGCCCTGAGCTAACATCCATGCTAATCCTCCTCTTTTTGCTGAGGAAGACTGGCCCTGAGCTAACATCTATTGCCAATCCTCCTCCCTTTTTTTTTTTCCCCAAAGCCCCAGCAGATAGTTGTATGTCATAGTTGCACATCCTTCTAGTTTCTGTATGTGGGACAAGGCCTCAGCATGGTGGGAGAAGCGGTGCACTGGTGCGCGCGGGGGATCGGAACCCGGGCCGCCAATAGCAGAGCCCGCGCACTTAACTGCTAAGCCACGGGGCCGGCCCTGAAGAGGCTATTTAAATAAATGGAAATAAAAATATCTCATTTTATATCTTGTGATAACTGGAATTGTGCCATTAAGACTCATGAGAATACAAGAACAAAAATATAGTGAATATTATCAAGTGAATACGACTTAAGATTAAAGCAATTATTATTTTATTACAAACTACATTAGTTATCTATTGCTAAATAACAAATAACTATAAAACTTAGTGACCTAAAACAACTAACACTTTATTTCTCAAAATTCTCTGGGTCTGCCTGATTCCTTGGGTTGGCTAGTGGGTAAATAGGGAGCTAGAGAGGTGAGGTGCCTGAGATGGATGAGCATCACTTTCCACGCGAATTTCACCCTTACAGAGGCTAAATTAGGATTCTTCACATGCAGTCTCTGGGCAGTGTTCCAATGAAGGGAAAGCAGAAGCTGTATGGCCTTTTGAGGTGTAGCTTCTAAAGTCATACAGTATAACTTTTGTCACACTCTATTGATCAAAGCAAGTCACAAAACCAGCCAATATTCAAAAGGGGGAAATATATTTCACCTCCTTGTGGAATAAGCTGCAAAGTCACATCAGAACAGGACACAGACACGGGGAGCATGATTCATTGACGAACATTATTTTAACAATTTACCACACATACTAAGTGACAGCTTGATACACTGGTTTTTGAAAGGTAAAGTCCATAATCTTTTTAACTTCATGCTGAGATATAAAATATACTACTCTATTGGTTTGAGAGTCTCATGTGTCACCCCAAACTGTTTTTTATGGCATTTTAATGAAACTAGGATGCTTTCATCTTTTCATAATATAAAAAGAGCTCCTCTGAGATGTTGTAATCTTAGTCATAAAAGAATACAGAAATTATTAAAAGGAATTTCAGCAGGTGCCATAAATGAAAAATATTGAGATAAACTATTGGGATACAACTTTTAAATGTTCCATTCATTTCAATGAGTTTATTAAAATAATGGCAAAATAAGAATATGAAAGAGAATCAATGCAAATAGTCTTTGTAATTTTCTGTTTGTAAAAGTAGACTATTTCAGTGAGTTTAATCTATCTGTTGTGAGCATATCAACAGCTTGCTAGGGAAGAACTAAAGTCTATTCTGAATTTTAGTTTTAACACATTCAAAATTACATATTGTCTTCCCAAACTACAGTTTAAGATCCACATTCAATACCCACTTATTGAGCACCTAATAAGTTTCAGACATTATTTAATCCTTACTGCTAATTTTAACCAATAGAATACAGACATCATATACTATGGCCATGTAACAGGAGAGGAAAATAGGGCTCAGGATACTAATTTGCCTAGCTAAATCTTAAGTGGTGACACTTGAATATAAATTCATATGTTTAGAACTTTGCCCAGTGTTTATAACATTACTGCCTTCCTAAAAATTTTTCATAGCAAGTAATTACCAGATATGATAAAAATTTGCAAAAATATTCCTTTTGCTAAATAACAATAAAAATAAGGCAGCTTAGTGGCAAAGGTCTTTTTGATAAATAATCGGCATTTCTTAAATGCTAGTTACATATATAACAGGTATTAAATAGAGTACTTTACATGTATTTTTCCATTTAATTTCACAAAGTCGTTTACAGAGAAAGTACCGTTATTTTTAATTTTCACTTTAGGGAACAGGCTTAAAGAAACCCTGGCACCATCTCAAACATTTAAATCAGAATATCTATGATGAGCACTTAAAAAAAAAATCTTCCAAAGAGATACTAAAATGCAGCCAAAGTTGAGAGCTATCGCTTTAAGTTGTTTGCTATACATTTTTAGAAAAAATTTATGTCATTAGTAATGAGGCTAAAAGATAAAAGACAGAGCACATTGAATACCAATAATCTTACGGTTTTCTTATCATTACTTAAAAATGTCTTAGTGTTTATAATTTTTCATTTAAACATCATGTACTAATAGGTAAGCATTTTAAGATACATGAATACATCTTCTGAAGGAAATACATTTTGTTAACACACAGTTAAAATGATTTACATTTTAATGGCTTTTGAAGCTTTAGGCTGTTAAGGTGAAATATAATATTAAAAAACAAGGTTGTTATATTTGAAAAAACAATGTATGTAAGTTACTGCCTGGACCAAAATTAGTTCATACAGAAGCATTTAGGAAAAAAATAAAATATCATTTTACTGTTCAATTTCCTAACATTTTAAAGTATAATCTCATACTTTCACATATATTCACATACGTGAATAATTACTTTAAAAGCAGTGCCTCCATGAAAAACTCACATATATCTTTTCTTGAATTGTTTTCCAAATATACCCCCAAATTAAACCTATTTAAATGTACTTGAATACATTTTAAAATATGACTCTGTTGATGGTAAGTTTACACGTATATTAAATAATCTATAGCAAAGTATTATCTATCTATGTGTAAACGTTAACCATAAATTAATAGATATAGCATTTTAAATCTGTGTCTCTATTATGCACAAAAATTTTTACAATGTTATAAACCAATGTTACTGCAATAAACAAAAAATTAAAAAAATAAAAAATAAAAAAATAAACCTCTACAACGAAAAAAAAAAATCAGTGCTAATGTATTTAGGCTTACCAAGGTATCCACTAAGTTTAGTTGCTAAAATCACTAAATTATATAAAGAAGTAAAGATTCAACCCAAAACATTATCTTCTCACATTTGAAACTGAATAAATTCTCTTATAACAAGTAGATGATAAAAAAGAAATCCTTCTGTTTCACCGAATCATGAATATGAATATATTAAGTTGCTGCTAACTTCAGAGACATAACTCTTACAATCACAATGGGAGTTTGAGGAAATTCAAAGTATCTCATTCGAGATTAAACTTACCAGCAAATTTGATATGGAATTTATTTTCAGGCTTTAATATCTGGACATACAAAGGGCAATTTGGAGCAAAATCTTTTACAGCCCATGCTCTCAAAATTGTTTGGTGGTCCTGAAATGATAAATATCAAAATATCCTGAAATAAATAGGAAAATTTATAATATATAAAGAAAAAACCGTCCATCAGTGTGTTAAATGGTCACATCAACAGTTTAAAATTAAACATACAGAATAATTCATTGTGAGGACTTATTTTTAAAGATACTTATTATTTTTACAGAATAGAGTAACAGCATCGAATCGAACCAGTGCTAATGACCAGCACTTAGAAAATTAGCAGAGATTAAGGCAGGATGCTCTTGACAAGCTCAAAACTAATTTTTCCAGAAAATAATTGAGGATCAGAAGCCTTCAGAAATGCAGCATAACTAAAAGTTTGTAGTAACAGTTTCCATGAAAAAAAATATGGATTTATAATAATTTCAACATGCTTAGGAAGATTGGTAAAAGGGGAATGACCATACATGTAGAGAAGACATTATTTTACTTTTTTATGTAACAGCAAAAGTAAAAGGATTTTGACTCTGGGGGTGTGTGAGTGTGCATGCACGTGTGTGTGTGTTGGAAGAGATCAATAACTCTCAGATATTAAAAAAAATCAAAAAAAGTTTAAAAATTATGCTAAGACTTAGAAAAGAAGTGAAAATCATGTTTAACATGAAATATTACAAATAGTGTCACCTCATAAATTATTATTTACCAACTGAATAAATCAAAGCAAATTATAAGAGAAATATGCCACATAATTAGCTAATACATTTTGAAAAGAGAAGCAAAAACATGTTCTAGGTTAGCACTGGTCCATACACCAGCCATTAGCCACATGTAGCTGTTTAAATTTAAATTAACTAAAATGAATTAAAATTAAGAATTCAGTTCCTGTATCACACTAGCCATATTTCAAGTGTTCAAAGCCACATTTGGCTAATTCAAAGCTATCTTGGACAGTGTAGATATAGAGCATTTTCATCGTCACAGACAGTTCTGTTTGACAATATTGTTAGGGAAAGAAAAGAAGGATTAGAAATACAGATGGATATGAGAGATTGCTTATAGAAGTGCAGAAAGAAGCTGTTGTCAACGGCTGGTAACTTTAAGTTACGTGCAAGTTGATGAATAGTAAACCAGAATTCCTTAAGTGAACAATGTGCCTCTTCCAGCAAACATTCAAAACGTGACAATGAGCCTAATTAAGCGTGATGATTAATTTTATGTGTAACTTCACCGGGCCATGGGGTGCCCAGGTAGCTGGTTAAATATTATTCTGCTGGGTGGGAAATCCCAGAAAAGGGACAGGCAGAGAACAGAAACCACAAATTCTGTGTATAAATTTACACAACATTGGCTGACTTCTGAACCATGCATGCATGGGGCAGAATAAAAGCAATCTCAACTGAGAATTGAATCATTGCCAGCTGCTAGGCTGATAGCGTTTGCATTTTGAGTTGAACCAAATTAACTGTTTGCTTAAACAAGAACTTCAACACTCTTTGGAAGAATATAAGAGAATCCAAGGCTCCACAACGTAACATAATATCCAGAATACACTGCAAAATTACTCAACATTTGAAGTGCCAGGAAAATGTGACCTGTTGTCACGGGAAACAAACAAAACAATATCCAACAGATGTTAGACTCTAAATGATCTAGATGTTTGAATTATCAGACAAGGACTTAAAGCAGTACTACAAGTATGATCAATGAGGTAAAGGGAATATGCTCACAATAAATAGAGAAAACCTCAGCATAGTAAGGGAAAATATTCAGAAAATTAAACAAAAAGCTAAAATATCTGAAAAATATTCACGGAGTGTCTTTGAAATAGAATGGAGATGATATAGGAAGAGTCAATGAACTTGATCATAGATCAATAGAATTTACCCAACTTGAAAAACAAAGGGAAAAGGGATGAAAAAAGAATTCAAGGACTTGTGGAACAGTGTAAAAATGTTTTACATAACATAATTGGATTCCCAGGAAGCAAACAAAAGAAAAATAGGGCAGAAAATGATTTGAAGAAATAATGGCTGGAAACTTCCCAATTCTGTAAAAGCCATAAATTTACAAGTTAAAGGAGCTCAGCAAATCCAAATGACATAAACAAAAAGATTACCATACGTAAGCACATTGTAATCAAATTATCAAAAAATAAAGATAAAGATAATATTTTGAAAGCAGCCAAAGAAAAACAGTCGTATGACCAAGGACTCTCATCAGAAATCATGGAAACCAGGTGACAATGAAACAATGACACCAGAGGGAAAGACAGAACTTCAGAAATCAAACAAGAGTATCAAAAATGGTTAATATTTGGGGCCAGCCCCACGGCCTAGTGGTTAAGTTCGGCATGTTCCACTTCAGCAGCGCGGGTTCAGTTCTCAGTCTCAGACCTACACCACTCGTCAGCTGCCATGCCGTGGCAGCGACTCACATACAAAATAGAGGAAGATTGGCATGGATGTTACCTCAGGGCAAATCTTCCTCAGTTAAAAAAAAAAAAGGTTAATATCTGAGTGGATACAAAAGACTACTGTGAGGTTTCAAATTTATGAATATAACCAACATCTGACAACTATAACAGAAAGGACAGTAAAAGAGGAATAAATGCAAAGTTTCTAATTTAACCAGTTGCAGAATATTAACATGAAGTAAACTATGAAAAGTTGGATGTAGGTCCAACTAAATTGTTTTGTTTTTTCCCCACTGATTTTTGTTCCTCTGTTTCCTCTTTTCTACTTTATTTTATTATTTGATGTTTTTTTTTTCCTTTAGGAATTCAAGTTTAATATACCTATTTGCTTTTTAGACATATCCTTCAAATTTTTTTTAGTGACTGCTCTAGGGACTATAATACACAACCATAACTTTTGAATGATGACATTAAAGGTTAATGGACTAAACATACTAACACATAAAGAATATCAAAAGGACAAAAACAGTAAGACCCAATTCTAAGCTACTTGGGAGAGATGCATTTTAAATATAAAGTTACTGATAGGGTAAAAGCAGTAAATGATAAGAAAACAAACAACTAAATTAAAAAATGGGCAAAAGATCTGAACAGACACCTCACCAAAGAAGAAAAACAGATGACAAATAAGCATGTGAAAAGATGCTCAACATCATATGTCATTAGGGAATTGCAAATTAAAACAAGAATGAAATACCACGACACACCTACTAGAATAACTAAAATCCAAAACACTGACAGCACCAAATACTGGTGAGGATGTGGAGCAGTAGGAAGTCTCATTCATTGCTGGTGGGAATGCAAAATGGCGCAACCACTTTGGAAGACAGTCTGCAGTTTCTTATAAAACTAAACATACTCTTACCATATAATCCAACAACCGGTAATCCTTGGTATTTACTCAAATGATTTAACCACACAAAAGCCTGCATTTGATTGTTTACAGCAACTTTATTCATAATTGCAAACACTTGGATGCAACCAAGATGTCCTTTGATAGGTGACCGGTTAAATAAACTGGTACATCCAGACAATGCAATATTATTCAGTAATAAAAAAGAGCTATAAAGCCATGAAAAGACACGCAGGAAACTCAAATGCTTATTGCTAAATGAAAAGAACCAATCTGAAAAGGCTACCTACTGTATGATTCCAACTATACAACATCTGGAAAAGGTAAAACTGGAAAGAGTAAAAAGTTCAGTGTTTTCTAGGAGCTTGGCAGAGTGGGGGAGGGGGAAGAGAGGGATGAACAAGTGTAGTACAGGGGGTTTTTAGGGCAGTGAAACTAATTTGTATGATATTGTGAATGGCAGATACATATCATTATACATTTGTCAAAACCCATAGAATATACAATGCAAAGAGTGAACCCTAATGTAAACTATGGACTTGAGTTAAAAACAATGGATCAATATTTGCTCATTAATTGTCACAAATGTACCACAATAATACCCGATGTCAATAATAGGAGATATGGGGGGAGGGGGTGTATGGGAATTCTCTATGTTTTTTGCTCAATTTTTCTGTAAACCCAAAACTGCTCAAAAAAATTTAAAAAAAAAAGCGGGAAAAGTTGAGCTTCAAAGTCACAAATTAGAAGTGAGCTTCTACTCTTACTCCAGAATTACAAACTGTGTAAAGAAAAGTTACTAAATGGATCTGATTCTCAGACTGAAATTTTGAATTTTTCTGGTAAAATGGATGTGGACAGCTCGCTCTTCTTATTTTACTTGACTCAAGGCAACATGTGACATATAGACCACTGACTTCTTCTCTGGTTTCTCTGACACTGTGTCCCTGGTTGTCCTTTGACCTTCTTGTCCCAAATTGAACTATCTTCCTGCTGGTAATTATTCCTTTTCCCAGAGGTGTATGCTACCGGACACCAAATCCTAAACTCCTCCGTCTCCCTTACCCCTACATTGAGTCAGTTCTCAAGTCTCATTGATTATGCCTCCTTAATATTGCTCTAATATGTCCACTTCTCCCCAACCTCACTGCCACAATCTGTGTCCGAATAAACTACTATCGCTTCTGGCTTGGAGTAAAGGCAACAGCCTGTAAGTCCACCGATCTATCTGAAGTTTCATATATTTTTTTTTACTAGTTTTTTGTTCTTAGATTTATTACACTTTCGAACTAAAATATGATTGTTGTATTTGGCTGCTTAAAATCCTACAGTGGTTTTCACCACTCTTAGCATCAGATGCAAACCTCTTAACAAGGCTTGCAAGACCCTTTATTAAACTGTCCCCAAACTACTTCCCTAGCCTTTGGACTCTTTATTCCACTGACAATGCATTCTCCACTCTTCAGTCTCCAGGACTTCTGACGTGACACAATTTGTCTGCAACCATTTGTTACTGACCCTAGTAAGCCTTTCTTCTACTTAAGTCCATGCTACTTGTTCCCATCATATTCTGTATCTGCCCTAACATAGCATTAACCCCACCTAATTTTTATTAAGTCGATGCCCACTAAACTGTAAGTTCCATGAAGACAAGGGCCAGGTCTATATTTTACTCACCCTGAGCACATCCCTAGCACCTAGTTTTCATTTGCATTTCACAGATGAATAAGAAAAACAGTATTTACTTCATAGAGATATTGTGAGCATTAAATGAGATAATACAAAGAGCATTAGGTGCATGACAGTATAGTAAATATCTCAATTCAGTGGATAAATGGATGGAATGAAGTACTTATCCTAAAGGCCCATAAATCTTCCTTGTTTTATTCATGCATTGTGCCCTATCAAGATATAATAAACATCTATGATCCTGTGAGTGGAGCAATTAAGGAAAAAGGAAATCAGTATACTACGTCATAAATGTCACATGAGGAACAGAAAATAAATATTTTCCTGATATAGATAATAAAACTGGCACAAAAACAAGATTTTTAATTCATTCTTCTAAAAGCAGAGGATGATATTGATTTTATTTTTTTACTTTCCTTGCTGACAAATTCATCCTTACATCAGATACGCTACACTTAATTGTAATCAAAAAGTAAAAGTATCGACTGTGACAATGTTGGAATAGACAGCCTATAATTATAATAGAAGGTAACATAGAGTGTTATCGGGTCAGCAGATAATACTCCTGTGAAAACAGAATATTTCATCTCAAGTCAGTTTATCTAAAAATCAAACTGACTAAAATGTCAGTAAACATAAAATTCAACTTGTATAATTTGAAGTATCTAAAAATCATTTGCTGGCATTCTAAGGATTTAAAATAAATTACTTTAACTATGGCAGGGATTTTTTTACTGAACTCCAAATGACCCATGAAAGAACTCAGACATTGTAGATGAAATTTTGTACATGAACTGTTTCCCAGTCCTCTATGAGAATTTGTAATTTTCATTTGATTTTCCATTACAGTTTATGACCCAGAAAATGGTAAGACCTTGGTCTGACCAAAGGTCACTTTCAACCCAATTTTCAATTTATAATATATATTTGTAGCAGTCAGCATATGATAGACTTTTTTTTTTTATATTTTGAGTATATTTTGCTAACTTACCTATTGGGCATTTTATTTTTTTAGGATCGCTAATTTATAAAGTAAAATTGAATTATTTAACTTAAAATAATATATGTAAATAAATTTGTCCCCAACTTACAGGCAATTTGAAGAAAGTAGACACAACACTTAATAGAGTGTGTATATATATATTATTATTTACATATACATAAATTATAAACATATATATTATATACACATATATATATTATCCTATGGGTCACTGAGGGTGGTCTTATTTCTTTCTTTGCTCTTCTCTTTTTTTATTGTTTGCACTTCAGTTTGAATAGTTTATATCATGCATTCATGAAATTCACTGATATTTTCTTCTGCAGTGTTTAATCTACTCTTTAGCCCATCCAGTGGCATTTTCATTTACCGTATTTTAGTTTTCAGCTCTAGAATATCCTTTTTGAAGAAACAGTTTCCATGTCCCTCTTCAACATGCTCATGCTTTCACTCACGTTCTTGAGCATATTTCTAAAGTTACTTTAAAAGGTTTGCTAATTTCATCGTTTCTGTCACTGCTAGACCTTTTCACGTTGAGTGATTTGTTTTTTCTGGGCTATGGGACACATTTTCTGCTTCCTTGCATATCTGGTATTTTTTTTATTTGAGGCTGGCCATTTTGAATGGTACATTGTCGAGTCTCTAAATTTTTTGTTATCCTTCCAAGAGTGTTGAGTTTTGTTCTGGCAGGAAGTCACTTGTGGATAAGCTTTATCATTTTGAGGCTTGTTTTTAAGCTCTGTTAAGCTATTTTTAGAGTTCTTCTATTCTAGAATGACTTTACCCTTATACCTATAGTGTGGCCTTTCTGAAGTCTCTAATGAACATCTACGGTGTTCAACAAGGTCTCTCTACACTTTTTGGTCAGAAGTCTGTATTTCCTAACCCTGCACAAGTTTTGGTTCTTCTCCTACATCTCGCTGGTAGTTGTTCTTTTCCTAATTATTGTTCTTTGCCTGACCTCAGGAAGTCTCATCCTACACATATGTGGCTTATTATTCAGCCAAGTTTCAAGGGGACCCCTATGTAGATTACTTGAACTTTTTTATGCATAGCTCTCTCCTCTTGGTTCTCTGCTACGTACATTCCCACCGTCTCTCCTTTCTACTCAGATCTCTGTCTTCTCAGCTCAGGAAAACTGTCATGAACTGCTTGGATTCACTTTTTCTGCACCAGGATCTGGTAAATGCCTCCAGGTAGAAAGCAGAGTTGGTTTTAGGGCTGATCTCACTAGTTTCCTTCCCTTCATATATCAAAGTCCTGCACTGCCTGCTGTCCAGTCTGAAAATGATTGTTTTGTGTATTTTAACCAGTATTTTAAACATTTGTGTTGGGTTATTCCAGTCCTAACTACTCTTATATGGCCGGAAGCAGAAGAGTTTCCTATTTTCTTCTAAAGCTTGTTTCAGGCTAACTATCCAATATTCCACCACAAACTGCTTTTATTATGGTTACTAATGACTTCCATGTTGCCAAATCCAATGACCATTATTCAGTCCAAAGCATTGGAAACATTCTTTCTTTCTTTGAATGCATCTTTCACTTAGTTTGCAGAGCCCCACTTTCTGTTGGATCTCTTCCTTACTCATTTTTCTGTTTATTCTTCTTTGCTGAATTCTACTCCTCTTCATGACTTCTAAATAATGGACTGCACCTAGCTTCAGTCCAAAGACTCCTCTTCACTAGTTATATGTAATCTGTATGTGATCCCCTAGTCCTGCAGCTTTAAACTTCATCTATGTGTTATTACTCCCAAATTTATATCCTTAGTTTCCCCTGAGGGCAGGCGTTAAGAACAGAGCGCTCTGGCTATTTCAGAATGGTTCCTTTTCCCCTCCCCATGCTGGAGAAAGGGCTTTTTCTCAGATATTTACTCTGGGAACCTGGTTGAGCTCCTGGAGGTAAACCTCACTAAATTGTGGGCACCTCCAATGCCTGGGTCCTCCTGGAGTTTTTAATTCTCAGAGATGTCCACATGGAGCCTCTAGTAATTCATCCATTACAGTTCAGGTTTTCCTGCCTCCGCACTGGGTCTCATTGCCGTTTCCACTCTTGAGTCTCCATTCTGGTAAATTGTTAGTCTCTGTATTTGCCGACTAGTCTCTCCAATCTTGGAGGCAGTGGATTGCCCTGTGTGCTCACTTGTCTTACAGATCACGGAAGAGTTGTTGATTTTTCAGTCTGTTTAGCTTTTTACTTGTTGTGTGGACAGAGTGGTGACTTCCACACTCCTCACATGGGGAACAGGAAACCAGAAGTCTTCTGTTGGGTTTTTAAGGATTTACTTGCTCTCTCTATCCACTGACACCTTGCTACTCTGCTAAACTTTTCACAGATATGGTATGCTACCTCTTCGAACAATAGCTGTTGAATTCTACCTGTTTTACTAGGCTTCTGTTGGCATGAGCTGTAGCATCTCCTGAATCACAGATGTGAATAACATAGAATAATTTAATTAAGTTTTTGGATGAAAGATGAATTAAAAAATATATAAGTATATAAAAAATATATGCAGTTCAACTGAAAATCTATCCATTTGCTGGCATCTCAAGACTTAGATGGAGCTGGTACGAAGAGGAACCTGTTTATCTCCCCAAAGCAAAAGGCTCATTTCTTAGCCTAATGAACTTTTTCCTAGACAAAGAAATATTTCCAAATTCCACTTAATTAAAAATATTATCAGACCTATACACACACATAGTTCAAAAAGACAAATAATTTTACAAGCTTCATAACAGGTAAGAACACCCTCTCACACCATATTTCCACTTCACATAGGCAATCACTAAAACTTATTTTTCTGTTATTTGCCTCTATATTTCTAAATATGACTTTATTACTATTTCTCTTTTTTTAAAAGAGTTTCTTTTTTTTTTCCTTTGGAGGAAGATTGGCCCTGCGCTAACATCTGTTGCCAATCTTCCACTTTTTTTCTTTTTTCTCCTCAAAGCTCCAGTACATAGTTGTGTATCATAGTTGTAGAGTTGTAGTTCTTCTATGTGGGACGCTGCCTCAGCATGGCTTGATGAGCAGTGAGTAGGTCGGCGCCCAGGATCCGAACCCGTGAACCCTGGCCCCCGAAGTGGAACGTGAACTTAACTGCTACGCCACTGGGTGGGCCCCTTACTATTTCTGGATCTTTCAATTTTATTACTATTTCTTGATCTTTCAACTGACTTTATACCATGGAATAGAAGAGATAGCTTTCCTGTCCTCATCCTCACCCCACTTTCAATTTCCCTTCCCTCAATCCTTTAAAGAGAGTTCAATAATAATTTTGGTGAGATCAATATTCAGTGTTCATATTATTATGACTATCATTTATAGTAAACCATGGTGAGTGCTATCGTTATATTTCCATCTTGAATGACCTGTTTTCCTCCAGAGGTAATAATAGCCTCTTTTGGCATTTGTTTCATTTTCTAACCACTCATCGCTAATTCAAAATCTGCTTTTTTAGGTTGCTACAGATGCCATAACAAAATACCTGAGACTGAGTGGCTTCAACAACAGAAATTTATTCTCTCATAGCTCTGTAGGCCGAAAGACCAAGATCAGAGTGCTGGCAGGGTTGTTTCCTTGAGGCCTCTCTCTTTGGTTTGCACATGGCCGCCATCTTGCTGCCTCTTCATTTGGCCTTTCCTGTGTGTGTACCCGCATCCCTGGTGTCTCTCTGTATGTCCTAATCTCCTCTTCTTATAAGGAAACCAGTCAGACAGAATTAGAGCCCACCATAATGGCCTCATTTTAACTTAATTACCTTTGTAAAGGCTTTATCTCCAAAAACAATCAGATTCTGAGGTACGGGAGGTTAGGGGGCACACAATTCAGTCCATAACATCTGCCCAGAAGTGGAAATCTCCTCTCCATACATTCACCCACATCAGTAGCACCGATTTCCTCTCTTTGCAGAGGCAGCCCGCCCTATTGCCCTCAGAGCCTGCTGCCCAGCCACTGTCCTGGCATCTGCTTTTTCCAGAACCATAGGAATTCCCATTTTCTCCTTTGAGTCATCTTTTATAGTCACTTAGTCCTTGGTTTTAGTAAAACACATTTTCCATCAGCTTCCTGAGGATTGTGCACTTTTGAAATCTTTAATTTCTATAAATATCCTTCTTGCTACCTTCTTCCTCGACTGAAATTTTGCCAGGATACAGAATTCTAAGTGGCAAAACATCTTTCTTCAGAATTTTGAAAGCATCGTCCCATTGTCCCCTGGCTTCTAGTATTACTGCTGAGAAGTCTGAAAACATTCTGTTTCTCCATCCTTAGTTTTGAATGTTTTCTTCTTTTTCTCCTCCTCCTCCTCACTTTCATTCTCCTCTTTCTCTTGGTCCTTCTCTTTTCTCAATCTCGCTGATTGGCACAAGTTTTTCTAACCATTATTCTGTAATAAGTGGGTCCTCTCAATTTGACAATTTCAGCCTGGAAAATTTGAGTGTATCATATCTTTGATAATATTCTCCTGCACCATCTTCTGGATGTTCTTTTGTAAATTCTAACTATATGGATATCGTTTCTTCTTGACTAATTCTTTAATTTTCTCATGTTTTGACTCCACTTTTCCATTATTTGGTTTATTATTCATTTTATTATTCTTCATTCTTTCAATGTCCTTAGATTTTTCTTCTAAACCTTTTATTTAATTTTTCACTTATTACTCTCTACTTAATTTCCAGGGGCTCTTTTGGGTTCCCTGAATGTTTCTTGTTTTGTCTTGAACTGTTTGGTTCTGCAGCCTACAATGCTTATTTTATATATGTAGACTCTTCTCATCTTCTCATATTACTCTGAGGATATTTATTATATGTTTTAAAACCTCCTTCTTTTCCCAGAATTGTAAAGTGTTGTGCTTTCTCTTTTCCGTGTGCTTTTTGTTTGTTTGTTCATTTATTCTTTCGTTTTCCTGTTAGGAATTTCCTTAAATGTCCAATGATCCCTACTGTCTGAACATATGCAGGAGTGAAGCACTCGAAAGCTGTTTGGGACCTCAGTGAGCATAGGGGCCTTGTTTTCACATGGACTTTACTGTAAGATGATCAGTTTATGATATTGCACTGGGGAACTCCAGACTTTATATCTTTACACACACACACACGTACTTTATTATATATTATACATACATATATATATACACATACATTCTCTCTTGAGATGGACCATTTCCCTGGAGAAAATTCCTCCCACTTTGTGTCAGTGGAGACGTGGACCTGGCTATAAGGGTTCTCAGAGTCATTTGGGAGAAACAACTCACATTCAGTGAGGCGACTTGCTCTTTAATTCCCTTGAATTTTATCTGGACCTTCAGCTGCACCCAGAGTTTCTGAGTGAAGGTCTCCCTGGATCAAGTTCTCCAAATAGTAACCCTCTTTTCTCAGGGTGGGGAAAGTGACTGGCAATGGATATGTGGAGTGGTTCAGGGAATGTAACTGTTTCTCTTACAGACTTTTAATTGCCATTCACATATTTAGTCCTACATATAACCCTACTTGCAGAGGCATCTGGTACTTCTATTTCCTGAGACTTCTGAGGCTCCGTTGCAAAAAGCATACTGCTTCTTTTTTGTTTCCTCTCTCAACTTAAATTTTAACTTCCTTCTGTCTGTTAAGTCAGTTACCATTCATCCATCTGCTTTCTAGGTTCCAAACTTGTTAATGTTGTCTCATCTATCACCTCCTTTGTCCTTAAGAGTGAAACCTTTTTATTCCTTTCCTGTAAATTTAGTAGAATGTCAGGAGGAAATGGAATGCATTTGTTTAACTGAAATTAAATTCTCCCCCAAATTCTCATTGTAAAGAGTAAGCTAAAGGCATTATGTATTTATTCTCTAATGTTAAATTCCCCTTGTTACTGTGGGAGATCAAGATTTGGCCACCCTGAAATATATCTCTTTACCTTGATTGTTTTCTCTGAGGGACATTTGACCTCCCCCATTAACTGCCTAAAGAATTTGACATGGTGGCTCCTTCCTGGAACAGATCTTCTATCATGATGGCTGTAATGATAATGTAAAATAGATGTTACAATGGGAGGGGCACCAAGCCCCTTTTATCAAAAAACTCTATCTCTCTCTGACCACATTATCTATAGATGATCCTGTAAAGAATTGTCTTCTTGCCCTCTGAAGTCCCAGACCAATACCCACCCCCAACACCTTCCTGGCCTTTAGCTACAATACTTAAGCAAGCAGCTTAGACAGAGGGACAAGTTGCTCATTTCTCAGTTTCTTCCATGTATACATGTTATTAAACTTGATATTATTTTCTCCTGCTAACCTGTCTTGTTAATTATTTGGCCAGCCATAAGAACCTTAAGGGAAAGGGCAGAGGGGGATTCTCCCTCTTCCCCCACATTACACAAAGGCATTATAGATACTGGAGGACTGCAAATATTTTGAAACCAAGCTACCACTTGAGGGGCACAAGATTCACATTTCCATAAGTTAAATAACTGTATAAATACAAGGCAGAATATGTTCAATTCAAATTCACTTATTCAATAAACATGTTTGGAGCACTTAATGTACCAAACCAATTGAGAATCTATTGAAATAATACTTAAGCGAATTGAGGAAAGTCTGGTCTGAATTAAGATAGTAACTGTGGAGAAGGAGAGGAGCAGATGAATTTTTAAAAATACATAGAGAGAAATATTTTACAAATTCTGCAACGATTTATTTGGTCTATGCTCTTGTATTAGTTTGCTAGGGCTGCAGTAACAAAAGACCACAAAGTGGGTGGCTTAACTGAAATTTATTGTCTCATAGCCATGGAGGCCAGAAGTCCAAAATCAAGGTGATGGTAGGATTGGTTCCTTCTGAGGGCAGTGAGGAAAGGATGTGCTCCAGGCCTCTCTCCTTGGCTTATAGATGGCTATCTTCATGTACACATGGCGTTCTCCTTGATATTTGTCACCAAATGTCCCCTTTTTACAAGGACACCACTCATACTGGCTTAAGCCCCCGCTAATGAGCTCATTATAACTGATTATCTCTGTTAAGACCTTTTCACCAAATAAGTTCACATTATGGGGGTTTGGACTTTAACATATGAGTTTTGGAGGGACACAATTCAACCTCTAACAGCCCTCTTCAAACGAAGGATGAGAAAGTTGGTTTAAAAATGAGTAAGAGGAGTGACGTCAGCATCATGGCGGAGTGAGCTTTCCCGTGAATTCTTCACCCACAAAATACAACAAAAGTAACAGCCACAGACCAACAACGGAATCCCAGACAGTCAAAAGCTGGAGCGGAGGGATCCACACTGCCGCACATCTGAGAGTGGAACGTGCTGGGCCCCCGGAGGAAGTGGGGAGAGGTAAGGAGAACTCCGCTCCCTCCCCATCAGATCAGCGATCCGGCCCGCGCGGCTCCCAGAGAGGGGGGAGGGGCGGCCCTCGGCGGGAAACTGTAGCTCTTCGGGCGCTCTCAGCCAGTGGGAAACTCCCGCACAGAGGGCTCAGAGGAGCCACAGGGCTACCATCAACATCTGAGCACCCCAGAGAGCGGATAAAGAGGGGCAAACGAGAAGCCTCCCACGTCAGGGACCCAGAGGGCAAAAGAGAGAGCTCCCCCCTCCCCGCAACCCGGAGTCTGCAGCTCGACCAGATCTAGCGGTCCGAGGCAGACCTGAATAAACTGGACTGGAGCCGTGGATCGCAGTGGGGAAAAGAAACAAAACAAAACAAAACAAAACTGCGGATCGCAGCAGAAAAACTGGGGCAGAGCGCAGGGGGCTTAGACTACACAGCCCTTTACCACCACACAATGGCGGCAGGTGGAAATTGCAACCAGAGACTTCCAGGATGAGGAAAATCAAAACCAACACAGGAACCACAATGCAAAAATATATGAAATCACCAGACCAGAAACAAAATGACAAGCACCCAGAAATCAACCCCGAAGACACAGAAATCCATAAACTAAATGACAGAGATTTCAAAATAGCTATCATAAAAACACTCAACGAAATACGAGACAACACAGACAAACAATTAAATGAGATTAGGAGTTTCTTCACAAAAGAGATTGAAATCATAAAGAAAAACCCATCAGGGCTGATGGAGATGAAGAACACAATGGAGGAGATAAAGGAGAATCTGGAATCTTTAAAGAACAGAGCTGACAATATGGAGGAAAGAATTAGTACTTTAGAGGATAGGAATACAGATATACTCCAGATGGAAGAAGAGAGAGAACTAAGACTAAAAAGAAATGAAGAAAGACTCCGAGAAATATCGGACTCTATTAGAAAATGTAACATAAGAATTATAGGTATTCCTGAGGGAGAGGAGAGGGAAAGAGGAACAGAGAGCCTATTCAAGGAAATAATAGCTGAAAATTTCCCAAATCTGGGGAAGGAGCAGGAAATACCAGTAAGCGAAGCCAACAGGACTCCTATATATATTAACAGACAAAGGCCTTCACCACGACACCTAGTGGTAAGGCTAGCCAGGGTCAACGACAAAGAAACAATATTAAGGGCAGCTAGACAAAAACAAAAAATAACGTACAAAGGAACTCCCATCAGGCTCTCAGTGGATTTCTCAACAGAAACTTTTCAGGCTAGAAGAGACTGGAATGATATATTCAAAATACTAAAAGACAAAAACTTTCAGCCAAGAATACTCTGTCCAGCAAAAATATCCTTCAAATATGATGGAGAAATAGTAACTCTCCCAGATAAACAAAAGCTAAGGGAGTTCATGGCCACGAGACCGCCACTACAAGAAATACTCAAGAAGGCCCTCAGGCCTGAAAACAAGAAGAGAAAGGGAACACAAAGCTTGGAGTAAGGAGAAAAGTAGGTAGACAAAATCAGAGAAATAGTAGATCTTTACCGGAATAGGTTAGCAACCACTTAAATACTAAACTCAAAGATCAAAGGAAGAAATTCACCAAAAATAAATTTAATCTCATCACTGTAAACACACAGCCACAACACAAGATAGAATAAGGTATAACAAGAGCAACTTAGAAGGGGAAGAGGAAAGTGACTGAATTGACTTAGTATAAGGAAATAGGAGGCTATCAGATAATGGACTATCTCATACAGAAGATTTTTCGCCCAAACCTCAAGGTAACCACTAAACAAATAATCAAATTAAAACCACATATGATAAACAAAGAGAAAACTAGAAGAATCATAAGACAGAACAACCAAACTGAATTGGCAGTCCAAAACAAATGGGACAAGAAACAAAGGAAATGCAAAAGAACCAGAAAATAAGTGACAAAACAGCAACATTCAACCCTCATATTTCAATAATTACCCTAAATGTAAATGGATTGAACTCTCCAATCAAAAGATACAGAGTGGCAGGATGGATTAAAAAGCAAGACCCACCAATATGCTGCCTTCAGGAAACACATCTTAGCACTAAAGACAAGCACAGGCTCAGAGTGAAAGGATGGAAGACAATACTCCAAGCTAATGGCAAACAAAAGAAAGCAGGTGTTGCCATACTCATATCAGACAAAGTAGACTTCAAGATAAAACAGGTTAAGAAAGACAAAGAAGGGAAATATATAATGATAAAAGGGACACTCCATCAAGAAGACATATCACTTATAAATATATATGCACCCAACATAGGAGCACCAATGTACATAAAACAACTATTAACAAACCTAAAAGGAGAAATCAACAACAACACAATAATAGTAGGGGATCTTAACACCCCACTTACAGCAATGGATAGATCATCCAGACAAAAAGTTAATAAAGAAATATTAGACTTAAATGAAAAACTGGACGAGATGGACCTAGTAGACATATACAGAGCACTCCACCCAAAAACAGCTGACTACACATTCTTCTCAAGCGCGCATGGAACATTCTCTAGGATAGACCATATGTTGGGAAACAAAGCAAGCCTCAATAAATTTAAGAAGATTGAAATCATAACAAGCATCTTTTCAGACCATAAGGCTATGAAACTGGAAATGAACCAGGAAAAAAAAACTGGGAAAGTGACAAAAATGTGGAGATTAAACAACATGCTACTGAACAACCAATGGATCATTGAGGAAATTAAAGGAGAAATCAAAAACTATCTGGAAACAAACGAAAATGATAACATGCCATATCAAACCATATGGGACGCAGCAAAAGCGGTCCTGAGAGGGAAACTCATAGCGATACAAGCCCACCTTAACAAACAAGAAAAAGCCCTAATAGGCAACCTTAAATTACACCTAACAGAACTAGAAAAAGAAGAACAAACAAAGCCCAAAGCCAGCAGAAGGAGAGAAATAATAAAAATCAGAGCAGAAATAAATGATATTGAGACCAAAAAAACAGTAGAAAGGATTAATGAAACAAAGAGTTGGTTCTTCGAGAAGATAAACAAAATAGACAAACCCTTAGCCAGGCTAACTAAGAAAAAAAGAGAAAAGGCTCAAGTAAATAAAATTAGAAATGAAAGAGGAGAAATTACAACGGATACCATGGAAATACAGAGGATTATAAGAGAATACTATGAGAAATTATATGCCAACAAATTGGACAATCTAGAAGAAATGGATAAATTCTTAGACTTATACAACCTCCCAAAATTGAACCAAGAAGAAATGGAGAATCTGAATAGACCAATCACAAGTAAAGAGATTGAAATAGTAATCAAAAACCTCCCAAAAAATAAAAGTCCAGGACCAGATGGCTTCTCCAGTGAATTTTACCAAACATTCAAAGAAGATTTAATACCCATCCTCCTCAAACTATTCCAAAAAATAGAGGAAGATGGAACACTTCCTGAATCATTCTATGAGGCCAACATCACCCTGATACCAAAACCAGACAAAGACAATACAAAGAAAGAAAATTACAGGCCAATATCGCTGATGAACATTGATGCAAAAATCCTCAACAAAATATTGGCAAACCGAATACAACAATATATTAAAAAGATCATACACCATGATCAAGTGGGATTTATACCAGAGACGCAGGGATGGTTCAACATCCGCAAATCAATCAACGTGATACATCACATCAACAAAACAAAGAATAAAAACCACATGATCATCTCAATAGACGCAGAGAAGGCATTTGACAGGATACAACATCCATTTATGATAAAAACTCTCAATAAAATGGGAATAGAAGGAAAGTACCTCAACATAATAAAGGCCATATATGACAAACCCACAGCTAACATCATACTCAACGGGGAAAGACTGAAAGCCATTCCTCTGAGAACAGGAACAAGGCAGGGCTGCCCACTCTCACTACTCCTGTTCAACATAGTACTGGAGGTTTTGGCCAGAGCAATTAGGCAAGAAAAAGGAATAAAAGGAATCCAAATAGGTAACGAAGAAGTGAAACTCTCACTATTTGCAGATGACATGATTGTATATATAGAAAACCCTAAAGAATCTGTTGGAAAACTGTTAGAAACAATCAACAACTACAGCAAAGTTGCAGGGTACAAAATCAATCTACAAAAATCAGTTGCATTTCTATATGCTAATAATGAACTAACAGAAAGAGAGCTCAAAAAGATAATACCATTTACAATTGCATCAAAAAGAATAAAATACCTAGGAATAAATCTTACCAAGGAGGTGAAGGACCTATACAATGAGAACTACAAGACATTATTGAGGGAAATCTACGATGACATAAAGAAATGGAAAGATATCCCATGCACGTGGATTGGAAGAATAAACATAGTTAAAATGTCTATATTACCTAAAGCAATCTACAGATTCAATGCAATCCCAATTAGAATCCCAATGACATTCTTCACAGAAATAGAAAAAAGAATACTAAAATTTATATGGGGCAACAAAAGACCCCGAATAGCTAAAGAAATCCTAAAGAAAAAGAACAAAGCAGGAGGCATCACAATTCCTGACTTCAAAACATACTACAAAGCAATAGTAATCAAAACAGCATGGTACTGGTACAAAAACAGACACACAGATCAATGGAACAGAATTGAAAGCCCAGAAATAAAACCACACATATACGGACAGCTAATTTTTGACAAAGGTGCTAAGGACATGCAATGGAGAAAGGAAAGTCTCTTCAATAAATGGTGTTGGGAAAACTGGACATCCACATGCAAAAGAATGAAAGTGGACCATGTGCTATCGCCATTCACAAAAATTAACTCAAAATGGATCAAAGACCTGAAGGTGAGACCTGAAACTATAAAACTCATAGAAGAAAATATAGGCAACACACTATTTGACATTGGGTTTAAAGGAATCTTTTCGGATGACATGCCTACCCAGACTAGGGAAACTAAAGAAAAAATAAACAAGTGGGACTTTATCAGACTAAAGAGCTTTTATAAGACAAATGAAATCAGAATCAAGATGAACAAACAACCAACCAGCTGGGAGAGAATATTTGCAAAACATACATCTGACAAGGGGTTGATCTCCATAATATATAAAGAACTCACACAATTGAACAACAAAAAAACAAACAACCCGATCAAAAAATGGGCAGAGGAAATGAACAGACACTTCTCCAAGGAAGATATACAGATGGCCAATAGGCACATGAAAAGATGCTCAACATCACTAATCATCAGGGAAATGCAAATCAAAACAACACTAAGATACCACCTCACGCCCGTTAGAATGGCTATAATCACCAAGACAAAAAACAACAAATGTTGGAGAGGATGTGGAGAAACAGGAACCCTCATACACAGCTGGTGGGAATGCAAATTGGTGCAGCCTCTATGGAAAACGGTATGGAGATTCCTCAAAGAATTAAAAATAGAGATGCCCTATGATCCAGCCATCCCACTACTGGGAATCTATCCAACAAACCTGAAATCAACAATCCAAAGAGGCTTATGCACCCCTATGTTCATTGCAGCATTATTCACCATAGCCAAGAAGTGGAAGCAACCTAAGTGTCCCTCGACTGACGATTGGATTAAGAAAATGTGGTATATATATACAATGGAATACTACTCAGCCATAAAAAAAGACAAAATCATCCCATTTGCAACAACATGGATGGGCCTGGAGCGTATTATGTTAAGTGAAATAAGCCAGAAAGAGAAAGACAAACACTGTATGATCTCACTCATATGTGGAATATAAACCAACACATGGACAGAGAAAACTGGACTGTGGTTACCCGGGAAGTGGGGGTGGGGGGTGGGCACAAGGGGTGAAGGGAGTCATATATGGGGTGATGGACAAACAAAAATGTACAACCCAAAATTTCACAATGTTAGAAACCATTAAAATATCAATAAAAATAAAAAAAAAAAAAATTACACACAGATGTATATAAAAAAAAAAAAATGAGTAAGAAGTTTGGGTAAATTAGAGTGAGGACAACACAAAGCCTGCCACACTCAGGACTTACAGTCCTGAATTAATGTAGCAGAGCACAGCGATTAGATGCTCCAGAAAAGGGCAGAACACGTCCCCGAAAGACCCATGCATATTTTGCCTTTTCTCTGGTCACTACAGAAGCCACCAAGGCTCTCAATTGTCTGTGCACCACAGATATATGGCTAGAGATGGACTCATTGGCTTAGAAACACAGGAGGTAACCGTATCTACTCAATATAAGATAAAAAGGCACTTGTTAAAAATAATAGAATTAAAATGCATGTTTTAAAAAAATGGAAGTTACAATTTAGTAAATTATACTGTTCAATCAATTAAAAATTTACAGGGGGCCAGCCCGGTGGCGCAAGCGGTTAAGTGCGTGTGCTCCGCTGCGGCTGCCCAGGGTTCGCCGGTTCGGATCCCGGGCGTGCACCGACGCACTGCTTGGTAAGCCATGCTGTGGCAGCGTCCCATATAAAGTGGAGGAAGATGGGCACGGATGTTAGCCCAGGGCTACTCTTCCTCAGCAAAAAAAGAGGAGGATTGGTAGATGTTAGCACAGTGCTGATCTTCCTTATAAAAAAATAAAAAATTATAAGGTTATAGAAATTTAGATCTAAAAAAATACATCATAGAGATCATATAAGCCAAAGGTTACCAAATTAGAAGGTATTTCAAAATCACCTGGGTATCTTTAAAATACACAGATTCCCAATCCCCATCCTATGTATCCTGAATAGAATTTTCACAAATGCATATTTTTTAGAAATTCTCCAACTGAATCTAATGTAGACTGCCTGATCCATCTGCCTTGTTTTTGAGTTGAGGAAATTCAGGTCATTTTAACAAAATTACATAGCATGGGATATATTTAATTAAAAATAGTCTAGCTCTGTTTGTAAATGACTCATTTCATTGTGATCAACAGAAAACCCAAGGATTAGTAGAAACTACTTCAAAACCACTTTTGTTGACACAGTTAATGATGCCACTATTTTTATATTATGGCAAAGACAGTTTAGAGATGTTTGTTTCCCTCTAGTAAAACTTTAAGGTCACCAATATTTAATGTTGACAGATTTAAAAAGATCAAATTAAAAAAAATCTTCTAAAGTGAAAAGAACAGTTTACTAAAAGAGATTTTAGAAACTTACAGATGATGTCCTATCCACTTCACAACGGCTGCTCAGAATAAAACAGGCCTCAGCATCATCCATCCTAAATGCAGACAGAAAAACAAAATAATCACACGCTGAAACATCTGTGTATTATCTGAAAACTAGAATTTCAATGCTGAGTCCAATGCACACAATGTACATGTAAACTGAATATCCTTAAGCTTAAATGAAAGTTAGATTTTGGCAGATCTTGACTGTATATGTGAACAAAATAATTGCTGTTGAACTGGCTATATAACTCAATAGTTTATAATGACAGAAGTTAAAAAAAAGTTAAATTTTATTCTCTCTTTTATGATTATATGTTTTTTCATATATATGCTTTGTGTAAATTAAGGGAGTTGTATTGGCCTTTATTTTATGATTAATTACATTTTAACTGCAATGCCCCAGTTAAACTAAGAGAGACGGAACAAAGCCACTTAGGCTTCAGAAGTCAAATTCTACTAGAAATTCATATTTCCTGGAGATAATTCATCATCTTGTTCCAGACCCCTTCCCCTCATGCTAAAGTTCCATATTTCTTAAATTTAGTGATAAACAGTATGTTTCAGTGCTTGGTAAATACTGTTCTCAAAACATATAATGTTTATTTCCAAAACGAGGAATGATTTATCTTTCTGGTTCATTGTGATAAAATAAATCTTCCTCCCCAAAAATATTTTCTATGGAGAGGAAAGATAAAAGTCTACGGAATTAGACCAAACAAAACTGTTCTAGGAAAATGTTTAGCCATAGTTATTAAGATGATAAGAGCATTGCATAGCATTTTCTAAACATCATCTTTGACCAAAAATCCAAAACTCATGCAACTGACTTTTGTGACTGGCTGGGAGAATCCTCCTCCTTGCTTCTTGCATGGAGAATTGTGTTGAAGAATGTATTAGTTAACATTAAATCCCAAATCTTTATATGACACAAGGATAAGAAATGAACACAAAGATGGGTGTCCTGTCATCTAACTTCTTTCTTAACCCAGTTACTAGCCTGTGACCTCTCTCTCGTCCTCATTTCCATCCTTTTTCACTCCTATGGAGGAATGCTTCTTGCAATATGATTGATTTTGCTAAGAAATCATTTTTAATACTATTAATAATAAATGAGTTACGTTAACCCTAGAGAGCACCTAGCTAAGATACTAACAGCTAATACAAATAGTTTAGATTAATTTATTAGGTAGTAAAAAGCCTTCATTTATCACACAAATTCATATTGAACATAATATAGGCATTACTAATTCTCAAAATGTGAAGAACTTAACTCTTATACAATAAATTAGGCATATTGATTATCTACCCATTTGAATATAAAGATCCAAATTAAATATATAAGTGTCTAAGTAACTATTTCTTTAGAGCTCTCAAATAATGAGTACAGATAGAAAATAGCAAACATCTAAAGCTGTGTTTTACCTGAGGTACTAGGAGAATGTGACTTATTATAGAACTGTGGCATGTACAATGACAACATATTTGAAGTATTTAATCACCCAAAATACTAGCATATTCTCAAAGAAGCTTAATTTTCCAATCATGTACCATTCATTATATCCTGATAGTTTCTACTGACTTTTTATTTCAGAAGTTATTATATCATTGAAAAAAATCTCAGTTAAATTGACCTATTATATATAAATCAAAAGTAATGTCAGAGTTCCTGTTACAAGATATATAGTCATCACTTGCAGGATTAAGCAGCAAAAAGGAGTCTTGGAGTTTTCTTTTATTCTTTTCCATTAACCTCACCCCCTCCCAACGCACACATAGAACATGCATAAATAAACACAAAACATGCACACACACACACATACCCACTAAAAATCCACATACACAAGACATCCAGAAAAAACAAAACAACAACAAGTAAAAAACACTTATGCCGTAAAATTCAATGAGGAGACTTTTAAATCTAAAAGAGCACACAGGACAACTCAAGGATAAACATGAAGACATGTTCAAAACTTTAAGCAACAGAAAAATCGAGCAAAGCCAACTCTGCTACGGATGTCTTCTGGCTTCTGAAACAACAGATGTTGTTTTGCAGATGTCCTGACTTTCTGGTGTCCATGGTCTAACCAACCCTGCTCTCACTCTGCTCATGTGCAATAACCCCCAGGACCTGTGACAAACGTTTATGACCATGTCATCTTCAAGCCACATGTTCAACAATAAGAGAACAACTACATAGGTTCTGTCACTTTTCTGATTCCTCCAGCCCCCAAGGACTCTCATCTCTGACACCAGGCAACTCAAGTGTTATCTGCCCAGTACATAATACAAACTCTTTAAAATTTAAACCCTAACTCAACTGCTTTGGTATCTCACATATTGTTTAGCCCAAGATTTTTATTTGTGGAATAAAAACTGTATTCAGAGATTTGGAAACTATTCTAACAGCAAGTCTGGATAACTCAGCTCATCCCTGACAGCCTGAGATAATTACAGCACGCCACCTTCCTCATTGTGTTGTGTGGACATGGTCTGCTGAACATCCTAGCACTGAGAAAGAGGAGCAAACACACTGATTTTATATTTTTAACCTTGCAATTTCACCAGCAGTGGTACTAAGGCAAAACTCTGTATTCGAAAATACTAAAACACATCTTACAATACTGAAATTACTAAAATTTGGAGGAGAGAAAAAAATATGAAAGCATGGAAAGATGGAAATAGATAGGAATACCTACTTTGCTCTCAACAGATCCTGATCTTTAAGGGCTGATCCTTGAAGGTAGATAACTCTTTGTGACCACATTGGAATCTGTAGTACCCTTCGAACTTGCACATCCATTTCAGTAGGACACAAAATCACCACGTAATAATCCTATTCAAAACAAAGTCGGCAATGGGATAGAAACAACAATGCTTTGTTTTATGCTACGTAGGTAAATAGAATATATAAGGACATTTTGAAATATGGTAAAATAGAAATGATCTCTTGCTAATAAATAAAATCTTGCATTTAAAACCTATGGATGTATTAAAAAACATGATACTATCCCTCTTCCTGACCTTTTTTGAATCTTCTTAGTACCATGGAGAGAAGGTAATTATCACTAGGCATACTTTTCCAGCCTATAAAGTTTTCAGTTATAACTTCAGGCTGACTCTAAAATACACACTGCATACCAGGTGGAAGTTCTTAACTATCAATTCCTATTACAAGTTCTTACTTGTAGAATAAAAACTCTGATGGTGATTTATATTGTTTGGTAATATTATTATGAACTGACAATTTTGAAAAATTTCTGATGAATAGCTGAATGGATAAGGATTCATAACAATATTGATAATACTGATGAAGTAAATTAAATAAAAAAGTTTGAGATCAAAATATTTCAAAATACCGGTCCTTAAGAGAAAATACAAAGGTACTCAGTGCTGGAATGATTTAAAACAATTGATCTATAGGAATTCAAATTCTCTGGTAAACATCCACCATTTTGTCACTCTAAAATATATCTAGTGGGAATTTTTGGAGTTTTAAGAATTCTCTATACTGATATTAGACGAAATAAATTACTAAGGATCAAATTTTGAAGGAATCTAATTTTCCCCCAAATGGATTTTCTTTGTGGGTTATAATGAGCAAACCGAAATTATTTCATATGAATAATAAAAAACCAACACACAAGCATTGAGTTTCTCCAAAAATGCAAATTAATTAACAGGAAAACAAAAGAATATATCATTTAAGTATCACTTACAAATTAGATTTTTTTTAAAATATTAAAAAAAATAGTATTTAAAAAGATCTCCAAAGTATTCATGAAAAAAACTCTTTACTTTTTCTAAGGGAAGAATAATTAGATATACTAAATATGTCTTAATCTCAGATTGTCCAATCTCTTGACAAAATTATGGAGGAAATACAAAATCTTCAGGTATCTCTTTGCTGTTTGGACTGGATTAAGCAGGAAGGGAGATTACCTAAATCTAATTTGGCTGAGTACCATGGTAAATGGAGGAAGTATCTGAGGATTTTATCTGCCTAAACAGATGAAGAGATTATTCTGAATTCATGTTCTCCATTCAGCTAGTTATTATCCAGTTTTTGGTCACTTATTGCTACTATAAATACGACCTAGTTAAACTCTAGGAAAGAAAAAAATGGAACTTCGAGACTTTCACATTTCCATCAGCAACACTTGATAAAATTCTGAAATATTCAAGTGAGCAGATGATATTGAAATGATTTTTTTTATTGTTTTATTATATTTTATATTTCCCTGTTTCACAAAAATATCATTTATGCATTACCCAAGGGAGAAAAAAAGCCGTCCATTTAATTCAAAGAAAACCTTTCTTTGTAGCATGAACATAATTCCATCTGCCTTTTAGTGTAGATACAGAAGGAAACTTAAAATAATGTGTATTCCTCCAGCATTTTTTCTATGTTCCTGGTTATATTTGTAGTTCTTCATTTACTCTTTCTAAATTTGAGTGTATAAATAAAAATCCTCCAGAATGCAGGCTGCACCATCAGTTAATTGACTTCGACAATATGTTAGCAGGTACGATCCAGTATAGTGCGCAATGTAATTTAAAAACGTACCTGTAGTCTTGGATGAGCGTAGAATTCATTCAAAAAGTCCATAAGTAAGTCAATCTTCAGTGAGCTGACACACAGGACAACGTGCTTTTCAGTTTGAGCTCTGTGTCGACTGTAGTTTCCACCCGACTTTTGTCTCTCCATCCACAAATAGGCCAGCTGTTCAAACTGTAATGCATTTTCCACAGGTGAATGAGAAACACTGGACATGAAAATAAAAATCAATGCAATACATCTATTGTTTATAAGGTATACTCAATTTATTAGATGGAACTCATTGATTACCAATTTATCAGTGTTTCCTTCAACAGCAGACTTTTCATTTGGTTGTTGCAGAGGTTGCTAAAGCCTCCCAGGGGCTTCAATCTCTAAGGAAACATATCAATGATTTTCCTATTATCTCATAACAGGGCACCAAGAGGTTTGTGCCTCTGCTTTATGCCCAGTAGAGTATGCAGCCATGATATGTCATGCGCTGTGTCAAAGACAAAAGCCTCATTCGCATTTCTTCCACATTCTTCCATCAAGTTCAGCCCACATTTCATTCAATGGAAGACACCCTTGCCACACACACAAGGCTGCGTTCTAGTTGTATAGTAGCTGGCATGTAAGGGAAGTGGAGGGTATAGGGGAGGGACGTCAGGAAGGAAGACCTGCATGATTGAATAGAATAGGAAGATCATTTTTATACCTGTGTAAAGTATATTTAGATACACTGTGGCCAAAGGTTGTGGAACGGAGTATACACGTTTGCTTTGCATTTGTTATATCCTGTTTCTGACCTGCCTGCCCATGGACACCCAGAGCTCATTGTAAAAGAGTTGGAGATTGCATTTACTTATCTTTAGTCTCATGTTATATCTCTGTTCCTTTGCAGTCTCCTTACTCACTTCCCAAAATGCTGCAAAAGTTACATATCATCTTCTGATTCTGTTTGTTTCAGTTGACCAACATATGTAATCAATTTTTATTCATTATGATGGATGGCTTTTAGATTATTTCAAGAATCAAGAGAAATCAACCCTTCACAAGTTTATTTCCTTGATCTAACATTCTATAATGAAAACTATATTATCCTATAATTAATATAGTTAAATACCCTACATGTAAAAGAAACACCTTGGAGAACTGAAATGAGATGTGAGCTATCAGTTGTGACTGGAGGAAAAAACCCTCAGTGTTTCTAGCATAACGTAAAAAAGCATTTCTGAGACAATTTTAACTAACTAACTAGATGTAAAAACAGCATGTGTTAATACATTACTGGTAGACTAATAAGCCACCCTACATTTCTTTTTAAATATGGAAGATTTGATTTTGTAAGATTTTGCACATTTCTAAAAAATTTAACATGGTTGTGTTTACCTGTATAGGTAGAACCACAAGAGCAACACAGATCATTGCAACAACAAAAAGCTTGGAGGACCATGTTTCCGGAGTGACATCGCCAAAGCCCACGGTAGAAAATGTCACAATACAGAAATAGAGAGAGTCAAAGAGATTCAGCTTCTTTCCTATTCGTTCCAGATGTTGGATTCCACAAATACTAAAGAAACAAATGTGCATTAAAATTAAAACTTCCAAATTGGGCACATTATTGCTCACCATTATTCTTTGGAAAGCTAAAGCATATTTCATAAAGCAATGTAGTAGCTGGGATCTTATATTGTACAAGGTATTTTTTTCTCAGGAAAATGTTATTTTTAAGTTTTTTTCTTACACCAACCAGATATAGTCTTATTTCGATTAATAGCCAAAAATTGTAGCCAAAATACCACAAAGTATATTTGAGTAGCATGTAAAATGAATAGACTGAATTTCATGCGTGACTTAAACAAACATTTTGAATGCACATCAAGGAAACAGAGACCAGAAGTTGCTAAATCTATTGCCTGTCAAAATTTCAATAGTCTTCTTTTTTTAACAGGAAGAGAGACATTTTACTGCATGTGTGTGTGTTTCATGTCTATATGTATATATATATATATATATATATATATATATGTATGTATGAAAGGTTTGAGGAGTTATCAATTGCCAAGTGACTCTCAAAAGGAATCCTTAAATGGATCAATCATCTTTATGAAGCTTTTGATGGTGTGCAAGCAAGGGAGCAGCAGAGAAATTGTTACAAGATGTCCCCAAAGTAGAATTGTTAAAACAGCATTAGAAATAGCACTGCTACGAGCAAAAAATAATGCAAAGTGAGATTATGAAAGATACATATATATTGTACAATACTGAAGGGAGATATGAGATTTGCAACCTAAAAATCAGTATGTCATGGAATATTATTCCGCAAGAAAAAGGAATCGAGTACTGATGCATGTTACAACATAGATAAACCACAAAGAATGCCTTCTGAGTGAAAGAAGCCAGATGTAAAAGATTACATATTGTATCATTCCATTTATATGAAATGTCCAGAAAAGAGACTGAAAGCAGATTAATGGCTAACTGGGGCTGATGTTGGGAATTGGGTAATGCAAATATTCTAAAACTAGATGTGGTGATGATCGCAGAACTCTGTGAATATATTAAAAATGACTGAAATTTACACTTAAAATGAGTAAATTTTATGGTATGAGTGAATCTATGTTACAATATGGATAAACCACAAAAAAAGCCTGCTGAGTGAAAGAAGCCAGATGTAAAAGACTACACATTGTATGATTCCATTTATATGAAATGTCCAGAAAAGAGACTGAAAGCAGATTTGTGGTTGCCTGCGGCTGATCGTGAGAATTGGGTAATGGAAATGTTCTAAAACTAGATGTGGTGATGATTACAGAACTCTGTGGATATATTAAAAATGATTGAAATTTACACTTAAAATGAGTGAATTTTATGGTATGTAAATTATACCTCTATAAAGCTGTCAAAAACATCAGCGTATACTTTTCGACACTCATTACAACTTCTACGCACAACCAGCAGACATAATTCAATTATGATGACCACGAAGAAGTAATATCCAATGTTTAAATTCTGGAAATTCCTTTTCTTGCCTTTTAACATTATCTCCCTATTTGTCTAAGTTACATATCATAAACATTCAACTATCTTAAATCATTTTTTTTAAGGCAGAGTATAAGCTGGTGGCTAGTTAAGTAGATGGGTGGACACACAGAGAGGAGGATAACGGCACAGAAGAGAAAGAGCACATGCTTGTCATCATTGTACTTTTGAGGCAAAAACTGTTCTCTTTTCCTTTTCTGAACTCCAGGTCTCTAGAATGGTTCAGCAAAATTGTCCTTGTTCTCTGTTTAGGAATTTTGTGTGAGCTGCCAGGTCAAATGAGTTGATTCATCTCAGTTTATTTGCTCAGCTGCCCCTATGCAATATAATAGTCAAGCTAATTGTAAGACCATTCAACTGGAGGCTTAAGATAACCAAAGATAACAACTGTTTGATAAGAATAAACATTTCCGTGGAGTAGGTTTTTTATTTTATTTAAAATAATATACATTTGAGAATGCAAACAATTTATGCATAACTTTTCCACTTCAGTAGAAAACTGAATGAGAAGGATGATAACTAAGTTAACATATTTTTAAGGATTCATATGTTATTTAAAGGCTTACTATATTTGCATAATTATCCATTAAAAGCCAATCTCTGTTCATAGATAAAATGTACATTTCCTAATTCAGACATATATTACCTTGACCTAAACTACTAGAAAAGTCTTCTATTGTGCTTCCTGGTCCTCAGTTTGTCATTCTTTTAATATAAACTACTTGTAAGGACAGTATTCATTACACATACTTGGATATGTCAATCTCAGGTTCAAAGAAGCCATTGGATTCTCACTGTTTAAGAACATTCTCCAATTTGTGGTATGACAGATTATTATAATAGCTGCCAATAAATCATCTCCCTATGTTCACGGCCCTTTGCAACATGATATTGCTGTACCTGCCACCAAGACTGAAATGTATTTCTCCATGTCCTTGAATTTTAGCTGGCCTAATGACTTGTTTAGACCAATAGAATATTGTGGAAGTGATGCTTCCCCCATCACTTACTGAAGTTAGGAGACCCTGAAGCTCTTGTTCTCACTCTCTTAGAAGTCTGAGACTACCATTCTGTGAAGCAGACCAGAACAGTCTACCAGAGGATAAGAGGCCATGTGGAAGAAAACCAAAATGTCTCAGGTGACAGACAGCATCAACTGTCGGACATGAAAGTGAGGCCATCTTGGACTCCCCAGCTCTTGGCAGGCCATCATACGACTGAAGCCAAGAGTAATCACAGGTGACACCAGCAAGAAAACTGCCCTGGTTATCAACCACAGAACTGTGAGAAACAGCAAACTGTGCTCTTTTAAGCCACTACATTTTGGGGTGGCTTATTCAGCAATAGATATGTGGTACACAGAGAATTAAGTAGATTCCAACATCTGGATCTAATCTGTTTTTTCTTGACCTTTTCTCTCACTTATCTCCCTTCACTTACTATCTGGACTGTTTATTTATCATAATATGGAATCCTTGCCCCCTGTGTCCACTTTTGTCCAATCTACTCCTTTCAACTGAAAGCTGTCTCTCCCCAATACCTATTATAATTCCCCTTTTTTGGAGCCCTAGCTCAAATATGACCTCCCTCATAAAGCCTTCCTTGAATCTCAACTTAGAGTGCTCCTGCTGAATTCCTAGAGCATGTATGAGTTGATGTCTTAGCTGACAAAACTTTTACAAAAATACCTATATTTAGTGTTTAATATTTCTCACCCGAACTCAACTATTATCTACCCTAATGATAGTATTTATACTTTATATTTTTATTTCCTAGAGCACTTACTACAAAGTGCATAGTAGCCACTCTACGTAACTGCTAAATAAACAAAAGAACACCTGGTTAAATGATACTCAAATAATATATGCAAACAAACTCCAGAAAATAATTCATTCATATGTTTCAGTTTTTTATTACTGCATAACAAACTCCCCAAAACTTAGTAGCTTAAAACAATAACAATTTATCATTTCACGTGATTCTGTGCCTCGGGTGGGAAGCTTCTCTGGTTTTCTTGGGCTCACTCATGTGGCTGCATTGAGCTAGAAGTCTGGCTGGAATGAAAGGTTCAAGATGACCTCCCTCTTGTACGAAATGGTCAGTGTTCACCGTTGGCTGTGTGCCTTGGTTCTTCTCTACGTGACTTCTCCTCCAGTAGACTCCACTGGCTTCCTTACTGTCTCAGGGCAGCGATGGCAGCTGCGAGTCCTCTTAGGACTTAGCTTAATCTGCCCCATTCTATTTGCCAAGCAAGTCACAAGATCAGCCCAGAGAGAAGGGTGTGGAAATAGATCCCATAACTTTATGAGAGGAGCTACAAAGTATTGTGGCCATGTTTTGCAATCTGCCAAACCATATAAATGACAATACCAAACACAACCTATATAAAGCCTAATAAATTTTGTTGAATAAACCACAGTACAAGGAATTTAATTTCCTTGATATAACTGCAGTTAAATCCATACTTACAATCATTTTTTACAATCCTTACGTAAAATGCCATTTTTCTTGACCTAGGAAAATAATGTGAGCTTTTCACCTATTTATTAATATCACACTTAAGCTTAAAGACTTGGTATACCTTAATGCTCTCTAAGTCAATATGAAAATGAAGACGCCCATATCAGCTGTTACATGTTTGGTATTATTACACAAAAACAAAAATCAGCTTTTTTTAAACGGCTAATCAAGGTGAATACACTGAATTACTTTTAGAGTTTTTCTCTGATTTTGAATAGGCCTACCAGTTGGTTTCTCTTAGGGTCTCATTAAATGAGTCACTGCTTATGTTCATGGATTACAATGTCATTATATTTTTAAAAATATTGATGTTAACATATTATCTTTTGAGTCAATAAATATTTTTGTAATAAATAAATGAATTTAGTTCCTCCCCCTCAAGAGAAATTAAGGTGGAGAATACTTAAATATCTACTGCAAGATCAGAGCAACTCTTTTAAACCGTAGGTCAAATCTTGTTCACTCTCTGTTGATAACTCTCAATGCCCTTTTGTCATTTTCAGAATAGACTCCAAAAGCCCCTGGCCCTTCTCTGACCTCATCTACTGAGACCATCCCCTAACTCTCTGCCCTCCAGTCACACCAACCTCACTGCTATTCCTTAAATATGCCAAGCGTCAGCCAACGCCTCTCTCAACTTCTTCCGTTTATTTCTAGTAGACATCTCAAAGTTACATGCCCAAATCAAATCCTAAACTTTCTTTCTAAATTTGCTCCTCCCAAATTCTTCAACATCAGATGGTAGCAAATTCATCTTTTCTGTCAGTTAGGCCCAAATCCTGGAGTCATCTTTGACTTCTGTCTTTCTTTTTTTCACAACCCACATCCAAACCCTTAGCAAAATCCACTGTTTCTAGCCTCAAAACATAACCAGAATCTGCAATCACTACTCACCATTACTACAGCCACCACAATGATCCATGCCATTGTCTTCTCTTCCCTGCACTATAATAAAAACTTCTACTCCAATAGCCTATTGTCAACATATCAGCCAGAGTTGTCCTACAAAAACATGGGTCAGATCATGCTATTCCTCTACTGAAAACCGTGAGAGGGTTCCCTATTTCACTTAGACTAAAAGCTAATGTTCTTTCATTTGCCTACAGCACACTACCCAATGTGACCCCTCTCTCTGCTTTTTGACCTCGTTTTATACCATTCTCCCTGTGGTTTATGCTGCCCCAGCTACACTGGCATTCTTGCTTTTTGACCAACATGACAGGCATGGACTGTTCTCTCTGGTTGGAACCCTATTGTCCCAGATATTGTCATGACTAACGCTTCCCATCCTTCAAGTCTTTAGTCCTATTCTGATCATCATATATGCTCCTAGTCTTTCTTATCCTGCTTAATTAAAAAAAAAATGGTTTTGGTCATTTGTTGGGTTTGGTGTCCATTGCCTATAACCATCAATAAGAATGGAGGTCTATTAGGGCAGAGAGCCATGTGCTTTCTTCATTCTTGTTGCCTGAGCATCTAAAATAGTGTCAAGCACATAATGATGTTAATATTTCTTGAGTGAATGAATGAGGGTCTGAACTTAATATACATAGATCTCATTGACCATATTTAAATCACCAAGCCATTTAGCCTGTTTAGATATAAACTAAAGACAATTTAAGAAAGAAAAGAAAAAGCACACAAAAAGTTTTATCTGACCACTGCCTTAGCTGTGGAATCTAATATGATTAAGTGACAAAACTAAACACTTTGTTAAAGGAGGTAGATGCAATATTCCATAAATCTATTGACTTTCCCACCACCTTGTAATCAGTATCAATTGAGTTATTCAAGTACTGTAAACAAGCAAATTAGGTTTTACTCTCCCTAGTAGTTAGTATTGGTAACTCCAGCTTTTGTTTCAGATTGCTACTTAAATAATATAATAAATGAGAAATTGGAAAATTTGAAATGCATTGACGTACTTATTGAAACTCATTCTGCTTGTGAAATACACAAGTAAATTGTATAACTAGAAGTTTGTCTTTTTATAAAATCAAATTGAATATTCAAATATAAAACTTGCAATTATTTAGTCTTGTTACATTCTAAACTTTCTATGTTATTATCATATTTAGAAACTATTTGAATTATTGAATTAAAGTTGCTACATTTAACTATTTACTAACCAAAAGCTTTACCTGAAATCCCATTCAAGTCGCTGTTAGTGAATGTTGCATACTTTAATACTAAGTCAGTCAATCAGGTTAGTTATATTACCATCATAATATGAAAAGTGTTTAGCTTACGTTTTATGGAAGAAACAAATTACTCTCAATATTAGAGAGAGATCTGCCTATAGTCAACATACAATCTGGACTCTGTTGTCATTTTCATATTAAATTCTGCAACTATTTCACTTTTTCTCTCTTGTGTTTATGTAAAGAATCACATTACATGATGGTTAGAAATAATTTAGAAGGGAATTTTGCAGAAATTTGCACTAGCTAATCAAATACTTTTTTTTCAGTAAGGAAGATCAGCCCTGAGCTAACATCAGATGCCAATCCTCCTCTTTTTGCTGAGGAAGATTGGCCCTGAGCTAATATCCATGCCCATCTTTCTCTACTTTATATGGGATGCCACCACAGCATGGCTTGACAAGTGGTGCGTCAGTGCACGCCCAGGATCCGAACCTGTGAACCCCGGGCCACTGAAGCGGCCACGCACACACTTAACCCCTACACCATCGGGCCGGCCCCTGCACTAGCTAATCAAATTCGAAAGATAGAATATTCACACGACTTAGGCAAAAAAAATAGTTTTTCAAACCTCCTCATAGAATCATAAAATTTAGATTTAACGAGTATTTTGGAAATTACTTGTTCCATATTTTTATTTTACAAAAGTAAATACCAAAGACAAGGAGTGTAATAAAAAGGCAGAGACCAGAGTACTCCGATCACATTATATGGCCATAGCATCATTTCCTGATACCAGTTAGGAAGCATCTATATGCAACATGTGCAGAATGTTAAGAGTATTACATACTCTTATTACATACTCTTTTGGTTACAGGCAACACAACTAGGAATGTTTTGAAGATAAGAAATATAAAAACTTAAATTACTGCTTTAAGTTAATCATTCAAATAAAAAATATTTTTAGATTGATCACATAAACTATCTTTCCAAATAGTAATTCAGCTACTTTTATGAGGGAATAAAGTGTATCTTCAAGATAAGTAGATACACAGATAGTTTGTTAATTATATTATTCTTAAGGATAAGACAGCTTTTGCATTGAAATATCCTTGATTTGCATTATGCATAAACATTAATATTTCATTTGTACGTTAGCTATTTTTCCCAGAACTGTGAATGCTACAATATGCTATACAAAGATTTGAAGCTATTCAGTGATTTATAATCCTTTTTAATATAGACTGTTATCTCATTTCATCCACAGATGTCTTTGGAGCCATTATTAAATGAAAACTGCCTCTTCTCCCTGATCATAATTGATGAATTTCAGTTAATTATTATTTTGTGTCTGTACCCAGAAGTGATATTAGTGATGGGCACAGATTTTCTGATAAACTAAATCCAAGAATGTGCTCAAATACTGCACATTCATAATCGAAATATCCTATTTTGCCTTGTCGTAAAACAGACACATCTTTTCAGTCAAAGACCAAGTTAACTATTTAAATCATATTCTGAATTGAAAGTAGCAGGAGAATTTAATAACGCAGAATTAAAAAATAAATAATCATAGCTCATGGATATTAGCAAACACTGTTATCTTTATGAACTTTATAGTAATCAAATTTAATATTGTTTTGTGACTGGGCAATAGTATTTTTTTAAAAAGCCTTGCTTAAAATCCTTGATTTTAGTGGACATCTAATTGTAACAAAATTTTTTTTATTATCCTGTATCATCTGCCTAAACATTTGAAATTAAATAATTTACTGCAATTTAAGATATAAAAAAAAATCAATATCAGACCATGTTGTATTTATCTTTTTGTTTAGTTAATATGCATAAAAGTTACTCAGTTTCATTTGTAGTGATTGACTTTGAAATGGAAAGTGGCAAATGAATATAATTTTCTTATAATTTGTCTATTGTAATAATACCTCTAAATTTTAAATAAGAAAAAAAGATTTCTATAACACCAATAGGTGCTATAAAATGTTTCATAATCGAGAAATGGTAACCTAGTGTCATAAAAGTAACTCATGTTTATTCATACAAATACATTTAATGATGGTTTACTAGAATCAGGCATTGTGCTGTATGTTAGTGATGCAGATATAAATATGACACCTTAGTCTACACAAAAAAGAGTTTCTAAAATCTAAAGTGAATGATTTTGACCTCTTCTACTCCTAATAATAATACCATAAATTAATAATCAAATATTTAACTTGTAACTTGATTAATGCTAACTTAGGTAAATTACTTAAACTTTTTAAACTTCATGCTCCTCAATTGAAAAGTAAGTATAATAATATTAACTTCTTCATTTGGTTATTATGAGAATTAAATGAACTACTGCTCAGTGAAATGCCTGACACATAATAACATTCAATGAATTCTGTAGTATTTTGTTAGTTATATTCCGGCCCCAGCATAAAAGTAATAGAAGCACAAAAATGAGTCAAATATAAGGATGAAATATACACACAAAAGTGTTACAAAACCTCTGTTTTCCACTTGACAAAAAAATAAATGTACTATTAACAAGAGAGTCAGGGACTACAGAGAAAGAGAGTAGCGATGAGAAAATAGCATGTCTATTTCTCATTGCTACTGATTTGTTAACAGAGTTATCAGCAGCAGAAAATCATCCGAGGATTAATGAGTAGCTGTAATCTTCTCCAACCTTTTCTCGACCCTGCAGCTCTCAACTGCTGTGGAAGTGGAAACATGGGCAGGCATGGAGGGCTCCAAAAAGAAGAGTTAGGCAATAATCCTTAACTGTTTAGAAACAGCAGCATGCTGATATTAGTTGACCTTTGGACCTTCACTGTCATCATTTACAGAAACTGACAACTAATTCTTGGAAATGCAGTAAGAGAAAGAAAAAAAGATTAAGCGCTATTTCTGGTCCAAAATGTCAATATCAGGCTAGTGATTTGTTTTAAAAAAGGACTACCTATCACTGACATTGCTTGAATGAAAGAATTTCTATTGTAATTATATAAAAGACTGCATATATGCACATCATATATGTATATATTTATATAGTTCATTGACGTAGGTAACTACTAAGTATTTCATTATATGGTAATATTTTAAGAATTAAATGTTACAATAGTAATATTTTGGAAAAAAAATCCCAATCGAATTTTTTTCTTTTTATATTATTTTACACATAAACTCACATTCAGTTATTTAAATCGGTATTTAATTTTACATAACTTATGGATTTTCTATTTTATGTAGATTAAATATACCTGTTTTTTGAAATTCTATACATTTTGGGAAGCAGAGAATTCCTCCTATGCACATATTTATGTTTTTGCATAACTGTGGTCAATATTCACAATATTGAGCTTAAACTGGACTTTCAAAACTATTTCACATAGCCATTTCTGCCTTAATGCAATTTAGTTTTCTATGAATACACATTTGTGACAATGTCTATTTTAAAGATCACTGTCACAGAATAAAAACCCTTTAGAAATATTGATAGCATGATACTTTTGCAAGTTTTTCTAAATCAAAGCAGACATACATTTAAACTATGCAGACCAGAGGACAAAATGCCAGTTAGTAAAATATATCCTTAGATACCTGCTCAGAACTTGATTACCACCAACATACACCAGAAACATAGAGAAATGCCCTTGGAAATTTCACAGCATCTGATACTTCCACAATCAAAAAGGGTAAGAGATTGGCTGTATGTCTAGAACCATATGAAACAAATACAGCTCTTGAGAGGTACAATGTTTTATTTGGTTTTTAATCAATATTTATTGATTTTCCAATATGACCTATAAATAGCAGGAGTTAAAGGCAATGGATAATAATAACATAAGGTAAGGAACATTAGAGAAAATTTTGCAGGTGGAGAGAGGTGAAAATTATTTCATTTTTTGGATATGTTGAATTTATCCTTCCTGTTAAGATACGTATGTCCAGTCCATTGCGATAATGTATTTCATTAACATATACTATAATAAGCCATTCTTACAATCCTTGAGTATACTCCACTTGATGGTAATTTTTTTACAGATTTAACATTTTCAATTCCAAAAAAAAATAGTAATATGTGCTTGTTATTACAAGACAAATAATAAAGATATAAATGAGCAGTTATTAATGTCATTCCACTCCTATCTACCCTTGAGGTATTTAATATTTAGTAAGTGTGCCTTTGCTTGTTTGATATTTTGCTTTGTTTTGCTTTAGTTTTTAATGTAAATGCACTTTTGACTTTAGCAATTTATTAATATAGAATTTTTATATCTATCTTTTTAAAAGTGATCTTGGTTTATAGTTCTCTCTGTCAATTTATGTTCCTCAAAAACCCAGTTTGGCAGTAGATGTTAACCAGATTCAAGGTTCTGCAGTCAAACATATTTGCCAACTCTGGGTTAAGGGTATTTTCTTTAGCAAAAGACTTTGCAGATCCTTTTAACGTTTAATGTTTATTGAGAATCTCTGAAAGTGGAATAAATTTCATAGCATTAACCAAACATATCTGCCAAAGTTCTTAGTTTTGATAGAGTATCTAAAGGATGAAGCTTTTATGAATTAAACTAGGAGAACATTAGTCCATAGTTTATGCTTTGTCTCTATTTCAGAATCACAGTTTAATCATTAAATGATTTGAATCACTTATTACCTTTGTCCACACTCTGGATTAACTCTTCCTTGAAGGAATTTAACAGTGAAACTGTAAGGCCCTGAAGTTGTCTTTTTTTAATGGAAATCAAAAGATATAATTTTAAAATGCAACATTTTAAAAATGCTCCATCTCTACCCTTCATCTCAATTTAATACTGCTGAAAAACCAGTAAATATGCATTTTGGAATGACCTACTCTTCCTTCCATAGAGCCGCAAGAATCAATACGCCTTACTCATCATTCCTTGATCTTTACTGACTTCCTACAAATCTGAACTTCGAGAACATTTGACAAAGTACAGTTTACAAACACAGGCCTACAACAGCTACACTGAGCACTGGAAAAGCATAGAATCTTCCTCTCCCTGCTCACAAAGGAGCTAAGAGAACAAGACAAATTTTTTCACAAGCACTGCAATTATTTGAAATGTGGATCACTAAACTGAGCATGTCAAATGGAAAGGAAGACTCCAAATTGTATCTCATTAAAAAAATTAAAAATTCTACTTTTTTTGTTAACTGGAATACTATTAAATCTCACAAAGGATAATTTTAGTGAAAGAATCTATTAAAATATGCAAAAATCATAACCACATTAATGAAAAAAGGATTAGGGCCCATTTTGCTCTAAATACATAGAGCCATGATATATATCATAGCAAGCATTTAACTTCTAATTATCCTTAGAAATGAAAAGACTAATATAAAGTATTCGTTTCTTAAGTCTCACTTTAACTAAATACCCCTCCATTTAGAAAAGCTAACATCTTAATTTACATATTTGAAAATCTACCTTTTTTTTTTTTTTTTTTCACTCACCCAGTGAAAGAAGGATCATCAGGGTATGAGATAGAAACTAAGACTATATCAACCATAAGAGTCATTAAATGTTCCTTCATTCTTATAGTAAATACTTCAATTAAAGGGATTCCACATTGCCCATTACCAGTCCTATAGAATATATTTCTTTTAACAAAATTACATTAAATTGCAGTTTATTACATTTCCTCTCCTTTCATCATTAATGATTTAAAAAAAAAATAATAGCATCTGCTGAACAGTCTTTGTAAATTACTCGTAGACTCATCAATATGGCCATTACTATTACAATGTATGCAGATAGAAGTAGGGTTTTTTGGTTCATGGTAGGAAGAATGGAACTGAGAATCACTTAGTTTTGTGTTCCTCAGGTTATGTGCTGCACTGGGCCTGTTCATATTCATCTATAATCATTTATTAAGAAATGTGTGCTGTATCTCAATGCAAAATATATTTTCTACTATGAATTGTGAAGGGAGTAGACAAATAAACAAGACAGTGGGATAAAAGAGATGATTAAAGAGGATTAAACTGGGTGAAAATAAGGAGATAAAATCATTATGGTCACAGGTAATAACAGGGTACAGTCAAGAATCTGGGAAAATCATGATCATATTCTTCTTGAAATTCTCATTTTACAGAACTCTAATATTAAGAAATTAAACCCTTACTGGGAAAAATGGGTACCTGGATCACCAGCAGAAAACTATTATAATTATTTTTGTATTTTTAAAACAAAGTAACATGGCTAAGACAGTAAATAAAGGCAGTGTGGTATTAATCATCTTATATTGCTGTTAATAAAGGAAAACATTTTTTATTCACTACTTCTTGCTTCCTGGAAAACTTTTAGCGTTTTTCTTTCCTGAACCTTCAATGAAGTGCTTGTAATTTTATTTTTGCTCTGTTGTAGATCATATGCATTTGAAAAAGCTTTACATTTATTTGTTCACCCATTTATTTGTGTTACTATATCAGGCACAGTAGTAGCTACTGGGGGAGTCAGTGATACGGAAAAACTGGCATGACCACTTCCTTGATGGAGCTTAGAGTCTAACGAAAAAGATAGAAAATGATGACTAATGTAAGTATATAAAAATATACAAAGAAAAGCCCCGCAGTGCTACAAATTTCTATAACAGTGCGATTTGACCTAATCAGGCTTCAATGAAAAAATGATGTTAACATTAACATAAAAAAGACAATTCAGACTTTACTCTGCATAAAAGGAAAGTAGAGCCTTTTAGGGAGGAGGGAGGTTAGTGGGATGGAGGAAGTAGGAAAACAAAAAGTAGCACCCCTGAGCAGAGAGGAAAAAACAAGGATATGAGATGAGAATGAAAAAATGAGGAGAATCGTGAACGAGCAGGAAATGTAGAACATATTGAGTTTTGTATTCATCCCAAGACACACGGAAAATCTTTAACAAGCATTAAGTAAGTGGGGACACAATCGTATTTGCATTTTACAAATGTCACATTGGATGCCATGAGTTGGTTTGGAATGGAGCCAGAGTGGACATAACTAAACGAGTTATACCCTGTTGCTGTAAAGAGATTATGATAGTTTAGATAACAGAGGTGATGACTGGGAGGGACAGAAGTGGATAGATTTGCAGGATATTCAGGAGGTAAAATCTTTGGCATTTGTTGATTGTGCATTGTGAACAGAACAGGAGGTGTTAAGAATGACTCCATTCTTTGGGATTGCCCAAGAGAATGGACAGTAGTTGCTATTTCAGAGATGTGCACAATTTACAGAAGAAATAGCATAAATTTGCTTTGGGACATATTTAGTTTGAAGAATCTAAGAGGAAATGTCACAGAAACAGTTGGATGTATAGGATGTAATCATAGCCATAGAAATTTTTCTGGTCACAATTATCAGCATCTTTTGGGTACATATTTGTGACTTCCAATATAAAGAGAAAAAGTGGAGGCTTCGGCCTGACCCCCCACCCCAAAACCTTGCTGCCAAACATTATACAATGAAAGCAAGTCTTAGACCAAATTCTGCCACATAAAACACTTATTTATCCCTGTTCTGTAGGATCAAAGAGATTCTTGTTCTCTGTCTTTCTGTGCATAAGAACAAACGCATTGAAAGAGAGGTTCATACCAGGGAAATGTGAAAATGTTCCAAGGGCAGGTTCAGCTAGCAGTCTTCTGGAATCAGATGACAGAAACCTCTGTTAAGTGGGAACAGATTTGAAAGCGTCTCTAGACCTAAGGCACCACTTCCCTAAAGGGTTGGGCTGTTGTGCCCACCATATTCTTATAATCCAATTATGCAAGGGCAGAAATAATCAAACAACACTTTTGTGCCAACCACGTGTCTTGAAAAATATTTCTAATTCCGCTTACGTTAATTTGTAAAGATGCTGACACAGATATTGATGCTTGAAACTGGTGATAGCCTGATCATGGGTTCCCGATTAGAGTCTGTCACACGCTTATTAGCCTTTCCTGGATTTTAACTTGTCTGGACACGTATATATCACACTCTACTGAAATATTTATAGGATTACAGAAAATATAGCTAAACTATATGATATATTCCTAGGAGGTAAATATGAAAAGAAATGAAAAGGCTGAGAACTGATCACTGAGAGACTATATCATTTAATGATAGGTTATAGAAAAGGATGGGCTTGCAATGGATGTAAAAAGAGTGTGTGTGTGTGTGTGCGCGCGCGCGTGCGCGCACGCACAGACACCTATGGAGTGTGTGTAAGTGTGGGTCTACAGATGTCCCCCACGTGCCCACACAGATGCTGATAAATTCCATGTACATGTAAATGATTCTTCATGTAAATTTTTCTGACTTTAACTTTGGGAGTGGTTTACACTGGCTTTCTGAGTCCCATTGTAATATTTGAGATCTCTACCAACTAGATCTTTGCTGCATTCCCAGTAATAGAAGAAGGTCAACAGATCTAAGGACTGTATTCCCGTTTTCCCCCTTTTTAATGTTTAACTTTCCAAAACAAACAGACAAAAAAGCACCACACCTATTCTGCTTTCCTCTTTATTTGTACTTCTCCTTCTCAACCATTAGTTTACTTAAAAAAAAAAAAAAGGGTGTTCTTGATAAAAGAAAAAGCTTCAAAATCAAGTCATGAACAGTTCAAAGTAACTTCTACTGCAAAGAAGATATAACAGAACTTTGCATAAAAAACTCAACTGTGAAAAGCGTTACTATAGTGCAATATGTCTACAGTACAGCCTTGAGAATAAGAAAAATAAGGGGAGATGAGGCCAGTGAAGTAAGTAGGGACTAACCATAAATTACTTTATAGACAACACTAAGGAATTTATATTACCCTGAAAACTCTGAAAACCAAATGAAGAATTTAAAGCAAGAGAATGAATGATGTGATGAAATTGAGTAGGGGTGAGCTCATTAATAAATGTCTGCTGACACTCTGAGTGGTTACCATGGCCCCAAGCAGCAACTATATTTACATGAGACTTTTAGTCTCCAGGCTGACAAATCACCTTTAAGATACTGCCCATGCAAATCATCCAAGTGAAGTACAGCTCTGAGCAGAGGAAAAAACGGATTTAGAAAAGCTACTAAATACAATCCTAAAGCATTTTCTAAGTTGTGAGCTCCTGCCTCTTTGCAATTTACGTTTTTTTTGCTTGAATTTCTTTTTTACCTCTCTGATTTCGGTTCTTAGAAGTGAAGTGCATAGCCAATAAAATATTAGTTTTATTCACCATTAATTCCCATTATATATTTAAAGGTATGTTCATATTAAGAGTTGATAAAAATAAGATATGTATACATCCCAATTCTCCTCAGAAAAGGTTTGATTCAGCAATGCATTTCTTTTTTGTTATCAAGAAGTAGTAAGATGAACATTCAACTTATATGTCTTTGCACAGGTGAAGTAGAAATGGCACCAAATAAATATTAGTTAATTTAAGCTGATTTATACTCATTTAACGTGTTCCCACGAGAATGCCTTGCCAGTGACTGCCACGTAACAAGACCGATCCCAAATATTCAGTCTCTAGTCAACAGTTTCTGGAAATTGAGTAAGATACAAAATAAGGCTTTATTTTACTCTATCTCAAATGATCCAGATTTAATTAGCCACTAAAAATAAAAGAGAACACACAGCTTAACATGTTACTTCACATTGTAAGCAGTGGGAATTACTCTCATAGCAAAAGAGACATTTATTTTTATGTAATCATTTACTAGAATCTAATGTTTAAAATGTAATATTAAAAATGTCACGTTTGGCAACAGAAAAACTTTGTCATAATGATAGCACTTTTACTTTCATAATACTTAATTTCTTTTTTTTAATAAATTTATTTATTTATGTTTTTTCCCCCAAAGCCCCAATAGATAGTTGTATGTCATAGCTGCACATTCTTCTAGTTGCTGTATGTGGGACGCGGCCTCAGCATGGACAGAGAAGCAGTCCGTCGGTGCACGCCGGGGGTTCCAAACCCGGGCCGCCAGCAGCAGAGCGCACACTTAACTGCTAAGCCATGGGGCTGGCCCTCATAATACTTAATTTCTGCTTAAAATCAATTGAAAAATTTCTCCTTTCTAAGAGATGGCTAAGTGAATTTGTATCTATTTCAAAGAGTATCATATTCACAGATAAATCTGAAATATACAAATATAACCCCATGTGAGTAAGAACACTCTTGATAAGTATCTGATTGGCTTATTTGAGCATTTGACTAAGCTTTCTGTTGATGGTGTATTTAATTGCTAGTAAGCTAATGTCAAATATATCACTACCTAGGTAAAATGGTCTCCTAGGTAAATATTTATTCTTTTTCACCGGAAATTACAAGCATTTTCCTGATCAATGATATTTGTTCAAAGAGCAGTTTCAGGAGGTCAATGACTCATTCCAAACTAAAGAAATTTACTGGAAATCATGATTTGTGTTAACATTTACCTAATGTACATTTTGCTCCTATGACTTCAATTTTTAAAAAATTTGTAAGAGCTTTATCATATCAGATTATTTATACTCAAAGAGATTAAACTAGAAATTAATATTGCAATAGAGATACTACCATTCAAGAAATTCTTTGACTGTATTTTTTTTGACATGAGGAAAAAAATTAACTAAGCAAAGAGTGCATTTTTAGAATCCAACATATACAAAAAATATGCTATTTCCTTTACTTTTTCTCATTATGAGACCCATTCAGCTCAAAATTTTCATTTAACAGAGATTATCCTCACAGCATTTGCCCTCATGCTTACCAATTATGGATGTCATAAAATGATACAGCTTTGACGACATCATTGTGCATGTTCTGGGGCGTACAGGAAACCACAGCACACTGGCTAAGAACAACTCATCTAGCCTACTCCTCTCTCTACAGAGGCAGCATCTTAGGAAGAAAGAGTCAAATACTTGACCAAGGATCTCTCTATTCATAAAAGGTAGCACTGGGGACATAAAGTTTTTCATCCCTTCCCCTCAACCTTGTAGAAAGCAAATAATATAAGCCTTCTCTAAGAAAATGTTGAAATTAGATGTTTCATTTAAGAGAGAAATAGTCAGGAAGGAAACCAGTTACCTCAAGGAACTTTAGTTTATTTAGGCACTATGTTCTAAATCCTACTCTGTACCAAAAGTAAACCAAATTTACAATCTAGGGAACTAAATGATGAATTAGCTATTTAGCTACTAATTAACTAGGGTGAATGTCCCAAATAAGATGAAATTTCACTAAGCTGTACTGTCTTTCCTAAGTGACCAATTTGTCTACATTACCTTTTACTTAAGTAATGTAAAGAGAAAAAGATTCTCTTAACATCAATCCTTTTACTACAACCTGTTTTTAACCACCTGAAATAAAAACCTCTAAAAAATTTTTCTACATGTTTCTAATACTTGTGGCAAGGTGTAAAACATGGCTCGTACAGGAGAGAATAATAACCCTCAAGGTGTCCATTATTATTAATCTCTTTCCATATAATTGAACTTAAAATCACTTTTATTTTTTACATCTTCAGTCAAATATTTTTCCTCAAATATACCGTACAAACTAGTTTCATTCTATAATGTATTTTTATATAAGTAAAATATAAAAACCTAATTTCTGATAAAGGCAAATGATCAAAGATAACAGAAGGCTAATATATTACAGAACAAGTGGTGGTAGATGGTGTAGCAGAATTGTCAGGACTCTTGATTGAGTTGTAAGTAAGGGTTCATTAAGGATTTAACATATGAGCTAAGTTCTTCAAGAGGCCAAAAGCTAAGTGAAGTTTATACAAGGCAAAGAGAACATTAAGTTAAAAAAAAAACAAGCCGAGAATCATCACCATATCCAGGAACAGGAGGAAAGCAGTGCTGTGGAAGCCCAGCGATTGAGAGGAAAGACAGTATCAGTTGAGGTCAGAGAGGTAAGTATGGGCCGGACCATGGAGAGCCACACAAATATGTTCGTTTGTTTGGTCCAAGTGCTTTGGGAAACAAATGGAAGTTATTAAACTTGTAAGAACATTCTTACTGCTCCGTGGAAATATACTGTAAGACAACAAAGGTGTCAGCAGACAGATCAGATCATCCGAACAAGAGAGAACGGCTGTTTGATGAGTAGGGACGGTGCAGACAGAGAGGTGGATGGAGCCCAGAGAGACTGTGGCCTAGAGCCAATCAGGCTTGCGGATAGATTGGATGCTCAGCATGAAGACAGATGAGGAGTCTAGATGTCTCCAAGCATTCTACTTTTCTAAGGGACTGGGTCAGCAGTGGGATAATTGAGAAGATAGAGGAAAAAAATGCCCGGAAAGAGAGAAGAATCAAAAATACTGTTTTGGACTGCTGAAGTTATCAGCTTATAGATGGTTTCGGAAGCCACAGGCATCTATGAGCAGATAGAGGAGGCGTGTCCTGGAGGGCAAGAAGAACCTTGATAACCTTCTCTCTAACTCCTATCAAATGTCTGGAAAGAAAATTATGTTGGGGACCGGCCCGTGGCTTAGCAGTTAAGTGGGTGCGCTCCACTACTGGCGGCCTGGGGTTTGGATCCCGGACGCGCACCGACGCACCGCTTCTCCGGCCATGCTGAGGCCGCGTCCCACATACAGCAACTAGAAGGATGTGCAGCTGTGACATACAACTATCTACTGGGGCTTTGGGGGGAAAAAAAAAAGGGAAAATTATGTTGGATAAAGTCAGGTGAAAGTATAAATTGCCTTCCACTCCTCTATGTGTTCTAATTTATCTCCTAGGATAAAGCTGAACCCTGCAAAGCACCATAATTTGTACCACAACACACTGTCCTCTGAAAGAATTGCTTTCAAGCAACTGTTAAGACCTGTTATGCACAGAAAAGATGAAGAGCCTGGTCAGACAAACCTGGGCTCGTTGCTGGCATCGCCAAAAAATTGTTTACCTCCTTCCTTGGAAGCTTATTTGTTTCCTCTCTAAACTAGAAATAGTAATTCATACGTCAGAGTGTCACATGGCTATTATGAGGGCTTAGACAACATCAAGCGAATAGGCAGGAAGCCAATGCTATTTTTGCCTTATAAAAATTTTTATAAGAAATAACATATATTGTGCTTCTATAGCGATCATCTACATCTCTATATCATTCTGCCTACAGAATGAGACTCCTGAATTCTGCAGGAAAGGGGCAGAAAGAGGACATTAATTCCACTGAGGAAGTGACATGCTTTCTTCTTTCTGATAATGAAGGCTAAGTAAAATTACATTTCTCCCACTACCTCAGCTGACTAAAAGCTTCATATCAGGTTTATACTTCATCCCTACTCTGTTGTTTTGTTGTTTCCTCTATTTCTGTCTTAGTGACCAAATTTCTTGTCTGTCTTTAAAACTGCCTCAAACCTTTTGTGGAAGTTTATATACTATGTTTCTATCTCCATTTGACAAATGAATAAATTAAGGCTCAGAGAGGCTATCATTTAATGAAAGTCACATAGCAAGAAAGTGACACAACCAACATATATTCCAATCCAGTGAATTTCTGTCTTTCCCTAAAGTCCCTCCAGATAGCTTTATTTATACATATGCCCCTGTGAGAAATAAAGCCTAGGATGACCAATTTTTTTTTTTTTGCTAAATTAGAAATCTGTCCCCTAAAGTATGGCAATAAAAAACACTACTTGAGACAGGGCGGCCCCGTGGCATAGCAGTTAAGTGCACAGGCTCCACTGCTAGTGGCCTGCATTTGGATCCCTGGCGTGCACCAACGTACTGCTTGTCAAGCCATGCTGTGGCGGCATCCCATATAAAGCGGAGGAGGATGGGCGTGGATGTTAGCCCAGATCTGGTCCTCCTCACCAAAAAAAGAGGAGGATTGGCATGAATGTCAGCTCAGGGCTGAGCTTCCTCACAAAAAACAAAAACAAAAATAAAAAGAAAAAAAACCACTACTTTAGGGGCAGGCCCGGTGGCATAGTTATTAAGTTCACACACTCCACTTCAGCAGCCCGGGGTTTGGGGATTCGGATCCTGGGTACTGACCTGTTCACCAATCAACAAGCCATGCTGTGACAGTGACCCACATAAAAAGTGGAAGAAGATGGGCACAGATATTAGCTCAGAGCCAGTCTTCCTTAAAAAACAAAACAAAACAAAACACTACTTTGTATTTAAAAAGCACTTTATAATTTACAAAATGTATTTATAGAAATTACCTTGGTCTTTGTGGTTATTCAGCAATGGGCTTTGTTTGAATTTATAATTATAAAACAGAAAAGATTTAGTGAAAGACAACCAAACCAAAAGCCCCTGGGGAGAAAAGTTAAAGCACTTGGGGGATATTTTGCTTGAAGAAAGGAGAATGGCGAGCTTCAGTTGTCAATATAAAAGATAATTACAAAGCAGGGGATTGAAAGTGGGTTTTCACCTTCACAGTAGGCACACTAGAGGGAACAAGCTTATATTAAATTCAAATGAGATATTTAGAACATCCTAAAATCAATTTGCCAGCAAACCAGGAACCTAAAAATAAATACCAAAAACTTATCTATAAAGATATAGCAAATGTCTATAATAAATATAATTCAATGGAGAGACAGGAACTAAAAAAGAGTAGTAAGTAGTCAAACAAATCTGGATTATTAGGGATAATCAGAAATATTCTGTAAATTTGCATAGCAAAATATTGGTGAAAGTTAATATAACCCTAACGTGGGAGACAGTATTACATTAAGCAATGAATCTAGAGAAAGGGGCAAGACTGAAATGGGTCTCTCAACACTGAATCAAAATACATTAAAATGGATTGGCAAAGACTATTGGCAAGAAGGAGGGTAAATTATAATACGATGAAATAATTTACAGAATTTACCAATAGGAAATTGTGAGAAAAACAGCAATGATACATTATCCTGAGTATAAATATTCTAAATGTCAGTTGAAATGCAAAAGTGTCTAAGCAATTTAAGGAGTTAGGTAACAGGAGCAGAATTCATAAGAAGGGAAAAACAGGAGGAAAATATGAGGAGGAATTTTAAAAGAGAAAAAAATAGAGTTTATGATTTAAAAAGATGTATGAATTCTGCACAGATTTGGTTGCTTGATGGTAAGAAAATGCTTTTATTATAATGAAAATGTACTATAAAAGCTCTGACGTCGACTGTAGTTTAAAATAGACATCCATCTGGGTTGGAAGGTATAGAAAAGGCTATGTTTGGAGAAGTGGAAAATAAAAAATATTCACAGATCCATTTTAGCAATGTGATTCTTTATTAAAATCTTCTGCTACAATGCTATTTTTATCAAATTCTTGCAATTTCACTAGTTTTTACTTAATATATTTTACTACCACCTTTTTTGTACACAAAGGTGAATGAAGATCTTGTCTCCTTATAAATTGTGCCATTTATTCTTATACAATGTTTCTTACTATCTCGTTAAGTTTTTTGTTTTCCTTTGTTTTTAATAAAAAATTCCACTTTGTTCATCCCCTCCTAATCATCTGCCTTTAATGATTACCCATAGCCTGATGATTTTCAAATTTACCACCTAGTCCCAACCCCTCTCCTGAACTCTAGGCTCCTATAGACAAATGGCTAGTCAATACCTCACCTTAGGTTTCTAGGAGGCATCTCAACTACGATGGATTCTTTCTTCTCCTCTTATGTTCCTTTCCAGATTTCCTCATCCTCACATATGGCACTATCATTCAGTCAGTTTCCCAAAATGCAATCTCAGTCATCCTTCAATTTCTCTTTCTCTCACTCATTACATCCAATTTGCCATTAACACTGTCAACTTCTTTAAAAAAAAATTATTGCATTAAGAAACCTTAACAGGAGATCTACCCTCTTAACAAATTTATGTGTTCAATAAATGATATGAAGGTATACTCAGGGAATTAATTAACGGAAAAGGCAAAATATGAACCCAGGATTATACAGTTCCAATTCATGATTTTTACCATTATACCAAAGAGCAAGCACACCCTAACGCTTAGCGAAGAAAACAACTCTGTAGTCACTCTGGTGTGACAACAGCTGTCATTAAGATGGACACTCAGGAAGTTCATAATAAGTGACAGAAAATAAGATTGTGTTAAGAACCACCCGAGTGAAATGCACATGAAGGTTTAAGCACAGACTGAACCAGAATGGAGAATCTTTTTCATCAATTGTAAAGCTATCTATTTTTAGTCAAGGTTTCTCACACATCACTCATAAGAAGGAGCCAGCAGGTAATGTAACTCAGTGTACACTTGTCCTGACCTGGAGGAGAATGTGCTCACGCACTGCTGAGAGGACTGGTGGGAGAGCACCCAAGTGTGTTATGGCCTCAAGGTGCACCATTCACAGCACTAATGGACCTGGGCTCTTAGCAATCATAAGAACTAGCATTGCAAGATGGCGTCCTGGCACTGGGAAGCTTCTGGAGTCATTCAGGACAAAGCTCCCAGTGCAGGTCTGGCTGGGGCTGAACCGATGCAGCATGAGACTTACCACACATCTCAGCCCCAACCTGTATCTGGTCAAACATACCCTAGTACAAAGTCATACCTATTTTTTGTTAAAGTATGGCTGATTCATAAAAAAGCAATACTAAAAATGAAAAAATAATACAGGCACTGAAAAATTATACTAGATAAGCATATATTTCAAATATTAAAAGAATTTAAATGAATTAAATACAGTTTTTTTTAAAGCTTCAATGTTAAAGTTTTGGGGTTTTTTAAATAAAAATAGACTATTTTTTAAATGTTCCGTGAATGTTAGATTTAAGAGTCTACTGTGAGGTTCGCTTCTTTACAAAACATTCTTAAGTGTTATCTTTGACACAGATCCATACAAAATTTCAGTGTTACGTAATCCTAAAACAAAATCTGAACAATATCTAATTAGGATTTAAAATACAGACTCTCATGTTATCCTCTTTAAAACGACTGAAAAATCATAATTGGTTTGCTTACTTAAACAGGTCCTATATATAATAACAAAAGCACCTTAATTACTAATCACTTGTACTTAATGCGTTTTAAAATTTGCTTCTTTTAAAATGTTAACTATAGGGGCCAGCCCGGTGGCGCAGGCGGTTGGGTGCGCGCGCTCCGCTGCGGCGGCCCGGGGTTCGCTGGTTCAGATCCCGGGCGCGCACAGAAGCACTGCTTGGTAAGCCGTGCTGTGGTGGCGTCCCATATAAAGTAGAGGAAGATAGGCACCAATGTTAGCCCAGGGCCGTCTTCCTCAGCAAAAAAAAAAGGAGGAGGATTGGCGGATGTTAGCTCAGGGCTGATCTCCTCACAAAAAAAAAAAAAAAAATGTTAACTATACATTTAGTTATACAAATTTTTCAAGTTTTGGCAAGGTTTACCCAAAAAATATTAATTTAAATGAGAGGAAATATTGAGATCGTAAACTTTTTCACCACCTGGTAAATGTCAATTTGTACAACAAAATGTTTTCAGAGAAAAAAAAGTCACATGGCAGAAATAAATAACCTTAAATATCCATGCACTCTCTACAAATCCCATGGCAAAGTTACTGAAAAAATTTAATTAGCAATGGCATTCTGTGCTGAAAGCATCTCACACTTTGATTTTATGCTTGTAATTTAGACATTAGCATTCAAATCAGCCCACAACTTGCACTTTGGTATTTACTAAATGAATACCAATTAAATTGTTCCAAATAATCATTTTCATTTCCTGTAGAGTATCTGCCTAAAACCTAATATTCCCATAGAATTTAAGATAATTTGAGATATTGGGATTTTATATTTTCTAGGGAGAAGTTTTGTTTTTGAAATAATGATAAATCTAGTTTTTCTATTGTTGAAAAAAAGTTCTCACTCTCTTGGGCATTGTCTTTGTCTCTATGCAAAAAAGGTTAGTGAATCATGCCATAAGCCGTTGATCTAAAATCAATATACACTGCAATTTAGTAATTCAGGAAAAGGGACCACTTGCCATCTTATACTCTGATGCACAAACATGCATTTTCTTTATTTCAAAATAATAGATGATGAGCAGACTTTTCAGGAGTCTGCTTTTCAGGAGAGGATCTGATTTTAGGTCGGATGGGACAAGCAAAAGTGAGATTTCAGAACCAAAAAAATCAAAGCAAGAAGTAGAAAAAAACCTAAAAACTCCTAAAAGATGATTGGAAGAGAAAAGCATGATAGCACATGTATTACAATGCTCTCTAGTATTTAGTCAATTTGTTTCTGAGCTCAACATAGGAGGTGATAGTTTCAGTAATTTTATTACATCGTTCTGCTTTTACAAATTCTATAATTAAAGGAAGAAAAATTCTCAAGACAAAAATTCAGAAGTTATATTGAGACAAAATTAACAGCCAAAATTTGATTTATTGGGAAGTTCCTATTTATGAGGTATGTGTATGCAATTCATAAAAATTATTTCAAAGAGTATTTCTTTTTAATTAAAAAGTTGTGGAAGTTTTACTACCCAGTTGTATCTCTTTGGTAGAAGATAACAATCCCAGTATGTCTTCATAAAATCATACTGGCATTGAAGGTTATGATTATAAAGATTCCTTCCATGACCTCACACCAAAGTTAACTGTGAAAAGAGGGTATTTAAAGGATCATTCTCAAAATATATGGCTTGAACCTGCTTAGCTTACAATATATTTATCTCCAATTGATAAGGATATCACTCTGGGATTTTAACCCCTGAATGTTATTGTCTACCAGTTGCAAACATTTGTTAAGCATCTTGTATTTTCCAACCATAAGAGATGCTCAACATAAAACGGTAAGAAAGGAAAATTAAATCTTTGTTCTTATATATCATAAAAATCTAGCATGAAACACTGATAATTAATGAAGCATTATACATTTTACAATTTTTTCCAACACTGAGAAGCATAAAGCTTGGGCATCTCCCACCATTCAGATAGCCTTCAAGAAAACCTCATAGAAGAGCTTCAATCTAAAAGTTGACACTCAATGAATAAATGAGAGAGAAAGGTGGAAAATTTGGATTTTTGAAAAACTTAATATGAGAATCGTTTGACTAATGGGAGGAAATTATACAAATTATATTGAATGCGATCATTGCATTTTGCATTTTGTGTTAAATTTTGGTGTCTCTTTTTACATTCCTTAATTTTTGTGACTTTGTTTGTTTTCAAAAATTATACCTATTCATCATGAAAACTTAAACCATAGCAGAAAATATAAAGAAGAAAGTTGAAAAAAATCATACATAATCTTATATCCATATATAATCACTTGATATAATCGCATCTATATTTTTATAGATACACAGAAATATAGAAAGAGAGATGGATGAACAAGTAAAAGGAAATAATTTGAACAAATCGTAATCATGAATATGTGGTAATTTTATCTAAATGTATTGTATTTATTTTTGCTAAAATTTAAAAAAAAATAAAGATGAGAAACTTTCTGAATTTGAGGTTACTAATGATTCACACAAAAGAGATAGTAATGACTAAAGTTTTCTTTTATAGTTAATCAAAAATGTCATTAAAAATTAAGAGATTGTCACCTTAATGTCTTATTAAACTATAATTCTACTTCAAACAGTAATTTAAAAATTCACAATAATAGAAATGAGAAAATTATCATAAATCTATCTGATTTATTTTAGTTTGATTATTATTTTTATATATCTAGGTTAATAACTTCTAGAACATCAGACAAATAATATTATGATGGTTAAGCGTGTGGGTTCTGGAACCAATTCACTTAGGTCCAAATCCGAGCTCTGCTTCTTACTAGTTGTGGACCTTAGATAAACTAAGGTTTATCTTTTTGTTTAACCTGTCTTGTGCCTCTGTTTCTTGTCTGTAAAATGAGAATAATAATACCTACCACAGAAGGTTGTTGCGCAAAACTAAACAATTTAATATACATAAAGCATTAAAAAAATGCCTAGCAAAAAAGGTAAGACAAATAAATAGTAACTATCATTCTTATTATTATGTGACACTTTAGGATCTCTTTGGGAACTGAGCATTCATGTCTGTTCTTACAATTAAACCGATTTCTCTCTTCTCTCATCTCTTTTATCAAGTCTTTATTTTTCTTAGTTTTATTTCTTAATTGGCTAGATCGTCATAGAGTAATTTTTTCAAGGAGACCTCATAGGTGTCATATTCTCTAAGCGTATTCATTTTTGAGATTATCACCTGATTGCTTTATACATGTCTGACCATCTCAAGTGGTATAAAACTAATGTCACAGAGTCTTTCCCACAGGACTTCTCTTCTAAAGACGATTAGAAGTTGGTCCCAGGTTGGTGTGGTATGACAACTTTGGCTTTCTCTCACTCCGTCACCCCAGCTTCTAAGTGGAAACCTCCCTTGCCTAGGTGGCCAAGCCAGAGAAAATAAAAATAGTGTCTCCGCCTCTGCCTGGACCAGCCTTCAACTGTACTTCTGATAGAATGCAGTGTGAAAATGGGGTTTCCCAGCGACAGAAACAGTGTGTTGCTATTGCATGTACCATTGCTTCTCATAAACTATATTTTATTTCCTTTTCCTTTATCTTTTTTGTCTTATTTCTGTAGTACATCCTTAATATGTAGTAGGTAACATACTTTGTACGTTCTTTTATGTCTGAAGCTAACTATACCTTACCCTTCTTATTCAATGATGGTTTACATTCTATCAAATTTTAGGTTGTAAATTAATTTTCCTTGGAAACTTGGGAAAAGTGTTGTAGAAACTATTAGCTTAGATGAGAATATAGATATCAGATTGATTCTTATTCCTTTGTAGGTAATGTCTTTATTTCTTCCTCAAGTTTTAGCAGGGACCACAGATTAGTGGACATTTAAACAGATCTACTAGCTGTTCCTTTGTGCAAGTTCCTTAACTATTTTGTGCCTCAATTTCTTCATCGATAAAATGAAGACAATAGAATTTACCTTATATGCTATTAAATATTAAATTACTTAATACACATAAAGTGCTCAGAAAAGTGCCTGACATAGTAACCACCTGAAATGTTAGCCATTATTCTCAGGATCTGCATGCTTGAAAATAACTATACATTTTTTTCATATTTCAATATTGCTTGATACAGAATTTTAATTCAAAACCATGTTCCCTAGATTCTCATATTAATAATAATTACATTATTATTATTTATATGTTAAATAACCATATTTTCCTTTTTCTCAACTTGAATTTACCTTTCTTGGCTAATTAACTGCCTAAAATCTGGCAGCCCACTTAGGCAAAATTTAATTGGGACAAATAGTTTTCTATTTGTTCTAGTTTAATACAAACCTGGGGGTTGTTAGTCAGTTGCCAGATCTTCAGACAAATGCACTTTCTGTCATTCGTTTATAATGTAAGCAAAACAAATGTGATCAAACAAAACTAGTAATCAAATATCATGTCGGTGGTAACATCATTAGACCATGTTCTAATACTTTCTCCTAACTATGGTACTTATCTTCCCACTGTCCACTTCCCAAGCAGCTCTTTGTCTTAAGAGTTGAATCAGTAAATAGAGTTCAAGAACTTAAGCATCCAGCATTCAAATAAGTGTTAATCAGAGATGTGCAAGAAAATCCCAAATGCTTTTGAATTAAGCATGCTAATAATGTTTAACCAGATCCCATTTTTAAACCATAAATAAACGGATTTATTTTCACCTTAAATAAGATTGAGGAGGTGAATTGAACTTTTTACATTGGACTAAAACATAAAATATCCATTAACCTAATATAGATCTTTATGTTACAACTCTATGAAATAATATGAAAATATGTAAATATACATATTCAAATAAAAAATTAAAGTTTGACATAAACTAGGCACAAAATGTCTACTAGTGTAAAATTAGAAACACCAAATGCATTATAAATTAGAGTACTTATTATTGGTTAGAATATGCTGATAATTAATCTAAAGTCATGCACGTAATTCCCAGATGTACCAGTTTCCTCTGCTTTGTTACAGAGACACAGGCTGAATCACAATCCCCAGCTGTCTTGGAAGTGTGCGTTATTGATCAAGAGGAGTACACAGCCAACGTGTGGAAAGATGAGTTCACTTCCATTACAATAACACAAAAAACAATTCTGAGCACATTCGCTACAGAGAGAGGGTTAGCAGCTTAATTTTTATTTCCGTTTGGCACTGAGCACGTGTCTCTTGTAGACAGATGCTTAATGATAGTTCTTTGTAATGTTAATAATGATGAAGAGAAGACACATTTTAAAGCCATATAGCAGCTTTCCAAAACAGGTAATTTTAAGATTGTGAGGTACATGAACAATACAGCCAGTTCATCAGATAGTTCCTGAATCTTTTGGGGCTTAAATTATAAAGTATATATTAAAAGTTCTGAATTGGACAAGCATTGAAAGTCTTGCTCTATGATAAAATGTAAGAGGAATTAAGTACGACTAATCTCATCATGATGTAAAATATATATATGTATGTGTATATGTATAATATGTGTATATATATGTTATAACGTGGTGAGATTGTACACGTATATACTCTCTCCATATATATTCATATTCACAAATATATATATATTTTATATATATATACACATATATCTGAGATATCCTTCTTTGATAGGTCAGGTAGGAAAAATAATGGTAATTTCTGACATGGTATATGGCTCAATATTCAGTGAGTAGGCCAAAAATGATAGAATCTTTATTCATAGGAGAAAAACTCCTAAATAGTCTAAAAAATAGTTTTTACTTTTATCTTTAAAAAGCAGTCACTCCCTTATCTGCTGCCTAGAATCTTTCCCCTACTTATCATTCCCCTTGTTTCTACTTAACATCTTATTCTAAGACCAAATAAAGAAACTGCCCTAAAGGAAGTCAGATTGCAGCCATGGGCATGTTGCGATGCTGTGTCCATAAAATTAAAAGTATTAAATGTAACCAGAGAGAGAGGAAGATGTTACCACTATCCTTAACCTAGTGAGACTAAGTAGAGGAAACAAATATTAAAAAAATGTAGGAAGCGCAGAAAACCTGAATACATTACAGTAGAGGAAGATGTTTTCTCATATTACCTATTAAATATTTTAGGCACCCTGGTTCCGTTTCACAGTATTATTAGTAAGTTACTATGGTTTTAGAGTAAATTAGTTTTTGGGGATTCACATGATAATTTAATCCTCTTATATAAAGAGGATATTTCAAGTAGAAAAAATTAAATTTTTGGAGTGTTCACACCATATGCTATGCTCTCTGCTAGACATTTTATAAATATATCTAATTTAATCCTCATTAAAAAAACACAACAAAAATCTTATAAGGAGATTAATATCATCCTCATTTAATGACATGAAAAATAAGGCTAGGTAAATTAAGTAAGTTGCCCAAGGGCTCTAAACTAGGATAGCCCTCAGTTTTAAACAAATGATGTACATATGGATTTTATGACTTATCAGTGCCAGAGTTTGTTTATTGTTCCACAGTATCTAGTTTTTCTGTTTCCCATGATAGTACTATATTCAGCTGGGTATATCGTTGCCCCGCAGGACTACATTTTTGCAGACACCGTTTCAGCTATGTGTGGATAGATGACCAAATTTCAGCATGCAATTTCTTATGCATGCAATTTCTGGGTTCTGTCTTATCTTCTTCTTTCCTTCAGGCTGGAGTTAGGATGTAATTGCAACACTAGAGCAGCCATATTGAACCATGAGATGGAAACCATGTTTTAAGAATGGCAGAAAACAAGGTACAAGGAAATTCAGTCTCTAACAGCATTAAGCTGATGTAACAGTTTTGGACAGACTGCGTAGACATTTCTGTTCATTTAAGTTACTGTACCTTTGTGTATATTTGTATTTCATAGTGTCTGTGGTATAACTCGTGGTTAAAACAGCCTGTATGATATAACTAATATAACATTGTTTATATTTTTCTCATAGATGACTACATTTTTTATGGTGAATTCAAATTAGACTTATTCTACCTTACTATGATGATCATGATTTATGAAGACATTTTTCTTGTTATGCTAAAGAAGAATATACAAAGAAATCAAACTTTGGTTTCATCATTCTAGATATTATAATTTAAAAATATATTAATGTAAATGTATTAATGTACATATAATTAAAAACAATAATATTTTATGTATCTAAACATAACTCTATATAATAATTGCATGTTAAGAGACAGACTCATATCCACATGTTGGTGACAACTGTAACATTAGATGATACCTGTCAAAACTGCCACTCAGATGTCAAAAATTGAAATACATATACACACAACAAAAAGAACAAAAGCAACTATAATTGCAAATAAAACAAACAGTGGAACACAAATGATTTAAATAATGAATAAATTGCATAACAGAAATTTCATATAGATCATGAAAACCTTTTATCTAGCACTGTCGTATCCCTTGGCATAACAAAGTGGCAAAATTAGTCAAGTTGCTTCCTTCGAAAATAAAAACTACTCAAGAAGTAGACATATAGCAGAAAATAAGAGCAAACAGAGAGACCACTACAGATGGTTCATCGTGACGAGGATGCTTCCATAACAAAAGTACTAAGTTAGGTGTCATCATATAAAAATAATTTGTCCTTATTTTAGCATTGATATTTCAATTTCCTCTTTACTAAATTTACTTTGACTACATATAATATTTAGAAAGCATTCATTTTACTTTTTGTAATTTTTCAGCAACTGAAATATTAGCATGTGCATACGTATGCAAACATTTTTAATTTTAAGTACTTTTCTTTAAGTAAAATGAAAAAACTCCAAAATTCTTCAAATGATGTCATTATTTTAAAATTACGAATTTTAGTGACTTGGGAAGTCATTGCTGTATTTCATATTTATGCAGTTAGATAATTACTAGGTGAGCAATAAAAACAGTTTGTGAAAAGTAAAAAAAAAAAATTTAAACGATAAGATGGCATTCTGTCAATTTTAGAGGAATCTTTTATATTTAAAGACATTACATGCCCTAAAATAGGTTTTATTAAAATATAAAAGTATCCAATAAAACATACTTTTAATCTATTTAAGAAATATTAACTGCATAGTACTGATGCAAAGTAGTTGTCATACCTATATATCTCCATGTATATTTACATAACATGTGTCTATAGCTATATTCATATCTAGTTCAGTTATACTAGTGTATGAGTGCATTCTTCCTGTTTTAGAACTTCCTAATTAGCTTTTTCTCTTTCTCAATAGGTCAAATCCAGGCGAAAACACAATTACATATAATATCGAAGACTCCTGACAAACAGATATATCATTCAACCTCATTTTTTGATTTTCACATGTTTTTCTCCAGTTAAGGATCTGCATGAATCCATATGTGCAGCGCACCATTTCACATTGGACTACTCTATAATTGTCAAAGTGGGACTTTCCAAAAGAAGAAATAACTGTTTTCTACAATAAAGCAAAGTACCAGACCCTGCCTTGCACTGTCAGGAGATCTGCCCTTGCTTTCTACCTGATTGCACACTAAAACATCTGGAGAGAAGCCACAGGCAGCGACAGTGATGGGCAGTGACAGTTTTCTCAATAGTGTTTCTGCTCTGAAGATTGTAGAAAGATAGGGGCACCTCTATGTCAGAGGTTTCAAGGAAAAATTCTTGTTTGACAACTATGACATGCAGTGAAAATTCTTATGATTTGGTTGTTTACAGCATTTCGGAAAACGTCAGGTTTGCAGTAAATATCAATACCAAAGGATAGATGCGCTTTCTTGTTTTTTCTGTAAGACTGAAGTAAGAATTTTACTTTGATTTCTGTAGATGGTTCACCACATTTTATAGCGAATATTTATCTATTATTTATTTTAGCCAACTCTAAATCAAAATGATTTATAATATTGTTTTTTTAGAAACTATAATTAAATGAAATGTAATAAAAATGCTGATATGTACAATCTTACCAGGTGAAGATAAGGCATAGTAATGTAGATATTAAAATCAAAACTTGATTAAACATTGCAGACTGTGTGCGCTGAATGGCTCTGTGTAGATCATTCTAAAATAATACAGAAAAAGTATATTTAAATTTTGATACACACTAAATGTTCATGAATTTTATTACATTTACTACTATATGTTATATTTCAACAATCTTGTGCATATTCAATACATATACTTTAAATGGATATAGCAGCAAATTTTCATTTTTGCCTAGTTCTAAATATATCTTATTATAGCATTCATATGACAAAGATAATACTATGGGAGATCACCAAAGCACCAAATTTCAGTTTACTCGCCTTACAAACATCTGTAGAGATGTTGCACTAACTCCCCAAAAGCCCTCCATGGAAAGCATGATTTCTTATGTGAAATTCTAATTTTAAAAATCAGAAAATAGGGGCTGACCTGGTGGCATAGTGGTTAAGTTCAAATGCTCTGCTTCAGCGGCCCAGGGTTCACAGTTTCAGATCCTGGACACGTACCTACATACCACTTATCAAGCCATGCCGTGGCGGCATCCCATATAAAGTAGTGAAAGATGGGCACGGATGTTAGCCCAGGGCCAATCTTCCTCAGCAAAAAGGGAAGGATTGGCAATGGATATTGTCTCGGGGCTAATCTTCCTCATTAAAAGAAAAAAAAAAAATCAGAAAACAATAAATTCAATTAAGGGGAAAGTAATAGTAGGTGAAACTACAATCCTATCTCATTCTCTGAATCAGGAAAAATAACATGAATTATGTCAGACAATGTATCATAAAAACAAAAAAATTAAATAGCCAATGAACAAATTTTTTAAGTTTAATTTCATTAACACTAAGAGAAATGTAAATTCAAGACATACTTTTTAACTTTCCATTTGAAAGATATTAAAAAATAATAATACCCACTGCTGTTTATGCAAAATATTTTTACACAAAAAAATGAGCACTTACATACGATACTGCTCATGTAATTGTTACAAATTTCTTGAGGGTAATTTGGTACTATGAGTCAAAATTCATAAGTATCTCCTTTCTATTTCATTCATTCATTCACTTAATGAATATTTACTCAATAACATAATTTCTAAACATTAACCACATGAAAATCATCAGAGACAGAAATCAATATTTATGTATGTTCATCTTTATTGCAAAATTATAACAGTGTGAAATACTGAATGTTCATTAGTATTAAAATGACTAAAATATGCAATGACAATGGTTAAATAAATTGATCAAAACTATACAGTAGATTCAAATGCCTTCATTAAAAATGATTTGAAAAGGGATATTTAATGACACAGGAACTTGTCCATTACACACGAGTGTATGACAAAAAAGTCAAATTATAAAATTGAACATACAACATAATTTCATGTATCATATGTGTGCATGGTTTTTCACAGAAAATATTAGAAGGATATTAATTATTACCAGTATTTAGTCTGTATGGTAGATTTGTAGGTTTTCATAATTTTTTACCTTATAGTTTTCTGTTCATCTCAAATTTTTTATAATAAAGTTTTAACAGTCTTAAAATCAGTATTACATGAGATAAATAACTTCACCAACATAAAATCTCAACCATCCATTATTTTATCTCTCTCTACCACACATTTAAGCAGAACTGTTTTTGAAAACAAAAAACTAAGTTGACTAAAATTTTACCTCTCATCCCCTACTTTCTTCAGACAGCAATGTTAAAGAGCAGAAAAATGAATAAAATTTCAGCAACCAGCGAGAGGAAGAGAAGCAAAATATAGAAATACAACAGAAATTGAATCCTAAATTAATATTGCAAAGCACTGCTTTTACTCACGATGACTGACTAATGATTCCTCTCTTGGTTACGTTATTTTTTCCAACAACTAATAACACAAATTAGCCAAGAGGTTTATTTTTTCCTGGCGTATGTTTTTCATTAGCAATTTAGGCAATCTATATTTAGTGAAACGGTTTTATTTTTGGACAGTTAAGACAGCCCAGTGTTTCTGCAAACCACTCCACTTGCTACATTCTCCCATCCTTTGGCCACATACTTTCATGAGACTCCAGTGGTTACTTAATATAAATGTTTAGAAACATTCATCTGGTTGTGAATACTCAAATGCTATTCAAATATTCCTTTTGGTCAAAACTTTTGTCATAATTTCACAATTTTTTAAAAGAAAAACAAGTTCACCTCTAAACAAATTTAATTTCCATGTAGTAAAATTAACAACACTGAGCCCTTACTATGTTTATATTAGATACAATATTATATATATATATATATAAACATACACACACACACATACATATATATGTATGTATGTGCAATTTCATTTAATTCTCACAGCAAGTCTGTAATGTAGGTACTTTTATTCTCTTTTGAAGATGAAGAAATTAGCAAAGAAGTTAAATCATTCACTTATCATATCAGAGTACTTAGCTTATGGTGGAATCATATTAACATCTGTAGAATGAAGGACTAAACAGCAAATGTCTTACAGCTCACTTACAAGTACTGAAGCCTATAGTAAGCATGTTTTGGTCATAGTTATAAATCAGTCCTCCCCAACAGGGTCAGCCTTGAGCAAAATGCAACTGTGGCACATCTCCGAGTTCTGCATCTCTTATTTCCAGATTCCCTTTCTCCCTCCTAATATCTCTCTCACAACCCAGCCCAACCCAATCTAAAAAGATGACTTTAAATGAGGGGCTTCCAGCTCCAGTACGGAGCCTTATAAAACCCATAGATTTTTATGGAATGTGAAACTACCCACAGTTAAGAAAACTTTGACAACATTACCAACCGAACCCTGAAAACCAGGGGTCCCATTATGCGTCAACAGATTGCCTTGGAAGAGAGGCTATTTGTCTTCAGAAGACTGGCTCACTAGTTGGACTGGTCCAAATAGCAGTGAGCTTTGGTTTGGTGATATCTGGAAAATCTGAACCACTTTGTTTACCAGGTCATAGGGTCTTACAAAGGTAGTGACTTCACAATATGGGCATTTTATAAGTTTTCATTCTGATTAGGATACAAGCAGACTTCAAGTCTATTAGCTTAGACATTTATGCAACACATCACTTTAATTATTTAACAGTATCTTACCAAAACTCTTTCATTTTTACCAACATTTAAATAAATCTATTTACTAAGATACTAAATTAATTTGAAAGCAGTTTAAAAACAAAATATTTAGAAGTTTAATTATAACTAAATAAATTCGAATAGTATGTGCTCATATTTTATGGAAGAAAGCAAAATGAGGAAGTACAAGACTAAAACCTCACATCATCTTCTCTCTGTGTTTAATCTGAGCATTGAAAGTAAGTAAGAAATAATGGAGGAGTGAAAAATATTTTTATATTTGCACTTGACTTTTATACTTACAATCATATTTTCCAAGGCGTGTTTGGCAAGCCAACAGTTTAGAAAGACCGGAACAAATAGATTCCTTAAGGAAGGCCAGAATATCTGAAAAACAAATCAAAACTAAACTTTTGTCTCAAAGCAAGAAATCATATCCAACCGATTGAAAAGAAATGCAAAACAAAAGTTATGAAAGATAGTATAATGATTTAAAACGTGACAAATACTTTAAACTCATTAATGAAATGCAAGAAGCAGATATGATCTTTTCATTCATTATCTAAGTCTTACTTAGGGGAAAATTCTTTGGGAAATTATTGTAGAAGCAGAAAGAAAATAATAAGCTCTCACTGGGAGTCAGCTATAACTATGCTAATTCTATCGTTAAATCTTTAGTGTGACAGTTTATAACAGACATCACCTCTCTCTTCTCTGCAAGTTGGGGTGAAAAGTAGGAAAAAGGAGATAAGGATTTGCCATTTTATAACATTACCACTTCCTCTCTTTGGATTCAAATATTTTAAGTGGCAGTGGGGAACCATATTCAATTGGAATTTTACTTAGCCTGGTTATCTAATTTAGTTGCTCCTCTAGATAAATCACTCAAATTAAAATAATTTTCAAAAGTGAGCAACAGCTTCAGATAATATCTACTTATTTTCATAATTTTCCGAATAAAACTCAAATAGAGTGTTAGAAAGCACATTCCCAACAGACATTATTATACCTCTATCAAACAGAGATTAAAGTCTGATTTTGCAATGGGAAAGTGCTGGTTACATATTTATGGGACCACAGTTGAACAGGATCATCGTGGAATTGGTACTCCACAGTACAGTGATGAAGAAACAAATTGCTGGTTGTTGGGCTGCTGGCAACTTTCTTACGAAAGAGAGAACTGGACTTAGTAAATCCTATTATTAAACTAGAGATAAAAATACTCTCAGCAGGAGAAACGTTTATAAATACTCAGTTCCACTTGATTTCTTTTTTGTTGTTTAATTCCAGCATACACACAAGAAATGGAGTGATTAATTTCTAGTCAGTTTAGACAACATTGACACTTGTTTAAATGGCACCTTTAGAGCATATATTTCTAAAAAGCATTTCATTTTGCTATTGTACTAAATCTCATTAGTTTTCATTTAATTTCACAATCCAGTTATCCAACTGATTTGACTATTTTTTAACACCATGATTCTAACCAAAGAGAAATTCACTTATCTGACCTAATATATTATTTATTAGCATTTAGATTTAAAGACTTTACTTAAGACTAATGATAAAATTATTTATTTTAAAGATTCTTTTAGGACTTACTGAGATAATGAAGGGAACGGCATTAATTATTTCCAAGATGAAGGGTATTCGTAAAATCTGTTCCCAGATGTTTCCCTTCCAAGAAAAAATGAATTAAAATGAAAGTCAATTATACTGAATTCCATTAAAGGGAAAAAAGACAGCACTCAGAATTTCTCTAGCAAGAAGGATGTTTACATTAACAGAATACCGCATCATTATATGAAGATGTACCAATGACTTTTAGAGATCATTTTTCTAAATGTAATTGTGCTCTCTCAATTTTCTGGTAAGTTTAAGAAGTAAAACTAATGTTTATAGTAATCCTTGAATATTGAATATTGATCATACAATATTTTATGGAAGAAAAGTTACTGGTAAGAATAAAACATATTACAAACCTACAGAATCAATGAAAAAGTGACAAGCTTATTTTTTTACTATAATAATTATGTTCAAAAACTGTAAAGTATATTAAATAGTTCGTAAACACACACGCTTGTTAACGATGTTCATTGGTATTAACACTGTCTTTATGTTAATAAAACTAAAAGGAAGGGCATTTTCAATCATCTAAATTCTAGTCTCCCAACCCACACAGTACAACAATATTATTCAGGACTGGCCACATAATTTGCAGGAACCAGTGCAAAATGAAAATGCAGGGCCTCTTATTAACAAATTATTAACAATTTCAAGAAGGTGACATCCATCAGAACATTAAAACAAGAACAGGCCCTTCTAATTGGGCAGCTCTGTCCAACTGCACAGATCACACACCCATGAAACAGACCCTGATATTAATAGGTCATCATTGAAACTTCCTTGAATGGTGTCCAGTGAAAAAGAACTCAGAGCTTCCTAAAGCAGCTTATTCTTCCATGAAGAGATCTATGTAGTAGAAAGGCAATTTGAAATCTGGCTACCCGTAATTTCCAATTATTTTATAACACTGGCTATAAAATCGCGAGTCTTTCTTAATTTTCCTTGAGGTCCCAAATGCTTAAAACATTACAGTGATGTAAAATACCTCCACATCACAAAGCGAGGCTCTAGATCAGCTATTGTCTATGTGCTGACATTAAGTAATAGGTCTTGTTATCATTAGTTCACCATCCATCTCCAGGCTATATAAAAGTGGTAGGAGGGGAGCAGGTGGAAGAAATAGAAGCAATGGAAACTCCTCTGTATAGAGATGTTCGAGGTGCCCTGGTACTTCTCTCATCACTTCAGGGTAAGTGAGAAGGGCTCAAAGGAACCACTTAGAGAGCCTGGCTCAGACATAGAGACTGTGTTTGGCTAATGCCTAAAACGTGAAAATGAGGAGAGAGCACAGCAAACAGAAAGAGGGCTGAGATGAGAGCAAGCCACAATTATGCCAGTTTTAAGACAAAGGTACTTGCCTTCTGGGAACCAGATAAAGACCTTAAAGAACGAAACCTACCATCATTTTAAAAAAGTTTACACTCAGGAAGGCTATGTGCCTGAAGGGGAAATGGCACCGCAACAAACGGGGGACCTCAGAAGCCCAGAGTCCGGGTCAGAGCCCTAGTGGCCAGCCTGAGGCACTGAGGCAACCAGGGAGCTTCAGCCTGAGGCCTCAGGAGGACCACAACAGCCCTGCTCATATCTGCCAGGCAGAGCAACCCAACACCAGGCAACTTGAGCCCGTCAGGCAACTTCATCCCAGACACTAACTTCACTTCCTTCCCTGTGCCTCCTCAGCCCTGCAGGGGCCCAAATCAGCTGCCATCAAATAAGAGAGCAGGTAGAAATAGTAGAGAGCCCCCACAATGATTCCCTGCCCCATGGAGTTCTGAGCTGAGGACAAACTAAAGCCTTAAATTGGATGAGAATTTTAAATCTATATATGTGTATATATTAATCATAATTTCTTAAATACTAAACAGAGATTTGCTTTGCAATTGAAGAGACTAGAAAAACTATGGAACCTGCCCAAGGTTTCATCTGATCAGCATGGATCAGAAGGAGGATGCATGGATTTGAAGAAGTGTAGGAAGACTTTCCTACTTGCACTGAGTCAGGCCTGTTCACTCCACCAGTTATAATTGATTTTAATTATGCTAAGTTTTTTTCTTATTGTGCAAGTTAATATTACCATTTTTTTCATCAGTTTTTTTACATGACTCCATTTCCAGAATGCTTAATATTTGGCTTACTCTTTCCTTGCTGTCTTTTTACTTGTCACTGTATATCTCTCCTTGGTGTCAATGATTGCTCACAGGAAAAGAGACTGATGTGACCAGTAAGGAGAGGAGAGTATGCGGACAGTTACCACTGGTGGAAAGATCTTTCTACTGCAAGATTAGCATTAGGAGTTTTCTTAGCTGTGACACACTGGATAAACTTAGTTCACAGTACACAAAAACCTTTCATGTCTCTGATGGTGCTCTTCATTTCCATTTATAACACATCAATTTGATTTTTATGATTTTTTTCTCGAACTATTAAAAAAGTCTCATAACTGATATCAGACTTAGTTGGGTTCATTTCTGAATTATCTTCCACATTAAGGCCAGAGGATTCTTTCTAAAATGCCAAATTTCTGTTGCCTAAATAATAACATCCAAAATCCTCATTATATTCTATGAAGCATCATAATTTGGACTCTGGCTACTGGTCTGTTTTGTACCTACTGTATTCCTATCTCCATCTTGAATTCAGCCACAGCTTCGTCCACACCGAATTTTATACAGTTCCCTGAGCAAGTGAGGCTATTTCATACTTTTATAACTTTGCTCAACTTCTCCCTCTGCTTGGAACGTCCTACACCCCAACCTGCCTTCACCACAATCTCCTTGATGAGTGTTTGTAACATTTTATAGAACTTATTTGTTTATATGCCTGTTGGGGCTCAATAAGTATGTTAATGAATAAATGAAACTACCAAATATTTTATACATACTCTGCTCCTCCTTGGTATAACTGTTTTATTTTTTGAACTTAAGTATTTATATTTCTTTCTATTGGATCCAAACGGAAACACTGGAAAGAATTTTATTGTTTACAGCCTTCCTGAATGTAGTTATATACAAGTTGTTAAACTTGTAACCACAGAGCTCAATAGAAATGATCTGGAGGAAAGCATTTCACAAGTACCTGGCTATATACCCATCTTAGGTAATTTCATCTGTGTTTCAACTTCAACTTATTATCGGTAATAAACCAATGACTTCCTGTGTTGTATCTCTAGCCCAGATCAATATTGTATCTCTGAGATTCTGTTTTAGATCTCCACTGCTTCACATGGATGCCTCAAAGGCACGTTGTGAGTACTATGTCTAAAAGGAAAATTGACTTCCCCAGTAACACACACCAAAAATCCTGGAGAAACTCTTTACATCTTCCTTTCACATTACCTAAGTATAATTGGTCAGTAAGACCTCCTGATCCACAAATAGATTTTGAGTTTGTCTAGATCTCATTCTAACTCCATTCCCGCTCTCTGACCTGGTCAAGCCTCCCAACTGGTCTCCTTCCCTTCATTTTTGCCCCGTTCCAATTCACCTAAAACAATATCGCCAGGATCATTTGTCTCAAGGCACATCTAATATACCAATCCCATGCACCCTCAACCCATCCCAAACCCACTCACTTTGAAATTCTTGAACTGTGCAGCTATTTTCACAACAAAGACAACAATTCTATTACAACCTAGAAGGTACTACATCATTTGGCTCTTGATGACCTTTCCACCCTTATTTTAAAGGTCATTCTTTCCAAAGAACTTTCAGTCCTTAGAATATTCCAGGGCCTTTGCTGTGCTCTTTAAGAGGATTGAAAAATCTTCACCTTCCTTTCCAATTTCATTTTGCCTAGTTAACTCACATACGTCTTTCAGCTCTCAGGTCAAAATCTTGAGTTTTTTGAGACTTTTCTCACCCCCTTATCACACACAATCTAGACAAGATCAGACTCCCACATTAGTTTTTTTGATTCTCCATCAATGTCCTTCACATGACTTTTTTCTGTTTGTATTTATATATTTAAAACAACACTTGATTTTAAATTTCATGAAGTCCATTGAGCATCAATTTAGTTCAGGACTCTATGCTCTGTTCCTAGCACAGTGCTTGACAGCCTGAAGCTCCTAAATGAAAACTGTAACCACATTTTGTCAAACATGCTACTGTTGATTCATAGCAAATGCGTGTGTGTGTGTGTGTGTGTGTGTGTGTGTGTGTGTTGTGGCAATTGAAGGAACTTCCCACTGGGGACTAATTTTCATGATCTAAAATTACACAACGGGGCAATGTGCTCATTGTTAAAAATAAATGACTATCTTTTCAGTTATATTCATTATGTTTAATTCTAAGATCTCAAGTTGTCTTCTTAATTTAAAGGTACATTCATAAATTATCTCTCCTAAAATTAGCTACTGAAAAATAAATACAGAAAATATCCCAGGATTTCACTGGCTGTTAGGGAGTCTAACATATAAATCACATGATATAAATTCACATGACAAAAGCAATTATAATGAAAAAAGAGAGCACATTTCTATAGAATGCCACTATAGAGAGAAGCATGAAATAAAATCCAAAAGGCAGGCAGAGTACCTTTCAAAATTATGTTAAATACTTGTTTCATTTAGTCTTATTTTCACGAAGGAGATAAAAGACATTAGTCTTCTTCCACAAGGTAACTTCTCGAAGAAAAAAAAAATTTCTAAGAGGTTGCTTTATCTGTTCTAAATGTGTAGAACTCTCTATGTTCCTCTTCTCATAGACAGAATTCAGTGAAATATAAATAAACCTTAATCCAACCATTCTACAACATTTGGTATGAACATAACTTTCCTTAATCAACAAAAATGCAAAGAAACAGATGATTTTCTAAAATGTATCAGGCTTTTATATTTATCATAAAGGAAAGTGGCAGTTGAGAACTATTATCTAGTTAACTGTAAAAAGCACTTTAAAAATTATAAGACTATGTTAATTTAGTTGTTGTTAGCCCGGGTTGGACCAAGGGACTTTTTAAAAACATTTTCTTCTTCAATATTAAGAATATATTTAAAATATTTAACAAAAAAGGCTGATACCTTATCTTCTTTCAATGAATTTAAAATCGTGCAGTAACTCTATGGCAGTCTTATTTTGTATATCTGAATGTAAACTCCACAATGTTTAGATTGACCATTTCCATGGATTTGTAAGCAGAATCACTAGTATCTAGGGGTATCTAGGAGCCCTAGTTCAGATGCTTTATTCTTTTCCAGAAATAACTCCATCATGGTACTAAAATTTCAAAATTGTTGCTTTTTATAAAGTGATTATAGGAAAAAAAATTGTACATTTAACAAAAGCCCTCTAGGTGTGTTGAATTTTTATTTGCAGAGGTTTGAGAACTATGTTGGGGTTTGTTTTGTTTCCTTTTGATTTAATGAATGTGTGTGTATAAATAGAGTTCTATTTTGAAAGCAGTTGATATAGACAAAAGAATAAGAAATTTACTGTTGGGTGAATCACGTGGGTATTTTGCCAAGCAGCTATAAACATGAATGGAATGATGATTTAGGGACAGACCTGCTCTTTTGTATGATAGAAGATAAAGTTGATGTCAGGGATTTTTAAATCATTATATTCTAACCTCAACATATATTTTAAAGAGTTGTTGCTCTTTTTGCTTTTACTCATCAGTCTTTGTTTTTCAAAAATCGCAGTCTCCATAATAGTTTAAACTGTTTTAATTGTTAAGGATTAAGTCATGCTCATTTTAGAATGTCTAATTTCAAGAATTATAAGATGCTTACAGAATACTATATTTTTTATTAATTTTAAAATATTGCATATACATATATATTGTATACATATCTACATTATCTCTCTATATAAGTATACATATGTAAACAAATGAGAAAAGTGTATGTTAATTTGCTATTAATATTGATATTTCAGAACTAAAAGTATCAAAGAACAATATTAGGTGTGGATACAGTTGCTAATGGAATATCCACTTCTGTGCACTTGCCCTATAATTTTTTAAAAAATCTAATTTGAGAGGAGGAGCTTCTTTGAAGTTCTGCTCTCCAAACTTGCCTTATTTATAGGCCATAAATAGTTACCAATTATATAATTTATTCATTCCAAAATTTTATCCAACAGTCTATTGAAGGAGTCAAAATAGTTCACGAGTTTGACTGAATTTATGAGAGAAAAAGAAGGTGATTAATAGCAACCTATCCTTCCAATGTCACACAACTCCTTTTTATCCTTTCCTTTGTAACACACAGGATTCAACTACCATCTACTTCTCCTTCATCAAAGCCATCAACGTTTATGAAGGTCAGAATGGAAATAATATATATCATTTGGCTCTGTCTACAAGGTCTTATAATGCTTTCCTCTCATTTTATAAATGGTAGGAAGTAATTAATTACAAATGTCAGCATCATATGACTACAATGGAAAATTATCTTGAATCTGTTTTTTCTTTTAAATGACTTTTTAAATCAAGGCTAAGAGTTCTATTAGCAAAGCACAAAGTTAATTTCATATTACTTTTTAAGTAGAATTTGGAGCAAATACATTCACAAATACAGATTAATAGTTTAGCCAGCTTATACATCTGTACGCACACTTGTGCTAGTAAAAGAGATTTAATCAATTTCCAAAAACACCCACATGCCTAATTTTCAGTATGTCACTTTTCATATATCACATTCAACATTCATCACATCCTTGAATACTAAGGAACTTAGAGGATAAAATCTTGGATATTAATTTACTGATTTTTATGTTGTTCTTCTACGTATCCAAAATCCAGATTTGTCAAGCAGTACATATTTATAGGACACGTATTTTGACAAGGAGATATACTAATAAACCATTAAAAGATCCTTCCTCAGCATCTTAGTCTATGCTGCTCATCGCTGAGGTAGTATTTTCTAGGTAATTTAGAGATGATGACTACCCACATATAACCTCTTCCAGCTTCCCTCTGCTAGCTTCAAAATATTCTTTCAAGCACTATGTTCCATATTCCGTGCTCTCAGAAAAGAACAGAATATTATCAAAGCTGATCAATACACCTCAAGTTCCTATTCCAGTGTATTCTTACTTTTTATAAACCTTGCTTCATTCATCGTTTTTTCTTGTCCCATCTACTACCTTCCTTAAATGATTAAGATTTTTTCCATGATTAGGCAACCTTCTCTGCCTCATTCTACTACTTCTGTTGAGTTCCTGCACCAATCAACATTCTTCACTTAACATTGACTTTCAATAGTACTCTTAAAGGTGAATAGCAAATGATCTCCTAAATTGTAAACTCAATGGCCTTTCCTCAGGCTTCTTCCTATACTTGCCATTGTTTGCATGCTTTCCTAGAACACTTTTCTTCCTTAGCCATTTCTAACAGCCTATTTTTTTCTCATAAATGTCAAACCAACCCATCTATATTTTTTGGAAAGCCCTCTTTCTTTTCTTTCTACATTTTCTAATTCATCAATTTCACCTCATTAGATATTGGCATTATTTTCTTTAGATGGAGTTAACAAGAATTAAAAAAAAAAAAAAAAAATGAAGCCAGAGAGAAAGGTGAAAGAGTCTGTAAAGACTTCTCCCTCTAAATTTAGGATTAAAAAGCAGCCTAAGAAATATCTTCAGAACCATATGTTTTAAAAAGTGAGAAAGAAATTTATATACTAGATAAGAGTTCCCCAAAAACATAACCTTGAGTACACTTGTTGATATAGTACATGCAGAAACTGTGAACTGAACATTAGTGATGACTATGACAACCATTCTTATGACTTTCTACCCTTCTTGCCTATGTCTCTGTCTTCTCTGTGGCTCCATTCTTCTTCCAAAAACCACAATAAAAGCATCTCCAACAACATGAGCCTTAGCTTCTCCCTTGGTTATTATTCCATACTCAACGGACTTGCAAGCTTCCTTCACCATCGCTGTGAAAATGCCCGCCAAATCCTGATCAACTTCTCTCTTCTGCAAATCCAAGATCCTCATTTTCAATTGTCTGCATGTCACGTCTACCTGTTTGTCCATAAACTCCTCAAATTCATCATTTCCAAAACTATTTCCATTATTTCATCTATCTCAATGCCAATCTGATTTTTTTTTTCTTCATGTAATTTTTCTGTTTTACTGCCACATGCCCAGTCATTCGGACTTTGAAAATCTTAAAATGACATTTGACTTTTCCTTTTCTTCACCTATCTCAACCAATCAGTTGATTTCTTTAGTTTCTACCTTCTTAATTTATCTTGAATCGTATCCGTCTATTCCTTTCACCCAGTCGAACACTCACTCCCAGTTTTCCTTTCATGTTGCAATTGTGTCTGAACTGAGCACACGGCCTCAGTGTGATGTCTCTTTGACCAGTGTTGCACAGACGTTCTAAACTAATACTCCCAAAACTTAATTACAATTATAGAATGCTCAAGTTCAACATCCTCTATCAATTTCCCATTATATGTTGCTATTCAAGGCCCCCACAATATCGTCCCAAACTTTTTCCACCAATATTATCCCAAATACCCTATATTCTGCCTAAACTTAAATATTTATTCTTCTTCCAATTTTATATGCATATTCCTTCCTTTATGCCTTTGCTAATTCTATAAACCCCTATGTCCTGTCTTTTCATCTTTCCTTGGTGAAATCACTGATTCAAGGACTCTGCTTAAAGCAGTCAAGTATTTTCTTTTCATCCCATGATATGATCTCTCTATGAGCCTGCATAGGACTTTATTCGCACCTCACTGGAAGTACATATTATTCTGTCTTGTATTATTATTATCTGTATAATTTTCTCCTGCCTCACTCCCTTTTTAGATTATAAACTCACTGAGAAAAGAACAATGCACAGTGTGGAGCTCTCCATCCAATAGGAACTCAATAAATATTTGTTAAATTGTTCCAACCAAATAAAGTTTCACCAAAAATTAAGAGAATTCATTAAAATAATTCCTAACAGACATATTTTTGCTCCCTCAATGTTTTTTGTGCAGATCAGGAAAAGAGGTTGAGAACATCAAAAAGCCACACTATTCCATTTGCTTGCCTTAAATGAGCATTCATAAAATGGGTAAATTAACACATAAGAATTAGTGAAATATTTTTAAGCCACCAAGGGAAACATTACTACATTGCTACAGTTTTATATCACATACTAGAGAAATCCAAAATAATTAAAGTGGTCTAAGAAGAGCTTGCTATATCCCCAGAGTATGAATTATAAATAGAGGAATACTGGGTAAATGCTAGTAATGTGTTCTATCAGCAGAAAGCTTCTAATTAAAATAACTTACCTTATAACTGAGATAACCAAGTAGTATTGTTTCAAATAGACTTATCAATGCCACTGAAACCTAAAATATAAATTGTACCTTAATGAGAAAATGCGATGAAATTAAAATACATATTCATAATTATAATACTATTGCCTTTATAAATATGTACATAATATGTGTGTATATATGTATATATATTTGGCATATAGGTGTATACATATCTATGTACATTTGTAATGATATATATATGTGTATATATATGATATACGATTTAGGAGATATTATGTGGCACTTCGGTATACAGATGGCAGGCTGCAGGCCGTCCCCAGCACTACAGCTTAGATTTATAATTTCTAATACTCCTTGATAAATATTTTTTATTTATTATCTCAAATGTTAATGTGGGCTTCTAATAGACTGGCTGGAGTTTGCATGACATGTGAAGGATGGGTTCTTGTGTGTGTGCTCCTAAGACACACAATCACAATCACAGACAACTGCCTGCCCCAGATAACGCCCTCTCCCAGTACCACCACCACCAACTCCAGTACATCCACCAAAAACAGCAGTTCCTTTCAGAAAATAAAAGAACACAAGCTTCCAGTTGAATGATATGTTCTATCCTGTCCCACACCTCAAACAAAATGAAACAGCAATGTCCTTGGACACTGAACGGTCCATGCAAGCACTTAAAGATACTTTCAGATTTTTTGTGAATGCACTTCACAACCAACTCCCTTTTTGCAGCTGAAAGTGCTAGTCCTGCATCCTCCTAGACAAGCCCCATTTTTCTCTATATTCTCTACTGCATATTCAGTTTTCACTGCTGAGCTACCAAAGCTGTGGTTCCAACAGAAAAAGTAACTAGAAAAGATATCCAAATTATTATGTTAAATAGTCTATGCACTTTAGGATAGATAAATAGAATCAGAATAAGCTAACATAAACAAGAAATGACTCAGATATGCAATATATTTGCTTATAGATGTTTGAGGTTTACGACAATCTTCATTAGAAAGCAGATACTCTGGAGTTTTACATTTTGACTGCAGTTGGAATGAAAACTTTGATCTAAGTATTATTAAACCATAAGGACAATAAAAAACATGTAAGTGCACGGCAATATAAGTCAAATATGTTCAGAAGTGCATACAGTAGCCAGGCATTGTTATGATAGAAAACTCACACCACTTAAGATTTTCTCCACAAGTCCTCTAAATCATAATCATCTATGCTTTTTTCTATAGGTACACAGTGTTAGTTGATCTCTAGAAGATTTTTAGCATAGATTAGTTGAAATCCTATTTGGAAATGAGTATTATTATTATTTTAAAATATCAGTGTTAGATAAAGGCAATTTGAATAGATCAAAATATATTTCAAGGCCATGTATAACTATTCATAAAAATATTAACTTACTTTAAATTTGCACCTCACTGAAAGATTATATAGGAATCTAGCTGGAGATTAAAAGACTGCATTTGTAGTGAACACTTCAATATTTGAAGAGTATTTGTAAATTAATAACATTGCAATGAAAGTCAGTGTAAAAAAACAGAAAATACAACTTGACTTCAACCAAGTATGAAATATTCAAACACAGTAAAACTTGATTTCATAGTTATGATCACAAAGCATACATAATTGAAATAATTCATTATCACATATAAAATGTATGGACTTCACCAACATCGTGACTTTAAAAGACAAACCAAACATTTGATTTTAAAGTATTTTAAAGGTTGTTTATTAATAATGAGTCTTAGAGTTTTTCCAGACTCAACTGTCTTCCAATCTCTAATTTTTTTTTTTTTGTTAGTGACTCTACTCTTTGAATAATTTTCATTTTTGAAAAATAACAGAAAATAAAAAGTATCTGTAGGAGAGAGACAGGAGTAGCGGAGATGGGAACTTGTCAAAAGTTTGCTGGGCATGAAATTCAACAGACAAAGGAGCATGAAGAGACACAGAGGACTCTGGGGAACAACGATGAAATTCAGACACGCTCCTCTCCTTTTCTTACTTTTTCTTCAGGACTCCTTTTATGTCCGGGCCTACTTTTTGTTTTATTTACAAAATTATCTGCATAGGGACCAAGCTCTTGCTGTTGGTAATATGAGCCACTCATTCATCAGTCTATTCATTTAACAATTACTTATTGAGATTCTACCATGTTCCAAACACTGAGGATATAAGGCAAAAAGCAAACATGGTTAAACGTGGTTATGGGCTTTTGATTAATTTTTCATGGATTATATAACAGGAATATCTAAAGTAGTTTGGGTAATTTGTGGCTCCTTAAACACTGGTTTATTTTGGTTTTCTCCACACCCTCAAAAGCTTTCTGAAGTGTGATCCTGATCCTGAAGAAATTCTCAAAAGATAGAATGGAGGCTTTAGGCAAACATGAAGAAAGGAATAAAAATGTTAGTCTAAGATGTGCATCAAGATTAATTCAGCAATAAAATAAACTCATTTTTAATATCAACAGTTTTCTCTCCAATTGTATTTCTCTGAGAAATATAATAAATCCAAAAATATAGGGATAAAACAAAATTGTACATAACCTGTAAGCCCCATAAAGGTAGACTTCTGTTCACCCAAAAGATATGAGACCTATGAAAAGAATGACAAGATGTTAGTTTTAAAAAATGTGAGAAATGCATTCATTTTCAAATTTCAATTGAAAAGGGAAATAAATAATGCTAGCATAAAAAGACAATAAAATGTCAAAATTAAAATTAGGAAACTTCATATTGTTTCAGTTTTCTTTTAAATAATATTCATTTCTGTTCCAGGAAAAAACTCTTTTAATTTCGTTTTTGGTCTCATGTTAATAATAAAAGAAAACATAATGGGCCCTTATTTAAAGAGTGATTATGCAAGGGTAGAAAAACCTCAAACCTTTTACCAGTCAATTCTCCATTGAAAAGTCACATAAGTGTCTTCCATAAACTCTAAGATTTTGTTATTTTTAAAGTTGTTAATATTTTGGCAATACAAATTCAACAGTATAAATAATCAGAATAAAATCAGTAACTCAGATTATAGAGCACATTAATATTTTGGATTTGGATTTTTATAAAACATTTAACATATCACCAAAAAAAAACCTGTGATTGACGTTAGCATAGAACATTATGCAGGATAAGGAGTGACTGTCCTTAAATAACTCTTAAAAATCTTATTATCTCTGATGTTAAAAACTGTTTATACTCTTCAAGAACACCATACACTCCTAATGCCCCACTAGTTATAATTTTTCACTATTTATACCCTACCCTTATCTACCTCATTTGTTGTACAGTTGACTCAAATGGGGGGTCATTCACAGCAATATAATCTACTTGGGAAAAGATGAAAACAGTTACATTATGCTGCCAAAAAAATGCAAAATGCAGATCAAACAGAACAAAGACTACTCACTCTATAGTTATGAAATATTGGAGGAGCCCCATAAAATATTAAGTGTATTTTTAAATCTTTAAGTCATTTTCTTTTTGGTAATATGTTAAACAATAACAAAGAGCAATAAACTTTGGAAAATTCTTATTTTAAAAAGAATTATAAAACTTTAAAATATTATTCAAAGAAACTACCTAGTATATTCAACTAAAGTACTCTGTAATTCCAAAATGTCACATCTACCAGAGTAATTGACATCTTCAATTGCTTCAAATTAAACCTGTGACTTTTCTCCCAAAAACTGGTCCTCAGTTTTTCATGTCTCAGTAAATGGCACCAAATTCTATTATGTTTGATTACCCAAAAACTTAGACGTCATCTTAATATATTTTCCTATCTTGTATTTGTAAATACTTACTATATTAGTCATCAAACCTTTTCAATTCTTCCCGTCAAATGTCTGTAGAATTTATCTACCTCTCTTCATCTCTACTACCACAACCAACTTAATCTAAACTATTATTTTTTGCAATATGTCTCTTACAAAAGCTTATCAACTGGGACCCAACGCCTCCTTCTTTTGCCTTCTACATTTTTTTCTCCAAATTACAACTATGCTGATTCTTTCTAAATGCATTTTGATCACAGTGCCCCACTGTGTGTTGGTATTACACTTTTGTTAAGATCAAGACCAAAACTCTTAACATGGCATTCTTAGACTTATTCAACTGTGACATGCTCATTCCTATCACAACACTTTTTACGTTGCTTTTCCCTCATGCTAGGCTCTGAGCTCAACCCTGTCTCAGGAAAACCTTCTCTGAGGCTTCCACTTGATCAATGTAGTCAACTCATCTCAGGCCACGTCACTCACCATACCTCTCCTGCCACTTATCTCGGTTGTAACTTTATATTTGTTTGTAAATCTGTTTCTTAATAGATGTCTTCTCACTAAACTGCAAGCTCCATAAGATGAAACAGTGTGTCTATTTTACTCACCATTGTAATCCCAATGTTGTTCTGAGTACATGTGGATAGTAGGCTAGGCATTGAATATAAACAAACGGATGGTGCCAGTAGAGGCAAAAATACAGCTGATGTCTTTTCCAAAACACATCTCTTATATTCTCAATGACGTTTGAGAAATCAGACCAAAACAAGGTATGCAGGAGTAAAGAGTGATAGATACATAGTTCTGTAGATAGAAAAATGATGTGCTACAAAAACTACTAAATAGTTAAGTAGACAGCAATATCTGGAATACTGTAAAATAAATTGCTGAACAGAAGTTTGTGAGCATTTTCGAAAGGAAATTGGTAATTAACATGGATTTACTAAAAGCTAGTTATACCCAACGAAAGGCATTTTCTTTGGTCTGGGATGTTGTTTTCACAGGTCTTGAAATATCATAGAGTATTTAAATTGAAATAAGACTTTGAATAAAAGATTTTTATGGACATGATTATGTCATGTGGAATAGGTTTCATAATCTGTAAACAACACTTCCAGAAATCTCTAATACATAAATTTCAATGGGAAGTGAGATCTCCAATGAAAAGCTGTCTCTTTTGCCCATTTACTAAGCACTAAAGTGGATAAATACATAGAAGGAAAATGTACAGTTTCTAATAAAAGCTAATGCCCAAACTTTCCTTCATAAAATGGATTTACGATGAAAAAAGAAAGTGGGATCTGATCTGCACATTCCTAGATAACGTCCAAAATAAAAGAGGGGTGAAACTGAAATAGGAAGCCAGACCATAACTCTAAATGAAGCTTCAATCCCATTGACAAAAGAGCACTAGGTAGAAAGAAAACCTGTACGTGAATATCTATTGCAGTGTCAAGTATAGCAGGAAAGTAACCAGAATCTACCTGAATACTCAAGAAGAAGAGAAATAAAGTAGCCTCATGATCATTAACAGTAGCAAAAATGCTATAAATGAGAAAAAGGGCATTGATAAAAATGATGTGTATACTATTATCCTAACTACGTCAGTATGAGTGTGTTATATATCTGTGTGTATATGTAGAGAATTTACAAAAGATTGGTCATCAAAATACTAAAAGTGCTTATTTATAGGTGTTGAGATTTTAGATAATTTTTACCTTCTTTTCTCTTGCCATATTTATTTGTATTGTAACATTCATGAACCATTGATAGAATAATAAAAAATAAAGTTCTCTTTTTTAAATTATAAAAAAGAAAGCAACTAAAGCAAACATAAAAACAAAATTGATATTCTGAAATATTTATATTAAAATTAGTAAAATAAAATTATGAAATGTGTCTTATTCTGAATTAAACCAGGCCTATAGAGAAAATTCATGTTTGAAGCATCATTGTGAGAACTGGAAGAGCCATCTCAAACTACGGAAATCATGGCAGAAGTCAAACAGAGAAGGTTCGTGATGTGTAGCCTCAGCCACTTTTCACAGCACGCTTATTTATGGCTTCTCCTAAAGGTAAGAAAATAGCTGTTGAAAATGTCAGATCAGCTTTGGCGGCTGAGGTGGAGGTCGGGGGGTGAATACGTTAACCAGAAGGATAAAGCATTTGGTAAACACATGAAAGTAATAGGATCAACATGCGGGTCATAATTCATGTGAAAAGACCTGTGCATCACAAAGTTGAGATGCACTCAGATTGATAGCTCACCAAAAAAATGAACGCAAGCTTGTATTGTATTAACAAAACTGTAGTATACTAAACCAGAGAGGAACATTACAAAACTCTCCTAAACATAAAAACTACCAAGAACTGAATAACAGGTATGGTACTAGGCCCACATTTCATGGACATGCAAAATTTAGTATGTGTCCAAAACTGAGGTGACTAGGATACTGAAGCATGGTAGGGTCTTGACAATACATTAGGAAGATTTTTCAATAATGGAATCCTTTCAAAACACTGGATGGACTTCATACCAGGTTAGACAACAAACTGTCAGTATGTTGTGGAGAGGACTAAACACTGACTCTTTGAGAGAACAGACTTTAAGGGTCTTTCCATCAGACGTACACTGGCTGAGGCAGAGGTGGCTTTCTATCTATCAACATGCATGCTCCTCCTTCCACGGTATAGAGGTGAGTGTAAAAAGCCCCTCTTCAGCCAAAGGTGGCATTTCTCAGCCTTTGTGTCAAGGTATAAAGATGTGATTGATTCTCACATGAGATCTGAGTATGAAATACAAGAAAATCATGCTTGTCATTTGTTGGCCAAGAATTTTAAAAAGTGTATGTGACTTCTTTATGCTCTCCTTACCTTTCTGGAAGCTGATTACAAAGGATTCTTAGGTCTTAGGACAGCGCAGAGCCACAAAATGGCTTGTATGTATAATATTGTACTTACCATACTATATGTATGTATTGTATTGTATAGTGTGTGTGTGTGTGAATCACCACATGGAGAAAAGGTCTACACTGAATAGGAAAACCAACATTAGACTCTAGGAAACAAAAAATCCTTTTGAATTTTTGAGATTATGTGTTAGAGTACTTGATGCTACTTTAATCTATACTGGAACCAATATACACGAGAGAAGAAAAGGTCTACATTACACTATTCATTCTTATTGGTCATCAGATATTTAAAAGATATTGTCAAAATTTTATTTCTTCTTTTAATAGTTGTTACCTTAAAGAAGAAATAATCTTTAAAATTTGAATGTCACCTGAACACATTTGTTGCTATATTAGGCACTGGTTTTAAACGCAAATCCAAATTCCACAAAATATAAGCACATTCATGTGCTTCTTACCTTTGTCTCTATCACTTGATGTTAAAAACTAATAATCACTTTGACAGCTTTTAAACTGGAAAGGATGCATGAGTTTTGACACACAGTGAAGAACTGTAGGCACCAGCGGACACTGAGTCAATGCTGATGGCTCATCTCTCAATGAAATTCACAAACTACATGCTGGAGGTGTTTCCTTTGTTAATGCCTTTAAATCATTTACTACAAAGTGTGTGTACATCACAGTTTGTCACTTGCACAATTTCATACGTTAACAGTAAAATTTTTTGCATATCCTTCAGCTTATCCATACTTGCAACATTTTCTAATCAGTTTTGACTCCTGGAAGGGACTTAAAAATAAAGCAAAGCCGCACAAAATATCCGCAGCTTTATTATGTCAGGAGCTCTAATCAAATAAATCTCTTTGCTGAATTAGCCCTCATTATTTTAAAATAGAGCCTGTGCCCATAAAGGCCACTTCTGTTTTTCATTAACCAATACTGCCTTGACAATGGGAACTAAGCAGAACATTGTATTCAAAATGGAGCCATGAGTTATTCTGTTATGTTTTTTAATTGCAGTAATCTGATTTTTCAAATGTATATCCTCTATAATTACGGTTGAATATTCTTAGTAATATGGCATAAAAGTTAATTGTAGGAAACTTTGTTCCTCTTAATGTTTTCAAATAACATAATTTTACTTTGCTATCACCAGCCAACGCCCTTTTACCCTAAAAGCATTCTATCATGCCTTATTTTATGATTTTCAAGTCTCTCTAATGTACATTTTATTTATATATCATCAATTTTTTGAATATTCTTAGTAATATGGCATAGAAGTTAATTGTAGGAAACTTTGTTCCTCTTAATGTTTTCAAATAACGTAATTTTACTTCGCTATCACCAGCCAATGCCCTTTTACCCTAAAAGCATTCTATCATGACTTATTTTATGATTTTCAAGTCTCTCTAATGTACATTTTATTTATAAATCACCAAATTTTAAAAGCAATTCTGGAATGTTCTTAGAAGGATTTGTAATGTGAACCATCTTTAATAACACAGTCAGAAAAATGTAATAAATGTAATATGCACTGACATCTGTAGGCAGTGGTCTTGAATCATCTTGATTGTGTAAGATTATTAATAAAACTGTCAAGCATAATTCCATGAATTCAGCAACATTCACTGGCCCACCAAGTCCTCCACTAAGTATGAGAGCTACATACGCAAATACAACATGGTCTTTGCCCTCAGTGAGAGTTTAGGGAAAACAGAGAAGTAAATAATAAAATCAATGGCAATGTGTTAAGTGTTGTGACAGAAGTATTCAGGGATGCTCGGAGAGTTCCCAGAAGACACTCCTAATCAGAGTGGAATAGGGCAATAGGTCATGACATCAGGTAAGAATTTCAGATTAAGTGTTCTCCAAGAAATTGTTATCCTGAAGCACCAGGAGTCCTGAAGCAGCTTAACAAAGAGCCGATAGTGAGGGACAGGAGTGGAAACAGGGGTCCAAGGTGAGGGAGCAGAACGTTCAATGGCCCAGAGACAATGCAGAGCAGAGTATGTTTAAGTTGCTTCCAGTAGGTCAGCGTGCTGGAGTAGCAGGTTGGTGAGATGAGGTAAGCAAAGATCAGATTATAAAGACCTTCATTTACTCCTTTAGTCACTCATTCATTTAACAATTACTGAGTGCCGAATTTGTGTCAGGCTCTGAGGATTCAGACAACAATGTCCTCATGGAATATCCATTGTAATCCACATGGAATACACAGAAAACATAATAAACAAGTAAAATATGTTCAATATATAAAAGAGAGAAAGGTAATGGAGAAAAATGAAAAGGAAGAAGGGAAAAAAAAGTATTCGAGGGAGTCTTATAAAGAGATTGCAATTTCAAACGGGATGTTTAGGTAAGGCTTCACTGAAAATGATTTTGAGTCAAGATCTGAGGAAGTGTGCCTATCTTATCTGGTGGCAGAGAATTACAGACAGAAGGAATAGTGGGTATGAAGGCCCTGAGCCAGAAGTGTGTCTGGAATGATCCAGGAACAGACAATAGGCCAATGTGGCTGGAGCAAAATGGTGAGGGATGAGCAGTAGAAGGTGAAGTTACAGGGAGAACAGGGGTTCTTACAGGCCATAGTAGGTACTCTGGCATTCAGAGCACAGCCATGTCAAGATCCAACCTATGTTTTAAAGGAATACTGGCTGCTACAATGAGACTAGACCAAAGGGGAGCAAAGGCAGAATTAGTAGGACTGATTAGGAGGCTTTGCAGTAATCCAGGTGAGAGAAGGTGGCTTGTGCCAGGGTGGTGGCATTGAGAAGTGATTGTATGCTGGATATTTCTTGAAGGTAGAAATAACAGAATTTTCTCAGGATTTGCATATGCTGCAGAGTGTGAGACAAAAGAGAAGAATGACTCCAAAGCATTTGGCCTGAGCAGCTGTTAGGATGGAGTTCTTATCAGCTGAAATGTGGAAGGCTGTGAGTGGAGCTGGGTTTGGGGGAAGGATGGAGTCATCATTCACTGAGATGGGGGAGAGCACAGAAGAAGCCCACAGGAACACAGCAAGTTTGAAATGCCTATTAGACTTCCAAGTAGATAAGTTGAATACACAGAATTCGGGGGAACAAGAAGGTGCTAGTTTTCTGTGGTCAGTGAGTTAAACAGGGATAAAAGACATGAAAAGATTAGTGCTGAGGGCCTCAGAGCAGAGGGCAAATATGAGAAAATTTCTGCTTCTTTATATGGAAGGTGGGGATAATAAGATTAAACGTATACTGAAGGAAATCACATACATAAAACAACTACCCAATGCCAGAAAATAGCAAGAACTCCAAAATATACCACCTTTCCACAAGCTGAAAATTCCCTGAGTGTAGTAAATGTTCCTTTTCATGGCTATATCTTCACTTACAGCAATATGAAAACACAGTAAGTATTCAATAAAGATATAGTGAAATATTCATAATTGTATTTCATCAAATAAATTATGAGGAATTATCACATAAATTATTACACAATAAAATTTCATTTAATCTTTAACTTGTCTCCAAACCCTTTAATAAATATGTAATCATTTTCACCATCTAAATGAGATGAAGAGTAACCAATTCATTTAAATGTGTATTATGCCCTCACTTTCCATTTTACCTTAATCTTTATTTTTTCATTTTCTTAGGGCAAATCTCTACATGAAAACATAATGACACAGAAGTTATCCATCAAATTTGTTTTCTGTTTTGAAAATTATTTTAAATTTAGTAGGCTGGACAGGGAGCCAAGGTGGTGAGATAAAAATTATTCACGCCATTACACACCCAGTCCCCTACCTGACTGCTTCTCACAAAAGATAGACTCTCAAAAGGAAAGTCCATGAATGAATAGAAATGCAATTTAATAAAAGCAACGTGATAATGAATGGAAAAAGAAGTTAAAATAAATCAATAAGTAATTTAACTCAAATAAGATAAAGAACTATACAAGCAAAATCTGAGACTTGAGATGGTCATTCCTCCCAATAAATGCAGGAGTGTTTCTATTCAAGAGTAACGAGTAGATTTGCTCTTTTTTTTTAGATTCCACATATAAGTGACATCATATGACATTTCTCTTTTCCTAACTTATTTCACTTAGCATAATGTCCTCAAGGAACCTTAAAAAAAGTAAAGTAACAACTAGACTATAACTGAAAATACTTATAAAGCTGGTATAATAATATTATTATTAACAGTGATAACAATAATTAATACTAACAATAATTAATACTATTATAATATTAACAGCAGAGTGAAACTTTTCAGAGTCTATGTAAATCAAGAACAGAAAGGTATTTGGGTCTTTAAAGAGACTGACCCATGTTAAGCAATTACTTAGAGTACTTTGATTAGCAATAAAAATTTTATGGGTAAGTGTCCAGTATTAGCATTACACTGGTAATAAACAATAGATAACGATAAAATAAACAATAAAAGAGGAGATGTTTAAAAAGAACCTACAAGAATTATATTCACATATTAACTGAAAGCCAGATCAATTTAATTGTGACAAACATCTAAAACGTCCTTGAGAAAAATGTATCCTATATAACATCCTTTAAAACTATGATACAATTCACAGTGATCTAAAGAATATTGTTGAAGGTCAGACAAAGATACCTTACCATTCATTTCCTTGTGAAGGGTTTTCTAGAAGCACTCGTATTATGTATAATAAACAGCTTAATAATTTGAGAGAAAAATTGAACAGACGTATTCTTAGACCTTTAAACAAACAATAAAAAATTGATTTTCATTTGAACTTAGTTCACAAAAGACTAAAATGAGTTGTCAAAAATATCAACTTTAAGTACAGCACTTAAATTGCATTTAGAAACTACAACACCATAATTGTCTAAACTCTCTGAAGTTCTAGGTAGCTGATATTTAATTAGCTGAATATTGAAACAAAAAGTGAGAATGACAGAATTGATGTACTGCAAATGACAGTGACTATTATACACTGAGAGTAAATCTAGGTTTGAGCATTCAGAAGCTATAAAAATCATGTCCAATCAAGATTAGTTCCAATATGCTTAGAAGTACGCATTTTATTTATCTATCAATTTGCGGACAAATTTTAGCTAGCTAGAAAATCTAGCTGGTTACAAACTCACAGAATAAGTTATAAATCTTATATCAGAACACCTTGTAGATTTGATTATAGAGAAATTATAATCATGTATACAATTATATATTATACATTTAATTAGTAATTACGTAATTACAGAGAAATCTGAATAGCATATGCTGAGAAATACAGACACATTCACACACACATTTTTTAGTTCGACCAGTTGAACCTAACTTTTCACTTTAGGTCAAATACCAATGAAATCTTAAAATTTTTGTAGGAATTAAGACTGCCTTGTATGTATCTTTGAAACTGTGTAGGTCACAGTTATGAAGCCTCTAATACTTGATTATAAAGAAGAGCAACTAACATTAAGCAAAACATGCTTAAAATCTGATGAATAGAAGCATCACCTTTCCCACAATTATCGGGCGATATCTGATTCATGCATCATAAAATTTTGAGAAAGGCTTTCCTATAATTATAACTTAATAAAATCTGGAAATGAAATGTCTTTTTTCTACTCGGCTATATGTGAGTGTACTTGAGGTAACATTTCTTAACAGTAAAAGATTAATGCTTATTAATCGTGTAATTTTTCCTAAGTTTTCCTGTTAAAATGTTAGGGACATTTACGGGTTAGGCTCTTTAGAAAGTCTCTAAACTGTTAACGAAATTGCCCTGGTTTTATAGAACTGGTCTCCTGAAACGATGGCTTAGTCAAAGGTGGCTGCAAGTGAAGTGTTCAAATAAGGCATCTATCCTTTCTGGCCTAGAGAGACAGGACTGTTAGTATTAAAATCAAGAAAACCTTCTATTCAGATGATGTGGCTTGTTTAGGTAATATCTATTGGTGGGGCTTCCTTGGAAATTCTAAACAACCAGATTAGAGAAGCAATAATTATTATTATCCTTAACCCTGAAGCTAACTTACCATGAAGAACCTCTAGCCAGTGTGCCTTACATATTGAAATATTCCCTACTGTCAGTATTTGGGTAACTTCTCACAACTCAGGCTTTTCTCATTGAGGAAACCTATGGAGGCACAACTTAATTTAGACTACCCCAAGAGGATTCAGGGGTCAAAGTTCAGAGACAGCAAAGTCTACACCAACCTAATATAGACCTCTCCATGGCTTGTTGACATTTTAAGCAATAATCATATGGAAAATTGCATATCGGTTCATTATACATGGCGTTTAAAAATATATGGTACTATGGGGAGGTAACAAATATCATCGACATGTCAACCTTGAATGGGACTAGGAGGTCAGTGACTGTGCCAAATTCATGTCCTCTTGACGTTCCACTGTTTCCCAAATTCATCTGATGATAAGAATCATTGGGGGCCTGGCCCTGCGGCTTAGGGGTTAAGTGCGAGCACTCCACTACTGGCGGCCCGGGTTCAGATCCCAGGCGCGCACTGATGCACCACTTGTCCAGCCATGCTGAGGTGGCATCCCACATACAGCAACTAGGAAGATGTGCAACTATAACATACAACTATCTACTGTGGCCTTGGGGAGAAAAAGGGAAAAAAAGGAGGAGGATTGGCAATAGACGTTAGCTCAGGGCCGGTCTTCCTCAGCAAAAAGAGGAGGATTGGCATGGATGTTAGCTCAGGGCTGATCTTCCTCAAAAAAAAAAAAAAAAAAAAAGAATCATAGGGATGTTAAACTCTGCACTTAACCCTATACTTCCTGATTCAAAATCTCCAGGGAAGGATGCTAGTAGTCTATACATTTCAGAACATCCTAAATGTTTCTTGTTTTTAGGCATAACTGGGAAACATTGAACTCTTCCTCACTAAATCACAAAATTATTCCCCATTAAGGTCAGTCAGAACAACCAGTGTCTTCTCAAAGTAAGTTTTAGGTGTCCCTCACTGTTAAAATATGGGGACCTCTCATTAAATTATTTTTCTTAACGTTTCTTCTAATTCAGATAGTCCCACTTTGAAGTCTACTTATTGGTGTGGGATATGGAAAATTAAATTACTCAAGAGGGCCGGCCCCGTGGCTTAGCGGTTAAGTGTGCGCGCTCTGCTGCTGGCGGCCCAGGTTTGATCCCGGGCGCACACCGACGCACCGCTTCTCCGGTCATGCTGAGGCCGCGTCCCACATACAGCAACTAGAAGGATGTGCACCTATGACCATACAACTATCTACTGGGGCTTTGGGGGAAAAAATAAAATAAATAAAATTATTAAAAAAAAAAAAAACTTACTCAAGAAACCTTAACACCACCAGATGTAATATCCACAGCTTTCTAAAATCTCACTGCCTGGCAGACAAGATTATCAAGTTTATTCCTCTCTATAAAAGAGTTTTTGCAAAAGGACTGCACAGTTGGAATCTTTTGAGCTAAACAGATATACAAACACATAGACAGGGGAATAAAATGAATGACTTACTTGATCTCTGGTTTTTAATAAAAAATAACTTTAATCTCTCTTTAAATGTGTTTTCATTCATAAAGAATTCAACTTGTACCCTGCAAACAGAAAATAAAAACATAATTAATCTAAAGACTAATACTTAAGAAAATCAAAATAAATTACTTGATTGAATGCGTTGAGTGAATTCCCACCACAGAAAATAAGAATTGAGTAAAATACTGAACTTTTTAGATAGAAGCAGTTACTTTTTTAATTTTAAAGGTATAGTCAGTTCAAATATACGTAGTTAATTCAATTATCTGTATTAGTGGATGTAATGAGCGGTATGGATGATTCAAATCTGCAATAACGCAAAAGTCTTTCATACGTCTATGGAATAATTTTGAATCAGTGTTTTCCCAATTTTTGCCCATATCATAAGATTCAATTGGATGCTTGAGAAATTCAGTTTGAGCAACACTACCCCAAGTCTACTACATCAGAATCCTAAGGGACTGGGCCTGAAAATCCACTTTTAACGAGCCTTTCATTCCACTTTGACACTATTTGGGACATGACATTATGGGATACTTTACCTTCTTATTTATTTATTTAGGCTCAAATTAAAATATATATGGGTCAGTCAAGGAGTGGTAATGGCCAGTAGAATGTTCAAGTCACCATAGATAGGTTACAAACTAGACAAATCACTTAACTGAATGTTATATATTTGTTCCACTATAAAATAATATCAACAGACTAAAAAATTCTAATACATTCTAATACATACATTTGCTTTCTCCCTAAATTTTAGTAAACCGTCTCTCATGTGATAGGGCATAATTAATATTTTCAAAACACTGAGTGAAAAGAAATATTGTGTTCAGTGCAAGGTGACTTGTTAATAATCATCATTTAAAATTTTCTTAATTAAATAGTCTCAAATATATGCATTATAAGTTAGGATTCCCAAAACAGCTAAGAAAGCATTTTAATGTTGATACAAACAACAGATTTATTTTAATTTTTCCTAATATCACAAAATTTTGATAATGTAATCCATATAAACTAGATGTTTTTTGTTTTTGCAGAAGTATACATGGGAGATAAAACTGGAGAAAAAATTGACATATGAAGATGCTCATGTACTAGAGAAATACTTCACTACTATATTCTATGCTGTATATTCAAGAAGATTCATGAATATTTTAAAAGCTGTCTGTTGTGTCACAAAAGTAAAAGGACATTTGTTATCAATTGCAAACCAAGTTTTATCCATTATACCTTCTAAAAGACTTGAATGCTCTCTAACTTTATCTCTTATCCCTAAAGAAAACATTTCCATCCATAAACATTTTTTCATTCCTTTTCATCATTTTCCGATTTACTTTCCACATTTTTTTCACCTGATATGTAAAGTGAAAAAAAGGACAGAAATCAAGATTCTCTTTACTTGCTAATTTCTCCAGAATGAAGCCATGAAAACTGCAATGATATCTTCCAGCAGAATACTTCCATATGCATGTCTATGTACATGCACACACCCCACACACATACACAAGCCTACACACTCACACATGCTACAAAAGTGGATGCACCCACACACAGACACAGAACTCCACTAGTATCTTGGAAATCCATCATTGGATCTGTTCCCCTTGTTTATCAAATGAAAAAGGCAGTTCATTTTAAATAAAGTTACTGTAATACTGGTATCCAGCTAAATTAGTTCAAATTTGCTATGGATACAAAAGTAAATTTAAGAGGACATATGGCTATTACACAAGTAATTCAGCAAAGGCCATGGAGATTTGCTTCCTACAATTATCAAATTTATAAGAATATGGGTCCATTCTTCAAGATAATAGCTGGAATTCAGTACTGAGTATTTAACAGAGGTGCATTTTTTTAACTGAAATGAGATCATCTAAAGCCTTACACAAAATAATAAGGGATTTGGGAAGCATATCATACGTGGACAACTTTAAGGAACTGGAAATGTTTAGTCTAAATATGAAGAGTTAGCAGTAACAGAATGGCTGTCTCTTTAAACACTGACATGGCCATCATAATTAAAATGAGGTGACTCATAATGTGATGCTCTATTGTATAGAACTAATCATAGAGAAATATGAGAATTATGAATGAGATTACCCAACTTTGAAATGGCCATCATTGTGAAGTGGAGAGCTCTCCAATACATACAAATGTGCCAAAGACTGGATAACAGCTTGCAAGTAACTGGGTTTTTTCCTGAAGGTAAAGACAATTTTGCAAGATGTGAGGTCTCTCATTAAATGAATCCCAAATTCCCTTCTAATTATAATACTACATGAAGTAAAACTCTTAATTAATCTAGAGATCTCTCTGATTCAATATTCTCACTGAGGATCATGGATGATATTAAATTATAAATTTATACAAATGCTTTCTAAAGTTAGAGGTAAAAAAACAAACAAAAAACAAGCAAAACACTTTTTGATCCATGTCTTCTCTCAGGTACAGAAAAATGTCTGTTAGGTTTTCTATCTACAATATAAAGTGCAGCTTTCTTTTTTTCAATATAATGACAACTCTTCCCAGAATCAAGGCCAGTTAGTGTTAGCGTACTGTTGTGGGACGTTCCCCATTATCATACAGTTCTCCAGTACTCAGGGATATAGTACAGTTTAGTGTGTATCCTTCCTAATTTTTTTCATGATTTTAAATATCCTCTTATTATTTCCTTTTCCAGATTTAAATGTGCTTTCACTTCCTTCCTTCCTTCCCTCCTTCCTCTCTTCTTCTCTTTCTTCCTCTCTTCTGACCTCCCTCCTTCTATCTAACTTTATCGGAATTTACTTTGATCAAAAACAGGTCAATTTAATGCACTCTTTCTAGACCTTCCCCAGAACATACAGTTCTGAATAATACACTAAGGTATATCTGACCTCATCACTTCTTAAAATGTCATTTTTTTCACATGTTTATACTGAAGATGAAATGTAGAATCATTTGGCCACATTTACTCCAATATAATAGTACAATTATAATTGTATTTAGTAAAAAAGTGGAATCATAATGATTACTAGGTGGTATCTATTACTATTGACATGTTTTCATTGTTTAATAATGCTATATTTATATTGGTCAACAACGTTTTATTGTTTTTCTTGGGTGGATATTACATATTCTGTGTGACATTTATTTCTGGGTATTTTATAATTTTTGTTTTTGGTATTGTAAATGGCTACCATATTGAATTCCTTTATAGGCAGTGATATTTTTTCTTGGGTTTTTTAGGCAGACAATCATGTCACCTGGAAATCTTCCCCAATATTTCTATTTACATTTCATTGTTCTTGACTTATTACGTTGAATAGCACTTTTTGAAGAAAAAGATCAACTATCATGTGCATTCTTGTAAGAGAAGGCATCTTGTGCTTTAGCAGTAATTATATCATTGACCCTGGAATTGCAATATATATTTATATTTTACTAAAAATCATATCAAGAGTGGATGGATGTTAATTGTTAACAAAAATCTGTCCTGAATCTATCAAGTTGATGGTACACTGTTGGGGTTTTTTTGACACTGATTTGGTGAATTGTTTTAACAGTTTTTTTATTATGCAATTAGTTTTTCCATTCTGGAATAAATTGTTTTTTTAATAGTAAACTATTCAGGTAATTTACTGCTGGATTCATTTTCCAATATTTTTAGGAGTTTTTCTTCTAAAGTCTTAACTAAGATTGATGTGCTATCATCTTTAGATTACTCTAATATCTTCTAATATGAATTGAAAAATTTTCCAGATTTTTCTATGCTCTGGAACAATTTTGATTACTATAGAGAATTTTTTTGTATATCCATTAGCAATTTGCCCTAACAGTATCCAGTGCCTTAACATTGATTTTAATTTGTTACCTTTGTTTTTCTGTGTCATTTTCCTTTCACTCCGTTGCTCTGGGTACTTGAATTTATTGTAAAAATCATGCAGGTTCTTGTTAAAGTGTAATTTTCTTGCTTCACTCTTAAAATTCTTATTCAGTAACTTTAAAGTAAGCTTTACCATTTTAACAACATAAAAAATAATTTTGACCCGGGTTGTTCCTTCAGAAGCACTTATTTTGCTTTTTTCATTAATGCCCTTGACTCTGTTTAGAATGCCAAACTTTTGCAGAAATTCTCTTTTGGAACTTATAGTAGATATAGATCATTATCAAAGGAAAATTCTTCTTCTGTTTTACTTGGTGCTATTCCCTTCTTGCCTCCCTCTGATTCTGCAATATTGGCCACGGAATCCATGTTTGAGTTTTTTATTACTATACTCAACTCAAACAAGGCAGTATCTGCCGGGATTTTCTGGTCTCAGCAGGCAGGATCAGTGGAGGAATGTTAGTTCTGCTCCCTCACTATTTATTGGTTGGTGGTTTTCCTTTGGAAAATCTACATCTGGATGGCAAGTTAATATACACATCTCCTAGTACAATTCCCATTTCTAAGAACTTTTCACCTGGCATCATTTCTGTGCTTTTATATTGTACCATCCTCCTAATTTCATGCTTGGTGCTCTGACTCCAGTGAGTAAGGAGAAAGATTAAAGTCTCTCCATATACTACTGTCAAGGCTCTCTCACTCCATCCTCACCACTACCAAACTCACAGTTGGGTTTATGGGTTTACACTTATGAGAATTACCCCTTTCCAAATGTATTACATTGTTGTGTGTACCCTTATTTTCCCTAAAGTCATTGTTATGTGTTGAATTATGTCCCCCCAAAAGATATGTTGAAGTCCTAACCCCCAGGATCTCAGAATGTGACATTATCTGGGACTAAGGTCATTGTAGACATAATTAGTTAAATTAAGATGATGTCATATTGGAGTAGGATGGGTCCTTAACCCGATACAACTGGTGTCTTTATAAGAAGAGGGAAATTTTGACACAGACACAGACACAGAAAGAAGATGGCCATGTGGAAAGAGAGGAAAAGATTGGAATTATACTGCCACAAGCCAAGGAACACCTACCAGAAACTGAGAAGGCAAGAAAGGATTCTCCCCTAGAGGCTTAGGAGAGAGCATAGCACTACCAACAACTTGATTTCAAGCTGTTTACTCCAGAGCCGTGAGTCAATACACTTCTGTTCTTTTCAGGCACCAGTTTATGGTACTTTGTTACTGCAGTCCTAGGAAACTAATACAGTCGTTTTCTGATGGTGACAGTAGCACTTCTAGGTTATACAAAGTCCATAAGAATGTATGCTCCATGAGGGCGGGCACCATATTGAATTTTGTTCACACTTATAGCTTTAGCAGCTCACATTTTACTTGGGACCTATTGGGCATTAACTATTACTGGCTGAATGCCTGAATGAAGGGATTAGTGGGATCCCCAGTTCTTTCTTCGGTAAAAACCTTAAGGACTCTCACTCAACAGTATGGTGGGAGAGACAAAAGCATCTTCCTTTCCTTCCTTAGGTTATAAGTACTTGAGGATGCAAAACTTGGGACTGTGGTAAGCTGAAATCTTGGAAGCTCTTTCTTATTGCAAACTGATCTACCTTGTGATTAATGACAATTCCCCACAGGTTTTTAATTTTTTCTCAATTTTATTAATTTAGATTTGTTTGTTTATTTGCACTATCTCCCCATGATTTAATGAATATTTAGGAAAAAAATTACACTACTGTTGATTTATTTAATTTTTACAATGTTGCTATGACTTGGGTAAGGAAACCATCCACTTTATTTTACAGAAAAAGAAACATAATTTAAATAATTTTAGTGACTTGCCTAAATTGACACAGCTAGTCCTTGGACAGAATTGGGACACTGGTCTTTCCATTACTTCTTCTTGCCTCTTGCCTCCTCATCAGGTTGACTCTTCATTATTCAGAGAGTTCTAGGTCATGTGTAAAATATTACAAAAGAGCATTGCAAACACCAGATTCACACAGGCATACTGAGAAATGTTTATTTAATTCTGCCCTTTGATTATTTACTCTAAACCAGGTTCCTATCCATTTCCAAATATTCACTCCTAACTTCTGGTAACTAAATTATTTAACAGAGCAACCATTCAAATGGAGCCTTGTAAAAAGTAAATTAACAAGTAAGCCTACTATTGATTTTTCATCTTAAAAAATTAGTTTCACCAGTTTACACTCAAACACTTCCAGGGGATTTCTGCCTGGCTTCCAACCGTTACTGTATGCACAAAAATAACCTCACTTTAAGTACTTCAAAGTCCCTCCTAAGGAATTCCCCAACTTCTTTTTGCCTATCTAATTCTTTTCATAATTACTCAAGCCTAACTTTCTCACCTCCTTTAGTCAGTAACGTCTTATAAGGAGGCAGAGATTCATTCTGACAACTTTCGATAGCATTCTCTGAATTTTTAAAATAAGATTTAAAATAATGTCATTTTTGGAAGGGGAACCCAGCTGCTATATATACATACATTATATGTATATATATATGTGATTGCGTGTATTTAAATATATATATATTTATATACATATATGTACACACAGTGATGTAATGGTAATGAGAAAAGAATCTGGAGTGCCAATCACGCATCAATTTTCTTTCATTACAGATGATGCTGATAGCCCCTCAATAATTGCATTTACACTCCTGTAGCTCCTTGGTAATCATGGCTTGCAGGTAGCTGGAAATACACGATCTGTGGTTTCCATGGTAAAACACATTACAAGTCCACCCAAGAGTACTTTTGTATTCAAGTCTCTCTTCAGTTAGAAAACTCATGTCCTCATGAGCAACGTTCATTTGCAGGGCCTACTCTCTGTACTTCCTCATTTTATTTTAAATAATTAAATTTAAGCAACATCAATTTAACTCAAGTCTAAGCTTTGGAAGCAAAAGATAAAGAAAGCTAAGATAAGTATATAGGTACATTTTTTCATCTTTAAATTGCAAAGAGATTTCGCTTCTTCATACCCCCCCGCCCAGTTGTGTGAGGTGGGCAGGTCTGGGTCAAGCAGTTAAAAAATGAAAAAAAAAGAAAAGAAAAATTGCAAATAAGAGAACATTTATTCACTTTTATTCTGTTAAGTATATAATAAAGAGTAGCAAAAATACACAGCATTTAGGCTTGTAACAAATTGCTTGGTAAGGATTATGTATCTTTATCACCACCACCTCAAAAAAGGAAAGATCAGAAGCTTCAAGATCATTTCCACTTTTTCTCTTTCCTCAACTCAACTCCTTCCTAATACACACATGCTCACACATGCGCACACACAGAGAAGCCCTCAAAGTTAAAATGCATGCATACGTATATGTATATATATACATAAACATACATACATACATGCATACATTTACACATACATTCTGGAAATATAAAGCTGTTAGCCCCAGAGAGGCTTATAAACTTATATAATATGCCTATAGGCAGCACGGTCCCACCACAAACCTAACAGCATCCCAATCAAAAGGCATAACAACTACAACATGTAAATCCTTTTTTCTATTTCTCTATACTTAAAAGAAGAGAGTAGAAGATATAATGTAATCTCTAACTCAGATTGGAATATTGCACCAGTCATTTTAAAACTTTGAAGGAAAATACAATGATGCTCCCACAGCCCAGGATTGCTAGAAATGGCATGATTGAATAGCAAAGCACAGTTTGGGGAGAAATGTGTGTGTTTTGGGAGAGGAAACCATTGGGTCTCAAATAGTCAGGTCATGTTCAACAGATGCTATTTGTTAGTATGAAACTGGAATTTACGTGAAGACACTCATATGCAGTGAAAGAAGCATCTTTTAGTTTATTTAACTCTTTGCACCAATGACATAAGATTTAAATCCACCCTCCAGACAGCCTCTTCCATTCTGCAGAGGGAGAAGTCAGACTTCAGTAATTGGCACAGCTCACTGAGACATATGTATTTCTTTAGGATTTCTCAGTACTTACTCTTCTTTCTTAAGTAAAAGTAACATACATGATTTTTAATAGGTAAATAATTTGGGGTTGAATAAATTTAAAGACAAAGTGACACAATTTGAAAGAGGAGAATATAGTCACAAATAAAATATTACAATAAAATTAATGGATTTTCTAGGAAACTGACATTTTTCCCACAATAGTTTGTATGTTCATTTGTTTGTTTATTTTGCAGTACAGTGTAGGGGCTAAGAGGGCTAAAAGCATGACCTTTGGAATCAGATGATATGCATTTGATTACCAGATTCGCTAACTTTTATTCTCCGTAAAATGCAGATATTACTTCTGAAAACAGGGCTGTTATTAAAATGAACAATCCACCATTTTGTCACGAATCCATTGTATACATAAATGAATCTTTAGCTTTTGTTTTCTATTTTAAAACACAATAAAGGAAAAAATAATCTATTTTCTAATAAATAATAAATATGTTTTCTATATTTTCACTAAAAAATCTGAAATCAAAATATCAAATTATTTTAAAATCTATGTATATGACAAAAATATATCAGTAATCTAAAAATCTGGTTATCATCTCACTGTTTTAGTAGTCAAACAAGCCTCTCTTGTGGAAATTTCTCAATACACTTTTCCCAAACTGTCCCAGAAGGTAGACAATGATATAGTTAAAATGTGAAAATGTTATACTAGAAGCAAATTTGCTGTCAGATTTGTCAGAAAAATTATCCAAAACTCGGAACTAGGCAAAACCGATTGCTAGATGCTCTTTCAGTGAAATGCTGGTCTTCATTTTTGATTTTCTGTGCAATTTTACAACTGTGAAGGAGCAGACGTTAACGCATATTGTGTTTAGTAGGCACGCAAAGAATTTCCACCCAATAAAAGAGACAACTCCAAAGATTAAAGTTTACGACCCTGTGGACATTTGGGAAGGGGTGCTAACCCAGCAATCTTATTCTAACGTTGCCTAGAAATACCTGGCTTCTTAAACGCTCTGTGGACCAGTTTTAAAGTATTACTGTTTCCCTGATTAACTAATGAGTTGAATATAATTTTTGATATGTTTTCAATTTATATTTGTATGAGGGACATGTTTTATAACCTTTTGAAAATTATACTTTAACAGTTCCTCCTGAAATGAATAAGAATTTCTTATCAATTATCAGTATGATTTAAGTTGGTACCATCACTTTGGAAAACAATTTGGTATTTATATTACAAAACAATCCATAGATTCAATAAAATTCCAATGAAAATCACATAGAGAATTTTGTTGCACTTGATAAGCTGATTCTATTGAGGGTGAAAGATCAAACTAAAGACTTTTGAGAAAAAAAATAGTGAGTCAACATTTTCCCTACCTGATATCAAGACTTATTATGGTGCTACAGTAATTAGGACATTATAGAAGCGGCACAGAGAAAGACAAATTGATTAGTGGAATAAAACAGAGATTCAAGAAATTGACTCATGCGTATATTGAATATTAATATATAACAAAGGTAGTATGCCAGATCAATAGGAAAAAGGAACTATTCAATAAACGGGTTTTTAAATGATTATCCAAATAGGAACAAAATGAAATTGAACCCCTATCTCACACCATATGGGTTAAATCACCTCTGGACAGATTTAGGAAACTTTTAAACTCTTATTAAAAAATAATGGCAAATACTGTTTTTTGACCTTTGAATAGTCAGAGTACCTAAGAGACAAAAAAACAAAAAAAAGCAAACAAACTAACAAATAAAACCAGAATAGCATAAAATATGTATAATATCCTTGTCTGGAAAGACAAGTGTAAATCAATACATAACTTCACTGATGGGCTCAGGAGAATACAGCTCAATTTATAAATTTTAAATTTAAATTTTAAAGAGAACGGAAACCAAGCTCACAACTGGGAGAAAATACTTGGATACAAAACCAATAAAGGTTGAAAACCAAGAATATATGAAGAATTCTTATTAAATTGTTAAGAAAATAACAAACATGTAACCAAAAGATGTGAAACAGCATTTCACAGAAGAGGAACTATATTGGCTAATAAACTTAGGAGGAAATGATCAACCTCATCAACACTTGAAAATGTAAATAAGACTACAGTGAAATAACATTTTACATCCATTTGATTGGGAAAATCCAGAAGTATAATAACACCAACTCTTGGCGAGAATGTGAATTAAAGGATTTCTTAATTGTTGGTAGAGTGCAAATTTGTGAAATCACTTTTGTAAACAATTTGGCATTATCTAATAAAATTGAATATTCACATATTTACAATTCAGCCATTCCACTCCTACATAAATGCCAGAGAAACTTACACATGTGCACTAGGATGCATGTACAAGAATGTTCAAAAAAGCAATCTGTTAACGAGAGCACAGAAAACAGAAGTAACTCAAATATCCACTTATAGGGAAATGGGAAAATTGTGGCATATTTACATAATGGAATATTGCAGTAAAAATTAATGAACTATGGCTATATGCAACAATATGAATGGATCTTAGTGACAGAATGTTGAATAAAAGATGCAAGTCTAAGAAGACTACATGTAGCATGGTATCCACTTTTATCAAGTTCAAAAATATCTAAAATCAAACAATAACTTATTTAGGGATACACATCCATCTGTTAAACTACATTTTTGAAAAGCAAGAAAACGAAAAGCCAAAATAAGGATAGGGAAGAGAAGGGAGGAATCCAGAGTTAGTTGTAAGTTAGTAATAAAGTATTAGTCCTTAAGTGTCCACAGGTGTCTACACATTATTAATAAGTTATTAATAAATTAAGGAATGAATGAATGAATGAAATGAGAGCCTGTCCATAGAACAATAAGGAGAGTGTGCCACAAACTAAGAATTATAACTAAACTAATTCTGAGCCTCTGGGGATACAAAAAATCCTTAAATATTCTATATTTATTAAAAAATGGGGGGTGAGAGAGACTCCAGGGTGCTATGTGAGAGGAAATTTCCATACTCTACCAAGTAAGTATAGGAATCAAATCTTTAGCACAAGTAGGAATTTGTAGGGAGCCATGTAGAATATGACCGCCAAGCTTAGATGGAAGGAGAGACACAAAGAAGACCTTTTCTGATGTAAGAAATAGCAGGTACCAAAGGAAAAAGTGTATGAGAAAAAGTTAGTACATTCAGGGAATTAAAAGAAGTTAAATGGCTAGCACACAGGAAGCATATTAGGAAATAGCAATATGTAAAATGAAAGGTAGAAAAGATAATTAAACAAACTTGAATAAAAGCCAAGAAATGTATCAATAAAGTGACAACAACATTATCAAGAGGAACTACTTATTGAAAATGCCCAGGCACTACGCTGAGCACACTGATGTATTACCTCACTTAATTCTCACGACGAACCTTTAATAGGTCCTAATATCTGCATTTTAAGGATGAGGCGACAGAGGCATTTGCCCAAAGTCACACAAATCATAAGTGGTGGACTTGGTATTCAGACCAGGCAGTCTAACTCCAGAGCCCACGCTTAACCTTGAAGATATACGAGCTTTAGCAAGAAAGAAAAAAATATTATATCATATGAATTAAATTTACTTTTTTTGCTATTTATTGAGATATAATTGGCATATAACATTATATTAGTTTCAAGTGTACAACATAATGATTCCATACCTGTATATACTGCAAAATGATCACCACAATGAATCTAGTTAATAACCATCACCATACAGAGTTAACAAAATTTTTTTTCTTGTGATTAGAACTTTTAAGATCCGCTTTCTTAGCAACTTTCAAATATACTATACAGTATTATTAACTATAGTCACCATGCTGTACATTACATCCCCATGATTTATTTATTTTATAGCTGGAAGTTTGTACCTTTTGACCCCCTACCTTCCAAATTTACTTTTTATTTTTTATTATATTTTTTTCTGATTACAAAAGGGACTGAAACAGATTGTAAAATATACTGCCATGGTTGATAGACATTTTAGGAATTTAGTGGATAAAATTTAATTTCATACAAAAGAATTCAGTTTCAACTACTTTAGTAAGTCAATATTATTTCCTAAGACTGTCTCATGTGTTAAGCACCATATGACTGGATATGGTAGACATGGAAATATGGCACCCAGATCCCCCTCCTTCAATAATAGCTGGATAATTTCCAGCTGTCAGTGGCTATGGGGTTGGCCTCAGGCACAATGAGCCACTTTGCCTGAGGTCACACCTTTCTCAGAACAGCCCACAACCCAAACTCCATATCGTTGTCTGCTTCTAGAGAATCCAACCAGATACACTGGCAAGTACATTATACAGACTGTCTATGAGTTTAATGGTAATTCAACTTGATAAAAAAGCAAGCTATTCATTGTGATTAAACTGTCAACATACAGATAACAGCAAATTGCTTTACTCCAAAAAAGATTTCAAAGTAATTCATGATTTTGCTTCCGACAATATGGTAGAAGAAATGTCCTATAAATCCTCCCCAAATGAAATACCTAAAAAAGTTAAATAAATTAAACACACACACCCCACACTGCTGTTTAACATGTATGGGTTAGCTAGTAGGAAAGTAAGGGAAATCCTTAGAATCCAGAAAAGACAAGAAAATAAGAATCCAGAGAAGTAAGCTAGCATTAAAGCTGCTGTTCCCCCTGGTGCTATCTGCCAATTTTTGATGGCATAGCATTTGTATTTTGACAGGCAGAGGACCTAACAAAGAAATACCCCACAAAGAGCCACATAGAAATTCCCCACAGAAGTCCCCCACAAAGAACAAGGTTCCTGAAAATCACCACCATTAGTGCATAAACTAAGAAAAATCCCTTAAGCAGAAGATGGTGGATGCACTTGGCCATCTTGGCCGTGGTTCTGATTGGTATTGAAGGGAAGAAAGAGACACTAAGACTTGCTGTATTCATTTTCTAGGGCTGCCATAACAAAATACCACAGATGGGGTGGCTTAAACAACGGAAATTTATTTTCCCATCATTCTGGAGATTGGAAGTCCAAGATCAAGTTGCCAACAGGGTTGATTTCTCCTGAGGCCTGTCTCCTCAGAGTACTTCCTCTGTGTTCACCATCCCTGGTGTCTCTCTGTGTGTTCTTACAAGGACGCCAGTCAGATTGGATTAGGGCCCACCCTAATGGCCTCATTTTAACTTAATTATCTCTTTAAAGGCCCTATTTCTAAACACACTCACATTTTGAGGTACTGAGGATTGGGGCTTCCACATATGAATTTTGCAGGTCACAATACAGCTCATAACACTCACTAAAAATAAGTCTGACATCACTGACTCCAATTCCACACCTCTTGTTCTTTCTTCAGCCTACTCCACCTCTCCACCAAATCTGCAATTGTCAAGGCCACCAGTGACCTCTATACGGCACAACACAGAAATCAGGTATCAGTCCTCATCTTACTTATCCTATCAGCATTAGGCATAGTTGACAATCTCCTCATCCTTGAATGACTTTCGTCATTCATCCTTGACATCCTTTTTCTCCTCATCCTCGACTTGACTTCCAGGGTACCCCATTCTCTTGGCTTTCTTCCTACCTTAGAGTTTACCCCTTCTGAGTATCCTTGGCTGTATCCTTGGTTCATTATCTTCTGTTCTTCATTCTGAGTTCATTCTGAGTATACTTGGCTGGTTCTTTCTCTTCTGTTCTTAAAACTGGTCCTCTTTTATAGCTATAATCAAAGTGTAATCCATCTATATGCCCAAGATTGCCAAATTTATATCTCCAGCCCAGTCCTCTCTCCCAAACTCATAAACTCAACTTCCTACTCAACTTTTCTACTTGGATCTCTAGTGGACATCTCCAACTCAGCAGAACCAAACCTAAATTCCTGATTTTTCTTCCCTGAAATCTTCTCCCAATCTGAGCTGATGTCAATTTCATCCTTCTGGTGGTTCAGACAAAACTCTCGTAGTTATACCTGAATCTTCTTTTCACTTGAGCACATATTAATATTCTCTAGAGTTCTTTAAGTAGTAAAAGTCTTTTTAGCAGAGTAAGAGAGAAGATAATGAAAAAAAATGCTTGTAATGAACACGTTCAATTAACACTAGCTTGCAAGAATGACCTAAAGGCCTTTAAACTTGCCTACAGGTTAAAATTGATTTTCAAGGCAAGACCTGGAAAAAAAAAGCAAAACAAAACTTTAAGTGATAAATAGAAATATTGAACCCAAATGGAAGCTCCATCCATGTATCATTCTACAAAAATAGCTGCAAAATATTTTACATCATTGAAAGCACTGTGATGTGCACAGTCTTCTATTCTCAGGCATGACCTTTAATTAGATATGACTGCAAAAACTGCCAGATTGGATCCTAGTGTGAGTGATGTATAGTGACACAAAGGGAAGTATTGGAAAGGAAATAACCACTCATTGTCTTCTTCCCATCTCTTTAGTGTGTCTGAGATAGGAGGTACTCTGATGTACCTGCTAATCTTCCCTATGACTATCCTCTCCCTCCCTCAAATTAATTCCAATTATGGCATCCAGAGTTCCATAAAAATTCAGAATTGGTTTAAGGGAGAATAAAGATTGTCATCGCACAGTTTCTTAACGCCTCATTGAACCTCAAGCTCCACTAAAGAGATATTGACCAGTTTGGGCTTATCACTGTTTGCTCAGTGCCTGGAATATAGTGGATGTTCACTAATATATGGAGTTAAAAATTACTCGGCAGTAGTTGCTTCTAACACTCCGTTAGCATCCAAAGTTGACAGTTATCAGCATGCAGAGGCTGGCAATCTGTGGCTACTGCCATCTGGCATCTATGCTGGGAAACAGAAACTCCCAAATAACCTTGCTCCAAAAGGAAGAACACATTTGTTAATTTGAGAATGCATGCTTCTGATTTGCTATGGGTGATATGAATACTCTAGTATACCACAATTCCTCTTTATTTCCTCAACCAGACTTCATTATCATACAAGTTATTGGGGTTTTAAATCTGTTGGTGACTACTTTTCAATAAAATATTCAGGTGGACCTTAAGAAAAATGAATGACTCTTAAATTAACTAAGCTTTCTTTTGCTTTCCTTTTGCATTTCCTTTGCATTTTAGATGTGACTTGAACTTCTTCCTCACCAAAACTTTTGTTAAGTGACACACATATATTTTGCTTAGCACTGTATTCCTTTACCATAGTACTTATTACAGTGTATTGGAATCGCCTTTTTAAGTATCTGTATCCTTCAAGTGGACCTTAGAGATGTAATAACTGGTTCTATGCCATAGAACTCAAGACACAGAAAGATAAAAGAAGGAAAAAGATGACTTTAAAAAATATTTATATCATTAGAAATATGGCACATTTACATTTTGAAAGTGTATACCTTCCTTGAGCAAAGTAGAAACAGCTTAGCTTAGTGCCTTGCAAGAATAATGAGCAAAAATAGACTAACATAGGCAAGAAGCTACCAAGTACCAGATGGAATGCATCATTAATAACATCGAACTATAAGTCTCATCAAGAGTTGATTTCAGGGCAGGTTTCTTGCTGTGTCTCCCTCCAAAGCTGCTAGCAATGGCTTCGCTTGGCTCTAAAATTATGAGAGCAGGAACTGTGTTTATTTTGTTCATTTTGATTTGGTTTTCAGAACCTAACAGAGACAAGTACACATATTAGGTACTCAATATATTTGCTGGGTGTTGAATAAGTTTTGTTATATAAAAGTTTGCTTTTTCTTTGGTTCTTATTTACACTTTTATCTGACAAAATCATATTATCATTTTTAAATCTCTTCTGATGATTTTTCTAATTTTCCATCATCACTTCTTTATATGTTCTCATGTCGAGGCTTATTTGGAATTCTCACCCAGCAATCTCCTACTTCCCCTCTATAGTCCACTAAAGGAGTCAGTAGTAATATCATTATTTTATTCTGTGTAGGAGAAAGATCATTGAATATATATATATATATTTTCCTTGCTGGTACTTTCATAATAACTATTACACTTCACGTAAATTACTGATAAGTGTGGCTAAAAATGGGTACTACATGAACATTTAATTAAATATTCACTTAAACATTGAAATAAGTACATGTAGTGTATTTAAATATTAATTTACACATTTAACTAGTCAATTGCTTCTCTATATATAAAAATATAACATAGTTGATTTCCACTTATTTAATTCTGTTGTATATTTTTCTTTTACATATTAATAAATCATTAAGTTCCAAAACTATCACTTTAATAATTCTGCTAAAACATGCCTTTTAGAATCATGAAACCTTTAGTCCCTGAAATGAAACATGTAAGAAATTTCCCAGACCAAGTAAGCCTGAATTTCAATCATCAGTTTTTAAGAGAGAAACAAAAATGATTATAACTCATCTCAAAGAGCAAATGAAACAAAGCCACCATCAATGACTTAGTCCATTCTAGAGACTCAGCCTCTTGTCCTAACCCATGTCTCTGGTTTAGGAAAATTGAAAAATATGTTTTAAAATACTAAAGGAACATTGCGGAAAATTCCAGGTCCTGGCTCACTCTGATTGCCAATATTCATAGAGAGGAACTACGAAGATTCCATTGTAAGCCTTTATAGCATTTATGAGATGAAGAGAACTTGACTAGGATCCAGAGCTATGGGAATAATTACAGCACGCCTCTTGCAATGATCCTGAACCTTGTCCACAAAACTCAGAAGGCTACCACCTCACATTTAACCTCTGTTAAGAAGCCTTCCAACTCTAAGTACAAGGCTGGTAGGTTTCTGTTAACAGAACAGTCATTCCACACTATAAAATAGATGATAAAGTCAGGAGCACTAGTAGCATGCAAACTTGCTTACAATTCTAGTACTTACGAAAATATGCATATTTCATTTTTACATTCACAAAAATTGAGCAAGCAAGCACTGACTCACCATGAACAAGGAAGGTGTTCCTTAGAACTAGAAAAAAGTTGATGTGAAATTCAAGTCTGACTATAGATACACCTTGTGAAAATAATTGAGAATCGATTGTAATGCAATTGTTCTTAATGATAGAGTCACACTTTCTCTCATTTAAAGAAAAAAAGGAAATGCCAATAATACTTGTAGTTTTGCCTAACAATATACCACAGAATATGAAGATCTCTATAAATTATATTTAACCAATATATTTATGCAGAAAGTATCTATACTTGGCTCCATTTCAAACCAGCTTTCATTTTCTTCATGCATATTTGAAACTTCTACTTTTTTTCGTATTAACTTTTTTGTAAATTTACTTTGGTGTCAATTCGTGTTTTAACAAAAGTTAAAAATTAAATGAAAAGTTAATTTAGTCGTCCATAAATAAGCTATAAGTCTATTACATATAAATGCTGAAAGATAGTACATATTCAAAAAGTATTATTATTAGAGGTGCCAGCGTTTCTGATGAAGAACAGATGTATATATACCAAAATGATGCAATAATACATATGAGGAGGCAGTAAAATCTGCTGTGATGAAGTTACTAAACTTACACATTTATGTTTTGACTCTTAAAATAATTTGCAGATGCCTGAACTGACTATATTATTTGTTATGCATTACATCACTTAGGACACTTTAGTTTGCAATAGAGAAAAAGAACCTACTCAAACTATCTTAAATTTAAAAGGAATTTAAACTCTCTCACAAGTGAAAAGTACCAGCCTGGGGTGACTGCAAGGATGGCTTGAACCAACAGCTCATCACTCTCACAAAGACCTTATTTTTCTCCAACTCCCAACTTCATTTCCCTTACTTTATCCCAAAACAGATTGTCCTTTAGGGTAGCAAGATGTCCGCAACTGCTCCAGAAATTGCATCTGTTCATGGTAAGTCCAGAAAGAAAGAGAAGCAAGTGTTTACCAGAATTTCAAGAAAAACTTCCACTGGGTGTCAATGGATTCCATTGTTTCATATAACCACATCTAAACTAAACACTGAGGTCAGGGAATGAAGTTCTCTGATTGGCTTAGCCTTGGTCATACTCTTCAATGTGAAATTGGGGCTTGGATTAGGGGTGGGCTGGAGGAGGGCACTAAAGTCCATGGACTGAGAAAAAGGAAAAGGTGGTTTTCCAGAGAGAAATCAAGAATCATTACCAAAAATGAGCAAACGGATACAAGCGGTATAAAATAACTGATATCCACTAAAGAGGTGATATGGTATATGGTATGATATAAGATGTATGATATGGTGTAAAATAATGAAGTTTATATTAAAGTAATACATGATAAGGTTTATTTTCAGTGCTAAGCAAGATCTTCATGTTCCTATATCTTCAATACCATTACCACAAATAATATTGAAAAATGACATTAGAATTGCATTATGATATTTCTACATCGGTGCTATTAAATCTGGTATTTTGGATATCAGCCTATTGAGGTATTTCCTAGCTATTAAAATTTCATTTTACATATATCTTTAGCTACAGGTAGGGAGGAGAATTAAAGTAGATCTAATCTCATGTTAAATAAACTATCTTCTAGCTTAGAAAAAATTAATTTAAATCAAATGCCAGGTTTCAACTTTAATAAATACAATGTGTTTTATTATATAATTTTCAGCTTTTCTTCTATTCTATATTGTTATGATTAGAGTAGAGAAAGTGAAGAAAGGTGATCATGAAAAGGTGCCAGGGTTTTCTAAGCCATGTTAAGGAGTTTGAGCTTGAACTTTAAAAGTAATGAAGAGCCATTTAAATAGAGAATCTTTTGTTACATCTGTGGTTTTTGATAGCTCATATCAGTATAGAGATTGCATTAAAAGGGTCAAGATTAAATGTGAGGAAACCTCAGTAGTCCAAGAAAAAGATGATGTTAAGTAAATGAAAAAAAAACACACACACACAAATACTTATTTAGGAACAGAAAGAAGACAATTTGGTGATTTGTTGTATATCGAGGTCCCTGTGAAGAACAAGAAGTCAAATTTGACTCCCAGATTTCTAGTTTGAACATCTGATTAGTTGTGGGTGTCATTTAACAGGAAAGCAAATACCAGAAAAGGACCTGCGATTGAGTGGTTTTTGACTGTTGAAGAATGGTGAACGGACTGATAGAAAATGACCAAATCAATACTCGAGCTGTTGTCACAGTAATTTTTGGATTTTTGTAAAGCAGCAAAAAATTTGAGTCTTCTGTAGGGCAAGTTCCAAGTTGAGGCTGAACAAGGTCATGCTTTTTCTTTCTTCTTTCAGCCCCATACATTAAACAAGTGTCCTTTCAGTGCTCTAAAGAGACTAAATAGTGTCATGGTCTTGCACTTTTTGTGGGTGATTTTGCTGTTTAAAATAATCCTCAAGCCGTAGTGCTGAGGTGCTGTTTAGTGTTCCTAAATGCAAGTAGGCTATGATGTGCCTTACAGAGCAAAGATGTTTGTTAGAAAAGCTTCGTCCAGGAATGAGTTATAGTGTTATTGGCTATAAATTCAACGTCCATCCAGAGAGAAGAAGAGGAAATTCACCCATCTGTATGTAAACCTGCTCTGGAAAATGTTAAATTGACATTGATAGAGCATGATGAAGCTATAGAAAAGAGGGAAAACCAGCTAAATTTGTGGATTCGTGAGATGATGACCAATAAAAAGAAAAGCATAATGCATAGCATTGTCCTAAGTCTGAAAGCCAAAGAAGTTTATGGTCATGTTATTCAGGATCAAGAAATTATTAAATCTTTCTCCGTTAGTGTCTTATTATAAGGAAATATCACATATATTTAGTTATTTAGAAAAAGTATATATTAAATAAGGTGTCTCTAAACAGAAACACACTTAAAACAAGGTTATATATTGAGCAGTTGATGAAAATGTGACCAGAGGCTTGCAGGAACCTAATCCTGTATCTACCTAGGAGCAAGAGCCAAGGATTCGCTAACTCACTGTTCACACAGACTTGATAGAACATAACCAGTGCGGATAACGAGAATTGACCGTGTATGTGGGGGGGGGGGCAAATTATATATACCTGTGAACAATTCAGATGTTCAAACACACATATATGTATATAAATTATGTGTATATCTATTATATAAATATAGATATAATATGAAGGATCACTTGTTCTGACCCTTGGTCAGGACTGACCTTGTATTTTTACTTGGATGATCCATGTATTTTTTTTTTTCCCTGAGGAAGATTCGCCCTGAGCTAACATCTGTGCCAGTCTTCCTCTGTTTTGCATGTGAGCTGCTGCCACAGCGTGGCTGCTGACGAGTGGTGTGGGTCTGCACCCAGGAACTGAACCCAGGCTGCTGAAGTGGAGCACGCCGAACTTAACCACTAGGCCATGGCTAGCCCGCAAGTGTTTTCTTGTCTCTTCTTCAAATGCTACCAACACAATAGCGCTGACTATCTTGCACTTCTTTGCATTCCCCTCTGTACTGATTCCATAGTATATCCCTCAAAAGTTCTTAGTGGGGAAACAAAAGGGCTTTTGAAACGGCAAATTATTGCTTTTATTCATTTTAATGGGAAAAGGTGGACCACATAGCATTTACCAGAGCATTTATTAACTTCAGTAATTTTCCCTTTGTTATTAAAATATAACGTATTAGTACCACAAAGGCTGAAAGTGCACACATAGCAACACACCATACCACCATAAAGTTGGGTAACATTACCTGAAATCAGTTCAGAATTTCTCACATGTAAACACTGACACTTTACTAGCAAAACGGGGTGACATAAAACCAATGATATTAATAATCTAACAAATTTCCCCAAAATGAGGTCATTATCTGTACAGTTTCAAGTACTTTAAAAGCTGCTTGAACTTTTTTCATGGGGAAGAATATTAATAGGAAACCATTATTCCCTTTGTGAATCAGCATGTGCTCTTTGAAAGTAGCATAGATTTCTAGCACATGAAGGGTATATGCTTAATTACTCAGAAGCTTTCATTTAAATAAAAAATACAAAGTTACAATTTGAAAAGTTCCAATTAATTTAAATAATTTCATGTAACCAAAGTTGCTGGTGCATATGAAGGAACATAATTCATATGAAGAAATATATTATACAAAGCATAGAGTTGAATTAATTGCTCACTGTAGTCTGCAGATGTTAACAATGATTTACTAATTTTAGTTCAGCAGTTGCCATGAAAAGTTCCAATTTGGAGGTCAAGAAAGTATTCAAGAAACCTGTTTCTCCACCTGTACATCTTCAACAACTGGCCCAATCACTTTATCCTAATTATGTGCAAGGCATTTAGTAGGAAATTCACAAATATGGGTAAAAATAAAATAAAAGGAAAAAATGATCCCAAATGACTAATATGAACAAGGTGGAAAATATTTTCATCATCCATGAATATTTTCATTTCCAAAATGTACTTGTATTATATTAATCAATCATACCATTTTAAGTACCCAGGTGGATGACAGCATTTTAACATATGCCTGCTGTATGCTAGGTATGTACTTTTTAATTTAATATTACAAAACTCCTTTGCCCTAAGAATTGTTATCTTTATCGTGCAGATGAGTTTTGTGAGGCTCGGGAAGCTCAGGATGTTGCCCAAGATCACACTGCCAGCGAGCCATGAAGCTGGGACCTGATAAAAGTGCAATTTTACAATGAAAATAAAAATGCATTTTGAAGACTTACTCCCCTATTTCTTATACTTTTTCTTGTACAAACACTAGAAAGTCCATAACTCCTTCTACACAAGAAATTCTTTAGAGCTAAATTTTGTTTATAGATAGAAAACTGGAACCCAGAGTAGATAAGTGATTTGAACTGGACCTCTTTCATACGTAGTGACAGTGTAAGCACTGAACAGAACTCAGTCTGATTCTTAGATCATGGCTCTTGCTAACATACCAAACTTCTCCTGCCCCTTCTCCTTTACTTTTTAACTTACCAACTTTCTTAGTCTCAAATGGATTTCAATTAACTACCTCTAATAAGCATTTCTGGGGAAAAAAAAAAAAACAGGATAATGATCAATAATGGAATGTGAGCTATCATGTCACTAGTCTAATGATCTCCATAATCAGTTCTAGGGGAGAATGACCATGTCTATTACACATACTTCCAGATAAAAAATTAAAAGCTTATGCTTTTTGTCAAAATATCCTGTCTCATTTTGAAACAACTTTTCAATTTATGTAGTACATTAGTGCTGTGATCATGGTAAATCCACAGAAAGACAAGTCCTTTTGATTTTGCATAAGACAATATTCCCTGGAAAGTTAGAATAAGATGCAGAATTGCTCTGAACAAATATTTTACTCCCAATATCACAATCCTGGGCAGCTCCAAGTATTTACAAAGGCAGAGAAATAGTCTTTAGACACCACTAGCTTTATTCCTCTTTGTTTTGCTTTGAGCACAACAGAAAATTCTAAGCTGCCATTTCAACTGCAAAAACAAATTATGTGTGATCCTTTCCTCACTCTCTCAGAGTAACCATCTTGCTGTTCAAGCAAGAATCAAATAGAAATGGCATCCACTGACATCTAATTTTCTAATGATATCCAAGCCAAAGAAGGTGTTATTGACTAACGAGTCAATAAGAAATGCAATAGATCTTTACTCATTATGGGTTATTACTCAAACACTTACTTTACCCTAGTCCTTTTAAAGAAGAAGCATTTTAGTTTGAAGTGTTGATCATAAAAAATATAATCATTAATGGAGTGGAGATTTATTTTTTGTGGGAGTTTCCTTTTTTGCTGGCTCATGACTGCGTCTCAGTAATAAAAAGTGGTTAGCACTTCCCTTGCTCATTAGGTAGAATTATTCCCTTGACTGGTGACATCAATGCATTTGTAACAACCCCATCTGCAATGCTGGCAGCCTGGCCTAAAACGTTCTGATAAACAGAGCAGAACAGGAGCAGGCATTTGAGAGAAAGCTATTGTAGTCAGTCAAGAGCAGAGTCAGGCATGAATAGTTGTGCGTTAGACTGCTCCATACCTTTCACGCCTACAATTATGCTACACGTCAATATTTAACTCTTCAATATGTATCTTAATGTGATTGATTTTTTTAGAACAAACGTTAGGCATAGCACATTCAAAATACCTTCCATTTAAACAAGAATGTTAGAGAAAGGATATTATGTTGAATTAGAGCAATTTGATAATGATTTAAAGTGGGAGTATAACTTTATATACTCAATTATTCTAAAGTATCTCAAAAATAAATTGTTGAATATTACTAATGCTAAAGAGAATTTTCTGAAATGTATGTCTCTTGATCATTAAAATAAATATATTTAAAACATGCAATATAAGTTCATTGAAATTACAAATTAAAAGTACTCTATTTTGGATGAATAAATAAGTAAAGAACAAATAACGATAGCTTTATCCATGTCAACAAAAACATTTGAACACTGTTTTCATTATCTCATTGATGTTATAGCTCACTCTACAGTACCTTTGTCTTGAATCAGACATTGATGGCTGAAGTCGTGGAAAAGGCACAAATGTGGAGCCACAAGGAACTAGCTGTGGAGACATTACGATCTTCTGCTCAGATATTTGTTCAAGAGAAAGAAATTTGTTTACGGCCACAAACTCCTTTCACCGAGTTGCATGATCAAAGGAATGGAGTCTTTTGTTTTTTACCATTACTTTGGAAAGATTTTATAGGATGTAAACATTTCAGCTCCAGCATTTGATTCTAATTTCTTTAATGCTATCTTTGATTCAGCATTGCTTGACAGACTATTAAGGAAATGTTGATGATACAGGAAGACCAGTGTACTGGTTAACATGATTATTTTACAGAGCACTGTGCATTCATTAATAGCAATAAGTTGTCACAATATTCCTCTTCGCTTCTTTCTAAAAATCTCTTTACTTATATTCACTTAGTCTCAAGACGTTTGATTTTCAAAATATAGAACCTATCACTCGTTTCAGAAAATATAACCTATAACCTTTTCTCTGGCGAACAAAATCAGACGTTAATTTTAAGAAAAGTCCATGATAATGAGATCATGTATACCAACGACACAAACCTTACAACTCAGAAAAATGTGGGTGCTCATATTTCAAACATCAATGACATTCTACAATAAAAAATGCATACACACTAAATATTAAATTCCAAGACCATATGATATTGTTTAACAAGAGCCCTAAGAAATGGCTGACATATTGAGAGACACGACAAATGTGGAGAAGTTTCTTACAGGCATAACAGGAATGGCAGAATATACAAAAGAAAAGATATACATGTATGAATTAATAAAAATGCAGAAATATATAAAATGTACAAGTCTCATTAAAAGTTAAAGAAGATGTTAGGAATATATTAACAATTTATATGATAACAATGGCACAGAGTAGTATATAAACATTTTGTGTAGTCTTACTCATGATAATCTTGTTTTGCTTGTGAAAAACCAAAACAATGTAATTGCCCAATAATAGAAAATCAGATAAATCTTTTTTGGCACATGGATAGTATGGAACAGTATGCAATCACAAATAATGATGGAAAGCTATTCAATGGAAAACCAATAAATAAAGCAAACAAACAAAAAGAGGCTACTAAATACTACTGTGCTTTGATCCTCTTTGGGTAGAACCTATACATTTAAAAATAGAAAAAAAAAATCTGAAATCTATTCCTCAAATTATTAGCACTGCTGAAATTATGTTTTTGTTTTTTTGAAATTTCTGGCGATTGTTGTTAATCAGTATTTTCCACCTTTCCCATAGTCACCATGTACTACTTAAGCAATAAAAATAAAACACTAATGAAATAAGACATGCCATCACTATCACAAGCTTTACCCATGATTTTACTTCCTAAAATGCTTATCCCTTCAAAATCACTTGCTAAATGTCATTTACCAAGATCCAAACAGCTGCTCGCTGAGACATTAGGTCATTCAAAAATACGTCATGCTGGAAATCACATCAGACTCAGAGTCAGAAATGAGAGATCCTTGTCCTAACTGCTACTTGTTAGTTCAGCCAACTAGCCTTCAGCCCCCTGCCAACTACCCAGGGTTATTTGTTAGGTTCAAATAAGAATTTTCAAAGGCCAGATATTTACTGTAAATAGTGACTTTATAGAAAACATAAGTTCTTGACCTTATTACTACCCCAGGATCACGAACCATATTATCAAATATCCTCAAAGCCTTTATGCTTCTGAATAGTCTGTGAGGGTTGCTCATTCCATTCCTTCAAGTACAATGTGTGGACTTTGCTGTTTAGAGCTTAGGAGGCATTTTCTTTAACTCAACTGAGCTGGACCCATACTTTCCTACCAGCCCATCACGGAAAACACATCCTCTGAGTTCTCAGAACAGAATCCCCAAGCAGACTTCCAAAAGGACAGGTTGCCATCTGAGGATTATAATCTTGAGGGAAGTGGACAAACTTTGGAACCATGTGACTTGCATTTAAATCCAGCTATGAGGCGGACCAACTATAGGACTTTGAACACACCAAGGTTATTTAACTCTTCTGAGACTTACAGTTTCCTCTGGGGAAAATGGAAGTAATAATTCCTACTTCCTAATATCAAAGAGAATGTATGTGAAATACCTAACATAGAAACTGACATGTAGAAGCCTCTCAATTAATGTTTCCTTTCTCATACATTTATGAACCTGGTATTCTTATGATAACCATTATTATCACACAATTTGATAAAATTTCACCCCAAAGCAAATAGACATTTTAGTAAGGCTTCACAGTATTATCACTGAAAAATATCGATTTGTGGTAGGTTTACTGAAGCAACAAAAATAACTCAAGAGCCCAGTGATTATTTCAGCAGGATCTTTAGTCTTTCTGTCTTAGACTCTCTCTCCATGAAGTAATAAGAGATGTGTTTATTTCAGCAATTTAATGTAATTAGACTAAAATGGCTGCTGGTAGAAGCGAACAGGGGGCTGCTGACGCTGTTATTTCCTGCATTTAGAAATTATATAAAGTGGTGACTGGGAGTACCTGGGTAGGCTTATCTGTGAGTTAACTTTCTTGCTCTGACTATACAGAGCTGTCAAGATTCTCAACTTTGTGGCTTAGCTTCCTTTGCTCAATACTACAGGAAAGTGGGTTTTTAGTAAACCAAGTCTTCATTAGTCTTTTTCCCCTTAGGAAGGGGATGCCTTATCACATGTTCATATTTATTTATTTCACAGTGATTGCAAATGAGGATCAACAGAAATAATATTCTGACTTAAAACTTTAGTCCATGAAACATCTTTTCAAAACATTAGAGTTTGGGCTAACAGTACATGCTGCCAGGAACAACTCATTCTGACTCTGAATAGTATCATAAACACGAGCAGTAGCCAAGCAAGAAACAGGAAAAAATAGGTGATTTGTACAATTTCCATGTAATGTATTTGGACATCACTTGAGTTTCCAGAACTAACATCAACAGAACTCAACAGCTAAGTTCATTTTTAAACTTAACATCCTGGAACTCTTTAACATTTCCAAGCTTAAACTTGGAACATGGGTCTTATTAACCAGAAAAGAAGGAAAATGTTGAGATAAACAAGAGAGAAGATACATATAATTCTTGAGACCATATGTTTCTTATCTCATCCTTGAATTTTCATCATCCCTAGCAGAATTCTATGAGCATAATATTTCTGAAATGAAATAAAAAGAAAAAAAGTATAAAAATTGTGAATATATTGCAATCTCCAATAATTTATCAGCAGCAAAATAATTTTAACATATTTAACAAATTCTCTGAGCTGAGTCAAAATCAGTTATTTTCACTCTCTATTTGAACTTTTGCATATGTAAAGGGATGTTTATAGGATAATATTCCATTCTATTAATATGCTTTGATGAATAATCAAGTTATTGAGCTCTTCTTATAAACCAAGGCCTTAAACCATATGACTTATAAAGCATTGCAATGACATAAAGGGGCCCAGATGCTTACTTCTCCGTACAATTCTAGGAACATTGTTTCCTCCCATGTACATTTTGGTCATTCAAATTTTACCCCTTCTCAAGGAGGGCAGTAGCAATTCAAAAGCCAAGGAGATTCTCAAATGATCGATATACACAGAGACCTCTGTCTGGTCACACTAGAATTCCATTCTTTTCCTGGGCAAACCAAGGATTGTATAAATGATGTAGTGAATGGAATTTGTATTGTCAAAACTAGTGTCTTAGGTGATTATCAAGGATATCACAATCCAATTTAGGCTTATACTTATGTCTACTAATATCTTCTAAAGCACAAGGTTTTCTTTCTAATGCTGACAGAATGACTATGAGAAAAGCTACTGATGTGGTGAACCACTCTTCCAAAGTTCAACATTATTGGCCTTCTGAGGACTCTATGTAACAAGAAATTTATCCCTCAATTACAAAAAGAGATCATGGTCCTTATTTCTCTGTAAAGATGTCTTTATGTCTCATAACTATAAGAATCATTTAAAAAGGGAAATATGATGATCCAGAAAGAAGCAGGTATGAATAGGAATCAACTGTACTAGTATTCGCTGATAGCACTCTCATGGACCAAAGTGAATTCAGGAACTTTCCAGTTCTTCCATCTCTGAGATGCTTGGTTTCCCCACCTGTAAAATGAGATTTGACTAGCTTCCTCCCAGGTCAGAAATCTAGCAATTCTTTAAATCAATCCATGTGGAAAGAAAAGTCTCAGCTTGATTACAGAAGCATTTATTTATTCATTCATAATTTTTATGTCTTCTATTGTGCTTGGCATAATCTATAAAGCAGTGAATAAAAGAAAAATAGTCTTTGTACTCTCAGAGCTCACATTATAGTCAGAAGAATCAGAAAATGAACAAACATATCACAATTCGGAGATAAGGCATGATATCTGTCATTAAGGCCCATTACTCCTGCACTCAGTGGACAAAAGCTTGGAAAGTGATATTTGGGGGATGGAAATTTTTTAACTTAAGACATATAATGCACTATCTCAGAAAACCACAGTTTGCAAAGACTGCTTCCCACAGCTGATGGTTTTCCATATTTCAGTTTTGAATGCCTTTGATAGATAATAATTTTCAATACATTTATACTTTGAGAGAAAATCATAAATAGAAGTATTGTTCCATGGAGTAAACTGATTTCCTACTAGATTATGAAGGAAATTGTCTCTGCATTCAAAGTACACAATTGGCTAGGTACATTACTTTAAAGTTTCTCATTTTGAAGTCCTGCTCCAAGCAATAAATATGTGCAAGCCACAGAATTATTATTAACACAGTATTTGTTAGACTTAGGAGACTAATTATTAGACTGATACAGAAATGCCTATGCCCTGAGATTATTCTCAGATGAAGAATAAGAAGGAAACGGGAAGACCAAGAAAGCTGTTGCCGACTAAATTAACATCAAGTAGAAAAAAGCATGTTCAAAGAGATCTTGCATCTTAGCCTTTAAAATTTTTAAAGGGAAAAAAAGAGAATGAGATCCTGTCTCTTAGACATTAGATTAAATGGGAAAGCTCGAGATAAAAGAAAGCAAATTCAAAATCTACAAAAATCAGATTTATACATTTTTATCAACGTATAATAAACAGATCTTCAAGTCAACTGCAAGAAAAAGCAGACAACTTTATAGAACTGACTCAATTTCACTGATTTCTCTCTGCTGAATCGTCTCAATGAGGGGAAGACAAAAACAGACGAACTGTCAACCTTCCCAACACCAGAGGAAAATTCTTACATTGTAATTCTCCTAGTAGAGACTAGCTACAACATGGACTACACACTACAGACCACTCAAAATTGCACACCTCCTTTCTCTCTATTTCTCTGATTCCATGTTATCAAAGTATAATTCTGATTATAATTTCCCTTCTCGTGCATATGATTTAATGTGAACAAAATATTACCCTTACATGATGGTTTGTTATAGTTTAGCTTGCTGAGCATGAATCAGTTGGTGTGAAATCTCATAACTCTGGAAACTGCCCTCACAAAATCAGATGCATTCTAAGATGAGTCTGACACATTGCATCATGGGCCTCGTCAAGATAAGGCCACTATGATGTATTCACCAACGGCCAACCACTATCTCATTTTTTCTGTGAGTTGGCTTTATCTTTGAAATTTTGAAGAATAAACTTCCAATTTTTCAGTTGTTACCTATTTGTTAAAGTGTTTGTCCTATTATTTAAAGGTTATCTGTTGCACATAGATAATGGAAAGCCAGAGAAGCCTGAAGCAGTTCATGATAATCCCAACTAAAAATGACAGTTGAAAACAACTCTAACAAATTTGAGAAAATGCAGTAAAATTTATCCCAATTTGGGCTCTTTAAAAAGACTTCAAAAACTTGTTTTTTGAATCATGCTTATTTTCTTTGTACATTTATATAACCTTGATTTTGCTGGCATCAGGACCTTAAAGGATAAGGGTGTTATAAGAAACACAAGTTATAGGTAATTATGTTCATAGGGAACCCTAATCTGAAGTATCTATGACTGTGTATAATGTCAAGCCATATTAAAATTAGGTTCTACTAAATTGTAAGACTCAATTTTCAATGGACCATTTGACTGTCTTACATTGATTATTCTTAAAATTGCCTAATTTCTGCTTATTATCCTAGCCCCACCCAGTTGAAAAATTAACTTAGAAATGTATTAAAAGGTTTAGAGCTTGAGAAATGAAGCATGCACTTCCATGAAATGTATCTCTATTTGAATGAAAAATAAATAAATGGCTTCAATCTCCTCTTTGTGCCTTATTATGTTACAATTTTATATTTTGTCTAAGCAAGGGCATTTCATGCAGTGTTGTTACGTAACTTCCTGAAGACAGAAATCAGAAAGGAATACAAACAAAAATTAAAAATAACGAATATATTTCAACAAAATTATCCATTATAAACTAACTTAGCTTCTTCAGTTATAAAAAGAAATAACAGTCCTATTTTACTGATTATTGATATAAGGATACAAAAAATAAGATTTTTCTTTGGGAAAACAAAATATACAGAAGCTTAGTGCCATTCATTAATTCATTCAATAAATATTCGAATACCTCACAGGTACTGGGCACTGCATCGACTAATGGGAATACTGTGCCCTCACTGGGCTTACTTAATCATTAGTATGCATACATAAAATGAAATTATTGGTATATTGAATATTTTTCAATAAGCTGATCATGTTTTGACTATAGATTTCTGACATGCCTATAAATCTCAAAACTAATATTTTACACTGTCAAAAATTTTAAAAGTAAATCCAACTAATATTTTTAATGATATTAATGTGTCTAATGTAGGACAGCATTATTCCACATTCTTGCCAGCTGTTTTCAATTTAACCACGCACAGTATTTAATTTTTATTTTAAATAAACTACTCTTCTAAAAAAAAAGGGCATCCCTCCCATTTATCTTGGTAGTCATTAAGTAATGATTACAACTCTTATCAACAGAATAAAATGCAATGGCATGATCTCAGTATTAGCTTTTGCTTTAAACTTTGGAAACAGATATGAAATCATTTTCTCTGACATCTACAGGTCATTCAGCAAATCTAATTATTAGCCTTCAAACAATCATTAAAATTAAAGAAATTATGTGATCTCTAAAGCTCTATGATTTAAGAATTAAATTATTTATTTACAGAATGCTCTTGTAGACTGGAGATTAACCCACAAATCCCAGAGTATTTCCCTGGGCTAAAGAGAGAATACCTTACGGCATGGCTGATGACTGTAGAAGATCCTAACCACGTAACCGATTAACATATTTCAAGCTATTAGTGCAAGATTTAAATGCAAACTTAATATTTTGCCTTTTGCTGACAAGTGATAATATTAGTTACAAAGGCATGCTATTAGTTTTTGCTTTTACTTTAACAATCCTGTTCAAATATTTTCTGTTCAAATAATTTAATAAAGTCCTTAAATATTCTGAAACAATCTCTATGAAATAAATCAGTATCTATCCAAATTCTTAAATTTGAAGAATAATAAAGTGAATTAAAATGCATTTCCTGTGTTGTTCCAAAAATTCTCTTTTGAAGGGTAGTCAAACTTTACTATCAACATTGTGAGTGTAATTCAATGCTGTTGTTGAATATGAGGATCACTCTTAATTGTTTTTAAGTCCACAAAAAAAAGAATATGTGTTTCAATATATTTTATAATCCCCATATAAAAACACTTCATTCTTCCTCTAACCACTGTGAAAAACAATCTCCTAATATTGGTATGTCATCAAATGTTCTGAACATCTGAGGATTCAAGAGGAAATGGACTGAAATTGCAAAATTAAAAATTAAATTATACATATAACCACAAGTCAGGGACCATATTTGAAAAAAAAAATTACCCTGTATTTCAAACTCCATTGGCCAATTTTCCAATTCAATTCCCCTTAAAAGTTTAAGAAGCTAGATAAAGCTAAATCAGTCAGGCAAAAAATATGTAACGAAAATAAATATGAATTCAATTTTCCTTCTTATATCTTTGAGAAAATAGCAGCACTGAACATCAAACAACCAATGAACAACAACAAAATTTTGAACACCTAAACATGAGCAGAGTATTGTACTAAGTGGTAGCACTGTGTTTATGTGGCTGAAAAATAGTTGTTCAGTTCTATAAACATGGAGTCTAATAAATCTATGTTAAAAACTACAATCCACCTCTTAGGACGTATATAAGCTTGGAAATGTTGCAAATCCTCTTCTTCCTCATTAATTCATCTATAAAATAGAACGAAGAATATCTACTTCAGAGAGTTGGTGAGAGATTAAGGATTCAGTGGATTAAGTGAGAGAAAGTCCAAAAAGTGTCCAGCACCTAATCATCACTCAATAATTGTTACGTCTTCTTCCCTAAATACTGTATTGATTTGAACATGTAAGACAAAAAACAAGTAATACATTTAATAATCAGTATTTTAAATACAGTTAAGCAAAAGAAAATCAGTTAGAAATGAAATGAATTGTGTTGTAGAACCCAACAACACACCTTGCTGTACTTTAAGGATCAGCAAACAATAGCCCATATGCCAAATCCTGCCCTCTGGCTATTTTTTTAATGACCTGTGAACTAAGAATGGTTTTTGTATTTTAAAATGGCTGGAAATAAGTCCGAAGAAGAATATATTTCATGACATATGGCAATTATATGAAAATCAAAGTTTAATGTCCATAAGTAAAGTTTTATTCATGCTCAAACACGCTCATTCATCTACATATTGTCTATGGATGCTTGTAAATTACAACAGAGTTGAGTAGTTGTAAAAGAGGCCTTATGGCCTCCAGGGCCTAAAATAATTGCTATCTGGTCCTTTCCATAGGAAAAATTTGCTGATCTCTGCTCAAGTGAGCAAGAAATCCTAACTTCTGCCACGACCTATTTTGTTACGTTTTAGCAGGACTTTTAAGAGACTCATTTTTTTTTTTTTTTGTGAGGAAGATCAGCCCTGAACTAACATCCTGCTGAATCCTCCTCTTTTTTGCTGAGGAAGGCTGGCTCAGAGGGAACATCTATTGCCAATCCTCCTCCTTTATTTTTTCCCCCCTCCAAAGCCCCAGTAGATAGTTGTATGTCATAGTTGCACATCCTTCTAGTTGCTGTATGTGGGAGGTGGCCTCAGCATGGCCCGAGAAGCGGTGCGTCGATGCGCGCCCGGGATCTGAACCTGGGCCGCCAGTAGCGGAGCGCGCACACTTAACCGCTAAGCCACGGGACCGGCCCAAGAGACTCATTTTTTGATTATAGACAATTTATTTTAATTATCTGATAACACACGCTACACTTTTAACTAATTCATTTTCTATGAGATGAGATGATATGCTAAAAATAATGCTTATCGAATAGGAGTGCAGATGAAAATTGGGTAGAGGACAAGATTGAGAGAAAGACTTTTCACTACATTCTTATATAGTTTTTGATTATTAACTTATGTAAATATGCCACCTATTCAAATATTAAAGAAATATTTTTTAAGAGATGAGATGATCAAACACTTTAAGCAAAATCATTTCCTCTGACAAATTAAAAAAATGCATATACAGTTTAATTTTACAAAAGAAATATAAAAGAACATTTATAATTTTAAGATAATGATTTAAAACATTTAAATAACTAATTTATACTCATTTACACTGAGCTAAAATCTACCTTAAATATTCTATTGAGAGAATATATAGTTTCTAAAGTGTACTTTTCACTTAATTAGAATTTCTTAATTACTTTCTACAAATTGACCCAAATATGCATTACCCTTCCATAGACACAATAACGAAACAACATCAAGTCTTTTCAAGACAAGAAAATGGAGCAACCTGATAGCATTTGATTTACGGATATAAAACTTCAGAGATCATTGATCTGAAGTAAACACTTAGACATTTTTACAGAACTCTGATTTCCCAAAAGACAGAATACTGGATAAAGGAGATGGAGCTATAAGTCTAGAATATCTAAAAGTGGTTGGAGGAAACTAAATCCACGACAACTTTCTACAGTTCTACCTTCTGACATCATTTTCCTTCTGAGTTCATCAACCTGCTCACCCTCAAAGAAATGGGAGTCAGGAACAAATTACTTACTGGAAAAAGAATAATGAACATGTCCATGGAATTTAGAAGTTGGGAGGTATTTTAAGCCCATTATTTCATTCCCTAAACCACTCAACAAAAATACATGGATTTATTGAGTGCCTACTATGGGCAAGCCACCCAGCTTGACCCTGGGGAAACAGCAATGAGCAAAAGAGACATGGTCCTCCTCTTGAAGACAATAAACAAGAGGCTCTGTTAAGGGATGATGAATAACGCTGAGGAGCTGCCGGTATGTGTATTATGAAACGAGAGCTAATGAAACATGGAAGGAGGATTTAACCTGGTTTGGAGTTCAGCAGTGCTCACTTCAATAGCAAACATACTAAAACTGGAAGGACAGAGAATATTAGCATGGCCTCTGTGCAAGGATGACAGAGTTCAGCAAAGCCCTCCCTGAGGAAATAACCAAGGAACAGAGATCCAAAGGGTAAGAGTCACCTAGAGGAAAAGCTGGTGGAACATCGAGAAGCAGAAAATGCTCAAGGCACAATGCAAAATGGAATAAATACTGCGAGATATTTTATATTAAGCTATAAATAGATAATATAACTGTTTAGCAAATACGTAAGCAAAGTATTAATTTTAAATATAGTTGTGGTGGTCTTGAAAGCTATGGACTTAGAATTCTTCAAGGCAATTCACTAGAGTTAAGCTTCATGCATAAGAAATTTGGTTCATGATTTAATTTGTAGCTTCCAAACAATTATATTTGATATGTAGATAATTATCCCATCTGTTTCTCGGCAATATCTTAGAGAATTAACATTTTAACATACTGCAATTGTGAGGATTCTAAAATCAGAAGACTAAAGTTTAATTTCAGTAAAATGCCTTGTGTATATCTCACAGGGTATTATCAATCAGAAGTCTCTTCTGGTGTAACCACAGAACTATGAATTGTGTCAGTGTGAATAGCAATAAAAAAATCACACATTATCATCTTAATACTCTCAAAGATAAATCTGGGAAGGTAAAAATATAATGGAAAAGGAAATATTGGGAGATAAAAGGAGTCTGGACAAAAATAAAACAATAAAAAAAAATTATAAAGTATAATCTTTGACTTAGGATTTGTATCTTTGAAGAATCATCCCATGTTGGAAAACTGGATATCTGCTCTAATTTTCTATAATTTTCTGGATAGCTCTTACTGAATGAAATTTGTAACATTTCATAATTTAAAAATTAGACCCATTACACACCCATCAGAATGGCCAAAATAATAAAGTTACACCACCAAATGCTGTGAGGATGCGAAAAACTGAATCACTCATACATTGTTGATGGGAATGCAAATGGTACCACCATGCTGGAAGAGTTTGGCTGTTTCTTAAAAAGCTAAATGTGCAACTACCATGTAACCCAGCAATTTCACTCTTAGACATTTATGTCAGAGAAATGAAAATTTGTGTTCACACAAAAACTTGTACACAAATGTTCATAGCAGCTTATTTGTAACAGCTCAAAACTGGAAACAGCACACATGTCCTTCAGTGGGTACATGGATAAACAAACTATGGTACATCTACACCACAGAATACTACTCAGCAATAAAAAGAACAAAGTATTCATTCATGCAACAACTTGAATGAATCTCCAAAACAACAAAAACAGCAAAGAAAGGTCACTGTTTCCAAAAGTTATGGTATGCCTATGTAAGAGATCACACCGCAAATTTAAAACACATGAGAAACTGTTGCACTGTTGTGGAATATCTCCAAGACTCTTATAAAGTGAAAAAAAGAAATGTACAAAATAGATTATATAGTCACCATCATGTGTATAAAGATGAAAAAAGAAATATGCATAAATGTGTATATATTTGCTTCCAAACTTATAGAATGTTTCTTGAAGCATGTGTGTATCAGAAACAGAGAATCAGTTAATGCTGATTGTCATTGAAAACGAAAGCTGGGTGGAGGCCGAGAGAGGAAAGAATTTTCACTCTATTCCTTCTAATCTTGTTTACGCAAGTTTTAAAATGTTAAACCATGTACCTATTCAAAAAACAAATACTATTACAAAATAGATATATATATTTCAGCTTCTAATAACTTTCTTCCAAAAGCAACAGAAGTGTTTTAATGTAAATGGGATTGCAATTAGAAAGGTGAAAAGAGCAACTTGAGGAGTTTTAGATTTAGAAGTTGGAAATAAATTTGCCTAATATGTCTCTAGTCTGGAAGTGAATTGCTGGATGTCAGAAACACTCTGATGATTTGGGTGCTTTCTTTGATATGATTCCATATTCTCACTGAGCAGCCTTTACATCCTAATTTGTTTTCAGACATAGAGTTCACTGGAGAAAGAACGCCCCGAGCAGCGTTCAGGCACATTGGCAGGCTTGGCACATTCATGTCTCACTATACACCATCAAATTTGTTTTGTAATACAAACACTAATGTCTCCTATGAGACCAACCAGAGTGACTTTTCTCAGGATGTGTGCAGCTGAGAAAAAACTTGAAATAATAACTGACTTCACAAAAATAAGAAGGTTGGCTTTAAAACTAAAGTTTGTGAAATGTTTTTCTGGACAAGAGAAGAGAAAAAAAATAATCCTCATTCTTAGCAAAAGATTTTAAAAAATCAACAATCCCAGTGGACTTCTCAAACTCCTAGCAGGTTTGGAAAACATATAATTTGGTTCAAATATATTTATACTTTCTCCAGACATGCAAAAAGCTACTAGCTGAACTTACAATTCCTATGAATTATTAGATGTTTCCCACAGCCCTAATCCCAAAAACAACCATTAAAAATTGTCCAGGTTTAGATTTTTATCTTCACAAGAGGTTTTTGGAAATCAAAAGAGAAGGTGTTGAAAGGCAGGGGGATATAATTATGCAATGACTATAAAACTAACAAGAGAACAAGGGAAGAATCACAACCACCTTCATCCACTTAGAGCCAATCTTCACCATCATCATTAAGGAAATCACCTGGGTTGAAGGGAAGAGAGAGGAGCATCAACAAGGAGAGAGAAATGAAACCAGGGAGAGTGAGCAGAAGTCATGACCCTTGGGGAAACAGGATCTGGCTGGGGAGACCGCTAAGCACGATGAGTGACCAAACAGAAACCTGGAAGCAAGACTGCACTCCCCTTGGCTTTTTTCTTTTAATGACTTTATTGTTATGTAATTCACATAGCATAAAATTTACCTATTTAAAGTATACAATTCAATGTTTTTTAGTATATTAACAGAGTTGTACAACCATCATCAAACCTAACGTTAGAACATTTTCAGCCCCCAAAAGAAACCCTATACCCATTCACCCATTAGCAGTGGTTCTATATCCCACCCACCCACATCCAACTTCCCCAGCCCCTGGCAAAGTGAATGGAATCATACAATATGCAATCTTTTGTGACTGGCTCCTTGCACTTAGCATAATGTTGTAAGGTTCATCTATGTTGTAGCTTGTACCAGTACTTAATACATTTTTATTGCTGAATAATATTCCCTTGTATGGATATGTCACATTTCATACAACCATTCATCCATTGATGGGCATACAGTTTGTTTCTGTTTGGGGGCTATTACGAATAATGCTACTATAAACATCCTTGTACAAGTTTTTGCATGAACTTATGTTTCCATTTCTCTTGAGTAAATACCTAGGTGTGGAATTGCTGGGTCACAGGGTAAACCTATGTTTAACCTTTTGAGGAATTGCCAGACTGTTTTCCAAAGCAGCTGAACCCTGTTACATGCCCACCAGCAATATGTGAGGGTTCTAACTTCTCCACATCCTCACCAAGACTTGTTATTATCTCTCTCTCTCTCTTTTTTTTTTTTTTTGTGAGGACATCAGCCCTGTGCTAACATCTGCCAATCCTCCTCTTTTTTTGCTGAGGAAGACTGGCCCTGAGCCAACATCCGTGCCCATCTTCCTCTACTTTATATAGGATGATGCCACAGCATGGCTTGCCAAGCGGTGCGTTGGTGCGCGCCTGGGATCCGAACCGGCGAACCCCGGGCTGCGGCAGCGGAGCGCGCATGCTTAACCGCTTGCGCCACTGGGTCGGCCCCATCTCTCTTTTTTATCATAACCATCTTAATAGGTGTAAAGTAGGTTCTCATTGTGGTTTTGTTTTTTTTTTTATAATTTTATTTATTTATTTATTTTTCCCCCAAAGCCCCAGTGGATAGTCGTAGGTCATAGCTGCACATCCTTCTAGCTGCTGTATGTGGGACGCGGCCTCAGCATGGCCAGAGAAGCGGTGCGTTGGTGCGCGCCCGGGATCCGAACCCGGGCCGCCAGCAGCGGAGTGCGCGCACTCAACCACCAAGCCACGGGGCCGGCCCTCATTGTGGTTTTGATTTGCATTTCCCTGATAGCTAATGATGCTGAGCATATTTTCTTGTGCTAATTGGCCATTTGTACATATTCTTTGGAGAAATGCCTATTCAGATCTTTTGCCCATGTTTTTAACTGGGTTGTCTTTTGATAACTGAGTTGTAAACGTTGTGTATATACTCTGCATATATACACAAATATCTAGAATATTAGATATGTGATTTGCAAATATTTTCTTCCATTTTGTGGATTGTCTTTTTCGCTTTACTGATGATGCCCTTTGAATCACAAAAGTTTTTAATTTTGACAAAGTAAAGTTATCTTTGTCTTTTGTCACTTGTCCTCTTGGTATCATACTATTTGTCTTTATCATAGAGGAAACTATATATCTTCTGAGAGAGGGAGCCTAATGAGCTACTTGTCATTGTTGGGGCATATGGACCTTCTAGTGATAGCGGCCAACAATTTGACATTTCTATTATCAACAGATGGGCACCTTCCCATAGCTCTGTGTGTTTTCCAAGTCACCTCTGCTGGTACTCTGTGGCCACAGCTCAGAATAGTCATTAGTCTGCGAAACAGAAGATTGATGCTAATTCCCACTGGGTAGTGACAGAATAGAAGGAAAAACCTAAGAGTCAGGGTCTAGAGAGGGATGAAATCTCCCACTTGTTACAAAACCTGTTACTACAGGTGTTGAAATAAAGAAAAACAAAGAAATCTGAACACACAGATAAATGAAGTTACAAAAAATGAGAACAAGTAAAATGAGAAAGCAAACAATAAACAAAGGAAATTAAAAACATTATCAAAGAAAGCCGTACTGAAATAAAGAAAACTCAAATCTGCAGCAACTTATGGCACACTATGCACCACAAAAAATTGATAGGAAAACTAAGAAATGTTCTGGTAAAATTACTAAACTTCATAGAAAAAGAGTTTTATATATATTCAGTAATGTACAAGAAGAGAGGGATAGGTGAATTAGAGTGGTATGAGATTTCTTCAAGAAAACAATATCCGAAAGCACAACAATATCTACAGTATTAAGCAACAAAGAATAACAAAAGAATTATATATCCACGCAATTTGGCCTTCCAATAAAAGGAGAACATACCTTTTCAGGCATGCCAGAAGTTAAAAAAACAATACTCATTAGACTTGCTTGGGGAGAAAATAAAACTATTTAATGAAATCTTTGCATTTAAGAGATGCATCAGAATAAAAACTCAGAATGAGAGATGCTATAAGTACTACTGATGAGATAATTATACTCCTAAATAAAGAAATAAGCTTAAGTAACTATTGAAATTATGATTGTAGAATAGAACGTGAATATTAGAAATCTTGTCATTGTAAAAAAAAATTGTTTTGAAGAAACAAAATTGGGAGGTGTAAGTGTGAGGCAGTGCGATGATATTTATTTCCTCATCCTTCATTGGACAGATAACAGATGTCTAAACTTGAAACACATCCATTTCATGATGTTATTACATTTTAGAAGACTCTTTTAAAATTTAATATCTCTTCTTGTAAAGAAACATTTGCTTCCAGTTCATCAATATCTTCAATTTCACTTAAATTTCTTTGTTTTTAGCAATTCTGAATAATTCTGGATTCAGAAAAATTAACTTAATATCTTTCATTTTAAAATGTTTTATATATGGCATGATTCCATTTCAGTAAAATTCTCTCTTATTGTCTCCCCATCCATCCATCTATCTTTCTATCTATATATACATCAGTATCTGTAGATAGAGATATCTGAAATTATCATATGTTAATAATGCTATTTCTGAGTGGCTGAGTTTCCTCATTCATATTTCTTTATATTATTTTTATTCTTAAATAGACGTGTATAATTAGTACAAAAACAATACAGCTATCCTTTAAAACATTGTTATTAAAAATTCATCATTTTATAAGGTAACAGATTAGAAGTAAATTCCAGCATGGTAGAGCCCCAAGAAAAAAGGTATTTCAAGGTAGTGCTTCTCAAATCTCAAAACAAATACAAATCAGCTAGGAATCTTCTAAAATACAGGTTCTAATTCCCTAAGTCTGGAGTAGATCCAGAGATTCTGCATTTCTAGTAAGCACCCAGGGCCATACATTGATTAATAGGTTTTAAGGAATTTCATGGAGTTGCTCATTAAATAAGCAAAACAGTTATAAGCCATGAAAATGAAGATATCAGGGGAATTAGAGAAAACAACAGTCACTAATAAAGAAAAATAGTAAAAACCCATTCTTTGCATTGCACTTCTGTACTAAGTCACCTGAGGAAGATCTGTTTTTACAGTTCTTTAAAACATTCCTTTAGATTTTATGTTCTTATAAAGCAAACTTTCTCTATTTGTCATTCAATGAAATTTATAATTTTGGAAGTTCATTTTCTTCCATTTTTGTCTACTGTGATTCCATCTTTTAACATAGGAACTCCAAGTATTCCAAAGTGAACTAACTACTATGTGGGAATTTTCCTAGGAGAAAAGTAACAGAATTATTCTGCAGGCAATAGGCCCCCACACCAGAGAGTGAGAACAATCTAAGGAGTGAAACCTGTAAACATTATGTACAATTTTATTATGTGATTTGAAGCATCATATCATGAACCTCAAATATTTCATCTCTGGTCTACTTATAATTTGAATTAAATCCTCCTAATCTCTGGTAATATACAAAAATCCTAGAGCAATGTTTCTCAACCAGCATCAGAATCTGTTGGGGAGTTAGTTAAAAATAGGCATTAAATGGCTTGGAAGCCAGGCTCTAAATATTGATTTTCAACAAGTAACTCATACAAAAATTGGAGAACCATGTAAGTCTGTTATTTAGATAAATTCAAGTACTTATTTTTTTATTGCTGGCTGAAAGCAGAGTTTAGTTCACTAGAACCTGGATATTTTGATAGAGGTTAAACTAAACAGCAAGTTATAAGAGACCCAATAAACCTTTGCAAGAAGAAGAGTGCAGTAGGAAATTTCGTGGGCCTGGAAGCCTGCATGGCATAAGCAGAGAGAGGATGAGCAAGAAGAAGGAAGACAGAGTGGAATGAAATGGATGTGAGAAGGCCCAGAGATAGACTCCTGTGTTTTACAAATGTTCTGAGACTGGCTCTTCCTTTCTCTGGTCAGATGAACTAGACTAGAAATGGCCTTCTGGTTCAATCCTGTTGGTTTACAAAGGAAGAGAGTAAGAATCAGCAAAGTTAAATGGCTGTGCTCATCTAGTATCATAAAGAAGAAGATGAAACCCAAGTCTCTCAAGGCCTTTGAGATACACCTTTGAGATGCACCATGTGACTTCTTAGAAGCCTACTTTCTCAATAGATAACAGGAGAAAATTTATAAGTATATCCTTTAAAATCATTTATCATCTGTAGTGGATATTCTCTATATGTTCAAAATTTTTGTTAAGAGTATAGACATATGTATATGTATACTACATAATATACATATGTTATTCCTAATTATATGGTTCCAAATTATATGGAATTATATATCTATAATATATTATTATATGGAATATATATATTATTATATGGAATTATATACATATATATAATTCCTAATTATATGGTTCCAAAAATAACAAACCAAAAGATAACAAAAAATGGTGGTGATAGGATATGTATAACAATAAATTTCTTGCTGCCATTGTGTGAATTTCAGTATCCCTATTTGGTTCTTAATTCTTTCCCTTGAAAACTGTAAATTTATAACTCTAAGAACTAAGCAAAATAATCATAACCCCAATTATGAAATATACTCCAACCATTCTTTTCTTCCTATAAACCCCGCATCAGAATGATTTTATATCAATTTACTGAAATTCTAATACATTTTAGCCTATCACTGGATCGTTAAAAAAATTTTTTGATACCTTACATTTTTTGAGTGTTCAATAGAAATCAACAGCTTGTCTCAAATTCAATCCCACTCCCATATGCTTATTATCAGCTTAAAGGGGAAAAAGCATTGCTCAAATAGACTGAATTTCAAAATGTATGCACTTTCTCAGCAGGAGTGAGAGAAGAAAATTTAAACCCAAAGGTCCTGGCAAAATCATTCGAAAAATCAAACATTTGGATTGTCTAGATTCCACTTAAGTGTTTTGCTTCAAGCACCATGTGTAAGAAAAAACACAGAATGAAGATTGGTTATTTTAAAGATGGTACATTTTGTGATCACTCTGTCAGAAAAATGTGGATTTTTATATTACATATAAATAATTTCTGTTAGATATACTATGGTAAAAGATTATCAAAATCAAGAAAATACCTTTAGCCTTGTAGTCTCTCTGTTATCTCTTGTGTTAACATACAGGACACCATTTAGGATTTTAAACATAGACCACATTTATATTTTATCCATGCACACAGGCTTAAAGATAAGCCCAAGATCACTTGGACAGGTTCTAAAATGAATCAGCCAGCAGACACCACAAAACCGAACACGCTCTGTTCCTTGCTTCTAGTCATTTTCTACTTAGTTATCATGGGAACCTCTGTTTCCTTCGGGTAGATGCTTCTGTGCTCTGAACCAAAGGCTGTGGGGACAGTAAAAGGAAAAAAGTATTGTAGGAAGAAAAGGGATTGCTGAGAGTAAATCCAGGTAGACCTCATGGAAAATTTGAATGCGACATGGGAAGATTATGTTCCTAATATTGTTTTTCTAAATACAAGAAACTCTTCACATTTATATATTTATAATTCACGATTTCAGATATTTGCCAGACCATGCTCTCTCAGTTCACAGTGCATGTTTTTACAGCATCGCCCCCTGGGGAGTCATTGAAGAAAGTCAGTAGGCTCAGCATGGCTTCCAGAAGCAAAGCTTAGAAGTTCCCTGTCTTGCCTCTTCTATGTCTGACGACTTAGAGATTGAAGGGGATTAACTCCTGCTTAAATACCCTCTGAGATCATTAAATCTATCTTAAATTCATAACTTCTGTTGAATTATTTTCATCAGATTGTTAACACAAAAGCATTGATCAATAAGAGCTGATTTTGTTTTGGTTTGAGGAACACAACATAAAATTTGCTATTTAGAATTGTTTGTATGAAGAGTAGAGCGAGAGGAAATAGGAGAGCCAGTATGTGGCAGGTAGACATGGGGCTTTTGAGAGTGTTGAAGATGGGAGAACTGTTGTAAAATGGAAAGGGATTCTGAAGTGAACAGAGGATTAAAAACTAAACTTCGACCACTTTGCTATTTCATTTAGGTCGTGGTGACTGCATTTTTGTATGCTAAGGACATGTAAAGTAGGATCACATAAAATTAAAATGTGAATGTTCCTTAGAAACTACTTTCCTCTATGCTTTAGAGAGACACCTTCTACAGTATCCATGAAAGATGAACATCCAGCGTTCGTGTTAGCGATAGGAAACCCACTTCATTGGGATGAAGTCCATTCCTAAATATGGGACAACTCTTCTTCTACGTGTTTTCCTGCAGCTTCTTCTTATCTTAGTGTTGCTCTGAATTCTGACCAAAAAAAGTTTCCTTTCCCAATTACATTCACTTAAAGAACACCTACCGTGGGCTACATTTAGCGCTAGGTAAAAAGGCTAACTTAAATAAGCATGGTGCTCACTTCCCCGAGGAGCTTAAATATCTCCAGGCATTTTAACACAGTTCCCATACACGCTCTCCACTCTTACATTTTAATGAGAATAAACATTTACTCTTTCCACCTGCCCTGGTTGGTATACTTTTTTTTTTTAATTGAGGTCATGTTGGTTTATAACATTATATAAATTTCAGGTGTACATCATTATATTTTGACTTTTGTACAGATTGCATCGTGTTCACCACTAAAAGTCTAGGTGCCATCCGTCAATGTACAAATGGGCCCCTTGACTCCTTTTGCCCTCTCCGTGCCCCCTTCCCCTCTAGTAATCACCAATCTGGTCTATGTGTTTGTTTATCTTGCACACGTGAGTGAAGTCATACAGTAATTGTCTTTCTCCGTCTGATTTATTTTGCTTAGCATAATACTCTCAGGGTCCATCCATGTTGATTTCAAAATATACTACAAAGCTATAGTAATCAAGACAGCATGGTACTGGCAGGAAAATCAGACACACAGCTCCACAGAACAGAATTGAGGTCCCAGAATAAACCCACACATCTATGGACAGCTGATTTTTGACAAAGGAACCAAGAACATACAACAGAGAGAGGAAAGTCTTCAATAAATGGTGTGGGGAAAACTAGACAGCCACATACAAAAGAATGAAAGTAGACCATTATCTTATACTATACACAAAAATTAACTCAAGAGGGTATTCTTTTTGAATTGTTTCACCTGTAACTAACCACAACACGTGAGGCTAATTTTGAAGAGTTCAGAATGTAATAGGAATCTGGGCACTATATTAAAAGTAATGTGATTTTGTGATATGTCAGAAATATTTATAAATATAATGAACTTGAAACTCTTGTCAATTCTGTTTTTCCTATCCTTGTCTATCAGGTCATCACAGCAGTTGCCTACCGAATTCCAACCCTTCTCTTGTACCCAAATAAAATAAGTAGAAAAAAAAGAGAGAACAAGGTAAGTATTTTTAATGCCAATGGGAAACAAAGAGACCAGACTCCAATTCTAAAATGACACTCCCCAACTCTCTTGACAGCTGTGCCCATCCCTACATTATGTTTTTTAAAAAGAGGAATTACTGATTGTTTTATCATTAAAATCATGAGTTTTTTTCATTTTCCGGGTGTCTCTGTAATAATTCATAAGGGGCTAAACCATTCTTGTTTTAGAAAGACAAATAAAGATGCCATAAAATTTCATTTTTTCAGAATTCTAATAGTATTTGTATCAGAATTTTGAGTAAGAATTAAGCAAAAACAAAGGAAATATCATCCTATACCATTTCTGGAGGAATATAATGATCCCAGTGACCATTCCCACTGAAATGTATTACCTGTAGTAGGCAGGTTGGTATTAATTCATAGCCAAGATATAATTTTTCATGGCTTCAGTGGATATTCCCCTCTTAACAAAGTTTATGATTCAACATGATCTCTGTGTAGAAAAAAATGGTGGGCTGATAAGAAAAATGACAATGTGGCCCAACATGCACAGAGAATTTATTAATTAACAGCAAAGTAATTCCATTTTACTTACCACAGCCTCGTCTAATCTCATCAAAGTGATGAGAAGTATGCAAAAAGAAAAAAAAGAAAATTATGAGATTACTAAAATGGGGAAGTAAAAAAAAAACTGATATTTTCGAAGTCTTATTTGTGAACAAAATCAGGTAATTTACCTGATCAAGTAGGTTAATAAATCAGTTTTCAAGTTATCTATATTCTTTTAAATGAAAATATATATTTACCATTCTAAGGTGCATCTTCTGTTCCCAAGAAAATCAAGCTTCTTATAAAAGAATACTTTTCAGAATTATTAAGAAAAAGCAATGAGATCTAATTATTCTTATGTGGTGAGATGTGAGAGGTTGCACATTCTGACAGGGAATGATCTCTAATATTTTATCTCACTGTTGTCTCCAAAATGTTACAAATTAGCATCCTAGCAATGCGGCTGATGTCTAATACTTTCCAAAAAGCACTCTTTAACTGCAAGTTGATATTATAATAGAGTGACTTTTATTTCTAATTAGAAAATAACATGAAACCAAAGAAATTTCTTCAGTAGCAACAGTCCCACATCCTATCCACTGCTTAAGAAATTATATATGCAACTCTGGTATACCATACAAAAATGTGCATATAGAAATCATATATGCCAAATAGAATCAAATGGCTAAATCTATTAAAATCTACCTCAAGTTATCAGTTAACAAAGAAGATCATAGGGTTAGGATATTTTATCTGATATATAATTTTATAATAATTTTTAAATTTGCCTTAACTTGTATGGGGTTTTCTCTTCTTTTTTTTTTTTTCTGTTTTGTTTTGGCCTGCAGCTTTTGTATGGAAATGGGAGTAATAATATTTCCATAACCAGTGCAATAAGCCAAGTAACATGTAACTTACCAGAATCTCTAATGTGTTTGGGGACCTGGTCAATGATTTGCCAGGAAAACAGAACCAAAAACAAATAGGCTGTGAACCAAGAGTAGGAAGACAAAACACTAACTTGAATAAGTTCACAATTCTTCTCTTCTACTTGCCTTTTTTCCAAATATTTTTCTGATGGTTTTCTATTTACTCCTCTTTTTACATAGTTAAGATGTATTTTCTTTCAGAGTTGAAACTTACTTTTTAATTATTTTTGAAAATAGAGTAAAACTGAAAAATATACACTGAATCAAATGTGCCAGATTTTGAATTTTTCTAGTATATATGGAAAATTTAGCTATAAATCTCTAATTCCAACATTATATACCATTTTTTGAAAAGGTGACAATACGTTATATCATTCTTAAAGCAAGTAATATCTTGAGAGCACGTTTATTTTTGAAATACAAATGAGATACACATAAACAAAAGCCATGCCTAAATAAAAAACAGGTAGGTAAACAGTAATTGTTTTACTTGCGGAAAAAATATTCAGTGACTACTCGCCTTAACTTGAACGCACCTCAATAAGAGCTTTTTAAGGTTACCTAAAGGTAAAATATCTTTTCAATAATTCTTTTATGTGTAATCTACTTACTTTTAATATAGATCAAAGTAAATAAATAGAACGTTTTGTTATTTAATATTATATACTAAATGTTATTTAATATTATATATTAAATATATATTTATTTAATTTAATATTATATATTTAATATTATATATTAAATAACATATATATGTTAAACCTGGCAATGAAGAAAAAATATAAAGGAACATATTTCCCATGTGGTTAAAAACTATCTAAAAACATCATATTTTGTGCCTGCATAGAAATGCATACTATAAATATACATATTCTGTAAGTGTGTAAACTATTCCTCCAATTTTGAATATTTAGATTGTGCCCAATATTACACTATTACAAATAAACTGTGAATAGTAAGCACCTTTATGTGCAAAGTTCTTACTGCGTTTCAGAGTAGATTCCCAGAAGTGGATTTCCTTGTTCAAAGAGTATGAACATTTCAAGGTTCTTGATAAATATTGCCAAATCATTTTGTAAGAGTTGAACAAATTTACATTCCCACTCACAATGTAAGAAAGTTCCTATTTTACTATATCCTCTTCATGTTAAATAGTATAACTGTAAAAAGCACTGCTAAATAAGGCATCTCGTTTTAATGTACATTTCTCAGTTTAATGGTGACGTATTTTTTCTGTGGTTAGTATTTATTGGATTTCATCTTTCTGGATTTTTTTACCTGATTCTTTGCAAAATAGCCTCTGAAAAAATTTTATAATACAGCAATTAATCCATTGCTGTATTTTTCCAATGTACTATCTGCCTTTTTGTGTGTGTGTGTGTGAGGAAGATCAGCCCTGAGCTAACATTCATACCAATCCTCCTCTTTTTGCTGAGGAAGACCGGCTCTGAGCTAACATCTGTTGTCAATCCTCCTCCTTTTTTTCCCCAAAGCCCCAGTAGATAGTTGTATGTTATAATTGCACATCCTTCTAGTTGCTGTATCTGGGAAGCGGCCTCAGCATGGCCGGAGAAGCCGTGTGTCGGTGTGCGCTCAGGATCCGAACCCAGGCCACCAGTAGCGGAGCACACGCACGCAACCGCTAAGCCACGGGGCCGGCCCACTATCTGCCTTTTGATTCACATATGAGTGTGTGTGTGTGTGTGTGTGTCTGTACACATGGGACACTTTAAATCAACTTTATCATTGTTTTTCTTAAAGAAACTGGTTCTACAGTCTTTTTTTAATCTTAGGAAGCTTTCCTAAATTCAAATATTTGATAAATATTCAATTATATTCCCCTTTACTTTTGTACTAATTTAAGTTTTTCATGTTATTCTTTTTCATTCATTCTTCTAAAAATATTAGTAAAGTGCCTTACTATGCATCAAGAAAACATACTTTAAACTTGGCATAAAGCAAGAGTGAACAAAATCTGACACCGCCCCTGTGCTCATGTAGCTTAAAATCTAGCGCAACAGACAGCTATTAATGACAGGAATGCTTGAGCTGAGATGTAAAGATCTGGCCAAGGATAAATTAGGTGAAGGCAGTGGTGAAGGAGAAAAACAGTCTTGTGCTAAGGCAATGTGCTGTGAATTCTAATGAAGCAAAATAAGACCAATGCAGCTAAAAATGTGCAAGAGGAGAGCAGGGAGCGAGCTAAAGCCAGAGAGACAGGTGAGAGAACAGGCAGCACTGTAAGCCTCTGAAGATTTCTGGTCTCCATCCTAGGAAGAATGGAAAGCATTAAAATGTTTTTGATATTTTAAAAACAAACACAAATTAAAAATAAGAGGCTTAATTCTCCCTGTCGAAAATAAAGGAAGAGATTTCTCCACCCTCCTTTCTCTCTGAGCATTTACTTTAGAAAATTTGTATTCATAAGTATCTTTTGCAATGATATAAATCCTTTTGAAAACTAGGAAGTCTCTTCTGGGCTTTATAGACCCAGGACTCTCTTTCTCAAGGACCTAGGAGTTATCTCTTTGAAGTGTAAACATCGAGACAGTACCCCATCTCTCAGTGTCTGTAGTAGGATAGCAACCTAACTTCAAGGCTCCAAGTTGCAAAACTTCTTCCCCTTATAAAGACCTGAGAAGTCTGTTTTTCCTCTGGATAAAGCCAATTACTTAACACAGATGGTCATCCCAATTACAAGGTAAAGTTAGGATGAACTGTGTGCAATAAATGGTTCTGTCAAGTCCTCTTACTCGAAGATTAGTTATTGTTTGTCTTGAGAACGTGTACGCAATGGGTTCTATCTGCTTGGCTCTATTAGAGGGTGAGATTTCTATGTCTGCAGTCTCTTAGAGGATTGCCTGTGACATGCTTCCAATTCTAGTTGAACGCTTATTCAATGATAAAAGTGTTTTCTACCTTTGTGGAGAGAATTTCTGGGTTGGAAGAAGATTTTGTTTTTAATTATTTTTCCCCAACAGTGTGAAAGGAGGAAAAATATGCTTAGTTTTACATATCGAAATGATCTCTGTGGCTGCAAAGGAGAAAATGGGTGTGAGGAATGGAATAGTCTCACCTAACTAATAAATAGTCCAAGAGAGAAAGGGGAGGAGCTGGGAATACGATGGGAGTGGTAAAGGAGACAAGTGGATGTATTCACGGATATTTTGTGTATAAGAGCAATAGAATCTGGTCATGAATAGGATATCATGGTAAGAGGTGTAAAGATAACTCCTAAGTTATTTTATAACAGGATAGATAGTTCAAGAAATATAGACACAGAGGGAGGAGAAAGTTTTGGGGAAGATCATGTGCTTGGTTTCCGAAATCCTGAATTTGAAGTGACTGGAAAAAAGCAAACAAAAATGATAAGTTAGCCATTAGATAAGTTATTCTGAATTTTATTTGGGTGAGTGAAGTAGGGTTCTAATTTCTTTTTTCTTTTTTTCTGTATAGCTAATTACCTCGAGGGCAAATTCCGTTTAGCTTGGTGCTTTAACAAAGTCCTCTCTTACCAAATGCAAACAAACACGTAAAACAAAACCAAAAACCCTGAGTACTCAATAAAAATATTCTTTTCCTTTACACCAGATATTTTTCTCTTCAGTTTAACTAGACTCCACTATCTAAATCTAACGCAGCATCTTTGGTTGAAACTCATTTGTGCCCTCCACCTACCTTCTGTGTAGAGGATTAATATAAAAGGGGAGAGATTTGATTCTTTAGAGACTCTCCCAGTATTTGAGCTTTCCTACACCTAGAACTTGGGCGTCGAATCATGATTCTTCCATGCATTCTGCTTTGGGTCTTTCCCAACAACTGGCAAGAATCTAGGGACCTTAACCTAGATCCTATTCCTTAGCCCTCCCAGTCACCCGGGAAAGTCAGGAAACACTCTGAATGTTAGGAAAAGAGAAAGCATTTTGTTGTTGTTATTCTTTCTTAGTGGGCACAATTTTCCTTCCAATGCTCCCACCTGGCCCCTGCCATTCCTTTTCCAATCACGGGTAATGAAAAATTACGATGACTGGCTTAATATAATTGTCACTGGAAGTTGAAGAGTTACTGTGTTATTGAAATCATCTGTGTGAATGGCTACCCTGAAATGCAATCATTTGAAGGCAATAGACCTTGTCGTTATCATTCTATGCCAATAACTAAAAGAATGTTTGCCTTCCCTCCCAATTAAGACCTCAATGAATATTTACTGAGCTAAATAAACCAGAAAGAAGCAGGCAGTGAAGGAAAAGATAATTTGCGTCAGGAAATCACTAAAGATCCTTTATTGCCAAGAGGAGTGGGACCGCTATCTCCAGGTCAAATTTAATCAGGGTCAAACAATGAAAAAATGACCTTCCAGACAACAGGGAAAATTAATAAAGTAGTAAAGCACACAGTTACCTGAGTAAAGCAGCTTGAGTGATTTCATAGATAATTTGGCATCAGAATTTGTGGTCTTTACATGTTAAGTTGCAAAGTTTAGACTGTATCCTTTGGACCATGCAGAAGACGGGGATGCACAATAAAAATTGTTTCAATAAGAAATAACATGATCAAAGCATAGGAGTATGTAAGATTAGTCAAATGGGAGGGACAGGGAACCAATGTCTTAAGAAGTTATTTCAAGGCCAGATACAAAGTAATAAAAAGGCAAATTAAGGTGGTGGGAGTGAGAATGGAAAAAAGGGAAACTTGACAAAATCTAAATGGAAGCTTACCTGTAGTTTCACAATGAACAAACTATTTTTTATAGTTTAATCATGCTAGTACCAACTTACAAAAAGCTATCTAAAGGGCACTTCGTTAGAGATAAGAAGGAAATTGTATATCATTACCATAGCTAATTGTGGTAGATGAATGCCTTATAAGGATGTCAACTTAATATGGTACCTGCTATGCAAAAAGTATAGGCTGTACATAAATACGTTATGAGATTTAGCACTTTGTTTGTTACAAGATATTTTTAAAAGCAAGATAAAAATACTTCTAGGTTTTGAGTATACACTTAAAATAATTGTGACAATATTTCACAAAATCAATGAATAAATACACATAAGGTCCGTAGACAAAAATAAGTACTAAAATGCATAACTAAACACATCAAGTAATACAGAAAAAAAACACAAAGTTCATATAACATCTAATTAAGAAAGATAGTTATTAATCAACCTACTCCTTAATCAAAAACTTTACTGGCCAAATATTCATTACAAAAGTAATTATGAATCCCTCAATTTAGAATAGGTCCATCACAAAACAGTTCAGTCTACCCAGCCACACCTCTCCCTCCTCCTCTACTTGGAGATCAACCTTTTAACTAAACTACACTAGACTAAGTCCCATTTCTTGAACAGAGCTAATTTTTGCATGCCCTCTTCCGTCTACCTGGAATGCCTTCTTGACAGTGTAATCTCTTGAAAATCTCCTTATCTGTCCACAACAAAACTCAAATCTCTCCACTCCCCAGAAGTCTAACCTTGTGATAACATTGCTTATAAGTCTCAGAGTGATGAGACTGAATCTCAAATGCTGTTGGCATAAACCTAGGACTTTCTAAAGTTTTCCCACAATCTTTACAAACAGGATTGATGCTTGAAATTCCTCAGGAAGTGAGAGAAGATGGGTCCAGAGAAGACACATTGTTCACTACTTGGCAGGACGCCACTTCCTTGTGTCACGAGCAATGAGTATGGGTGTTGTACTTATTTTGGTACAGTTACAAGAAGTTGAGGGAGCTCCCCTGTGTGATGGCTTCTGTCTTATTCCTGAAGTGGAAAGTTAGGCCTTCTGTTAAAAAAGAGAAGAAGGTAGTGAAGAAGAACTATTTGAGGAGTGTGGAGAGCAATTCAAAGTGCTTACATGGGAAATGGGAAATAATGGATCAGCACAAGAACTGCCAGGCAGCGTTTACATCTTTAACCCTTCCTCAGTAGTCAAGCCTTCCTTCATCCAGGACTTTGATTTCATTTATGATAACTCTATGCCTTTAGCCTTGGCTTTCAATGTATGCCGTTGTGGTTTTCTTCACAATTCTCAGCAGCTCTAATATATGAGCATAGCAGGCATCATCTCTCAAAAAAAACAAAAAAAAAACCCTGAAACTTGCTCCCCTCTCAGACTAAATATCTCTTCTCTGTTCTTCTTAATAGCCAGTGGTAATCTCCATCTACATTTACCACGAATTAAAACGCTGCCTTTATGTTATATAATGGGCTTTTTTTTTTCCCTCCAGAGTCTGACACAATTGAAGCCAAGAGTAAATGTTGGTTGAATGCAGGCCAGAGAGACACTATGCTAGGAATACAGACATAGCTCTGGGCTCAAAGAACTCAGAGTCCGTAGATCAAATCTATTGATGTGTTCCCTTGGGGTAGTTTTCTATCCCTTTCAAGAAATGATAATCCAGGACAAAGGATGGGGCAGGAATCATTGAAGCAATGTCACTGCTCTTAAATTTATTCCTAATAAGTTTCTATCCTTTCCTTGATATCCTAAAATGAATTTCGACTTTCTCCTCATTTTTCTAGGACTTTTATTTTATGTTTAGCTTCTTAATCTATTGAAATATTTGTGAACTGATTTGAATTTTATAGTCAGTTATATTTCTAAATTTCTTTTTTTGAAAGTTAATTGATTACTTCTGATGACATATTAAATTCTTATATTAACTTCCTATCATTTCAGGACTATCTATACTGTTTCATTGACCTCTACAATTTTGGTCTCTATTTTGATCTGTTACATTGATCTCTCCAATTTTTGAATAACAATTTTAAAAGGACAATACGTCCTTTTAAATATACTTTAATATTTGGTAGTGTCTGTCTCTATTTTTCAAAATGACCTCTTGTATTCTCAACATTTATTTTATAATGTTGAGATATATAATATATATTTATATATATATTATATATAAATATAATTAATCTGAATTAATTCTCAGATTAATTTAGTAGTGATATGGTAATTTTTCAATAAAATACATATTTAAACTTTTATTGGAATTGTAATAAACCTATGAATTCATCTGATATTTGGTGACCACACTAGGATAAAGCTATACTTTCCATTTGTTTAGGTCTCTATTTTATACACCCCAATTAAACTTTGTAGATTTCTTCAGGATCATTTGGAACAATTACCTCTATAGCTATCTATAGCAAAACATTACAGAAGAAGTTCATATTCTAGAAAGACCTAAAGATCGCCTGAATTCTTTTTGTTAATAAAGTTAATTCAAAAGGATACCAACAGGGAAGTAATATTGGCTGCCAGGGAAGGAAGAGAATAGCAGACCTGGGGCTACAGATCCCTATTCAAAATTAAGCAATTGGAGTTCATGTTCACCTAAATTGGCCAGATTGGGAAGAAAATTAAAAGAATGTGATTTCCTATACTGCTAGAAACTTCTATTAAAAATAAATTCATACTTTTGTTTTTATTATAGGGCAAATGGACAATCTTATGGGGTGGGGAGAGGGGTAGAGATTGAAGAAAATCTACAACCCAGTTGATCATCTCCAAGGTCACTCAAGGGCTACAGGAGACTTCTGTATGTAGACGAAGTTCTGACCAACAGCAAGTCTCCAGGGCCCGGGAAGCCTGAGCCAAGAGAGAAAAGGCCCTTTGAGTAAAAAAAGAGTTTTGTGTAATGGTGGGCTAGGAAATTCAAAACAACACTTCATTCCACTAAAAACTGCCAAAAACAACACCAAAAATTTTTAAAAAGCAAGAATAACCTGTTTCTTAGCATAAAGTTCAGTAATCTTAGAAATAAGTTTCATTTGAGAGACTGCCGGAATTTGATCATTCTTATTGTTAAAAATCAGTTAAATATTTGTGTTGGCAGATTTTCATAATCCATTTTTATTACATAATTTTGGTTGAGCCTGAATAAATCTAACTTTAAAACAATCAGATAAACTTTTTCGTAATATAAAGAACGAAATCTGAATTTCGTGCTGTGCTGAATTGGAGAGTCAGACCTATTTGTGGGAACCTCATCCCAATACTTGCATACCACATATTGGTGTTACACTCTGACTCAATACCAAGTAAACCGAAAAGTTTTGAGCTTTGAGTAGAGAACACCAGTTTGAGTAGCACTCTCAAAGCAAGAAAATACACATCTTATAAGCTGGCAGATGCAATGGTACACAAATTGTCTGTGGCAGATTAGAGTGCTATGTAGAAGGTGTGACAAGGTCTCATAGGAAGAACAAAACAGGGATGCCTAGGATTTGGAAGCAAGAATAAATCTTCCTTGGGAGAGTACTGTCCTTTTCAGAAACAATAAGATTCTGGCTTGCTACTAGATCCAGGCGAAGGCTAATGGTCTTCACCAGTGGGTTCATCTTGAAGGCGCCCCATAAATAACTGAGTGCATATGATCCATTCAGCCAAAAAATCAAGCATTCATTTCCTCTAAGGGAAGTGCCCAGAAGGCTAAAGTAAGATACATGCAGACAGCTCACTTTCCTAGCCTACTCCTGCCACACTGTTTGATATGATCCCATATGACAATCTATATTAATTTGTCTTCCCCTCCTCTTCCCCTGCCCCATGAAGCCAGAAATGTTTGCCTACATTATTCACTTGTATGACCTCAACACTTTGAATAGTGCCTGGTACATAGGAGATGCTCAACACACATTCGTTGAAATAATACGTGCTTTAAGATTAGATATTTATGCAAAGAGATGGACAGGATGTTGCTATTAAACAGAAAAGGGAGAAATAAGCTCGAATGTATAAAATACTAATGGGTCCATTTACAGCATCTGTTGGAAGAACCTGGGCAGCATGGGAAAAGACCTGAAGAATTCTCCAGACTCTCCCTGCTCAAAATATTGATTTTGGAGGAGAAACAATGAGAGGTGATATGGCTATCATTGGAGAACATCCCAGAATATAGTAGCCTTGGGCCTCAATTCAAACAGAGAGCTGAAAGAAATGTAGGAATGAATAAAATAAGCCCTTTGATGTAGAACGTTTGGTACCTAAGAGATTAGAGTTATGCTAGTTTTTCAAGAAAAGTCAAGTGTCCTCAAGAGAGATCTAGGTTCCTGGTTATGAATCATGCTGATCATTTTGCCTCCATTGTGGAATTCCTGTCTATAAACAAGATATTTGTGATCAATAGGTCAATCAGGCCCTAAGCCTAGCAAATTAGAGTCCAAATGGTGCAAATCCAGAAGGCATAGGAATGCAGAGACGCATGTATCGTCCAATAAACTTCATTATTGCCCCAGAGATGCAGAAATCTCTTTCCAGGGAAAAGGTCCAGCTCAAGTTGGAATGAGCTGTGTTTACGAAGGGGTGATGTTTGTTCTTGGGACTTCACAAAGCAGAAATGCCAATTCTTTTGTTTTAGTAGTGAAATAGGGTATATTTTTGGTACACTATTATCCATGTATCCATGCTAAAAATCTGACCCTGATTGTGCAGATGTTAAAGCTTGCCTAAAGGAGGTTTTACAAATGAGAAGCACAGCCTACGAGGTCATGTATTCCAACACCATGAAGGAAATGGTGCAATGGACACCATTGCCCTCTTGCCTTACATAAGGCTCAGATCCTGCTGATAGGGGCTAACGAGCATGTGGTGCTCACCTCTTAATCTCTTTCTCGGGTGGCAATAAATCTTAATTGTAAAAGAAGAGAGTATGGTAGTGACACATTTTGAGACTGAGAATTTACTCAAGATCCCTGCCAAAATTAAACCTCCAAAGTTGAAGTTTGGGATCTGATACAAAGACCCACTAGGGACTTAGAACTTCTCCCAATGAAGAGAAAGAAATAGGATCCTCCATATCTAGAGGAGCCTAAAGAAGTGGGTGTGATGACCGAGTGAGTGATGGGGACAAGTGAATGAGGATCACTCCCAGCATCTAGGAAAGAAGGCAGATCTAGATAACAACACACAAAAGGGATCTTAGGTGTCTTAACCTCGGCCTTTTAGGAAGTAAAGAGTGAGAGAGTGCCATGAATTCAATCAGAGAAGGCTGAGGAAGAAGCATCCAAGTGAGAAAAGTAAATGTTTTGCCACCTTGTCAGCAAATCTGCCACCATCACCACTTTTGGTGGGGTAATTTGCAAAGCACCATTGTTATAGAAGGTAAATGCTTTCTAATGAGGGTGGATATTATTATTAAAAAGCTCTTTTATTGAGCACCATGATGCATGTGAATAGGCAAATGTAGGCTTTCAAGAAAGGCTGATGAAAAAGGAAAAGAGAATTTACTGAGATGATGGAAGGCCAGGCACTTTGTATAATGAAGTAAGACATGGGAACCACCAACAAAAGAGTTGCTGCAAAGCCTTTATGAACAAGAATGTCTACTATATGATTTTCAATTGTTTCTTGATGCATGCTCTTTCTTGCTTCTCAGAAAACCGAAAGTGTAAGTTCTACTCCTTATAAATGAGGATATAAATGGAAAGGGGCTCTAATGTTTCAGGTTTAGCTGGATGGTAGGATAAAATAAAACAATACATGTAATCAGAAGAAAAAAATCTCCAGGAACTGTATATCTAAGCTAGTGTTAACCATAGCAGGCCTTGTCTTTTCAGAATTTTGAAAAATTTGAGGTTGGTTTTGAATTTCTACAAGGCACACAATAGGTGCTCGACCAAATCTTACCTAATGCGGGTGTAGGAAACAACTGCTTATCTTTCACAGAGACTTGGTCCACTGCATTTAACTTCAAAGAATGACTTGAACAGTCATATAACAGTTATGACTAATTTAAAATTTTAAGAATAAAATAAAGACTCATCAAAAAGAGAGGGAGAGAATTCTGAGAGATACATTTAAAATTCTGTGAAAGTATAGAATATAATTCCTAAACATATTTGTGTATGTGCGTGTACTTGTGTATTTAACCACTTCATGGCTTACTTAGATCTAAAACCAACTGTACTTTTTGGGGCATGAATTAGCAGAAATAGTGCTTTTGATTTGGTTATACATCTAGCACTCCATTTAATTGCTTAATTATTTTTTTTAAAAGTTACTGAGAGACAGTCTTGATTTCTAATCAGACCAGGTGAAAATGATCTTAACAACTTAAATTGATGAGTCACTCTGTAGAACTAAAAGTTAGATTCAAGATTTGATATCTGATATTCCTATTTTCTTCTAGCTGTTTATCCACTATCCTTCAAAGTGTTTTGAACACTAAATAATTGATGACTAAAAGAAGGAAGGAAAGAAGGAGGGGGGCAGAGAGGAGCATCATAATGTGCTACCTCATTGAAAACTAGCTGAAATATTCATAAGATTCAGTAAATTTATTTCTAACAATTTGCCTTGCTAATGGAGGAGACGTGAGAACTGTTTTCTCCCTGGCGGCATTTATTTTATTTATGTTTACTGCTTGCTTTTTTTTGTTTTTTTTTTTCAATCTTTTATTTTGAGATGATTATAAATTCACAGGAAGGGCAAAGAAAAGTTCAGGGATGTTCTGTGCACCCTTCACCCAGCCTCCCCCAATGTTAACATTTGATGTAACGATAGCACAATACTAAAACTAGAAAAATTGAAATTGGTACAATCCAAAGAGCTTATTCAGATTTCACCAGTTATAAATGCATGCACTGGTGTGTGTATTGTATGTGCATAGCCCTATGCAACTGTGTCGCACGTGTAGCTTCATGTAACTACCACCGCAGTCAAGATACTTAATTGTATCATCACAAGACTCTCTCATCCATCTGCTTATAGCCACATCCACCACTCCCATCCCTAACATCTCACAACCACTAATCTGTTCTCCACCCCTATAATCATGTTATTTCATGAATGCTAAATACATGTAATCATGCAGTATGTATTCTTTTGAGACTGGCTTTTTTCCTCTAGCATAATTTCATTGAAGTTCATCCAAGTTGATGAGTATAGAAATCATTTTTCCTTTTTATTGCTGACTAGTATTCCATGGTATGGGTGACCCCAGCTTGTTTAACCAGGGGTTGGCTGCTGTGAACATTTGTGTACAAGTTTCTGCATGAAAATCAGTTTACATTTCTCTGGGATATAAGCCTAAGAGTGAAATTGCTGGATGGTCTGCATTATTTGGATATGATCGAGGAATATTGAAATGAAAAAACATACTTACATGGGAAAAAGGTTTTCCTTTTCTTCTTAAAAACTAACATCAGATAAAGAAGAGCTTTAATCAAGTCTCTCTCTATATAAAAATCTCTCCCAGATTTTTCTCCCACAGTTTTCAACAAATAACACGATGCCTTGTGTTCAATGATGTCAAACAAGTCAAGGCTCATTATAAATTGATGGCAATTTCCATATTAAATAAATTGCACTGTGTCCATTTTAGGGGGAACTTAGTTGAGGCATTTTTCAAAATCATCAAGTTAGAACACAGAGAGGTTTAGAAGTGGAAATTTGCTAGTATCCCAGAGAAAATAGTGAATTATTTAATTAATCAAACAAGGAGAGAAGACTTTCAAAGATTTTACATACCTAACAATGATTGGCAGATATCCATATACAATTACTAACCACTTTCTTAAAACCCCCTTTTAAATTGAGAATTGTTGGATCCAGCATGATTCAGCTGGGTAATTTTCTATTTCACCAATGATATCTACATCATTTTTTTTTCTTTTCACTCAACATCTCTCTTTTGAGATGATGTACATAATAATATACTACAGTTTTATAGTGAATGAGTCATAAGTAAAATGACCATAGCACTAAACTGTGTCCCTGCCTATAGCAGAGCTGTGAGTGCCCTAACCTTTAGCCAGGAAACATTTCAACCATTATTTAGATTAAGAAAGATCTGTCAGTTGAGCTGACTTTAATTTGGACATTTATGGCACAAACCTACAGATAACTTGGCTATAGGTTTGTAGCCCATAGCCTGTATGACTACCACAGATGTAACTTACCATTTAATATGCACCCCTGTTTTTAATAGTTTCCAAATATGTTTATATCTATGTAAGATTCATTATCCCACCCGTTTTGTTAGCTTAAGCTGGGGAAGATATGGTAACTAAGATTTGGTGAATATTTGTGAAGTGCCAGGCTGTGTTTCAGGTTCTTTATATATAAGTCTTCAATGAATCCTAACATCAGCAATGCAAATGGATATGGTTATACTCATTTTACGCTGGAATTAAAGCTCCCAAGATTAATTAACTCAAGGCTAGTAGATATAAAAAGCAATATAAACACAGATATATCTGATTCAAAAGCTAGTGTTCTTGGTTTTACTACCATTTTATAAAGAGAAAACTGAGATTCAGGGTATTAAACTAATTATCCAAGGAGACACAAGCAGCGATAGCACAGGAATTTGAATGGCTTTTCTATTTCAGTATACTGTCTCCTAAAGGACTTACACTATTTAGAAAAACATTCCAGGCAAAATTCATTAGGAGTACCAGTCAATAGCACACTTCAGAGTAAAACAGATACTATCATACATATGGTTATGTGAAAAGTTTGTACATTATTTCTAGTATACAATTCTAAAAAGATCTGTAATGTCTCATAGCCAAATTAGGAATAAACACGTATATCTGAAAATTATAAAGTAAATGGAAAAGACTGTTAATGTGTTCTTCAACATCTTATATTATTTTTTTGTCATCTGTACAGACCTGACCTCTTAAATAAAAAAGTATCTTTGGCTACATTTAAATATACATGTTTATATTATAGAGTTACTTAAAGCTTTTTAAATCACTAGGCATTGTTGGTTTTGAAGTTCATTTTTAAAGACTGCTAAATGTGAATTCATAGAGCAACTGATTTCATAAGTGATCTTTCCTCTTCCTTCTTGCCTATATTTTCTTTAGTGATGAAATCAATGAAGTTAATTAAACTCCTCTTTCCCAACAAAACATTTTCTTGGAAAAGTGATCAAGTTTTTTTTCGTAGCACAAACAATTTCTAAGGAAATATCCATGTAAGGACTTTCAATGATACCTTGAATAGAAAAAAATATTTTTTTGAGGAATTTCATCATTTTTTAGTTCAATGATGCCAACAGATTAGTATATCAACTGCTTGAATAAAAAAATGGCGTTCTTATAAGAATGTACAGTAATAATCAATTAAAAACCAACATCTATCCTGTATCTTCTACTTCTGGAAAAGACAGAGTAACAGGCATCAGATTTACATGCTTCACTTCCCCACAAAAACAACCAAAAAACTGGCAACTATACAAACAAAAATATTTCAAGACAATGAATCTCAGGCAACAAGGGATGGTAATCCCCTAAAGGTGAGAAACAAGAGGAGGTGAGCCTCCTTTTACTGTAACTGCTTTGAGAAAATTTCCCACAGGGAGGGAAAATCCAGATGGAGCCTGGCAGACTGTGAATTGAGAAGACAGAGCTAAGTGTCTGGAAAAACCAAGGCAGCTAGAATTCACAGGGTATAGGACCAGAGAGGAGAAAGCTGCACATAGAAACAACTCCGGAAATCAGCAGACATGCTCCCTCAAGTACTCAACTGACTACTGATTATCATATGCATGTTAGGAAACAATGGAAGGCTAGGGAAAGAACCAATGGTAACAGTGTCCAGAACTAACACAGGGCCAGGAATTGTGACTGTTAACACCAACTGGCCTGGAAAACCTCCAGATCCCCAGGAATTTAGTACTCAGTAGAGACTTGTCTCAGTAACGAGGAAAAATAAGTCTTCATCTGAGCACTGCTCTGGGCCTGCCTGACAAGTCTTAAAAGCAAGACCTGAAAGGATCAAACAGTTTCCAAATAACAACATTCCAAAACAAAGCTCAGAATATCTATAGAAATACAAAATATCTGCCCAAAAAGGTAGAATTCACAATGTCTGGAATCCAATAAAAAAATCACTAGAAACGCAAAGAAGCCAAAAAATATAATCCGTTGAAGTTTTAAGTTCTTTATTTCCTTTTCATGTATGCTATTTGAAAGTTTGTGGATACTTTTCTCATTAGGATAAAAGGACAATGGCCCATGAGAAATGTAATCTGCCCTGTTTTCAGCATGTTGTGGAATTTTACTTACTGCTCTACATTACTTGTCTGCTGTCCTCAATCACTAATAGAGTAAAGTGCTCAAAGCACAATGATGGATATTAGAAAAAGTTTTCATTTGTAATCAAAATTTGGAAATGAGTAGGCATTACATACTCCATAGTTAGGACAAAAACCAACCAACTGAAACTGATCCAGAACTGACACAGATGTTAGATAACACAGACGGACAAGAAGCACTTCGATACTGGAAAGACACCGTTACTGAGGGAACCAGGAACCTCGGGTGTGGAGGAACAGTGAGAAAACAGAATGCACGCAAGGCCTGTTAGTACCAGTATCACCTTCTCCACCCCATGCATTAGGCAAATATCACTCCCTGACCCCCAGAACACTGCAGGAGGAAACAAAGCAGTTGCAGACCAGGAAGAAAAGAAAGTGAGGAGGGAGAAAATAGGGGGCTTATCCTAAAATGGACACATTGCAAGTTAATGTAGAAAGGACTCCTCTTCCAAGCTTCGAGAGGACTCAAACCTGGAGAAATTGACCCAAGACATAAGAACTACAAATACTGGCATTTGGGATGGGGGGTGGGGTGGGATGACAAAAGAAACAATCAGCTCCTCTCCATACCATCCATAGTAAAGTCTACAGGCAACAAATCTCATCCATTCATAGAGCTTCCAGTTAATTTTTGGTAATTCAGTATTAATTAATGAAAAGAACAAATAAAATGACCCACAGCAAGGGACATCATCATGAAATATCAGAAGAGTAGGGATAGAAGTTTTCATTATCTAGAAGTAAGTCTCATTCACATGTTCGTGGTCTTCTCAACGGAAACACAGGAAGATAATAGAACATGGAACAATTCCTTCCAAATTCTGAGAGGAAATAAGTTTCCAAAATAAATTTTATATTTAGTCACACGGAAAGGTAGAATAAAAATATTTTTAGACATGCACAAGCTCAAAATTTTTCCTCCTAAACACCCTTTTTCTCAGGAAGCTTCTGGAAGAGGTTCTCCACCAACACAAAGGAATAAACAAATTTAGAAAATAGGAGACCCAAATATACGAAAGTGAGAAGCATTCCCAAGATGATGGAATGATGATGAGTTGAAGTTCCCGATCAACAGACAGAGAGCAGTGAACAAGCCTAGAGAGTTCTGAGTTCAGAATGAAGCATGAAGATGGTTCAGGGGGAGGGGAAAGAGTTCCTAAGTAACTCCACAGAGAACCACTGAGAATTTGAGACTGTTTCTGACCAGAGCATAACCTGAACCATCCTGACTGATACACTATGTGATTTATACTTCTGAGAAAGGATTCATAGTTCTGCTAGAGTGTTTGGGGAAGCACTATCAATGGGTAGCTAGAAAACTTAGCAGACAAACAAAAAGTGATTGAATACCTAAGAAAAAAAAATTTGAATAAGAAAACTATAATCGTAATACACCATATTACTCAGCTCTGAGCAATATTTAAATAGTCATATAATATACATATTTGGTATTCCCTAAGCAAAGACTAGAACTCTATTGTGGGGTTGGGGAGTGGAAGGTGTGTGTGGTGGTGCTAACTCCTCATCTTCCAAAGTAGGAAGCCAATGGATTTGCCTAAAATTGAAAAACTAAGAAAAATACTATAGAGTTGAAAACTCTTGGTAGAAAAAAAAAGTTAAAAGACTGAAAAGTGTTTCTGAAAGGGAGATCATGAAAGGGCTAATGAGATGGAGGTAGGGGCCAAGTGTCTTTGTTGTTCTTGTTCTCTTGTTGAGAGCTTTCTGATACAGCTGACTTTTTGAACTATGTACATTTATTATTTTGATAAAAATATTTTTCTAAAAGCAGGTCATTTATTCTCAATGAATTACAGCTACAACAGCTATTTACAAAACATACAAATTTTTAAAACACATTAAACATCTAAACATTAGTATATATATAATATCCTTTTAGCATTTTTAGCCTTTCTATCACAAAGGCTCAGAATAAGATCACATAAATGCTAATCTGTGGCAAGAAAATACAGGTTAGGTTTCAGTGCTTCACTTTTTTATTAGAAAGATTATTTTTACATGATAGTTAGAGAGCAGGAAGCAGGGAATATTTCTTCTAAGTATTTCACCTTTGTAACTTCCTAAATCCATATGCTTACAAATATCTAGTATTAGACTAGTTTAGTAAAAATAGTTCTATTTTTATCTATATGTGACATAGACACATATATTCAAAACTAAGCAAAATAAAACTTTAAATTTAATAATCTGAAGGCTTTTGGGTTTTGATTACTTTTAACTAAAAATGAATGGCACCAGATAAATATTGCCTCGTTTTCTTTCTCATCTCTTATGCCCTGAGGCTGCTCCAGAATTTGAGTCTAACGAAATTAATATAATCCAAAATTCTCTCAGTGGCCTGATTCATTCCAGAGAATTCCATAGTATCCCAAGGAAGGGAAGTCTGGTGGTGGGGAGGGAGAAGTTATTATTGGTAAGAAGAGATTTGCTTTCACTCATTTACAACAATTTTCTGAATACAGAAAGAAGTCCTACTGAAATACAAATTATCTTCAATTAATCTAAAAAGTATTTGCTAAAAGCCAAGTCTTACAAAAACACTCAATTTGCTTCCTTCCATTACATTTCTTTATGTTTTGAAAACAAAGTCTTCCATTTTTTTTGGTCTCTTATTTAAATTATACTGATGTATACATGAATAGACAGATGATAATTGTATAACGGGCATCACAAATGCCTAAATTTTCACCCTTTGGGAAAATTAAGTCTCTCTCATACGATATTTCTATAGGAGAACCAATAATACTGCCAGTCCTTCAGGAAAGCTTCCCTTAAAAAGATTTATTATACGCAGTCATGCATCACTTAACAACGGGGACACACTCTGATAAATGCGTTATTAGGCTATTTCATTGTTGTGGAACATTATAGAGTGTACTTAACAAACCTAGATGGTATAGCCCACTACACACCCAGGCTAGATGGGACTAATCTTATGGGACCACAGTTGTATACGGGGTCCATTGTTGACCAAAACATTATACGGCGCATGTCTGTATTTCAAAATCAACATGTGTTTATTTAGCATCTATTGATTATCTATTTATCAACATCAGATTTTGGAGAAATAAAGGCTCACATCCCCACCTCCCCTTCCTACACTTTCCTATCCTCTTCCAGTACAGCCGAATCAAGAAGAACAGGGTTTGAGTTTCTACATCTGCGACTTTCTAGCTTTGTAACTATCGGTCAGTCACTTAACCTCTCTATGTCTCAGTTTCTTCATCTATAAAATAGGGATAATATTATATTTCCTCATGGGGCATGTAAAGCACTTAGAAGAATGCCTGGTAAAGAGTAATAGTCTATAAATGATCTATTAAGGAGCTAAAGTCAATGAACAGATTTCAACCCATATTACTTACAGCAAAAGGAAATACCCTGGAGGCAGCTGTAGAGAGCTAAAAAGGTCTAACTTCCTTGATTCTAGGCCCTGCATCCTTTTATCTATCTATTACCTTAACTTTATATGTTATCTTAAACTTTGAAAAAGGTGGAGGAAGAAATGTGGTGGAAAAAACAGGGAAAAGGCACATCACTCTATTCAACATTTTACGCTGTCTGTCTGTTTAGACTCTATGTGATAAGAAATAAATTCTAACCTCTGCTAATGTGTAACTAATGACTTGGGTCAAAAATGCAATGTCTAATGTGGGCAGATTTGGGATTAAACAAAAAGAGTTACTTTCCTTCTTATGCAAACAGGGAAAGTGAATTTGCAAAAGTGAAGCTGAGATTTTGAGAGGTAGTTTGGGATCAGCTAGAATGATAGAGGGCAAGCTGCACAAGCCGCCTTACCAATGAAAGTCAAGTTCCTAGTTTCTTCAGTCCTGGCCACAGTTAGGGGCTCCAGCAAACACTCAAGATAAGCCAGCTTGGACCGGGCTTCATTCAAAGACTCAGCACTTTGAATTGTGCTCTCACCGCCACACCACTTACACTGCAGTGATGCATCAGCGCAGAGTACAGATACCATGTCGGCTGCTTCAGCCTATCAAACTGGAGAAAGTAGAATAAATAAAGTCTGATGAAGGTTGCGAAAGAGTGAAATACGGAGGATTACAAGAATCAAGATCTACAGAAAAGAAAGTCTTCCAAAAATGCCGAGACAAAGGTTAAGTGATTGCTGGTCAAAAATATGTCTGACTGTGGGATAGCAGGCTGGGGTGCAGTGGAATGTCTCTAATGGTGGTTACTCATTCCAGACAGAGGAGCTCTCGGGCAGTAACTAGAGATGAAAAACCTGAGGCAGAACAATGAAGACACTTCTCAGTAGTCCAGATGAGAAAGATGACCATATCGATTATAAAGTAAGAACTAAAACGGAGACAAGAAGGCACTTATATAAGCCATCTATGAGTTGAATCAATGACACTTGTAGTGAATCAAGCTTTACGTAGAATTTAACGCTCCTGGTTTGGGTGGCTGGCTGTATGTTGATACCATTCCCCAAAACAGAAAATACCAATGAATAGACAGCTTTAAAGAGATGAGAAAATTAACTTTGGACATTCTGGACTAAGGTGTCTGTTGGACAGCTCTGCAAAGACGTTCAGTGGGAAGAAGTACATATAATTTTAGAGCTCAGGATCGAGGAGTCAGACAAATGCAGAGATCTGGAAATCAGCAATATATCATTAAAGTTATTGAAATTTGAATGAAGTAAACTAGAAAGGGGTAAGAAGTAAAAAGAGCAAAGTGCCAAGAAATAATCCTTGGTAAAACACAATTTTTAGGAGTAAGCAAAAGAAGGGAAACCTGTAAACAAGGACTAAGAAAGAATGGGGGCAGGACATAAACTAAAGGAGAATGATGTCATAGAAACCAAGAGAAGGAAATTTCAAGAGGAGGAGAATCCAAGAAAATTGTTCATTGGATTTGGCGTGATAAAGATCTCAGAAACTTTAAGAGGAGCACCAGCGGAGCAGTAAGACTAACAAGTGAAGGAGGGAGAAGAGTAAATAAGAGGCAGAAAAGGAAAACAGACGCTAAAAATGAATGGGAGAGAAGCACGGAAGAGGAGTGTACAAGAGACTGAAGGTCTTGATGATACGTAAAAATGAATCAGTTTAGTGACTGGAAGGACAGTTCAATGGACAGACAAGCAGTTACATAGTGGGATGCTGCAGTGTCAGTTACCAGAAGTAAAGCAATTCTGGTCATGCTAAGGCCCAGCCTTACAAGACAGTGCTGAAGAAACTGGACATAAAAGTCATCAAACTAAAGGAACTATAAAGCCAGTGTCTTGAACTGGTTGTTCACTGAGGTGAACGTGAAAAGGTTAATAGAAGAATCTGGGATAAGAAGAAAGAATGGAAGCTTGCACCCATACCCTCCATGATTGTGGAGGAACCACCAAAAAGTTGACAGAACACAGTGACAAGGAGAAAACAAAGGTCATAGTAAAGAAACATACACCACAAATGGTATGGTCCATAATTTGTGAGAACAGCAACACACTTCCAGATCTGTGGTATATGGGGAATAGTATGAAAATGAGCAGCTTTCATGGAAAAGATTCTAATGTTACAGCTTGGTTCCTATTAAAATAAGCAAATGGAATGAACTCTCTTTGAAAAAAACTGAGAGTGTAGGGAAATTTACGTATGATGGTGCGGGAATTCCAGAGGCTGAGAAGAAAGAAGCGTTGGCAGAGAGGACAGTGCCTACATAGTTAAATCAGCAGAGTATGCAGATGAGACAAAGAGAGAGTACAAAGGAACGAACATATCTCAGAAAATTACATCATCAAACATTGTAGTCACTAGAAATACTGTTGTCAAAAGAAAACTCCTGTCAATTTTTCTAATCAACTTTTATTTTAATAGTAAATTGATAGGCTTTGCCAGACCAAGAACCTTGGGATTCAGCGTAAAATTAACTGGCTTCAAGATTCCAAATGGAATTCTGGATACATTTTATCCAAGTACAAATAAAATTTACGATTCATCACCAGTCTAATATTCAGGAGACTTTGCTCAGGGTTCCAAACAGAAGAAACACTATGATTTTTAGACGGGGACAAGGGAGAGGGCTGTTCTGCAAGATGAACTCCGTGTAGAGAGAGCGCTTCCACTAGGCCTGAGCCCCATGGAGAAGAGGCAGCACACCTGTGTTCTGCTCAGAATCAGGATTGTTCCCAGGTAGAAGAGGCTGATCGCTCAGTATTTGCCAAGCCTTGTTACTTCAAGTATGAGTATAATAAGATGTAAAAGGAACCTGGCATCTAGTTGGGGGAATAACAGTATAAAGAAAAATGACAACCTAAGGGAGTAGTAGTTATAAATAGGAAATAAAATAATAAGTACAAAAAAAGGTAGAGTAGGAATAAGGCTCAAGAGAGAAGAAGGGGAAGGCAGAAATCAGAAAAGTAAGAGAATTAGCGTTCTGTGTCAAATGGACACAAATTATTTCTTCAAAGAGAGGGCGGGACTTGCACATCAAATAACAGGTATTGTATGAATAAACTGTGAAGAGAGGGGAAGAAACCTAAAGGTCTTTACAGATTTTCTAAACGTATATTTTATTTCTATTTTGATTATTTGGACCAGGCACATTCACTTTAACTACAATGAATACTAACAAATTTCCTTTGTCATTCTACCTACCCCAATAAGCAAATTGTCCAAATGAAGGGAATTGATTGACCTATTTAGTGGAAATGACTGAACTATCTATTATGGCCAAGAGGAAGCCAACTTCCTCTTTCAACTTTCCATTATAATTCAAAATAATGTTCATTATAAATATCATAAAATTAATTGGATAACTTATGAATAACAGAGCAATAAGAAGTATGGAATTATGTTAGAATAATTATTTTCTTTTTTTAATGAAAGAGAAAGATTTTTCATTCACCCATCCATTAGATTTATAAATTCAATTCCTTGGACATAGTTTTAGTAATTCACAGAATGAAAATGGAATAGCTCATCTAAAGGTTTAAGACTTAAAATGTTAGATACACTTCATATTTTCAACTACTTTAGTGTTTATATCCCATCAACAATATTTTGATAGGGGCAATAACACTGATGACACTCAAATTTTTTTAAATCTAGGTAATGGGATCTTTCCTGCACTACTTTAAATACATACATACATTTATTTTCACATCTTTAGCATATTCAGAATGGCATCATCTTTTTGGATAATATTTAAATGCATATAAATCCAGAGATAAATATTTATTTTAAAAGCACATAAATCTCATCTCTATTGAATTCTTAATTATATAAGAACCAGATTAATCAAGCCCTTCATTTCTCTTCTTGCTACCAGATTTCCCATTTTTTAGGTTTGTGTAACCTCATGGGAGTTTTAAACTGTTGATTTACCGTTTTAAAACTATTAGTAATATTAAGAATTTAATCATTTGGGGGCTTAAATTGCTTTGATACTAGTTGATTAATAATATATACTTTCCTTGTTGGTAGAAGAATAACATTTCTTATATATGCTTTAGTATTCATTTCTGTTACCATTATTGTCCCCTTCTCACCCTGCTATTGGTAGAACCAAAATCCAATCACCTTTTCTCTTGTGAGACATGAGTTCTTAGGAAGACAAGTAGAGAGAAATACATAGCCAGAGGAAAACAGTTTTGTCAGCTACTAAAATTAAAATTGGGGAAAACATTTTTTTAAAAATCCTAAGTGGTACACTTGACAATTTCTTCCACTGTATCTTACCATTACAAACTATATATTATTCATGGGTCTTTTCTTTGATCTCTTAACTGTGGTATTTAATAAGTGCTCACATGAGAAAAAAACCTTGTTGTCTTTAAGTAATGAGAGAAAGAAATCTTTATCTTGAGCTTGGCTCTCCAAAGTACAATCACCATAGTATTGTTAAAATAAACTCAAAGCGTATGAAACAAAAAACAGCAATAAACTTTTCCTATCAAGATTCGACTTTTCTTAAAGCTACTTAATGAAATAAAGGAAATATTCCACATGCAGAAAAATTCAAATGAAACTTTAAGAACTGGTACTTCATATATTTAAAATGTATTTTCAAAAATAATTATCCTAAATCATAACAAAAAAATCAAGTAACAACACATTGGTGACTTCCAAAGACTGACAAAGTGTCCTAAATTTTCTAACAGACGACTAATAAAATAACAAAAACAACTCACATTTATTTAGCAGTAATAATTACCATGTACTGAGCTAAGGATTTTTCACGGATTACCTCACCTCCCGGAGGTAGTAAAACTATAATCCTCATTTTGCAGATGAGGACACTGATAACAACAGAGATTGAAGAATTGCCAAGGCCACACAGTTACTAAATGCCTGAGGAGGGACCCCGACCTAGCAGTAACAGTTGGTTAAGAGTGTATGCCCTCAATACCTACGCTATAGTGACACTACAAGTGTATGACCTTTCTTTTTTAATTATTTAACTGCATACCACAATGCCACAATTCACCAAATAGTATCATTTATTAACATTCTATATCATTATTAAGATTGCTAAATATCATGTTTTAAATTCAGAGTCCTAATTTAGGTGGATGCTTATAAGATTCAGCTCTGCAGGCTTTAATTACAACAATTTATAGACACGTTATATAACTATTCAATACAGAAAAGTTATTTATTTTACTTTTCACTTAAATTCTAATCTACTGTTTTAATGAAAAAAAAGTGCCACAAATAACCCATCGAGATGTCACACAGCTCTTTGATATTAGCTTTTGAATTAAATGGACTATCCAATGGCCTAGATAAGTGTAACATGATAAAAAATAAAATAAAATAAAGGTCCGCTACAAAACTAATACAGCTCAGATTACCCCATTTTGACATACTGACATGCTCCATTGCTTCCAACTATCTAATTCATTCCAGAGAAAAATGGATGCATCTTTCAAAAACAGTAGAGCTCTCTGGCTCAAAGCCTGCCTTATTCTTGCCTTGATAAGACACTGTGGAGAAATTACTATCATCATAATCAATACTTTAAAAAATTTTTCCTGTCAGTGAGGCAGGGTGGGGGTCACATTCTCTTATTATTATTAAATCATACTGCCGTTTCGAGAAAGAGTGGCTGTTGAGTATCTTTTGCTGTTCAATATTGCAGGGGTAGTATCCGAAAGAGGATTAAATAGGCAGGAAAACAAAGCATTTAAAGCAAAAGCTGTTGCCCTGTTGTCTCGGGTGTAACGCGCCACAAATGCGATGATTTACCTGAAATACTAAAAACTGAATATTATTCATTTACATCATTAGCTTTTCCTAGAGGGCAAGGTCTGTGTCATTCATTCATCTTTTTCCTTTTTTTTTTTCTTACCAGCACACAGCAAAATAGAGATTTTTATTAGCAAACAAAAACACTGTCTTATTGTAAGCATTTTGTGACTTTTTTAGGCAGTAACTTTTATTGTTATTACTAATACATGCACTGAGTGTCAATTTCCTTGTTTTTTCTTTTTAGCTTTTGTTTTGCCAATGATACAAATATATAATGATACAAGGAAAATGCACAAGGAAAGTAAAAAGGACTAATATAGCCCTCTAGTCAACCATGTTATAAACTTGTGTTTTACAATGATCTAGAATCTGTGTAGTTATGGGGTCCAATTAATTTTTATCAAATAACAATAATACATGGAATAATTATTGTACATAGAAACTGAAACATATTTCTGGAATACAATATGAAAATATACATTAAAAGCCAGAAAATATTCTTACTCATTGATATGGTAATTCTACATTTAGGAATTTACTTTAGGAAAATCATCGGCAAGGTCTTAGAGATGCCTAGAAATATTTAGAGGCAAGAATGCAAAGCATCAGCATGAAAGCAACCTAAATGTCTAATGACAATATGATATATTCATATTATGGAATATTATACAATCATAAATAATCTGGTTTCAGGAATCTACTTAAAGATACGTTTCACCTAATAGATTTAAGTAGATCTACTTAACAACATGTTAAGTGAAACGGTAGTTGACGAAACTGTATTTTCTCTGGTATAACTCCATTCGTGTAAACGTAATCCTCAAAGTCACTACCTATAAAATAAATGTATGTGTATGTATGTGTGTAAAGAATTAAAGAATTTTACCTGTTCTTTTAACAATTTTATACCTTAAAATGTACGACTATATTAAAAAATGTTCTCAAAAATACTATTTAGCATACTATTTATAGTCTAGAAGTATTAGGATTAAAGGTCAAAACTTGATTTTTAAAATAACAGAATAAAATTATTTGAATGGGTTATTAGCAACTGAGTTTTCTAATAAGTTTAAACATAACATTTTGCCTCATTTTTCTGCTCTAAAACTAAAACTTATAAAAGTTTTTCCTTTTGTTATGAAAGTATACAACATTAGTACGTGTATTTGTGACATTTATTATATATATTTGGCTACCCTTACACGCTCCTGATATTCTGGGATCTCTATACGTGTTTTGAATAGATCTAACTGTCCCTTTAACTCATCGTCTCAGTAATTAATTCTATAGTCTATCATACTCGTCCCATTTCATTAAAAGAGGTCTTTAATTTAGGCATATCCATTTTTAAATCAATTTTTACTAAGAATTACCTAGGATGTGCTCCTACAAAAACCTTCTAAAAGCTATTTTTTTAATAAAATAACTCGGACTTTCCCTTGCTTTCCTCATTCCAATACCAAAGTAAACATTTTTTATAGCCGTCGCTGTTTTAAAAACAGCATGCACCTGTAGACTTTAGGAAACACCAAAACGCTAAAGTAGATATTAAAAGGCATAAAGCAAAGTCTACTACTATTTGTCAAGCTTTACCTCTTCCACACTCTAACTTGTCATGGCCCTTCTTCTTACAATCCATTTTAAATATGCCAAATCAGCAAAAATATAAAAAGGCAGGGGGAAAAAAGAACTATATTAAGGTCCTGCATCTGCCATAAGTGACCACCAGATGCATGCTACTGCCAGATAATATTACATTTATTAACGAGCAGAATAAATTGTAATTGTCAAATGATTTGTTACAAGAAAGAGATATGGTGCGGTAGTCACTGGGATGTAGGCCAGGTTTTAAAAGACAACCCCAAGCCTACCCTTCTCCTCCTCCTCTGGAGCCCGGCCCTGCTGGTTCCCCCGCAGCCTGGCAGGACCTTCAGTCTCTCCTTCGCTGCTCTTCTAGATACTGTAGGATATGCTCTTCCGCGTGAGGTGTTGGCGTGAGCAAGTGCTCCATCACTCATAATCTTGATGGTTGGTCTACTTTAAATTTTAGGTCAAACAAAGTTTCTGCTTCTAAATTGATATTCTGAGGTTAGTTGGCAGGAAAGAAGAGTTCACCTCAGCTACAGCTTATAGACGTATTCCCTTCCTTATCCTCTACTGCCCAGCACTGAAAATACCAAAACTTCCTCAACACCTATGTGATTAAATGCTGATTTCGATAAAAGAAGGCTTGCATTCTCAAAACTCCTTAATCAACATATCACAGGGACAATTTAGAGTGACCTACAATTTTCCAAAAAGCCCAGTTACAAGCTGGTGCAGTGTTTATTGCATTATAATTTTCATAAGGGAATTTGAGAACATTCATATATTGGGCCATTCTGTTTATCAAGAGAAGACTTAGGATACCTGCTGAAACTATAATTTCCTCTGAGAACGGTTCAGAAGTGAAGGAAAACAATCAAAGGGTTAAATATTTATACTCTAAGTTAAAACTATACTTGAAATTAGAATTATGGGTTTCCTACCCTTGCTGAACCTCCCTCCCTCCTCATCCACTCACCAACACAAACACATACACATTTTTTTTCCCATAAACACACTTGATTTTGTTCATCAACCTCGAAGTGGTAAAGTCCTTCAGAGGAGGCTAAGTCCACCTCCAGCCGTGGAGGTTGAATGGAATTCTTCTAAGCCATTTATAGCGGTCTCATCGCCCTTTGGTTTGGCCACAGCACAAAATCAACCCTAGCCAATAGCACATGAGAGTAAATCTGCTGGGATGCCTCTGGCAAGACTTTTCTCACTTTTCAGAAGGGCATAGCAAGGACAGTTCTTTTCTCTGCCTCTGGACTTTGTCACTGTATGTGATACAGTACTACCTGGAACTAGAGCAGCCATTCAGGGACCAAGGGGGACCAGCGCTAGGAGATAGAGTAACACAGGTCAAGGGATGCCGAGGGGAAAATGGAAATATCTTGGGCTCTAAAGTCAACCCTGAAACTACTCTAGTTCCAGACTTCTTGTTTTGCTGAGTGTATTAATTATTAAGGCTATCTTAGCTGAGTTTTCTACAATTTGCAACTGAAAGAATCAATAGAGGATTTCTGCTATTTTTGTCAGGCATTTAAATTATTTTCAGTTAGTTTCTATCTATAAAATGCACACGGGATTGCTTTACCTTTCCATCCATGTTGTGAAGAATACAAAAACAATAAATCTAAAATGTTTTAAATACAATATAGTCGCTTTTATGTGTACATATTACATACACAATATCATCACATAACTGTTTTCCCTCTGTGCTAGCTCCATAATTTGTTCATACTTATATTATTTTTATATAATGTGCTATACAATAATTACTTGTTTATTTGTCCTTCTTCCCTTTCTGAGATAACTAAAAGTTGAGAACATCTTATCCTTTGGTTTCAGAGACAATAGCACAGACCACAACTCATGCTCAGGACTTAACTAGTGCTTGCTGAATCGAATTAAATTTGATCAATAACAAAAATGAGTATATTAAATAGCACCTTTCTTAGAGGTTTGCAAGGCACATTGATTAGATACTAGAAATTTGTCCCCTAGAATTTATAATCCAAATGATTAATATCAAATTGTATTGAATGAACGTGATGGACACTAACAGAAATTAATCCTCTTTTCACATTTCCTCTCATTTCCTGACATGGATATTCTTCACTCCAACCCATTCTCGTGTGTTAATGACACTTCCAAAGCTTTTATTAGATTTTTTTTTTTGCCATTTTCACCATTACTGCTCTACCTGTTTTAGCCCATTAAAGTAGCTTAAGGAATCTCCCCACTCTTTCTCTTTCAGACCATGCCACACAGCTCTGAAATAATAATTCCACTAAAGCTACAACTTTGATCATGCCACTACCTTATTCAAAACCTTTACACAATTCCCCACAGCCTACAGAAAAAAAAATCAAACTCTTTCACTTGGCAATATAAGTTCTCCTACAGTCTTCCCCCCAAACTACTAATTTCCATTATTGATCCTCATGTATCCTATACTGTTTTCAATTTAGTTTACTTACCACATTTTTTCTAGAACATGCCCTGTTTTAGCAAGCTCTGTGGAAGACCCACTGTGCCTTTGTGCTGGCCTTTACTACTTTATTTCTAATCCATGAATCCTAATCTATAAAACTTACTTTCTTTCCAGAACTCTCCAAGAAGCTTTTTCTAATACTCCCATAATACTGTTCCTTGTACCATGTTCTAGTTTATATAATAGTTATTTTGTACGTCTTATGGCTCCAGCACAATATAAGCTCAGGGATAGTGTGAATCATATCATTCAAGTACCTTTCATACATCACTCTACCTCAGATGGGACCAGGAATAAGTTGAATTTGAACACAATTTTGGATGCACCGAGGAACTTCCCCCTCACTTCATTATATGGGTTTACTAAAAGGAGATGTTACTTGGAATACGTCATAGGAGGAATAGAATCAGCAAGTCAGAGAAACTTTATGAACATTTTAATTAGTCTTCTTTTTAAGCACACATTTAATTATATATTTATGTAAGTGACTAGAGTTTGTCTCTCTTCTACCTGCCATGAGGTAGTAAAGCTGTAAGTGTAAAGAGATGTATTACAAGTTTCTTTCTTATACTGAAAAGGAGAGTGAAGTTAAATCAAAAGTGCTCATTCCGTGTGACAAAAACAAACGAGTAAGAATCTGACTTGGTAAACAGACTAATAATAGAAATATACATGTTTTAGAATAATGTGCCGCCTCCTATTCAAAGACTTGGAACATGTTTAGATAACTGTCACTGATACATTTCACAATTTTTTTTTTATTCCTTGAGAGAATCATTCTATTCACACTAACATTCAAAATTAAACACACTCTAAACTATTACAAGCACTGTTCCTCAATGAGAAAAAAAACAGGTTTTTTTTATAATTTTTATTTATTTTTTATTTTTGTCCCCCAAAGTCCCAGCAGATAGCCGTATGTCCTAGTTGCACAGCCTTCCATTTGCTGTATATGGGACGCGGCCCCAGCATGGCCAGAGAAGCGGTGCGTCGGTGCGCGCCCGGGATCCGAACCCGGGCCGCCAGCAGCAGAGTGCGCGCACTCAACCGCCAAGCCATGGGGCCAGCCCAGAAAAAAACATTTTTTGACAGGATTTAAGACCAAAAAAAAAAAAATTCTTTTGGTTCATCCCAATTATGTAAGTATTCCTGCCACTACCCATCTGAGCATGAGCTCAAGTTGGTCTTCACAACACCTCCACGAGCCCCTTGGACAATGGCGCTGCTGGCTGCCAAGCAGATTGACGGCTTTCACTGAGCAGCTCCTTATGTAAATTTCAGAACTCACTTTAACAGTCGCTTGAACTGTCACAGTATGAATTACGGACTGAAGCACATTCTGCTTTGCCATTTCCAAAGGAGAGCTCCTTGTGAATATTAAACTAGATGTGGGAAAGGCACTTTCAAGTCAAGTAATTTAAACTCCCATACCTGGGTTTAGAATGAGCTTTAAAAAACTATTTTGTTACCAGGGGGGAAAAAAATCTCAAATTCAAATGACCCCTTATTTTTATTATAGTAATATATACATATGTGTGGTGCACATATATATTCATAGCTGTGACATTTTTTTCTTTTAAAAATATCTTCCTTATACTACAGAATTAAAATTCTTGGGGTCTTTGTATAAAACACTTGTGTTAAATAATGTAGGAGGATCCAAATTAAAGTAAAGACATAGTTTTTCCCTAGAAAGTTATGTTATACCTGAAATAACATGAGTAATTATCAAACAACATAATGATAAATAAAATATACTGAATAGCCTGAGTGATTCAAAGATTTCATTAATAACTCTGGCTCTGTGTCCGGTTTTGGGTCCTGTCGCAAAGGAAGGGATGACATGGACAGGAAGAAATGCAAGACAGCCTCAGATCATGGTATGATCTAAGGAAAGTCAATGAAGCAGATATCAGCAGGTGAGGTGAGGCGTGATTTCTGTGGATAACTACAGTGATTAAATTTCAAATAGCAGTTTAGGAAGAATTAATGAAGGAATCAATTAATGAAGAGCATTGGATACTGAGCAGACTAGTTTAAATGTCACATAAAAAGCATTAGTGACATAGCATAGGTTTTAAAATATAAATAGTATATGTTAAAATCATGTTCAGGAAGATTATCATGAAAATGCATAGGTTGAACGGGGCTTGAGTTGGCCGTGGAAGCTGGAATGCAGAGAACAGACTTGCAACAATGGAGCCTGCTAGTAAGTGTTGTACTAATTTACATAAAAAGAAATGAAATCCTACTAAAAACGAATAGATGAAGATCAAGAACTAACTAGGAAAGTAAGCTTAAAAATTAGTACAAAACTACTGTAAAGTTTTGAAATGGAGAATTTGGGAGGATTATAGTGATATTGGTGGTGATGGATAAATTCAAAAGATATTCTAGTTTGAGGCTATTTATATTATGTCAATTACTTAGCAACCAGAAGTCTGCTATAATAACTATGTGCTTAATATATATCTCTATCTATGCATATAGAGATATATAAGGCTATACAAATAACTAAATTCAGGATAATTACAAAGTCTTAATAGAATGTTCAATTGTATGATATTTACTTTAGGCATTTGTAGGAAAGGAAAATAAATGAATGAATCTAATATGTTTGAGGTGAGAATAACTACAATTCAGGCATGTGTTTTTGTTAGAATCCTTGTAGACCATCCATAAAGCAATGGCCATCCTTGCCTTTGACTACATTTACACTTTATGTTCTTGACAAAGAATATAACTCTAAACTCTTTGCATTCTTAATTAATCAAAGCCACCTATATTAAAAAAAGTTTTTGTGGGAAAATTACATGAAAGACTCATAATCTATCAGTAACTTCAGGTGTTCCTTTTTTTGTCCTACAAGATATATCTGAAATACATTTATGTGTGTCCTGTATATCTACTTTAAGTGAGTAATTCTTTCTAGTTATATCAGCACCTGGCGGTGAGAATGTTATAAAAGTTTTATGAAACTTGCTACTCTTTTATGATAGGAGAGAGGTTGAGAATGTTGTTCACTAACCGAAGATCCATGGGAGCAATGTCCTTTCAATTTGAACACCAAGGAAAGCTGTATTTCTCCTGAACTACTAGTTTATTTCTCATCTTATGTGACTGATCATGTCGTCTTCTTTGCTCCAGCTAACTTTGTGGCCCATCTCCAGTAACTATATAGGAACTCACGGAATTCATATTATGTACCAACTCTATACTGGAGTTGGTTTTTCCCCCTTATTATCTTTTAGTTCTGCTGTATTTTCTATTTGTTTTGTACTATCCCATGTATTTATGTGAACCATTGCAAATCTTCTTCGGAACAGGTGAAAAATACTAACAGGTAGGGCTAAGAGTTAAGCCCAGTCAAGTATTCACATGGCCACATCTAAACTTCATAACGTCTCCGCAAGAGAGTGTTCATTATCACCAGTACAATGGTTGAGAAAAATGAATTTCACACAGGTACAAATACCTTAGGAAGTAGAAGTATAAGTAGGAAACCCCAAAATTCTACTGAGAAACATGAGGAAAAAAACAACAAAAAACAAAGAACATCCAGCCATATCAAAAGAAAGATAATTGTTATGGACTTTAAGTAACAAAGAGCTATTGGAGACGGATGACCCCAGCCAAAGCTTCCAAAGTGGACATTTTAGGAGTCTTGGTGAGTTAATTATATGATCTTATATGATGTCTTTTAGATTCATATATATTCTGGTTTTATTTAGATAGATAGATAGATAGATAGATAGATAGATAGATAGATAGATAGATGGTAAATAGATAGAATCTCTGCTTTAGTTGTTTTACTAATTTCCTATTTCAATCTGTCAAAAGAACAATGCTCTACATCTAGAGGAAAAACATTATTTTCTCCCAGGAAATATTACCTACTTTGAAAATTCCACAACTTTCCTTTCGAGTAAGCATTGTAATACTGGCCTAGAGGGATGCAGATGCTATGTGATTTTGCTACCTTCAAAAGCATTTACATTTGTTTGCATTTTGTTCTTTGTGTTATTTAATAGCATTAAACCACATTTGTTTATGTTATAAATATAGTTGGTAGGCATAATACTTAGATTCTGGTTCTACTTCTTATAATTATATAACTTGGAACAAGTTACATACGTCTGTACCTCAGGTAACTCATCTGTAAAAAGGAAAAAATAATAGAATTCCTCAGCACCAATGTGAAGATGAAATGAAATAATACATGTAACATGCGTAGGACAACATGTGATAGGTATTAAGCCCTTGGTAAATGTTCACTGTCTTTATGATGGGTACCATACTCAATATCATCATTCATTGTCACTTGATCTTCTGTATTTTCAGTAAAAATAGGTGAAATAGCACATGAACTCTTGTGAGGAGAGAGCCAAGAAATAGAAACAAAACACTGAACTCTTCCATCTGTAATTTGCCAAAGTGATCACCACGTGCTGCGGCAATGACCAAAGTCGTTGCCATCACCCCTTGCTGGTACTTGTGCAGCTTACTGATCACCTTATCTGATTCCCAGGAGATCGAGTGGTATTTCAATTTCTGACAGACCTGAGACAGCAGGCTGTCCATTATTAAACCACACATCTGGTCCCTGTTGTTAATATCTGGTTGTTTGCAATACGTGGACAATCTACAAGTTTTCCCACAGGGAGTTAAATGAGGTTGAAATGTGTTAATCTGCTTTTATCCCTATTCACACAGTGATTTACAAGATGGGCTAAGTGTACCCTTGTAATAACAATTCATCATTATGATTCTGTGCAAAGTCCAGTGCCAGAAAGCCAAGAATGAGCAGTCCTTTGTTTCTCAGACTCACTGTTTTTTTGGCTTTGTACGCAAAGTCCATTTCTTCCACAAATTTACATACTGTGAAAATTGGAAGTAATACAACCCTGAGCTCTAGGAATTCATGTACAGAGGAAAATGTTTCTCACTCTTCAAAGCTGTGGCATGATTGCAGAACTGCTGAGAGTACTAAACCACAGTTCCAAAGACAGAACCAGTTAAGACTAAACAGGAAAGGGTCACAGAGTTGGGGACTCGCTGCCAGCCACAGTCCGCTATAGACCAGCCAAGCTTGACAGTCAAGGATTCTGTTCCTGTTTTCCTTCACTGCTTCTGTTTGTCAAAAAAAGATGAAAACAAATACTATCGACCCAAGACAAAACTGTGGAGAGAGATCCCCCTGTCCTTGGTATCCCTTTTTTGGGGGTCTTCTTCTCCCCCACACCCAGGAGCATTTTCTCTCCATTCCTTTCTAGCATCTAACTTCTCCATTTCCCAATTCCAAACTCATCTCCACTTCCCAGCCAAAGGAGACAAATTTAATACCACTGGTGCACTGAATTAGTTTAGAAAAATGATGTATTTTGTCCAAGTATGTGCACTGGTTCCTCCTTCCCTTGAAGTTATACTACATCCTAGATTCTCTTTAAGAGTCAGCTTGTTCTAGTTGTATCTAGTTCTTGAGGAATCAAGGTCAGAATTTCTAACCCATTCTTCTGCTTCCAGATGATCAGATACTAAGGATCCAATGCCATTTTCACAGTGTTCTCTTTCTTTCTTTTCTTTTTTTTTTTTTTTAAGTGAGGAAGATTGGCTCTGAGCTAACATCTCTGCTCATCTTCCTCCATTTTGTATGTGGGACACCGCTACAGCACGGCTTGATGAGCAGTGCATCTGTCCGCACCTGGGATTTGAACCTGCGAACCCCGGTCCGCCAAAGCGGAACGTGCGAACTTAACCACTACGCCACTGGGCAGGCCCCTTCACAGTGTTTTCTTGACTTCACAGAGCCTGGGTTTTTATTTATCTGCTGTAAGCATGTACATGGTCACTCTTCTACATGAGAGATATGAAATCAAATATCACAGTGGCCCCAGGTCATCCAATGCCCACACGCTGGGGCAAATTTGAGGCCAAATGTGCATGAACAAAGCTGTACGTTGGAGAGATGGTCAGGAGGTGGTTGTATACAGGGAATACAAGGAAACCTCAGCTCCTAAGAAACCATAGCCTTTGTTCTGTAATACATGAGTGTATAACTAAGAAAACTACACTGACATATATAATATTAGAAAAGCTGTCAATATTAATGATTGTTTTAGGTAAAAGAAAACTAATAATGTGGTTTGGCTGACAAAGTAAAGCTCGTGATTGTAATATGTGGCAAATTTCTTGGTTTCTATGTTAATTAGAATGAAGTAGAATAATCATTATTTATAAACGTATATTAGGTATATTTAATATGGACTATATTAAACGTTTGACAGATTTAACAATGTTCCATATTTTATTTAATTGCAAGAGTAGTATATATATCTACGTTCAGTCTTTATAATTTGTTTGTTCATAAAGTTTGGTCACTTACGTACAACTTGAAGGATTTAAATTTAAGAATTTACATACCACCACTACGTCTACCAGAAAGAAGTTTCTGGTCCTGCTTCCCCACATCTACTCTACCTGGGCACTACACTCAATATGAGAAGGGACTCCAATCCCCTACCTTCACTTACATCTCATTTTCTACAATTCCACACAACCAATTTTGAATTTGTACTGAGGATGAGATTTTGTCAGTGCTCCAGATACAACCTTTTCTTCTCACTCTGTTCTCCAAGTGATTTTCTCCTAAACTGCAACCTGATTGCTGCCTGATGATTAAGATCCTTGTGAGAAGAATTGTTTTTTTATGACCCATTAAAAAAAAAAATCCCATATCTAGTCAAGGATTGTCAAAGACTAAAAGTAATTATCTCTCTGGATCATTATCTATTGTTTTGATTACTTTTACAGAGAAAATTTTAATCACCAATTTAAAACTTAGGGAAAGCAGTTTTAAAACATCTTGTTGAAGGAATTAAATATTGCTCAGAAAAGGTCAAGCTAATTTAATTTCACACTATAAATATACAAAGCAACCGGTTCAATGTCACCGTGAAAAATATTTCTTTTTGTTTCATTTTCTAAAGGTAACTTAGACAAGCATGGCACATAAGCAAAACGACATTGGCAATATATAAATACACTAATAAAACAGACAAACCATCAATGACAAAATGATTTATGAACATATAAAACATTTTAATAAACAAGAACATGATTTGTAAAAGCCAACAAAAATACTGCATTCACTATTAACAACAGCAAAAATATAAAATCTAGCTACAGGTACATGTTATAACTAAAAGTATTGTTAGTTCAATTTTTATTTTGTACCAATAATAAAGACCAAACTATAAGTGTTTAGACTTCATTTGTATTATTTCTCATCCTACCTTCCAAATCTATTTTTGCAGAAGTTGAGTTAAATTACTAAGAGAGAAGGAAAAAAGTATGTTCATGATTTTGATCAAACAATTATGCTAACTGAAATCATTTTCTTGGTCATCCACCTGGAAGAAAATTTTTGCACTCCCCCCTCAAGACTAACCTGAAGCTGCAAAGGAGAAACTGTTTAGTAGAAAGTTTACTCTCTCCTTAAAATGTCACATACCTTATGCGGAAAATGAAATTAGTACATTCCAACTCCCTTTATCCAAAATTTATTATATTCAGAGGTACTTTGTAAAGTTAAAAGTGTAATACTCACAGAAGAGGTATTACTAATGCATAACCATATACAGAAAGTGGATATATGGGAGTGGTTAAATGGAATTAAACTTTAAAAATAAATTCTAAGTAATTTGAAAAGCTACATTTCAATTTTATCTATAAGACCAGGACAAAAGGAAGGAATCATACAGGTTTTCCACAAAATATTAATATCTGAATTCTTGGTAACTATTAAAAAACAATAATTATTAAACAACACATTTTTCTCCACATTTTATTTATTATACTATATATATCTAAAGTCATTTTTTGCACCATTACCTATTTCAGTAGTAGGTAATTTTCTTTTGCTTTATTCATGGAGATTTCCCTCACTATAATAGATAGTGCTAAGAAACACAGCATTGTCTGGATTCTCTAACAATAAATACTTTTTTTGTGTGTGTGTGTGAGGAAGATCAGCCCTGAGCTAACATCCATGCTAATCCTTCTCTTTTTGCTGAGGAAGACCAGCTCTAAGCTAACATCTATTGCCAATCCTCTTCCTTCTTTTTTCCCCCAAAGCCCCAGTAGATAGTTGTATGTCATAGTTGCACATCCTTCTAGTTGCTGTATGTGGGACATGGCCTCAGCATGGCCGGAGAAGCGGTGCGTCGGTGCGCGCCCGGGATCCGAACCCGGGTCATCAGTAGTGGAGCACGCACACTTAACCGCTAAGCCACGGAGCTGGCACTTAACAATAAACACTTAAATCATTTTTATAGATCTTGCATATGCACGGTTGATTCCACTATATAATTAAACAGTAAAAATAACATTTTATTCTTTTTAATAACACAAAGTATTTTACAAATGTATTTATTGACCTGAATTTACAAACTCAGAATTAAATTTACACTAAATGACTACTTTTCAAAATAATATATAATTTATTAAGGGAGAGAAAATTGGTAAGTTACATAAATGTGCCATATGCCAATCCAAAACCCATTCCCCCAATTTAATTTGATTATATAAAGTAACATATTTGCATTGTATGATATCTAAAATTACACATACTCCACAAGCTATCCAAACATTTCCCTCATTTCATAAATACTCAAACTATTAATTGATTGAATTGTACTCTTTGTTCAAATCCTTCTATGTTTTCAGTTACAACAATGCATTAGGTGACTTGCTTGCATTACTTTTAAATGCCACCTATAAAATATGAAAGAATACTTAAAATTACTGAAGTTGAAACTGATAGATATTTGAAAATAGAATGGTGTTAATTAAATAAATGGCCTACTCCTGCATGACTGACACTGAGAATTGTCCATTAACAGTAATTTATCCACCGTTGTGATAATTTATCCAATATCAAGTGTAGTGTGTTCCAAACTTCAAAATTACCAAGTCATGATGAAGGATGAGAAGGGCTGTTCTAACTGGCTGAAGGCATTTAAAACCTGAAATTTACCAATCTTTAACTGCAGGAGAATATTCTAAATCTTTATTGTTTTATGAGTCTTAGAAACATTAAAACAGAAAATAATGGATTTTAACACTACAACAATTCTACATATTACAGAATGGCTCCCATATAAAACCAGTTAAATGAGTCTCTAGTCATGTTAGATTCAACCATAGAGTAACTTTGAAGACACTAAGTATTCTAAATATTAGATTCAAAATATATTGAATACTTTGTGCCATCTCTAATATAGCGACTTCAGCCACTTATTTTCAAGCAAACACTGAATATGCTACCTACAAATGGTGCACAATCTTCTCAACAGTCTTAAAATGGAAATTCTTCAAGGACATCATCATAACACAAACAATACTGTCAGTGTTCTGGGGCAAAGTTCACCTCTAATTGTATCTGTGAACACCTCCTGACCAAGCACTGTTTCATACTCTTTCCTAAATTCTTTCCAAAACCTAACTTAATGAGGCCCTGAAGAGTAGCATGCATTCAATCATTAGTTGAATGGATAAAGGACCATTAAAGAAATATTATATGAACAATTTGAGTTAGATTTTTGAGTTTTACTCAAGATGGCAAAGAAATAAATGTGCATCATATATATATAACAGACATCCCTAAGGTATAAGCAGTGTTGTCATTTAGCAACTCTCAAACTTATTTCATGGCTCCCAGAACTAGTGTTATTCACGTGCTAAATTATCTGCACTCCTGTGTCTCTGTTCCCTTACGTCCTACTCAGAAAAGGATATCAGAATACAAAGGAAGGAGAGGTGATTATGTAAGGATGGCATTGATATATATATTACATATACATTACATATGCATTATATATATTTCATATAGAATACAGATATATTACATATAAATCATGTATATACACATATATATTACATGTACATTATGTTTGTGTGTATGTTTCCCTATCAAAAGGTGGTACAATATAAATTCACAGAAAATCTATGGTGTGGAGTACACACTTCCTGTATCCCGATAAACCCACCAGTATTCTGTCTATAACAACACACCTTCACACATCGATTCTATGCCTCACTCATTTTCACATGCCAATCAACCAGGCCCTATTAATATTGAATTTAAAATTTTAAAATGAAGAGCAAGGTAGAAAGTATCTAGTTTCCCATCATCTAATTCCCCCATCATTTCTAGGCTGTGACCCTAGATCAAAAGATACCTATCTGGGCTCCGATTCCCCCAGAAGCGGACCTTGAAATTAGGATTGCAGCCTAAGTAGTTTATTTGGGAAATGATCCAGAAAATACCAGTAGGCAAGAAGGAGGAAGGAAGCCAATAAAGCTTGCAATATCAAGTCAGTTACCACTCTGGGCAATGGGAGCTCAGTCCCACTGGACAGTGTAGAACACGCTTCAGAATTACCCCAAACACGGAGCGAGGAAGCTAAGGTATTCATCTAACAAATCCCTTTTTACTCAGTGGCACTTCTGGCTTGCTCTCCAAGTGGGCCTGGTATGCTCTTAAGGCCAGGGAGAAAACAAAAAAAAAAAACAGAAAACCTCAGGCAGAGGGTATTCATAGAAAACAGCCTAGGGAATATGGGCCGAGCACTAAAGGTATCTGTTGGTTGAAACTGTCTACCTATTCCCATATGAAAGAGTGCTTCCTTCTCAACTCTAGGAAATGAGTCCACGGAGATAACTGAGATTGCTACTCAGAATTAATTGCAAAGAGAAATTTGTGACCACATTAAAGACAAAAGATAGGACTTTCCTTCCTGCGTGTTAGTTTAGGGTTTCGAAGAAAAATAAAAAAGAATTGCAAACTGCAAATCAGAAGTGAAGAAGGGAACTAACATTTAATGAGCACCTAAACTATGCTAGACGCTATAAAATTATCCTTAGAAATTCAAATTAATTGAGTGGAAAGAACTTACAAGCTTCTTGAAGAATTTGAGTCACAAAGAACTTAAGCTCAAGTGTCATCTATACACTTATAAAATATATTACCAAGACAAGTATTTAATTTCCCAGAAACTTAGTTTCCTAGTCCTTAAAATAATTACCCACTATTCAAAGATTGTATGAGAATTGACTGAGATAACATATAGCACAGGTTAATATATTTGCTCACACACACACACATATAACATACAGCGTAGTTAACATATAGCACTAACCAGTGCTTAGTGCCAACAAACAACTTAGTGTGCTAGTCTTGTACCTTACAGAAACAAGATTATTGAATCTCATAATGGCTGAACGACTTGCCCAAGGCCACTCAGCTAGTGAATAAATAAGCAAAGGATTGAAGCCTGGGTCCCTATTAATCAAAGGATCTTATCTTCAAAGATGGGCAACAAATGGAACCAAAACTAAATATTAAGTTTTCATAAAGCCACCAAATTAGTCAAATCTTTAAAAATGGAGAAACAATTTTTGAAATGTTTAATGCTGCACTTTAATAGTAAATTTGCCTAATTTTTAAGTTAAAGTTGGGCTAGCATAAAATTTTATCATAATAGATAGTTTAAATAAATATACAAAATTTTTATTAATATAGCAGTGACTTATTTAGAGAGTATTCGAATAACCAAAATTCTTAATTACTGAAATATATCTTCAGCATCGTTAGAAAAATGAGGGCAACCACATGAACAATTAATATCTTAGATACAATATTAAAAACAAACAATGCTACCACCATCAAGTCCAAAATATATCCTCTATGTATTCAGCCTGCCTCACACTTTCCACAATGAGGATTTCTATTCTACATGACGATCCTGAGGTCCTGAAGTAACAAATATAGATTCAATCGCTATGATCACTGTGTTTCACTTGATAAGCCATTTAACTAGCCTAATACAGTTTATCTAAATGTCAACTAGCATTGCAAATTTGTTGAAATAGTCTTTTCTTTATCTTCAGTCAACCAGAACACCTTACTTACCATGCACACTAGTAAATTGGTATTTGTTCTTTTAATTTTTAAGCAATATATATGTTTTTGCCTAAAAAGAAGACATTGAATTGAAATATTATCCTCTACAAAACATCCATATCCCTTTAAATTACTAATATGAAACCAAAGAAGAAGGCCATAATTGATGCCCAAGACAAAATCCCCTGTGTGTAGGGACAGGAGTTGGTATTCGGAGCTGAGACGGTGGGGAAAAGAAGGAAGGTATTGCCCAGTGGTGAATGGGGAGGAGATTTTGAACTGAACCAATAATGGATCTTTTACGTATTAAAATAGAACATCAATACCAAACTGAACTTCAAGGAAACATTTCAGTTGAGTTGAGAGCCTAGTTAGTATACATATATTATTTAAAAATAAGGAAATGTGGCATGCGATACATGAAATGACAATTCCAGAAAATACGAAATTCAATGAAACATAAAAAGTACTTTTAAATGAGACAGAGACAGCTGGAGGAATTTCAAAAGTTTATGCAAAGCAGTGATGCTATAGTTAAAACACATGAGGAATATTTTGCTAAAAGCGAATATTCTAGTTTTGAAACTTAGTTTTAATTTTGTGACATATATATTAACTAGGTTAAAAATACATTAATCGTGAAAAGGTTGGATCATGCTATACAAACATCATTATTAATAGAAGTCACAGTGATCTGTTCCAAGTGGGTATTTTCAATTGCAAACATTGTCATTTTCACTAACTACCTGTTACATATATAAACCAATTGTCTACCTGCAACTCCAAATGTTTAAAGAGCATAAAATCCCCAGTGGCAGGTCAAGATAGCACTGACCAGGAGCAAGTAAATAGGTGCAGGAGATTTTAAGTTTCTAATGTGCTTTTTCAGTCAACTTGGATACATTTTCGAATTTGATTAACAACACCTGAAGGAAAAAAAAATGAAAATTGTTTGGCACTGATATTGCGTGCCATTTGGACGTATTGCACTTCTCATACCAGCCTTACACACACCCTAGGAAAGCACAGATAGACAAAAGAATAAGCACCAAATAAATACACTGCAAGAATAAGAAAGTGAAAAAGGGAAAGAGTTCCTTGTCTATAGCAATTGCTCTATAGAGTCAAAATGGAGAGACATAGCCAGGAGCCTCTTTACTCCCTCCCCCAGTCTCTGGCTCCCTTCCCTCCTCTCCCTCCTAACCCCCCTGGAGCCTCTCCATCTCTGTCTCTTTTTCAGCTGTATTTACGGAACAGCACTGCACCACACCACTCACCTGTCGTCGTTTTGCCATCCTTGGTCCCCTAGCAGCAAATCCCGAAACCTGTACCTGGGAGGCAGAGGGGGCACTTCGCTCTCCAAATCAACCATCCTTCCTCAAAGAGTGGGACACACAAAACAACAAATGGAGGAGAGGAGGCAGAAAGAAAGAAAATATTGCGGAGTAGAGGGAGAGGACTAATAAAATGCTGTGGCCGACAGAGGGACAGGAGAAGGGGACGGGGCCTGGGATAGGGGGAGGGGGTCTGCTTTGAGCCGGAAGCTGAGGCTGAAAGGGGGCTGGCTCCTTTCTCCTGAGGGTGTGATGGGGATGATGCAAAGCTAGCCCAGGAGCAAAAGTCTGGCTCTGGCAAGATTCAACGCTGCCAAGGAACCGCCCCCAGGCTCGGCACCGCCTCTGGTCCCCAGGACTTGGGGGAGGCGGGAATGCAAAAGTTACTTGGCCGAAAAAAGCCGCGCGATGCCTAGAAAGAGGGGAGGGGGTGGGAGTGCGCGCGGCGTGCTGGGGAAGCACCTTCCTGAAAGGCAGGTGAAGATCCTCCTCCGAGGGCAGCCTCCCGCTGCAGCTCCCCCGGGCGGGCGTGCACCCGGCACAGCCCGGGGCCCGCGCCAGGAGCCGGTGGGCTTTGGTCCCAGACGCAGCCCACCCGGCTCTCCCCGCAGGAGCCCGTCGGCGCTGCCACCGGAGGCCGGGCCAATGAGACTCCCCCTCATTAGCATAACACGGTGACGGCATGGAGGTGCCTTGGGGACAACCAATGGGGGCGAGCTTAATTAGCGGATTCCCGGGCTCCAGACCCATTTCTGGGAGGAAGGGGATCTAGGATGCTTGGAGTGTTCCAAGGTGCCCCGAGCTCCTTTGCTTTGGTAGCCTTCAGCTCGAGTAGGCGGGGCGAAAAATGCACGTTCCTGGAGAGGGAATCCCCGCTCCCAGCCCCAGGAAAGTCCCTGTTTTTGCCTCACCATCTGAAAGAAAGGGAGGTGTTTCCCTGATTCTGGAAGAGAATTAAGGGCCACTTTAGGCCGCTGAAGAGAAACATTTAGATGATGGCTGGGAAAGCACATTGAAACGCGTGGAGGATTATATACCAGTAAATTACTGCCGCTGCTACTGGTAGCGATGTGGGCTTCCAGGTTGCCTGGGCTTAACCTTCCGTGTGCTCCTATTAGTGGTCCACACAGTCAGAGGAAGAGGTGAACCCGAGAATCCAGAGTCTGTTCTTCAGTATCAACCTCTACTCATGTGAACCTTGCTGTACAAGCCGTGGTTCTATTTGTGCCTACCGTTCTTCCACCAAGAACTGATTTCATCAGGGTATATATATACAGACACTGAATGCTTACCATCCGAGAGGCACTGGGCCTGAGGATACAGAGATTTTATTATCGCCCATGCCCTTAGGGATCTCATAGTAACAAACTTATAAATGAGGTGATACAACAGAAGACACAGTAATCAGACCACATACAAAGAGTTTGGGAAATACCTATGAGATAGCACACTAATTCATGGAGGAGTCAAGAAAGACATTGAAAATGAACTAAGCATTCTGTACTTGTTTGCAACTCACTTAAGGGAAGGGAAGAAAGCAGTGAGCAAGCAGAGAGAATAGTATGAGAAGAGGCAAAGTGATTTTAAAAAATGTTTGGTTTATTCAGAAGACAGTGATTAATTTGATGTGATTATTTCTCAGTGAGGTCGTGTAGTGGAGGGTTGATACAGAAAGTTAGAAATGCAAGAAGAAATCGGCAAAAAGGTACTATCTGATAAAATAGGCTGAGTCCCTAAACCTGAAGAATTACAGTGGAAATAGAAGAATCATATCCTATGTCTCTGCCTTCCAAATCCTGCCCACCCTTCCAGACCTGTCTCAGATGACATATCCTCGATGAGATTTCCTGATTCTCCCATCTAGTTATGATGCCTTCTTCTTTTGAACCCTTCATACCTGTTGTATTTTGCTTGTAGTGTTTATTATCTTCTGGCCTGTTATATGATTAACTAATGCATTTTTCTTACATATTACTCCCATCCCTGTGGCTTATCTTTCTAGCACAGCACCTTCAAAATAGCAAAATCTTAACAAGTATGTGTTGAGATGCCTTAAAAGCTTTTAAACCTAAGAAATTAATATTATTTCACATTTGCTTTGGCTCCACAGTTATGTGTTTGCTTATGTTTCTTTTGCATGAACTTTGTAATCACTTTGCCAGATAAGAATGTTATATCGCTACATTGTTAGTTTGTGGGGGGGGGGTAGATTCTCTGGTTTATATTTTGGACGTTATCAACTGCTATTAAGATATCTCTATGAAGCTTACTTTTTTAATGTTCCAGGTTAATATTTATATTTTTATTTCTCTTATTATAACCTGCCTTTACGTATTTGGCATAAATCTGAAATATGTACATATCAGTAACAGACTCAGAAACAAGGCACTAAAAAAAGAAAAAAGCGCTACTGTTGAGTGTTACACTCCTGAGATGCTGGAGGTTAGAGAGTAAAGCAGAAACATTTTACTTAAAAGAGAGCTGTGCACCCGTATTTTATTGTCACCTTTGGGACAATCTTAATTATTTGGCTTCCAGGTGCTCAGATAACATTTTAGGAGGGAGCAAGTACATTAAAAAGAAAAAAACTTTAAAGAAATAAATAAAAACCTGCTCAGTTGAAAATGTCACAGCTCAGCTATTAAGGATTCACATGATACGAAGTACCCTAATGTGCCTGCCCAACCAGCAGGAGAACCTGCATTAATGATACACTAATTTTCTGTGTGCCTCAAAATTGTTGTCAAAGTGAAGAATCTTATACATACTTCTAAATTTAAAGAAATTAAAAGAATAATGCAATATAAGAAATACTCTCCTGACATTCTTAAAATATAGCAATTTTTGGGCATTGAAACAAATTTATAATTGGAAGATCCTTTTGCTCTCTTTTATATTTTCTTTTCAGTTTTCTGTAGGCAGACGTTTTATTTTTTTTATTTATTTTTTTTTTTGTGAGGAGATCAGCCCTGAGCTAACATCCGCCAATCCTCCTCCTTTTTTGCTGAGGAAGACGGCCCTGGGCTAACATCTGTGCCCATCTTCCTCCACTTTATATGGGACGCCGCCACAGCATGGCTTACCAAGCAGTGCGTCGGTGCGCGCCCGGGATCCGAACCAGCGAACCCCGGGACGCCGCAGCGGAGCGCGCGCACTTAACCGCTTGCGCCACCGGGCCGGCCCCAGACGTTTTATTTTTTGTCATTATTTTCGAATTTTAGTTCTCCCACCTGTCCTTCTACACTTTTATTCTTTTTTTTTTTTTTTCATGTCATGTCATGCCATATCCTGCTGTTAAAATTTATTTCCCCTTTCACTCTTTTTATCTTGGTTTCTTTTTTTTTTAACTGTGCTCTTTTAATCTCCATTTCATAGACTCTTTCTCTCTCTGTGTGTGAAAGCTTTCATTCTACTATAACATCAGATTTGATTTTTAGAAATAATTTTAAACTTGGTTCCGTACATTCAATTTTGCACCTTTCTCACTGGTGTTCTTAAGCCAACTAATCAACATCTAGTGTAGGTCAGAGCAATAGACTAGTCTTGGTCTCATACCAACAAAAGAGTACTTCCCTAAAATCTTCTGAATCATTATGTGATGGAGAGATAGTCTCAAGAATTAAGATTTGGGAGAAGACTCATTCCCTAGTTTAAGAATTTTTTTCTAGAAAACACATTTTAGAATATTTTCTTTCTTCCCCTTTTTCCAATAGAAAAAATATTTTTTTAAATCTCTGATTTCCAGTACATTGAATGATTATACTAACATTTAAATATAAAAAGAAAAGATTCATTCCTATGGGTGAAGAATGAATTTATTCATAAAAAACAATTTATTGATAATTGTCTTGTGAATAATGAACATAGTTGCAATCATAGAATATGATGAGGTTTCTTTACTCAAAACTAAAAAGTATGTGCATATTATGTATATCATTTTATGATAAAATTCTCAAAACTGTCATGATTATGTCTAATAACCTTGTAAACATTTAAAAATGAATTTTAAAAAGAAAGAAATAGCTTTCTGTATGTTAGGCTACTCACTTCATTAGATGCTTCATTTGTGTAGTCAGAAAAAGACAGGATAATCCACATCCACATCCAGATAGCATCATTAAGCTACATAACAACATCTCTGTGTGAAGGAGACATGTGTTCAATTATTTTTTTTAACAGATTTGTTAAATAGTCACTATGAATTGAACTTCTCATCCTGTAATGGGGGAGAGAGAGTTCATGCGGGAGGACAGACCATCCAGGAGTTACACTAGAATGTGATAGGTCACACTAGTGACTGTCACTGGCTGCTGTGTTGCTAAGGAAAACATAAAGACATCTAATTCTAGTTTTAGAAAATCAAGGAAGGCTTTCTGGAGGAGCTGACATCTACATTGAAGAATGAAAAGGAAAGGTGAGTGAGTCAAATGGAGGTAGAAGCAGTAGCAACTATACAGGTATAAATAATAGATGTAAGAAAGCAATGGCAGATTCCAGCAAATGCCAAAGTATCATGTAGTTTTGTCACCAGCCATGGACTCTAACCTGCTTCTCTTGTCTTATCTAAACTTTAACCTTTTTGTGTTTGACCTAATTCTCTTGTCTTCTTGAAAGGTGCAGATGTTTCTTTATCTAACACCGTGGGGTCTTGAGCTCATGCAGTTTCAGCTATGTTCCAGGAAGAAGCTCTAAGCGACAACCACCCTGGAACCAGACCAACCAGACTGACCCAGACCACAACCACAAGACTGACACCTGCACAGATCGGCCAAAATTTGTACTAAAGTAACCTGCCCTCATTAACATCATAAATTCTCCTCCTCTGGGAAGGGCAAAGAAGCCATTTTTGGGTCATGCAATGTATGTAAAAGCACGATTTCAAACTACACATGTACAAGGTTATACCCACCTCTACATGTGATGATGAAACTTCCCCTTTGAATATTCATTCCTTGCTCCAAATAAAGGTACCCACCTCCCCACACTTGGGGAGCCATGGCTTTGTGAAATTATTCCCTGTGGTCTCCATTTTCTTTGCCATATGCTTCAAATAAAATTTCTGCTCTGTGAGTCAACTACTTCTGGTGCAGTTTGATTTAACTTGCCAAGAAGGGACTTGCATTTGGTCCAGTAACAGTTTGAGCTCAGAGTGTATGCTTAGGTGGGGAGTGGGCAGAGAGGGAGAAAGAAAAACTGGCAGGAAGATTGACAGCCAGGAGCTGCCTTCATTTACTAAGGACCACACCTAGAGGGACCTTTCACACCATGCTAACAAGTTTGGGTTTTAACTTGAAGACAATGATGAGTCTTTGGAGGATTTTAAGTAGAGAAGTGACAAAGCCCAATTCATGTTTGGAAAGATCACCACAGTAGCCATGTAGATAATTGGTGGGGAGGACAAAAATGGAAGAAGGGAGACCATATATAAGCTATACAGTATTTGAAGTGAGTTATGCCAATTGTCTGAAATGAGGCAGTGGTTACAATGCAGGTAGAGAGTGGAGATCAGATTTGCAAGAAATTAAGATGACGGTATTGACAGGACTTGCTAATTGAGAGATGGTGAAAGTTAATGGAGAGTGAAGAATCAATGATAGTTTCTAGGCTTCTGGGATGACTAAGCAGGTGAAGAATATTACTATTGGGTGAAATGGGAATAAAGAAATAGGTTTGAGTGAGAAAATGATTTTACTTTGAGCCATCTGCAAAAGGTCAAATGGAGAAGTCAAAAAGGTTTGAATATATGGGTCTGAATATTAGGAGCAAATTGTTGTCCAGAGATATAGAAGTGGGAAGCATTAATATAGAGATGGCTATTGAAACTGAGGAAGGGTAAATGCATCTGGGTCTTGGTACTGTGAGAGAAGAGGAGGGCAGGGACTGAGCTCACAAAGGTGCCTGGGGAGAAGGGACAGAGTAGAGAGGTGGAAGCAAAGCCAGAGGGAATTCAATTTCTACCACCAGAGGAAAGAGACATGTGTTTCTCTATTTTCTTGATTAGTTTTATTCTGTGACCCTTGATTCAAGCTAAAATAGATTCTATCTAAAGGAAGAAAAATGTAACAAAACCTGTCCTATATTCTAAGCATGTCTAGCCACATGAGCAGAATCATTTTTATTTCAGCAACATTGAAAAGAAGAAGCAGTTCAGAGAAAATGAAAAGCAGACTATCACATTCGATTCACAAATTCCACCTGAAAAGCACAGGTACATAATATAGAGGAAGGCCATTTGGAGATTTATGAAGATATTCCAATAATTAACATAATTTACCCAACACTTCTATAGTGTTTTTTGTCATTCTAAAAATAAAACTTATCTGGGAGGTGATGTATCAGGAGACAGGTAACATTTTATTATATTAATAGTAAAATCCTCTTTGATATTCCTCCTTGCTTCCTTCCCTCTTCTCATAGCTGTCTCTAAATGCACATCTTATTCAGCACCATTCTTAATGGTAACATATATCATTTCCACTTGTCTGCTTCTAAACCCTCTTCACTTTGACTGAATGTTTGGAGGGAGAACATTGAGCCAAAGGAGGAATTATTTAGTGCCAAATGTGATCCAATAACTTAGAAACATGTACTCCTACAATAATCCGGGAATCACACCCACATTATTTTTCTACCTGCATATATATATGTATGTAGAACACATATATATGTAGAACACATACACACACACACACATATATATATATATGAGGAAAAATATCCATCAGGTTTTATCTTCAATCTTCCCATCCTTGTGTTGCTAATGTTCCAAACCCTGCTCACAGATTAGACGAGGCACCCTGCTCCTGATCATCCCTCTGCCCTGACCCTTGTCATCTCCAAACCTGCTAAAGCAAGAAATCACAACTAAGACTTTGCCACAGTAGTTGTCAATTAGTGGATGATCAACAACTGTCTAGGGAGTGAATGAGAAGCTGCATATGTGAATGGATTAGGTCCTATCTTTGTCACTCTTCAAGCATAAGAACATACAAATGTTAGAAAATTAATAGCTGCAGTGTGAATGATTATTATGTGCCAGACACTATGTTAGGAGCTTTACAAGAATTCTGAAAACTAAATAACATTGTCCACATTTGAAAGATGACAGGACAGGCTCAGATGACACCACCCAGCTACAAGGTGCTAAGCCAAGATTCAAAGTATTGATTTTCTGACTCCAAAGTGCATGCTCTTTCCAATATAGCTGAGAAAGAAGGTTTACATAACTAGTAGCTATTTATGTTTCCCAATTGGTAATCTAAATTATGAAAGAAAAGTATAATATATTTATATAATTTTATATTTATAAGCAGTCAATACCCTGCTGATCACTATACTCCAGCTTCAATTACCTTCTTTTCCACCAGAAGGACTGGCCATCACCTGTTTGCCTTCTCTGGACTTCCCTTCTTCCCTTCTTCCCATGGCTCCCTCATAACTTCGTTATCACTCCATCAGAGAAGACTTTCCTCATCACCCAACACAAAGATGCCATCTAGTCACTCTCTATTACATCAAACTATTATATCACTGATTTTAGTTATCTTTTTAAATGGTTATAACTATCTGATTTATCGTATTTATTTCTTTGCTTGTTCTCCCTGCTTCTCCACTGCCAGTACAACATAAGCTCCATAAGGGCAAGGGTCTTGTTGATCTTGTCAGCACGCAGAGCAGCGCCTGGTACACGGTATAGACTCAGAAACAAAGTTCGCCAAGTGATAGAAGACAAGAAACGAAAGGAAGGAGGGGTGAAGGAAGGAAAAAAGATTTGTTCAAATAATTACCTAGATTTTTCAATTCCAATATGGGAAAATTGCATTGCACATATAGACATTATTTTTCTTTAATTGAAGTATAATTGACGTACAATGTTATATTAGTTTCAGATGTACAACATAGCGATTCGATATTTTTATAAACTACAAAATGATCGCCATGATATGTCTAGTTACCATCTGTCACCATACAAAGTTATTACAATATTGTTGACTATATTATATCCCCCTGACATTTATTTCATAACTGGAAGTTTGCACCTCTTGGTCCCCCTCACCTATTCCACCTATCCCCTCACTACCCTCCCTTCTGGCAACCACCAGTTTGTTCTCTGTATCTATGAGTCTGTTTCTGTTTTGTTTTGTTCGTTGGTTTTGTTTTTTAGATTCCACATATAAGTGAAACCATACAGTATTCATCTTTCTTTGTCTGTCTTATTTCACTTAGTATAATACCCTCTAGGTCCACGCATGTTGCTGCAAATGGCAAGACTTTATTCTTTTTAATTACTGAGTAATAGTCTATTGTATGTGTATACCACATCTTCCTTGTCCATTTATCTATCGATGGACACTTAGGTTGCTTTCATATCTTGGCTATTGCAAATAATACTGCAATGAAGATAGGGGTGCATAATCTCTTTGAATTAGCATTTCTGTTTTCTTCAAATAAATACCCAGAAGTGGAATTGTGGGATCATATGGTGGTTCTATTTTTAATTTTTTGAGGAACTTCCATACTGTTTTCCATAGTGGCTGCACCAATTTACATTCCCCCCAACCGTGCACGAGGGTTCCCTTTTCTCCACATCTTCGCCAACACATGTTGCTTTTTGTCTTTATGAGAGTAGCCATTCTAACAGGTGTGCGGTGATATATCATTGTGGTTTTGGTTTGCATTTCCCTGGTGATTAGTGATATTGACTATCTTCATGTAACTGTTGCCCATCTGTATGTCTTCTTTGGAAAAATGTCTATTCAAATCCTTTGTTCATTTTTTAATGGGATTTTTTTGATGTTGAGTTGTATGAGTTCTTTATATATTTTGGATATCGACCCCCTTTCAGACATATCATTTGCGAATATCTTCTCCCATTCAGTACGCTGCCTTTTCGTTTTGATGATGGTTTCCTTCACTGTGCAAAAGTCTTTTAGTTTGATATAGTCCCACTTATTTATTTTTGCTTTTGTTTCTGTTGCCATATCTAAAAAAATATTGCTAAGACCAGTGTCAAAGAGCTTACTGCCTATGTTTTCTTCTAAGAGTTTTATGATTTCAGCTCTTACATTTAAGTCTTTGAGCTATTTGAGTTTATTTTTGTATATAGAGTAAGAAAGTGGTCCAGTTTCATTTTTTTGCATGTAGCTTATGCACTATTTTTAAATGCGTGTATATGCATGCATCATATTTAACTAAGTAATGCATACAAATTTAAAAAGCATTTTAGTCAGAGCCTTATACTGAGGTGTAAGAGGTCCTCTTTCTTGCAGCATTTGATTTGAGAAATAGAACAATTCTTGCAAGAAGGAAAAAATATATAGGGTATGGGTGCCTTGATGTGCACTCGGGAACCGAACCCCGAGCCGCCAGCAGCGGAGTGCGCGCACTTAACCACTACGCCACAGGGTCGGCCCCTATTGTCATTATTTTTAATTGATTCCTCTTAATTTAATTTACAAAGAGGAAAACTTTGGATGATTTCTGTATTATTTCTGTACTACGTGAACAACTTATACAGTTACTGTCTGTTCATTCCGGTATTAAAAATGATTCCAGACTTTTTATTTTAAAATCTATAATAATTTGACAATATTTCATGCTAATAAAATATTCTTCTCATTTTGAAGAAGTTTAAACAGAAGCGAAGGAAAGGTGAAATAAATCACTAAGTAACCAATTTCAGTATAAATGATAGGGAAGTCCAATTTTCCTGATTATTATGCAATGTCCCTAGGCTATAAGCTAACAGTAGTTTTCACTGCAAATAACATGATAGTGTAAACATAGCATGTAACAACAAATCCAAGAAATTAGAAAAATCTCACATTTTTCCAGACATAATAGTGTTAGATACATTGAGGTTGAGGTACTGGTATATATGAATACATGAGATCCTTGACATTCATACATTTTCTTTATTCATAAAGTGAAGTTGTAAATATTAATTATATTACCTTTATATACCAAATTTGGATTTTTATTTATTTTCAGATAGCTCACCACTTCAAAGTATTAAATGGTAGCTCTGTGTCCATTACCATCTTGATTTGCACAGGTTGAGTTACAAATTATAAAAAATGTGAGTGTTACTGTACATTTTATATTATCATATAAAAATAGAAATAAAACAGAAAAATACTAATACTAATGACAGGATGTTGAATACTCATCCTTACAGATTGAGAAGACAGAGAAAATAAATAGACATGGCCATAAACAGCAACTGTTTAGCCTCAGTTGAACATTCTGTATTCAGTCTTCAAGAAAAAAGCAAAATTATAGAAAATGAGATAAATCATTGAAGCTAGAGATATATCATTAAAGAGGTTGATATCTAAATGATGATATATTATTAGTGATTTCACATTTTTTTAGCTATCTGAGATTGGACTACTTCATTTGGCATGTGACATCTATTTTTTGAAAGTAATGAGTCAGGTGGCACAGCAGTTAAGTGCACGCGCTCTGCTTCGTCGGCCCAGGGTTTGCTGGTTCGGATCTGGGGCGGGCACTGACACACCATTTATCAAGCCATGCTGAAGCGGTGTCCCATATAAAGTAGAGGAAAATGGGCACGAATGTTAGCCCAGGGCCAATCTTCCTCAGCAAAAAGAGGAGGATTGGCATCGGATGTTAGCTCAGGGCTGGTCTTCCTCACACAGACACACACAAAAAAGTGGTGAGTCAGCATATAGCTCATTTTTCAATGTAAATGTTATCTTTTCACTCCTAGATCACTTCAGCCTGAGGGGTACAGAAGTCATATCCTATCTTTTACATACACACACAAATAAAATCTTAGTAAATCCTTTCTTGCAGTTCTATCATTTAGGCTCTGAATTCCAGAAGTGGGCATAGTTTAGCTTAAAACCTACGCTTACCCTTTGCCTCCCTCCACACCTGGTTCCATTGCTCCCCCGCCCACCCCTCCAGCTACCTGGAAAGCAGTATTCTTTGGTCATCAAGTATACGAGATCTGAATCTGGACTGCTTGGATTTAAGTCCTGATACTGGCATTTATTAGCTGCTTGACCTTGGCAGTTTACTCACTGGGCTTCAGTTTCTCCATCTACAAAATAGAATATTTAGAGTACTTATTTTTTGAGGACGAAACACATTAATACATCTAAATATTTCAGAATGGTGTTCACCACATAGTTTGCCATTGTTATTACATGTGGTTTTCAAAATGAAGACATCTACATTTTTAGAAGTCTTTTTCTTATTATAAACTCATCTTTGCTATTTAGCAACTAATGAATTTAATTATGCTTTTCAAATTTCACACAACGGGTTGAACAGCTTTGATTACCTTTTAAGAGATAAACTAAAGAATGTACCCTCAGAGCAATTGAAAAAACATAAATGTACTAAAGTTAAAAAGAAAAAAAAATCTGGCTGCTAAGTGGATGTTCTGAACTCCCATGGAAATAATAAATATGGATAATCAGAAAAGTACCTTAAATATTCTCTAGTTAGAAGACAGATCATGTAGGCATTTAAAATTAAAACAAGCGTCTTGAATTATATTCACATGCAAAGTGGAAAAAAATATGCACCATATTGAGTTCAGATGCAACAAGCTGAACATGTGCTACAGAGCTAAATGAGTAATGCAATTTTTACACTGGGTCCACGCAAACTTTACAGTTGCAGAAAATAAGGATATGGCAAAAAGCAATCTGGAAATGTCATAACCAAATCAATAATTAAGAGGAAAGTTCACCACCTCCTACTCAAATACCAATATGAAATATATTGAAATACTGATTAGTATGCACAAATGCAATACACAATATTTAAGAATATTAAGACTAACATTTTTGAAAAGGCGTTCACCCAGATTTAGGAAACATAAATAAGAAACAACTCTAATTTGTCCTTTGCACTTCTATTCCCCGCCCCCCCCCCTTTTTTTTTTGCCTACAAACCTACGAGCTCACTTGGACTTAAGCCCTGGGAAGATCACCAAGTTGTACAGTGATCTTCAGTGCGGTACAGAAAAGCTGAATGCCATTAGATGTTAATGACCTGACAGCCAAAAGTGAGCTTTTCAACTAATTTCCTGAATCATTAATAGCTTATTTTCCTCAGTGTTAACTACCAAATTCTCTAAGACCATGCTTTCTCTATGACTTCTCTGTTTTACTCAGGCAACCCTTCAAAAATAATTTATCCATAGCTTAATTACACCAGAACATGGGTCAAATGGGACCAAGATGGTAAATATAATAAATCAAATAACTTTGTTTTTTAATTTCCCTCCAAGTGTTCCTTCTTTCTCATTTTCAGTCAATGTGAAAAACTTTTGCTGCAGATCAGCCCTCTGATAAACCCAATCACAGAGGGAGGATTAATTCCAAGTTCCTAGGTGGAGCTCAGTAGCATAGAAAGAGCAAAGTAGAAGCTAGGTCATTGATGCTAGAGTCCTGTGAGAGCTACTGAGTAGGAACGAATCAAATAGTAGGGAAAATATAGATGCCCAAATCATAACTCAATGGTAATAAAGAGATCCGTATTGGAGATACTGCTGAAGCAGAATTGGACTCTGAAACAAGAATCAAGTGAACAAGTCAAAAGTGAAATGTGGATGCCTGATACAGGGGGGAGATTGTAGGTACTAGACCTAGGTAGATAGACAAAGAGAAGGTATAGGAAGAGGGACCCATCAAAGAACATTAAAGTGAATAGGACCTATCCAGATTAGCAGATTGTTAATCCTCAGAAAAGGAGATTTTGACACTTAGTAAAGGCTAAGGGCCAAAATGTCCTGGTGTATCATTTAGGATGTTCTTAATTATTAGTAATAGAATATCTGACCTACTATGCTGCAAAAAAAAAAATCAGAGAAATTTATTATCTCACATATGGAAAAATTCAGAGTTAGAGCGGCTTTAGCCAAGGCTTGGTATAGTGATCTAATGATGCCACAAAGGACTTTGTTCCTCTGCATTTAACTGTCCTACCTTCTATATTCCTCCCTGTGATTTCAAAATGGTTGCAGAAACTCTGGAGACTAGTCCATTCACTTCTAAAAGAAACAAGAGAGCATCTTTAAACCCAGGATTCTCGGCAAAACTTGGAGCTACCAGGGTAAATATCCTGTGTCTTTGGTTTTCCAATCTGCAGCTGAAGAATGAAGATCACTGAAAGAGTCTAATCTTATGGTTTGTTCTTTCCTCCAATCCTTTTCAAAACAAAACAGAAGAGAATTCAGGGACTCTGCACATACTTAAAGTAGAAATGTAAAGCCTTTTCCGAGATCATATTGTAATCACGATATTGAGATACATCCTAGTTAAATATATTGGGCTTCACTTTTGGTCCACCAAGACCCTGTTCTTGTATATAAAAGTCCTTGTATATAAAACACCTGCATGGGCATACGATCCGAGTTGAGTCAAACAGTATGGACAATGGGAAAGAAGAACTTTTCATGTATGGGTATTGGGATCAAGAAATCATTTTTCTGCTGGAATTTCTAACTAGGAGCTATGTGTGTCCTTCTTCTGAATGAGTTGGAAATGACCAGCATTTTGTAGCAACAAAAGGTATTTCTTAATATCTGGATCTGGCCATGACTAAAGTAAGCCCCACTCCTAGAATACCCAGTCATAGGAAGTAAGTCTTTTTACTTAATATAATTTGAACTGAATTTCTATCACTTGTGCCTGAAAAAATTCCTAACTAATGAATATATTTCTGTCACATATAGCAATCTCCTCAAAGTGCTATTAATAATTAACAGCCTTTTTTTGGCTCATACCAGATCATTTCCTAATAAAACTAAGTAGCATGACAACTTTACATTTTATTTCTCAGCAAATTCCACTATTACTTGGATCCTAATTTTCAAATCATTGTTATGCACTAACATTCCAAGTTCAGGTCATGAATTTTACAGTCTGCAGTAATCACACACCCACCACAAAGCATCAGGCCACCTGATCCCATAGAAAAATGTAAAATGTCACAATAATAACAGGCTTTAAAAGATAAGCAACTAGAAAACATTTTTACTGACCAAAGTTTTATCCAGTTTCAGGGAATTAAGCATAGATTCCTTCTGTAATTTTATCCATTTTCTTCTGTAATGCCGACTGAAACAACAACCAAATATAAAAAATAGAGACAGCTATATATAAATATCAAATCACTATGATGTACACCTGAAACTAATAGGATATTTTATGTCAATTACACCTCAATTTTTAAAAAAAGAGAACAGTGGGGGCCGGCCCGGTGGCGCAAGCGGTTAAGTGCGCGCGTTCCGCTGCGGCGGCCCGGGGTTCGCTGGTTCGGATCCCGGGCGCGCACCGACGCACTGCTTGGAAAGCCATGCTGTGGCGGCGTCCCATATAAAGTGGAGGAAGATGGGCACAGATGTTAGCCCAGGGCCGTCTTCCTCAGCAAAAAAAAAACAAAAAAGAGGAGGATTGGCGGATGTTAGCACAGGGCTGATCTCCTCACAAAAAAAAAAAAAAAAAGAGAACAGTGAACAAAGTTTAAGAGAATTCAAAATACAGAAAACTTTAATAAACTTTTGGGGGTGATAGATATATTAATTATCTTGATTGTGATGATGGTTTCATAGGTATATACATATGCCAAAACTTATCAAATTGTAAACTTTAAATAGTATATGCAGTTTATTGCAGGTCAGTTATACCTCAATAAAGCTATAGAAGAAAATTATAGAAAAAATAGAGACTGCCATATCTTCAATGGGACTAGGAGATAGTCACAGACCAAATCATAAACTCCAAATGGAAATTTTAAAAAAGTTACTGGGGCCAAAATGCCAGAAGAGGACAAGAGCAAGTGCAAACTTCTAGAGATATTTTAAATAGTGCAGCGGTCCCTCAAAATAGATGGCACAGCTCTGAAAGGATCAAAGACACCTGCATGGAAGGTGTGACTGGAATGCAGGTGTTCTAAAGAAAGACTGAAGAGTGAGGGAAGGCTGAATAAAGAGCTACAGTGATATGTCATCTTTTCAGAAAACAGACAAGAAGAGAGTGCACACACCACCATTATCCTGGTGACAGCTAATCAAAGTCGGGTGAAAATAAATTAGTAACTGCTAAATATCTCCTAGACATCTGGACATAGGGCTTTACTGTGAAAATGTTGAAGACTATCTGCTCACAGACATGGAAAGATAAATAATGAGTGGAGACTTTTACTGAGGTGAGGACAAAACAGAGGTGATGATGACATGTCCTCAGCTTCCACTGCTTCAGTTTACATCTCTCACCTTTAATTATATTTCAGCAAATATTTGAACCAGATACATGTGCCCGATTCAAGATTAGTAAAAATCAGAAAGAAATAAGCATGAATAACATACTCATAGATAAAAAATTAAGTATGACAAGAACAATGTAAGAAGAAAAAAGAACAAAGAAACATAATACCACTAGAAGAAGAAACATACCATAGATCAAAAGGTAGTTTGTAATCAAGTCTTCTTGAGTTCAAATCAATTAAAGAAAACATGAAGAAAAAAGCAATAAGACCAGAAATGAAAAATAAGATCGCTGAAGTCAGAAAAAAATGGAAGAGAGAAATAAAGCAATTATAGAAATCAAATCAACATTAGAAGCAGAGTACACAAACACACACACACACACACAATTTGTATTCTATATTTTGGGACATGAAGGACAGACTTGAGATAATCAAACAAAGTGGAACAAAAAAGAATAAGTAAAACTGATTAGAGATCAAATCATAGAGATAGGAGAGAAATAAAGAAAGTACAGTATATGCATAATTGGTGTTACTGAATATGAGAACCTAACATATATTCAGTAACACCAATTATGAGGACAGAACACAGTAATATATGAAAATAGAACATATATTTAAAAATCCAAAGGTTTACTATAAGCATACTTTTCTGAAAAGAAGGAAATCCTTTATTTATAGATCAAAAGGGCATATTTGTATTCTAGGAAATATTGATCAAGAACAATAAAACTAAGACAAATTCTAGAAGAAGTTGAATTAGTAAACAAGTTATTAACATTGATGAAAGACTTAATCAGGATTGCTGTATACATGATAAACTTACAAAATCAATGGCTTTCTGAATGAAGGGCACCTGGTTAAAGTTAACAGACCAATGACAGAATGGGAATCTGACATTTACAATATCTAAAACCAATGAGGGGTTAATTTAGAATATATAAGCAATACATAAGAAGTTTCCGCATATCAACAACAAAATGTAAGATTTCTCATTAAAAAACCACAAAAGGATATGAAAAGGAATTTTGTAGAAAAAGAAACAAAAAAAATAATAAGTATATGAAATATAGGAGGAAATGTTTACTCACATTAGTAAATAGAGAGAGGCAAATTAAAACAATAGTGAGATATAAGGATATAGAAACCTTCATGTACTGTGTGGGAAGATAGACTGGTGCAGCCGTTCTGGAGAGCCAACTATTAGTATTAAATCATATTTGGTATACATAAACATTTTGGGCCAACAACATAATTCTAGAAGTTTTCACAATCATCCATACGAAGACAGTACAAGAGGTGTATCACATCATTGTTGGAGTAGCAAGAAGTTAGAGTAATGTGGGTGAGTGTCACTGAAGGGGACGGAGAAGTTACCTGTGATAGGTGCACATTATGGAAAAATCTGCAGCAGTATATACACAAACATGGAGAGAGAATGCAAACAGTATGCTGAGTAAAAAGGATGAAGAACTAGTATGAGATCTATAGGAAAAAATAATTCATACAAGTATGCGAAATACATGCTTTAGAAGAAAATGGACAAAAAATGTTTACCCATCAAATTGTTTAACATATTTGGCAATTAGAAGGAGAGAAGGAGAAACTGGAGGGGGATTTGCAGTAAGAGAATAAGTAAAGAAAATCAAACAGGTAAGGTGACTTTGAACTAGAGAGTAAGGTTATCCCCACTGCTCCTGGAGGTAAGTTAATACAAAATACATAATAAATTTAAAATAATGATTAAATAGCAAAAGAGAAAAACCAATATTTTTGAAATATTGAATTTCAAAGATGGGTAAAGAATTCTACAAAGGTAATGTTCTATTTCTTAAGCAGGGATAGGTTCATTTTATAGTAATTCATCAAATATATGTTATAAATAATCACATATATGTATTAAATGTTGACTAAAAATAAGAAGGAATGGAAAAAAATCTGTATATCTTTATATATGAGTATAGAAAAAAGACTCATGAACAGTATAAAACTGTTAAATAAGTTACCTCAAATGACAGTGCATTATCACTACAAATCCACAAAAAAATACTAAAATGAAAAAACTAGACAACACAGAGTATTGAGAAAGCTTTGGAGAACTCTCATTTGTTGCTGACAGGAATGGATATTGGTATAATACTTTAGATAACTGTTTGGCAGAATCTAACTCTGAACACATCTGTATCCTACAATCTAATAATTCAATTTCCAGGTATTTTCTTTAAAAATTTGTATACATGTGCCCCAAAGACATGGGACAGGTATAAAAATGCCCATAGCAACACTATTTGTGATGGTCAAAAAACACCCAAATGCCCGTTAACAGTTGAATGGATAAATAAATTGTGGTTAGTCACACAAAAGAATGTGATACAGCAATGAGAAAGAGCAAAGTAAAACTACCCACAACAATAAATCTCACAAATACAAAGTTGAGTGAAAGAAGCCACGAAAGAGTAGAGAGTGTATGATATCATTTATATAGTATGCAAAAACACTCAGGTTTTAGTAGTCAGGAGTGAAGAGGGTCTATTGGTGTGCTGGTAATTTTCTGTTTAAAGATCTCACTACTGGTTTCACAGGTGCTGTATGGTTATGATTCAGGCCCATTTGTAGGTAATACTTCAATAGAATGTTTTTTCAAAACATTGCTAAAACCTTGCTAAATAGGCTTGTAGTCACCAGCCTAAGGTAAAGGGAGAAAAAGCATTATTAAACATATGGCAATGAATCACAACTCAACCATCCTTTGCGCATAAGTACAATCATTGATACTTGCTCATGTGGAAAGTTAGTCTACTTTCAAATTGCTCACAACATTTAATTCAACCATGTTGACTCAAAATATATATGCCTTTGTGTACGTGATATTACACTATCTGTAAACAAATGTTTTTATTAATAAAAAATATAAACGATATTAATTTCTATCTTTCTTTGTGTCTATGTGAAATTTTATTTATCAAAGAACTTTGTTTTCTGTTTTTTAAAACATAGGCAAAACTATTTTAGCTTTTAGAAGTCAAGATAATGGTTACTCCTTGGGGAAGGAATGACTGAAATGGAGCATGAGGGGGCTTCTAGAATACTGGCATTGTACTGTTTTTTGTTTATCCATATGTTGCTAACATTGGTGTGTTTACATTTATAACATTAACTCACTTCAGACATACGATTTGCATATTTTCTGTATGTGTGTTATAATGCAATAAATGTTTATATTTTAAAAGAATAGAAAGATAAGCTCAGAGAGATGAGATTGGTGGATGATATAAAGGGTATCGACATTTTCTATACCTCTGTGCTATATGACTTGTTAAAATAGCATATCTTATTTTGGAACTTAAAAAGGTAAATGGATTTAAATTGGTTAAAAAATAAAAAGCATCCTATTGAAGTCTGGCGGGAAAATAATGCAAAAGAGAAAAATAGGAATGACATTAGACTCTTGCACATAATCATATGTTAAAAATGAGTGAAATAATATTTATGAAGCCCTTATAAAAAAGAAATGTGTCTTAAGACTTTTTATATTCAGTCAAGTTGACATTTTAGTATAAAGGAAATAAATTCATGAATATGCAAGAAATCAAGGAATCGAGTCCAAGAGCCTGTCTTAAAAATTTGATTATGAAATGCAAGGGAAAAAAAAGATGAATCAGAATTAAGATTTCAATAACAGAGAAGCCACAGTTGGAAAGCACTGGTGGTAAAAAAGTAAATCCACTTAGATATAAAACTAAGATTTGAAGAAAATGGAAAAATTAATTACAAAATTGAATGTAAATGTTAGAACCAGAGCAAAATCAGGAAGTAATGGAAGGAGGATGTTAGAGGCACACAGGAGAAGCACACTTTACAGTTTTTATATTAAACACATGCATAGAACCTGCTTTGGACAATGAAATGGGAGCTGAAGAGATTTGTGTGATCTCCAGCCGAAGGTTTAAGAAATTGGATGCAATTTGCCAGATCTCTTTCCCTCTGTCTTGGTGACTGGTGGCATTCCAGATGGCCTAGATCTTGGGCGAGAACAACATGTACTGTCAGTGCATGCACTGCCCACTAAAAACAAGTAGCATGAGTGAGAAATAGTATAAACAAATAGAAAATATTGCTATATAAACATAAAACATATACAATGTGTTTAAATTTTTTGTATTTTTGTATATTGTATATGCAAATATAACATTTTGTATATGTTTGTGCTTTATATATTTGAATTTTTATATGTAAAAACAAATAGAAATATCATCTTAAACCATTGAGATTCTAGGTTTATTTTTTACTGCCACTTTATGTAGCTGCTAGGACACTTGGAGCTATCTAAAATGTTCCAAGGCACTGTGTTGACTTCTGGAACCTGGCAGAATCAAAAGAAAATATTCTCTCTCTTACAAAAAATAATAGGCCCTCAGTATTCTCACATATCAAGTAAATATTAGTTGACTAAGATCATCAAACACACAAGGGATCTTGCCTTCAAGAGTGAGAGTGAGCAGAGGGCCGGCCCCGTGGCTTAGCGGTTAAGTGCGCGCGCTCTGCTGCTGGCAGCCCGGGTTCGGATCCCGGGCGTGCACTGACGCACCGCTTCTCCGGCCATGCTGGGGCCGCGTCCCACATACAGCAACTAGAAGGATGTGCAGCTATGACATACAGCTATCTGCTGGGGCTTTGGGGGGAAAAAAAAAAAAAAAAAAAAAAGAGTGAGAGTGAGCAGAAATAAAAACCAAAAGATTGACAATCATAAGGACTTCAGATATTGAATTAATATGTAAATCTGAATAACGCAGCACATAGGAAAGAGAAATCGAGACTATAAAGAGAAGGCATAATCTACTTCTAATCTGAGTTCCAGAAAGAAAATATATAATATGAAAAAGAGAGAACATTTGAAGAGATTATGGCTGAGAATTTTTTAGAACAAATGAAAAACAGGAAGCAAAGAATGCAGAAGGGATGTAAATAAGTAAATATAAATCCAAACCTAGGCATCTATTAATAAAACTTAAGGACACCAAAGACAAAGAGAAAATCTTAAAGTAGGCGGAGATAAAGGACGAATCACCAACAAAAGAAAGACTACTAGACAGTAAGAAGCCCTTTAAGCAAAGACGGAATCTCTAAGCTAGTGCAATACTCTCTTTAAGTTGCTAAGAGAAAATAAAAGCCAGACTCTAATTGAGTAGTCAGGAACGCTATCTTTGAAAAAAAAATATGAAAAAAAATGTTTTAAGATACAAAAGTTAAGAATTTACTAAAAACAGACCAATATAAGTGATAATCTAAAAACATCCTCGCTTGGGCCGGCCCCGTGGCTTAGCGGTTAAGCGCGTGCGCTCTGCTACTGGCAGCCTGGTTCGGATCCCAGGCGCGCCCACACGCACCGCTTCTCCAGCCATGCCGAGGCCACGTCCCACATACAGCAACTAGAAGGGTGTGCAACTATGACATACAACTATCTACTGGGGCTTTGGGGGGAAAAAAGGGAGGAGGATTGGCATGGATGTTAGCTCAGAGCTTGTCTTCCTCAGCCAAAAGAGGAGGATTAGCACGGATGTTAGCTCAAGGCTGAACTTCCTCACAAAAAAAACAAACAAACAAAACAAAGACTAGAATAAAACTACACTTGGAAATACAAAAATAAGCACATACAAATCATGGATTATAGAAATCACTGTGGAAATTACACAATATTTAGAAATTTAGAATACTGGGTTGAAACAATGCATAGAGGTATATGGAATATCTAAAATTCTTACATTAGAAATCAATAATATAAAAATTAATGAGCCAAATATCTATCTTATAGAATTAAAAATAGAAAAACAGAATAATTCCAATAGAGTAAAGTGAGGGAAATAATAAAGATAAGAACAGAAAATAATGAAGTTACAAAAACAGATGACTAATAAAGTCAAAAATTAATTTCTTTGAAATGACTAATAAAGTGGATAAACCACTGATAAGATTAATCAAAACTAAAAACAGAACAGTCAGAATTAAATAATATTAAGAATAAAGAATGATGTTTAAATAATGCTACAGAAATTAAACAAATAATGAGGCTATTATGAACCAATTTATGCCAATATACTTGAACATATGTATGAAATAGATAAATTCCTAGAGTTCCTAGAATTCCTATTATTTATCTAATGTAGAAGCTGACAAAACTGATTTAAAAAGACTTAGAAATTCTAGGGCCGGCCCTGTGGCTTAGTGGTTAAGTGCGTGCGCTCTGGGGCTGGTGGCCCGGGTTCGGATCCCGGGCGCGCACCGACGCACGGCTTCTCCGGGCATGCTGAGGCCGCGTCCCACATACAGCAACTAGAAGGATGTGCAGCTATGACATACAACTATCTACTGGGGCTTTGGGGGGAAAATAAATAAATAAAATCTTAAAAAAAAAAAAAATTCTGAACAGTCATAAAACCATGAAAGACATTCAGTCTTCAGTTAAGACCCATCTCCCAGGGTTGGAGATTTTCATGCCCAACCAATTAAGTCTGCTTTCTCCCTTGGGAATGAGACACACTGATTGTCCTATGTCCAGAATGATGAGTTACGTAGGAACACAAAAGTCATCATTTTGTTCTCATAAGCGATCTATGGGGGCAGAGGACAGGGTCAACAAAACCACTTGAGGCAAAATCAGTGTCCAATTTCATGTCTGCTCAGGTATCCTTGTTTGAGCAACATGATCTTTGCCTCCACCCACTGAGGTTAAAGCAAGCATTTAAAAAATTGTACATATATCTTCAGAGATCACAATAGGCGCACTTGCACACACACACACAAAAGGAAGATGTTACATATATTTAACAATACCGTTATGAAAAGGAGGGAGATACACTCTTCTTTCTCAACATTTTCTCATTCTTCACTCCCTGACTCATGGGTTTCTAGGAGCATTGCTAAGGCAGATGTGGGTATGGCCGTGTGAAACCTAGGAATTTGAAGACAATCAGATCAATTGGCCCTGAAAAGGTCCTTGCTTGTGTAATCACAAATAGTAAAGGCTTTGAAAATAATGCTGGCTTTCTTATCTGATTTCATTAACTTGGTATATTTGAGTATACTATGTGGGCTATAGTAGTGATATACAGCTCTACATTCTTGATTGGCTTTGTCAGTGAAGATACTTTGACTTAAACATAGTCCCTTTACTTGGACATATGCCTATGTAATGTAAAGATTAAGCTCATAAACAAGTTGTCATATCCAGTTTGACATAGGTGTACTTTTAGTATTATAGTCCTGAGTATGTGTTCAATAGACTGAGAGTTTTTAGGCCATTAGTGTCTGCTCATGGGTTTGTGTTAAGGTACATTTCAGTTAGTATTGGGATGATGTCCCAATACTAATACAAATACAGTTAGTATTGGGATGATGTCCCAATCCAAAATGATGTCCAGGAGCATCATTTGATGTTCAGCCCATTTTGCAGAGCAATCAATGCTGTGGGCTATTGGCAAGCCATCATGTTGGAAGACTGCATCATTCCACTGAATTTGTCCTCTCTGGAGGCATCCTGTTTTAAAGTGAACCAGGTTGTCTTTGTGTCTAAAGATGGATTAGTTAGGGTGCCTAAGGTCTCAAGGCCACTTTGGCTCTTATTTAAAGATTCCAATAGAGAATCATGATGTTACTTGTAGTGAGACAATCTGAATCTATTGGGCAAGCTACAGCCGCTCTGCAGCGGGAAGAAGTCCTTTAGTGCAGAATCCTAAAGGCTGAGGGGGTACTGATGGTCTTTTGCCAAAGGTTTCAATCAAAAAGCTGTGAGGCTGTACACAGATATTTGTAATATCGTGGGGTCTGAAGGAGATATGAGCTTCAGGGCAGCACTTGAGTTATTAATGTTTGGATTGATTTCAAGGCCTCTAGCTGTAGGGATTTGGCTATCTTTCTGTTGGCTTGGTGCAGAGGCTGTGGCAAAATTTCCAACTGTGGTATGTACTAGCTGCAATATCCAAAGAAGTTGATTAAGTGTTGAACCTAACTTCTTTGTAGTCTCTGGCTACAGAACCAGCAGTTCATCTTTACCATTTATATTAGTCAGTTAGGGCTGCCATAACAAGATCCCATAGACCAAGTGACTTAAACAGCAGACATTGATTTTCTCACAGTGCTGGAGGCTTGAAGTCCAAGATCAGGGTACCAGGGCTGGTTTCCAGTGAGACTTCTCTTACTGGCTTGCAGACAGTTGCCTTCTTGCTGTGTCCTCACACGACATTTCCTCTGTGCATGTGTGGAAAGGGAGATCTCTGGTGCCTCTTCCCCTTCTGATAAGGACACCAGTCCCATCAGATTTGGATCCCACTCTTACGACCTCATTTAATCTTAATCACTTTCTTAAAGGCCATATCTCCAAATACAGTCACATTGACCTAAGGGCTTTAACAACTTACATGGGGACGAGGGGGAACAATTCAGTCCATAACACCATTTCTTTGAATTATAGTCCAAATAGCTCCCAATATGGTAATCGAGGTGATACCTTGGACTTTGGCTTCATTCAAGGTCAACCATTTCAGTCAGTTGTGCTGGAATGGACCACTATGTGATACAAGCAGTTTTCTCAGAAGGGTCACTTTCAAAAATGCATCATTGTAGGATGATGATATGCACTGAGAGTTAATATTGTTTTAACATTTGTCTAACTTAATAACGACTTGCCGTTAGCATGACTTGGTTTTTTCTTCACAGTCACTGCTATGTCAGTGTGGAAACAACAATGGCCACTATAAACCACTGTAGTTTGAAGTGGCTTCTGTTGTCTGGTCAGGGCTGCTAAAGTCGGAGATAATCTGACAGTGTCTCTGCTTGCAGTAACTGCCCTGTGAGAAGACCAAGTAGTGTTTCTTCTCCCAGTCTGAAACATTGTTTCAATTGTTCAAGCTAGGCAAGCATCCTAGGTATAGACCCTTCTAGTCATGCATTCTTCTGGCTTTTTTAGAAGCCAGACTATATCCAATCAAGATGCCTATGCATTTGAGCAGCTGAAAACATTCATAACAATATGGAGGAATTTCAGCTCCAATAAGTTGCCACTCCTGTCCTTACAAGAAGAAGCAGCTGGATAAGTTGAAAATCCATGACTTTTCTTGAACCCAACAAAGTATCGAGTTTGCAGGCAAACCACTACCTGGAAATCTAGAGAGGCAAATCCAGAGAGTCACAGCCCAGATCTGCTTATCTGGAGCAAAGTCACTTGAGCCATAAACTGGTAAGATTTAAATGGTAATTTTGACAAATTCCTGGAGACTAAGTATGGACTAGACTGAGAACAAGAAAATCCTAGGGGCTGCAGTCCTGCAGGAGATCCTCACACTTTTGTTGGTTTTATTTCCAGGAACCCCACCAGGTTCTCACAATAAAGACCCAAGAAAGATTCTCCTCCTGAATCTTCAAGAGGAGTGTAATCCTTGTGAAATATGCCCAGAGCCTTCTCCATAAAAAGACCTACTTTCTAAGAGGAAAAATTTTGCTAGAGCCTTGTCCCAGAATCATGGGGAAGAACATTCCTCATTCCAGTCCCCTCTAGCCCTCCTGTCTCACCTTGAGAGGAGGGATTTTTTTTTAAAAGGCTGTAAACAACAAAAAAAAAAACCACTATGGTGTCACAGGCCCAAGATTCAGGCCTATCATGAGAATGAGATTTAATTGGAAGATTATAGAGCATCCCCTCTTCCCCACACCATACCACCACACTAAAAGGCCCCTGTTGATTACAGATGAAAGAGCTGCAGACACAGGCTCTTTCTGAGGAAGAGTAGGTAGGAAGTCCAAAGTCCAGACCAGATACAGAAAAAACGACACTGGAGGAATTGCATTCTCTGCCATCTCTAGCTCCAGCAAACATTAAACAAAGTCCAGTTCCTAAGATCATAAATCCTCACAGTAGAGGCCTATTTTCCTCAATTCCTGTTACCTGATATAACATGTCTGGCATTCAACAAAAAATCACAAGAGACTCCAAAGGCAACAAAGAACAGCCTGAAGAGACAAAGCATACATTAGAACCACACTCAGATCCACACAGATATTGGTACTATCAGACAGAATATTTAAAATAACTATGATGAATATATTAAGAGCTCTAATGGGATAAAAGTAGACAACATGCAAAGACAGATGGATAACGCCGGCAGAGAAAAGGAAATTCTGAGAAAAAATCAGAAGGACAAGCTAGAAGTCAAAAACATTATAACAGCAATAAAGAATGCTTTTGGTGGGCTCATCAGTAGACTGAAAAAGGCCAAGGAAAGGATCAGAAGGCTTGGAAATAGATCAATAGGAACATTCCAAACTAAAATTCAAAGAGAAAAGAAGGAATAAAAAAAAAGGCATCACAGAACCTCTAAAAACTCTGGGACAATTTCAAAAGGAGTAACGTGTAACTAGATTGTCAGAAGGAGAAAAACGTAGAAGAGAGCAGAAGAAATATTTGAAGTCATACTGGCCAAGAATTTTCAAAAATTAATGACAAACTCCAAACCACAGATCCAGGAAGCTTGGATAATTTCAAGCAGAATAAATACAAAAAAATACTCCTAAGCGTATCACATTCAAACTTCAGAAAACCAAACAGAAAATCTTAAAGAATCCAGAGAAAAAAACACCTTACTTATTATAGGAACAAGGATGAGAATTGCAGCAGACTTCTCAACAGAAACCACAAAAGCAAGAAGAGGGTGGACTGAAATATTTAGTGTTGAAAGAACAATCTACCAACCTAAAATTCTATGCCCAGCAAAATTATCCTTCAAAAGTGAAGGAGAAATAAAGACTTGCTCAAAAAACAAAACAAAACAAAACAAAACAAAACAATGGAGGGATTTCATCACTGATAGACCTGTCCTACAAGAAATTTTAATTTCCTTCTTACTTAGGAAGAATGAAAATAAGTCAAAAGCTTGGATCTACATAAAGCAAAGACGAGCGTCAGAGAAGGAAGAAATGAAGGTAAAATAAAATCCATTTTTTTATTTTTAATTGATCAACTATATACTCTGGCAAAAGAATAGCAAGTACAGTCCAGACACAAAATCCAAGATAATAGGCACGTAAAATCCTGTATCTGGCAAGTTCAAGAATGTTTGGAGTCTTCCAACTGGGAGGCAAGTAGGGGATCAGATCCTACAACTAGTCCTTATCCCTGCTTACCCCATCTCTGTAATTGTTTTAAGTTCAGTCCAGGTTTTGTCATAAACTCAACTGCTGAGGGTAAAGTAGGCTTTCTTGGGATGGAGTGGTCAATTAAAAATTTTGTTTTACACTTGTTAGGTTTGAGATACCTATTAACTCTTTATTGGTGCCTCAATTTGGGGGGTCTTTTCACATAACTATACTAATAAATCAAAACAGAAACTCCCATCTGATACATATCATATGTATGTTACACATTACATACGTAACATATCATACATTGTTACGTATCATAAAAAGATATTTGGCAAAATTCAGTCATTTTTGTAAATGAAACAATTAAATAGGAATAGATGGAAATTTGATGTTTGATGATAAAACACTGGAAGAAATTTCTATTACTGTCAGGATATGTCACTATAGCCACAATGATGACAAACTTAAGCAAATAAAATTATTTAAGACAAATAAATAATGTGTACAAAATTTGGATAAGGTGGCAAATTTATTATATATGTGTTAAGCTCTAGCCAGATTTGTTTTATTGACTAAATCCATTGAGGCATTAAGAAACAGAACTTGAAAGAAAGGAATTTTGGAGAGCTAGAATTCCTTACATGGTAACAACATGAATGTTTCAATATTATGCTCCCCTCCTCTCCCAGCCTCCATTATAATAATTCAAAGTAGAGACAATTTAGGGCTTTAGCCAAGATAGTAAGAGATTTACTGGAGAATAAGGGAGACAGTAATAAAAATTAGTGAGTTAGAAATTCACGATTTAATTAGGTGAAGCATGAAGGTTTTTTTTTTTTTAGGGTAGTTTATGGTACTGTAGTGGTGGATACATGATATTATGCATTTGCCAAAAATTCATAAAACTTTACAGCACAAAGAGTAACCACTACTATATCTAAATTTTAAACAATCAATTAGGAGACTGAGGGGTCTTAAGATGCAATGCAGAATGCAACTACAGAATTAACTGTATTGCAAATGTATGACACAACCTCATTGAAGGGGGAGGGAGAAAAGGTGCTGACCTAAGTAACTCTGGAAATTATTGGAACTATAAAACTAAATCAAAGGAATTGTACATAACTACTACTCTAGTTAATGAAGTTATTTCTCATGTGGGTGTGGGTTAATAATTCTGAAAACGCTATACGTGTATACTGAGATTCAACAAAAGTAAATAGACGTTGGATGATAAGATCCAGGTTTCTCCTTGTTGAAGAAAGAAGGTAACAGATAAGCAAGGAGGAAGGCTAGAATAAACTGTGTAGTATTGGGTTAGAGTCAGAGCCATTAGTCTGAACTCATGTTTAATTTAATATAGATACAGATGTTTAGATATGGAAATTACTATAGATATGTGTATAACATAGATTGGAATACATGAAGATATTTCCTGGCTCTGCTAGCTGAAAGAACCTAAAACTAATAACACCTCTATAGCAACAAGCACAGTCAGTATCGAATCTTGGTTTCTAATAGTACCTTCCAATAAAAGGAACCAGGGCTCCTTAGAGAAACAGCTGATTCTGAGGCTGGGGCAGGGAATATACAAGATGATCCTGAATCATCTTGTAGTGTCAGAAAGTAAGGAAGTGCTAAAACACCAAAATGATGGGGGCCAAAAGGACACAGGGGTCACTTGAAAGAGCTCTCAGTGGCCAAAGTTGGAACAACTTGTAAAACGAAATAAATAATGTAGTTTTGGATTATCACCCGAAGTTTCAACTAAACATCCATAAATCCATACTGGTATACATAAACGATTAATGAGAATGAGCATGAATGAGAATGAGAATGAATGGGAACGAGCAAACACATTTCCTGTACTAAAGAATTCCAAATAATTTATGCAAATATTCTCTCTTCAAGGAGGTTGAGCTTAATTCCCCACCTCTCGAATATGACTGTGCTTAGTAACTTGTTTGCAATGAGTACAACATAGAAAGGGGAAAAAAGTAAAAAGTGTAGAAACCTGACAAAAGTAAACCTGATAAAGTAAAAAGAAACCTGATAAAAGTAAAAAGTGTAGAAACCTGACAAACACACTTCAGCCAGGTAGTCAGGTGAACACACCGATGGTGTCATGTTGATAGCATGTACATTTGATGTAGTGACAATGACCCTTCCTCTCTGTGGTCTTCCTCCAAAAACCCATAACCTCTATATAATCGTAAGAAAAACATCAGACAAACTCCAGCTGAGGGAGATTCTTCAAAATAGCTGATCAGTACCCCTCAAAATGGTCAAGGAAACAAGGGAAGTCTAAGAAACTATGGTAGTCTAGATAAGCGTAAGGCGACGTGATGACTAAATATAATATGATACTCTAGATGGATGGGATTCTGGAAAAGAAAAAGGATGTTAGGTAAAAACTAAGGAAATCTGAGTAAAGCACGGAGTTTAGTTAATTACAATGTATCAATATTGGTTCATCAGTTGTGACAAACGTACCATACCAATGTAAGATGTTAACGACAGGGGAAACTGGGTAGAAGTATTCCAGGATTCTCTGCGCAAACACAAAGAAAAATAGTAATATGAATATTATTATATCCATTAACAAAATGTACTTCATAATTAAAATCTTTCCACCACGAAAAAAATGTCCTAGAAATTTGTGAAAAGTAGCCTGTTGAACACTTACTTATTTTTTCAAAATTCAGTTTGACTATCTTCTCTATTTTGAAGGTTTTCTTGTTGCATTATTTATGGTCCCTTTCTACTCAGTGTTACACTTACTGGTATATGTACATGTGTCCCTCTGTTTTGCCATAAGTTCCCAAGCGGGAATTATGATTATTTTTCTCTACGTAGCCAGCGCCCAGCACATGTAGTTAGCAGTATGTGATTATTAAATGCAAGGAGATTGAGACTATGGAAGAGAAAGAACTAAAGACAAAATTATGGGAATGCTATAAAAAACACAACAACAAGAAGATAAAACAAGCAAGAAGACAGACTAAACTAGATTAGAGACAATTAAGAACAGGAAAATTCACTATCATGGAAGACAAGAAGGGGAAGTTTCAAAGAGGAAAGGTCAGAAGTGTCAAATGCATCAATTTTTATTAAGATTGAGTGTTGTGGGTTGAATTGTCTCCCCCCAAAATAATATGTTCAAATCCTAACCCCCATACTCATGAACATGACCTCATTTGGAAATAGGATCTTTGCAAATGTAATCAAGTTAAGATTAGGTTATACTGGATTAGGGTCCCTAATTCGGTGATTGATGTTCTTATAAGATAAAGAAGAAGGAGATGACAGAAACACGGAGACAGCACACAGGAAAGAACACTACCTGACAATGGAGGCAGAGACTGGAGTGATGCCACTGCAAACCAAGGGATTACAGGGATTGACAACAACCACCAAAAGCTAGAAGGAAGCCCTGAAGGATTCTTCCCTAGAGGCTCTGGGGGTAGTGTGGCCCTGTGGACAACTTTACTTCAGACTTCTGACCTCTAGAACTGTGAGAAAACAAATTTCTGTTGTTTTCAATCACCCAGTTTGTGGTAATTTATTACAGTAGCCCTAGGAAATCAACATATTGAAAAGGACTAAATGATTAGGGAGCTTACTGGGAGGTTTCCAAGACAAGTGTTTTAGATGAGAGATATAAACCAAAATTGGTAATAACTGGAAAGCATGTGAGTGGTGAAGAAATTAATCCCATAATCATAAACCATTATATCAGAATTTTTTGAAGTGATCGAAAGTAAATTATGCTTTTTCACTTATTATAATAATTATTATTTAAAAGTTTTATATTAAGCAATTTCGCAAGGTTAGCAAAGTCCCCAATTGTGCGATTTGATGTGCTAGTGGGGGTTTGGGAATTAGGATAACATTCTTAGGCAACAATTTGAAATGGTTTGTAATATAAAAATTCGCAGCGTCTGTAACTTCACAAATTTATTCTCATTTTAGAAATTTCCTACCTAAACTTATTTTAGCCAATATTACATAATCAGTTTTTCACAGTTAAGTTCATATTGAAGAGATATCTCTTTCTTTCTTGTCTTTTCCTGCTGTGTAATCTAATTCAGCTTTTCTTTGCAGCTAGCTCTTGTGCAAAGAATCAGGATACCATTTCATTTCATGTTACTAAGGTCAATAAGCAGTTCAATCTTAAACTAGCATAAGGACTTGATGAACACTTCTATCTGGCCCCTCTAACCCTGAATCCTGTGCTGTGTTTGCCATTGGCTAGATACTGCTGGTAGAGGGGTTGAGTCAACAACTAGCAGCACCTGGTTTTTTGTCAAGAATAGGTTTAACCGATTTTCACCATTGTTTTTAAGAACAAAAAAAAGTTATTAATTGCAAGTCTTATCATAGGAATGTCTTAGTATAGCCAATTTTTTCCACTTTAATGTCTTTTTAAAATTAAATGCTGTGACCATTTCAAGATATTTTTCTTACCCCTGTGTCCCACAAAATAGATCATTACAATAAGCCTGAGTTTGGACCACTACTGAGATAGGACTAAAGATAACAAATGAAACAAGAATAATTGACTATTTTGTTCAACAGTTCAATCTTTTTTATATATAATACCTTACACTGTACTCTTTAAGAAATGACAATTTTAATCTATGAACAGTTAAAAAAATAGATTTTATATATAATTGAAAGGGATCTTCATAATCTTGACATTCAAATTTATCTCTAATCATTTTCCTGACAGAAAAATAAAAACTGGAATACTATTAAGGAGGCTCCCAATGAATTAAGAATATGCTCCATCATTTGGTTTATTGAAATTATGTTGTGAGTTAATTTTCAAATTATAGTATATCTATAAAATTAAATTTTGGAGAAAATTACTTTAAAATTGGTTTTTTTGAGAAGTAGTTTGTGAATGATATCTTATTCTCTCAGACTATCTGAAAGAAAAAAGTTTGTATTTTACAATCAAATGTCTTTTTGCTGATTTGCTGATGACATTAAATAGGAATATTATTAAAGATGTAATGATTATTAATTAATTGGATTTCTTAATAGAATAAAAACTTTAACAATGGAACCAGCAGCAATCATGTTGTTTTGATATTATATAAATAAAATAAATAATATATATTTATTTAATAAAAATATAAAATAAAATAAATAATATATATTAGATATAAATCTAATTTACTAAAACCTGGTCATGCACCCAGTGTGGTTTTTACATATGTTTTATTCCTTTTGATTGTTGAATAAATGTCAAAATTTAAATATGTGAACTCTCAAGTATCATTTTGTATTTGAATTTCATTTGAATGATGACATATAAGCTTACCTAAATGGTTATATTAACTGCATTAATAACCATTTATTTGCAACTAACTACACATCATAGGCAGGACTTATTTTATTTTCCCCAGTAAATGATTACTTCTATCTTGCAGTGCATAATTTATTAGGTATTTTTAGAAGGGTAATTTACAAAAAGAAATTATAGTCTTCCAAAATGCAGCTTAGCATCATTACACAAAATATTACATTGCGTTCCTATGAGTCCTCATTAGAGACTGGAAAAAGACCAGCTCTAAGAGTTTCCTCAGTCCAGAGCAAAAATTGGTAACAAAGTTTGGGAATAATATAGAACTTGGAGTCAGAAAGGCAGTAAGCGTAGTGTTCAAATGTTCAACTGTGGAACCAGACAGCCTAGGTTCTAATCTACTTAAGTAAGTCACAGCTTCCCTATGTGTAAAAAGGGAATAATAGAATTATCTGATAAGGTTTATGAGGATTTAAAGTAGATAATACATTTAATACAGCACCAGACACACAAAAATGAATCATTAATCAGCAATTATTATAAGATCAGTAGAGCTTGGAAGGTTAAAGCCACGTCAGTGCAGGGTCAGACAAGAGACTTTGCTCAGAGATTTTTAATATAGCCTAGAAAAGACTCAGAAATGTGCGGTATATCGTGTGTTGTACCCTAGGATAAATGCCTAGGAACCTGGGAAAGAGGACTTTAGAGGAGGCAGCTGGTTTAGGGAAAGGAGAACCAATTTTCTCTGAAGCCTTTTAAAGCTTTCTGCATGTGCTCCAATTTGACCGAGGAAGTTGCCAAGGAGATGGCAGGTTTTTTTCTTTCTCCTCTAAAGGGCTGCATTATTTGAAGAGCTTGCAATCCAGTTTTAGAAATGCACCTAATAAAATAAGTGCAATAAATAGGAATGGAGGTCCTTGTGTTTTCACTTCCTCACAACTAGAATTAAACAAAATCTGGAGTCATTGTTCTTCACTTCCATTCAAATTATTAAATTGGGTTTTGCTAGCAGGGTCCCTTTGGGAAGAAGGCACTAGCCTCCTAAGGAGTGGGAAAGAGAACTCTAGAATGTTTAGGGCTTCTCCATGTAAGTGAGGAGATATTTTAAAATAAATCTGAAAGATGACCTTTACCTTAGGCCATGCTTATATAGGGTAATTTGTACATTGTTTTTCATGTGATAGAGGAGGAAAGATAATAAGGAAATTTGTCAGGAGGTTTTAAGCTCTTTCTATCAGGACATAAAGAAGACCGTTACACCTCTGAGTCAGTTAGGGGAGGAAAATTTGACCTCAAATAAGAAATAGTGACAGAAAATGACAGGCTGCTCCTGGTTTGAATTAATTGGAGAAAGGAAAATTGATTCTTCACAATTTTTCTCTTGTTTTATTGCAACTGTAATTTGTATTCTGCATTAGTAGTGATGCTGTCAGTCGAGGTGGTGGTGGTTTTGTGAGGTTACAGATAGAAAAACCCAAACCATGACAACTGGAAAATAAAAATCACACATTGAGTAAAAGATGACTGAATCTTCCTATGTGAATTATACTACTGATATCTGTGATTATTAAAAATAAATTAGATTGGTTTACCTATCAGATGTATCTACGAGTTTCATTATTGAGAATTTATGATGCTGTTTCATATCCTCCTTTTTGAATATATATCAAGATCAGCCTATGGAAAATGCTGCCTTCTTTTTCATACCTTTTCAGAGCATAATGGGCCCTGAGTTCAGACCACCACGTCATGTACACAGCACCATCCAATAGAAGTTTCTGTGATGATGGACATGCTCTACACCTGTGCTGTGCAACATAGGCACTGCCCATGGGGCTATTGAGTACTTGAAATGTGACTGTGAGACTGAAGAATTGATTTTTTTAAAAGAAAGCTTTATTGGGGTTTTATTTACACACGGTAAATAATGTAGCCGCAATTTCCATTTCCTATACTCTTCATCCCTTCATATAGATTCATATTTTCATGCAGTATCATTTTCCTTCTGCCTGAATTCTTCCTTTAACATTTCTCGTAGTGTGGATCTGCTGGTGGTGAACTCCTGAGATTTTATAGATCTGAAAAGTCTTTCTCTTAGCTTTATACTCGTAGATTTTTTTTTTTTACTGAATATAGAACTCTAAGTTGACAGTGTTTTTGTTTTCAGCACTTAAAAATGCAGCTCCACTTTCTTCCCACCTGCATTGCTTCCAATAAGAAATCGGCTGTCACCCTTACCCTCTGTATGTCATGTGTCTTCCTTTCTCTGGCTAGTTTTAATACTTTCTGTTTATCATTGATTTTGAGCTGTTTGCTTATAATGTGCCTTGGTGTAATTTTCTTCAGGTTTCTTGTGCTTGGGGTTCATTGAGCTTCATGGAACTGTAAGTTTATCAAGTATGGGAAATTTTTAGCCATTATAACTTCAAATAATTTTTCCATCCCTCCTCCTTTTCAAGTTGGAATGTGTGCTACATCTCACTGATGCTCTCTTCATTCATTTTTTTTTTTTTTTTTGGTGAGGAAGATCAGCCCTGAGCTAAGGTGTGTTGCCAATCCTCCTCTTTTTGCTGAGGAATATTGGCCCGGAGCTAACATCTGTGCCATCTTCATCTATGTTATGTGTAGGATGCCTGCCACAGCATGGTTTGATAAGCGGTGAGTAGGTCTGCACCTGGGATCTGAACCTGCGAACCCTGGGCCACTGAAGCAGAGTGCAGGAACTTAACCACTATGTTACTGGGCTGGCTGCTTCATTCATTTTTTAATTCTCTTTTATTTCTATGTTTCCTTTTGGATAGTTTCTGTTGGTATTTCTTCAAGTTCACTAATATTTTCTTCTGCAATGTTTAATCTATCTTTACTCCCATCCACTATAATTTTCATTCACTCATTGTAGTTTTCATCTCTGGATCTTTTTTATATCTTCCATGCTTCCACTTAACTTTTGAACATATAAAATACAGTTAAAACATTGTCATAATGTCCTTCTCTTTTAATTCTAGCATTGATGTCTGTTCTGAGTCAGTTTCAATTTATTGATTTTTATCTTTAATATGAGTTTTATTTTCCTGCTTCTTTGCATGCCTGGTGATTTTTGGTCAGTTACCAGACATTTTGAATTTTACTTTGTTAGATTCTGGATTTAAAAAAATTCTTATAAATATTCTTGAGTTTTGTTCTGGGATGCAGTTAAGTTAGGTTAGTTGGACCCTTTGGCTCTGGTTTTAATATTTATTAGGTGAGAGTGGAGGAGTGCTCAGCTTAGAGCTAACTATCCTCAACTACTGGAACAAAACCCTTCAGTGCCCTCTAACTGTTTAGTCTGCTAGTGGGAACTGGCAATATACTCAGCCCTGTGCAAGAATTGAGGAGTATTGTTGCTCATCCTTCCTCATGAGTGTTTTTTTTTTTTTTTGTCTTTAAATAGTTTTCTCATATGCACACAGTCACTAATCAGAACTCAGCTGAATATGAATACTTGCAGGAATAATCCACATTTCTGTGAATATCTCTCTCTGTGCAGCTGCCTCCTCTCCAGTACTCTGTTCTACAAACTCGAGCTACCTTGCTATTCCCTGCCCCATTTCCTTGACTTAGGGAAGCTATCTGACTCTATGCGGGTTCCTCAACACCAGAAACTTTCTCAAGGAAATAAACTGGAGCAATCATGGGGCCCAAGTCTTTCAGTTCCCATCTCTCAGAGATACCTGTTTTATATGGCCTGATGTCCCTTATCTTGAAAACTCTTTTTCATCCATTTTGTCAGTTTATTGATTCTTTTTAGTTGTTCAGGTGGAAGGATAAATCCAGGACCTCTGTTCTACATTGATCAGAAGTGGAAGTCAAGAACTAAATTAATTTAAGTTAATTTAGTTAACTTAAATTTAAATTTCAATGTAATAAGTTATTTGTGGACAATGGTTCAGAAGCCATAGCTACTAACTGCCCATTCCAAACCAATAAGAAAAATTGTTATGCAGTGATTAGTTGCACGTGACATCAAAGATACAAAGCATCGTTCCTTCAAAATATTTCTTTAGGACTACATAAGATGCCTTAAGGTGTTATAGATTTCATAGTATAGACTGACCTATGTTGTTACCTGTCACTTTTAATACTACATGTTAATCAGGAAAGATCCAGGTTTTTGGATGTGGCATGCAATTTGGACAGAACTCTCTAAGGAAAAGACCACAAACTGCGAACAGAAATTAGATTTGAAAGTAAATATTTATTTGAAATTATAAATAAAAAATAAGTTAAAATTAGAAATAAATCATTATAAATTATAAAGTTAAAAAAATACCAAAGACATCATAAAAACCAGAAACAACATAATATGTATATTGTCTTATACAACTCTATGATACCTTTAATTTTTACGTTTTTGGCTAAATACTCTCTTGAGCTTCTCTTCACATGGTGTAATTTTCTAGTATTTTCAATATAGAGAAAGTAGAAAAATAATTCAGTTTTTAGCATATTTGATTTAAATTTGTTACTTGTTATTGAAATATTAGAAAAGTCTCTTCAGGTTCACAACTCATGATTTATAATGGCCTATAAATTTTTAGGATTGTTGTCAAATTTTGGAAAAACTCAAGTTTTCTTGATATAATGAACTACAAGAATTCAGGGCATTAAAAGAGTTCTTGTGTTGTGAGTAATATCAAATACTATTTGAACTGAGATATTGTAACTAGTTTGTTCTCAATGTCCTCATTGTAGAGACATAAGTGTTATGGTATCTTCATTCATGTCAATAGATCACACATGACAGGAGCAAACTTTCATTCTTACAAGACATCAATGAGATGCAACTACACCCAATAGTGTGGTTGAAGGACCTAAACATCATTTTTAGTGAAAAGCTCTAAACACTGTAAACGTAGAAAGCAAAATTTGCCTGTTATTTTATCTCAAAATGAGTTTATTCAGAGCAGCCAAAAGAATTGCAATTCGAGATGTACATGCTATGGCAAACCATGGGCAAATCCAACAAAGAAGGAGCGCTGCTTTTACAGAGAAAAAAGGGAGTAGGAAGGGGCGGTCCTAAATGAAAATCCAATGGGGGAAAGTAACAGCTCAGGGCAGCAATGCCTTCTTATTGGTTGAGCTGTTGCTGGGTGGTGAGAAAAATATTCCTTCAGTAGTAAAGTGGTTTTACTTCCTGCCCAAGATGCAAGGGCCTGTCTCTTCCTGTTCGGAGTAATTGAGGATGTGTGATGGGGCGTGAGAACTCCCTCTATGGGCCTTCCCAACTCCAATTTAGTTCAGGTTTCTTTTATTAATGTCCACAACACATAAGAGTAAATATCTTATTATTTGATTTATATAAAGTACAAAAACAGGCAAATCTATTCCATACGTTAGAGATCAGGGTAGTGGTTACGCTGTGTGTGGTGGGGGAGCGGGTGAGGGAGGTTGACAGAAAGGGAATACTAGGGGTTTCCAGAGAAATAGTGCTGTTCAGTTCGTGACCTTGGTGCTGGTTGCATGGTAGTCTTTACCTTCTTGATATTCAGCAAACCACTTGCTTATATTCTCTTTCTGCATATTATATTTCAATACAAAGTTTTAAAACAATTAGCATTTTAATTTCTTGATTTTTGAATTATTAAACTCTTATGTCTAATGAGAGTGAGCCAGTTGCTTTACAGACGTATCTAACAAGTCCTTAGAAGATGAATTTCATGAATTGTGGGAAAAGCAGGCCCCCAAAATCAGCCAGTACTGCGTTCTTGGCAAAGTTTACTCACGTTGTCTGGGTCATGATTGTGAAAGCATTGCCTAAGCTCGAGTTCTGTTAATGATTTTTAAAAGAGTCCTATTACTTTTCTTCTGAGGTTGACACACAAGACCTGAAAGGAGTTTCAAGAACTGGAGGATTTATGAAATCCAGAGGATATCACCAGCTACTGCTTCGCACATTCCAAGAATCTGAACATGTCCCAACGGAGAACATGCCTGGGTTTATAAAAACAAATCCAGAGTGGGTCCAGCATTAACATTCCGTAGGAATGCAGTGAGAATCCGGTTCAAACTCTGACACTGCTGGGGCTTGCGGTTGATTTTTTTCTTTTACTTTGAAAAGTTTCTGATGGGCGGAGCATCTAGTAATCCTTTTAATTCTCAAGCTGCATTTCAACTTCCTTTTGGAGCAAGTAATTTCCTGCCCTAATCGCAGTTCTTAGCAGAGGAGAACCTGACATAGTGTGAGCAGTGTCAGCTGTTAAATGTACCCCTAAAAGACCCCAAAAATGAGATTTCCGGCAAACATTGTGTGGCTTATGTTATGGACTATTTGTGTAGCACAAGGTAAGAGTAAAAGGGGAAGACTTTGTCCTATAGCTATATTATCAAACATTTGCTAATATGCTTTTTACAGTGGTAATAAAAATTTGATCTAGAAAATGTGAATTACTGTTCTGTAGTTTAGTCTATGCACGGCTTTTGACTGTGTTAAGTTTAAAAAATATAAATAGCTTACTTGGATGACATATCTGATTATTCATCATAATTTTATTTAGTGAAAATTTTTAGAAAATGTTTGAATAAATATTTTTGAAAACTATAATGTCATAATCATTTCCTTTGTAATTTTCATAAAATATAATTTTTTTGCTTAGAATTTTCACCAAAATGCTTTATGTGAAAGTATTAAGAAGTATGTGAACATACATAGAACCAGAACATAAATTAGACATTAAAAGCCTTTAAATCATATGATTGGATTTATTTCAGATATAGCTGTTAACTCTTTCTAAATTTCATTTATCGTCTATGACTGATATTGCCATGGCCTTAAAAGTCTGGTAGACAAGCATTACTTGTATCGTTCGAATGATGATATTATATAAATTTGAAAAAAATTAAATATGCAATCTTTGTCACATCTAAGTTGTTCAGTAGGGTTTTTTCCTGCAGTTGTATATAAGATATATTCTAGAAGACTAGCCTTTAGGAGTAGTTAATATGAGTGTAGGAGTTTTCTTCTGATATCAGTAAGAAAATTTCTGAATTCATAATTAAATTTAATTCTAGCACTGTTTCTCCATTTATTAAAAAGTTTCTTCTTGGAGGAAATTTTCTTTCCTAGTTCATGATGGGTAACTAACTATGTGATAGATATTTGATTGATATTTTCAAACCAAGTGAATTAGATATCATTCATAAATTCCCAGAACTTTTCACTAAGTCAACAACTTTTGATTGAACACTTACATCATGTCAGCTTCTAAGCATTGAGAAATATTACCAAATAACACAAAACCTCTGTGCTTGCGGGTGTTTCAACCTAGAAAATAAAGGCAGATATCTTTTTTTAGTTATATCCTTTAGTAATTTTTTTAAGTTTATTCAAATGTGTTTAATATTTTTGGAAAGATAGAGTCTTTTTGCAATTATACATTCTAATATGCTATTGCTTGATTTTTAGCTTGTAAGCTTTATATCCAGCCGCTTTTTAAAACTAGGTATACAATCATTTCCCTGTACATATAAATATTACAATTAGTATTTAAAAGTAAAATATTGTTGTATTGGCAAAGACTTCTGGAACAATGTTAATGTTACCAATCTTAGCAAACATATTTTTCTTTACATAAGTATTTCTGTCTTTTCTTTTAGTAGGAATACTTCTAGCGTTTCACTGTTTACATATTGTTTGCTGAGGTTTTATGTAGAAATTTGTCATGCAAGGAAGATTTGTTTTATTTCTAGCTCATGTTTAAAACTTAGTAAGTATTGATGCCAAGTTTAATTAAACTGTTGAAGTGATTAAAAAGTGTAATTTGAAACATTATTAAAATTGGGTGCTACAAAGTATAAATGATAAAAATTAAACAATAGTGATTTAAACCCCTCGCTTATGTAATTGATTCCTGCTGACTTATTTCACTTGTATTTTATATTTCAACAATGTATGTTTAAATGAGATATCAGTTTCTATTAGTGAGCTGAGCATTAGCACTGTACATATTATAGTGAAAATGACTATAAATCTGGATGTTTCCTAACAGATAAAGTACAACTTTAGTATTTAAAGCAACACTTAGGTTAGCCTCATGATTTTCACAAAAACACATCTAATTCATAAGCTAGTAGAGAAAAATTACATGAATTTTCAGTGGATATAGAACTGCTATTTTATTCCTTGTTTGCCAAATAGTTCTGAAACGAAATTAGTTTGAAATGTCAATCAACTGCATCAGTTACCATACCTAACGGATATTTTACTCAACAGAGCAGCCTTGATCGTTAAAAATGTCCACATATACTTCAACATTTGCCTCTGTTTCTATTTCATATGTAGAAATAAATATGGAATACTAAATTGAGATATTGAGAGATACCAAACTGAATACTGAATGCTAAATGGAGAAATTGAAAAAAGACAGTTTTGAACACTATCACAATCTGCCTTCTTCAACTAGACAAAACATTTTAGCATTTTCGTAAATAGCCTCTGCCCTGTTAAGAGCGAACATTCCACCAAAAATATTATTCACTACTAAAGAGGAATAATTGCCAACAGGAAGAATTTGAAAATCCAACTTTCTATTTTTTTTTTCCTTTTTTTATATATTGAAGACCAAGTACTACCTTTTTCATGCAATAGGTTGTCTGCACTCACGTTCCTAGTGGTACAGGAACATTGGTTGCTTTCTTGTGGTAAAAAATCATGGCTGGGGGAGTCGCAACAGACTATTAAGAATCTGGTCAGGTTCACAGGACAAAGTTTAGAATAACAGTTCCTCAATCATACCACATAGTTTCTGCTTTCTGGAATATATGACAACCAAACTTTTCAAGTAGACCTTTTAGATTTAGCGTCTAAAAAGTGTATACTCTTTGCAATTAGCCATAGCCCAGAAATACTAGGCTGATTAAAGTGAGTAAATTAAAACTCTAATGAAACATGTCCAAGTACACACTGGCTGTGGTGTTTGGAGAGAGATGTTTTTTAATTCTGGAGGTTTAAAGGGAAAAAAAGTTCTTTCAGGACATGAAATACATTACAGATCAAAGAGAGAGAGATTCTATTCCATCAGAAGAGGAGAACTTATTTTTTTTATATATTATATTGTTTCAAGTACAAGATGGCTTCAAATTTAAATTAATCCTAATATGGAAAAACAGAATTGATATTATGAATATCATAAGAATTAATTATAAATTAATAAAAATTACTCTTTTATAAGGATATATGTGAATATTATGTATAGCTATAATCCATAAAACTTGTGATAGTGGTTTATAATCCTAAATTCTATGTTTCAATTCCAGTATGATAAATAAGAATCCCCCCTCCCCCCTCAAACCCCCACATTTTCAGAAATATTAGTGTGGGTATTTACCTATAGGGTTTAATTAAAATTGTGCAATGGCCCAATGGTTTTCAATATCTTCTCTCCTTCTAACATGTCCTACACATTGATATTACCTTAAGTTCAACCAATCCAAAGTTTATGTGGAATGAAAAATACTCTGAATAAATACTTTGGGATAATTAAATTTAGTATGATTCACCACAATTTACTGTGAATTATTGTAAGTTGCTCACCTTTCTGCAACAATTTTGGTGGGGAAAGGTAGAATTGGATGATGAGGAGGGTAAGAACAGGACCCAGCAATTCTGGGTGAGGAATTATTCCCAGGTAGGTTAGATCTGATGGATGAAATGCTACGGCAAGCGCTGTGGGAAGGGGTAGAGAAAATGCGCATAGGAATGTTAAGAGAGGGAGAGGTGTGCCAAAGCCAGCCTTGCTTATTCTAAGTGTAGGCATAGCCTGGGAATGCGTATTCTACTCTTTTGCCTGCATATAATGTTAAACTAGAATGGAATTATTTAAATATTCCTAAAATTATTCTTAGCTAGGAGTAAGATCCCAAATATAAGTTAAAGCACAAGTTAGCAAAGATTCTTCATTTTTGGCCTTTGATTTTGAGGGCTTGAGCCAAAGTCTAAGTTGCCCCATTTTTATTTGCTCAATTCCTGATTATTCTACAGCCTTTGCCACTTTTTCTTCTTTCCAGCTATGCCTCGTCCTCCTTACCCCACACAACATCCCCCACCTGCCCGGCCTGTGAGATTCTGCCAACCAATCTGTCCTGTGCTCGCTTAACTAATAAGCACTTTACCCATTTCTTAACAACTTTAACCAGCCCCAGAACACAGTGCATAAAAAGGACATGATGTAACTGAAAAAGAAAGTGTTACATTTTAGTTTAACACTATAACGAAACATTATAAAAATGGCTCAGAGAAAGCAAAGTAATGGGACAGGAAAAAAATCACAAAAATAATAAAAGGAAAGGGGGAAAAAAGATTTGACAGAACACTTTTGTTTGTTTTGACATTTTAACTGAAAGAGCCAAGTTTCTCATAAACCTTGTTAACCAGAAATGTAATAAATAGAAAAGTATTATAGAAATGTTCCTTCAAAGGTTCCCAAAAGTTTTTCTGAGCTAAATTAAAAGGATTTCTGACTTCAAAAAGTATAACATAGATTCAAACTTAGGACGTGTGGACAGACGTGTGGACAAGATGTGCAATGGAATTACAGATGTTAGAGTTTCTTGGGTTCATGCAGCAGAGCTTTAAGTGCACTAAACATTTGTTCCCTTGTTTTCTCTTATCCTTTACATTTGCTACCATCTACTGTGCCCTTTCCACATGTTGCCCATGATCTACAGATGTAACGGAAAAGCTTTGAAATAGTTTCATATTCATTCATTCATTCTTTCATTCATTCACTTGTTCATTCACTTATCATGTTTTGAGTGACTGCTAAGTACCAGGCACTATACTAGCACTTCCCAAAAGGAGGTCACTTAGTGGGGAAAATGAAAAGAATGATTATTGTGTTTTATTAACACATATTTTATGACATAATGTATTGTGATGGAGATTAACAAAAGAGACTATAGGATCATTTAGGGAAGGCAGGAAACCCACATTGGAATGAGAAGATGGAGTGGGATAGGGTTGAGGAGCTAGTTTTTAAGAGCTGCAATGAAGAGAGAGAAATATGTCAGGATTGCGATGGCATCTTGAGTGGGTTTTGATGGTTGAATAGGAGTTCACCAGATGATGATGACAAGGAGGACACTCAAGACTGAGGAGACAACGCGTGTGTATACAAAGGACTAACAACAATAATTTTGCAAAACTGGAGGACTGAAATCATCTTTCGTATTTCTAATTCTTCCATCAACTGAACTACCACAAGTACAAGTAGAATTGGGTATAGTGTGTGTTTTTTCTTCCCTTTCTCTTTTAAAACTTATCCCCAAGATTGGCATGATAAGTATTCAGATGCTAAATTGTTCCGGCAACAGGATTTTCAGGGTCCTCATTTTAGTGGCACCCTGTGACTGAGCTCCTTTCTACAGTCACCAGTTAGGCCTTATGACAACTTATTCTCTATATACTAACAATTTATTTTAAGAAACTAACATTTTGAGTTGACCAATAAATGGCATTAGCTGTTAGCTATTCAAATACTACACAGTTCAAGAAACTTGATTTCAGTGGCATTTTCAACCTGTATCCTGACAGTGACTTGTTTCGTCCTAATTGTGATGTGCTTGTTACTCTCCTGGTTTCTTACTGCTACCACCCATTTTCCCGTTTGCTTTTCATGATCCTGGAGTTATCTTTATGCTCTTTTTTTACTGTTAAAATTTTAAAAATAAATTGTATAACCATCTTTTTAAATTTTAAAGATATAATTTTATTTCTTCAAATGATTATGAAATGAAACATAATCTCTATCTGCTTTTTCTAGAGTTTATTTAAAAAAAAAAACTTCATTACAACTGATATTTTCTTTACACAGGTATTTATATACTACTTACTAAATTGCCTTTAAGTATTCTTATGTTATTTGTAAAATAATCTGAATATGTCTTATTTTTAAAAGCTAATTGGACCATATCATATATATACAAGTATAAATAATATGAATATATACCAATGAGAAGATGGGAAATAAATTTAACATAAAATAGTTATTTTTGCTATTTCCCTTTTGTCCCTTTGCTTTATTTTTTTTCTAAATTGACTTTTAGTTTTGCTTTATAATATATTCTCATATCTACTAAGTTTAGAATTAGGCAATTTAAAAAGTAATGTCTTCTGTTCCTTTTTTCCCAAAATAATTTTAGAAAGCTAGAGTAATTGAACAGAGATGAACTTTAGTCTACCAAAGCAATACAGTACAAAGTTGATTATGGTTTTCTCAAATATTTAATTTTATCATGATTTATTTCATGTGATTAAGAAGATTTTTCAAAGACCAGTTTGTAAATATACTGACATTGAAAGCAGGTAATTAGCTCTGAGTCTGTAATTCAATACAACTACCTTAAATTTTAAAAGTGAAAAAATTAGGTAAATGATGATTATTAAAATGTCAGGTATATTTGTTTCTAACTTTGACCAAAATTTTATAACTATGCCCCTCAAATTAAAGCAAAATGAATCCTATTCCTGTCCAATAGCCAAATCCATTCATAGTCCTTATTTATGGACTGAATAATTTTAAATTGACAAATCAGACCAAGTAAGTAGTGTTTTACAAAAAAAAAAATTAATTGGCGTTTAAATAACTATGCAAACACATAAGATAAAATATTCATTATTTAAATCCAAATAAATACTTAGACATAAGAAAGTTTAGTTGACTCATTAACTTAGAACTTGAGAAATGAAATGGCTATTCAAAAAAAAGTTTTAAGATACATTGTACCTTAAGAAATGTTTCTGTGCTTTTGAAAATATTTTTGTGCTACCTGTTTAATAAACCCCCTGCTCTATTTCTTCAAGAACTGCCAATCTAATTATAGCAAAAGTGGTTCTTGTACATACACGTCAATTTTTTGATTACTTAGGCTAAAATAATTCTTTTCTTCTAATTAGAAATCTTTGAAGATGTGGCTTAACTTAGCTTGAACAGTTAGTTATCTGTCAGTTTAGGCAAATAGAAGTCATGTTGTGAGATACGCTTAATTATTGTTGCAAGACAATAGAGTGAATCATTTCTTTATTTTGTTATGACATGAGTTGATAATACTCAATACAATGAAGTTTAGAACAAAAGTAGACAAGAGGTATATTTGAAGTTAGAGGATCTGGATATTAATGAAAATCTCTCTGTTAGAGAAAAGAGGACACAGATGGTCCTTATTTTCAGGGAGCTTATATTTTGATGGGAGGATAGATGAAATCCTAGTAAACATACAAATAATTACAAATTGCGAACTGCGTTGCGGAGGTGGTAAAGTAGAGGTTGAGGAAAAATAACCGAGATGGGGTAGTGAGGTTTGGAGACTTGAGCTGGGCTGGGCTTGGAGACTAGAGGTAAGTGGATCACTTTGAGGAAATAATATTTGAATAGAGCCTGAAAGATGAGACAAAGCCAACCATCAAAATTCTGTGTGAAGGGCCAGCCCTGTGGTGTAGTGGTTAAGTTTGTGCAGGCGGCCCCACAAAGAAGCCTATGTTTGTGGGTTCAGATCCCAGGTGCAGACCTACACACTGCTCATCAAGCCATGCTGTGATGGCAACCCACATACAAAAAACAGAGAAAGACTGGCACAGATGTTAGCTCAGCGACAATCTTCCTCAAGCACAAAGAGAAAGACTGGCAAACAGTTAGCTCAGGGCCAATCTTCCTCACCAAGAAAAAAAGTCTGTGGGAAGCGTGCTTGAGGAAGGGAAAACAACATGTGCAAAAGACCGTGTGCAAAAGACCTAAGAAAACAAAATACATTTGAGATGCTCCACAAAATATAAACAAACCAGCCACGGTGGCTTTGGCACAGTGAGTAAATGGTAAAGGTGGCAAGATGAGCTCAGAGAATGGCAAGAACCAGACAAGGGGTCCACGGCTGAGGTAAGGGGTTTTGAATGTCTTACAAGTGAAAGGAAAAGTCATAGAAGGCTTTTAATCACAGGAGTGACATGACCAGCTTTGCAAAAATCACTTGTAGCTCCGTGGAGAATGGAAGAGTAGAGACTTGGAGACTAGTCAGCAGGTTGTTTCAAGGTCAAGGTGACAGATGATGATAATCAGAACTAAAGTTTTGGAGATGGCAGTGTAAAGACGGAAAAATGGAGTAGGAGTGATATCTTTTTATTACAGAGTCAAAAGATGCCATTTAAAGTTCATGGGAAGAGCACAGAGTTCTAAGTATTATATGCAGTGAAAAGGGTGATCAGTATGAGAACTGGATATATAGTAAACAGATATACGCAGAGTAAATATTGTGAGAAGCTGATAGAAAGATTATGTGAAAAGAGACATACCCTTGTCTGGTTGGTAAAAGCAATTACCTAAATTTGAAAAATCAAGAATTAGAAGTATAAACGTATTATCTGGAAATATAACAATAACCAAAAGGAAAAATCATTTGCCTCTGGCTAGCCAACGGTCTGAATTTTTTTGTGGATGGATTACTTTGAATGTGTTCTGGATGGATTATTCTTTTGGTAGGTTAATTACTTTAATAACAAGAATTTGAATCGATTAAACTAATTCATAAGAAAAATTTTATTTCTCTTTCCTTGCACTAGCGTGATGACAGGATAGGAACTAAGTTTATCAAAATGTTAATATATTAGTGGAAAATAGTTCTCTACTCACAATGTTGCATCTACATTTGAAATTTAACCCATTTATTTTTCCAATAACCTGAACGCCATGAGGAGGATCTGAAATTCGAAAGTGAAAAACACACATATTACTCCGTAATTAAAGAGAAAAACCTGTAAAAGCACGAACATTAAATTAAAACAAAACAAAACAAAACAAAACAAAACAAAAAACAAAACACAGGCTTTTTTCAGAGGGCGGGGTAAGAGTGGGACAAGCGGTATGTGTTGCTTTTTGATAGGGCATGCGCACCCTCTAGTGGCCTAAAAGTATGTTTACTTAAATTATAAAAATCAAGACTGTAGTGTGGAATCATTTATTACAAAGTTCCTTGACATAAATGTGCTAAAAATTTGCAAAAACTCCGAAAGGAAACTAGAGCATATGAAAGCCCACGCAAGTATTATTTCTTACGCAGAAATATTGTTTCACGTGGAGCTTCCTGGTCCATGAAATGTTGTAAAACGTTTTCATAATGGCTGTGTTCTCTCATGGGATTCGGCTCAGCTGATTATTTTTTTCCCCTTGCCTTTTGAAAAGAAATTCTAGAACAGAATGTTAAACAATCATTATAAAACCAACTAAGAAAAGAGTTTAGCAATGAAAATAATATCAGTAAATATGTATGGTGCTAATTACCTGAATTTGCTTTTTTAAAAGTAGTGTACTGGGGGTTTACTAATGTAATCATTCTAACATCAAGAGTAGTTATATTAAACAGCAGGCAATATTAAAAATATTAGCAATTATAATCAGAGGCATGATTTTTTGTTATTAATTTCCTGTGTTCTCCTCTTCATATGTCATGTAGTCAATTTTTTGAAAAATAAAAATCATACTGTATATGTAGATTATATTACTTTAATATCTTTATTGTGAGATATGAGCGAGTAAATATGAATGTACTCAATTACGAATCATTATAATCACCCAGGTCAAGAAGCAGAACGTTCCCAGCCTCCCAGAAAATTCCCCCGGTTTCTTCTAGATTAATACTCCTATCTTTCTTCTAGAAGAAAACGTCACCTTACTATTTATAGTAATTACATTTTTACTCTAATAGTAATTACTACTATTTATAGTAATTACATTTTTAGTCACAGCCTATGTACACATCCCTAATATATATGTCTGTTCTTGAATTTTATATAGATGAAATAATACTGTAATATTATATTACATAAATTATATACTATATTATATATTGATATAGGTAGATATAAATAGATATATTTATATAGAATTCATATAGATGAAATATCCTGTAATGGACCTTTGTGCCTTTTTATTCATGTGATCAGTATTTTTTCTTTTCATGTCATTTTGTGGCATTGGTGTATTATTGCATTGCATGGATATACCATGCATTTTTATCTATTCAACTGTTGATGAACATTACAGATATTTCCATTTTTGACTATTACAAAATCATATAGCTATCAATATTCCCATACATGAAATTCTCCAGGATATATTCCTAGGAAGAAACTTGCTGAGTGCTGAACAATACATGTCTTCAACTTCACTATGAGTTGCTAGACTCTTCTCTGTTGTGGTGGTTTCAGCTTTCCTTCCCGCCAACAGTTCCCGATGCGTCACATTCTTTCCAAGTTGTGGGATTTTTAGGCTTTTTTTATTTTTGCCAATGTTGTGTTATTTTATTCATGGTATATTATGGTTTTAATTTACATTTTCAGTTTGAGTAATTTTTCATAAGTTTATTGATCACTTAGATTTTCTCTTTGGTGAAATACCTGTTCAAGTCCTCTATCCATTATCTTTTTTTTTTTTTTAAACAGCCTTGTCAAGTTTTAAGAACAAAGTTATTTCTCCTTGTATGTTTTGTAAAAGTAGCTGGTGAAGCCAACTTATTCTACAAAGTGAGGCTGGAGTTTTCTTTGTTTATTTTGGTAATAGGACTCTTGAGGTTTAAAAAAATCTCGAGTTGGTTTTGTTGTCGTGTTTTTTTCCTAGGAATTTGTCAGTTTTATCAATATTTTCAAATGTATTGGCAAATCGCTTTTTAAAGTATTTGGTTAAAATCTTTTTGTTGTTTGCAAGATTTCTAGTGGTATCCCTTCTTCATTCCTGATCATGGTTATTTGTGCCTTCTCTCTTACAGCTTCATCAGTTTTGCCAGAATTTTATTATCCTGTCAAAAAACCATTGACTTTGAACTGGAGCATTTAATCCATTTCTGTGTAATAAAATTACTGATATGTTTAAGTTAAAATCTAACACTCAACTCGATCCCCTTTTTTGTCTTTCTTCCTCTCTCTGATCTTGCCATCTTTTGGTTTGGTTGATTTTTATTATTTACTCTTTTCCTGTCACGTAGGCTGGAAATTTTTATCTCAATTCTACTTCTATAATTTTGGCAGTTAACCTAGAAATTAAAACATGCTTTCTTCACTTATCAAAGTTCAATGCTAGTTTACCAGTAAGGGTTCAACCAGAGAAATATTATCAGTAGAAGTTTATCTATCTACCTACCTACCTACCTACCTACCTATCTAAAGAGAGATCTGTTATGAGACAAGAAATTGCCTAATGCAATTGTGGGCACTGGATAAAAGTTCCAACTCCATAGAGCCGGAAGTCAGAAAAGGAAGAACATAGGCTGGAACTCACAGGCAATGTAGCTGCTGTCCGCAGAGGAGCAGCGCCAGCCCTGCTTTTAAAACCATTCAAGAGATTTAATCAGTCTCACACAGATTATCCAGAATAATCACATTAATTAATTGATTAGGATTATATCTGGCACCATACCTTCCCAAGAATACCTAGATTAATGTTTGATTAAATAATGGGACGGTTGCCTAGACAAGTTGATTCATCATAAAAGCCCTCACAGGGGCCAGCCTGGTGGGGTAGTGGTTAACTTGGGCAGTGTCTGCTTCAGCAGCCCGGGTTCACAGGTTTAGATCCCAGGAACAGACCTATGTAGCTCATCAGCCATGCTGTGGCAGCGTCCCACATACAAAAATAGAGGAAGATTGGCACAGACGTTAGCTCAGGGCCAGTCTTCCTCAAGAAAAAAAAAAATGCCAGCACAGCTAGTTAATTCCTTTCTATTCTTCTAGACATTGTGAGTCTTAAAGTTATAAAACTTGAGTTTTATTTTTCCTGCTCTCACTTAACACACTGTTGTCATTTGCTTCATGTGTATGTATATGTGTGTGTATATGTATGTATTTAAAACTACATAAGACTATATTTTTACTGTTTTGTAGTCAGCCATCATTTAGATTTATTTGTATAGGTACTGTTTTCTTTGATCTTCATTTCTTTCATCGCAAACCTTGTATCTAGGATCATTTTCCTTTTTTTGAAGTGCGTCTTTTATTTTCCCTTAATGTGAATCTGTAATGGCAAATTCTCTCAAATTTTGTTAATGAAAATTTTCATTCTTGAAGAATTATTTTTTTGTATAGAATTCCAGGTAGATAGTTATTGCCTTATACAAATTGAAGTGATTGACTAACATCTTCTGGTTTCTGTTATTGCTACTGAAAGTCAGCTGTAAACCTAATCCTTCTGATCCCTGATCTAACATAACTTCATTAGAAACAGAAAGTCTGTGCTACCTTCCCCCCTTACTCTTATGTTATTAATATTTACCTACATTATTAAATATTCCACAAAACACAATTTTTAAAAGCCAGATAATATTTCCTCAGGTGACTGTATCACAATTTAACAATATCCATATTTTTTTAGCATTCTAATTGTTTCTTATTTTATCTACTACACAAAATGTTGGAATAAGTGTCCTATACCTAAATATCTCACCAAATCTTTGATTATTGCTTTAGGATACTTCTTTTAGATTGAAATTATTTGTTAATTTATATGAGCACTTTTAAGATCTTTATCTATATCACCAAATTGTTTTCTATTAATATTATAGTCATTTGTAATTCTAATTTTATTTAATAATAATATTTATATCACTTCTTTTCCTACTAAATTGACTGTCGTTTCCTTTACATTTTTGTCATTGAAATTCACCAAAAAAGTCATTTATATTTAATTTTCATGTCTTTGATTTTTAATAATGGCTATGTTATTGGCCATTCTTAAGAAAATGATCTGTCATACTCTGATATTTTTCCTTTGGTAGTGTTAGTGCTTTTGTTATTGCAAGAAGTGCTTTTGTGTTGAAAATAATTTTGCAGTTAATTTTCCTTTAAATTTTGCATGGATTATATTTTCATAAATAGAATTTTTAATGTTAAAATATTTTAATGTGTGTATACTCTTTTTACAATTTACTTTACTCACTAAACTTTATGTTTTTGTTATTTGCTCATAGTTTTCTGAAAAGATTAATAAATATGATTTTAGATAGATGGCACAAAACAATAATGGAGGGTTACAAAAATGACATAGCATCTGATATAGCAGGCGATTAAAGAAATTATGAGAGAAAGAAGTAGATACGTGTGTTTTTTTCAATTTTATAAGCCTAACTCTGTAATTTACCTGGAATTTGTGTGCACGTGTCTGTGTGTGTTTGGAAATAAAGTAAGGATTCAACTTTATTCCGTTTCATCCCCAGTGGTTTATAATTGCAAGACTGCCAGAGTGGATTTCAAGTTGAGATTGTCCATCCAATTCACATAATACAGTTGACCTAGCCAGTGCCAAGGTTACTTAGCTTCAAGAAGTGATACAGAAGAGGGAGTACATCAGAAAGTACAAGAACTTGATGACGATTTCAGACCCTCAGACACTGCTTCTGATGTCTCAACCACCCCATGAGAAAGGATGAGAATTGATGCAAATACAGGTCATACTCATACAGAGCAACTGCAAGCTTAGGGATCTTCAGCTTAAATACTTTAATTGTCACTTAGAATCGAGAGAGTGATGTGTGGTCTCATCATTAACCATTTGCTGCTTTCTACTCTCCTTAGGTTTAATTTAATTTTTTTTGAGCTTCTTGAGTTAGAAGCTTGGATAACTGATTCTCAACTGTTCTTTCTTTCTTTCTTTTTTTCTTTTAAGGAAGATTGGCCCTGAGCGAACACCTGTTGCCAGTCTTCCTCTTTTTCTTTTTTCTCCCCAAAGCCCCAGTACATAGTTTATATCCTAGTTGTAGGTCCTTCTAGTTCTTCTATGTGGGACACCATCTCAGCATGGCTTGATGAGTGGTGAGTAGATCATGCTCAGGATCCAAACTGGCAAAACCCAGGCCACCAAAGCGGAACTCGCAAACTTAACTGCTACGCCACTGGGCCGGCCCCTGTTCTTTATTTCTAATGCAATAAAGCTATAATTGTCCTTCTAATCACCGCTTCAGTATCATCCCACAAATTTTGATGTGTATCATATTTCCATTAGTGGCAGTTCAAATTATTTTCTAATTTGTACTATGATTTCTTCTTTAACACATGAGTTATTTGGAAGTGTTGCTAAACTTAAAAACTTTTGAGAATTTCCCGGTTATTTTCTGTTAGCAATGTCTAGTGGTCAGGGAGTATACTTAGAGTGATTTCAATCTTTTGAAATGTGTTGAGACTTCCTTATGGTCTGTTGTGAATATTCCATGTGTACTCAGAATGAATATGTATCTTGTAGTTGTTGAAGTTTGTGTTCTATAAATACAAAGAAGCCAATTTGGTTAATATTGTTGTTTACATCTTCTATAACCTTATTTTTCTATTTGCTTGCCTATTGGATGTTGGGAAAAGTGTGTTTAAATCTCAACCTATCATGGTGGATTTGTTTACTTCTCCTTTTACTTCTGTTATATCTTGAAGGTATATTAATAAGTTTATGCATAGTGGCATGCTGGCAAATGTGTAACAACAAACTATTCATAAAAAAAAAAAAGGAAAGAAAAAAGCCTTGATTTGTAGAGTTTGCTGATATCCATGGTGTAAATAGGCACAATATGGTCCATTTCAAGTTACCAGCATGACATCGCTGAATAACTGTACTGGGAAGAGACATGTATAATGAGCTCCTGTGGGTCAGTAAGAGCCAGCACCACCAATCACTGTTCATACACATTTAGGATTATTACATCTTTCTGTTAAAGTAGCCCTTTTCTTTGTATGAAATGACCCTCTTTTATCTATTAATACTGTCTACCTTCAGTTATTATTTGCCTGATGTTAATGTATTAACACCATCTTTTTTTGGTTAATATTTTCATGGTGTATCAGTTTTCATCATTCACTTTCAACTTATCTGTCCCATTTTATTAAAAGTAATCAGCATATACTTGAGCTTTATTTTCTGTTTTTCTTCCCTCCAACAATCTTTGTATTTTAATTGGAGTGGTGAATCCACTTACATTTAATGTAATTACTGATACAGTTAAGTTCAAGTCTAACATATTGCTATTTATTTTTTGTGTCCTCTCTTTCTTTTGTCTTCCATTCCTCCTTTCCTGCCTTTTTTTGTATTAATCAAATATTCTTTACTATCTCTCTATATCATTTCTGTTAGTTATTTTATAGATCTCTTAATATCATTGTTTTAGTGATTACCCTACCAATTACAGCAAGCATACTTAAGTTATTATGGTCCACCCTAAATCAATACTTTCACAACATTCTAAACTATGCAAAAACATTAAAACAGTTTCATTTCATTTGCCATCTCTTGATATTTTTGTGATTATTGATTTGTATTTTACTCCTGAATTTGTTAGAAGGACTGCAAAGCATTGTTATTGATTTAAACAGTCAATAGTCTTTTTTTATTTTGGTAAAATATACATAGCATATTATTTATCATTTTTCAAGAATCTTTTTATTAACCCATCTAGTTATTTTCTTCAGTTCTGCTCATTCATTCTTAGACTTTTGCTTACATATCGGGAATCATTTTCCTTCAGCCAAGTGAATTTTAGTGTTTTTTTTTTTTTTTTTTTTTTTTGTGGTGTGAGTCTGCTATTGTTGAATTCTCTCTGCTTTGTTTGTTCAAGAATGTGTATTTATTCTTCATTTTAAAGTATGTTTTAACTAGGCATAGAGTTCTCTGCTGCCATTTATTTTCAGCACTTTAGAAATGTCAAGACTCTATTTTCAGGCTTCGGTAGTTACTGTTACAGACATAACTGTTATTTTTACTGTTCTCCTGAAAGAAATGTGTTTTCTTTTGTCTGTCTGCTTTTAAGATTTTGCTTTTATCTTTAGTTTTCAGCAAATCCTCAGTATAGTTTTTCTTTGTATCTACCCTTTTGGGGGTTTGCTGAACTTTCAAATCTTAGAGTTGACATCTTTCACCAATTTTGGAAACCATTGAGCTGTTATTTCTTCAAATATTTCTTCTGTCCATTCTCTCCTCTACTTTTGGAACTCCAATTAGATATCTGCTACATCACTTGACTCTGCTCCACACATTTCTTATTCTCTGTTTTGTTTGTTGTTGTTGTTGTCTACACTTTTGTCTTTCTATACTTCAGTTTGGGTACTTCTACATCAATCTTCTTCAAGTTTACTAAGATTGTATTCTGCTGTATCTATTTGACTCTTCAGACTATCCGATGCATCCTTTTTTCTGATATTTATTTTGTAATTTTATTTTGTAATTTTAGTATAATGTATGATTTTTTACAACATCAATTTTCTTTTGAATATCTTTTTACTCATTTTATCTATCGTTTTCCTATAGTTCCTTTAACATATTTAAAATAGCTATTTTAAAGGCCTTGATGCTAATTCCAACATCTGGATCTGAGCATTTGCTTCTACTAGCCATTTACTTTTGCTACATTTTTGGTTATATGTTTTTCTGCTGCTTTGTGTCTCTTTTAATTTTTATCCAAAGCCATACATTTTATATGAAATAAATGTAATGATAAAGTTTATATTATTTACCCCCACTGACAAGAGTGCTGCTCTCTCTTGATTCAGTCAGGCACTGCACTCAGATGGGCTTGAGATACACTTTTACTTTGAGTCACTCCAGTTCTGTATTCAAAAGTCTCAAGGTAGAGACCTTCTTGAGTTTTTATCAAAAACTTGATTGGTCTCTTCTTCCTCCATCCCAAAAGACTATGACAGATCGATCTTGCTTCCCTGATGTTTTGACCTCTGCTCTTCAATCTCACCCTGAGTGACTTCTACATATGGCAAATGTCTTGATGAGGACACCAGTTGTGTATCTGAAGCAGGCCCCTTTTATTGTTGGGACTTTTTCCACGAGACTATAGGAAATTTCAGTCCATTCTATGTCTCTTTTATACATTGGCTTTTTCTTCAGAACTTAGAATAGTGCTCAATAAACATTTTCCAAATTAAATGAATAAATAGTAGAATTCAGTATAGGAGTTAAGAATAATCCAGTAAAGTATAACTATTTCTCTGGAAAATTATTCTTACAAATTTATGTAGATTCAATTTATGTAAGTTAAAATGCATATTTTATTTATGTTAAGACATACATTTGGTTGGACTTGTAACCACATAAGTATTTTTTAAAGCAAAAATAACCTAAACATAGGATATATTTAAATAGTTACTTTAAGCACTTATTTTTATTGTTTGTAGATTGTAACGAACCTCCTCCAAGAAAACAAACAGAAATTCTATCAGGTTCCTGGACTGAACTAACATATACGGAGGGCACGCAAGCTATATATAAATGCCGCCCTGGATATAGAACTCTTGGAACTATTATAATGGAATGCAGGAAGGGAGAATGGGTGGCTCTTTATCCATTAAGGATATGTCGGAGTAAGTAATTCATACATTTGTGAAATTTACGAAAACTTTAGTTGTGAAAATACTGAATGTTTGATATTGTAGCAATACTGACTGAATTATATCATTATTGTCATTTAAATACAAAACAATACACCATCATTATTCTTAAAAAGGGGTTTTAATCTTCCAAAATTCAAAAAACAAGCATACAGGTAAGTTCAATTATAAAATAACTTTGCCATTTTTCACTTGTCCATATCTTCAATTCTGTCCTCTAATATAATATCAAATATCTTTGTCCCTGAGCTCCTACATAAGATGTGTTTCTCTTTGTTACATACTGCTATTACACCCTTTTTTTTTAATTTTAGAAAAGCCCTGTGGACATCCTGGGGATACTCCATTTGGTTCTTTCCATCTTGCGGTAGGAGATGAGTTTGCATATGGAGCAAAGGTTGTTTATACATGTGATGAGGGGTAAGTCCTCAATATAAAAAGAGGTTTATAATTGAGATCATTTGTAATTGATATAGTAAATAGGAACTGTATTAATTTATATTTTTTAAGCTTAGTATATTTTTCTATGAGCATTTTTATAAGTAGCACACAATTAACCTGAAAAATTAAACTTTAATGGAAATGATTATATTCGGATACCATATTATCTCCTCAACACTGAAAAATTAAAATGATTTATAATTACTTTGGTAGAGTGTATTTATAGAATGATGGGAAAATAGTATGCAGGTAAATAAGTGTTCGCTCTAACAAGTCCTCACTACACTCTGTTATGTGCATAGTATTATGGGAATTCAATGTGTCAGGGACGGTGGGAATGATAACAAAATTAGATTACATGGTGCCTATTTTGATAAAATCTTATAAAATTTTGGAGAAAAAAGACTTTTACACTGAAATAATAACTACCATTCTTTAAGGTTCCACGGTCTGCAAATTATTCTTATCATATGGACCAAAAATGCTACTATGTTCATAATTGATGACTCTGTGTTTTCTAACCACTCACTGGGTTTTCATGTTACTCCCCCAGTGTTCTTTCTTCCCTGTTATTCCCAGCCAGGTCAAAAAATTATTTTGAAGAAAGTTTCATACGTGGGAAAGCCAGTATCATTACAATTTTATATTACATAATTATAAACGGGATCGAGAAATTACAAACGGAATCTTATTATTCTCTCCTCATTTATTTATTGATTTGAGGCAATAAACTATAATATTTTAAAGTTTAGGCTTTGTAGTAAGCCTGTGTTCCAAAATTCCACCACTCAATAACTGTATGTATTTTTAAAAATATCTCTTCACTCCTACTTCCTCACTTGTAAAAGCAGAAACATATTGAGGCCAGCCTAGTGATGTAGCAGTTGAGTTTGCATGCTCTGCCTCGGTGACCCGGGGTTCGCAGGTTCAAATCCCAGGCACGGACATGCTCACCGCTGGTTGAGCCACGCTGTGGCAGACATGCCACATATAAGGTAGAGGAAGATGGGCATGGAGGTTAGCCCAGGGCCAATCTTCCTCAGCAAGGAGAGGAGGATTGGCAACAGATGTTAGCTCAGGGCTGATCTTCCTCACAAAAAAAAATAAAAAAAGAAGCAGTAGAAACATATCGGGTCCATCATAGAATCGGCAGGAGAAATAAATAAGACACACACTTGAAACCCTTAGAAGAGTTCTTGGGATATTGTAGACACTCAATAAGTATTAGTTCTTATGATTTAGTCTCCCTTTGGTCACGACTTGAGGGAGATTTTTCAGACATTTTTAGCCCAATCGTCAGTCATTACTGCTGACCTATTACACGTGACCAAATAGATTAAGACCATCTGGGTGTGAATTTGCCAATTTGCTCCACTCTTGACCTCTGAAATATCTCTTTCAATCCAGGCTAGTCTGGACTTTTTATATTTCACCCTTGACCTAGCAAAAGGGATCAAATTCATAGACTTCTTCCACTAGATTCCCTAAATCTCAGTTATAAGTAATATTTATAATTTGGTGAAGAAATTAGGGACATACTTGCCTCTGACTCTGACTCGGCTTAACTCATCTTTGCCTCCTGCATCTTTTATAAATTATGGGTAAACTCTGTTATAGACTCGCTATATTGGAGTAACTGTCTCCACCACTCAGCTTGGGCCTCCAACGGGTCTAGACATTTGTCAGCGAAATGAAAGTCCTTGGCCCATGCTAGGTCAGGAAGCAGAAGTATTTTACACTATTTTAAAATTTTATTGAGGGAGTGTGTTACCTATCAGAGGGGATGTGAATCTTTTGACTCAGTTGTGGAATCTAATGGTAAAGTGGGTTTACTAAACCCATGTTTTTCTGCCAATCAACCCATCTTCTTTGATCCTTTGTCCCCATCCATCCTCTTTCTGCTGAATACCTACTTAGCTGAATACTAGCTACTTATCAGGATATCCAATATGGGTAGCCAATTTTATTATCCTACAGGTAGGTAGTTTTAAGGAGGCACTCTGCAAAAAGTTTTTCTGGTATTTTGCGTGGCTAGGGTTGCAGAAACCTGAGCCATTACTTTTCCGCAGCCACCAACATTTGGACAATCTCTCTCTCTTACCTCTTCCCCTCAGGTATATGGGCCGTAGGAGGTTTTGTGTAGAATTTTGCAGAACTGCTGAAAGAGCTTTGGGGGAATGGATGGGTCTCTGGTGTAGATGGAAAATGTTAGCCAGGAAATCTGCTTTCTCTGTTGGAAGGGGGTACCAGTAGAGGACCCAGATAACCTTTAATAACAAATTATTTTGTTCCTTTATATGATAGAAGTGTAGAGTAAATGTTTGACTTTAAGTTCTGTGGCTCTGATTTAATCTATTGAAAAGTTTTCTTCCCTTAGAGAATTAGGAGCAAATCAATAACCATCAAAGACTGGCAAAGTAGGGGCCGGCCCGGTGGTGCAAGCAGTTAAGTGCGTGTGCTCCACTTTGGAGGCCCGGGGTTCGCCGGTTCGGATCCCAGGTGCACACAGACGCACCGCTTGTCAAGCCATGCTGTGGCGGTGTCCCATATAAAGTGGGGGAAGAAGAGCATGGATGTTAGCTCAGGGCCAATCTTCCTCAGCAAAAAAAGAGGAGGATTGGGATCGGATGTTAGCTCAGGGCTGACCTTCCTCACAAAAAAAAAGAGAAAGAAAGACAAGGTATTTTTTGAAGGAGAAAAGTTGTGTTTTGTTTGTATAATGGATAGAACAGTCCTTGTTTGCAGATGAAGGAAACATTTGTCCATGTAGAATTATTTAAATGTTTGTGAGAGATGCTTTTTCAAAATTATGTCTCTTTATAATTATCAAATTATAGGTTATCAAAATGGCTTCCCATTATTTATTTTTTTGAGAACAAGCTTTTTGCCTCCAGCTGTCCACTGTAATATCGAGAAGGGTGCTTTGCCTTAATCTAAAGCCTCTGACAATGACTGCACGTTTTGCACCTGCCCCACGAAACTTTCATTAAAGTGGAACATTTTAGATTTTAAGGACAAGCTTGATGAGTTACTATAATTAGATAAATTCCACACAGAATGGGTTGTATAAGCAGACTTGACTCCATGACCACACTCTGGAAAGAATCTCTAGGATGGAAGTGGGGAGATCGAAGTGCTGAAAATGAACCACGCCTAAGGAAATTTTGCTAGCCCTATCCTTGATTATGTAGAAACCCCAAAGTGTCCACAAAATGTCACAATTGTGGAGGGTGGGAGTACAGAATAAGACTGGAGGAGGGGTAACGTAAGATTAGCTGTTGGTTACTATCATACTTTTGGCTTTTGTTTTTGGTAGTAGCTCATGGAACTTATTACATTGTTAAGTGTAACTAGTTAACTGACTCAATGAAAAAATATAAATGTACTGTCATGAAACAATTATGGGTTTGTGTCATGAACCAAGAATGATGATTATTCCAAGTCCATGCACCTGAGAGCCTGCGGGTCTTTCTTAAGAAAGAAAGAAAAGGAAGAAAATGCCTATGTTGTTAATTTTTCTGAAATGGAGTTTCTGGACATTCAGAATGGTATCGAACTTAAAACCGCATATAGACACATTAGCTCACCATTCTGTTATTTTTGGTTTTCAGGTATCAGCTTCTAGGTACGATTAATTACCGTGAATGTGATGCAGATGGATGGACCAATGATATTCCTTTATGTGAAGGTAGATGTAAAATTGATTGATGAGAATAATATACTTAAAATATCTAAGATTTTAAAAATGTCTTAGATTAAAATATCCTTGAAGTCTATCATTAAATATTTCATACTCAAATTATTTTTGTGTCTTCTGATATAGTACAGAGTGGATATCTGATCTTTCTATTGCTATGTTATTTTGTGTGTGAATAATCAAATATAAATATACCTCATCTGAGGTAATATTCAAAGTATTAGAGATTAGGGAATCTAAAATTCATTTTTCTTTCTTTTTGGACTCTAGCCACTAGAAATGACACAAGTATCACTATATAAATGAAGATCTGAATTTCAGCTTTATTAATGAAGAGGCCCTCACCTAATAACCACCCAAATGTAGGGTTCTCTGGTAACAGCTGAAGTGGAGAATATGATTTAGACACTTCTCCTCTTTTGCCTGACAAGAGAGGTTTCCTGTTGTCTTGGTCTTACTGAAAAGCTGCAGGAAATAAGAGAGAGCTCTGCCTTTTCCTGTTGACCAATATAGCAAACCGTTAGAAGGAGGAAATGTAGATCCTGTTTCCAAATTTTGGGTTAGTAATCTCAATCTCTAGTCATCATGGAAATACAAGAGATCAATCAGAATAGTCTTTCCCCATTCCATGGTGAAAGGAGTAAGCAGAGAGGGAGAGATTGAGGTGTCGGGAGGAAGAGAGAGAGGCAGAAAGGAAAGCAAGGAAAGAGGGAGGGAGGGAGAGAGAGAAAGAAAGAAACAAGGAAGAGGAAGAGGTGGAGAGGTAGAGGAGAAATGTGATCACTCAAAAATCCTGTTGCCTAAACAAGAGAATGGAAGATCTGTTGTCTATGGAAATGAGAGGAAGGAGATCAATGTTCTAGGGGACATCTACATTGGAATTACCTGGATCATTTGTTAAAAACTGAAATTTTGGTTATTAAAGACTTACTGAATCAGTATCTGCAGTGATAGGGCAGGGAGATAGCCATAGAATTTCCATTTTAACAAGCTTCTTCGGTCATCCTACTATAAAATAAAGTTTGAATACCATAACGTAAGGGATGTTGGATAATATTAAGTAGAATCAAAAGAAGTACTCAGATTACTTTGAACACTGATGTAGAAGAGGAAAGAAAATTAAAGACTATTTCTCTGTTGAAGTAAATATAATCAGAAAGTTTGCTTTTACACCTTGTAGGAATACAGTGTTATATTACAGTGGGACTTAAATGGAAATTTTGTATTTAATGATCCCAAGCTTTATATTTCTCAATTATTCAAGAAACAGTTGTTTGTTACTACAAAAATATAAACTGTCATTCAAAGTCATAATTTTCTTTGTCCACTTTCATAGAAAAGAATCAGAGTTAAACTTACTATTGTTTTTTACTTAGCAGAATTTATCTCTGGCAAACAGGTATATCAAATGCTTCTTTAAAACAAAACATGTAAGTAATTTCCTCCAATCTTATTTTGCTGATGACTTTATAGATAAAATATATGTATATATGCATATTTTTCATGATAAAGTTTTCAAGTTCTATTAGAAAAAGTTATATTTATTTTTTTCAGTTGTTAAGTGTTTACCAGTGACAGAACCAGAGAATGGGCGAGTTATCAGTAGTGCGTTGGAACTGGACCAGGAATATACTTTTGGACAAGTGGTACAGTTTGAGTGTAATTCAGGCTTCATGCTTGACGGACCTAAAGAAATACATTGCTCAACAAATGGTATTTGGAGTGGAGAAAAACCGAGATGTGTGGGTAAGAAACATTCACTGTTCATTTGATTATTTGAATGATTTAGTTTTTCTCATGAAAATATGCATTTCAAAACATTGTGTGTCCTAAAGAATCTGAATAATACTAATAATCACTACCATTTATTGAGTACTTACTATTGCCTGGTCATTGATCTAAGTTCTTCACATGTATCATCTCATTTTACCTTCAAAATGACTGTATGATTTCTGCACTGTTTTCACCTCTATTTTATAACTGAGGAAACTGGTGCAAACAAGTAAAATCACATGTCCAATATTATCACGGCATGTATAGTTGAGTTAAGATTTAAACCTAGATTATCTGACACGAAAGTCTATGCTTATAACCATAATTAATTGCCCTGGGCTTTTATGGCTAAAATAAGATGCGAAGAATTTTTGCTACAAATTTTAATATTGGCCTCCAGAATAAGCTTTTTTTTTTAATTTGAAAAGCCAAATATTCATTATTTATTTCCACTGATGCATCACAATGACATTCTTTTTTTAAATAATATCTCTAGGAAGTGCCTCTGTTTTGTATTTGCACAGTGGGTTTAGTATAAATATTGCTGTGAATCCACTAAACAATCATTGGCTTTTAAAAAGTTCGATAGTAAAGTGTAAGTCAAGATTTCTTTCATTGTAATACTGCTGACTTGTGCATCATGACCAATCTGACGATTTGGGGTTTTGTAAAGAAATGTTATGGACAATACATTTAAAACAACATACTTTGTTTTACCAACGGTTGTTTTGCAGAAATTTCTGCCATATTTGTTAACATTTTCTAAAACCTCCAAAATTTTTATATTTTCTTAGTGTAATCTATCCTATGAAGAGATGCAGAGAAAAGCATTCTTCTTAAGAACTGTTTCTGACAAAACTAGTTCTTCGAGTCAATCATGATAAACATGTTTATATTCAGTGTAGTAAATACTGTATACTCTAGAAATTCAAGGATGGGGTTTACTTCTTACAACTAAATTTCTGTGGTTAGTGAATCCTTGCTGGAATGACTATTGCGTAATATAAGTCTTAAAGGAAGAATGAGAATTTTTGGATGAAGTTGAGGAGGGGAAAAGCACACCAGTAACAGGAAGCTAATGGAGAGGAAGGTGCAAATGCTGTGAGACTTCATTGAGCATCTAGTTGCCCTGTTCTCATTGTTTTCAGTGGGGCCCTGGTGTAGGACACAGGCGGGGGATCAGACAGTGATGGATGAAGATAGGCTGCTACAAGGTTCTGAGGTGCTCCATACACCGTGTGAAGAATTTGGCTTGTATTCAAACTGAATTGGGAATCAATGAAGGATTTTAAGTGGATCAATGAAGTATCAAGAAAAAAAGTCATTAAGTTACAAACAGGAAAACAGATTGGAAAGGTGGGAGAATAGGATCTGAGAAATACGTTATTGCTGCTTGAATCCCAGGAAAACTGTTTGAGATATGATGGTGTCAAAGATAATGGCCAATTTTCTTTGACAGAAAACTTGGATGGATGGTGAAAGCACAAAGCAGAAGGCCAGTTACTTTTTGGAGGTGTAATAACAATGAGTTAAAATAATCTCTTTAACAAAATGTTTTGTCTATAATTACTTTTTGATCAATAACTAGAAAATGTGTAATTTTTGCAGGTCACTCAGTGAAAATACTTATCACAAACCGCCCATATCTATATTCAATTTTATATAGACAGTTGATGAGTGTTACTGGCCACTATTTATTTCAAGAGGAGTAATTTATCCTCAAATCAAATAAGATTAGCAACATAAGTTTAATAAGCGTTTTAACTTCCTTCAAAAATGAATGTTAAGAACAACAGATAAATTATTTATTAAGCATTCAAATCAAAATAGAACTTTTGTTTGGTTGCTTAATTTACCTAATGAAAATAAAATTTTGATCTTTATATAACTATGTCTTGGACACAGTCCTTTAATATATACCAAACATTTTGGAATTTAATCCCTTCTATTTAGAAATTTCCTGCAAAGTACCATCAGTTTTAAATGGATATTCTATATCTCAGAAGACAATTTATAAACAAAATGAACGATTTCAATATAAATGCAATACGGGTTTTGAATACAGTGAAAGAGGAGATGCTGCGTGCACTAAATTTGGGTGGAGTCCGGTTCCTTCATGTAAAGGTAATGTTATATTTCTTTTCTATATCTTTTCTTGTATATTTTATCAGTTATTTACTCCTTATAGTTAAGAAGTTTATTGTTTTCTCATAATGGACTATCAGTGTTTATAGGCATCAACTACTGTAAAGACAATACATCTTGAAAATTTTTTTAGTGCTAGGGCCATTTTGAGATTAATTGGTATGAAACTCTCACTCTGGAGATAGGCATAAACAGGAGCTGAAAATTTCAAAGCTCATTAAGTAGTTAGTCTATGGTCGAAAAACAAGTCTAGATCAGAGCCAGGACGGTAACAGCCTTCCTAATTCCCAGGTATATACACTTCTGAAACAACTAGATTGGTTTTCTAAAGCCCAGCATTTAGCTTTAAGAAGTAAACTATATTAATATCATATGAGAGAAACCTGAATTGACAATGGAATTAAGTGGAAGAAAATGGAGATATCATTAACCACAGGCCTAATATGAATCAACAGTGATGATGGTGCTGAAAGAAACCATTAACTCTTCTGGGCTTCACAATGAAGGATGTTCCTCAGAGCCAAAGAGTTCATCTCAACTATGTTTTTTACCCACCAAAAATTATGTCTATAATATTGTGTTCTGCTTAATATACCTCATTTTAAAGGGATGGTGTCACACTATCATGCCCTAGAAGAGAGAATGTAGATAGTTGAGGAGTATAAGAAATCATATCATAAGAAGAATTGCAAGAAGATACAGCTATAGCGTGGTAAGAACTGTGTTGAGATATTTGCAAACACTTATGAAAACAAGTGAGTTTGCTTTTGATGAGGGCTGCTGCAGTGAGTGAAACAAGTGACCGTGTATCATACGAACGAGGTCACAGGACCTTCCTAAAGGGTGACTTTACAAATTCTGCTATACCCTGGGGGGAAGAAGAGCTGACCTCTTGAGAGACCTCTGAACTTTAAATCATGGTATTCCTAATTCCATGTATAAACCTTGTTTTAGTGATCCTCTTTTACAAAAACTAGAATTACTTTTGAGTTGATTCTATTCTTTTATTAAAAAATTTGATTGAGCCCACAAGCAGCTCCTAGGAAAATATATCCTCCTACACAATTGAGTGACCTCCACTTTCAGGCATTGTTAAGAAAATATTTTAGAAAGAGGTTAATAAACATAAGACAGTGGTAACCCACATTAGGTCTGTGTTAGGCTGATGGTGTGTGGAGGCCGGCTGTTTGTCTTCATGGCATCCGTGGTTCCTAAGCCAAGAATGTGGGTGCCCGAGTCCTCTGGCATTAACCTCTGCCTTGTGTTTTACTTCCAGAGCATCTCCTAAATAATTAGTTAATTTATCCATCCAATCATCAAAACTTATAAACCACTTATTTTATGTCAGGCTGCTTGTCCTGTATTGAGAATAAACGATAGAATAAACCATCCTTCCAGGGTCAATGAATTCAAAGCAAGAGTTTGAGGATTCAGTTTTACTTGGACATAGGACTCGTGACAGCATGATTGCTTCATAGAGGTCGTCTAATTATTTATTTTCTTGGTCACTTAGCCACCTACTTAAAACTCTTGCTTAGCACATATTTGTTTTAACAATGCGAAATCTCTGTTTTTCATATATGTGTTACTGCAATTCCTAGGCTTACTTCTCGAAATGTGACTCATTTACACACACACACGTACCCAGGCGCGCACACACACACACACACACACACACACACACCTCCCAAAGATCCCACATTTATAAAATATTTTCCTTTTAGAATTTCTTTTTCATTTTCTTTGTCAGAAGTCATGACTTAAAGATTTAAGACCGTATGCTTCAGGGTCCTGCTTTCTTTAGGGACACAGATGCCAGAATTGGGATGCACTGGGATTGGGCACTTTCTTTCACAAGAGAGTTTACCAAAGATCAATGTAAACAAAGAGAGGTTCGCCCCAAATTAGAGAAGCATGCACTCTCTCTTACAACATGCTTCATACTATTGAAATGCATTTTACTTTGACTAGATGTAGGGGAGTCTCTTATTAAAAGGAACTCCACTCTCTGTACCTCCGCTAATGTATCACAAATTCTTATTTTCCTGGTACAATGGAAGGATCTACCTGCTGATATATGATGCATTCCAAATCTCTGTATCTTGTTTTCTCCAAATCTATCAGAAATTTAGAATTAAAGAATAAAAGGAAATTTACAGAAAATAATCCTGGATAAAAAACTTAAATTTTCTTTCATTTGGTCTATGATTTGTATGTGTCAGGGGTTTTATTTGAGGGTGATTTGTCAAAACTTTGGTCTCTGTATCCCATAAGGGACAGTGTCTGACAATGTCATTTACAGGAATAATTAAAAGTACCTAGACCTGCTAATTAAAAGCCACATTTGATCCAAATGCATCTGTTCCCTGTGCAGACTGAATTTTCTACTGATTCACACCATAGAGTGCTAACCTTGAATTATTATTCTTATTTCAAATGCTTTATGGTTGTTTCTAACAGTAGAAAAAATGTAGCCCCACATATTTGGACAGTCTCCAAGATTGTTATTTTGAATAGAGGCACCTGTCCTGGCAATATTTTAATATCATCATTTATTTTAATGGAGATTATGACAGTAGAGAATTAAAACTTATCATTGGATTAAGGTCCACTGCCTGAAAATAATCACCATAAGTTCTTCTACTCTTAATTAATTTAACAAAATTCTCCCAATCTTATTTTGCTGGTCTGTTAGCAAAACTCACATGTTTATGTCTTTTAGCATTTGACTTTAAACATTGGTAGTAAGCTCAGTTATAATACGAAGTCAAAACTCAGATATGTAAACTGCAGGGGGTATATGACAATATGATATATATAGCAGAATGAAGTGAGAGAGAAAATATAAAATGAAATAAATGAACACATTTAAGGTTCATCTGAGGTTTGTGTCAATAAACAGTAAGCACTGAAGACATCTTATTACAACTTGGGTTTAGGCGGTCACGTATTATTTTTATTATTTCTATTAATTCATTGCTAATATAAGTGTATTATCGTGTTACCAATACAGATCTATTAAATCTGGGTCTGGCGGAATGGAAAATAAATTTAAGATCAATTAAGAGACTATTGCAATACCTCTAGGAGCTAAACATACACAGTGGAAGTATAGTATGAAGAGGTGGAGACATATAAACAATAATTACAACTTTTTAGAATTTGATGTTTGATTGAATATTAGAGAGATGAGGAGGAAGGAGCGTGGAGTAGATTTCCAGGCTTCTGTTGTGAGGTTCTTGTGTCAGAAATTAAAATGTTGAACCCAGGAGGAAAAGCATCTATGGAGAGAAGGATGATGATTTAGTTTGACATATAAAAAGTTGGATACACCTCTGAATTATATGCCTGGACCCACACTGTGAAGCTGCAGTTAGATAGATGGATTTCGATGTCACTAAAGAGGTGATTAGCATGACGGTGGTAGCTTTTTATCATGGAAATGTCTTGAATCACACAAAAAATGGGAAGAGGAAAACAGTAGAATCCAGGGAAAAACTCATGTGGAACCAAATATAAAGGCCAGCTATCCACTCATACAATACCTGCTGGGTCTCCAGGGAAGAAGTTTCCGAGGTGGTGATAAGAATCAATAGGAAGATCCAGAGTAGAATCATTCAGAAATAAAGAATAGGTAGTGCAGAGGATAGGAATGAGCTTGGTCTGTGTGAAGACAGGACAGAAGGCTATAGTGTTGGTAGTACAGAGAGTGAGCAGGAAAGTGGTAGGAGATGAGACCTGAAAAGCTGGCAGGGCCTAAAACTTAAGTAGAGTAGAGGAAGAGGAGCAGTTAGAAGTGAAATCAGTAAAATAAAATACTGCTGTTCAGACAAAGATAAGGAGAATATGAGTGTGAGGCATTGGAGAACTTCAAGAAGTCAGTGATCAACAGTGTCAAATATCACAGAAGGTTTCCGTGTCTTCAGTTCAACAAACAATTAAGGAGCCCATGATACATACCAGCCACTGTGACATGGGGACTACAGAGAGTTCTGGATTTGGAAATTGGAGGACATTGGTGACATTTGTCAGAGCAGTGCCGGCACAATTCAGATGTCAGAGGCCAGATAGCAGTGGGTTGAGGAATAAATGGGAGGTGGGAAAGGAGACAACAAGTGTAAGATGGTATTTTAAGGATGTGGGCTGTGAAAGGGGGGGGGAAATGTAGTAGGTTAGCTGAACCTGGACCCAGGGTTGAGAGAAGGAGTTGAACATTGGAGGAGCTTGCATATCAGCTTAAGAGAGAGTGGTTGACACAGTGAGAGAGGGAAGGAGTCAACAATGGTTCATGATTCACGGCAAGTGACAGGCTAGAGAAGCTAGAATGAATATGACAAAAAAAAAAAAAAAAAGTACCTTATCATCAAGGGTTAAGGGAGAAGCTTAAGTCCAGATCAAATACAGCTCGAGTTGAAGGAATTCTGGAGAGAAATCTAGGGCGTGTTTACTCTCAACTGTTTTCTGTGAATGTGGGGACTTATTACCTGTTGATGAAGAAGCAGCTGTGTTAGGTGGCTTAAGGAAAATGAGGAGACTAGGGGTCACTTTCTTTGGGAAGTGGAATTGGAAGTAAATTAGGGACATATAAATGGATTTCAGGCAATGCTGAACGTCCATCACAGGTTTTTAGTCTAAAATACAACATGGCACCACTATAAATGGTTATGTTACATGTCTACAATAGTTAAAAGAAATGGTATTTTATTAGAAAAGAAATGTTGCTAATTGATCCATGGCTGAGATAGAGCAAAGTTGATGGAAAGGACTGAGAAGGAGCTTTATACATTAGGATAGACTAGGTCAAGGGATAGCACACTAGAGCCCAGAGGTCAAAAGCAGCCTGTTCTTTTTTTTGGTTGTTTTTTTTGTAAACAATGTTTTATTGGAACACAGCCACACCCATTTGTTTATGCATTGCTTATGACTACTTTTGTGCTCCAACTGCAGAGTTGAATAGTTGTGACGGAGACCTTTTATCTGGTCCTTTACGTAAAAGCTTTTCCACACCCTGGACTAGGTTATCTTATTACAGTAAGAAAAATGTATTCCAAAATCTCAGTATGAATAGGAAATAAACTTTAGTTTATTGTTCATGCTCCCTTCCAAAGTAGGTGTGAATGGACTCTGCTCATTATATCCATTGTAAGAATCAGGGGAGAGAGTCATCATCTTTCCATGCCCTTCCTTAATCACTGCAGCTGTGGGGAAGAGAACATAAAATTTCACACAATGGCTTTTAAAACTTCCTCCCTAAAGGGAAACATATTACCTCCACATTAATTTCCTTGTCCTGTGCAAGTCATATGGCCATGTCTACTTCAAAGGGGCACGGATCTGTAATCCTACCAAGTTTCTGGAAGAAGAGACTCAGAATATTTGTAAGCAGTCCTTATGAAAACTACAGAAGCCAAGGAAGTTGAAGGAAGTGAAAAGAATAGTCGAAGTGATCTATTATGGATTCATTGCCACATACGGAACATCATGAAGTATGTGATGGCTTTGGAGAAACAGGATTCAAGAGTCCAGGAGGCAGAAATACATCAGATGAGAGATACAACAAGGGAAATGAGTGATAGAGGGGAAGGATACGAGGCTGTGCTCATTTCAATGCCATTCTGTGCTGTGGTAAAGACAAAAAAAATAACTACTTTCTTTATTTTCATGTACTTTATTTTAATGTGTAGTGATTTCTACATTATTCACATATCCTTTTTTTTCAGAGGTAACATGTGATCCTCCTTATATTCCAAATGGTGTCTACACACCTGAAAGGATTAAACACAGAACTGAAGATGAAATCAGATACGAGTGTAAAAATGGCTTTTATCCTGCCACCCGAGGAAATACGGCCAAATGCACCAGTTCAGGCTGGGTACCTTCTCCAAGGTGTAGCTGTAAGTTCCATGCATATCTTGACTTACCTTTTAACTCTGAACTTGCTTTCTCTTAAACACAAAAACATAGGAACACAATAAATCCAAACATTTGCCTTACTGTGTATGGAAAATAGAGGCTTTAGAAACATTCTTTGCATTTCAAATTAGCCAGTTCTAAGTAGGATCACAAATACATCTTTGTATATAAAAAAATCTTTTTTTTTTGTTATTCAACATTAAATATATGTGTGCGTGTGTTTGTATGAATATATATATTTCTCCAACTAATGTAATTTTAAAATCTGAACTAAAATATTGGGTAAGACTAGTGTTTTTGAACACCTCGTTTATTACTTGTTTCTGTGTGAAAAATTTTCCCCAAAACATACTGGCTTAAAGCAACAAAACTGTATTTTCTCAGAGTTTCTATGGGTCAGGAATTTGGGAGTGGCTTAGCTGGGCAGTTCTGAGTCAGACTCCTGTGCTGCAGTCAGGATGCTGGTGTAGGCTGCAGTTCCTGGGTGTCTAGGCTGGGCTGGAGAACCTGCTTCCAGGACAGCTCACTCACATGGCTTTTCGCAGAAACCTCAGTTCTGTACCACATGGGTCTCTCCACACGTTGCTTGAATGGCAGCTAAATTTCTCCAGAGCTGGGGATTAGAAAGAGAGTAGAGGAAACCTCCATCCAGTAATTTATGACTTAATTACACACTGTCACTTCAGCCATGCCTATTCTGTAAAAGTGAGTCACTAAGCCCAGCACACTCAAGGGGAGAGGAATTAGCCTTCACTTTTTGGAGGGAGTTGTGTTGAAGACATTGTGGAATTTTCTAAAGCCATCACAGGAACAAAGTGCTGCTCAATTCGACAGAGTATTTTATTTCTGGGGGTGTTTCCTTTGCCCTTTTCCCAGTGTTTTCTTTCTCTACAATCATATTCCCTGTCTTTATATATCACAATCCCTTGTAAAAATGAACCCACTTAAATTGGATACTCCATGAATGAAAAATGTAGTGATACAAATAATAGGTCAAGGGCCTCAATGTTAATTCTAGGCATAAGTCCAAAATGAACTTTCAAAGCATGAGACCCTTGAAGAGGACTCTATTATCAGTATGAAACAGACTTCAGTGTTCCTTGGATCTAAGGAAAATATTTATTTATTTACTTAGATATAGTTGACATATAATAGTACATAAGTTTCAGATATAAAGCGTAATGATTTGATACTTGGATATATTGCTAAATGGTCACAACAAGTCTAGTTAATATCTATCACCACACATAATTACAAATTTTTTTCCCCTTGTGATGAGAACTTTTAAGATCTACTCACTTAGCAACTTTCACATATATGATATAGTAATGAAACTGTAATCACTATGTCATACATTACATGACATTGGCTTAATTATTTTATAACTGGAAGTCTGTACCTCTTGACCACCTTCACCATGTTGTCCACTCCACCCACACCCCGCCTCCTGCAACCACCAATCACTCTCTGTATCTATGAGTTTTTTTTTTTTTTTAGATTCCACGGGTAAGCAGAGATCATGCGGTACTTGTCTTTCTCTGTCTGCCTTATTTCACTTAGGATAATGCCCTTGGTCCATCTGTGCTGTCACAAATGGCAAGATTTCCTCATTTTTTATGGCTGAGTAATATTCCGTTGTATATATACAGCACGTTTTCTTCATTAATTCATCCGTCGATGGACGCTTAGGTTGCTTCCATGGTTGCTTCCGTGTCTGGCATATTGTAAACAATGTTGCAATGATCATAAGGTTACAGACATCTTTTGGAGATAGTGATTTCATTTACTTCAGATAAATACCCAGAAGTTAAATTCCTGGGTCATATGCTAGGTCTCTTTTTAAGTTTTCAAGGAACTTCCACACTGTTTTCTATAGTAGCTACACCAATTTACATTTCCACCAACAGTTCACAAGGATTCTCTCTTCCCACAGTCTCCTCAGTATTTGTTATCTCTTGTTTGATGATAGCATTCTAACAGGTGTGAGGTGACATCTCATTGTGGTTTTGATTTGCATTTCCCTGATGATTAGTGATCTTGAGCATCTTTTCATGTACGTGTCGGCCATCGGGATGGCTTCTTAGGAGAAATGTCTGTTCAGATCCTCTGGCTATTTTTTAAATAGATGGGTTGTTTTTTTGCTATTGAGTTATGAGTACTTTACATATTTCGGATATTAATCCCTAATTAGGTATATGATTTGCAGACGTTTTCCCCCATTTGGCAGGGAGAACCTCGTTTGTTGATGGTTTCCTTTGATGCGCAGGAGCTTATTAGTTTAACGTAGTCCCACTTGTTTATTTTCATTTTTGTTGCCTTTGCTTTTGATGTCAAATGAAAAATCATCTCGACGACTGACGTGAAGGACCATACCCTCTGTTTTCTTCTTGGAGTTTTATGGTTTCAGGTCTTAGTTCGAATCTTTAATCCATTTTGAGTTAGTTTTGCTTTGTCCAGATTCGTTCTTTTGCATGTGGCTGTCCAGTTTTCCCAGAGTTGTTCATTGAAGAGGCTGTCCTTTCCCTGCTATATATTCTTGGCTCCTTTCTCATGAATTACTTGGCCATATACGTGTGAGTTTATTTCTGGGCTCTATGTGTCTGTTTTCATGCCAATATCATACTGTTTTGATTACTATAGCTTTGAAATATAGTTTGAAATCAGGAAGCAGGAATTCTCCAGCTTTGTTCTTCTTTCTTAGGATTGCCTTGACTTTTTGGACTCTTGTGGTTCTAAACAATTTCGAGATTGTTTGCTGTATTTCTGTGCAAAATGCCATTGGAATTTTGAAAGGTTTTGCTATGAATCTGTACATTGCTTGGGTAGTATGGACATTTGAACAATATCAATTCTTCCAATCCATGACCATGGAATATCTTTCTGTTTGTGTTTTCTTCAATTTCTTTTATCATTTTCTTATAGTTTTCAGTATATAGGTCTTTCATGTCTTTGGATGGAGGTATTTTATTCTTTTGATGCAATTGTAAATGAGATTGTTTTCTTAATTTCTCTTTCTGATAATTCATTATTAGCCTATAGAAACGCAACAGATTTTTATATACTGATTTTGTATCATGTAACTTTACCAAATTTGTTTTTTAGTTCAAACAGATTTTTGGTGAATTCTTTAGTGTTTTCTGTAATATAACACCATGTCATCTGCAAACAATGATGGTTTTACTTCCTTTCCAATCTGGATGCTTTTGTTTCTTTTTCTTGCCTAATTGCTCTAGCTTGCTCTAGCTAGGACTTCCTATACTATGTTGAATAAAACTGGCAAGAGTGACCATTCTTGTCTGATTCCTGATCTTAGAGGAAAAGTTTTCAGCTTTTCACCATTGTGTGCGATGTTGGCACTTGCCTTATCATATATGGCCTTTATTATGTTGAGGTACTTTCCCTCTATACCCACTGTGTTGAGAGTAAAGTAAATCCGAATTTTGTTAAATTCATTTTCTGTATCTATTGAGGTGCTCATATAATTTTAATCTTCATTTGGTTAATGTAATGTATTACATTGATTACTTTGGGTATGTTGAACCATCCTTGTATCCCTGCAATAAATCCCACTTGATCATGGTGTATGATCCTTTTGATGTATTGTTAAATTTGGTTTGCTAATATTTTGTTGAGGATTTTTGTGTCCATGTTCATCAGGGATTGTGGCTGGTAATTTTCTTCTCTTGTGGTGTGCATGCTTGGTTTTGGAATCAGGGTAATGTTGGCCTTGTTTGAGACCATGAGTGTGGAAGTGTTTCCTCGTCTTCTATTTTTTTGAAGAGCTGGCATTAATTCTTCTTTAAATACTTGGTAGAATTCACCAGTGAAGTCATCTTGTCCTGGACTCTTGTTTTGGGGAGGTTTTTGGTTACTAATTCATTCTCCTGACTACTAATCACTCTGTACAGATTTTCTACTTCTTGAGTCAGTCCTGGTCGGTTGTATGTTTCTGGAAATTTATCCATTTCTTGTAGGTTGTCCAATTTCATAGTATAATTGTGCAAGTTGTCTCTTATTATCCTTTGTATTTCTGTGGTATTTGTGAGAATGTCTTCTCTTTCATTTCTGATTTTATTTATTTCAGTCCTCTCTCTTTTTATCTTGGTGAGTCCATTAAAGGTTTGTCAATTTTGTTTATCTTTTCAAAACACCAGCTCTCAGTTTTCTTGATCTCTTCTATTGCCTTTTTGTCTCTATTTCCACTCAGATTTTTATGTCCTTCCTTATACTAACTTTGGGCTTTGTTTGTTCTTCTTTTTCTAGTTCCTAGAAGTATAAAGTTGGTTTGTTTATTTCATATTTTTTGTTTCTCAATGTAGGCATTTATCGCCATGAATTTCCCTCATAGAACTCCTTTTGCTGCATGTCATAACTTTGGTATGTTGTATGTCTATTTTCATCTGTCTCAAGGTATTTTTTGATTTCTCTTTCGATTTTTTTCTTTGACCCATTGGTTATTCAGTAGCATGCTGTTTAATCTCTACATAATTGTGGTTTTACTTTCCAGTTTTCTTCTTGTTGTTCATTTCAAGTTTCATACCATTTGGTGGGAAAAGATGCTTGATATAATTTCAGTTTTCTTAAATGTATTAAGACTTGTTTTGTGCTTAACTTGTTTTGTGGTTTATCCTGGAGACAGTTGCATGTGCATTTGAGAAGAATGTGTATTCTGTCACTTTGGGATGCAATTTTCTGCGTATGTCTGTTAAGTCCAACTGGTCTAATGTGGCATTTAATATTGATGTTTTCTCATTGATTTTCTGTCTGCAGTATCTATCCATTGATGTAAGTGCTGTATTAAAGTGCCCTACTATTATTGTATCACTGTATGTTACTCCCTGTATATCTGTTAGTAGTCACTTTATATATTTAAATGCTCCTATTTTGGGGGCACAGATATTTACAAATACTATATCCTTTTGTTATTTTGACCCTTTTATCATTATGTAATGACCTTCTTTGTCTCTCATTACAGTCTTTGTTTTAAAGTCTATTTTGTCTGATATAAGTATAGCTACTCCACCTTTCTTTTGGTTTCCATTTGGAGGGAACATCTTTTTCTATCCTTTCACTTTCAGTCTGTGTGTGTCCTTATGTCTAAATTGAGTTTCTTGTAAGCTGCATGTAAATGGGTCTTGTTTTTCAATCCATTTAGACACTTTATGTCTTTTGATTGAAGAATTTAGTCCATTTACATCTAAAGTAGTTATTGATAAGTATGTATTTATTGCAATTTGCCAGCTTGTTAACTGTTGTGCTGTTGTTTTGTAATTCCCTGTTCTTTTATCCTTCTCTTGCTCTCTTCCTTTGTGATTGGATGACTTTCTGTTGTAGTATGCTTAGATTCCTTTCTTTTTCATTTTTGTTTATCTAATACAGCTTTTGCTTTGTGGTTACCTTGTGGTTTACATAAAATAATTTATATTTCTAAGAGTCTATTTTAACTTTATAACAAGTTAAGTTTGATTGCATTATAAAGCTCTAAATTTTTACCCATTTTTGATGTCACAATTTGAATCTTATCTTGTGTATCTCTTAACAAATTATTGTAGTTATATTTTTACTACTGTTATCTCTTAGTCTTTGTACTAACTTTATAAGTGATTAACCCACCACCTTTAGACCAGTAGATTATTCTGAATTTGCTCTATATTTACCTTTACCAGTGAAATTTATTCTTTCATATGTTTTCCTGTTACTAATTAGCACTGTTTCACGTCAGCTTAACAAAGTCCCTTTAACATTTTTTGGAAATCCCATCTAGTGTTGCTGAACTCCTTTAACATTTGCTTGTCTGGAAAATTCTTTATTTCTCCTTCAAGTCTGAAAGACAGCTTTGCTAACTAGAGTATTATTGGTTGGCAGCTTTTTTGTTTCAATGGTTTGAAGACACTGTGCTATTCCTTTCTGACCTGCAAAGTTTGTGCTGAAAAATCTGCTTATAGTCTAATGGAGGTTCTCTTGTACATTACAAGTTCTTTTTCTCTTGTTACTTTTAAGGTTCTCTCCTTGTCTTTAACTTTTGACATTTTAACTATAATGTGTGTTGGTGTGGTTCTCTTTGAGTTCAACTTATTTGGAACTCCCTGTGTTTCTTGAATCTGAATACTGTTTCCTTCCCCAGGGTAGGGAAGTTTTTGACCATTATTTCTTCCAATAAGTTTTCTGCCCCTTTCTCTTTCTCTTCTCCTTCTGGGACTCCTATAATGTGAATGAGGTCTGGTTTATGTTGTCCCATAAGTCCCATCAGCTATTTTCACTCATTCTCATTCTTTTTTTCCTGCTGTAATCGGGTGAATTCCACTACCCTGTCTTTGACTTCCCTGATTCTTTCTTCTGATATGAAACCCTTCTATTGTATTTTTCAGTTTAGTTATTGTATTTCTCAGCTCTGTGACTTCTATTTGCTACTTTCTTATCTTTACTATCTCTTTGTGGAAATTCTTAGTGTGCTCATTCTTTCTTCTCTTGAACTCAGTGAGCTTCTTTATGACCATTGTTTTGAAGTCCTTTTCAGGTAAACCACTGATATTCATTTCATTAAGATCTTTTTCTGAAGTTTGATCTTGCTCTTTCATTTGGAATATATTCCTTTGGTTCTTCTATTTTTCCTTTACTCTCTCTCTTGATTTCTATGCATTAGATAAAACAGCCAGCTCTCGCAGTCTTGAAAGAGTGACTTCTCATAGGAGATGAACCTTATTGTTCAACTGTGTCTTAGCTCTTGATTGTCTCACCAGTCTTTGTGATTTACTTTTAGTGGCTCTCAGTGGTTGAGGGTGTGCCAAGACCTGTCATTGTCACAAAGGGAGGATCTCAGTCAGCACCTTGACTCAGGCTGACTGGAAGTCAAGCCCACAGGCAGCAGCTTTTTTTTTATATATTTTTTGGTGAGGAAGCTTCACCCTGAGGTAACATCTGTGCCAATCTTCCTCTATCTTGTGTGTAGCTTGCTGCCTCAGCATGGCTGATGAGTGGTGTAGGTTCACGCCGGGGATCCAAACCTGCAAACCTGGGCTGCCAAAGAGGAGCTCACCAACAGAACCACTATGCCACAGGCCCCACCTTGTTAGGCAGCATCTTTTAAAGTGTGCAAATATACCTGTTTCTGGGTAAGACTGGGATATGAGCACTTCTGCCTGCTCCGTCTGAGCTGAGCTGTGGGTATTGCCCTGTGAAGACCTGTTTCTTTCTTTGCTTCTGTTTTGTTGAACTCGTGAACACAAACCCCACTGGCCAGAGGGGCCAGGCAATCAAGTGGTGATCCCTGGGCAGTAGCCACAAAAACTGGGGCACCAGATGTAAAAGCCAGGACACCAGCATCCTTCCAGGAGCTCCTAGCACTCTTGAGCTTGCTAAATGGAGAGCATGAAGACAGCACCTGCACTTCATGGTCTCTAGAGAGAGGAATACAGTCAGCCTTTAGTTGTGTGTTTAATTAGAAGTCTTCCCCTCAGTCCTCAGCTATGAAGATAGGCTCATACTCTTTCACAGTAAGACTGGACTCCTCAGTCTTTTGCCTCTACTGTGCCCTGGGTTTGGCAGACAGTTAAAAATGCCTTTTCCATCTGTTACAGTCCTGTGGGACTGTGAGCATAAGCCCCATGGGCCACCAGAGCCCAGTGATCCAGAGGTATCCCCTGGGCTGCGGCCATAGAAATCGTGGTACCAGATGAGGGGACTGATACTGGTGAGCTGAAGCAAGGCAGAAGGGCAGCACACAGTGGTGTCCCCTGACCTCAGTCCCTGGAGAGCATGTAGTAGGCCCCTAGATATGTCCCCAACCAGAAGCCTGCCCCTCAGGCCAAAGCTCCAGGACAAGCTAATAAGCCTCTTTCACAGACGGACGAGGTTGCACTTCAAACTGCATCTGCACTGTGCCATGTGGGTGGTAGCAGGCCATAAATTGTCTGTCCATTTGCTATAGTCCTGTGAGACCCATGGCCACAAGCCCCCCTGGCCACTAAAGCTAGGTGATCAAGTAAAATCTCCTGGGTGGCAGCCACTAAATCTCGTGCACCAGACATAAAAACTGGGAACCAGACACTTGTAGCAGCTTCCATCTGGGAGTTAAGGGTGCTCTGGAGCATGGCAGAGGGAGAGTGTGAAGATAGCACCGCCTTCCAAGGTGTCTGGTGAAGATTAAGACAGTCCTTAGATGTGCCTTTAATTAGAAATCTGACCATCAGTCCATAGCAATGAAGGTGAATCTAATCGGCCTCCTCCACAGAAAGAACCTGTTAAAAACTCTTTCTCCATTTGTTACAGTCCTTTGGAACCTGCAAGTGTAAGCCTTCCTGGCCAGCAGAGCCAAGCAATCTAGAAGCATCCCCTGGGTGCCAGCCACAAAAATCAGAGCGTCAAAGAAGGGTACAAGCTCCTTTCTGGGAGATGCTGGTGATCTGGCATGAGGCAGAGGAAGAGCACAAAGATGGCCTCCACTGGCCTCCATCTTTGGAGAGTATTTAAGTAGGCTCCTAGATGTGAGTTAATTTAAATTCCTGCTCCTCAGGCCCATGCTTTATGATAGGCAAATAAGCCTCTTCCACAGAAGGTCTGAGCCCTTTTCAGTTGGCTCCCTCTGCACTGAGAACCGCAGTGGGTGAGTCCACTCATGTGGGCCTTTTAAAATCATTTCTCAGTTCACGTTTCTCAGTTCATTGTTCTGTGGGCCTTCAGGACACAAGCCGAGCAGGCTTTCAAAGCTAGATATTTGGGGGCTCATATCTCGGGTGCAGGGCTGAATGTTGATGTGCTAGATGTGGAGTTCAAACCCTTCACTCCTCAGGGAAAATCTTTGTGTTTTGAGTTGCCTCCTCATTGTGTGTCGCCATGCTAAGGTTGAGGTTTATGGCGAGATGTCTCCTGTCTCACCTACCGACTTTGATGTGTGTTTTTCTGCTTTTCTCTGATGTGTGGGAGTCACTCAGCTAGCTTTTGGTTTTTTTTCAGAAGAAATTTGTGCTGTATGTAGCTGTGAATTTGATATGTCTGTGGGTGGAGGTGAGTTCCGGGTCCTCCTATATTGCCATCTTTAATCAGTTACCTAAGGAAAATATTTAACCACGTTGGTTTTTCAAACCATTTCAACCATTTTAACCATTTCAAATGGCTGCTTTTTGAAAATGATAGATCAGTCCAACTGTATCTGGATCTCAGCAAGCTTATTCTACAAGGGACCTTCTGAAGTTCTTGTGGACAAGATAGGGAAATAGATGGGTTAGATGGTTTATCAGATAGTTTATTTCATTAAATAAGCTTATGTGATTCTCAGATGCAGGACTTTGTTCTTAGGCCTGCTCCATTACTCACTTGTGTCATCAAACAGTTTCAAGATCTAGAGGAAATGCAGTACAAATTCACAGCGGGACTGACAGAGGGCATAATGTACTGAATCTCATTAGCACAGATTCATTATTCAAAAGGAATCCTCTATGCTAGATTGAATCTAATAACATGACATTTAGTGGTGATAACTATAAGATCCTGGGCTTGAGTCAAAGGAATTAGCTGCAGAAATATAGGCACTTTGAAATATTTTTAAAAATTAGTGTTATTTCAGTCAATTTTGAGATCAGTTTGAGTCAAAACTGTGAGGCAAGCACCATAACTGCTAATGAGACCACAACCCTCACCGGTAGAAGTGCAAGCGTTAGAATGAGGCTGTTCTAAGTCTTGCCGACGTCAATGCTGATCAGACCATATGTGAAATATTATATTGGCTTCAGAAATGATCTTGTTGGATGGTAAAGACAGATTTAAGTGTTCCCAAATCAAAGGGAAAAATAGCAAGGGGCTCAGTCCTGTGACGATAATAACATCTACTTTTTATTATGCCCCTTTTGTGTACCTTTTGACGAGTAATATCACTAGACTATTTTATTTATTTCAGATTCTTTGAAGCACCATAATGAGGTGGATAACCATGTTTATTCTGAAATCAGACAACCAGAGTTCAATTTTATCCTCTATAATTTAATGAAAAAATTAATTAAATTCCTTAAGACTTTCTTGAAAATCCAAAGAGTCAAGCTTGCTCGAGGTATTATTGTTAAATGACACACATCTAGACATATCATGATGAAATTCATCCAAGGGTGAAGACAAAATACTCTCAAGCCCCCAAAACTGGTGCGTGAAAAACTAGAATGTTGCTTAAAAAGAATGAGCCTAAATGAGCATTTTAATCTCAATATTGGAAGCTTCAAAAAAGTGGTGAAAACATTTATCAGTGATAAGAGTTATGGACTTAAGCCAAGAATCTATGCCTATAGAAGGTATCATTCACAAATCTTTGTTAAAGAAAGACATTAGTATCTGCAAGTATTCAAAGTTCATAATCCACTTAATGAGTCTGTAGAAACAACTGGAAAAATGTCTCTAATCAAAGAAAAAAGAAAATTCAGCAGTGATCTTAAGGAAGATGAAGATGATAATGAATACTTGGTGCATGTATATCTGTGTAAGTGTGTGTGTGTTGGAACTTTTTTTAACATGATGCATAAAGTTTATTGTAATAGAATCCCATTTCATGGAAAAAACTTGTACTACTCTGGTATTAAAAGTGTTAGATTATCGCTAAATCTTCCAATGAAAAGGGCAAATTTTTCTGAAATGTGTTATATATAAACGTGTGATAAACAACATAGCACTTAAACATATATGTTAAAATTATTTAATATATTAGATTAACTCAACAAATTGCTAGTATATTATACCTCATTTAAAAATATTTATAAAACGTATTTAAATACATCTCATTCTCCAGGTAAAATTAGAAATAAACAATCCGTTGTTAACCATAATCTTAACTATTTGAATATTAAGAAATATTGCTACTTCATTTCTCTAGAGAGATAAAGAAAGGAAAACTTGGCTCTGTGACTAATTTGAGGCATGAATAAGAATTTGTTTTTCTGTGTGATGTGATCAATGGAAAATTTTTGTTCTTCACTCTATTTCTCACATTGTTTGCAGTAAATAGAAAACAAACTAACGAATGTTAATCCACAAAACAAAAACAAAAACAAAAAACTCGTTGTCTTCCTACATTGAGTTGGTGTGAGAAGAAAAGACAGGACTCTGATTTCTGATGAGAATAGAAAAGAAAGGAAAAGAAGACAGATGAGCTGAGTGATAAGATCAGTACTTTCATCTCTCAATCAAGATGCTCATTTAATCAACCAGGGCTGGATGACATGTACTCAAGGAGACTTTATTAAATAGATCTGTGCAGTTTTTTTTCTGGAGAGTTTTCATACAAGTTTCGATATCATATGATCCACAAGACATAATTTTGTCTTCATTACCAAGGACTTCCTCACATACCTTAGTCGTCCGAATTTTATAACTTTTCTTCTCCAAGAAACTCTAATGCAATGAGTATCATTATGAAGAGAAGAGAATGTAATTCATCAATGAAACATTCATGTCTAATTTGATTTTTATTGAGGTAAAACATTATTTATACCGGTTTTGTTATGTTTTTTTTATTGCTAGTGAAGCCTTGTGATTTTCCAGAAATAAAACATGGACGTCTACATTATGAAGATTATTATAAACCATACTTTCCAGTACCTATAGGACAACATTATTACTATTACTGTGATCAAAATTTTGTGACTCCTTCAAGAAGTAGAGGGGGTTATCTTCATTGCAGACAAGAAGGATGGTCGCCAGCAGTACCCTGCCAAAGTAAGTAAACCTCTTTATAATTGTATATATACAAATATTTCAAAGAGTGGAGAGAGTTAAACACTTAAGTGAATACAATTGAGTCTTATATGAAAAAATTAAGGCCAAAAGATGAGTTCTATGAGCAAAATGACCAATATACATCTTTCTTTTCACGAGGACCTCTTCATGAAAATCACATGAGAGATAAAAAGAGAGGCTTTATAAGAATATCTATATTATGTATATATATTTTAATTTAAAAATAAAGGTAAATAATATTCAGTATTAATTTTTTATTTTTAAAAAATGGTAGTAACTTTGGTTTTCTTAAGTTATATCTTATTTTTGGAAGGTTATTTATTCCAATTTAAATATTGTAAGGATAGTTGTTAGTTTACTATTTTTGCCAAATTTATGGGTTTTTAAAATTTTTCATTTATCATTTTTATGATCCTTAGGACAATGTGTTTTCAATTACTTGGAACACGGAAATTATCCATATTGGGGAAAAAATTATTTACAGGGTCAATCTGTAAAAGTTGAATGCCATTCTGGCTACAGTCTTCCAGATGAGCAGACATTAATGACATGTACGGAGAATGGCTGGTCCCCACCTCCCAGATGCATCCGTGTCCGTAAGTGTACTGGTCTATGATCCCAACATATTTATGATTTGCTAAGACTCATCTATATTACCTGTGACAAAATGTTTATATCAACTGCTTGTTTTGCCAATGGACCTGTTTGATTTTAATTTTTTCCAAGTGTGTATGAATGGATATAAAAATTTCTTGATACATATAGCAAAATAAAGCAGCCTACTGATAGACATTATTCAAGAAAATGGTAAAAGTGCCACAAAGAAGAAACATGTAATAACATAGTGATATCAGCGAGATGACAGAAAAGAAGTTTCCATTTTCTTCCCCACAAACAACACTGACTTTGACAATGACCCATGGACAAGAGCACCTTTTTTGGAGTTGAGGAATCCAGCAGAGACATTTCAGCTCACCATTGGAGCAAAAATATCCCAGATTGGATGTATTGAAGAGGGTGAGAGGTACAGTTTCACTTACCTGTGTCATCCCTCCCCTACATTGGCACAGCTCAGTGCCAAGAGAGATCCACTCGGCCCAAGATTTTCTCACTGGGGGAAAGAAAGAGACTGTTAGTGAGTGTTTGACTTCCTCAGCTGTGGGCATCACTGACAAAAGGGCCCATTTCTACCCCAACACATCCAGAATACTGGGGCGATCTGCATGATTGGCTGGTTTGGGAAGAGCTTGGAGCACAACATACAGGCTCAGAATGTCTCAAGGGACACAAATCCTACTAAGCACTTTGCAGACTTCATCAGGAACCCTGCCCACTAGCCACTGAAGATGCTTTGCCTGCAGGTCCTGCTCACCCACATGCACCCCAACACATCTCACCCACACACTCCCCATCCCATGATCAGCTTCCTGTGTATACTCCCAAAAGTAGCAAATACTAGCCTTTGAACATAGCTAGTGTGCAAACTCAGAAAGCCAATCTCACTCCACAGGAATGGGGGAAGCATAAACTTAATCCTTCAGCATTTCTTCAGGGAAAGCAAACAGGAAGCTGTTAGCACCCAGACTGGCTTTGCAGGGCTGAGGGAAGACGTACACTGTAAGAATTCCCTCCCAGGAGTTTCCAATAAGTGTAGAGCCAGTATATCCACAGAAAAGGTCTGAAAAAGCATCAGAATCCCTAGCAGGGGTGACGGAAGTTATTTCTTTACCAAATTCAGTCAGTAAACACTAGAAGAATTGACTGCTTCTTTAAATGCAAAGACAGCAATGCAACACTTCAAGAACCATGAAAAATCAAGGAAACGTGATACCACAAAATGCACACAATATTTTTCCAGCAACTGAACCCAAATGATGAAGATCTATGATTAGCCTATTAAATAATTCAAAATTCTTGTTTTAAGGAAGCTCAGTGAGCTACAAGAAAACACAAAAAGACAGTTCAAACAAATCAGGAAAACAATGAGAAACAAATCATAAAAAGAAATAAAGAGAAATTCTGGAACTCAAGAACTCAAGGAATGAAATGAAAAATACAATGAGAGCATCAACTACAGACTTTACCAAACAGAAGAAAGAATATGTGAAGTAGAAGACAGGATATTTGAAAGTTTCTAGTCAGAGGAAAACAAAGGAAAAATAATTATAGAATGAAGAGAGCCTACGTGAATTGTGGTAGTTTATGAAGTGAAACATTGTAGGCATTAAGAGAGTCCCAGAATGAGATGAGTTAGAGACAGGGGCTGACAGTTTATTTAAAGAAATAATTTCTAAGACCTTACCAAATCTGGGAAGAGATATGGACTATCAAAATGAAGAAGCTCACGAGACCCCAAACATATTCAAGACATAAAATCTTTTACAATACACATTATAATAAAAATGACTGAAACCAAAGACAGAGAGAACTTTGAAAGAAGCAAGAGCAAAAAATACCTCACATTCACGGGAACCCCCAAAGGATATCAGGAGATTTATCAATAGAAACCTTGATGGAGGGGAGAGTGGGATGATGTATTCAAAGTGATGAAATAAAGAAAAAACTTTCAAACAAGAATACTTTACTCAGCAAAGCCACCTTACAGAAATGAAGGAGCAGTAAAGACTTTACCAGACAAATCAAGGCTGAGGGAATTCCTGAACACTAGACCTACCTTACAAGAAATGCTAAAAGCAATTCTTCAAGTTGAAATGTAAGGATATTAATTTCTAACATGAGAACATATAAATGTACACAACATACTGGAAAGGTAAATATATTGTTAAATTTAGAATACTCGAATTCTTTAATATGTTGGTGTAAAAGTCACTTAATTCCTATATAAAGATCAAAGGACAGAAGTTTTAAAAATAGTTATAGATACAATAATTTGTTAATGGATACTCCATAGAAACATATGTAAATTGTGACACAGTACCATAAAATGTGTGGAGGGGAGTCAGAGGGTATAGTTCGTGTGTGCAAACAAAGTGAATTTGTTATCAGCTTAAACTAGATTGTTATATCTATGATATTGTATGTAAGTTGCATGGTAACCATAAAGCAAAACCTATAGTAGGTTCAGAAAAGAGAAAGAGAAAGAAATCAAGGTATAGCACTATGGAAAATCATCAATTCTCAAACGAAGGCAGCAAGAGGAGGAGAAAGGAACAATGGAACTATGAAGCACTTAGAAAACAATTAATTAAATTGCATTGCTAAGTCCTTACCTATCAATGATTACTCTGAATGTAAATGAATTGAATTATCCAATCAAAAGACACAGAAGGCTGACTGGATAGAAAAATAAAAGACTCAACTATGCAAGACTCGCTGTAGCTTTTAGGACACACATAGGCTGAAAGTAAAGGGATGGAATAAGATACTCTATGGAAATGGAAACTGAAAGAACCCAGGTGTAGCTAAACTTTTATTGGACAAATAAACTTTAAGTCAAACAGTAACAAGAGACAAAGAAGTCATTATACAGTGATGGAGGGGCCAAATCATCAAGAGGCCATAACAGTTGTAAATATATGTGCATTCGACATTGGAGCACCTAAATGTATTGAACAAGTACTAACATATCTGAAAGGAGAAAGAGATATATGATAGATATAGAAATAGAATATGATAGAAATAGAAATATGATAATAGTAGGAGACGTCAATACAGCACTTTTAACAATGGATGGATCATCCACCGAGAAATTCAATAAGGAAATGTTGAACTTGAAATGTACTTTTGACCAAATGGACCTAACAAACATATATAGAACTTACCATCCAACAGCAGCAGAATATATATTTTCTGAAGTGCACACGGTACATTCTCCAGGATAGATAATATAGTAGGTCACAAAAGAATTCTTAAAATTTTTAAGAAGTTTAAAATCATACCGAATATCTTCTCTGACTACAGTGGTATGAAAGCAAATATCAACAACAGAAGGAAAACTGGTAAATTCACAAATAAGTGGAAATTAAACAACTCACTCCTGATAAAAGAATGAGTCAAAGAAGACAGAATATATCTTAAAAGATATAACAAGAAACCACAACATACCAAAGACCTGTGAAAGTAGTTCTGTGAGAGGTGTTTATAGTGATAAATACCTACATTAAGAGAAAAGAATGATCTCAAAAAAAAAAAATCCAACTTTATACCTCAAAAACAAGTAAAAGAACTAAGTAAGCCTAAAGTCAACAGAAGGAAGAAAATAAGCAATATCAGAGTAGAAATACATGAAATAGAGACCAGAAAATAATGTATATAAAAAATCAACAAAACTAAGACTTACTTTTTTTAAAAAAGATAATCAAAATTGATGAACCTAAGGTTGATTAGAGGAAAAAAGAGACATTCAAATAAATAAAATCAGAAATAAAATTAAAGACATTACAACTGGTGCGACAGAAATACAAAAGATTATAGACACAATTCTACAATTATACACGAACAAATTGGATAACCTGGAAGAAATGGATAAGTTCAGAGAAACATAGAACTTACCAAGACTGAATCATAAAGAAATAGAAAACCTGAACGGAACAATGATAAGGAATATGAGATTTAACAGTGATCAAAAACATTCCTCCAGAGAAAAGCCCAGGACCAGAGGTTTTCAGTGGTGAATTCTACCAAACATTTAAAGAAGAATTAATGCCAATCTTTCTCAAACCATTCTAAATAATTGAGGATAGGAGAGAACACTTCCAAAATCATTTTATGAGGTCAGCATTACCTTAATACCAAAGCCAGACATGAACACTACTAGAAAAGAAAATTATAAGCCAATATCACTGATCAACATAGATGCAAAATTGCTCAACAAAATATTGTCAAACTGAATTCAACAGCACATTAAGAGAACACACCATGATGAAGTTGGTTTTATCCATGGGATTCAAGCATGGTTCAGCAGAAGCAAATCAGTAAAATTGACACACCACATTAACAATATGAAGGGTAAAAATCATATGATAATCTCAACGGATGCCAAAAATGCATTTGACAAAAATCAACATCCGTTATGATTAAAAATAAATACCATTGGGGCTGGTCCCATGGAGTAGTGGTTAATTTTGGCAGGTTCTGCTTCAGCCTATGGGTTCATGGGGATGGATCCCAGGCTCAGACCTAACCACTTGTCAGCCATGCTATGGCAGCGACCCAATACAAAATAGAGGAAGATTGGCACATATGTTACCTCATGGCTAATCTTCCTCAAGCAGAAAACAAGGAAGATTGGCACAAATGTTAGTTCAGGGTGAATATTCCTCGGCAAAAAAAAAAAAAAAAAATTACTCTCAACAAATTATTCACTGCAGGAACTTACCTCAACATAATAAATATCAGGCATGAGAAGCCCACAACTAACATCATACTCAACAATGAAATGGTGAAAGCTTTTTCTCAAGGATCAGGAAAAAACTAGGGTGTCCACTCTCACCATTTCTCTTCAGTATAGTACAGGACGTCCCAGCCAAAACAATTAGGCAACGAAAGGACATAAAATGCATCCAATCAGGAAAGAAAGAGGTAAAATGTTCTCTGTTTGCAGGTGACATGATGTTATACATAGAAAACCCTAAAGACTCCACCAAAAAACTCTTAGACTTAATAAAAGAATTCATTAAAGCCACAGGACACAAAATCAACATATGAAAATCATTTTCATTTATACATGAACAATGACCTATCAGAAAGAGAAATTAAAAAAACAACGATTGACAATAGCATCAAAAATGAGAAAATATCTAGGAATCAATTTAACCAAGGAGGTGAAACACTTGTAACCTGAAAACTATACCACATAGTTGAAATAAATTGAAGAAGACATGAATAAATGGAAAGATATCCCATGTTCATGGACTGAAAGCATTAATATTGTTAATTACATACTACTGTTAATTACATACTGTCCATACTACCCAAAGTGACCTACAGATATAAAGCAATCCATAAAATCCCACTGACATTTTTCACAGAAAGATAAAAAATAATCCTAAAATTCTTGTGGAACCACAAAGGAACCCCGAATAGCCAAAGCAATCCTGAGAGAGAAGAATAAAGCTAGAGACACCACACTTCCTGATTTCATACTATATTACAAAGTGATAATATTGAAAACTATATGGTACAGACACACAGATCAATAGAACGGAATCAGGAGCCCATAAATAAACCCATGCATATAGAGTTAACTAATATTTGAGAAGGGAGCTAAGAATAAACAATGGGGAAAGGAATGTCTTCAGTAAACGGTGTTTGAAAGACTGGATATCCACAACCAAAGGAATGAAATGAGACCCCTGTATTAAATCACTGAGGAAAATTACTCTAAATGGATTAAAGACTTAAATCTAAGACTTGAAACCATAAAATTCCTAGAAGAAAACATAACAAAATATCCTCTTGACATTAGTCTAGGCAACGATTTTTTTTTTCATATGACACCAAAAGCACAGGCAATAAAAGCTAAAATAAATAAATAGGACTACATCAAACTAAAATGCTTCTGCTCAGCAAATCAACAAAATGAAAAAGCAACCTGTGGAATTGGAGCAAATATTTGCGAACCATATATCAGATAAGGGGTTAATAAAAAAATATTATAGGGAACTTATACAACTCCATAGCAAAATAAACAACCAATCCAATTAAAAAATGGGCAAAGGATCTGAACAGATGTTTTTCTGAAGAATGCATGTAAATAGCAAACCAGTACATGAAAAATTACTCAAAATCACTCATCATCATGTATATGCAAATCAAAATCTCAAGAAGCTAGCTCTGTATATTTGTTAGAATGGCTTTTATCCAAAAGACAAGGGATAACACGTGCTGGTGAAGATGTGGAGGAAAGGGAATACTTGTACATTTTTGGTGGGAAGGTAATTTGTTACAGCTATGTGGAAAACAGCATGGAATTTCCTCAGAAAGTTAACTGTCATATGATCCCTCTTTGGGCTATGTTTCTGAAGGAAATGAAATCAGTATCTGGAAGAGATATCTTCACCCCCATATTCACTGCAGCATTATTCACAATAGCCAAACTATTGAAATATCCAAGTGTCCATGGATGGATGAATGGATAAGGAAGATGTGGTATGTATATGTACAATGGAATATTACCCAACCATCAGAAAGAAGGAAATCCTGCCATTTACAACAACATGGATAAACATAGAGGATGTTATATTAAGTGTAATAAGCCAGAGAAAGACAAATAATGCTTGATAAATCTGATATGCAGAACCAAAAAAGAAGCAAGAAGAAGAAAAAGTCAGGTTCATAGACACAGAGAGTAGAATGGTAGTTACCAGAGGCTGGGGAGTGGGGAAAATTGGGAGACGCTGATCCAAGGGTGTAAGACTTCAGTTATTAGATGAATAATTCTGGAGATCTAATGCACAGCTTGATGACTATAATTAGTTATAATGTATTATATACTTGAATTTTGGTAACACTATAGATCTTAAGCATTCCAACAACAACAAAATGATACCTATATGAGGCGATATATGTGTTAATTAACTTGATTTTTAGAATCATTTCACAACGTATATGTGTACCAAATCATCTCATTGTACACTTTACATATATACAATTTTGTCAATTATTTTTCCAAAAAGCTAGGGAGGCAAACTGTAATAGACATACAAAAGATAAGGAGAAAAGTGTCAAAGCAAATAACTACAAAACATAATCAAATAACAAAGGAGGACATCAAAAGGGGAAGAGATTGAAAAAACTATTGCAAAACAGAAAACAAGTATCAAAATGTCAAAAGTAAATCTTCACCTATCAATAATTACTTTGAATGTAAATAGATTAAGCTCAAGTATTAAAAGGAATAGAGTACCTGAATGATTAAAAAAACAGAAAACAAATGATATATTATCTATAAAAGACTCACTTTAGACTTAAAGAGACAAGTAGAATAAAAGTGAAGGTATGGAAAATAATATTTCACGTAAATTGCAACTAAAAGAATGCAGGGGTGGCTATCGTTATATCAAAAATTTTAACTTTATGTCCCAAACTGTCTCTAGAGACAAAAGTCATTATATGATAATAAAAAAGTCAATTCAACAGGAAGGTGTAACAATTTTAAACATATGTGCACCTCACATTTGAACACCTAATCATATAAAGCAAAGATTGACAGGTTTGAAGAGGAGAAATTGACAGCAATACAGTAATTTTGAGTTGATTTTTGTATATGGTATAAGATAAGGGCCCAATTTTATTCTTCTGTATCTGGGTATCCAGTTTTCTTAACACTATTTGTTGAAGGAACCATCCTTTCCCCAGGGTGTGTTCTTGGCACGCTTGATGAAGATCAGTTGACCATATATGTGTGGATTTATTTCTGGATTCTCTGTCCTTTTCCATTGGTCTATTTGTCTGTTTTTATGCGAGTAACATACTGTTTTGACTAGTGTAGCTTTGTAATATATTTTGAAATCAGGAAGTGTGATATCCTCAGCTTTGTTCTTGCTCAAGATTGCTTTGGCCATTCGGGATCTTTTGTAGTTACCTATTAATTTTAGGATTGTTTTTCCCATTTCCGTAAAGAACGCCATGGGGATTTTGAGTAGGATTGCGTTGAATCTGTAGGTCACTTAGGGTAGTATGGACATTTAACAATGTTGAAGACTCCAATCCATGAACACTGAATGTCTTTCTGTTTATCTGTCTTCTCTAATTTCCTTCATTCATGTATTATAATTTTCAGCCTACAAGTTGTTCACTTATTTGGTTAAGTTTATTCCTAAGCATTACATTCTTTCTGTTGTTAATGTAAATGTGATTGTTTTGTTAATTTCCTTTTCAGATAGTTTGTTGTTAGTGTGTAGAAATGTTTCTAATTTTTCTATGCTGATTTTTTGTCCTGTAACTTGTTGAAGTTGTTTACTAGTTCTAACAGCTTTATTCAATCTGTAGCATTTTCTATGTATAAGATCATGTCATCTACATAGAGAGATAATTTTATTTCTTCCTTCCTAATTCGGATGGCTTTTATTTCTTTTTAAAATTTTTAATTTTGTTAATGTTTAAATTTCTTATTGAGGTAAGATTGGTTTATTACATGGTATACATTTCAGAGGTATATTATTATATTTTAACTTCTGTATAGACTACCTCGTGTTCACCATCAAAAGTCTAGTTGCCATTTGTCACTGTAGATTTGTGTCCATTTACCCCTTTCACCTCTATTTGTTGGCTAATTGCTCTGGCTAGGACCTCCAGTACATATTGAACAAAAATGGTGCTAGTGGGCACACTTGTCTTCCTCCTGATTGTAGAAGAATCTATCATCATTGGCCCAGACAGAGATTCTGGGTGCTTCTCAAAACTCTTTGCTCATCCAACCTGTCGTCTTTGTGTTTAGCATTCCCCAGGAGTCTAGAGTAAGCCAAGTCTCATCAGTGTCCTGAGATAGGCAAGATAGAAGCCAGGCCCTCAAGGAGCAGCCAGAAAATTTGAGGTTCTAGATGTGTGGTCCAGTTCATTCTCTACTCAGGGTGAGGCTGGGAGCTGGAGTTTCTCATTCCACTCACTCTGCACTGAGGTGGGGAGAGGAGTTGTGGCAATGCATGCACACTCCTTCAAACCGCATGCTCTGTCAAGCCATTATTTTGGCCTCTGGAGCCCCTAGGCATCTAGCCAATTGTGGTCTTCGTCAGCTCTCAGAGACAGGTTAATTAGAAGACAGTTCTTCAGGCAGCAGCTGGAAAAGACGAGGGTCTAGATGTGTGATCTAACTCCTTCCATGGAGAACTGGGAGCTGGGCTTTATGATCTGCTCACTCTGCTCTTGGCCGGGGCCTGAACTGTGAGAAGTGCTCGCACACCCACTCATAACTGACACTTGGTCCTCTGTAGTCCCCAGGAGACTAGCATATGCTGGGCCCTTTACCTTCCAGTCAGGTGACTTAGAAGCCAGATCCTGGAGTAGCAGTTGGAAACTTGGGACACAAGATGTAGGGTTCCAACCATTTGTTCCTCAAGGAGAAGCTGTGAGTTGGGCATTCCTTCCCAGCTGGATGGTGCTGTGCCAGGGGTGGGATTTATGATGAGACTGTATTGCAGTTTCTCCCACCACTTACCATTTTCTCACTTGCCTTGTCTGCAGGAATCTGTCAACCAGATTTGTATTTCTAATAAAGGGAATTGATACACCTGTAGCTGTTAATTCGGTTTGTGTGTGGGGAGAAGGAGAGGTCGAGGCATCCTATTCTACCATCTTACTAACTTTTCCATATTTTTTTCAAATTTATACTTATATTGGGTTTTGTTTGCTTTTCTTTTGTAATTTCTTAAGGTGGAAACAATTCTTGATTTTCAGTCTTAATTCTTTTCTAATATAGCTATTTAATGGTAAAATTTCCCTCTCAGGACTACCCTTAGGGTCAATTCAAAAAATTTTATTTAACATCTTTTTATTATCATTCAGTTAAAAGTACTTAATGTTTTCTCTTTTGCTGTCTTCTTTATCCATGGGTTATTGAATAAATGAAGCTGAGTCCTGTGCAGAGACGTAGTAAAGGACAAAAGTCTACTTTTACTCTTTCAAGTGAACTAGTACATAACTTGAGGAATCATCATTTTGGCCTAAGAAGATCAATAAATGTGTTGATCTTTGTCATCTTCATTGAACTCCTTGCATCCATATAGTTTTAAGCACCCAATTATGATGATCAACATTTCAAAATCTCAGGGCCAAAGGCTGTGGTTGCTGTGGTGGAAGATTCTCTGAGATCATCATCTGATCTGAGATACCCCAACTGGTTAACGGAGTTCTGGGGTTCCTTAAGACATCCAAATTAGGCAATATTGAACACAAGTCCCAGGAAAGGACCCATTACTAGAAGAGCTCTGGTATACTGTAGGCTCTAGATTCATTAGACCAACAGATTTCTAATAATTTTTCAGAAGAGATTCTGAGTATTTTAAATCTTGTTTTGTTCCCCCCAAATATGAATAAATTATCTTGATTTAATATCTTTGGAAACTCATAGTCTATTTTCTTTGCACAAGAAGTTGGATGATTAGGATTTTTTCAGGTTATCATTTACAAATGACATATACTTGTCTTTTCCTTATGCTTTCTCCCTTTTAGAAACATGTTCAAAATCAGATATAGAAATTGAGAATGGATTTATTTCTGAATCTGACTTTACATATCCCTTAAATAAACGAGCACGATACAAGTGTAAACCAGGATATGTAACAGCAGATGGTAGAGCATCAGGATCAATTACATGTCTGAAAAAAGGATGGTCAGCTCAGCCCGCATGCATTAGTAAGTAATGGACTGTTATTATTCTTCATCCTGATGATCGTTGTACAAAAGTTTACTTTAATTCTTTTTTGGGGGTCTGAGATGGTTCCACTTGAAAAGACAAATAAAAAACCTTTGAGGAGAATATATGTTATTTTGCCTTTTAAGATTAATTAGTGGTGGGGTATAATATGAGTGCATCTTTCAGTTCAAGTGTTCCCTCTTTAAGACCTCCTGTGATTTCAAAACTACTTAGGAAGCCTTATGTGTAATCTGGTGTAAACTCATTTATTATTAGGTGAGACCTTTGTACCTGTTGTACCTGCTTTAAGGTGATCAGACTTTCATGTCTCAGTCCTTGCTGCTGGACAGGAGAGTTATTTTTTTAAGCGAAGACATAGGTTCATAATGTATAATCTTAGACTATTTATAATTTATTTGTTTTATACTGTAGGATAGGACCACTTCTGAAAAATCCTCTCCCTTAGAAAATCTTCCTAAACATCTAATTATTGGAGACTGAGAAACACTTCTAGAAGGTACCAAATTTTTCTGTGTTGAAAGATTTCCCTGTCCCATTACCTAGATGTTTATGAAGATTTTCTAAGAACAATTTGCTCAGTTTATCTTATTATCCTAAATCCACACAATAACATTTTTTGAAATGATATAACATATTTACTTTAAGTGAAAAGGATATTTAAAATATCCATTTTTGCTGTTTTCATTTCATCTTTATTAAATCTCTTTGCTTACTATGGGCACTAGGCAAAGAGAAAATGAAAAGTTGCCTCCATATCAAACTCAATTTATAGTAAATTGTGATAAGCTATCCATTATAACACTCTTATTATGGAAGAGAAAATGTCTCTATTAAATAAATTTTTACTAGTATGTTTTTAGTTTTGCTCTTTTTTTAAATCTTAAGCTAGCTGGTTTCATAACACATTATAAAATTTGAGATAAATTATTTAAACCTTTATTAACAGCACTCTAGTATAATGTTAGTGATAACTGAGACTATTTTTTAACAATTTACTTTCTTATAACTTATTATAAGCAATAGAACTGTCTCTACATTCAATCTTGATAAGTATAAAAGAACACAAAGCATTTAGGAAAATATTTGGGAAAGCAATATCAGCACGTGTGCTTTAAAAATTAGAATGTTTTAAGGCAGAGTTTTATAGAAATTTAAAAAATTTACTTGCATTGTTGAAAATTAATCTTTTATTTCAACTAATCCATTTTCTCTGGCACATATGTCATGACTGCTAATAAGTTGGGCATCTTAATTCACAAAATGCTATTCTGCTTTTCTAAAAAAATGTACTGGCCTTTTTTCTTACTAATATGGGATAAAAACATGAGTATAATTGAATTGAGAAAAATATTCTTAAAATAAATTTTTCAGAGAGTATAAGTGATGAGAAAAATGCTACGTATAAACTCTTTTTAGAGTAAGAATTTCAGGACAAAGATTTATCACTGGCATTCTCGGATTATTTCCATATGATATTTAATTTATCAGCACATACTAATTGATAGAGTCTTTTATTTCCCATTGGTATGGGACATACCCATTCAGATTGTTCATTTAATAATATTAGAAATCAAATCTTCCATTCTGTTACGCATTAGAATCTTGTGATATGCCACTATTTGAGAAGGCCAAAGCCAAAAGTGATAGAACATGGTTTAAGCTCAATGACAGATTGGACTACGTGTGCCATGATGGTTATGAGAGCAGAGATGGACACACCACAGCTTCCATAGTTTGTGGTAACGATGGCTGGTCTGATACACCCACATGTTATGGTAAGAATTGTTTTTTCAGGTATGCTTTTGTTCAAGACGAACAAAATTAACATTAATTTGTGAAAATTTTGAATTATCAAGATTCGTTTTGAAGGAATAATAATTAAATTCAAGGTGTCACCTTCTGATTTATTAAAAACTTGGAGCAGAGGTTATTTTGAAGCCCAGAGATAATAATCTACCTTTAACACCGTGCATTAAAGTACTGTTTCCCATGGGCCATATGTATCATAGATTTGTGATTAAAGTATAATTGTTTTTGTTATTCCAAATGCAAACTTTCATATTATTTAAAACACGGCACTCATTACCAAAATTACAGTTACATAGAAGTTACTCAGGTATTTTGCTTCTGGTTCAGTCTTACCCATCCCACCTTGAGTGTTAATTTCTGCAGGTGCTGAAAAGAACTTTTATTTTCTGACTTTGAAAAGTCCCGTGAACTGTTACAAGAATCTCTTTTATGTTTGCCAATCAGCTGTCTGTTTTCCGGGGATGGAAATAGGGTTTGAATCTGTAGTAAACCGAGTGGAAGTAGAGTGTTCCAAGCCAAAGGAACAGTATGTGCAAAGCATTGAAAACAAAACAATATTTGGAAAATATCAGGGTGAGTTGACTCTACTCAAGATGTGGGAGAATTTTATGAGCTGAGGCTGGAGAAGAGACAAAGGAAAGATTGTCCAGGTTATTTCAGGGCATGTTAGCATCTGTATTAATTTTATGATTGATGAAAAGCCATGAAGGAGTTTTAAGGAAAGGAACAATATAAATTTCTTTGGACTTTTGAAGGTTTTCTTTTTCTTTATGCTGTGCTTGTGATGAACAAGAGAAGATTCAGGAGTCCATGTGGGTGAGAAAGGGTGGGGATTGGGATAGGGTGATGGCTGAGAGATGCCGAGCAGAGGAAAGATTTGGGATATGTTTTGGTGGTAGAAACATAGGTAATGTGTTGAAATGTTGGGTATGAAAAAGATTAAGAGGTCAAGGAACTCACATGTTTATTTGACTTTATGTTTTTGAGCAGGCAGGTAAATGGCAACGTCTTTTGGTGAAGTGCTTCTGGAAGGAGAGAGAGCACTTTGGAAGGAACATCCCAACTTTTGCCTTGGACACATTATGGTTGAGCTGCCCATGGACAATCAAAATCAGATATGTAAACCACAGAGTTAGATGTGTAGGTCTAGGCAAGAGATATAAATGTGGGATTATCACCATGCAAATGATGATATCACATTGGAAAAGAATAAAGAATGAAAGGAAAAGAGAGCTCAGGACTCAGTCCTGCAGCTTCCCAACATTTAGGTGTCACAGGGAAGAGGAAGAGAAGGCAAAGTAGATAGAAAAAAGGAGGACCCAGAGACTCAGAAGAAAACCTGTACTAGTGAACGCTGTCACAGACATGAGGAGAAGAAATGACTGAAGGCAGAGGAAACAGATGGAGTGGTTAGTAGTGAAGCGGGTGGAGTCAGGCTGGCCGGGTTCTACTTCCCGCTCCACCACTCGCTAAGCATGTATCTTAGGTCAGCAACCACGCCTATTTGAACATCTCTTCGCTCTTCCTTATCTGAAAAGTGTTTTAATATTTACAATTGTCATAATATTTCAAAGGATTGTTTTGATTAATAGACTAAATTATCCTTATAAAGCTCTTGCCACAGTATCTGTCAAAAAATAAACCTAATGAATTATAATCTACTTACATTATTATGATAAATTGAGTGGTGAATATTTCTAATTGAGTAGATATGTCCAGTTAGGAGACTGTAAAAATGTGTTGTATTTGGCTACATCAAGGCCAATAATAAGTGTAGCAAAAACAATTTTGGATTGAGTACATGTGGCAGAACCTAAATAGAATTTACTGAATAAAAATGATTAGTAAGAAATTTCATAAAGCATGTGAGCATAATTCTTTCAAGAAGGTTGACTGTGCCACAGAATAGGAAATTCAGAATATTGCTAGAGGAAATTATACACTCAAGGGAGTATTGTTGTTTCTTCTCTTTTTGATGAGGAAGATTGACCTTGAGCTAACATTCGTGCCAATTTTCCTCTACTTTGTATGTGGGACACCACCACAGCATGGTTTGATGAGCGGTGTGTAGGTCTGCGACCGGGTTCCGAACCTGTGAATCCTGGGCTGCTGAAGCAGAGTGCACAAACTTAACCACTACCCCTCTGGGCCAGCCCAAGGGGGTATTTTGTTTTAAAGATGGGAGACATGAGAGTGGACTGAATGCTGATGAGGATGCAGGAGAGAGGGAAGCAGGGAGACACGGAATACATGAAGCAGATAGTTCCCTGTGAAGGTGGGAGAGAAAGGGAACCAGAGCTCCTGTGGAAGTAATAGGGTTAGGCAGTGATGGGGCTACTTCCAACTTTTCACAGGAGGAAGGAAGGAAAATAGATGTGTAAATGTAACGCTGGGGAGAAGCAGGAGCTGATGGTTTCTATTTTCCTTTGAACTACGAGACAAAGTCATCTGAGATTGAGTGGTGCATGGGGAAAGGAGGAGAGGGCACACTAGGTAGAGTAGCAAAGGTTTCAAATAGAGACTTGTGAGAGACACACAGTGAGCTCATTATAGAGCTGAGGTAGACTTGCTTAGCAGTGTCTTGATCCCAGTGAATTGGATTCACGCTGATAGCAAACACCTATCATGGGCTAGAAATAGGCTAGGAGAAAATGGTGAAAAACGCAAACATGGGTCTGCCTTTTGAGACCTTTCATTCCAGCATGAAAAAACCAATGAATTAAGGCAAATAATGAACAAATGATAAAAATGTTTTAAATATATTTGATATATGACTATGTTCAAAGAAACAAAAGAATGCAAGAACTTTGAAAATAGGAGAGGATGGATGGATCTACTTTATATAGGAAGGCATCTAAGCAAAGAAAGGGTGACAACCATTCAGGATAGAGATAGGGGTCTGTCCACAGCTGAGGCAGCAAAGAACTTGAGCTATTTAAACAATTCAAAGATCGTAAAGCCTGGAGTCTGGATTGAGAGGGGGAGAGAGATATAAGATGCCATTGGAAGTGCAGGCAAGGGATGGATTGTAAAGAGTTTGGATTTTATTCTAAGTGAAGTGGAAAGCTTTCAAGATGATCATGAATTTCTTTTCTGGGATTAGAGGCAGATCCAGGTTTTATGAAGCCAGAAGCTTTTACATTTTGAGGGGCCTTCTTTAAAAAAGAATGCAAAATCATGACTATATAATTCCCATGGTCTTTGCAACGTCACCACATGACAGGAAACATGAAGGAGAAGAAGTTGGAGTCACAGAGACAGCAGTGGAAACTGATGTGGCCAACATGGCTTTCTATTGCAAATTTTATAAAAACGTATGACCTTGTGAACACATTGCTCGGAATTTGCCAGCACAGTGTAGGCCTCCAAATATCAAATGAACAAATCACAGTTTACTAGTCTTTTCAAATCACTTCCCTCAAACATGTAGCAGAAAAGTGCACACAGATTGGCTGATATCTGAGTTTATTTCCAATATCCTGGGTGTTCTCTCCTTTGTGGAGGGATTTCCAAATAATTGTTGCTGTCATAAGCCACTTAAGCCCAACAATGTTTACAGCAATCTTAAATAAATGTACACTTCAGAGCAAAAAATTCATGCTCACGTTTGCAAGCATCAGTGCTAGAATTTAGGATTTTGAATTTCGATAAAGACAAATATCTCTAATTCAGAGTATGCCCATTCAAAGTCTTTAAATCACATTTCTTACGTCATTTTCTTTATATAAATATAACAGTTATAAAATAGTCAACAGCCAAACTCTGTTGTTGTTGTTGTTGTTAAGGCAGCGCTTTTCATAATGTGATGAGATGGATAATTTATGTCAAAGGAGCAGAAAATATACAAACAAAGACACATACAAATAAAAGAATTGCTATGTAGAAGATTGGAATAGAATTTTAGGAGAGGAATCCAAGTGGTTTTTGTTGTGTTACCTTCTGAACTCAACTTGAAGACTCAACATTAAAACAAAAACAAAAGCAAATTTATTGAGTTCTTTTTGTGGCATTAGTTTTAAAAATGTTAACACGTCTAATTTTATAAGTTTTAGTTAGTAAAAAATTTCTTTTTAGTATGACTCTAATTTTTAAGTTAATTTTTAATTTTATTAATTAATTTGCAAGATGGAAAATTTCTAAATAAGAAAAATGCATTTTTCGTAATAGCAATGTCACAAATTTCACAAGTTTTAAGGGATATTTTACACATTTCTTATTTGAATCAGAATAATTAACATTGTATTAGTAGCTAGTATAAATAATAGGTTTAATAAGAATAGATATTTGTATATTATAGAAATATTCATAATACATAGACTACACCTAGCTATATGGCCTCGAACGTGTTTTTTCATTTTGTTTCAAGTTTCAATTTGATTTCTGAATATTAATTAAGATATTAATTAGGAATATTAATTAAGCAGTTTTTAATGTTCCTATAATTAAAATGCATTAGCAATGCCTCTTTTGTGTGTTCTGGTTCTCAAATTACTTTAAACAAAATTACCAGTTGCTTTTAGGTGTGCGATTTAAGAATTGTAGCATTAGTTTTTTTTTTTTTAATGTTTTTCTCTCTTTATCTCCAATATAAACTTTTTTTTTTTTTCCCCCGAGGAAGATCAGCCCTGAGCTAACATCCATGCCAATCCTCCTTTTTTAGCTGCGGAAAACTGGCTCTGAGCTAACATCTATTGCCAGTCCTCCTCCTCTTTTTTTTTTTCCCCCAAAGCCCCAGTAGATAGTTGTATGTCATAGCTGCATATCCTTCCAGCCGCTGCATGTGGGACTAGGCCTCAGCATGGCCGGAGAAGCGGTGTGTCGGTGCTGGCCCGGGATCCGAACCTGGGCCGCCAGCAGCGGAGCACGCACATTTAACCGCTAATCCACTGGGCTGGACCAGTGATAGTTTTTTTAATGTGGGAGAGTACTTTTATGTTTTGAGAGTACAGAAAATGTAACATTAAATTTTATAAATGTCAGTGATAAAATCAGATCTAGTATAAGCAAGTTGACTTTACAAATAAATTTTCTGGGTACAAATATTGCTGTTCAATACCTTAATATTGCTCAAAGAGTCTTATATGGATTTAGAGGGTGTATAAAACCTAACATGTAGCATTTCTCAAGGAAGAGGATTTTGTCTGCTGCCCCTCTGTATATGCAGTTCCTAGCTCCTCATTTTCACATGACATACATAAAATTTACTTTGGCAAAGATTATATATTCTGATTAAATTATTTGACCTTCTTTATAGAAAGAGAATGCAGTATTCCCCAAATAGACGGCTTATTAAATGTTGACCCCAGGAAAAGCACTTACAAAGTTGGAGATGTACTGAAATTCTCCTGCAGACCAAGACGTACAAGAGTTGGAGCAGATTCAATTCAGTGCTACCACTTCGGATGGTCCCCTGATTTTCCAATATGTAAAGGTGAATATGTATCTCGCAATTGCTGAAACAAGAATTGGAATTTTGGATATCAACTTTTTCTCCTCTCTTAATTTTCTGTTTGTTTCCAGTGTGTCTATAATCTCATGCATTAAGCCAGGTTATACCTGTGAAGGACATGTGTTCCATAGAAGATACTTCAGATTTCCTTCTTTGGGAAATTAATCTCCAGTTGTTTCTTGTGATATGTAGTGGAAGTCTCCATAGATACATACATGGTGTCTGACACTGGAGGGATTTCTTTTGTTACTTCTCCTTTTGCCTACAATTCCACCATTAATATTGGACATTTTAGATAGCATGACCCTGACAACAAGTTTCATTGACTATGTCCAAAGAATATTCAAGGAGCTTCTAGTCAATTCAATCTCATGTGTGGCTTAATCAAAACTGAAATATGTTGATCAAATGCTTGCCCCCAATGGTGGTATTTTTTCAGAAAGTTTTCGTAAAATGTTTCTGTGGAATATGGATATTGTTATAATTTACACAACCATATTTATTAACTGGTTTGCATACACTTTTACAACATCTAGACTATTGAACCTATTTTCTGGTTTTAAATATACTTCCAATATGCTAGTTCAATAGTATAAGTAATAGACCTGGGAAACAAGAATCTGGTGTAAACTCCATTGTTTGGTCATTGTTTAAGGATGCTTTAATAAATTATATAAGAAATAATAAATAAATTAGGGAAAAACATCTTTCCGTTTTACTGGAATTTTAAGTTGAAAAAATAGACAATTTAAGCATTAATTACACAGTATTTCTACTCTAGAGCATGTACGGGTGTGTGGTCCACCCCCTCCACTCCCCAATGGAGAAGTTAAAGAAACACAGAAAGAGGAATATGGACACAGCGAAGAGGTGGAATATGTTTGCAATCCTAGATTTCTGTTGAAGGGTTCTAACAAAATTCAGTGTGTTGATGGAAAATGGACAACCTTGCCTGTGTGTATTGGTAATGTATAAAAAATATTAATGTTTAAACTTAAATCAACTTTTTGTTTTCATATACACACATAAATTATATCTTCAAGATAAACACATTTTTGTGAAAATTCACAGAGGAGGACAGTACCTGTGGAGATGTACCTGAGCTTGATCACGGCGATGTCCAGCCTTCTGCCCCTCCCTATCACCATGGAGATTCAGTAGAGTTCAACTGCAGAGAAGCATTTACAATGATTGGACACAGATCGGTTATGTGTCTTCGTGGAACCTGGACCCAACTTCCTCAGTGCATTGGTGAGAATACACTTCTCAATTGACATTTAATAGAGGTTAATATTTTTGTTGTAAAAACAGTATTCACAACCATGTTTTTGAAATTGAGAGATATTCTTGAAAATGTCAGGTCTTAAATTACAATGAATCCAAATGTTTGTTGTTGATAATTCATTGTGCGTACAGAGGACAAATATAAATTAGCAATAGAATTTCATGAATCTTTTTGTCTCTGATATTAACATTGTGTATCTTTATTAGTGTGAAGCTACATTTTGCTTAAAGATATTTATATGATTAAAATACAAGTACTAATTACCAGGAAAATATAACTATACTTGCACAAATACCATTTTTGTTTTTCTGTGGCACTTTCTTTTAGACCCTGGAAAACAAGGAAAAAGAGTTGAGAAAATACCCACTTGCTATACTCCTATAGGAATCTTGCCTATCCCAGAGCTTCTAACAATGATAATTTCTCATTCTGTTTCAAAAGCAGCAAAAAGAGGTTAATGTGCTGGAGGGTGGGTGGGCCACAAGCCCTCTAAGTCGTAGGAGGCAGTAGGAGTTGGGCCAGGAAACAAATCTGATTGATGCCCTGCACTCTGTAAGTGAATCATCCCGACCTTTGGATGACCAAGGCTTTCATAACTGGGAGAATCCCGCTGTCCTCTTTCATTTTTCCTTTGGAATGAGTTCTTTCCTGGAGTTTTCTTGGGTCCGACATTCAAAGGGATCCCTGGATGTCCAGTCTTACTTATTCATCAGATTTCTAGTCACTGATTATTCCAAGTAGAAGGTAGAGCTGAACCTCTGCTCCATTAGAGCAGGAATTCATAGCTATTTTGATCACTGACGTATTCTCAACACCCAAAAGACTGGCTGACATATAGGAGATATTCATTAGGATTTTGTTAAAAGAATCAATAAATTTGGTCACTTCTGAATCCTTACATCTTTCTAAACACATTCCTGTCACAGGTATTGCCAGTCCTTCAAGACCAAACCTCATCTCTGTCCTCTTCTATCTCCACAAATGATCTCACCTTATTTCCCGTGGGGAAAAAGCCATGGTAATGTTAGGCATGAAAACTCTCAACTTTCCACTCTAACGTACTCCAAACATCTGCTCCAATTAACATTCTCTTCTAATCTCAGAGTTTTCCTTTCTAAGGTGAATTCTTTACCTATATGCGCCTTCACATAATCCCCTTCAAGCTGTCATAGTCTTTACTGCAATTTTCTCCTTTCAGTGTCTATTTTGCACCTCCCTCTAGTCTAGCCGTTCAGTCCACTCAATTGTTTATTTTCTCTTAATAAACAAAGTAATCCTTTCAGAAACCAAGCAATCACAGGACATAGTGACAACCACCACCACCACTCTTTTGGCCACAGATCTTCCTTCAGTTTCCATCTCTGGAAGAATATCTAGTGTTGTCTTCCTCAACAATCTGGACCAGTCCTAAAAATAGAACTATTCCTCAAGACTCTGGTGTGTCTTGAATTAGTCTCCTTTACTTAACTGTTTTTTCAAGGTTGCAGTACAAAATCATAACTTTTCATTGGCCAGTTACTTGGGTTTTCTTTATTCTGTTCATCCTTACCTGACTCTGATCATTAATAAACCGTTAACAAATACTACCAAAATCCTACACTGATATTTTATCAGAATTCAAAAGGACTCTCGCCTGTATTGAATTTTTGAAATATGTAACTATATAAAACTTTTCTATAGTCAGTATTTAACTCATAGTCAAACCAGCAAAAATGTACTATCATGGCATTATATTATTGAAATATAGGGTGTTCTGGTGTATAAGCTAGCTTCTTAAAAATTCTAAGAATATATATAGAAAATAGGCTGTGACTTGAAGCACCCAATTTCTTATTCCAATTATCTTTCTCTTTTTAAATATCTGCTTAAATACTCACATTTTATACAATACATCTGAAATGTAGTTTTCTTATGATATTACATTACCTTTCTTGAAAAAATATATTTAAACTAATAACTTCATATATTCTAGTTCCACAGATAATTGTTGTTATTTTAATGTTTTAAGATTGTGGAATAAAAATGATGTAGAGATGCTTGAGATTAAGAAACGAATGAATGTGAGCATTTGCACAGATTTCAACTATGGGACAAAATTCAGTCATGGTGTGACTGTTGGCTGTATAGATCATCCAAAAAGTGATCCTCTTATGCTCTTCCCATCCCCAAAGTGCACAATGTCTGAATAATGGATATTTTCTCTGAAATTTCAAAGACTGTGCACAGGACTTATGGTCACACAAAATAGCCCATCTTATGCAATATGATGGGGAATAACTTTGTTGGTGGAATTTGTAGGTGTGCATTCTAATTTCATTATACCATTGACTCTATGGCTATCTTCTTGCACTATTTGCTTTGATTCTTATAATTGGTCTTTTCAAGGAAACATTTTCACTTTATAGCAACAGATGAACTTGAGAATTGTAAGTTACCAAAGATATTGCTGCGTGAGATAAACCCATCAGATAAAAATGAATTTAATCATGGCGACAACATAACTTACAAATGCAAAGGAAAATCCAAGCACTCAGTCTGTATAAATGGAAAATGGGATCCTGAAGCAAACTGCGCAGGTAAACTCTTATTTATAATATCTTCAAAATTTTATTCTATTTCTTCTTAACTTGTGAAAGTAGTATCTTTCTGTCTTTTAAAAATTTTACCTAATTATTGTTACAAGTAAGTTTCAAGCTGGAAGGTAATTTAGATATTAACCAAAACACTTTCTATGTAGTGATTTGTATCATGTGCACTAGTCAGCTATGTAACAAACCACGGAGAAACTTGGTGGTTTTAGACTAACATCTGGTGCTCATTACTATTAGAACACCATTGCTTCTAATTCCTTATATTACACCTACATCTGCCTATGCCTGTCTATGACTGTTATGTATCAATCAACCATCTATCTGTCTATCTGTCTGTCTGTCTGTCTATCTGTCTATCTTGGTATGTATCTGTCTATCTAGTCATCTATTTATCATTTGTTTATCTATATTAATCTTGAAAACTTTTGAGTCATGGTGACACCACTAATTTTGATTGAATAGAATAGAGTTCATTCCAGTTTTCCACTTTTCATATCTGTATTTCTGTTCTCTAAGTGTAGGGCACCTTGACTCACTCACCTCAATATTTTTACCAATTTCCTCAAGCCTAGAATGTACAGAAAGTAGTTTCATACCAATATAAAAACAAATCTACTATCTTCAGTTTAACATATTTTTAGTTCTTTAAAAAAAAGAAGTGATATTTATAGGCAGTACAGTACACATGTTCTACATTTTCTTCTAGAAGCTGTACAGTTTTAGCATTTATATATGGGTATATTATCAATCGTACATTAATTTTTGAAGATGGTGTAAAATAGGGGTTGGTGTTCTTTATTATATATGGATAACTAGTTGTTCTAGCAATACATATGGAAAAAATGTTGAAATGAAAATCAATTGGGCCGGCCCCGTGGCTTAGTGGTTAAGAGCGCGCACTCCGCTGCTGGCAGCCCGGGTTCGGATCCCGGGAGCGCACCGACACACCGCTTCTCCGGCCATGCTGAGGCCGCGTCCCACATACAGCAACTAGAAGGATGTGCAACTATGACATACAACTATCTACTGGGGCTCTGGTGGGAAATAAATAAAATCTTTAAAAAAAAAAAAAAAGAAAATCAATTGACTATGGAAATGTTTATTTATTTCTGGACTTTCTTCTCAGACCATTTTTCCATCTATCTCTTCTTAGCCCTGCCATATTGACTTGATATCTACAGCTTTAAAATAAGTCTTGAATTCTGATATATATATATTCTCCAATTATTGTTTTCCTTTTCAAGATTGTTTTAGTTATTCTGGTCTTTTCATTACTATAGAAATTTCAGGGAATACTAATCAAGTTGTATAAAATATCTGGTTGTATAATGAAAGAGATGGCTTGTATAATGAAAGATAAATTAGGGAGAACTGACATCTTAACCATATTGAGTGTTCAATCTGTAAATATAATGTATCTATACAATTATTTATTTCTGCTGCTATTTTCACCAGTAACGTTTTGTGTTCTAAAAAATTCTAAAAAAAGTTCTAAAAAATTTATTTCTATTTTGCATGTTTAATATTACAAATGCAATTTTTCAAACTTACATTTTCCATTTTTTTTGCTGTAAGTGTAAAGAAATGCACTTGATTTTTGTATATTTACTTTATCCTCTGAAACCATACTAAGTTGCCTTATTCATTGTAGATATTATTTTGTAAGCAACTGTATCATAGAAAATGCAAGATTTTATTTCTACTGGTCCATTTTAATTTTGATTTTTTGTTTATTTTCTTATCCTCTTGCACTGAGTAAGATCTCCAGTAAACTGTTGACGGGAAGAGATGAGAACCAACATCTTTGTCTTATTTCTGACCACTGGGAGACGATAGTCAATATTTTACCACAATTATAATGTCACTTTAGAATTTTTGTAGTTGCCCTTTATCAGATTCAGGGAATTTCCTTCTATTCCTACTTAGCTGAGTGAGAAGTTGTACCATCAACTAATGTTGAACGCTTTTAAATGCTTTTTATGCATATGATGATATGACTTTCTGAATTCTGTTAATATGGGAAATTAGAGATGTAAATTTTTGAATGTTGAACAAGTCTCTCATTCCTAGAGTCAACTCTACTTGGTGGTGATATATTATTCTCTCTATATTTTTGTTTACTTGATTTGCTGGTATATTTTTAAGGGTTCTTGCCTCTATGTTCACGGGGGATACGAATCTATCGTTACTTTTTCTTGTAATGTCTCTGCCAGGTTGCTCTTAGGGATGTTGTGACATCATAAAACAGATTGAGAAGTGTTCTCTGCTCCGCTGGTTTCTGAAAGTGCTGGTGTAAGATTATTATTGTATTATTTTTTCCCTTAAACGATTGATAGAATTCACCTGGGACGTCATCTGATGCCTAGTTTGCTTTTATGGAAGACTTGCTTGATGAAGAATTCAATTTCTTTACTAGGTAGTTGGCTATTCAGATTTTCTATGTTATCTCTGTCAAAATGTAAGGAGGTTGTATTTTTTAAGAATCATCTTGATTTTATCTAGTTTATCAAATTGATGGGTATAGTTACCATCAATAGAAATAGTTGCAGTTGTTTCTAATAGTTACTTAATATTCTATTTTCCTTTCACTTCTTTCAAATCTGTGGTGATGTCACTTCTTTCATTCTTGATATTGACATTTGTTCCTCTCTTTCATCTTGATCATCCTTCCTAGGGTTTTCTTTTTTTTGTTTGTTTTAAATTTTTGTTTATTGCAGTAACATTGGTTTATAACATTGTATAAATTTCAGGTGTACATCATTATACTTCTATTTCTGCATAGATTACATCATGTTTACCACCCAAAAACTAATTACATCATGCATCTCAACAACAAAAAAACTACCAACCCAATTAAAAAATGGGCAAAAGACCTGAACAGACATTTCTCCAAAGAAGATACACAGATGGCCAACAGACACATGAAAAAATGTTCAAAATCGTTAACTATCAGGGAAATGCAAATCAAAACTGCAATGAGATATCACCTCACGCCCGTCAGAATAGCTATAATTAACAAGACAGGAAACAACATATGTTGGAGAGGATGTGGAGAGAAGGGAACTCTCATACACTGTTGGTGGGAGTGCAAACTGGTGCTGCCACTATGGAAAACAGTATGGAGATTCTTCAAAAAATCAAGGATAGCGTTTTCTAATTAATGTTTTCAAATAACTAATTTTAACACTCTTAATTTTCCCTCTTTTTTATTTTTTAGCTTTATTAATGTTCACTGTTTTTCGCTTTGTTAATTTTCTCTTTTCTATTTGTCTTTCTCAATTTTCTCTATTTTCTGTCTTCCATGGAATTATTGTTTCCTTCCTTCTTTTGTTTATGTTTTTTTTGGTTTATTGTGGTAACATTGGTTTATAACTGTATAAATTTCAGGTGTACATCATTATACTTCTATTTCTGCATGGATTACATCACGTTCTCATGTTCACCACCCAAATACTAATTACAATCCATCACCACATACATGTGCCTAATTATACCTTTCACCCTCCTCCCTCTCCCCTTCCCCTCTGGCAACCACCAATCCAATCTCTGTCTCTATATGTCTGTTGTTATTATCTACTACTTAATGAGTGAGATCATATGGTATTTGACCTTCTCCTTCTGACTTATTTCATTTGAATAATACCCTCAATGTCCATCCATGTTGTCACAAATGGCTGGATTTCATCATTTCTTATGGTGAGTAGTATTCTGTTGTGTATAAATACCACATCTTCTTTATCCATTCTTCCTTTGACGGGCACTTAGGTTGCTTCCAGGTCTTGGATATTGTGAACAACTCTGCAATGAACAGAGGGGTGTATGTATCTTTAAGCATTGGTGTTTTCACGTTCCTTGGAATAAATATCCAGCAGTGGAATAGCTGGATCATATGGTAGTTCTATCCTTAATTTTTTGAGGAATCTCCATACTGGTTTCCATAGTGGCTGCACCAGTTTACACTCCCACCAGCAGTGTATGAAACTTCCCTTCTCTCCACATCCTCTCCAACACTTGTTGTTTCCTGTCTTGTCAATTATAGCTGTTCTGATGGGTGTGAGATGATAGTTTGGATTTGCACTTCCCTGATAATTAATTATGCTGAACATCTTTTCATGCGCCTGTTGGCCATCTGTATATCTTCTCTGGAGAAATGTCTGTTCAGGTCTTTTGTCCATTTTTTAATTGAGATGTTAGTTTTTTTCTTGTTGAGATGCATGCGTTCTTTATATATTTTTGAGATTAACCCCTTATCAGATGTATGGTTTGCAAATATCTTCTCCCAATTGTTAGGCTGTCTTTTTGTTTTGTTGATGGTTTCCTTTGCTGTGCAGAAACTTTTTAGTTTGATGTAGTCCCATTTGTTTATTTTTTCTATCGTTTCTCTTGCCCGGTCAGACATGGTGCTTGAAAATATGTTGCTAAGACCTATGTCGAAGAGCATACTGCCTACGTTTTCTTCTAGAAGTTTCACAGTTTCAGGTCTTACCTTCAAGTCTTTAATCCATTTTGAGTTAATTTTTGTGTGTGGTGTAAGGTAAGGGTCTATTTTCATTTTTTTGCGTGTAGCTGTCCAGTTTTCCCAACATCATTTGTGGAAGAGACTTTCATTTCTCCATTGTACGTTCTTGGCTCCTTTGTCGAAGATTAGCTGTCCATAGATGTGTGGGTTTATTTCTGGGCTTTCGATTCTATTCCATTGATCTGTGTGTCTGTTTTTGTGCCAGTACCATGCTGTTTTGGTCACTATAGCTTTGTATATTTTGAAATCAGGGAGTGTGATACCTCCAGCTTTGTTCTTTTTTTCTCAGGATTCCTTTAGCTATTCAGGGTCTTTTCTTGTTCCATATAAATTTTAGGATTCTTTGTTCTATTTCTTTGAAAAATGTTGGAACTTTGATAAGGATTGCATTGAATCTATAGATTCAATGGACATTTAGGAAGTATGGACATCTTAACTATGTTAATTCTTCCAATCCAATAGCACAGAATGTCTTTCCATTTCTTTGTGTCTTCTTCAGTTTCTTTTAGCAATGTTTTATAGTTTTCAGTCTACAGATCTTTCACCTCTTTGGTTAGGATTATTCCTAGGAATTTTATTCTTTTTGTTACAATTGTAAATGAGATTATATTCTTAATTTCTCTTTCTGCTACTTTGTTGTTAGTTTATAGAAATGCAAATGATTTTTGTATGTTGATTTTGCATCCTGTAACTTTACTGTATTCATTTATTAATTCTAAAAGTTTTTTGGTGGATTCTTTAGGGTTTTCTATATATAAAATCATGTCATCTCCAAATAGTGACAATTTCACTTCTTCCTTTCCAATTTGGATCCCTTTTATTTCTTTTTCTTGCCTGATTGCTCTGGCTAGGACTTCCAATAATATGTTAAATAGGAATGGTGAGAGTGGGCATCCTCGTCTGGTTCCTGTTAGAGGGATAGCTTTCAGTTTTTCACCATTGAGGATGATATTAGCTGTGAGTTTGTCATACATGGCCTTTATTATGTTGAGGTACTTTCTTTCTATACCCATTTTATTCAGAGTTTCTATCATAAATGGGTGCTGTATCTTGTCAAATGCTTTCTCTGCATCTATTGAGATGATCATGTGATTTTTATTCTTCATTTTATTAATGTGGTGTATCACGTTCATTGATTTGCAAATGTGGAACCATCCCTGCATCCCTGGAATAAATCCCACCTGACCATGGTGCATAGTCTTTTTAATATATTGTTGTATGCGATTTGCTTGTATTTTGTTGAGGATTTTTGCATTGATGTTCATCAGTGATATTGGCCTGTAATTTTCTTTTTTGTGTGTTGTCCTTGTCTGGTTTTGGTATCAGGGTAATATCAGCTTCGTAGAATGAGTTAGGAAGCTTCCCCCCTCCTCAATTTTTTGGAAGAGTTTGAGAAGCATAGGTATTAAGTCTTCTTTGAATGTTTGGTAGAATTCACCAGGGAGGCCGTCTGGTCCTGGACTTTTATTTTTGGGGAGGTATTTGATTACTGTTTCGATCTCCTTACTGGTGATTGGTCTACTCAAATTCTCTATTTCTTCTTGATCCAGTTTTGGCAGGTTGTATGATTCTAAGAATTTATGTATTTCTTCCAGATTGTCAAGTTGTTTGGCATATAGCTTTTCATAATATTCTCTTCTAATCTTTTGTATTTCTGAGGTGTCCGTTGTAATTTCTCCTCCTTCATTTCTGATTTACTTATTTGAGCCTTCTCGCTTTTTTTCTTGGTGAGTCTAGCTAAAAGTTTATCAATTTTGTTTATCTTTTCAAACAAACAGCTCTTGGTTTTATTAATTTTTTAATTGTTTTTTAGTCTCTATTTCATTTATTTCTGCTCTGATTTTTATTATTTCCCTTCTTCTACTGATTTTGGGCTTTCTTTGTTCTTCTTTTTGCGGTTCCTTTAGGAGCATTGTTAGATTGTTTATTTGAGATTTTTCTTGTTTGTTGAGATAGGCCTGTATTGCTATAAACTTCCCTCTTAGAACCACTTTTGCTGTATCCCATGAATTCTGGCATGTCCTATTTTCATTTGTCTCCAGGTATTTTTTGATTTCTGCTTTGATTTCTTCATTGATCCAATCATTGCTCAGTAGCATTTTTTGTTTAATCTCCATGTATTTGTGGCTTTTATGATATTCTTCCTATACTTGATTTCTAGTTTCATACTGTTGTGGTCAGAAAAGATGCTTGGTATTATTTCAATCTTCTTAAATTTATGGACACTTGTTTTGTGGCCTAATATGTGATCAATCCTGGAGAATGTTCCATGTGAATTTGAAAAGAACGTGTATTCTTCAGTTTTTGGATGGAATGTTCTGTATATGTCTACTAGGTCCATCTGTTCTAGTGTGTCATTTAAGGCCAATGTTTCCTTATCGATCTTCTGTTTGGATGATCTATCCGTTGGTGTAAGTGGAGTGTTAAAGTCCCCTACTATTATTGTGTTACTGTCTATTTCTGTTTTTATGTTTGTTAATAATTGCTTTATATATTTAAGTGCTCCTGTGTTTGGTGCATAGATATTTACAAGTCCTATGTCCTCTTGTTGGATTGTTCCCTTGATCATTCTGTAGTGCCCTTCATTGTGTCTTTTTACACTTTTTATTTTAAAGACTATTTTGTCCGATATGAGTATTGCTACCCCAGCTTTCTTTTTATTGCCATTTGCATAGAGTATCTTTTTCCATCCCTTCACTTTCAGTTTGTGAGTGTCTTTAGGTCTGAAGTGTGTCTCTTGTATGCAGAATATATATGGGTCTTGTTTTTTTATCCACTCAGCCACCTTATGCCTTTTAATTGGAGGATTTAGTCCATTAACATTTAAAGTAGCTATTGGTAAGTATGTACTTACTGCCATTATTTAACTTTTTTTTCTTGGTGTTTTAGTAGTTCTTCTCTGTTCCTTTCTTCTTCTTTTGCTCTCTTCCCTTGTGGTTTGATGGCTTTCTTTAGTATTATGTTTGGGTTCCTTTCTCTTAGTTTTCTGTGTCTTTATTATAGGTTTCTGGAAATGCTACGTCCCTTTAGCATTTCTTGCTGTACTGGTTTCTTGATGACAAACGTTTTTAATTTTTGCTTGTCTGGGAAACTTTTTATCTCTCCTTCCATTTTGAATGATACCCTTGCTGGGTAGAGTATTCTTGGCTGTAGGTTTTTTCCTTTTAGCACTTTAAACATATCATGCCACTTTCTTCTAGCCTGTAAGGTTTCTGCTGAGAAGTCAGCTGATAGCCTTATGGGGTTACCTTTGTATGTAACTTGCCTTTCTCTTGCGGCTTTTAGGATTCTCTCCGTCTTTAATTCTGGACATTTTAATTATGATGTGTCTTGGTGTTGGCCTCTTTGGGTTTATCTTGTTTGGTACTTTCTGTGCTTCCTGTACCTGGATGTCTGTTCCCTTCCTTAGGTTAGGGAAGTTTTCAGCTATTATTTCTTCAAATCGATTCTCTGCCCCTTTGTCTTGCTCTTCTCCTTCTGGGACACCTATAACATGGATATTAGTGTGCTTGATGTTGTCCCAGAGGTCCCTTAGACTGTCTTCACTCTTTTTAATTCTTTTTTCTTTTATCCGTTTAGCTTGGGTGATTTCTTCTAGTCTTTCGTCCAGCTTGCTGATCCGTTCTTCTGTATCCTCTACTCTGCTTTTGAGTCCTTCTAGTGAATTTTTCATTTACAGTATTGTAGTCTTCATTTTTGATTGTTTTTTGTTTTTTTTACATCTTTCATTTGTTGACTTTATCACTGAGTTCATCCATTTTTCTCCCAAGATCAGTGAGCATCCTTAACACTCTTTGTTTGAACTCTCTTTCGGGTAAGTTGCTCATTTCTGTTTCACTTTGTTCCTTTTCTGGGGTTGTATCCTGTTCTCTTACTTGGAACATATTCCTTTGCCTCCTCATTTTGCCTCTTTCCCTGTGCTTGTGTCTATATATTAGGTAGGTCGGCTACATCTCCTGCTCTCGGAGAGGTGACCTTATATAAGTGAAGCCTTAGGAGGCCTGGCAGTGTGCTTCCCTCTCCTCTCCAGTTGCAAATGTTCCAGAAGTGACCCCTGTGTGGACTACGTGTGTCCTTCTGTTGTGGTGGGGTTGTTCTTCCCGTAGGTGCCCAAGGAGGCTGAGCTATCCCCCTTGCCCACTGTTGTAATGCTCAGCTGCTTGTAGTTGTTGTGGGCCCTTCAGTCTCTTTATCAGGTCTAGAGTGTCCCAGCACAGTTGGCTGCAAGGTCTAATAGCACACCCCATTGCCGTATTTCTATTAAGTGAGCAGTCCGCCAGTGTAGCAGGTTGTTAGGCTCAGGGGCTTACAATATAAACCTCTAGTCTTTAGGTCCCTTGTCAACTCTCTGAGGATTGTAGCCAGGTGTGGCTGGCCTCAGGCATGGGAGCACCCAATTGTTTCAGGCTTCGGAAGGTGGGGCAAACTCCCTCTGTCACTCTTTGAGAAGCACAAGTCCTCTGCAACTGACAAGCCTCACTGCCCACAGGTCCACACACACAGTCAACACAGTCCTGCCCTGTGCATGGGCCCCGACCTCCTAAGTGGACCCAGTCTCTCCAAGGTGGGAGCCCCACACACTCCACCACCGCCCCACACTCTCCACCCGCTCCTTGCACACAGCCTGCCCTACAGAGGTGGACCCAGTCACAAGGTTGTGGAGAATCCAGGCAGCTCTCCTAGCAGCCCCACAAGTTCCCGGAGGGCTTGTTGTTGGGTGGGGCCAGTCCCTAGGGTGGGCTGCCTGCCCTGGCTGACCTGGATTAAATCCGTGCTCTAGTGGGTGGAGCAGACCCTGGACTAGCAGGCCCCAGGGAGAACTCCAATGGCGTCTGTGTCAGCACGCCCACACCAGGCCACAACAATGGCCACCGCCAATGTCCCAGTCCCTGGAGAGGTCTCACCTATCACTGCAATGCACTCAGGGCATATCAGGTGGGTCTCTTTTCCCCAAAGGGCTGTGCACGTTTCTTTCTGGTGATTTTAGGTTGATGTGTGAAATGGATGAGTTTGCGTGTGGGCCCTTTAAGAGCCAGTTTTAATTTCTTTGTGAACCAGCTTTTCTGGGGGTGCTCCCCAATGTTTTAGTAGCAGGCAAAGTCAGATATTATGCAACTCGTCTCGATTGTGCTGGGTCCACAAAGTGCCCACAGCAGGGGCGCTCCCAGCTCAGGGCCCCGCGCCTCCAGGGATGGCTGTGGACCTCTGGGCTGCTCCTCGTCGCCGTGGAGCTGGCGGCTTGTGAAGGCAGCGTTCTTCCTCTCCAGAAGGGAGTCTCTGCCTCTTCCACCTCAGTTAGGATTGTCCTTTGTTGCAGGAGTTCCTCTTATCCAGTTTTCAGTTCTCTCTCGGGGGTAATTTTTCCAAGAGTAGTTGTAAATTGGCTGTGTCCACGGGAGGAGGTGAGTTCAGAGTCTGCGTACACCGCCATCTTGAGTTCTGTCCTATTTCCTTCCTTCTTATTAGCTTGGTTTTAATTTTACTCTTTTTCGCATTTCTTAAGTAGAAAATGAAAGTATAAATTTAAACCATCCTACTTTTTAAATATAAACCTTTAAAACTACATTTTTGTTTCTAAATACTGCTTTAGCTATGTCTCAAAAAAAATTTACATTCATTGTATTTTCGTTTAATTCTATGTGAAACATTTTCTACAATTCTTTTTTATTTCTTCTCTGAACTGTCAGTTATTTAAAAGTTTGTCATTTAATATCCAAATATTTATGCTTTTCTGAATACCAGCTTTGTAGTGGTATGATTGTTGTGTAAAGAACTGCACATATTTGATGTGTACAATTTAGTGAGTATCATGGATGTTTGCATAGATAATTTATTCTTATTGATTACTAATTTAATTTTGTTGTCACAGAATATGCTGTGTAAAATTTTGATATTTTGATATTTATTCATGCTTTTTTTTATTGCACAGTTCATGTTCTACCTTTGTGATGGTTTTATTTTCTTATAAAAGCATAGGCATACTCTAGTTGTTGGATCAGGTTAAAGTAGTTCATGGTGTTCTTCAAATTTGTCATGTCTGCTTAAAATTTTTTGTCTCCTTATTCTATCAGTCAGAGTAAGTACAGTATCAGTATTGCTGCACAATCAGGATTGTGAATTTGTCTATTTCTTCCTTTGGTTTTGTCCATCTTTGCTTCCTGTATTTAGTGCGTTTTTAGATACATACACATTTATCATAAATTTGTCCTTGTGAATTATCATTTTTATAATGATAAAATATTTCTTGATTATATGTGTAGTACTCGTGTCTTGAAGTATATATTGGCCTAATTTAATGTAGTCAATTAATTTAAAACAATTGATCATTTCCATGTGATAAAGGAATTCCCAATAGATTTCAAGTAATCAGTGTCCTCAAACCATTCTTTCTAAATTAAAAGCAAAAATAAAATAATAAGAGAAATAGCTACACACCTTATTCACCCATCTCACAAATCTGGGGGAAAAAAAGCTTATTGTGATTAACTAACAGAGAATACTTTAAATGAAATGACAATGGTAGCAGTACACGTTGAAATATATGGGATACAGCAAAGGTAAAGATATTTATAGCTTTAAAACATGCATTATAAAACAAAGAGTTAAATAAAGTAATAAGTATTACAATCCTGAATCTAGGAAAGAACATACACCCAAAGAACATAGAAGGAAAGAATAATTAAAGCATCAATTACTATTATAAAAAGCTGATTTTCAGAATAATAATTCAGCTTTTAGGGAAATTTAGTATATAAACCAACCTCTGGCAAGACTTACCAAGAGGAAGTTCAGATTAAGATTCTTAGGACAAAGGTGGTTAAAGATCAGACACAGAAGAAAACAAATTTGAGAATACATAGAAAAATAATGCCAAGATATTTAAAACAGAAACATGAAAAAATATTTTTGATGGAATATAAAATACTCCTATTGATTTAGATAGAAACAGAAAATCTGGACAATATTAATAAGCATAAATGAAGTGTATTCAGTGAAATATTTCCCTGAATGGAATAGAAAATGTTGGACAATTGAAAAGATTTACAAGACTTCCCAGTGTATATTCACATAATGAAAAAAGATGCAGTATGAAATTTTGTTTTTATTTCATCAGTATTTCACTCTTCAATTTTTTCACCATGTTCAAACTGATTCTCTTTAATGAACTAAAGGCACAGTATAACAAGAGAAAGTAAAAGCAAGCAATCACAGAAAGGCTCTAAAGCTTCCAGGGATGGTCTTCCAGAGTCTCCCCTCAGTGGAACAGGACATGCTTTGTCTGCAGATTATGAACTGACAAGATATATCTGAAGTATCTCAGTTTTGTGGGGGCTCAGACACAACTTTACAGAGGGATCTTTTATACACTGCTGGTTATGTAACTAAGGCGAGGCTGTCTAATCTGTTCATCGGGGAGCATTTCATCCATCTATATCCCTTAACAGTGTAGGCAAGCTGGTAAACAGAGCCTCCAGGGGAGTTTTGAACTTTTAATAACACACTATAAACTGCTAGTGAACATATCTGATTCTTACTTTGGCCAAGAAGCTTTATAAAATTAATTGATCGTTAATTAAATATAATTCTTCGTCTGACTAATCAACTTCCATTTGAATATCTTGTGAGGGTTTTAATCCAATCTCAATACATTTGATCATGGATATCTGTAGAAAAGTTCTCGGTGATGTAGTCTACACAGAAATTGAAATACTATGATGTACGCCTGAAATTTATATAATGTTATAAACCAATGTTACTTTGAATAAAAAAAATGAAAAAGAAAACAAAAGATCCTGATGTCAGTCTTTATTTAGTGCCTGGTATTGATTGAGTTATTCAGCTAGAACATCCTAATGGTTAGAAATAATCAAAATAAGTTTTACCTAAATTATGAAAGTTTGATCACAGAAAGAATAAAAGGAAGAAAGTCTAAGGAACACCATGAGGATATAAACCCAACATAGTAGATTAAAAGGGTATACAAGCTGAAAAGTATAACATATTGAAACATAGAACATAACGTTAGAATTTTATTTATGGTACATTATTATTAAGTTTTCTATTTACTGAATTACCCTTGTAATATTTTTAACTTATGATTTTTCATCAAGAAATCTAATTTTAATATTTTTAGAAGTACAATCATGCCCACCTCCACCTCAGATTCCCAATGCTCAAGATATGACAACAACAGTGAATTATCGAGATGGAGAAAAAATATCTGTTCTCTGTCAAGAAAAATATCTAATTCAGGGAGAGGAAGAAATTGTGTGCAAAGATGGAAGATGGGAGTCAATACCACGCTGTGTGGGTCAGTAGTTCATAACTTGCTTTGTGACATTCTTCCAAATAAGCTAATACTGTCCTGTGCTTTGTGAAGATGAATAAGATGAAGGCCTTGCTCTATATCTATTCCAGTTTATCTTGAAACAGCAAATTAAAATCTATGTATACAAATCAGTCAGCATCCTTTCACTTCTACTGTGAAATGAGTACAGACAAAAACTTTGAGTTAGTTACTCTGTAAATACCAGATCAAATTCTGTTCAGGCCTATTTTACTCCTCATGAGAAAGAGGACAAGAATGAAGGGGCATACGGAACAAGTGGATAGTTGTATAGAGTTTATGAATACATATTCTTTCAAGTTTCAAATGGTTTTCAGTTTTTAAATAATTTAATTTGTTCAAATTTTCCTTATTTTAAAATGCCAAAGAGTATTTGATTTTACTTTTCAATTTAAACATTATATTTGGGCTTAACTCCTTGATCTCTTTTCTTCCTATAGAAAAAATTCCATGTTCTCAACCACCTCATATAGAACATGGAACCATTCAATCACTTAACTCTTCGGAAGAAAGGAAAGAGGTATTTGAACCCAAGCGTTATCCACATAACACCAGATTAAGTTATATTTGTGATGATGGTTTCAGGATATCTGAAGAAGATAGGATAACATGCCACATGGGAAAATGGAGTTCTCCACCTCAGTGTGTAGGTAAGGAGAGTACACAAACTAAAATCCTATTTTCAGTACAGTTCATTAGAAGTAATCAGTTGTCATCAAAGTCATGAGACAGAATCCTTTAGATTTCTAAATAAATAAAGTCATTTATCTGTTTTTCTAGCATCTATATATTTACATATTTTACTAAACAATTTTTGCATAATCAAATCAAGCTTATTTTTGGTAAGGTCATTGGTTCCTTGTAAAATCGCTTTTAATTCTGGCTTTTTTTGTGTTAAAAGTGGATGTATAGTGAAATTAAACCTCCTTATTTATGGCTATACCTATTCATATTCCTACCTATTACTGTAAGGCGTAGTGTTTGCCATGCCACTCGAGTTTTAAAAAAATTTCCTGTTTTTCCAACAACGTCCCTTCTGATTTCTTACAATATGTAGTACTTTTCTGAAGATGATTAGTTCTCAATGTTTTCTTATATTATTCATGATTGGTTAGAGAAGCATCGAAAGTCTTTCATAAATATATTGACATTTTTAGTGTCAAGTTCTTGCTCAAGTTGACAGCTGGACACACACCAGAATGGTGGTTTTAGGAAGCGTTTGTGCATCTTCTCTGTAATGTGATGGTAACTCCTGTGTGATCATGTCTTGTAAATTAAAACAACCAAATATGATAACTGGTACATAAAATTAAATTTCCGAGTTAGTGTAACATGGAGTCATTCTCTCATTTCCTTTTTTTTTTTTTTTAAAGGAATTCCTTGCGAACAGCCACCTCTGATCCCACACGGTGTTCAGTCTCACAAATTACGCTGTTACCAATACGGAGAAGAAGTTATGTACAGCTGTACCGAAGGTTTCGGGATTGATGGACCTGCATCTATAAAGTGTTTAGGAGGAAAATGGTCCGATCCTCCAGAATGCATAAGTATAGTGTATTTCATTTTGTTCTAAGGCTGATAAATATCTTTAATTTGTAGCATAAATGGTACAAATATGAAACTAAGCAGTAATTCTAGAATTTAACAAGGTGTCTCTGGGAAGTTCTGGATTCTGGAAGGGAATTAATAGCCCTGGTAATAAGAAAAGTGTGACAACATGAGCCGAATGATTTCATTCTCCTGTCATCTTGTGTGCTCTTGCGACATCCTCTGATATACATTCTGAGACCTTTCATCTCTGTTCCAGTGTCACAGCTGGCCCCTGCTCATCAATCTCATTGTTATGTAATTTACTGTTTGTCAGTTATCTCCTTTAAATATAGAATTTTCTAAGATATTTGACGTAATAAACAGTAACAGATTTTGACAAAAGCACAAAGTAGAAATACATCCAAAATGCAGGCGGGCCAATAAGAATTCGAATGTAAGAAGTATGGTCTCAAGCATTACACGCATCCATATCTCTTCAGGGTTTCAAAATCACTATTCCCATGTTATATTTTGATAAATGTAGAAGCATTCAATGTAATTAAGTCACGACTGCTAACACATTTTTTCAGGGTATAAGAAAATTATTGCACAGTATTCATATGTAGCTGTTATTCTAGAATATATATTTATTGGCATTATGTATTTTTAACCATTTACTGAACAAGTACATTTTTTTTCTTTCAGAAACGGATTGTTTTAGCTTACCCAGCTTTAATGATACCATACTCATAAGCCAGAAGAAAGAATCGTATAGGTCAGGAGAACAAGTGTCTTTTAAATGTCGAAAAGATTACCAATTGGATGGATCCAGTATTGTCCATTGTATTAACGGCAAGTGGATAGGAAGGCCCACCTGCAGAGGTACTTCGATGAAATTTTAAAATTTATTTATGCAAGTGTCTTAAGTAATATAATATAGAATTGCCTCTAGCATCATCATAAAATGGACATAGATTATTTTTTCAGGCCAGGATTTTAGGCACTGAAGATTTATGCCTTAACGTAATGGAATGCAATTGTCTACTCAATGGTTAGTCTTGTAACCTGATAGTTCTTCAAGTTTGGTCCCTGGAGTAGCAGCATCAGCATCTTCTGGGAAATTGCTAGAAATGGAAATGCAAATTCACAGGCTTAGTCAGACCTGTTGAATCAAAGACTCTGGGGTCAAGGGATTCGATGGACACTTTGGTTTAGGAACCATAGCTATAGCCAATTATACTTTATATCCACCTGAATCTCACTGATGAGTTACACATGACTCATTGTAGTATCCTAGGCATTTGCCACCCAAAAGTCATTTGAGTGTTTTTATAAATTATACAGTTATTTTTCTGTTATTTTTCTACACCTCCTGTTTGGATCCTTTGAATAGTCATGTTCTTCCTTCAACTATGTTATTTTTCAATGTGTTCATGATTGATTTATTCTCTGAGGAAGTATCTTATTTGTATTTATTTTTCTAGGGACTTAAAATTACAATTCACAAACAGGATGATTGCAAACCAAATCCTACTATCAAATAATCTCTTTATTATGATTTTCTTGTGGTTTATACATTCATTTTTAATTTATATAAAAGGAACTCAAAGAGAAATGTCCAGATAAACTCCCATTTTCACTGGCCTCCACACACACACACACACAATGTCTATCAACATTCTAGTGAAGGATGGGAGAGAGATTTAAGGTGTAGAAGCTTAAATCTTACCAAAGAAATATTTCTTTCTCTCCTTTTCCTCACTCTTACATGTAAATTTATTAAGACGAGCAGTCTTTTATGACAAATTAATGACTGATTTTAAACCCCTCTTGAAATATATTTGCAATCTCATTTGTTGATTTGCTACTCAAAATAATCATTATGTTGGGGGTACTTTTTTACTTTCTATTCAGATGTTTCCTGTGGGAAACCACCCAACGTGGAAAATGCTGTTATACCAAATGGGATGTCTAGGTATCCACCTGGGGAGAGAGTACGTTATGAATGCAACAAACCTTTTGATCTGTTTGGGGAAATAGAAGTGACATGTTTGAATGGAACCTGGACAGACCCACCTCAGTGCAAAGGTAGAGTATCTTATTTCCCCCCAAATTTTAGAGTATATATTAGGGACAAAATACGTTGATGTAAATAGAGAATGAAGTAGTTCTTATGGAATAAATTTTTTAAACACAAATAAAACGTTGATGCTTAAAATCCAATTCTTTTTGTGGATGGAATAAGTAATAAGGTATATCTATTTTATGAAAGATTTGATCAGATTAGAAGAAGAGTTGGAATCGTGGATTATTCCCTCTCTGAAGCATTAAGAGATTCAGTTTCTTCCCGAGGAATAAATGTATTGCAGATACCTTAAGTACCTTTGGCAGCCCTGTGAAGTTTTACTTTATGACATGGAATAGGCAGTGGGACAGGGGTGGGAATCATAGCATGTGATGTAAATTTGCACTTCTTTAGCATATGGATTATATTTAAAGGTATGTCACTAGCTGAGCTCATCCAGGGAATTCGTGTATAAATAAAAAAAAGTAGTCTGAGAACTTGGTCATGGGACACTCCGGTATTTAGAGGTCAAGAAATAAGAGGAGCCAACAAAGGAGATGTTATATTAGCCACTTCTAGTTTTTCAAATTGTTTTGAAATTGAAATTGGTATACATTTTTCCCAATCTTTTGCTTTGAGCCTACCTATGTTTTCGTGTTTGAAGTGAGTTTCCTGTAGGAAGCATATAGCTGGGTCTTGTTTCTGTGTCCACCCTGCATTTTCAGTCTTTTAACTGGTGCATTTAGAACATTTAGCTTTTAAAGTAACTATTGCCATGTTAGGGGCTATGTCAGCCATTTTATTATTTGTGTGTGTGTGTGTTTCCTTTGTTTTTCATTCCTGTTTCCTTTTCTTGCCTTCCCTGTAGCTTGTTTGAACATTTAAAATCACTTTATTTTAAAATATCTGTATTCTTGTCGAGTTGTCTCTTTGTACAGTTATTAGGGGTTGCTCTAGGTGTGAAGATATACATATGCAGCTTATCACTCCCTAATGGTATTGTCATTTTACCTAAAATTGACATTTTACCACTTCAAACAAAGTGTGGAAACTTTCCATCCATTTAGGTCTGTTTACTCTCCCCATATTTTAAACATAGATGTCTTAGGTATTTCCTCTATGTACATAGAGGATCTTATCAAATAATGTAATTTTGCACACAAATTTAACAAACTCATTAGGAAAAAGTCTATTACATTTGCCCTTATTTTTATCACTTCTCTTGTTTTATCTTCCTTTCTGAAGTGTCATTCATCCTTCTGTTATCTTTTCCTTTTGATTTGAATAATGTCTGTAGCAATTCTTTAAGCACAGGTCTGCTGGAGACCAATTCTCCATTTTCCTTTGTCTGAGAATGTCTTCATTTCTCCCTTTATTCCTAAAGGATAATGTCACCGGATATGGAATTGGAGTTGACAGTTCTTTTCTTCCAGCACCTGAAAAATGTTGTCACTTTCTGGCTCCTTGGTCACAGATGAGAACCACACTGACGTTCGAATCCTTTTTTCCCTATAGCCTTGCATAATTTCTATCTAGCTGCTTTTGAGATTTTTTTCTTTTTCTTTAGTGTTGAGCAGTTTGATTATTATGTATCTTGGCATGAATTTCTTGGGTTTATCCTGTTTGGTATTCACTCACTTTTTTAAATATGTAGACATATGCCTTATGCCCAATTTGGGAAATTTTAAACCATTATTTTGTGAGCTTTTTTCCTCATCTCCTACCCCCTTCTTTAGTCTTCCTTAGTCTCCAGTCTTTTGCTATCTTCCCATAGGTCCCTGAAGATCTGTCTATTTTTTTGTTGTCAGTCTATTTTCAAAGTGAGTGATTTGTATTGCTCTGTCTTCAAGTTGATTTGTCCTTCTGTCATCTGCAATCTGTTATTGAGCCCCTCCAGTGAGATTATTTTATTCTGTTATGTTTTTTAGTTCTGTGATTCCCATTGGCTTTTTAAAACCATTGTCAAATAACTCCAACCTCTGTATCATCTCAATGTTGTCTTCTGTTGATCGTCTTTTCTCTTTTGAGATTTTCCCAGTCCTCGCTATGATGAGTGATTTTCAGTTGTATTCTGGACCTTTTGTGTATTATGTTTTGAGACTCTGGATTTTATTGGAATCATTTATTTATCAGGCCTCCATTACTGCCAGTCAGTGTGCAAGTCCAGGCTTCCCATTCTGCCTCCACTGACACCACAGAAAAAGGGTGGGGTGTCTTGATCCCTCAGAGTGTGGGTAGAAGTCCAGGCCTCACTTGGCCTCTCTTGATTGAGGTGGGGGGAAGATTGGTAGTAGACTTCTTCTATGATGTTTTTCTAGAGTAAGTTGGCTATTGTAGAAAATGTTTCTGTCTTGCGAGGCTGCTCCTTTCCTGGGCTTTTGTCTAAAGAGAGGAAGGTCTTCTTGGGACTTTTTCTTCTTTTCTGCCTAATCTTGATATCATTTCTGGGTTACAATCTTCTTCAATGCTCAGTCCAAGATACTTAGAAGACAAAATGAAAACCACGACAACTCATTGCACCTTAATTCCTTGAATCCCAAAGTCCCTAACCAGATGGACTTCTTCTCCACATCTTTCACAATCTCTTCTGTTGCTTTTTATAATATGTTCAGGATTTTTAGTTATACTTAACAGAAAGAATAAACAAAAAGGTTTCTACCTCATCTTGTCCAGAACAGGAAGCCAGCAATTCCCTTTCACAATATGTACATTTGTAATTCTTGAATTCTACTAAAGGAGTGATGTTTCTTTTACAGTAAAAATGTAAAGCAATAAAAATTGACTAGAGATCCAACAGACACTGCAGTATGTTGTATATAAGAACAGGAACATTTTTGTTTGTCTTAGCTAGCCCAAAGTCTAGTATATATTCATTAAGAAAAACACTTTTTATTACTGAGGTACTGCGAAACAGACGTATTTGTTCATACTTTATGTGTAATTTCATGCGGGGTGAAAGTAAAGGGTTAAAAATGTGACTCTCAGCTCACATGTTTAAAATTTCTTCAACAAATAATTTCTGTCATCAGAAATCACAAGTCTTGATATTACGTATTGTGCTATACTTTTATTTGCTTTATTTTAACCTGTGTTTTTCTTGGTCTTTCAATAATCAAATCATATTTTTTAGACTCTAAAGGAAAATGTGGGCCCCCTCCACCCATTGACAATGGAGACATTACCTCATTCCCATTACCAGCGTATGCTCCAGGATCCTCAGTTGAGTACCAATGCCAGTCCTTCCATGTGCTTCAGGGAAACAGGAATATAATATGTAGGAATGGACAGTGGTCAGAACCACCAAGATGTTTAGGTAAATATTTTAATATTGTGACGCATCCTGGGAAAATCAGTGTAATGAGTATGATGTTTTGCTGTTTATAATAGAATTTTCATGGATTAAATGAATTCATCTTTTGAATGCTTGCTACCAAATATTAATGTGTGGGGAAATAAAGTTTGAAAGATTCTTGTTGAATCAACAACAGCAACAAAACATTCTTTTATGAAAGCTCTTCATATGATAATTGATATTGTGAATCTTAGATTATAACCTTTAGTTATCATCCATTAAACATAGTACTTCATTTTTACATCATTAATTTTATAAAATGGTTTAAATCCACATACTGGATTTTCCTTGAATTGGTTTGTAAAAAGTTTTAAGAATGAAGTCCTAACAGCATAGAAGATTCTACTTGAGTCTGAATTTTTGTGGACAATATTTGTATACTCCTTAATATGTTATGATCATTTTTTTGACTTCAGATGCATGTGTAATATCAGAAGAAATGATGGAAAAACATAAGATAGAACTACGATGGTCATATGACAAAAAATTGTATTCTGAAACAGGGGATACCGTTGAATTTAGGTGCAAACGTGGATATCGTAAAAAGACACCACCTGAAACATTTCGAACAACCTGTCGTGAAGGGAAAGTGGCGTATCCCACCTGTGGATAGAACCATGGTTAAAATGCAGTCATAAAATTCACATATGTACATTTATTCAGAATTTTTCATTATTAATCCAATCCTTCTCAGTTTATTTCTTCAAGTATTGTTTAACTCATTTTTACTCATACATTAGAATTTGTGTTAAATATTATGTGGACAATGTGATTATAATCTGAGAGACCAATGAATCAATTCTAAAAGAACCTCATTAAAACTTGGCAAATGAAAACGCTCTGTGTCCTGTTCATCAAGTATCTATGGCCAGAATCTAGATGCCATCACCTCAGTGCCTGCTTCCATCCTTCCTTCTCCCAACTTTCCCAAAGCTTCTCCATAACTTCTGAGGTTTTCTGAGACTCTCTATTTCAGAGGAAATGGAAAAAAAGGGCTTGTCTCCATCTTGAAAATAATATCACTTCGCAAACACGTAAAAACCAAACTGTCATACCCATGTTAGAAGTAACATGTAAGTAGTTATGACTTACATTGCTTATCAATAGATAAATATATGAAAAAGTGGTGAAATGCATGATCTTCTACAAGATGTCTATCTAGCTCACGTCATAATTCAAATGAAACATAAAGAGGAATTAGAATCTAATTGGGTGCATAGCTACCATAATCTTGACATGAAACGTGATAAAAATTCCAATATCAAGTATAAACACACACACACACTATGCTTTGAGCCCCAAACAAATGTTTATAGAACAAAGATTGGCAGGAAGTATAATAAAATATTTCCCATAACTAGAGTTGACTTTAGAGATAATTGGGGTAAGAGTTGGTGGTTAACTCTTTATACTTTGCTGTATTTTCCTGTTTTTCTATCTTTAACATATATCACCTTTGAACCACAAGAATATATTGTTTAGAAATAAAGATATATATAAAGTAAGACATTACACGCTGAGAAGTATAGAGACCTCTTTGGTAATGATCTTTAGACCTAATAAATTTTTCATGATTTTGCTGGTATAGACGGTTTTGGAAACATTCAACCCCAAGAGTCTGAAATATGATTTGTTTGTTGGTACATTTGAAACAACATAGTTAGTTAAAGTTGGTTGAGTATAGACGTTTTTAACTTCTACAAAAACATGCAAACTGTAATATGATAATAAAGGTATAAACCATTAATCATAAAAAATTATTTTATGATGATAACTTGTAACTTTGTATTGCATCAAATCAAGTTTCCTTCTTAGACCAGAGACCTGGCTGTCACCAGTGGAGCCAATTTATATAAATCTGAATCACTGGTGACAGCCAGTTTTCTCACATTTAAAGGAACATTGTCACAATCGGCTAGTCAGCTTCGCTGTTAATCTTCCCTTTGTGTACGTGCTATTTCTCCAAAAATTTTCACATAATGGTTGTGGAATCTATTTATGACACTTTCCTATAATCAATTATTTTATTTTTGCCTGCAAAATAGTGATTTTTAAGATCAATTGTATCATTTTTCTGCATTTCTTAACTGTCATTCTTGCATAAAGATGAGTGTTAATCTACCAATTCTGTTTAAATTAAACATTCACCTAAAAGATTTGGTAAATCTCTATTTTGGCCCTCTGATTTCCAATTTTTGCAGTGAGGAATTGATGTAATAGTGACCTTCCATGATGCCTTTAAAGATGTTTTCCTTTCTTTTTTAAAAATGTTGTGTGCATCGGCACTGGTTTATGAATTTTTATTTATTCAATTTGTCACAATCAATTATAGTCATTATTCTATTTGAAGCTCAAATTATCCCAAATTTGGCAAGTGGGTACCGCTTGAAACTGGCTCCTGATTGTTGTGTCCCATTAGTCTTTGTCGTAGACTTTTTCTTGTATCCCATTAGTCTTCTTTGTTGTAGACTTTTGTTGTGTCCCATTAGTCTTCTTTGTTGTAGACTTCTGTTGTGTCCCATTAGTCTTTGTTGTAGACTTTTGTTGTGTCCCATTAGTCTTTGTTGTAGACTTTTGTTGTGTCCCATTAGTCTTTGTTGTAGACTTTTGTTGTGTCCCATTAGTCTTTGTTGTAGACTTTTGTTGTGTCCCATTAGTCTTTGAGCATTGCTCTTCTTTTTAGCACAACATGATGTTCCAGGCTCACTGGGTACTTCCCCTGCCCAACACCCATAATCATGATTTTCCAAGATCTGATTTTTTTTTATTGGCAAAAGTGTTTAGAACCCAAGAACTGTGCTATTGGTGCTAGATGGGAGTGTTCAATAGTGTTGAAATGTCTTCACTTGCACAGTATTTTGGTTCTCAGACCTTTGACATAGAAATGAAATTTACAATTCGTCAGTTCCTATTGGATTTTACAATTCAAGGTTAATAATACAGAGTTAAAAACCTTTTTAGTACATTTTCTCTCTTTTACATTTTTATTTTTCCGTATTCATGAACATAATATCAAAAGTATAACGCATACATTATAATTAGCATTTAAACTAGTGAATGAAGGTTCAAATGTCTTTGCATTTACTTTGTCCTAGGAAGTTGAACTCTGAGTGTAAGTATCCTCTTCAAAAAAGACTTGAAATAATTCTTATCATTTGTGGCTAACTTACCAAATAATTACAGTTTCATATTTATTTCCATTAGCATTTTTTTCGATTTAAAAGTTTTCTTCTGCTTTCTCTTTTAATCTAAACTTTTTTTTTGAATGTAAGATACACCTACATGTTTTAAACATCAAAGCGATACGAGAAGGGTCTATGCAGAGTAGTCTTACTTCCATCACACCTGTTCCCTCATTGAACGAAGTTATAATTTTATTAGTTTCTGACATCTCTCCTGTGTTCATTAATCTCCTTTTGTTATTGAGAAGGGAGGTTACTTTACGCATTGTCTGTACCTTGCAGTTTTCATTTTAGAATGTATCTCACTCAGACCATTCTGATATTTTGTTATTACAGATAACGAATGACAAGATGAATACACTGTGTAGACCTACTGTCAGGATATAATGCTGGGAGTGAAATGAATGGATCATCAGGCAAATGTATTTGTAAATGTCTTAGATATTTCAAATTCTTTTCCATAGGAATGTTGTACGTTATTCTGTAGTGTTCTTGAGAGCCTCTTTTCCTTGGCCTTGCCAACTGAGGATGTTGCCCCTTTTGGATATTTTCCTGATTGGTAGATAGTAAACAGTACTCCTGTGTATTTTATTATTATGAATGTGCTTATTTTTGTTTAAGATATGCAAGGGCCATTTGTTTTGCTTTGTTTTTCTCTTAATTTTCTTATTAAGACGCTAGCCCCTTTTTCCATTTATTATTCTTTTCTGTGGAAATAATGAGATTAACACTTTTCGTTTCCCATTTCTGTGATATGAGTTAGACATATTTTTCAATTTGTTATTGGCGTTTGAGTTCATGTTGATTTTTCTAGGCAGGAATTTTTGAATTTTATGCACTTATCATTATCAGTCTTATTTTTTATTTCCTCAAATGCTGAGTCATAGATTTACATATCCTATTCTTAACAAATGCACTGATTGTTTTTGTATTGAAGAATGGGTTTTGTTTTCTTACTTGGAGATATCTAAAATTAAAAATGACGTGGAAGTATGGATATATTTTATTCTTTAAAGGATTCTCCAGTAGTCTCAACTGTATTTATTAAAATCATTGTCCTTTTCCTAGTCATTTGAGATGTCACTTTACTCATATAAGAATTTCTTTGGGCATGTGTTTCTTTTTATACCTTCTATTATAGTCGGGTTTCTATCTGTCCATTCTCTACCAGCACCAACTGTATAATTGTAAAGACTTCTGAGATGTGATAAGCAGTGGGACCAGCCATCATGTAATTCTTTCTTTGTTTTTAGAGCTTTCATGGCTATTGTTACCTATCCCTAGAAACTTTAGAATGAACTTGTCTGACTCCAAAGTGAAAGCTGTAGGTATTTGCATTGCCCACTCTGCTTGAAGGTCAGTGATGGTCTTCAGTTCAGAGGTTCATTCTAACAGGAAACTAGTAGGCTGTTCTGGCAAAAGTTATCTCAGCTTTGCTGAAAGATTAAGGACAGGAAAGACAGCACGTCATGAAGGACAGCACCAGGAGTCCCTGCAGCCATCCAGGTCTGTGCTGCATCTCCCCAGGTGACACCTGAGTAACAAGGAAATGAAACCTGTGTGTCAGTGAGGGTGTCGTCTAGACTTGGACACTTCATCCCCGCAGGAGTCCATATCTCTCAAAGGAGAACTTGAGCAGAGCCCAGGACCTGCAAGGGGGACACTGATTTACAAATCACAAGACTCAAAAACCCCGAAACCATGCCTGACCCCAAGTATTATCAATCTAAGCCTGGATCCTGCTATCACAGATGACATTTCGTATTTCCCAGTTTCCAAGGAAACAGTGTTAGAAGAATGTAAATTCTGGGTTATTTTCCAATGAAAGAAGAAGAAAGAGATTTGTGAAAACTTTCTCAGAATAAATTTGTGGGTTGTAAAAGTGTGTATATGAACTTAAGAACTATTGACACAATGCTGCTGAGTCCTCTTATTCAGGATTTTATATTTTTCTTTCTGTGCAAGTGTACATTTACATTCCTCAGGAGGAATATTACATTGTCTTCCTCAGATATGCTTTGTACATTTCTAAGCAACCGAATGAATCAAAACATTGGCTCCCTGACCAGTGGAATGAGGGCTATTATGTAGGGAAAGGACAAGTGAAAGCCAGTAGAACTGCCTCTACCTAGAGAAATGGTAAAGCAAAAGCCATATTGCATTCCTGGAGGGACTGCAGGGATGAGGGCCACCACCAAGGATTTGAAAGATGCAGGGGTGGCAGTTCGTACCACCTCCACATCAGCTTGCCGATTTGACTGGTGCAGATAAGAGATGGATCTTTGAGAATGACTGTGGGTTATTGTAAGCTCAACCAGATGGTGACTCCAATCGTAGCTGGTTTACTAGATGTTGCTTCATTGCTTGAGCAAATTAGCACATCCCCTGTAATATCTGAGAACGTGCTAGTGTGCCCCCATTCATCTGGAAAATGCTTTTGTCTTCATCCTTGTTGGTAAACCGTGGCAAAGCAGTTTTGTTTCTCCTGGCAAGGTCATGACTACACGTTCACTGTCCTACATCAGGAGTCTATCAACTCTGCAGCTCTATGTCATAACCTAGTTTGCAGGGAAATTGATCATCTTTCCCTTCCACAAGGAGTCATACTGGTCCATGCATTGATGATATCATGCTGATTGGACCTAGTGAGCAAGAAGTAGCAACTAGTCTAGACCTACTGGTAAGACATTTGCATGTCAGATGATAGGGATAAATCCAACAAATATTCAGAGACCTTCCACCTCAGGGAAATTTATAGAGGTTGAGGGTGAGGGGCATGTTGAGATATCCCTTTTAAGGTGAAACATAAGTTTCTCTCCCCCTCCAGTTCCCCACATCCCCAAAATAAGTGCAGCACCTAATGGGCATTTTTAGATTTGGGAAGCTATATATTCCTCATTTGAGGGTGTCACTCTAGCCCATTTATTGATGGTCCCAAAATCTTGCTAGTTTTAACTGAGGCATAGAACATGAGAAGACTCTGGCAAAAGATCCCTGGTGACACTCAAGTTGCTCTGTCACTTGGGCGTTATGATCAGCATATCCAATGGTGCTTGGAATGTCAGTGCTAGATACGGGTGCTGTTTGGAGTCTTTCACAGGCCCCTACAGGTGTGTCACAGGGCAGACCATTAGGATTTTGGAGCAAAGCCTTGGCATCATCTGTGCATTAACTGCATAAGTCCAAAGTGAATTTTCAAGGCATGACATCCTTGAACAGGAAGTTATTATCAGCATGATACAGACTTCAGTGTGCATTATATATAAAGAAAATATTCATTTAGATTTAATTGACATATTAGTTTCAGATGTACAACATCGTGATTTGATATTTGTATATATTGCTAAATGATCACAAGTCTAGTTAGCAACTATTACCACACATTGTTACAATATTTTTTCCCCTTGTGATGAGAACTTTTAAGATCTCCTCTCTTAGCAATTTTCAAATATAGAATACAGTAATAAAACCATAGTCACCATGCTGTGCATTACATCTCCATGACTTAAATATTGTATTACTGGAAGTTTGTACTTTGTGACCATGATCATCCCTTTTGCCCTGCCTCCACTTCCCCTTGCCTCTGGCAACCACCAATTTGTCCTATGTATCTGTGATTTTGTTTTTGTTGTTAGATTCCTCATATAAGTGAGCTCATACAGTACTTGTCATTCTCTGTTTGCCTTATCTCACTTAGCATAATGCCCTCATGGTCCATCCATGTTGTCTCAAGTGGCGAGAGTTCCTTCTTTTTTTATGGCTGAATAATATCCCATTGTATATATATACATAACACATTTTTTTATCCTTTTATCCATTAATGGACACAGGTTGCTTCCATGTCTTGGCTATTGTAAATAATGTTGCAATGAACATGGGGTTAGAGATCTCCTTTGGAGATAGTGATTTCATTTCCTGCTGATAAATACTCAGAAGTAAAATTGCTGGATCATATGATAGTTCTATGAGGAAGCTCCTTACTGATTTCCATAGTGGCTACACCAATTTACACTTTCACCAATAGGGTACAAGGGTTCCCTTTCTCCACATCTCCCAACAGTTCTTTTTTTTTTTTTTAATAATTTTTATTTATTTATTTATTTTCTCCCAAAGCCCCAGTAGATAGTTGTATGTCATAGCTGCACATCCTTCTAGTTGCTGTATGTGGGACGCGGCCTCAGCATGGCCGGAGAAGCGACGCCTCTGTGCGTGCCCAGGATCCGAACCCGGACGCCAGCAGCCAGCAGCGGGGTGCGCGCACTTAACCGCTAAGCCACTGGGCTGGCCCTCCGAACAGTTCTTATCTCTTATCTTTTTCATGACATTCTCACTGGTTTGAGGCGCTGTCTCATGGGGTTTTAAGTTGCATTTCCTTAATGATGAGTGATGTTGCGCATCCAGGGGCTGCCGCTCAGTGATTGGCCCTGTGAGGAGGGGGGCGGGCCCCAACGCGCGCAACGGTGGAGGCTGGAAGTTTAACCCCATGGGAGGACCACAGGTGTTTTCTTCCTCTTTTGAGTCTGCGAGCTTGTGCGCATTGCTTCCTTTGGGCTACGCTGTCCGCCAGCGGAGAGGAAAAGGGGGATTCGCTCCCAGGACCTGCACGGCCGCCCCTGGGGGAAGCGGTTCCCCGTCCCCGCTCCGGAGCAGCCTGGCGGGAGCCGGGCGGAGTCCCGGGGTCTCGGCGCTGCCGTGGCGACCCGGCGCGCGGGGCGAAGGTGCTGGCGGGCGAGCCCCGGAGCCGAGGCTGCCCCGCCGGTGCTGTCCCTCAGCCGCGGCCGCAGGTCGCCTTTCCTCTGCTTCGGGGCCGTCCGCCTGGGCGCCTCGCGGACGCTGCCTCTGGCCCTGGACAACGCGGACGAGGAGGTGGCCGAGGCGCAGGTGGCGCGCTTCCCCGCCGCCGACCGCGGCGTCAGCGTCTCGCCGCGCTCCTGGGTGCTGCAGGTGGGTCGTGGGCCCCCCGGGCGCCCCTCCTAGGACGGCGCGGCCGGAGAGAAGGGACCAGACGGGAGACCCTTGAGGGTCAAGTCGGCTCCGTCTCGCTGATCTGGTGGGTCCTGTCCGTATATACAGAAGGCTGGTAGGCGGCCACTGGGGCGGCGACAGCACATCAGCGCCTCTGCCCTTGGCAGCATGGTGAGAAGCGTTTGGATAGACCTCTCCATTCAATCCAGAAGCGATTTTTAGTAGACTTCAGGGGTTTCCACAGGCTTGCGGTTCTAAAGTAACAGGCGGCACCTTTAAAATTAACCTCTTGTAGAGAATTGTATGCTGGTTACCAGGGGCAAGGGGTTTGGGGGTGGGCAGAAGGGGTGAAGGGAAGCATTTATATGGTGACTGACAAACCATAATGTACAACCAAAATTTCACGATGTTGTAAACTATTAAGACATCAAAAAAAAAAAAAAAAAAAAACCTCTTATTTACCTCTCTCTCTCTGGCCAGGCCTGCTAGTCTAGTGGTGAAAAATCTTTGCTCTCACCGCCCTGAACCTGGTCTCTGTTTTGATCAAGGAACCACACCACCCATCTGTCCTTTGTCAACCTCTGGTGGCTGCGTGTGGCTGTGATGCCGAAAGCTCTGCCACTGGGATTTCCAATACCAGCAGAGTTCCAGTGGTGGACAGGTTTCAGCAGAGCTTTCAGGCTAAGACAGACTAGGGAGAACCACCTGGCCACCCTCTTAAAAAAATTGGCTGTGAAAACGCTATGAATAGCAGTGGAGCATTGTCTGATACAGCCAGAGAAGGAGAGAGTCTGAATCCACTCCAGAGCACTAACAACTATTTTTAAGATTGCCAGGAGTACTTTGGTTAGAGTAGTTTCTTTCTTTTCTTTTTTCTTTTTTTGAGTTGCTTCCTATGAGTCATTGTGCTACGCATTTTAGTTTCAATCTGTATCCAGGAAACTGACTTCGTGTAGAGTCAGGGTAACTACTTATTCTGCTGGAATAGTGAGCTTAGCTTTAGCTAAATGTGTACAGCAAAAAAAAAGCAAAAACCCCTTTTCAAGGCTGTTTTCAACAAGCGTGTGTGGCGTGTATGCACACTTTAGAATTTTGATCGTTTTTTTTTCTCTCCGTTGTAGTATAGTTTTAATGGTGAATCTCATTTTATGAAATTTGTTTTAAGAACTTCCCCCGTAGCTTTTCTGCCTTGCATTGTCCAGAGTAATGTTCTCATCCATGTCACCAAAAACCAGAGAATTTTGTTCTTATTTTGACTGCTGTGGCTTTTCCACTGAGGAGAACCTCTGAAAGTGTGAAAATACACCATTAGCTGAGGGAGTCTGACCAGTTGTCTAAATAACGGCGTCATGATGCAGTGAGAAGAGCCTGCAATCTCAGGTCCATTGACTTGCGTGTCAGCAGTGGTTCAGCTGCACTAAGAACCTGCCCCTCCCCTCTAGTCTAGGAATGCTTGCTTTTCTTTCTATGGAAAGAGAGGGTGTTTTTCTATTTACATTATTCTTTTTGTTATGTGGACCTAAAGTGGTGTTTTTGTTTTTGTTTTGTGAGGAAGATTAGGCCTGAGCTAATATCCATTGCCAATCCTCCTCTTTTTGCAGAGGAAGATTAGCCCTGGGCTAACATCCACGCCCATTTTCCTCTACATGTGGGACGCCTGCCACAGCATGGCTTGTCAACCCTGCGTTGGTCCGAACTCAGTGTCCGAAACTGCGAACCACAGGCTTCAGAAGTGGAGCACTGAACTTAACCTCTCTGCCACCAGGCCAGCCCCTGTCTGTTGTGTTTTTGAATCTACTATTTTATAGAGTATCAGTTCACTTTTTTTATTTTTTAAGACCAGCTGTTTATGATGTTTTATGGTTTAAAATGTTTATATGACTTATATAGTTATTATATGACTTTAAAAGAAAACTTGTCTTTTTTCCCCCTGAAAAACAAAAGACACAGAGTTTGCTTTGTCATGGAGGGTTTCTGCATTTGGCAAATTCCTGCCAGGCTGTGGGGAGCAGATGTTAATGTCTGAGCTCTGGTGTCAGACAGCCTGGGTTCTAATTAGTAGTGTTAGGACTTGGGCAAAATATTTACAGCTTTCTGGACCTTGGTGAGTTAATCTATAGAATCCAGTACCTGCTTCCTAGGGATGTGAGGATTACACTAGTCATAAAAGACCCCTGAAACTCTGCCTGGAACATAAGAAGCATTTAACAAACATCAGTAATGGTGACGATGTGGACTTTGGAGGAGTTTGTGGGGAACTGTGTGAGAGTACTACTTACTCCACATCTTCGCCAACACATATCATTGTCATGGTTTTAACTAGCATTTCCCTAATCGCTGATGATGTCTATATTTTCAAGTGATTAATTTCCTTCTGAATATCTTCTTTGGCGAAGTGTCCATTGAAATCTTTTGCCTATTTTTATAATTGAGTTGCTTATCTTACTGAGTTTTGAGAGTTCTGTCTATATTCTGGATATAGTCTGAATAACATTCCATTGTGTGAATGTACCACGGTTTTTTTATCCATTCACCTACTGAAGGAGATCTTGGTTGCTTCTAATTTTAGCAATTAGGAATGAAGGTGCTGTAAACCTCCGTGAGCAGGTTTTTCCGTGTACGTAAGTTTTCCAATTCTTTGGATAGGTACCTAAGAGTGGGATTGCTTAATCATGTGATAAAACTATGTTTAGTTTGTAAGAAACTGCCTAGCTATCTTCCACGGTGGCTGTAGCGTTTTGCATTCCCACCAGAAATGGATGAGAGCTCCTGCTGCTCCGCTTCCTGGCTGGTATTTGGTGTTGTCAGTGTTGTAGATTTTAACCATTCTGATAGATGTTTCAATTTGCAATCCTCTAATACCCTATGATGTCGACCATCTTTTCATTTGCTTATTTAGCATCTGTATATCTTCTTAGGTGAAGTGTATAGGTCTTTTGCCCATTTTGCAAATTCTTATTGCTCATGTTTTGATTTCTTAGTGTTGAGTTTTAAGAGTTCGTTGTATAGTTGGATACAAATCTTTTATCAGATATGTTTTCTGCAAATATTTTCTCCTAGCCTGTAACTTATCCTTTTGTTCTCTTAACAGAGTCTTTCAGAGAGCAGAATTTTAATGAAATCCAACATCAATTTTTTTCTTTCATGGATTGTACTTTTGTGTTATATCTAAAAAGCCTTTGCCAAATGCAAAGTTACTTAGATATTCTACTGTTGTCTCCTAGAAGTTTTATAGTTTTATGTTTTATGTTTGGATCGATGATCCATTTTAGTTAATTTTTGTGAAAGGTAAAGAGTCAGGGTTTAGATTCATTTTTTTGTTTCATATGGATGTCCTGTTGTTCCAGCACCGTTAGTTGAAAAATCTATCTTTTGTCCATTCACTTGTGTTATCCCTTTGTCAAGGATCAGTTGACTGTGTTGCAGGGATATATTTCTGGGCTGTCTATTCTGTTCCATTGATCTATTTGTCCATTTAATTGCGCCAATACCACACTGTCTTGACTACTGTAACTTCATAGTAAGCCTTGAATGTTAGTCCTCCAACTTGGTTCTTCTTCAGCATTGTTTTTGCTACTCTGATCTTTGTCTCTCCATATCAACTTTAGAATCAATTTGCTGATATCCACAAATCAAGTAGGTGAGATTTTGATTGAGATTGCATTGCATATCTAGATGATGTTGGGAAGAACTGACATCTTAACAAAATTGAATCTTCCTATCTGTGAACTTGAAATCTCTCTTCATTTATTTCTCTTCTTTGATTTCTTTCATGAGAGATTTCTAGTTTTCCTCATACAGATCTTGTACATATTTTGTTAGATACGTTTCTAAGCATTTCTCTTTTTTGCTCCTAATGTTAATGGTGCTGTATGTGACAAATTTGCTATAATTAAATTTGCAATTAAAGCTAAGATTGGCCAATAGAATAACTCACAAATACTATGCTACCATAATTTCATTGCTAAGCCCTTTATTTTTGAATTTCCTAGAGGAAGTTTGTGACTGAGAGATGAAAAAGTATTTTAGCATTTGAATAGACCTAGGCATCTTTGATCAATGACTGATGCTTCAGCATATACAGAGGAATATTATATATGTATTTTCATTTAGAAAAATTGATTTTATTATTCGTTAGAACCTGACTTGAGATTTTAGTTACAAAGTATGGGATCACTTCATATAAATTTACTGAAAATATTTTCTCTGTCGAAATAGATGTAGGTATAAGTTCAAAACATCGTGGGTTGTAGCCTTAAAATTGCTATATTTTGTCTCTTTCATGCATTATAAAGAGGATATTCTTGGAGGAAGAAAATTCAAAAATTAAAGCTATATGACTAAGTCTTCAGCTTGTGAATAGGGAGATTCGAGAAGAAAACAAATTCTACAGAAGATCTACCCTTGCCCTTTATTATCTTTTGACCTGTCTGCTGTTCTTGAGGCTTTAAAGCACCTAGGTTAGTTTGTTTTAAAAATACCTTGTATATTGTTAGACATGCATTTTTACCTTTGGGAGTACAAATAATATTATAATACAGCAATATTAGCTGAAACTTCATTTTGTTGCTGTGAATTCAGCTCTTTTTTTCTCTTTCAAGGTAGTTACTAGATTGTCTCTTCTTTGTTGTGAGAACATGGCCCAGGGTGGAGCGATTTCTAAAGTATGTGTTATGATCTGAGGTTGCAATTGTAGTGTTCTTTGTATGGAAGTCATCAGCTATGCTGTGCAAGTCCTGCTTAACGTCGCTAAGGTAGTTTTCCGTTTTAATAATGAAATGTTCATTGCTCAAGAAATCTGACCCAGCAAATTAAGTTTATGCTTGCTCGTCACTGGAACTTAGATCTCCAAGTGAAAATTCATTTATGTGCAAGAGTCTTGGGGGAAAAATGTTTAATCTGTTAACATCACTGTGCATAGAAACACTAATTTTTTACCATTTTATTTCTTCTGTCTTTATATATTAATAGGAATGATGACTAACATTTATTGAGTACTTTATATGTGCTACGGTTTTCATTTGTCATTTAATTTAGTCCTTACACTAACACTCATAGGTGGTTCCTATTATTATCCCCATGTTATAGAGAAGGAATAATAATCCTCATGGAAAAGAAGTTCCTTGCCTAAGGGCTCGAGTGTGATAAGTGGCAGAGCTGAGTATGGATCATTTCTGCCTACCTCCGGAGCTGAGTTTCTTTCTCATCCACTGTGTTGTATCAGAACAGTATAACCTCTTAGAATCACGTCTGGGACAACATGATACAGATGTTGCTTTAACTTGGTTACCCTGTAGGACTCTCTGTGTTGGGATTTAAGTCATTTGGCTTTGGATTGGCAACAGATACCTGTACTAAACTGCAATGCATGTGATCCAAGGTATTGAGAAGACAGGTTGATCTGCCCCACCCAACCCCTCAGCCACAACTTAAAGCAGTTTACCTGGCATCTTCCTATTGAGAAGTAGTGGTTAAGAACACAGACTCTGATGCCCAACTGCCTGGGTTTGAACCCCAGCTCTGTAGCTAACTCTAGGTTACTTAGCCTCTCTGTGCTTCCCTTTCTTTATAGTATGGGTGTACTAACAGTACCTACCTCATAATGTTGTTGTGAGGACTAAATGATTCAACACAAATAATGTGCTTGATACATAGAAGTGCCAGGTAAGTGTTAATTGTGAATATTGTTGTTTTCTTCTTTTTACCTTAGTATCATTAGTATTATTTGTTACCATGCAAATTTCCATAGAAATCTAATGATGCAATTAGATAACTGAGGCATGAAACATTTATCCTAGACTTATTAGAATCAAATTTATTTTATTTTAAGACAAGCTTCCCTTCTTCTCAGGAAGCATGTATTAGGGTAACTAATTAAATATTGCCTTTATCATCTTCTCCTATGATCAACTATCACGAATAAGTTATCTTTTTCCTGAGAGGTTCTCACTAAAATGGCCTTGTCGTTAAGCTTGTTTCTATTTACTTCAAGGTGTTCATTTTCAGAATTTTAGACCTGATTCATTTTTGGGGGAACTTTAAAGTAGGTTGGGAAGAAAACAATTAAAATGCAGATTTGCATAGAAAGTGGATACAGAAATAAAAGTAAAATCAAAAAGTCATTTCATGACGTCCTTTGTACCTCCTGCGGATGCTCCCAAAATTTATCTCTAAGCTTTCTTTTCAGTTGGGCTGTTTTAAGAGCACATGTGTGCATTATAACTTTTAATTTCGTTCTGTTCTCCTCAAGTAAGAAACAACCACTTCTGCAGTTCCCGATGTAGAAAATTGTGTAGATACACTATTGCAGCTTTTGCCAGGTACCGAGAAAAGCCTGGTGACAAAGTGTCGGACAAGGTGGAAGCATTTTCACAAAACTGTTGTTTGTTAGCTGTTTTATTGAAGACAACAAATCGAGGCTCTGTAAGTATTAATCAGTTACTTTCTTTGAGGTTATTTTTACCAGTTCTTAGGTCTAAGTCTTTTATACTTTTCCTTTAGTAACTGTCACATCTTAATTAGGGTTTTGTATGTGTTCAAACCTGCTTTTTGTGCTGATATATGAGTTGTTGTTTTTCTTTTTTTGTATGTGAGGAAGATCAGCCCTGAGCTAGCATTCGATGCCAATCCTTCTCTTTTTGCTGAGGAAGACCGGCCCTGGGCTAACATCCGTGCCCATCTTCCTCTACTTTATATGGGCTGCTTCCACAGCATGGCTTGACAAGCAGTGTGTTGGGATGTGCCCAGGATTCGAACCTGTGAATCCCAGGGCACTGCAGCGGAGCACCCGCCCTCAACCGCTACGCCACCAGGCCAGCCCAAGTTGTTTCTTATGTATTAAAGAAACTGAATGATAAAAATAGACTCTATTACAGCCATATGAGTAACCATTTCCCGTTTACCTGAGGGAAGTAACAAGTTATCTAGCAAGGTAGAAACCAGGTGTGTGTGACTCCTCCTCCTCCTGCTGTGACCATAAGCAGATTTCCAGCTTTCCTGTGGTGAGACCTCTGCGCTATTCCCTCTCGGTGTCACAGTCAACGCAGGGTGGTCACAGGCTGTGATAGGATGTGGCCTTTATCCTGAGAACAATAGGAAACCACTCAAGGATTTTAAGCATGGGAATATCTTCCAGTCTAACTTTTAATATCAGTCTGGGTGGTGATTGAAGGATGGATTGGGGAGAGCATGTGTGGATGTAGAGAGACCTTTAAGGAGGAGGCAGGTGTAGATCTTCCGTGGTCCAGGCAGGAGATGGTACTTGACCTGGGGTTGTATCAGTGAGAGGGAAGTGGATAACTGTGGAATCTTTAAAGGGAAGCAATTCACAGGACTTGGTAACTGGATGTAATAGGTATATTGACTGTCATATTTGCCTTTTAATTCATAGGGAGTTAAGTGTACAATTTTTGAATATTTGCCTTCTTTATACTTGTCTTACAAATTAGTTCATAATTTAAACCAATCTAACTGCTGAAGTTGGAGAGCTTGGCTTTTGATGGTTAAAAGCTCCTAAGTTTACTACATCGTGTTTATTTAGATTGCTTTTGCTATCATAGAAGAGATACAAAATTTAATTCTTTGGGGGCTGGGCCCATGGAATGGTGGTCAAGTTCGCTTCAACGGCCCGGGATTCACAGGTTCAGATCCCAAGCGCAGTGTCATGCACCACTCATCAAGCCATGTTGTGGAGGCATCCCATATACAAAATAGAGGAAGATGGGCACAGATGTTAGCTCAGGCCAGATCTTCTTCACACACACACAGAAAAATTAATTTCTATTAATTTTAACAAAAGTACATTTTCTTTTTTAGGATGTTTGAAGTAGGTCCAAAATTGTTGACCGTATTTATAGTCTCTACAAACTTACAGCTTGTAAACATAAAATGATTACTGAAAGAATACTTTATAAACAAATGACAAATTCTTCTATCAGCATTCCCTTTATTCCAGAAACAACCGTAAGAGCCAGAATAGTTTCAAGGTAAGTAGTAAATGTATTCTATTTTATGTCACCACTCATTTTGTGTCACCACTCATTCATTTAGCAAACATTTATTAAGTACCTAAGATAAGCAAGATATTGTGCTTGACAATGGAGAAACAACCTATGAACAAGAATGGAATCTTTGATAAATCTGAGGGAGATAATCTCAACAAATAATGAAGTAATAACCCTATAGCTTTGGGTGTTTTGTAGTTATTCAATAAATTCCTTGTATTAAAGAGTTAAGTGCTAAGGCTAATAATTAGCTTTTTATAAGCTTTGCTCTACCAATTTTCCTTCTTTCCTGCATGTAGGACAAGCTACGCTGTTTGAGAGCTGCCCAAAATCCCCCTTGGCGAAAATATCAACCTCTAACTCCTCCTGGGATCACCCTGATACTTGAAATATCTGCTTCTAGAGAAGTTCTCTGAGACCTTGTGTGAGTTTCCTAGAGCTGCTGTAACAAATTACTACAAACATAGGGGCCTTAAACGACAGTAATTTATTCCTGCACAGTTCTTGGAAGCAGAAGTTCAATGTCAAGGAGACAGAGGGGCCCTCTCTTTCTCTGAAGACTCCAGGCTGGAATCCATCCCTGACTATTCCAGCTTCTGGTGACTTGAGGTGTCCCTGGCTTGCTGCTGTCCAGCTCCCTTCTCTGCCTCTGTCTACACATGGGCTTCTCCTCCTCCTTCTTCTGTGTCTCTTGTGGGACATCTGTTGGTGGACGTAGGGCCAGTCTGTACAGTACAGGATGATCTTATCTCCTGGTGCACAAGACCATCCAAATAGTATTCTTGTCATAAAATCAAACCTGAAGCACCTGAAGCCTTTCTGCAGAGCTCCAGGCATGACCCGCAGACCAGTGCAGACGGCAAGCTCTGTCACTGCTCTGTGTGGATAAAAGTTCAGAAGTTTAGAGTCAGCACTTAGAAACTTACATAGTAATTTAACCTTGCTATTCCATAGTTTTTATGTCAAATTTATTGAGATATAATTTACACACAGTCACATTCATCCTTTTATCAGTGTAATATTCAATGCATTTTCTTGTGACAAAAGTTGGCCTTCTATTGTAGAGAAATCCAGGAACATTCTTCTGTTAGATGATATAAATTAGAATTATAACACTGATTTAAGACACTAACTTGTGGACCAGTCTCAGTGGCCTAGTGTTTGAGTTCAGTGCACTTGCTTCGGCAGCCTGGGTTTGGTTCCCAAGCATGGACCTACACCACTCATCTGTCAATCACCAATCTGTGGTGGTGGCTCACATGCACAAAGAGGAAGATTGGCAGTGGATGTTAGGTCAGGGTGAATCTCCCTCAGCAAAAAAGAAAAAAAGAAGAGAGAAATTTGTTTTTAATCATGAATTCAATTATGGTCCAAAATTTATAACATTAGGACTTCAGCTGTCACTGACTAGGTGCCTCGAGAAAGTCAAAGGTGGGTTTGGAAGCTATTAACTGTTTTTCCAAGTTGTTTCTTCCCCTTTTGTATGTTAGGGAGGTGTGACCACCAACCATCCTGAGACTGACCACGCCTCACCACAAGAGCTATGCCCATGACCTTTACCTTGTTTTGAATGAAAAGCTCTCTCAAAGAGGAGCATAGGCCTCATTATGTGGAAACGTTTTCCAACTGAGCCTGTACAAGCGAATACCCACCTCTCCCTTTTGAATATTCATTCGCCAACCCAAATAAAAGTTCCTGCTTCCCTTTGTTCAGGGACGCCATGACCTTGGAAATGATTCCTCATGGCCTCCTATTTACTAGAAATACACTTTACTTTGTGAGACAACTTCCAGTGGCGTAGAGTCTTATTTAACTCACCAGGAGGCAAGCCCACTTGGTTCAGCAATACAGCTATGACTTTACATTTTGCGCAGGCGGTAAAATTTTATTCAAATAGTTAATTTAACATTTTCTGATTTTTACCTTATTAACAAAAGGTTTTAATTGATTTTGATAAATTAACTCATGATGTTTAATTTCCTTACTTCCTCCTTCCCTCCCTTTCTTCTTTCTCTCTGGCTATCTCTCTCTCCTCCCTCCCTCTCTCCCTCCCTCCCTCCTTCCTTTCTATGACTCAGCAATTCTCTACTAGGTATAAATTCCACAGTGTTGACAATACACTATTTCTTGATCTGGGTTACATAGCAGTTTGCTTTATAATTACTCATAATTATAAATTCTATAATAGTTGTAAATTGGCTTTATGCATGCATATTTCACAGTATAACATAAAATAATCTAATTGCTTGATATTTATTAACAGGGACTAATTCTGCATGTGATTTTTATTTATGACTTGTACATTTTGACATTAATTATGTTTTAAAAGCTAATATTAAAAGCATATGAATGAATAGATTCTTTTTTTTCTTTTGATAAAGTCAGGTTTTTGAGGTAAAATTAACCAACAGTGTAAATGCGCCCTTGTGTAGGTATGTAGTTCAATGAGTTTCAACCAGTTTACACAGGTGTGAAACCACTATCACTCAGATGAGCTATTTCTATCACACCAGAGTTCCCTTTGCCCCTTTGCAGTCAGTTCTCTCCATTTAACCCCTAGACTCTGGCAACTGTTGGTCTGATTTTAGTACTTTTAGTTTTGCCTCTTCTACATTGTCACATAAATAGAATCACATGGTATGTAGCTTTTTGTGACTGGATTCTTTTATGTAACTTAAGGCTTTTAAGGTTCATCCATGTTGATGCAGGGATTAGAATTTCATTCTCCTTTATCACAGAGTATGATTCCATTGTATGGCTATACCACACTTTGTTTGACCACTGACCAGTGGATAGATATTTGGATTTTTAAGAGGGAAGAAAAGAATGAGAAGATGGGAATGCATATAGTAGAAAGGATTTGTGTGAGAAAGATGTATGAGCTTCGCTCTCATGAACTGAGGTAGGAGCTCATAAACATTAGTTTAGAAGCAGATCAGGGAGGGTGTGGAGGGGACATTTGAAAAGAAGAAAAGAATAACATAGTCACCTTGGGGAAGGAGAAAGGAAGCATGTTAGGCAATGTCAAGTGCCCATTTTGATTTGCAATTATGGGCATAAAATCAGTCAGTCTGGTTCTGTGACTTTTCTTTCGCAATGTCCAGCTGTACAGGAATGAAGAAGGCAGATATTTGGATTCAACTTGGAGTCCAAATAGAACTTTCAATAGGAAGGAGAAACAGTAGCGTTAATGGCATTTGCAAAGGGGATTCTATTGATGGACCTAAGCCAGCCAAGGATGAAAGTGAGAAAAGCACTCCGATGGGTCATGGGCATGTGTTGAGGTCGAGTGAATGGAGATCTCAGTGAGGTGGAAGCATATGTGCAGTGGACGTATTAAGTCAAATGACGAGGATGAATCAGAAGTGGTGGTTGGGAAATGGAAGTCTCCAGTTGAGACGTCAGGGGAGGGCACTTTGTGGTGACCAAGTCTATTATGTGATCATGTGAGAAGGGATTGGCTGGGGTGGGACAGAAGGAAAGGGAGGCAGAAACTGACAGATGAGGTTGTTGGCTTTTTGGCCACAGAGATGTTGAAGTTCTGAGAATGGTGACGGGCGTTGAGAGAAGACCAGGAACCAAGTTTACAAAGAAGAAAACACTGAGAGTTTGGGAGATGAGCCAAAGGCAGTGGTGGAGCTAAATAGCCTAAACTTCAAAGGAGCTGGGATTTTCTTTCAGGAACGATGGAGAGAAATAGTCTAAAACTAGTATTAGCAATAATATGCAGCCCTCCATCCTGTTGGAGAGGGTTATAAGGGAAGCGATGTGTTCAGGAGTAGCCACATTTTAGTTAAGACAAAAAGGTGAAGGTAACTCTTTTAAGAGAACTTTCTTAATGCAAGATTTTTGTTCTTTTCACAAACTTAAACCATGTTGAGTTTTGAGAAGAGATAACATGGAAGAAATCACAAATTCCCTGCAAGCTATTCAAATGGTGATGGATGTGCTTGGCCTTCCTTATAAGTAAATGTAAACATTTTATCAGTATATCCAGTCAAATGAAACAGTAAAGCTTATCATGAATATGCAAGATGATTTTGGATTTCTTTGTATAACATCAAAAATCTGACTTTGTATTAAATTTTTAAAAATTTATATAATAAATTGTTTTTATATTTATTTTTATTTATTATTTAATAGCTTTATGTATGTAACAACGTGACGTCATAAAATGATTATAACACTGTTATTCATGTCTGTTATCTTAAATTATTATATTAGTTTGAATAGCTTATAGCTCCTGTTTTATACAGAAATTGAGGCATTTTTCTAAAACAAATGTTGGAAGTCACAAAACTGTCCATGAACAGTAGAATGAATAGATAATTTGTGACATATTAACAGAACGGAATACTATACAGAGAAGCAACCCTCTACTACAGCCCCAGATCTGAGTGGATGTCATGAGCAACATAAAAGAAGCCAGAGGGACAAAACAGTACTGGATGATTCCAATATGTAGTATAGAACCAAGCAAAACCAAGCTGTTAGAGGTCAAGATAGTATTTCACACTGAAGGTGAGCATAGGCAATGACTTGGAAGGAAATTCTGAGGTGCTTGTAAATTCTGTTCCTTGTTCTGGGTGCTGGTTTCACGAATGTGATCAGTTTGTGAGAATCCATTGATCTGTGCAGCTATGCTACGCTCACTTTTCTCTTAATATGTTGTATTTTCATAAAAAGTTACAAAATTCAGACTAATAGTCCCTAGGTCACAGTATTATTTTATACTTTAAAACCCATTAGAATGTAGACTAATTCTGCATTCTAGAAGGCAGTAAATTTAGTCTATTTTTTCACTGCTGTGTACCCAACACCAGAACATGAACTAGTACTTGGTGAAAACTTACAACATTTCGCATAAATGAGTGATAACACAGCACAGCGCCCATCTCATCGCCTACCACAGAATAGACTCTTAAAAAATTACACATGACTATCAATAATATTATTCTATCATTGCATGAGACAGTCAAGGTCATTTTTCGATTTAAGCATTTTTCGATCTGGACAACACCCCATTTTAACATCAAGTATTCATGACCTCGTGATCCTAAGTTCATCTCTTCATTTGATCAATGGTGGTAAAGAAATCGATGGCCACAAGTGAACTTTACTCTATGGACTTACAATTGGGAATTAATGTTGAAAATTTATACTGATTTCTATGCAGTCTCAGTTAATTATTTATGCTCCTGCTATTGTGGCTCTTACTGGTTGTCGTGTTCTTACTGGACTCTGGCATGAAAAGTATTGTAACGTAGTTGTGTTATTTTAGCATTATTCAAAAATATTTTAAATGAAATATGTCTTGCTACAAAGGGACTTAGATGTCGTAAATAATTAACTTTTTCTTCAAGAGAAGTGCTGTGTACTTAATGAGAAGTCCCTACTGGCTTAGAATTGTTAAAGTCTTTATTAAGCACCCATTGAAGAAGAGGTCCAAAAACTTGGTGTTTAACATCTTATTAATCATCTCAGGAGAACTCTATGCAGAAAGTAAAGTTAATTCTTGATATTATTTATTGTTTAAAAACTATAAATGGAAATTCTAACATTCATTTAGCTTGAGTTTTTAATATGTTCTTTCATTGTGGCATATGAATTTTATATAAAACATACTTGTAAATATGATTTGTTATAATATTTAGACTGATTTTTCCCTTTGGTTAAACCTAGTAAACTAATCTTATAGTAACATAACTCAGAAAAACAAAACAAGTTAAAAAACCCTTTGTATCAATAGGTTTGGGGGGATAAGAGACCAGGATCAAAACACTTTTAAGGGTTTTCAGGGTAATGGTACCGCCATTTCAAAGTGGTTTGTGAACCTTAATTCTAATTTCATCCTAGAATCCATTCCTAACACTGGAAAATCTTGTACACTTTTAATTCTCTGTTCATATAGTGAGCGTAATGTGGGAAATTGGAAAAAGAAATAATTATAAATCATAAGCAAGATTTTCGACTCTCAACACTTTGATTTTTGTCCTAGAGATTTATTCATGGGTTGAAGTCATTAAATAGGGATTGGTAGGAGGACCATGTAATTGATTATGCAAACAAGGACACTTTTGAGAGTGAAGGGGGCTCTAGTAATAATGATGTGAGACAACAGATGTAAATCAGGACTGTCCAGACAAACCAACACCTGTGGACTCCCTGACTATTAGAAATCCTAGTAGAGAGACTACCTGGGGGTGAGATTAGAGTGAGAGTGAGGGGGCAGTGCACAGGTGTGGGTTATTTAGGAACAGTTATCAGTGTTATTAGGCTGTAGGGATAGGAAACCAGGCAGGACATTACAGGTCAGCAAGAGTGAATCTGCAAAGTAAGAAATCACAGCAATAAGGCTTTTCTAAAATAAACACCTGAGGGGATTTGTGGAAATAAAACATCCTATGGATTATCATTGACTTTTAGTTGAATAGTTTACCACAAATTTTCTACCAAAAGAGAATTGATTAAATTCTTTAATCAATTAAAATAAATTAAAATTGATTTTAATAGATTAAAATTATGAAAGTGAAATAAATAGAATTTATCTTCTTTGACACATTTAATTCTACAATAAGATGATTTTTGTATGAATAGATTCCTTTGTTTTTATTTTTCTGTAAATAGGGAAAAACCAGCTGATATAATTGTCTATCATGTATGCCGTGAAGACATTGCAGTAGTCTAGCTAATTTTCTAATTATTATATGATTATAATCATATTTCACATAAACAAAAAATGTAAGCTGCCTGAAGACAGAGACCACGATCTCATATCCTCATGCTTTCCCCAGCCCACATCGGGAACCTTAGGAGCAAGGATTGAGTTGATTACACTTCTCATTTCATAGCATGTGATCATCATTGGCCTATGAAAGGTGTCACTGTAGCTTTATTTATACATGCCCCCCTTTTATCTCTTACTCTGGATTCCATTTCCCTACCACCAGACTGGGACCCACTATAAAGTGTCTGGTATATTCTTAAATATGTATCTTTGTAAACTGTCTTGTTTTGTGTATGTGCTTTTCTTTCCCGTAAATGAAGGCTTATCATAGATTTTATCTCATAGTTTTATTTTACTTGCTACTGTGTAAATATATTTCCATGTTGCTGAATCTATTTTGTTGCTTTTAACTGCTGCATAGGGTTTCATATATGTCACATAGCCACCCTCCTAAAGGTGGACACAGAGTTGCCTCTAATTTGCTCCTAAGCACAGATAACTCTGAAATGAATCCTGTCACATAATCCCCTATTTCTCTGAGAATTTCTTTGGCCTGTATGTACTCACACATGTGATGATTGGGTCAATTCTTATCCTTGCTTTCCTGATTTATATCTGATTAGCATTTTCCTTTGCTTTATACCTTTTTATAGCTGATTTGTGGGAGCTCTTTGTAGAGTATACATTTTAACTTCTTGTTGATTTTCGATGTTGCAAATGCCTTCCTCCAAAACGTTCTGCATGTTGTTTTGTCAACAATGCTTTTCACTGAAAGAAATCCTTAATTGTGATGTAATCAAATTCGTCCACTTTTGCCTTGTAGTTTCTGCTTCCCACTTCCAACCCCCAAACCACACAATGTGAAAGGTGCCTTTGTAATTGTACAACATGGAGGCCCTAAGGTCATAAAGTTGAAATTTCTAAATTTTATATTCTAGTGTACCAATGAGATTTCCCTACAACCATTCTATTTTCCACATTTAATGGGTCATTTAAATCAGGTAATATATTTCCATTCTCAGTATTTGTAATTGTTTCTTCTTTAGAGCCATTTACCCCTGCTCTATATTCCCAGTATCTTCCCATATCTATTTAAAGATATTCATCATGCAAATTTTAATTTCTCAGTTGATCTGTTCCACTAATTGTCCTCCACGTGGTTTTCATTGTCTAGTTTGATGCCCCTCTTTCATTGTGGTTGAAATTCATTGTGGTCCTTCTATTTCCTATATTTTTTTCTCATGAATTCGTGTTCCCTAAGACATATCAGCTACCTTGACTACTACTGTGCGTCCCCTGGTGAAGGAGGGACGTGTCCCAGGACAGAGAGTCCTTGACGCCACAACCTAGGATTGACCACTCCTTTGCTGACCCTGCCTGAAGAGCAACCATGCCTCTCAGGGAGGCTCCTTGTGTGTTCACCACAGCACTGCTGTTTTTGCAGAGTCTTGTCATTGTAAACCCCTGGTGGTATGGGGAAGGAAAACGGTGAGAATGCTCCATATCACTTTTGAAACCAGTCTATAGCTGTTCCTAAAGGAAGTTGTACAAGTACATATCCGGGAATGAATTCCAGAAGGGATTGTGAAAGCACTAACAGGAATTGAGAGATTTTGCAAAGCTCTTTGAACTTTGATATTTACCAAGGGACCTCAATTAACTTGCTTCATGGCAGTGCACTTAAATTCAGAGTCACAACTGACAACTGCTAACAAAGCAGTTTTAAAACCCCAAACAGCACAACTGGAATATTTGTGTTAATATGCCATTGGGAACATCTAACGTGCTGTTACTAATCAGTGTCATTCTCCCCTTCTGGGTTTCCTGTGCTCATGGAGAAGGTAAGTCGGAAACAGGTCAGAACTCTCAGCTTCCCTCTTAAATGTAACTTCATGTCGTATCTACGTTCATGTGTCTTTTCTTTTTATTGAATCAGCTAGTGGGAATGGTCTGTATTGTGATATCCTCATAGCGAATAACTTAGTAGAAAAATTATCTCATATTCTCCTAAGAGGAAAATAAATTATATTTTCTCTGTTTCTTGAGTTCCACAGAGAAAGAACTCGCAATATTCATGGAGATATGTGACTATGCTCACACTACTGTAGGAAATACAGTACTCGTCACAAGGCGAGCTGGAATCTGACTTTAAAATATGTTGAGGTTTCTTGTTTTTAATACAAAGAAACCTTTGGGAGTGTTGGATATCTTCATAATCTTGCATATGGTGATGGTTTTATGGATTCATAAAGGAAAACTCATTAATTCAGTCATTTCACATATATGCAGCTTACTATATCTCAATTATACCTTAGCTGTTAAAAGTCATTAACATCACAATCAATTTAATATTTCAAAAATATTAACAGCAGATAAAAAGGAATATCTCTTTGAAAAACAAGTTGAATATTTTCTTTTTTGTTTTCATTTAACATTTAAAAAAATTAATTTATTATGGTTATATTGGCTAATAACCTTGTGTAAATTTCAAGTGTAGGTTATTATATATCAGTTTCTGTATAGACTACGTCATGTTTAGCACCAATAGTCTAGTTTATATCTGCATATCAGCATACATATGTGCCCCTTTACCCCTTTTGCCCCTCTCCCACTCCTTTCCCCTCTGGTAACCACTAATCTGTTCTCTTTATCCATGTGTTTTTTATCTTCTACATATGTGTGAAATCGTAGGGTGTTTGTCTTTCTCTGTCAGGTTTATTTCGATTAGCCTAATACCTTAAGGTCCATGCATGTGTGGCAAATGACAGGATTTTGTCTTTTTTATGGCTGAGTAGTATTCTGTTGTATGTATATGTATAAATATATCTATATCTATATCTATGTCCATATCTAGATATACATCTACATCTACATCTATATCTATATCTATATAGATATACCACATTTTCTTTCCATTTATCCCTTGAGGGACGCTTGAGTTGCTTCCACGTCTTGGCTATAGTGAATAATGCTGCGATGAACATAAGGGTGCACATATCTTTATGCATTGTGTTTTCCTGTTTTTTGGATAAATACCTAGTAGTGGGATAGCCCAATCACATGGTATTTCTATTTTTAATTTTTTGAGGGTTCGCCATACTGTTTTCTGTAGTGGCTTCTCCAGTTTGCACTCCCACCAGCAGTGTATGAGAGTTCCCTTTTCTCCATATCCTCTCCCACACTTGTTATTTCTTGTCTTGTTAATTATAGCCATTCTGACAGGAGTAAGGTGATATCTCATTGTAGTTTTGATTTGCATTTCCCTAAAATTCGGCGACCTTGAACGTGTTTTTATGTGCCTGTTGGCCATCTGTATATCTTCTTTGGAAAAATGTCTGTTCATATCCTCTGCCCATTTTTGATCAGATTGTTTGTTTTTTTGTTGTTGAATTCTTTGAGTGTTTCATATATTTTGGAAATTAACCCCTTGTCAGATAGATGATTTACACATATTTTCTCCCAGTGACTGAGTTGTCTTTTCATTTTGTTCATGGGTTCCTTTGCTTGCAGAACCTATTTAGTCTGATGTCCCATTTTTTTTTTCCCTTGTTTCCCTTGCCTGAGTAGACATGGTATTTGAAAATATATCGCAAGACCGATGTCAGAGTGTACTGTCTATATTTTCTTCCAGGAGATTTATGGTTTCAGGTTTTATATTCAAGTCTTTAATGCATTTTGAATTAATTTTTGTCTGGTGTAAGATAATGGTCTACTTTCATTCTTTTGCACGTGGCTCTCCAGTTTTCCCAACACCGTTTATTGAAGAGACTTTCCTTTCTCCATTGTATGTTCTTTGCTCCTTTGTCAAAGGTTAGCTGTCCCCAAATGTGTGGCTTTGTTTTTGGGTTTCAGTTCTGTTCCATTGACCTGCGTGTCTGTTTTTCTGCCAGTACCATGTTGTTTTGATTACTGTAGCTGTGTAGTATATTTTGAAGTCCAGGATTGTGGTGCCTCCACATTTGTTCTTTTTTCTCAGGATTGCTTTGGCTATTCGGGATCCTTTGTTGTTCGATATACATTTTAGGATTCCTTGTTCTGTTTCTACTTTGTTGACTTTCTCTCTGGATAATCTATCTACTGACATAAATGGAGTGTTAAGGTGCCCTACTATTATTGTGTTCTTCCTATTTTTCGCATCAGATCTGTTAATAATTGCTTTATATACTTTGGTGCTCTTGTGTTAGGTGCATATATATTAATAAGTGTAATGTCTTCCTGGTGGAATGTCCCTTTTATCATTATATAATGCCCATCTTTGTCTCTCATTATCTTTTTTATCTTAAAGTCTGCTTTGTCTGATATTGGTGTTGCTATACCTGGCTTATTTTGCTTGCCATTTGCTTGGAGTGGCATCTTCCATCCCCTAACTTTGAGGCTATGTTTGTCTTTAGAGCTGAGATGTGTTTCCTGGAGGCAGCATACTGTTGGGTCTTATTTTTTAATCCATCCAGCCACTCTGTGTCTTGATTGGTGATTTTAATCCATTTACATTTAGAGTGATTATTGAAGTATGAGGGCTTAAGACTGCCGTTTTATGTCTTGTTTTCTGGTTGTTCTGTGTTTCCATTGTTTCTTTTGCCTTTTCTTTCTGACTTCCATTTCAGTTTGGTGGTTTTCTCTGATGGTTTCCTCTTTAATTATGATTTGTGGATCTGCTCTGAGTTTTTGTTTTTTGGTTACTGTGATGTGTGTATAAAAGATCTCATAAACAAGATAGTCCATTTTCTGATATCCTCTTATCTTCATTAGCCTAAGCTGGTTCCATCCCTTTCCTCTTCCTCTTCTATGTTTTTGTTGTCACAAATTATTCCTTTTTGTGTTGTGAGTTTGTGACTAAACTGGTGTTTATAGTTATTTTTAATGCTTTATTTCCCTTTATCTTTTATGTTGTAATTAAGTGTTTGCTAACTTATTCTGATAGAGAGCTGCAATTTTCTGAGTTTCGTCTGTGTATTTATCTCTTTACTCAATGCTTTGTAAAACTTTGGGTTTTTGTTTCTGGTTGGAGGGCTGCCTTGATCATTTCTTGTAAGGCAAGTCAAGTGGTGATGAACTCCCTCAGCTTATGTTTATCTCGGAAAACTTTTATTTCTCTGTCATATCTGATGGAAAATTTCACTGGATAGAGTATTCTTGGCTGACAGAGTTTGTCTTTCATTATTTTGAGTATATCACTTCAGTCTCTCCTAGCCTGTAAAGTCTCTGCTGAGAAATCTGCTGAAAGCCTGATGGGGGTTGCTTTGTAGGTTATTTCCTTCTCTCTTGCTGCCCTTAGTATTTTTTCTTTGTCATTGACTTTTGAAAGTTTTAATATCATATGCCTCAGAAAAAAGGTTTTGGCATTGACGTAATTAGGAGTTCTATTGGCATCATGTACTCGTGTGTCCAGTTCCTTCGCCAGGTTCGGGAAGTTCTCAACTATTATTTCTTTGAACAAGCTCTCTGCTCCTTTGTCCTTCTCTTCCTTCTGGAATACCTGTAATCCTTATGTTACTTTTCCAAATTGACTCCGGTAGTTCTTGAACAATGTCTTTATTTTTTTTTAATCTTAGTTCTCTCTCCTCCTCCACCTGAAGCATTTGTAGATTTCTATCTTTGAGGTCACTAATTCTCTCCTCCATAAGGTTTTCTCTCTTCTTAATGCTTTCTACCTAATTTTTTCTCTCATTAATTGTTTTCTTCATATCCAGAATTTCTCTTTGGGATTTTTTTAGGGCTTCAATCTCATTGGTGAAGTATTCATTCTGTTCATTAATTTTATTCCTGAGCTCATTGAACTGTCTTCCTGAGGTTTCCTGTATCTCATTGAGTTTCTTTATGACAGATATTTTGAATTCTCTGTCATTTAGGTTGTAATCTTCTGTGACTTCAGATTTGGTTTCTGGAGATCTGTCGTTTTCCTTCTATTCTGCAGTGTTTCTGTAGTTCTTCACCATGTTTGATGAATTGATCCTCTGCTGGCACATTTGCAGTTGTAATCAGCTTTTGTTATTTGTGTACAGCTTTCATTACTTTGGTTCTGGTCACTGGGTCTCTACGGGCTCAGATGCTGCTGTACCGTGGATCACCTGCACTGCTGTTTCCAGGTTGTCTTGGGGTACTGGTTGAGCCACTGTCATAGGTGTTGGGTTCACAGTTGTCACTGTTGCTGGCAGGGGTCTTGGGACCCAGGGATTTGTATATAGCCTCTGCTCTTGTGGGGGCTGGTGTGTGGGTTGCTGCTACTGGGGGCTGGGTCACCAGTTCTGCTGTAGTGCCTGTTGCTTCTCGTCACAGATTCACCTGCCACTGCTGGGCGTGGGGCAGGAGCTGTTTTTTCTGCTGCTGCCCCGTCTGCTCATAGTTGTGCCAGTTGGGCTGCTCTGCATTCACAAGGGCCAGCTGCAGGTGACCCTCATAGCAGCTTCTCATGGGACGGGCTGCCTCTTGGTGTGTTGTGTTCATCAGGCAGGTCATGCTTTCATGGGCTGGACTGCTGCTCGGCAGGGCATCTTTGCATGGGGCCGCCACAGCACTGTGGTGCTCCTGTGAGCCAGGCTACTGCTCCACAAGCGTTCACCTATGGGATGGCTTCGCCCACCTCTACTCAGTCTCACTGGCAGCTGTGTGAGGATCCACAATCTGGAACACGGCTGCCAGGGAGGGGGAAGGAGCAGCTCCCCTAGTTCCACGGCTTCCCTGGCATCCAGTCCACCACCTTCAGATGTACAGCTGCATGGATCTCTCAGGCATCCTGCTGTGCTGTGTAAGGAACCTTCTCTTGGTTAATAGATGTCCGTTTAGTTGTAACTTACAGGATCATTGTCGTTACAATGATCCTGACATCACTCTCTATGTATCCTTAATTTCCAGTGGAATGACAATAAATTACACTTTTCATTTCAGGGATCACCAAAAAATGTCGACTAAATAAATAAATAAGTGAATCAATAATTTTCAGAGCATTAATTCTAGCACATTGTTCACTGATTTGTTTTCTTTCCCTGCAATTATATTCCCTTTCTTTACTTGTAATACTGCCGACCTGTGCATCATGACCCATCTGATGACTTGTGCTTTTGTAATGAAACATTCTGGACAATTTATTTAAAAGCACCATACTTTGTTTTACCAACACTTGTTGGGCAGAAAGTTGTGCCATACATTTTAACATTATCTAAAATGTCCAACTTATTTATAATTTCTTAGTCGAGTCTATCCTACAATAAGATATAAAGGAAAGCATTCTTCTTCTTAAGAACTCTTTCTAACAAAACTAGTTCTTTGAGTCAATAATGATAAACATATTTATATTAAGCATAGCAAATACTGTATACTCTAGAATTCATGGATGGGGCTTACTTCTTACAGCTAAATTTCTGTGGTTAGTGAATCCTTGCTGGAATGACTAATGCATAAGATAAGTCTGAAAGGAAGAATGAGAATTTTTTAGATAAATTGTGGAGAGGAAAAGCATACCAGTCAAAGGAAGCTCATGGAGAGGAATGCAAATGCACTGAGGCTTCATTGAGCATCTGGCTCCCCTATGGCCACTGTTTTGAGGGGCTGTAGTGTAGGACGCAAGTGTGGGATAAGTCAATGATGGATGAAGATAGGCTGTTACAAGTTTCTTAGGTGCTCCATACACCATGGTGAAGAATTTGTCTTGTATTCAAACTGAATTGGGAATCAATGAAGGATTTTGAGTGGATCAATGAACTGACAAGAAAAAAGGTCATTAAGATTCAAACAGGAAAACAGATTAGAAAGGTGGGAGAATAGGACTTGGGAAATTTGTTATTGTTGCTTTAATCCCAGGGAAATATGTTTGAGAGATGATGGCATCAGAGATGATGGCATCAAAGATGATGGCCAGACTCTTTTTGGCAGAAAACTTGGATGGATATTGAAAACACAAATGCAGAATGTCAGTTACTTCTAGGAGGTGTGATAAAACTGAGTTAGATTAATTTATTTGACAAAGTGTTTTTTCTATAATTACTCTATTATCAAAAACTAAAAAAATATGTAATTTTCGCTGATCACTCAGTGAAAATACTTATCAATATCCAATATGTATATCCAATTCTACATACCAGTGGATGAGTGTTACTGGCCACTATTTATTTCAAGAGGACTGTTTATCTTCAGACCAGATAAAAAGAGCAACATAATGTTAATCTGAATTTTAACTTCCTTCAAAAATGAATATTGATAAAAACAGATAAAATATTCATCAAGCATTCAAGTCAGAACAGAACTTTTGTTTGCTTGCCTGATTTACCCAATGGAAACAAAGTGAGTCTTTATATAACTAATTGGTCTTGGACACAGTCCTTTAATATATAGCAAACATTTTGGAATTTAATCCCTTCTATTTAGAAATTTCCTGCAAAGTATTGGAAACTTTAAATGCATATTCTGTATCTAGGAAGATAACTTATAAAGAAAATGAATAATTTCCATATAAATATAATAAACGTTTTGAATACAGTGAAAGAGGAGATGCGTGCACTAAATTTGGAAGGAGTGCAGCTCCTTCATGTAATGTTCTATTTCTTTTCTATATCTTTTGTTGTATATTTTATCAATTATTTTAATTCACGTACTCCTTACAGTTGAGAAGTTTATTTGTTCTCATAGTGGAGTACTAGTGTTTATAGAAATCAACTATTATATGTGTATAGATCTTAAAATTTTATGTGTGCAAGGGCCATTTTGAGATCAATTCGTATGAATCTCTCACTCTGAAGATAGACATAAACAGGAACGGTAAGTTCAATACCTAATTAAGTAGACGGTGCGGGTCAAACAGCAAGTCTAGATCAGAGCCAGGACTGTACCAGACTTCTCAATTCCCAGGTAGATACACTTCTCAAACAGTTAGATTGGTCTTCTAACTGCCAGCATTTAGCTTTAAAGAAGTAAACTTTATTAATATTATATGAGAAAACCCTGAATTGACAATGGAATTAAGTGGAAGAAAATGGAGATTTCATTAACCACAGGCTTACCATGAATCAACAGTGACGATGGCACTGAAAGAAACCACTAACTCTTTTAGGCTCAAAATGGAAAGATGTTCTACAGAGACAAAGAGATCATTTCAGCTGTGTTCTTCACTCACCAAAAATTATGTCTGGAATATTGTGTTCTGCTTAACTTACTTCATTTTAACAGGGAAAGTGTCATCCTATAATCACTTAGAAGATAGAAGGTAGATAGTTGAGGAGTTTAAGAAATCATATCATAAGAAGAATTGCAAGAAGATACAGCTATGGCGTGGTAAGAACTGTGCTGAGATATTTGCAGACATTTATGAAAACCGGTGAGTTATATTTTGATGAGAGCTGTTGTAGTGAGTGAAACAAGTGACCATGTATCATACACACAATCAGAGGTCACCGGACATTGTAAAAGGATGACTTTACAGATTATTCCTTACTGTACGGGGAGAAAACAGCTGATCTCTTAAGAGCACTCTGAACTTTAAATCCTAATTCCAGGTATAAACCTTGTTTTACTGATCCTTTTTTTTTTTTTTAAACTACAGTTTTTGTGTTGATTCTATTCTTTTCTTTAACAAATAAATTGAGCCCACAAACAGCACCTTGAAAAATACATCCTCCTAGACAACTGAAGGACCTCCACTTTCAGGCATCGTTAAGAAAATATTTTAGAAAGAAGTTAATAAACAAAAGACAGCAATAACCCACATTAGATCCGAGTTAGGCTAATGGTGTGTGGCGTCCAGCTGTTTGTCTTCATGGCATCCATGCTTCCTAAGCCAGGAGAGTGGGCGCACACGTCCCCTGGCATTAAACGCTGCCGTGTGTTTTACTTCCAGAGGCTCTTCTAAATAATTAGTTAATTTATCCATCCAATCATCAAAATATAACTTATAAACCACTTATTTTATGTCAGACCCCTTGTCCTGTATTGAGGATACACGTTAGAATAAACCATCATTCCAGGGTCAGTGAATTCATAGTAAGATTTTGAGGATTCAATTTTACTTGGACATAGGACTCAGGTCAGCAGCACTGCTTCATAGAAGTCATCTAATTATTTATTTTCTTGGTCACTTAGCCACTTTCTTAAAAGTCTTGCTCAACACCTGATAGTTTTAACAATGTGCAATCTCTGTTTTTCTTATATGAGTTACTATAACTCCTAGGCTTCTTCAAACTTGACTCGTTTACACACACAAAAACACACACACACACACACACACACACCCAAAGATTCTCCATTTTTAAAACATTTTCCTTTTAGAATTTCTTTCTCATTTTCTCAGTCACAAGTCATAATAAAAATTCAAGACTGTATGCTTTCAGATCCTGCTTTCTTTCGGGAGAGAGATACCAGAATTGGGATGCACTGGATTGGGCACTTTCTTTCACAAGAGAGTTTACCAAACATCAATATAAATAAAGAGAAGTTCTCCCCAAATTAGATAAGCATGCACTCTCTCTTACTACATGCGTCATCCTATTGAAATGCGTTTTACGTTAACTAGAAGTAGAGAAGTTTCTTATTAAAAGGAACTCCACTCTCTGTACCTCAGCTAATATATCACAAATACTTCTTATTTTCCTGGTACAATGGAAAGATCTACTTGCTGATAGATGATGAATTCCAAATTTCTGTATCTTATTTTCCCCAAATCTATCAGAAATTTGGAACTAAAGAATAAGAGGAAATTTACAGATAATAATCCTGGATAAAACACTTAAATTTTCGTTCATCTGGTCTATGATTTGTATGTGTAAGGGCTTTTATTTGAGGGTGATTCATGAAAACTTTGGTCTCTGTATCCCATAAGGGACAGCCTCTGACTATGTCGTTTCCAGGAATAATTAAAAGTACCTAGACCTGCCAACTAGAAGCCACATTTGATCCAAATCCATCTGTTCCTTGAGCAGACAGAATTTTCTAGTGATCCACAACATAGAGTGCTAACCTTGAATTATTATTCTGATTTTAAATGCTTTAAGGTTGTTTCTAACAGTAGGAAAAACATGGCCCCACACAGTTGGACAGTCTCAAAGATTGTTATTCTGAATAGAGGCACCTGTCCTGGCAATATTTTAATATCATCATTTTATAATGAAGATTATGACAGTAGAGGATTAAAATTCATTAAGGGAGTAATGTCCACTGCTTGAAAATAATCACCTTATCTTTTTCAACTCTTAAATAATTTAACAAAATTCTCCCAATATTATTTGGCTAGTGTCTTAGCAAAACACATATTTTCTATACCTCGTAGCTATGTCTTTAAACATTGGTATTAAGCTCAGTTATAATATGAACTAAAAACTGAGATATGTAAACTGGACTGCAGGGGTATGTGAAACCATGATAGATATAGCAGAGTGAAGTGAGAGAGAAAAAACAAAACAAAATAAAGGAACACATTTCAGGCTCTTTTGAGGTTTGTGTCAATAAACAGCAAGCATTGAAGACATATTTTAATTAAACCTTGTATTTAGGTGGTCACATATTATTTTTATTAATGCTAATATAATCATTGATAATATAAGTATATTATCAAGTTAGCAATAGAGATCTATCAAACTTGGTCTTGCACAATGGAGAATAAATTTAAGACCAATCAAGAGACTTTTGCAATACCTCTAGAAGCTAAACATACACAGGGCAGGAGGAGGAGATATATAAGCAATAATGACAACTTTCTAGAATATGGTGTTTAACTGAATATCAGGGTGATGAGTAGGAAGGAGTGTGGGGTAAATTTCCAGTCTTCTCTTGTGGGATTCTTGTGTCACAAATTAAAATGTTGAACACAGGAGGAAAAACATCTATGGAGAGAAGTATAATGCTTTAGTTTGACATAAAACGTTAGATATGCCTCTGAATTATATGCATGGACCAACAGTGTGAAGCTGCAGTTGGATAGATGGATGTGGATCCCACTGAAGAGGTGATTAGCGTAACGGTGGTAGCTTTTTATCATGAAAGTGTCTTGAGTCACACAGAGAATGTGAAGAGGAAAACAACAGAATCTACTCAAAAACTCATATGGAACCAACTTTAAAGGCTAGATATCCATTCACACAATACCTGCAGGGTCTCCAGGAAAGAAGTTTCCGAGGTGGCGATAAGAATCAATAGGAAGATCCAGAGTAGAATCATTCAAAAATAAAGAATAGGTAGTGCAGAGGATAGGAATGAGCTTGGTCTGTGTGAAGACAGGACAGAAGGCTATCGTGTTAGTAGTACAGAGAGTGAGTGGGAAAGTGGTAGGAGATGAGACCTGAAAAGCTGGCAGGGCCTAACAATTTAAGTAGAGTAGAGGAAGAGGAGCAGCTAGAAGTGAAATAAGTAAAATAAAATACTGCTGTTCAGACAAAGGTAAGGAGAACATAAGAATGTGAGGCATTGGAGATCTTCAAGAAGTCAGTGACCAACAGTGTCAAATATCACAGAAGGTTTCCGTGTCTTCAGTTCAACAAACAATTAAGGAGCCCATGATATATACCAGCCACTGTGACATGGGGACTACAGAGACTTCTGGATTTGGAAATTGGAGGACATTGGTGACATTTGTCAGAGCAGTGCCGGCACAATTTAGATGTCAGAAGCCAGATAGCAGTGGGTTGAGGAATAAATGGGAGGTGGGAAAGGAGACAGCAAGTGTAAGATGGTATTTTAAGGATTTGGGCTGTGAAGGGGAGGAGAAATATTGTACGTTCGCTGAACCTGGACCCAGGGTTGAGAGAAGGAGTTTAACATTGGAGGAGCTTGCATATCAGCTTAAGAGAGAGTGGTTGACACAGTGAGAGAGGGAAGGAGTCAACAATGGTTCATGATTCACAGCAAGTGACAAACGAGAGAAGCTAGAATGAATACGACAAAAAAAAAAAAAAAAAAAAAGCACCTTATCATCAAAGGTTAAGGGAGAGGCTTAAGTCCAGATCAAATATAGCTGGAGTTGAAGGAATACTGGAGAGAAATCTAGGGCGCCCCCAGCGTTTACTCTCAACTGTTTTCTGTGAATGCAGGGACTTATTACCTGTTGATGAAGGAGCAATTGTGTTAGGTGGCTTGAGGAAAATGAGGAAACTGGGGGTCACTTTCTTTGGGAAATGGAATTGGAAGTAAATTAGGGGCATATAAATGGATTTCAGGCAATGCTGAACGTCCATCACACGATTTTAGTCTAAAATACAACATGGCACCACCATAAATGCTTATGTTACATGTCTACAGTTGTTAAAAGAAATGGTATTTTATTAGAAAATGAATGTTGCTAATTGATCCATTGCTGAGATAGAGCAAAGTTGATGGAAAGGACTGAGAAGGAGCTTTATACATTAGGATAGACTAGGTCAGAGGATAGCACACAAGAGCCCACAGGTCAAAAGCATCCTATTTTTTTTTTTGTTTTTTTTTTTTTTTTTGGTAAACAATGTTTTATTGGAACACAGCCACTTCCATTTGTTTATGCATTGCTTTTGACTACTTTTGTGCTCCAACTGCAGAGTTGAATAGTTGTGACAGAGACCTGTTATCTGATTTCTTTACATAAAAAGTTTTCCACGCCCTGGACTAGGTTATTTTATTACAGTAAGAAAAATGTATTCCAAAATCTCAGTATGAATAGGAAATAAACTTTAGTTTATTCATGCTAACTTCCAATGTAATTCTGAATGGATTCTGCTCATTATATCCATTGTAAGAATCAGGAGAGAGAGACATCATCTTTCCATGCCCTTCCTTAATCACTGCAGCTGTGGGGAAGAGAACATAAAATTTCACACAACGGCTTTTACAACTTCCTCCCTAAAGGGAAACATATTACTTACACATTCATTTCCTTGAGCTGTGCAAGTCATATAGCCATGTCTACTTCAAAGGGGCACGGATCTGTAATCCTACCAAGTTTCTGGAAGAAGAGACTCAGAATATTTGTAAGCAGTCCTTATGAAAACTACAGAAGCCAAGGAAGTTGAAGGAAGTGAAAAGAGTAGTTGAAGTGATCTATTATGGATTCATTGCCGCATACGGAACATCATGAAGTATGTGATGGCTTTGGAGAAACAGGATTCAAGAGTCCAGGAGGCAGAAATACATAAGATGAGAGATACAGTGAGGGAAATGAGTGATAGAGGGGAAGGATATGAGGCTGTGCTCATTTTAATGCCATTCATTTAATGCCAAGGAAATACAGGAAAATGCACCAGTTCAGGCTGGGCACCTTCTCCCAGATGTAGCTGTAAGTTCCATTCATATCTTGACCTACTTCTTAATTCTGAAATTACTTTCTCTTAAACACAAAATCATAGGGATACAATAAATCTAAACATTTGCCTCACTGTTTATGTAAAATAGAGGCTTTAGAAACATTCTTTGCTTTTCAAAGTAGCCAATTCTGAGGATCAAAAACACATCTTTGTAAAAAACTCTTTTTTTTGCTATTCAACATTAAATATACGTGTGCATGTGTGTGTATGAATATATATTTCTCTAACTAATGTCATTTTAGTATCTGAGCTAAAATATTGGGTAAGCCTGGTGTCTTTGAATACCTAGTTTATTAGTTGTTTCTGTGTAAAAAATTTCCCCCAAAACATATTGGCTTAAAGCAACAAAACTGCCTTATCTCAGAGATTCTAGGGGTCAGGAATTTGGGAGTGGCTTAGCTGGGCAGTTCTGAGTCAGACTCCTGTGCTGCAGTCAGGATGCTGGTGTAGGCTGCAGTTCCTGGGTGGCTAGGCTGGGCTGTAGGACCTGCTTCCAGGACAGCTCACTCACGTGGCTCTTGGCAGAAACCTCAGTTCCATACTACACATGCATCTCCACAGCTTGCTTGAATGGCAGCTCACTTTCTCCAGAGCTAGTGATTGGAGACAGAGGGGAGGAAGCTTCCATGCCATTTATGACCCAGTCACACACTGTCGCTTCAGCCATGCCTATTCTTTACAAGTGAGTCACTAAGTCCAGCACAGTCAAGGGGAGACAAGTTAGGCTTCAGTTTTTGGAAGGAGCTGTGTTGAAGACATTGTGGAATTTTCTAAAACCATCACAGGAACAAAAGGCCGCTCAATTCAACAGAGTCTTTTATTTCTTTTATTTCCATGTTTCCTTTGCCCTTTTCCAAGTGTTTTCTTTCTCTACAATAATATTCCCCTTCTTTATATTTCACAGTTCCTTTTAAAAGTGAACCCACTTAAATTGGGTACTCCATGAATGAAAAATGTAGTGATACAAATAATAGGTCAAGGGCCTCAATGTTAATTCTAGGCATAAGTCCAAAATGAATTTCCAAAGCATGAGACCCTTGAAGAGGAAGCTATTATCAGTATGAAACAGACTTCAGTGTTCCTTGGATATAAGGAAAATATTTATTTACTTAGATATAGTTAACATATAACATTATATAAGATTCAGATGTAAAACGTAATCATTTGATATTTGCATGTATTGCTAAATGGTCATAACCAGAAGTCTAGTTAATATCTATTACCACACATAATTACAAATGTTTTTCCCCTTCATATGAGAACTTTTAAGATCTACTCACTTAGCAACTTGAAAATATACGATACAGTAATGAAACTGTAATCACCATGTCATACATTACATGACCGTGACAATTATGTTATAATCCTCTTGACCATCTTCACCATGTTGTCCACCCCACCCACAACCCGCCTCCGGCAACCACCAATCAGTTCTCTGTATCTATGAGTTCATTGTTATCGTTTATTTTTTTTTAAGATTCCACGTATAAGTGAGAACATATGGTACTTGTCTTTCTCTGTCTGCCTTATTTCACTTGGAATAATGCCCTTGGGTCCATCCGTACTGTCAGAAATGGCAAGATTTCCTTGTTTTTTATGGCTGAGTAATATTCCGTTGTATATATACAGCACATTTTCTTCATTAATTCATCCATCGATGGACACTTAGGTTGCTTCCATGGTTGCTTCCATGTCTGGCATATTGTAAACAATGTTGCAACAAACATAAGGTTACAAATATCTTTTGGAGATAGTGATTTCATTTCCTTCAGATAAATACCCAGAAGTTAAATACCTGGATCATATCCTAGGTCTCTTTTTAAGTTTTCAAGGAACTTCCATACTGTTTTATAGTGGCTACATCAATTTACATTTCATCCAGCCGTTCACAAGGGTTCTCTCTTCCCACAGTCTCCTCAGTACTTGTTATCTCTTGTTTGATCATAGCGTTCTAACAGGTGTGAGGGGACATCTCATTGTGGTTTTGATTTGCATTTCCCTGATGATTAGTGATGTTGAGCATCTTTTCATGTACGTGTCGGCCATCGGGATGGCTTCTTAGGAGAAATGTCTGTTCAGATCCTCTGGCTATTTTTTAAATAGATGGGTTGTTTTTTTGCTATTGAGTTATGAGTACTTTACATAATTCGGATATTAATCCCTAATTAGATATATGATTTGCAGACATTTTCCCCCATTTGTCAGGGAGAACCTCTTTTGTTGATGGTTTCCTTTGATGCACAGGAGCTTATTAGTTTAATATAGTCCCACTTGTTTATTTTCATTTTTGTGGCCTTTGCTTTTGATGTCAAATTGAAAAATCATCTCCACGACTGATGTGAAGGACGTTACCCTCTGTTTTCTTCTTGAAGTTTTATGGTTTCAGGTCTTAAATCTTTAATCCATTTTGAGTTAGTTTCGTTTTCTCCAGATTCGTTCTTTTGCCCGTGGCTGTCCAGTTTTCCCAATGCTGTTCATTGAAGACACTGTCCTTTCCCTGCTATATATTCTTGGCTCCCTTCTCATGAATTAATCGATCATATATGTGTGAGTTTATTTCTGGGCTCTGTGTGTCTGTTTTCATGCCAATATCATACTGTTTTGATTACTATAGCTTTGAATTACAGTTTGAAATCAGGAAGCAGGAATCCTCCAGCTTTGTTCTTCTTCCTTAGGATTGCTTTGACTTTTTGGACTCTTGTGGTTCCAAACAATTTCATGATTGTTTGCTCTATTTCTGTGCAAAATGCCATTGGAATTTTGAAAGGTTTTGCTATGAATCTGTAGATTGCTTGGGTAGTATGGACATTTTAACAATATTAATTCTTCCAATCCATGACCATGGAATATCTTTCTGTTGGTGTTTTCTTCAATTTCTTTTATCATTTTCTTATAGTTTTCAGTATATAGGTCTTTCACTTCTTTGGATGGAGTTATTCCTAGGTATTTTATTCTTTTGATGCAATTGTTAATGAGGTTGTTTTCTTAATTTCTCCTTCTGATATTTCATTATTAGCTTATAGAAATGCAACAGATTTTTATATATTGATTTCGTATCCTGTAACTTTACCAAATTTGTTTATTAGTTCAAACAGGTTTTTGGTGAATTCTTTGGGGTTTTCTATAATATAACACCATGTCATCTGCAAATAATGACAGTTTTACTTCTTCCTTTCCAAACTGGATGCTTTTGTTTCTTTTTCTTGCCTAATTGCTCTAGCTAGGACTTTCAATACTATGTTGAATAAAACTGGCAAGAGTGGCCATTTCTGTCTTGTTCCTGATCTTAGAGGAGAAGCTTTCAACTTTTCACCATTGTGTGTAGTGGTGTTATGAGAGGTTCGGGGATTTGATCGGAGATGTAAAAGACACTTTCCACTCCAAACAAATGGACTGAAGGTATATTTTATTATATAGAGGATAGTAAAGGCGATAGTCTGCAAACAGATCTGAATAGGTCAAATATTAAGAAGGAAAAAACATCAGCCCGACTGGAAAGGGAAAACATCCACATCGGCTGAAGAGAAATGACACAAATCAACCGGAAAGAGAAACACCAGGTTGACTGAAAAGAGAACACATCAAATCAATTACTTCATATCAAATCAATTACTTCACATCAAATCAGTTACTCACAATATCCACGCCCCACTGCCGGGAGAGTCCTGTCAATCGACGCAGCTGGGCAAGGATCACACGTCCTGGGCAAGGTGTCCCTTCCACAGGTGGAACTCTCACCGGGTCTCAGTCTCCAGCAGTTTATATAAGCAGTTACAGAGTTTACAGAGCAAGCATCCAGTGTTTCCATGCACAAATGGTTATCAGTGGCGTATGTGCACTGAGCCCCTTGGCTAACGTCCCAGCCCAGCAGTTGTGTACGTGCATTGTTTTCTTTGGTTATCGTCTTAGCCCGGCACAGATGGCCAGTCCATCCCGTGCTACAACGCTCCAAGAGCCTTGAAATGTTACAACTGGCAACTCCCTCCGGGGGAGAAAGGCCAGTTCCCGGGAAAAGGCCAGTTTCCACCACACAGAAAGCAGCTTTTTATTTCTTTGTGTGCTGGTGGCTATAGGTCAATGGAGCGGCCAAACGTGGCTGTACTCATGTCAAGACAAGTGGTGGCTCTGGGCTTATCATATATGGCCTTTATTATGTTGAGGTACATTTCCTCTCTACCCACTGTGTTGAGAGTAAAGTAAACTGTGAATTTTTTCAAATGCGTTTTCTGTATCTATTAAGGTGATCATATAATTTTTATCATCATTTTGTTAATGTAGTACATTGCATTGATTGATTTGGGAATTTTGACCCATCCTTGCATCCCTGGAATAACTCCCACTTGATCATGGTGTCTGAGCATTTCGATGTATTGTTGAATTTGGTTTGCTAATATTTTGTTGAGGATTTTTGTGTCAATGTTCACCAGGAATTGTGGATGGTAATTTTCTTCTCTTGTGGTGTCCATGTTTGGTTTTGGAATTAGGGTAATGCTAGCCATGTTGAGACCATGAGTTTGGGAGTATTCCCTCCTCTTCTATTTTTTTGAAGAGCTGGCATTAATTCTTCTTTAAATATTTAGTGGAATTCACCAGTGAAGTCACCTTTTCCTGGACTCTTGTTTTGGGGAGGGTTTTGATTACTAACTGAGTCTCCTTACTACAAATTAATCTGTTCCGATTTTCTATTTCTTCTTGATTTAGTCTTCATAGGTTGTATGTTTCTAGAAATTTATCCATTTATTGTGGGTTGTCAATTTGGTGGTATAATTGTGAAAGTTGTCTCTTATTAGCCTTTGTATTTCTGTGGTATTAGTGAGAATGTCTCCTCTTTCATTTCTGATTTTATTTATTTGAGTCCTTTCTCTTTTTATCTTGGTGAGTCCATTAAAGGTTTGTCAATTTTGTTTATCTTTCCAAAACACCAGCTCTTACTTTTCTTGATTTCTTCTACGGCCCCTTTGTCTCCATTTCATTTATTTCTCTCAGATTTTTGTTATGTCCTTCCTTCTACTAACTTTGGGCTTGTTTGTTCTTTTCCTAGCTCCTAGAGGTATAAAGTTGGTTTGTTTATTTCAGATGTTTTGTTCCTCAATGTAGGCATTTATCACCATGAATTTCCCTCATAGAGCTGCTTTTGCTGCATCCCATCACTTTGGTGTGTTGTATTTCTATTTTCATCTGTCTCAAGGTATTTTTTGATTTCTCTTTTGATTTTTGTCTTTGACCCATTGGTTACTCAGTAGCATGTTGTTTAATCTCTACATAATTGTGGATTGATTTTCCAATTTTCTTCTTGTCATTGAATTCCAGTTTCATACCATTGTGGTTCGAAAAGATGCTTGATATGATTTCAATTTTATTAAATGTAGTAAGATTTGTTTTGTACTTAACTTGTTTTGTGGTTTATCCTGGAGACTGTTCTGTGTGCACTTGAGAAGAATGTGTATTCTGTCTCTTTCTGATGCAATTTTCTGCATATGTCTGTTAAGTCCATCTGGTCTAATTTGGCATTTAATATTGATTTTTTTTATTGATTTTCTCTCTGCAGCATCTATGCATTGATGAAAGTGGAATATTAAAGTGCCCTACTATTATTGTATTGCTGTCTGTTTCTCCCTTTAGGTCTGTTAGTATTTGCTTTGTATATTTAAATGCTCCTATGTTGGGTGCATTGCTATTTAGCAATCTTATGTCCTTTTGTTGTATTGACCCTTTTATTATTATGTAATGACATTCTTTGGGTCTTGTTACAATCTTTGTTTTAATGTCTATTTTGTCTGATATACATACAGCTACCCCACCTTTCTTTTGGTTTCCATTTGGAGTGAACATCTTTTTCCATCCCTTCACTTTTAGTCTGTGTGTGTCCTTATGTCTAAATTGTGTCTCTTGCAGGCTACATGTAGATGGGTCTTCTTTTTTCACCTATTTAGACACTCTATCTCTTTTGATTGGAGAATTTAGTCTATTTACATCTAAAGTAATTAGTGATAAGTATGTACTTATTGTATTTGCGATTTTGTTAATTGTTTTCCTGCTGTTTTATAATTCCTCTGTTCTGTTCTTCTCTTCCTTTGTGATTTGATGACTTTCTGTTGTAGTATGCTTAGATTCCTTTCTTTTTAATTTCTGTTTATCTAATACAAGTTTTGCTTTGACGTTACCATGTGGCTTGCCTAAAATAACTCCTAGTTATGAGGCTATTTTAACTTGATAACAACTTAAATCTGATTGCATTCTAATGTTCTACATTTTTACTCATTTTTGAAGTCAGAATACAAATCTTATCTTGTGTATCTCTTAACAAATTATTGTAGTTATATTTTTACTACTTTTGTCTCAATCTTTCTACTACCTTTATAAGTGACTAACCAACCTTTAGAACAGTAGATTATTCTGAATTTACTGTATATTTACCTTTACCAGTGATATTTATTCTTTCATATGTTTTCCTGTTACTAATTAGCACTGTTTCATGTCAGCTTAACAAAGTCCCTTTAACATTTCTTGGAAATCCCATCTAGTGTTGCTGGACTCCTTTAGCCTTTGCTTGTCTGGAAAATTCTTTATTTCTCCTTCAAGTCTAAAAGACAGCTTTGCTAAGTAGAGTATTATTGGTTGGCAGCTTTTTTCTTTCAATGGTTTGAAGATACTGTGCTACTCCTTCCTGACCTGAAAAGTTTGTGCTGAAAAATCTGCTTATAGTCTAATGGAGGTTCCCTTGTACATTACAAGTTCTTTTTTTTTCTCTTCTTACTTTTAAGGTTCTATCCTCGTCTTTATCTTTTGACATTTTAACTATAATGTGTGTTGGTGTGGTTCTCTTTGGGTTCAACTTATTTGGAACTCTCTGTGTTTCCTGAATCTGAATACTATTTCCTTGCCCAGAGTAGGGAAGTTTTTGACCATCATTTCTTCTGTGTTTTCTGCCCCTTTCTCTTTCTCTTCTCCTTCAGGGACTCCTATAATGTGAAAGATGGTCTGCTTTACGTTCTCCCATAAGTGCCATCAGCTATTTTCACTCATTCTCATTCTTTTTTATTCTGCTCTAATTGGGGGTGAATTCCACTCCCCTGTCTTTGACTTCACTGATTCTTTCTTCTGATATGGAACCCTTCTATTGTAATTTTCAGTTGAGTTCTTGTATTTCTCAGCTCTGTGACTTCTATTTGCTACTTTCTTATCTTTACTATCTCTTTGTGGAAATTCTTACTGTGCTCATTCTTTCTTCTCTTGAACTCAGTGAGCTTCTTTATGACCATTGTTTTGAAGTCCTTTTCAGGCAAACCACTTATATTCATTTCATTAAGATCTTTGTCTGAAGTTTTATCTTGTTCTTTCATTTGGCACATATTCCTTTGTTTCTTCAATTTTTCCTTACTCTCTCTCTTGATTTCTATTCATTAGATAAAACAGCCACCTCTCGCGGTGTTGAAAGAGTGACTTCGCATAGGAGATGAACCTTATTGTTCAACTGTGTCTTAGCTCTTGATTGTCTCACCAGTCTTTGTGATTTATTTTTAGCGGCTCTCAGTGGTTGAGGGTGTGCCAAGACCTGTCATTGTCACAAAGGGAGGATCTCAGTCAGCACCTTGACTCAGGCCGACTGGAAGCAAAGACCACAGGCAGCAGTTTTTCTTTTATATATTTTTTAACGAGGAAGATTCACCCTGAGGTAACATCTGTGCCAATCTTCCTCTATTTTGTGTGTGGCTTGCTGCCTCAGCATGGCTGATGAGTGGTGTAGGTCCATGCCGGGGATCCAAACCTGCAAACCTGGGCTGCCAAAGAGGAGCTCACCAACATAACCACTATGCCACAGGCCCAGCCTTGTCAGGCAGCATCTTCTAAAGTATGCAAATATACCTCTTTCAGGGTAAGACTGGGATGGGGGCACTTCTGCCTGCTCCATCTGAGCTGAGCTGTGGGTATTGCCCAGTGAAGACCTGTTTCTTTCTTTGCTTCTGTCTTGTTGAACTCATGAACACAAACCCCACTGGCCAGAGGGGCCAGGCAATCAAGTGGTGATCCCTGGGCAGTAGCCACAAAAACTGGGGCACCAGATGTAAAAGCCAGGACACCAGCATCCTCCCAGGAGCTCCTAGCATTCTTGAGCTTGGTAAATGGAGAACATGAAGACAGCACTTGCCCTCCATGGTCTCTGGAAAGAGGAATACAGTCAGCCTTTAGTTTTGTGTTTAATTAGAAGTCTTCCCCTCAGTCCTCAGCTATGAAGATAGGCTCATACTCTTTCACAGTAAGACCAGACTCCTCAGTCTTTTGCCTCTACTGTGCCCTGGGTTTGGTAGACAGTTAAAAATGCTTTTTCCATCTGTTACAGTCCTGTGGGACTGTGAGCATAAGCCCCATGGGCCACCAGAGTGCAGTGATCCAGAGGTATCCCCTGGGCTGGAGCCATAGAAATCGTAGTACCAGATGAGGGGACTGATACTGGTGAGCTGGAGCAAGGCGGAAGGGCAGCACACAGTGGTGTCCCCCGACCTCAGTCCCTGGAGAGCACTTAGTAGGCCCATAGATATGTCCCCAACCAGAAGCCTGCCCCTCAGGCCAAAGCTGCAGGAAAGGCTAATAACCCTCCTTCACAGACAAACGAGGTTGTACTTCAGTCTGCATCTGCACTGTGCCATGTGGGTGGTAGATGGCCATAAATTGTCTCTCCATTTGCTATGGTCCTGTGAGACCAATGACCACAAGTCCCACTGGCCACTAAAGCTAGGTGATCAAGGAACATCCTCTGCATGGCAGCCACTAAATCTGGTGCACCAGACATAAAAACTGGGAACCAGACACTTGTACTAGCTCCCATTTGGGAGTTAAGGGTGTTCTGGAGCATGGCAGAGGGAGAGTGTGAAGATGGCACTGCCTTCCAAGGTGTCTGGAGAGGATTAAGACAGTCCTTAGATGTGCTTTAATTAGAAATCTGACCATCAGTCCACAGCAATGAAGGTGAATCTAATTGGCCTCCTCCACAGAAAGAGCCTGTTAGAAACTCTTTCTCCATTTGTTACAGTCCTTTGGAACCTGCAAGTGTAAGCCTTGCTGGCCAGCAGAGCCAAGCAATCTAGAAGCATCTCCTGAGTGCCAGCCACAAAAACCAGAGTGTCAAAGAAGGGTACAAGCTCCTTTCTGGGAGATGCTGGTGATCTGGTGTGAGGCAGAGGGAGAGCACAAAGATGGCATCCACTGTCCTCCATCTTTGGAGAGTATTTAAGTAGGCTCCTAGATGGGAGTTAATTTAAATTCCTGCTCCTCAGGCCCATGCTTTATGATAGGCAAATAAGCCTCTTGAACGAAAGGTCTGGGCACTTTTCAGTTGGCTCCAGCTGCACTGGGTCCCGCCGTGGGTGAGTCCACTCATGTGGGACTTTTAAAATCATTTTTCAGTTCACGTTTCTCAGTTCATTACTCTGTGGGCCTTCGGGACACAAGCCCCGTTGGCTTTCAAAGCTAGATGTTTGGGGTCTCATATCTCAGGTGCAGGGCTGAAAGTTGACGTGCTAGATGTGGAGTTGAAACCCGTTTCTCCTCGGGGAAAATCTTTGTGTTTTGAGTTGCCTCCTGATTGTGGGTCTCCATGCTAAGGTTGAGGTTTATGGCGAGATGTGTCCTGTCTTACCTACCAACTTTGATGTGTGTTTTTCTGCTTTTCTCTGATGTGTGAGAATCACTCAGCTAGCTTTTGGTTTTTTTTCAGAAGAAATTTGTGCTGTATGTAGCTGTGAATTTGATGTCTGTGGGTGGATATGAGTTCCAGGTCCTCCTACATTGCCATCCTCAATCAGTTACCTAAGGAAAATATTTAACCACGTTTATGGCTGGTTTTTGAAAATGATAGATCAGCCCAACTGTATCTGGATGTCAGCAAGGTTATTCTACAAGGGACCTTCTGAAGTTCTTGTGAACAAGATGGGGAAATAGATGGGTTAGATGATTCATCAGATAGTTAATTTCATTAAATGACCTTATGTGATTCTCAGATGTAGGACTTTGTTCTTAGGCCTGCTCCATTACTCACTCGTGTCATCAGTTTCAAGATTTAGAGGAAATGCAGTACAAATTCACAGCGGGACTGACAGAGGGCGTAATGTACTGAATCTCATTAGCACAGATTCATTATTCAAAAGGAATCCTCTATGCTAGATTGAATCTAATAACACGACATTTAGTGGTGATAACTATAAGATCCTGGGCTTGAGTCAAAGGAATTAGCTGCAGAAATATAGGCACTTTGAAATATTTTTAAAAATTAGTGTTATTTCAGTCAATTTTGAGATCAGTTTGAGTCAAAACTGTGAGGCAAGCACCATAACTGCTAATGAGACCACAACCCTCACCGGTAGAAGTGCAAGCGTTAGAATGAGGCTGTTCTAAGTCTTGCCGACGTCAATGCTGATCAGACCATATGTGAAATATTATATTGGCTTCAGAAATGAGCTTGTTGGATGGTAAAGACAGATTTAAGTGTTCCCAAATCAAAGGGAAAAATAGCAAGGGGCTCAGTCCTGTGACAATAATAACATCTACTTTTTATTATGCCCCTTTTGTGTACCTTTTGACGAGTAATATCACTAGACTATTTTATTTATTTCAGATTCTTTGAAGCACTATAATGAGGTGGATAACCATGTTTATTCTGAAATCAGACAACCAGAGTTCAATTTTATCCTCTATAATTTAATGAAAAAATTAATTAAATTCCTTAAGACTTTCTTGAAAATCCAAAGAGTCAAGCTTGCTCGAGGTATTATTGTTAAATGACACACATCTAGACATATCATGATGAAATTCATCCAAGGCTGAAGACAAAATACTCTCAATCCCTCAAAAATCGTGGGTAAAAACTAGAACTTTGCTTAAAAAGAATGAGACTAAATGAGCATTTTAATCTCAATATTGGAAGCTTCAAAAAAGTGGTGAAAACATTTATCAGTGATAAGAGTTATGGACTTAGGCCAAGAATCTATGCCTAGAGAAGGTATCATTCACAAATCTTTGTTAAAGAAAGATATTAGTATCTGCAAGGATTCAAAGTTCATAATCCACTGAATGAGTCTGTAGAAACAACTGGAAAAATGTCTCTAATCAAAGAGAAAAGAAAATTCAGCAGTGAACTTAAGGAAGATGAAGATGATAATGAATACTTGGTGCATGTATATCTGTGTAAGTGTGTGTGTGTTGGAACTTTTTTTAACACGATGCATAAAGTTTATTGTAATAGAATCTCATTCCACGGAAAAAACTTGTACTAGTCTGGTATTAAAAGTGTTAGATTATCGCTAAATCTTCCAACGAAAAGGGCAAACATTTCTGAAAAATATTATATACAAATGTGTGATAAACAACATAGCACTTAAACATATATGTTAAAATTATTTAATATGTTAGATTAACTCAACAAATTGTTAGTATATTATACCTCATTTAAAAATCTTTATAAAACGTATTTAACTGCATCTCATTCTCCATATAAAATTAGAAATAAACAATCCGTTGTTTACCATAATCTTAACTATTTGAATATTAAGAAATACTGCTACTTCATTTCTCTAGAGAGATAAAGAAAGGAAAACTTGGCTCTGTGACTAATTTGAGGCATGACTAAGAATTTGTTTTTCTGTGTGATGTGATCAATGGAAAATTTTTGTTCTTCACTCTATTTCTCACATTGTTTGCAGTAAATAGAAAACAAAATAACGAATGTTAATCCAAAAAACAAAAACAAAAACAAAAAACTTGTTGTCTTCCTACATTGAGTTGGTCAGGCAAGAAAAGACAGGACTCTGATTTCTGATGAGAAAAGAAAAGAAAGGAAAAGAAGACAGATGAGCTGAGTGATAAGATCAGTACTTTCATCTCACAGTCAAGATGCTCATTTAATCAACTAGGGCTAGGTTACATGTACTCAAGGAGACTTCATTAAATAGATCTGTGCAGTTTTCTTTCTGGAGAGTTTTCATACAACTTTCTATATCATATGATCCACAAGGCATAATTTTGTCTTCATTACCAAGGACTTCCTCACATCCCTTAGTCATCCGAATTTATCACTTTTCTTGTCCTAGAAACTCTAATGCAATGAGTATCATTATGAAGAGAAGAGAATCTAATTCATCAATGAAACATTCATGTCTAATTTGATTTTTATTGAGGTAAAACATTATTTATACCGGTTTTGTTATGTTTTTTTTTATTCCTAGTGAAGCCTTGTGATTTTTCCAGAAATAAAACATGGACGTCTACATTATGAAGATTATTATAAACCATACTTTCCAGTACCTATAGGACAACATTATTACTATTACTGTGATCAAAATTTTGTGACTCCTTCAAGAAGTAGAGGGGGTTATCTTCAGTGCAGACAAGAAGGATGGTCAAAAACACATCTTTGTAAAAAACTCTTTTTTTTGCTATTCAACATTAAATATACGTGTGCATGTGTGTGTATGAATATATATTTCTCTAACTAATGTAATTTTAAAATCTAAACTAAAATATTGGGTAAGACTAGTGTCTTTGAATACCTAGTTTATTAGTTGTTTCTGTGTAAAAAATTTCCCCCAAAACATATTGGCTTAAAGCAACAAAACTGCATTATCTCAGAGTTTGTTTGGGTCAGGAAATTGGGAGTGGCTTAGCTGGCTAATTCTGAGTCAGACTCCTGTGTTGCAGTCAGGATGCTGGTGTAGGCTGCAGTTCCTGGGTGGCTAGGCTGGGCTGGAGGACCTGCTTCCAGGACAGCTCACTCATGTGGCTTTTGGCAGAAACCTCAGTTCCATACCACACATGCATCTCCACAGGTTGCTTGATTGGCAGCTCACTTTCTCCAGAGCTGGGGATTGGTAAGAGAGGGGAGGAAGCCTCCATGCCATTTACGACCCAGTCACACACTGTCACTTCAGCCATGCCTATTCTTTAGAAGTGAGTCACTAAGTCCAGCACACTCAAGGGGAGACAAGTTAGGCTTCAGTTTTTGGAAGGAGTTGTGTTGAAGACATTGTGGAAATTTTTAAAACCATCACAAGAACAAAATACCACTCAATTCAACAGAGTGTTTTATTTCTGGGGACGTTTCCTTTGCCCTTTTCCAAGTGTTTTCTTTCTCTACAATTATGTTCGCTTTCTTTATATATCACAGTTCCTTGTAAAAGTGAACCCACTTAAATTGGATACTCCATGAATGAAAAATGTAGTGATACACATAGTAGGTCAATGGCTTCAATGTTAATTCTAGGCATAAGTCCAAAATGAATTTCCAAAGCATGAGACTGTTGAAGAGGAAACAGATTTCAGTGTTCCTTGGATATAAGGAAAATATTTATTTATTGACTTAGATATATTTGAAATATAACATTATATAAGTTTCAGATGTAAAACCTGATGATTTGATATTTGCATGTATTGCTAAATGATCACAAAAAATCTAGTTAACATCTATTACCACACATAATTACAAATTTTTTCCCCCTGTGATGAGAACTTTTAAGATCTACTCACTTAGCAACTTGCAAATATACGATACAGTGATAAAACTCTAGTCACCATGTTATACATTACATGACCATGAGTTAATTATTTTATAACTGAAAGTCTGTACCTCTTGACAACCTTAACCATTTTGTCCACCCCATCCATGCTCTGCCTCCTGCAACCACCAATCGTTCTCTGTATCCATGAGGGTTTTTTTTTGTTTTTTTTTTTTAGATTCCACATATAAGTAGAGATCATACAGTACTTGTCTTTCTCTGTCTGCCTTATTTCACTTAGGATAATGCCCTCCGGGTCCATCCGTGCTGTCACAAATGGCAAGATTTCCTTGATCTTTATGGCTGAGTAATATTCCATTGTATATATACACGTTTTCTTCATTAATTCATCCATCAGTGGACGCTTAGGTTGCTTCCATGTCTTGGCTATTGCCAACAATGTTGCAATGATCATAAGGTTACAGATATCTTTTGGAGATAGTGATTTCTTTTGCTTCAGATAAATACCCAGAAGTTAAATTGCTGGATCATATGGTAGTTCTATTTTTATTTTCTGAGGAACTTCCATTCTGTTTCCCATAGTGGCTACACCAATTTACATTTCCGCCAACAGTTCACAAGGGTTCCCTTTTCCAACCCAACACTTGTTATCTCTTTTGTTTGATGATACCGTTCTAACAGGTGTGAGGTGATATCTCATTGTGGTTTTGATTTGCATTTCCCTGATGATTAGTGATGTTGAGCATCCTTTCATGTACCTGTTGGCCATCTGGATGGCTTCTTTGGGAAAATGGCTGTTCAGATCCTCCGGCTAGTTTTTAAGTAGATTGGTTTTTGTTTTTGCTATAGAATTATGAGTTCTTTTTGTATATTGGATATTAATCCCTAATTAGATATACGATTTGCAAATATTTTCTCCCATTTGGCAGGGAGAACCTCATTTGTTGATGGTTTCCTTTGATGTGCAGAAGCTTTTTAGTTTAATATAGTCCCACTTGTTTATTTTCATTTTTTGTTGCCTTTGTTTTTGATGTCAAATGAAAAGTCATCTCCACGACTGATGTGAAGGACCTTACCCTCTATGTTTTCTTCTTGGAGTTTTATGGTTTCAGGTCTTAGTTCAAATCTTCAATCCAGTTTTGAGTTAGTTTTGTTTTGTCCAGATTCATTTTTTTGCACGTGGCTGTCCAGTTTTCCCAATTGAAGAGACTGTCCTTTCTCTGCTGTATATTCTTGGCTCCTTTCTCTCGACTTGTTGACCATCTATGTGTGAGTTTATTTCTGGGCTCTATGTGTCTGTTTTTATGTCAATATCACACCGCTTTGATTGCTATAGCTTTGCAATATAGTTTGAAATCAGGAAGCAGGAATCCTCCAGCTTTGTTCTTCTTTCTTAGGATTGCTTTGACTTTTTGGACTCTTTTGTGGTTCTAAACAATTTCAGGATTGTTTGCTCTATTTCTGTGCAAAATGACACTGGAATTTTGATAGGTTTTGCTATGAATCTGTAGATTGCTTGGGTAGTATGGACATTTGAACAATATCAATTCTTCCAATCCATGAGCATGGACTATCTTTCTGTTTGTGTTTTCTTCAATTTCATTTATCATTTTCTTATAGTTTTCAGTATATAGGTCTTTCAACTCATTGGATACTGTTATTCCTAGGTATTTTATTCTTTTGATGCAATTGTAAGTGAGATTGTTCTCTTATTTTCTTTTTCTGATAGTTCATTATTAGCTTATTGAAATGCAACATGTTTTTATATACTGATTTCGTATCCTGTAACTTGACCAAATTTGTTTATCAGTTGGAACAGATTTTTGGTGAATTCTTCTGGGTTTTCTATAGTATAACACCATGTCATCTGCAAACAATGATGGTTTTACTTCTTCCTTTCCAATCTGGATGCTTTTGTTTCTTTTTCTTGCCTAATTGCCCTAGCTTGCTCTAGTTGGACTTCCAATACTATGTTGAATAAAACTGGCAAGAGTGACCATTCTTGTCTTGTTCCTGACCTTAGAGGAAAAGCTTTCAGCTTTTCACCATTGTGTGTGGTGTTGGCTCTGGGCTTATCATATATGGCCTTTATTATGTTGAGGTACTTTCCCTCTATACCCACTGTGTTGAGAGTAAAGTAAATTCTGAATGTTGTCAAATACTTTGTCTGTATCTGTTGAGGTGATCATATGATTTCAATCTTCATTTGGTTAATTGCACTGATTGATTTGGGAATGTTGAACCATCCTTGCATCCCTGGAATAAATCCCACTTGATCATGGTGTATGATCATTTCGATGTATTGTTGAATTTGGTTTGCTAATATTTTGTTGAGGATTTTTGTGTCCATGTTCATCAGGAATTGTGGCTGGTAAGTTTATTCTCTTGTGGTGTCCATGTTTGGTTTTGGAATCAGGGTAATTCTTGCCTTGTTGGAGACCATGAGTTTGGAAGCATTCTCTTGTCTTCTATTTTTTTGAAGAGCTGGCATTTATTCTTCTTTAAATATTGGGTAGAATTCAGTAGTGAAGTCGTCTTGTCTTGGACTCTTCTTTAGGGGAAGTTTTTGGTTACTAATTCATTCTCCTTACTACTAATAAGTCTGTTCAGATTTTCTATTTCTTCTTGATTCAGTCTTGGTAGGTTGTATGTTTCTAGAAATTCATCCATTTCTTGTAGGTTGTCCAATTTCGTGATATAATTGTGCAAGTTATCTCTTATTATCCTTTGTATTTCTGTGGTATTTGTGAGAATGTCTCCTCTTTCATTTCTGATTTTATTTATTTCAGTCCTCTCTCATTTTATCTTGGTGAGTCCATTAAAGGTTTGTCAATTTTGTTTATCTTTTCAAAACACCAGCTCTCAGTTTTCTTGATCTCTTCTATTGCCTCTTTGTCTCTATTTCCAGTCAGATTTTTGTTATTTTTCTTCCTTCTACTAACTTTGGACTTTATTTTTTCTTCTTTTTCTAGTTCTTTTTTCTCAGGATTCCTTTGGATATTTGGGGTCTTTTGTTGTTCCACATAAATTTTATGATTCTTTGTTCTATTTCTGTGAAAAAGGTTGTCGGAACTTTGGTGGGGATTGCAACGAATCTATAGATTGCTTTAGGAAGTATGGACATCTTAACTATGTTAATTCTTCCAATCCAAGGGCATGGAATATCTTTGCATTTCTTGATGTCTTCTTCAGTTTCTTTCAGCAATGTTTTATAATTTTCAGTGTAAAAATTTTTCACCTCTTTGGTTAAGTTTATTCCTAGGTATTTTATTCTTTTTTGCAATTGTAAGTGAGATTGTATTCTTAATTTCTCTTTTTGCTTCTTCGTTGTTAGTGTATAGAAATGCAACTGATTTTGTATATTGATTTTGTATCCCAGGCAGTGGCTTGTAAAGTACGCAAATATACCTCTTTCAGGGGAAGACTGGGATATGGGAACTTCTGCCTGCTCCTTCTGAGCTGAGCTGTGGGTATTGGCCAGTGAAGACCTCTTTGTTTCTCTGCTTCTGTCCCGTTGAACTCATGAACACAAGCCCCAGTGGCCACCAGAGCCAGACAATCAAGTGGTGATCCCTGGGCAGCAGCCACAAAAACTGGGGCACCATATGTAAAATCCAGGACACCAGCTCCCTTCCAGGAACTCCTAGCACTCTTGAGCTTGGTAAATGGAGAGCATGAAGAAAGCACTTGCTCCCCACGGTCTCTGGAGAGAGGAATACAGTCAGCCTTTAGTTGTGTGTTTAATTAGAAGTCTTCCTCTCAGTCCTCAGCTATGAAGATAGGCTCATAGGCCTCTTTCACAGTAAGACCAGACTCCTCAGTATCTTGTCTCTACTGTGCCCTGGGTTGGTAGACAGTTAAAAATGCTTTTTCCATCTGTTACAGTCCTGTGGGACCGTGAACATAAGCCCCATGGGCCGCCAGAGCCCAGTGATCCAGAGGTATCCCCTGGGCTGCAGCAACAGAAATTGAGGCACCAAATGAGGGTACTGATACTGGCGAGCTGGAGCAAGGCAGAGGGAGAGCACACAGTGCTGTCCCCCGGCCTCAGTCCCTGGAGAGCACTTAGTGGGCCCCTAGATATGTCCCCAACCAGAAGCCTGCCCCTCAGGCCAAAGCTGCAGGACAAGCTAATGAGCCTCTTTCACAGACAAACGAGCTTGTACTTCAGTCTGCATCTGCACTGTGCCATGTGGGTGGTAGATGGCCATAAATTTTCTCTCCATTTGCTATAGTCCTGTGAGACCCATGACCGCAAGCCCCACTGGCCACTAAAGCTAGGTGATCAAGGAACATCCCCTTAGCGGCAGCCAATAATCTGGTGCACCAGACATAAAAACTGGAGAACCAGACACTTGGCCCAGCCCCATCTGGGAATTAAGGGTGCTCTGGAGCATGGCAGAGGGAGAGTGTGAAGATAGCACCGCTTTCCAAGGTGTCTGGAGAGGATTAAAACAATCCTTAGATATGACTTTAATTAGAAATCTGACCATCAGTCCACAGCAATGAAGGTGAATCTAATCGGCCTCCTCCACAGAAAGAGCCTGTTAGAAACTCTTTCTCCATTTGTTACAGTCCTTTGGAACCTGCAAGTGTAAGCCTTCCTGGCCAGCAGAGCCAAGCAATCTAGACGCATCTCCTGGGTGCCAGCCACAAAAACCAGAGAGTCAAAGAAGGGTACAAGCTCCTTTCTGGGAGACGCTGGTGATCTGGCGTGAGACTGAAGAAGAGCACAAAGATGGCATCCACAGGCCTCCATCTTTGGAGAGTATTTAAGTAGGCTCCTAGATGTGAGTTAATTTACATTCCTGCTCCTCAGGCCCATGCTTTATGATAGGCAAATAAGCCTCTTCCACAGAAGGTCTGGGCCCTTTTCAGTTGCCTTCCTCTGTACTGGGTCCTGCGGTGGGTGAGTCCACTCATGTGGGTCCTTTAAAATCATTTCTCAGTTCACTATTTTTCTGTAGGTCTTGTGGACACAAGCCCTGTTGGCTTTCAAACCTAGATGTTTTGGGGACTCGTCTCTCAGGTCTGAAAGTTAGGGTGCTAGATGTGAGGTTCAAACCCTTCACTCCTCAGGGAAAAGCTTGGGGTGTTGAGTTGCCTCCTGATTGCGGGTCACCACACTGAGGGTGAAGTTTATGGTGAGATATGTCCTGTCTCACCTACCCACTTCGATGTACCTTTTTCCACTTTTGCCTGATGTATAGGAGTCACTCAGCTAGCTTTTGTTTTTTTGTCAGAAGAAATTTGTTCTGTATGTAGCTGTAAGTTTGATGTGTCTGTGGGTGCTCCTACAATGCGGGTCCTCCTACATTGCCATTTTGAACCAGTTACATAAGCAAAATATTTAATCATGTTTATGATTGGTTTTTGAAAATGATAGATCAGTCCAACTGTATCTGGATCTCAGCAAGGTTATTCTACAAGGGACTTTCTGAAGTTCTTGTGGACAAGATTTGGAAATAGATGAGTTAGATGGTTTCTAACTCATTAAATAGTTAATTTGTATTGTAGTTTGTAATTTCATTAAATAACCTATGTGATTCTCAGATGCAGGACTTTGTTCTCAAGCATACTCCATTACTCATTTGTGTTATCAAACAGTTTAATGATTTAGAGGAAATGCAGTGCAAATTCACAACTGGAATGATAGAGCGTGTAATGTAGTGAATCTCATTAGCACAGATTCATCATTCAAAAAGAATCCTTTATGCTAGGTTGAATCTGATAACATGACATTTAACTATAAGATCCTGGGCTTGGGTCAAAGGAATTAGCTGCAGAAATATAGACAGATTGAAACAATTTTAAAAATTAGTCTTATTTCGATCAATTTTGAGATCAGTTTGAGTCAAAAATATTAGGGAACCACCATAACTGCTAATGAGGCCACATCCTGCACTGGTAGAAGTGTAAGAGGTAGAAGGAGGCTGTTCTAAGTCCTGCCAGCATCAGTGCTGATCAGACCATATGTGGAAGGTTATATTTGCTTCAGAAATGATCTTGTTGGATGGTAAAGACAGATTTAAGTGTTCCCGAATGAAAGAGAAAAAGAGCAACGGGGCTCAGTCTTGTGACAATAATAACACCTACTTTTAATTTGACCTCCTGTGATTACCTTTTGGAAAGAAATCTCACTGAAGTATTTCATTTATTTCATATCCTTTGAAGCATCACAATGAAGTAGATAACCATACCTGTTCTGAAATAAGACAACCAGCATTCTATTTTCTCCTCTATAATTTAATGGCAAATTTAATTCAGTTCCTTAAGACTAAGTTCTTGCGAATCTAAAGAGTTAAGCTTGCTCAAAATATAATTATTGTTAAATGACACACATCTTTACATATCATGATGAAAATCAACCAAGAGTGAAGACAAAATACTCTGAATCTCCAAAAAGTGGTGGAGGAAAAAGCTAGAATTGCTTAAAATGAATGAGACTAAATAGGCATTTTAATCTCAATATAAGAACCTTCAAAAAAGTGGAGAGGGGCCGACCCCATGGCTTGGCGGTTAAGTGCGCGTGCTCCGCCACTGGTGGCCTGGGTTTGGATCCCGGGGGCGCACGGACGCACCGCCACTTCTCCGGCCATGCTGAGGCCCTGTCCCACATACAGCAACTGGAAGGATGTGCAACTATGGTGTACAAATATCTACTGGGGGTCTTTGGGGGAAAAGAAGGAGGAGGATTAGGCAATGGATGTTAGCTCAGAGCCAGTCTTCCTCAGCAAAAAGAGGAAGATTAACACGGATGTTAGCTCAGGGCTGATCTTCCTCACAAAAAAAAAAAAAAGTAGAGAAAACATCTATCAATGAAGAGAGTTATGGACTTTAAGGCAATAATATATCCTTAGAGAATATATGATTCACAATTCTTTGATAAAGAAAGATGTTAGTATATGCAAGGATTCAAAGCTTATAATCCACATAACAAGTCTGTAGAAACAACTTGAAAATTTCTCTAACCAAATGAAGAATAAAAGAGATCAGTGAACTTAAGGAAGATGAAGATGATAATGAATATTTGGTGTGTGTATATCTGTGTGAGTGTGTCTGTGTGTGTTGGAACGTTTTTTAAGATGTTGCATAAGGTTTATTATAATAGAATCATATTTCATGGAAAAAACTTGTACAAGTCTGGTATTAAAAGTTCCAAATTATCTCAAAGTCATCCAGTGTAAGGGGCAGAATTTTATATAAAATATTATATATAAACGTGTTATAAACAACATAGCACTTAAACGTATGTGTTGAAATTATTTGCTATATTAGATTAACTCAACAAATTGTAATCCTATTATACCTCATTTAAAAATATTTATCAGACATATTTAAAAACATGTCATTCTCCAATTAAAATTAGAAATAAACAATCATATGTTACTATAATCCTAACTATTTGGTTATTGAGAAATATTCCTATTTCATTTCTGTGGTTAAATAAAGAAAGTAAAACTTGCCTCAATGAGTGTTTTGAGGCATGAATAAGAATGCTATTTTTCTGTATGATGTTATCAATGGAAAATTTTTGTGCTTCTCTCTATTTCTTACATTGTTTGCAATAAATAGAAAACAAACTAATCAATGTTAATCCAAAAAAATAACAAAAACAAAAACCCCAGTATCTTCCTACATTGAGTTGGTTTGAGAAGAAAAGACAAGGCTCTGATTTCTGATGAGACTGGAAAGAAAGGAAAAGAAGACAGATGAGCTGAGTGATAAAATCAGTACTTTCATCTCTCAACCAAGATGCTCATTTAATCAACCAGGGCTAGGTTACATGTTCTCAAGGAGACTTCATTAAACAGATCTGTGCAGTTTTCTTCCTGCAGAGTCTTCATACAATTTCTATATCATATGACCCACAGACATAATTTTATCTTCATTACCAAGGACTTCCTCACACACCTCAGTCACCTGAATTTTATAACTTTTCTTGTCCTAGAAACTCTAATGCAATGAGTGTCATTATGCTGATAAGAGAATCTAATTCAACAATGAAACATTCATCTCGAATTTGATTTTTATTGAGGTAAAACATTATTTATACCAGTTTTATTATGTTTTTTTATTGCCAGTTAAGCCTTGTGATTTTCCAGAAATAAAGCATGGAAGTCTACATTATGAAGAGTATTATAAACCACACTTTCCAGTACCTATAGGAAAGCAGTATTACTATTACTGTGATCAAAATTTTGTGACTCCTTCAGGACGTAGAGGGGGTTATCTTGATTGCAGACAAGAAGGATGGTCGCCAGCAGTACCCTGCCAAAGTAAGTAAATATTTTTATAATTGTATACATACAAATATTTCAAAGAGTGGAGAGAGTAAACACGTAAGTGAATACAATTGAGTCTTATATAAAAAAAATAAGGCCAAAAGATGAGTTCTATGAGCAAAAAGATCAATATAGATCTTTCCTTTCACAAGGAGCTCTTCACGAAAATCACGAGAGACAAATATAGAAATTTTGCAAGAATATCTATATCATTTATACGTATTTAAATTTAAAACTAAAGGTAAATAATATTCAGTATTTTTATTTTTAAAAAATGTTTGGTAGTAGCTTTAGTTTTTCTTAAGTTATATATTATTTTTGGATGCTGATTCATTCCAATTTAAATATTGTAAAGATAAATTACTATTGGATGTAAAGATAAATTACTATTTAACATTACTATGTTAAATTACTATTTTTGCCAAATTTATGGGTGTTTAAGACTATTCATTTATCATTTTTATGATCCTTAGGACAATGTATTTTCAATTACTTGGAGCATGGATATTATCCATATGAGGGAAAAAATTATTTACAGGGGCAATCTGTAAAAGTTGATTGCTATTCTGGCTACAGTCTTCCAGATGAGCAGACATTAATGACATGTACGGAGAATGGCTGGTCCCCTCCTCCCAAATGTATCCGTGTCAGTAAGTACACTGGTCTGAAATCCCAATTTGTTTATGATTTGCTAAGACTCATCTATATTACCTGTGACAAAATGTTTATATCAACTTCTTGTTTTGCCAATGGACCTATTTGATTTTAATTTTTTCCAAGTGTGTATGAATGGATATAAAAATTTCTTGATACATATATAGCAAAATAAATGAGCCAGCTGATAGACATTATTCCAGAAAATGGTAAAAGCGCCACAAAGAAGAAAGCTGTAATAAGAGAGTGATATCAGTGAGATGACAGAAAGGGAGTTTCTATTTTCTTCCCCACAAAGAACACTGACTTTGACAATGACCCATGGACAAGAGCATCTTTTTGGGAGTTAAGGAATCTAGCAGAGACATTTCAGCACACCATTGGAGCAAAAGTATCCCAGATTGGGTGCACTGAAGAGGGTGAGAGGTACAGTTTCATTTACCTTAATCACCCCTCCCCTACAGTGGCACAGCTCAGTGCCAAGAGAGATCCACTCGGCCCATGATTTTTTCACTGGGGGAAAGAAAGAGCCTATGAGTGAGTGTTTGACCTCCTCAGCTGTGTGCATCACTGACAAAATGGCCCATTTCTACCCCAACACATCCAGAATACTGAGATGATCTGCATGACTGGCGGATTTGGGAAGAGCTTGTAGCACAAGATATAGGCTCAGAATTCCTCAAGGGATGCAGATCCTACTAAACACTTTACAGACTCCATCAAGAAGACTTCCATCTAGTCAGTGGGGACACCTTAATTGCAAACTCTGCTCAGGCACACACACCCCTAACACACTGCATATCTCACCCACACACTCCTCTCCCCGTCCCATGGCCAGTACCCTGTGTACACTCCCAATATTAGTGAATGAGAGCCTTTGTAGGTGGAAGTGCACACTCAGAAAGCCAATCTGACTCCACAGGGGTGGGGCAAAACAAACTTGACCATGTTGCATTGCCCCAGGGAAAGCAAACAGGAAGTTTTCAGCACCCAGACTGGCTTTGCAGGGTTGAGAGAAGGCATAGAAGGTAATAAATCCCTCCCAAGTGGCAAGAAGATATGTGGAGCAGGTATGTTCATAAAAAAGGTCTGAAAAAGCCTCAGAATCCCTAGTAGGGTTGACAGAAGTTATTTCTTTTCCAAAATCAATCAGTAAAGACTAGAGAAAGTGACTGCTTTTTCAAATGCAGAGACAGCAATGCAACAGTTCAAGAAACATGTCAAATCAAGTAAACATGACTCCACAAGAGGAACAGAATAATTTTCCAGTAACTGACCCCAAATAATGAAGATCTATGATTTGCCTAATACGGAATTCAAAATAGTTACCTTAAGAAACCTTGTTTAGCTACAGGATAACTAAGGACAATTGAAAGGACAATTCAAAGAAATCAGGAATTTAATGAGACAGAAATCATATAAAGGACCAAAGTGAGTCTGGAACTACAGACTACAGTGAATGAAATGAAAAATACAAGGAAGAGCATCAACAGCAGACTTCATCACACAGAAGAAATAATACGTGAAGAGAGAAATCAAGATGGTGGTGTAAGCAGACTCTGAACTCACCTCCTCCCACGGACACAGCCAATTTACAGCTACTAGTGGAAAAATTACCCATGAGACAGAACTGAAAACTGGATAAGACGAACTCCTGCAACAAAGGACAATCCTAATTGAGGTGGAAGAGGCAGAAACTCCCTTCTGGAGAGAAAAAGCATTGCCTTCACAAGCCGTCAGCTTCACAGCCGCCCGGAAGCAGCCCAAAGGTACGCAGCCCTCCCTGGAGGATCAGGGCCCTGAGCCGGGGAGCGCCCCTGCTGTGGGCATTTTGTGGACCCAACACAATTGAGATGAGTGGCATGATATCTGACTTTGCCTGCTACTAAAACATTGGGGAATACCCCCAGAAAAGCTGGTTCATAAAGAAATTAAAACCGGCTCTTAAAGGGCCTGCGCGCAAACCCACCCATTTCAGAAAGCAACGGAAAATCAGCAGAAAGAAAGGTGCACAGTGCTTTGGTGAAAAGGGACTCACCTGATAGGATCTCAGTGCATTGCAGTGAGAGGTGAGACCTCTCCAGGGACTGGGACATTGGCAGTGGCCATTGTTGTGGCCTGGTGTGGGCCTGCTGACACAGACACCATTGGAGTTCTCTCTGGGGCCTGCTAGCCCAGGTCTGCCCCACCCACTAGAGCACTGATTTAATCCAGCTCTGCCAGGGCAGACAGCCCACCCTAGAGACTGGCCCCACCCGACAACAAGCCCTCAGGCAACTTGTGGGCCTGCATAGATTGGTGACTGGATTCTCTGCAGACTGGCAACTGAGCCAACTTCAGTGGGGAAGGGCGTGCAAAAGGAGCGGGTGGAGAGTGTGAGGTGGTAGTGGAGTGTGTGAGGCTCCCACCGTGGAGAGACTGGGTCCACTTCAGGGGGTCCGGGTGCACACATGGACCAAGACTGTGTTGACTGTGTGTGTGGACCTGTGGGCAGCAGGGCTTGTCAGATGCAGAAGACTTGTGCTTCTCAAAGAACCACATAGTGGGGTTGCCCCACCTTCCAAAGCCTGAAACAATTGGGTGCTCCCGTGCCTGAGGCCAGCCCCACCCAGCTGCAATCCTCAGAGAGCTGACAAGAGACCTAAAGGCTGGAGGCTTATAGCAATTGTAAGCCCCTGAGTCTAACAACCTGCCACGCTGGGGCCCTACTTACTTAAAAGAAATACTGCAGGGCCGGCCCGGTGGCTTAGCGGTTGAATGCTCGCGCTCCGCTGCTGGCGGCCTGGGTTCGGATCCCAGGTGCGCACCGACGGACCGCTTCTCCGGTCATGCTGAGGCCATGTCCCATGTACACCAACTAGAAGGATGTGCAGCTATGACATACAACTATCTACCAGGGCTTTGGGGGGAAAAAATAAATAAATAAAAATCTTAAAAAAAAAAAAAGAAAGAAATACTGCAACACAAATGAGGTATTAGAACTTGCAGCCAACTGTGCTGGGGCTCCCCACACCTGATAAAGAGACTGAAGGGCCCACAACAACTATAAGCAGCTGGGCATTACAACAGCTGGCAAGGATCATAACTCAGACACCCTGGGCGCCTACAGGGAGAGCAAACAGGCCACAACAGAAGGACACACGTAGTCCACATAAGGGTCAACCCTGGAACATTGAGAACTGAGGGAAGCACACTGCAGGCCTCCTAAGGCATCACTTATATAGGGTCACCTATCCAAGAGCAGGAGCCGTAGCTGACCTACCTAACACATAAACACAAGCACAGGGAAAGAGGCAAAATGAGGAGGCAAAGGAATACATTCCAAGAAAGAGAACAGGACAAAACCCCAGAAAAGGAACTAAGTGAAACAGAAATGAGCAACCTACATGACAGAGAGTTCAAACAAAGAGTGTTAAGGATACTCACTGATCTGGGGAGAAGAATAGATGAACTCAGTGAGAATGTCAACAAAGTAATGGAAGATATGAAAAAGAACCAATCAGAAATGAAGAATACAATACTAGAAATGAAAAATTCACTAGAGGGACTCAAAACCAGAGTAGAGGATACAGAAGAACGGATCTGTGAGCTGGACAAAAGACTACAAGAAATTACCCAAGCTGAACAAGTAAAAGAGAAAAGAACTAAAAAGAGTGAGGACAGTCTAAGGGACCTCTGGGACAACAGCAAGCGCACTAACATCCGTGTTATAGGTGTCCCAGAAGGAGAAGAGAGAGACAAAGTGGCGAGAATCTATTTCAAGAAATAATAGATGAGGGGCCAGCCCTGTGGCTTAGCGGTTAAGGGCACGCGCTCTGCTACTGGCGGCCCGGGATCAGATCCCGGGCGCACAATGACGCACTGCTTCTCCGGCCATGTTGAGGCCGCGTCCCACATACAGCAACTAGAAGGATGTGCAACTATGACATACAACTATCTACTGGGGCTTTCAGGAAAAAAAAAGGAGGAGGATTGGCAATAGATGTTAGCTCAGAGCTGGTCTTCCTCAGCAAAAAGAGGAGGATTGGCGTGGATGTTAGCTCAGGGTTGATCTTCCTCACCAAAAAAAAAAAAAAAAGAGAAAGAAATAATAGATAAAAACTCCCCTAACCTAAGGAAGGAAACAGACATCCAGGTACAGGAAGCACAGAGAGCCACAAACAAGATAAACCCAAAGAGGCCCACACCAAGACACATCATAATCAAAATGTCCAGAATTAAAGATAAAGAGAGAATCCTAAAAACCGCAAGAGAAAGGCAAGTTACATACAAAGGAAACCCCATAAGGCTATCAGCTGACTTCTCAGCAGAAACCTTACAGGCTAGAAGAGAGTGGCACGATATATTTAAAGTGCTAAAAGGAAAAAACTTACAGCCAAGAATACTCTACCCAGCAAGGTTATCATTCAAAATGGAAGGAGAGATCAAAAATTTCCCAGACAAGCAAAAATTAAAGGAGTTTGTCACCAAGAAACCAGTGCTACAAGAAAAGTTAAAGAGACTGATGTAAGGGGAAAAAAGAAGACCACAAATAGGAAAAATTATCTATTTCCATGATAAGAAGGTAACGGATACAAATGCACAAAAAAGAGGTTAAATATGATATCAAACACATAAAAGGAGAGAGGAGGGGAGTTTAAGAGTAGAGCTTTCAGACAGAGGTCAAACTAAAGAGACCATCAATTCTGTATAGAAGGAGAAAGGAACAGAGAAGGACCACTAAAACACTGAGAAAAAAAAAGTTTAAAAATGGCAGTAAGTACATACTTATCAATAGCTACTTTAAACGTCAATGGACTAAATGCTCCAATTAAAAGGCATAGGGTGGCTGATTGGATAAAAAAACAAGACCCATATATATGCTGCATACAAGAGACACATTTCAGACCTAAAGACACTCACAAACTGAAAGTGAAGGGATGGAAAAAGATACTCCAGGCAAATGGCAATGAAAAGAAAGCTGGGGTAGCAGTACTCATTTCAAACAAAATAGACTTTAAACAAAAACTGTAAAAAGAGACAAAGAAGGGCATTACATAATGATCAAGGAAACAATCCAACAAGAGAATATAACACTTGTAAATATCTACGCACCCAGTGTAGGTGCACCTAAATATATAAAGCAATTATTAACAGACATAAAAACAGAAATAGACAGTAACACAATAATAGTAGGGGACTTTAACACTCCACTTACACCAATGGATAGATCATCCAAACAGAAGATCAATAAGGCAACATTGGCCTTAAATGACACACTAGAACAAATGGACCTAGTAGATATATACAGAACATTCTATCCAAAAACTGAGGAATACACATTGTTTTCAAATGCACATGGAACATTCTCCAGGATTGATCACATATTAAGCTACAAAACAAGTCTCTATAAATTTAAGAAGATTGAAATAATACCAAGCTTCTTTTCTGACCACCATGGTATGAAACTAGAAATCAACTATAGGAAGAAAATCAGAAAAGCCACAAATGCGTGGAGATTAAACAAAATGCTACTGAACAATGACTAGATCACTGAAGAAATCAAAGAAGAAATCAAAACATACCTGGAGACAAAACGAAACAGTAATAAGAAACCTCCCCAAAAATAAAAGTCCTGGACCAGACGGCTTCCCTGGTGAATTCTACCAAACATTCAAAGAAGACTTAATACCTATCCTTCTCAAACTCTTCCAACAAATTGAGGAGGGGGGGAAGCTCCCTAACTCATTCTACAAAGCTGACATTACCCTGATACCAAAACCAGACAAGGACAACACACAAAAAAAGAAAATTACAGGGCAATATCACTGATGAACATCGATGCAAAAATCCTCAACAAAATACTAGCAAATGGCATAAAACAATACGTTAAAAAGATTATTCACCATGATCAAGTGGGATTTATTCCAAGTATGCAGGGATGGTTCAACATTCACAAATCAATCAACGTAATACACCACATTAATAAAATGAAGAATAAAAATCACATGATGATCTCAATAGATGCAGAGAAAGCATTTCACAAGATAAAACATCCATTTATGATAAAAATTCTGAATAAAATGGGTATAGAAGGAAACTACCTCAACATAATAAAGGTCATATATGACAAACCCACAGCTAACATCATCCCCAATGGTGAAAGACTGAAAACTAGTCCTCTAAGAACAGGAACCAGACAAGGATGCCCACTCTCACCACTCATATTTAACATAGTACTGGAAGTCCTAGCCAGAGCAATCAGGCAAGAGAAAGAAATAAAAGGGATCCAAATTGGAAAGGAAGCAGTGAAACTCTCACTATTTGCAGATGACATGGTTTTATATATGGAAAACCCTAAAGAATCCACTGAAAAACTTTTAGAAGTAATAAACGAATACGGTAAAGTTGCAGGATACAAAATCAACATACAGAAATCAGTTGCATTTCTATACACTAACAATGAAGTAGCAGAAAGAGAAACTAAGAATACAATCCCATTTACAATTGCAACAAAAGAACAAAATATCTAGGAATAAACTTAACCAAAGAGGTGAAAGATCTGTACACCGTAAACTATAAAACATTTCTGAAAGAAATTGAAGAAGATACAAAGAAATGGAAAGATATTCCTTGCTCTTGGATTGGAAGAATTAACGTAGTTAAGATGTCCATAATTCCTAAAGCCATCTATAGATTCAATGCAATCCCTATCAAAGTTCCAACAACATTTTTCACAGAAATAGAACAAAGAATCCTAAAATTTATATGGAACAAGAAAAGACCCCGAATAGCTAAAGGAATCCTGAGAAAAAAGAACAAAGCTGGAGGTATCACACTCCCTGATTTCAAAATATACTACAAAGCTATAGTAACCAAAACAGCTTGGTACTGGCGCAAAAACAGATACAGAGATCAATGGAATAGAATCGAAAGCCCAGAAATAAACCCACACATCTATGCACAGCTAATCTTTGACAAGGAGCCAAGAACACACAATGGAGAAAAGAAAGTCTCTTCAACAAATGGTGTTGGGAAAACTGGATAGTTACATGCAAAAAAATGAAAATAGACCCTTACCTAACACCATACACAAAAATTGATTCAAAATGGATTAAAGACTTGAATGTAAGACCTGAAACTATGAAACTTCTAGAAGAAAACATAGGCAGTACGCTCTTCCACATCGGTCTTAGCAACATCTTTTCAAACACCACATCTGACCGGGCAAGAGAAACAATAGAAAAAATAAACAAATGGGACTACATCAAACTAAAAAGCTTCTGCACAGCAAAGGAAACCATGAACAAAATGAAAAGTCAACCTAACAATTGGGAGAAGATATTTGCAAACCATACATCTGATAAGGGCTTAATCTCCAAAATATATAAAGAACTCATGTATCTCAACAACAAAAAAACTAACAACTCAATTTAAAAATGGGCAAAAGACCTGAACAGACATTTCTCCAAAGAAGATATACAGATGGTCAACAGACACATGAAAAGATGTTCAAAATCACTAACTATCAGGGAAATGCAAATCAAAACTACAAGGAGATATCCCCTCACACCCGTCAGAACGGCTATAATTAACAAGACAGGAAACAACATGTGTTGCAGAGGATGTGGAGAGAAGCGAACTCTCACATACTGCTGGTGGGAGTGTAAAGTGGTGGAAAACAGTATGGAGATTCCTCAAAAAATTAAGGATAGAACTACCATATGATCCAGCTATTCCACTGCTCGCTAATTATACAAAGAACTTTAAAACACCAATGTGTAAAGATACATGCACCCGTGTGTTCATTTCAGCGTTATTCACAATAGCCAAGGCTTGGAAGCAACCTAAGTGCCCATCAAGGGACGAATGGATAAAGAAGATATGGTATATATACACAATGGAATACTACTCAGCCATAAGAAACGATGAAATCCAGCCATTTGTGACAACATGGATGAACACTGAGGGTATTATGGAAAATGAAATAAGTCTGAGGGAGAAGATCAAATACCGTGTGATCTCACTCATTAAGTAGTAGATAATAACAACAACAAACAACAAACAAACACATAGAGACAGAGATTGGAATGGTGGTTACCAGAGGAGAAGGGGGGAGGGAGGAGGGCGAAAGGGATAATTCGGCACGTGTGTGGTGATGGGTTATAGTTAGTATTTGGGTGGTGAACATGATGTAATCCATGCAGAAATAGAAGTATAATGATGTACACCTGAAATTTATACAATGTTATACACCAATGTTACTGCAATAAACAGCAACAACAAAAGACAAAGAGTACCTGAATGACTAAAAAAACAAGAATAGATGATATACTATCAATGAAAGACTCATTTCAGATTTAAAGACAAATAGAAGTGAAGGCATGGAAAAGGATATTTCATGCAAATGACAACCAAAAGAAGTAGGAGTCGCTATACTTAAATACAAAAAAATTGACTTCATGTCTAAAACTGTCTCTAGAGACAAAGAATGTCATTAGATAATAATAAAAGAGTCAATTCATCAGGAAGATATAACAGTTGTAAACATATGTGCACTCCACATCAGAGCTCCTAAACATGTACAGCAAATATTGACAGGTTTGAAGAGAAGAAATTGACAACAATATAATAAGTTTGAGTAGATTTTTGTATATGGTGTAAGATAAGGACCCAGTTTTATTCTTCTGTACATGGATATCTAGTTCTCACAACACTATTTGTTGAAGAAACTGTCCTTTCCCCATGGTGTGTTTTGGCACCCTTCCTGAAGATCAGGTGACCATTTATGTGTGGATTTATTTCTGGGTTCTCTACCTTTTTCCACTGATCTATTTGTCTGTTTTTATGCCAGTACCATACTGTTTTGATTAGTGTAGCTTTGTAATATTTTTCGAACTCAGGAAGTGTGATATCCTCAGCTTTGTTCTTGCTCAAGATTGCTTTGGCTATTCAGGTCTTTTGTAGTTACCTATTAATTTTAGGGTTGTTTTTTCTGTGTCTGGAAAGAATGCCATTGGGATTTTGATTAGGATTGCATTGAATCTGTAGGTCACTTAGGGTAGTATGGACATTTAACAATATTGAAGACTCCAATTGATGAACACTGGATGTCTTTCTGTTTATGTCTTCCTTAATTTTCTTCATTCATATTTTATAATTTTCAGTATACAAGTTGTTCACTAATTTGGTTAAGTTTATTCCTAAGCATTACATTCTTTCTGTCGTTAATGTAAATGTGATTGCTTTATTAATTCCCTTTTTAGATAGTTTGTTGTTAGTGTGTAGAAATGTTACTAATTTTTGTATGTTTATTTTGTTTCCTGTAACTTGTTGAAGTTGTTTATTAGTTCTAACAGCTTTGGTCAATCTGTAGGATTTTGTACACATAATATCGTGTCTTCTGTATAGAGAGATAATTTTATTTCTTCCTTCCTAATTTGGATGCCTTTTATTTCTTTTTTATATTTTTAATTTTGTTAATGTTTAAATTTCTTATTGAGGTAAGATTGGTTTATTACACGATATAAATTTCAGATGTATATTATTATATTTTAACTTCTGGATAGATTACCTCGTGTTGACCACCAAAAGTCTAGTTGCCATCCGTCACCGTAGATTTGTGCCCCTTTACCACTTTCACCACTTTTTGTAGATTAATTGCTTGGCTAGGACCTCCGGTACATATTGAATAAAAGTGGTGCGAGTGGGCACACTTGTCTTCCTCCTGATTGTAGAAGAATCTATCATCATTGGCCCAGACAGAGATTCTGGGTGCTTCTCAAAACTCTTTGCTCATCCAACCTGTGGTCTTTGTGTTTAGCATTCCCCAGGAGTCTAGAGTAAGCCAAGTCTATCAATGTCCTGAGATAGGCAAGATAGAAGCCAGGCCCTCAAGAAACAGCCAGAAAATTTGAGGTACTAGATGTGTGGTCCAGTTCCTTCTCTACTCAGGGTGAGGCTGGGAGCTGGAGTTTCTCATTCCACTCACTCTGCACTGAGGTGGGGAGAGGAGTTGTGGCAATGCATGCACATTCCTTCAAACCGCATGCTCTGTCAAGCCATTATTTTGCTCTCTGGAACCCCTAGGCATCTAGCTAATTGTGATCTTTGGCAGCACCCAGAGACAGGTTAATTAGAAGCCAGTTCCTGAGGCAGCAGCTGGAAAAGTTGAGGGTCTAGAGGTGTGATCTATCTTTTTCCATGGGGAACTGGGAGCTGGGCTTTATGATCTGCTCGCTCTACACTCGGCTGGGAGTTGAACTGTGAGAAGTGCTCGCACACTCATTCATAACTGACACTTGGTCCTCTGTAGTCCCCAGGAGACTAGCATATGCTGGGCCCTTTAGCTCCCAGTCAGGCGACTTAGAAGCCAGACCCTGGAGTAGCAGTTGGAAACTTGGGACACAAGATGTAGGGTTCCAACCATTTGTTCCTCAAGGAGAAGCTGTGAGTTGGGCATTCCCTCCCAGCTGGATGGTGCTGTGCCAGGGGTGGGATTTATGATGAGACTGTATTGCAGTTTCTCCTACCACTTACCATTTTCTCACTTGCCTTGTCTGCAAGAATCTCTCCACCAGATTTGTATTTCTAATAAAGGGAATGGATACACCTGTAGCTGTTAATTCGGTTTGTGTGTGGGGAGGAGAGGTTGAGGCATCCTATTCCACCATCTTACTAACTTTTCTATATTTTTTTCAAATTTATACTTATATTGGGTTTTGTTTAGTTTTCTTTTTTAATTCCTTAAAGTGGAAACAATTCTTGATTTTCAGTCTTTTTTCTTTTCTAATATAGCTGTTTAATGGTAAAATTTCCCTCTCAGCACTACCTTAGTATCAATTCACAAAATTTTATTTAACATCTTTTTATTATCATTCAGTTAAAAGTACTTAATGTTTTCTCTTTTGCTGTCTTCTTTATCCATGGGTTATTGAATAAATGAAGCTGAGTCCTGTGCAGAGATGTAGTAAAGGACAAAAGTCTACTTTTACTGTTTCAAGTGAACTTGTACGTAACTTAAGGAATCATCATTTTGGCCTTCCAAGATCAATGAATGTGTTGATCTTTGTCATCTTCTTTGAACTCCTTATATCCATATAGTTTTAAGCACCCAGTTATGATGATCAACATTTCAAAATCTCAGAGCCAAAGGCTGTGGTTGCTACGGTGGATGATTTCTGAGATCATCACCTGATCTGAGATACCTCAAGTGGTTAACTGAGTTCTGGGGTTGCTTAAGAGGTCCAAATTAGGCAATATTGAACACAAGTTCCAGGAAAGGACCCATTACTAGGAGAGCTCTGGCACACTGTAGGATCTAGATCTGTAGGGGTGGGATTTATGATGAGACTGTATTGCAGTTTCTCCTACCACTTACCATTTTCTCACTTGCCTTGTCTGCAGGAATCTCTCAACCAGATTTGTATTTCTAATAAAGGGAATGGATACACCTGTAGCTGTTAATTCGGTTTGTGTGTGGGGAGGAGAGGTCGAGGCATCCTATTCCACCATCTTACTAACTTTTCTATATTTTTTTCAAATTTATACTTATATTGGGTTTTGTTTGCTTTTCTTTTTTAATTTCTTAAAGTGGAAACAATTCTTGATTTTCAGTCTTTATTCTTTTCTAATATAGCTATTTAATGGTAAAATTTCCCTCTCAGCACTACCTTAGTGTCAATTCACAAAATTTTATTTAACATGTTTTTATTATTATTCGTTTAAAAATACTTAATATTTTCTCTTTTGCTGTCTTCTTTATCTATGGGTTATTTAATAAATGAAGCTGAGTCCTGGGCGGAGATGCAGTAAAGGACAAAAGTCTACTTTTACTGTTTCAAGTGAACTTGTATGTAACTTGAAGAACCATCATTTTGGCCTTCCAAAATCAATGAATGCGTTGATCTTTGTCATCTTCATTGAACTCCTTGTATCCATATAGTTTTAAGCACCCAATTATGATGATCAACATTTGAAAATCTCAGGGCCAAAGGCTGTGGTTGCTATGGTGGAAGATCCTCTGAGATCATCATCTGATATGAGATACCCCAGCTGGTTAACTGAGTTCTGGGTTTGCTTAAGAGATCCAAATTAGGCAATATTGAACACAAGTTCCAGGAAAGGACCCATTACTAGGAGAGCTCCGGCACACTGTAGGATCTAGATCCATTAGACCAACAGATTTCTCATAATTTCTTAGAAGAGATTCTGAGTATTTTAAATCTTGTTTTGTTCCCCCCAAATTTGAATAAATTATCTTGATTTAATATCTTTGGAAACTCATAGCCTATTTTCTTTGCACAAGAACTTGGATGATTAGGAATTTTCCAGGTTATCATTTACAAATGACATATACTTGTCTTTTCCTTAAGCTTTCTCCATTTTAGAAACATGTTCAAAATCAGATATAGAAATTGAGAATGGATTTATTTCTGAATCTGACTTTACATATCCCTTAAATAAACGAGCACGATATAAGTGTAAACCGGGATATGTAACAGCAGACGGTAGAGCATCAGGATCAATTACATGTCTGCAAAGTGGATGGTCAGCTCAGCCCACATGCATTAGTAAGTAATTGATTACGTTATTATTCTTCATCCTGATGATCGTTGTACAAAAGTTTACTTTAATTATTTTTGGGAGGTCTGAGGTGGTTCCACTTGAAAAGACAAATAAAAAAACTTTGAGGAGAATATATGATATTTTGCCTTTTAAGATTAATTACTGGTGGGGTATAATATGAGTGCATCTTTCAGTTCAAGTGTTCCCTTTTTAAGACCCCCGGTGATTTCAAATCTACTTAGGAAGACTTATGTGTATTCTGGTGTAAACTCATTTATTATTAGCTGAGACCTTTGTGCCTGTTGTACCTGCTTCAAGGTGATCAGACTTTCATGTCTCAGTCTTTGCTGCTAGACATGAGAGTTATTTTTTTAAGCGAAGAGATGGGTTCATAATGCATAATCTTAGACTATTTATAATTTACTTGTTTTATACTGCAGGATAGGTCCACTTCTGAAAAATCCTCTCCCTTAGGAAATCTTCCTAGACATCTTATTAGTGGAGACTGAGAAACACTTCTAGATGGTACCAAATTTTTCTGTGTTGAAAGATTTCCCTGTCCCATTACCTAGACGTTTATGAAGATTTTCTAAGAACAATTTGCTCAGTTGATCTGTTTATCCTAAATCCACACAATAACATTTTTTGAGATGATATTTAACATATTTACTTTAAGTTAAAGGGATATTTAAAATATCCATTTTTGCTGTTTTCATTTCATTTTTTTCAGTCTCTTTGCTTACTATGGGCACTAGCCAAAGAAAAAATGAGAAAAGTTGCCTCCATATGAAATTCATTTTATACTGAATTGTGATCAGCTGTCCATTACAACACGCTTATTGTGGAAGAGAAAACGTCTCGGTTAAATAAATTTTTATTAGTATGTTTTTAGTTTTGCTTTCTTTTTCTAAATCTTAAGCTAGCTGGCTTCATAACACATTATATAATTTGAGATAAATTATTTAAACCTTTATTAACATCAGTCTAGTATAATGTTAGTGAAAACTGAATGTATTGTTATTTTTTTTTGTGTGAGGAGGACCAATCCTGAGCTAACATCCAATGCCAATCCTCCTCTTTTTTGCTGAGAAAGATTGGCCATGGGCTAACATTCGTGCCCATCTTCCTCTACTTTATATGGAACGTGGCCACAGCATGGCCTAACAAGCAGTGCGTCGGTGCGCGCTGAGTATAATTGAATTGAGAAAAATATTCTTAAAATGAATTTTTCAGAGAGTTTAAGTGATGCGAAAAATGTTATGTAGAAACTCTTTTTTGAGTTAGATTTTCAGGACAATGATTTATCACTGACATTCTCAGATTATTTCTATATGATATTTAATTTATTAGCATATACTAATTGATAGAGTCTTTACTTCCCATTCGTATGGGACATACTCATTCAGATTGTTCATTTAATAATACTAGAAAGGAAATCTTCCATTCTATTATGCATTAGAATCCTGTGATATGCCACTATTTGAGAAGGCCAGAGCCAAAAGTGATAGAACATGGTTTAAGCTCAATGACAGATTGGACTACGTGTGCCGTGATGGCTATGAGAGCAGAGATGGACACACCACAGGTTCCATAGTTTGTGGTAACGATGGCTGGTCTGATACACCCACATGTTATGGTAAGTAATGTTTTGTCAGTTGTTCTTTTTTTCAAGAGGAACAAAATTAACATTAATTTGTGAAAAGTTTGAATTATCAAGATTCATATTGAAGGAACAATGATTAAAATCAAGGTGTCACCTTCTGATTTATTAAAAACTCGGAGCAGAGGTTGTTTTGAAGCCCAGAGACAATAATCTACCTTTAACACTGGGCTTTAATGTTTCCCATGGGCCATATGTATCATAGATTTGTGATTAAAGTATAATTGTTTTTGTTATTCCAAATGCAAACTTTCGTATTATTTAAAACAGGGCACTCATTACCAAAATTACAGTTACATAGAACTTACTCAGGTATATTGCTTCCGGTTCAGTCTTACCTCTCCCACCATGAGTGTTAATTTCTGCAGGTGCTGAAAAGAACTTTTATTTTCTGACTTTGAAAAGTCCCGTGAACTGTTACAGGAATTTCTTTTATATTTGCCAATCAGCGGTCTGTTTTCCATGGATGGAGATAGGGTTTGAATCTGTAGAAAACTGAGTGGATGTAGAGTGTCCAAGCCAAAGGAACAGTATGCGCAAAGCATTGAAAACAAAACAATATTTGGGAAATACCAGGGTCACTTGATTCTACTCAAGGTGTGGGAGAATTTTATGAGCTGAGGCTGGAGAGGTGACAAAGGAAAGACTGTCCAGGTTATTTCAGGGCATGTTAGCATCTGTATTAATTTTGGGATTGATGAAAAGCCATGAAGGAGTTTTAAGGAAAGGAACAATATAAATTTCTGTGGACTTTTGAAGGTTTTCTTTCGCTTTATGCTGTGCTTGTGATGAACGAGAGAAGATTCAGGAGTCTATGTGGGTGAGAAAGGGTGGGGATTGGGATAGGGTGATGGCTGAGGGATGCAGAGCAGAGGAAAGATTTGGGATATGTTTTGGTGGTAGAAACATAGGTAATGTTTCGAATGTTGGGTATGAAAAAGATTAAGAGGTTAAGGGACTCACATGTTTATTTGACTTTATTTTTTTAAGCAGGCAGGTAAATGGCAACGTCTTTTGGTGAAGTGGTTCTGGAGGAGAGAGAGCACTTTGGAAGGAACATCCCAACTTTTGCCTTGAACACATTATGGTTGAGCTGCCCATGGACAATCAAAATCAGATATGTAAACCACAGAGTTAGATGTGTAGGTCTAGGCAAGAGATATACCTGTGGGATTATCACCATGCAAATGATGATATCACATTGGAAAAGAATAAAGAATGAAAGGAAAGGAGAGCTCAGGATTCAGCCCTGCAGCTTCCCAACATTTAGGTGTCACAGGGAAGAGGAAGAGAAGGCAAAGTAGATAGAAAAAAGGAGGACCCAGAAATCAGAATAAAAACTGTACTAGTGAATGTTGTTACAGACATGAGGAGAAGAAATGACTGAAGGCAGAGGAAACAGACGGAGTGGTTAGTAGTGAAGCGCGTGGAGTCAGGCTGGCCGGGTTCTACTTCCCGCTCCACCACTCGCTAAGCATGTATTTTAGGTCAGCAACCACGCCTATTTGAACCTCTCTTCACTCTTCCTTATCTGAAAAGTGTTTTAATATTTACAATTGTCATAATATTTCAAAGGATTGTTTTGACTAATAGACTAAATTATCCTTATAAACCTCTTGCCACAGTATCTGTCAAAAATAAACTTAATGAATTATAAGCTAATTACATTATTATCACAAATTGAGTGGTGAATATTTCTAATTGAGTAGATATGTCCAGTTAGGAGACTGTAAAAATGTGGTGGATTTGGCTACATCAAGGCCAATAATAAGGGTAGCAAAAACAATTTTGGATGGAATACATGAGGCAGAACCTAAATAGAATTTACTGAAGAAAAATGATTAGTAAGAAATTTCATACAACATGTGGGCGAAATTCGTTCAAGGTTGACTGTGCCACAGAATAGGAAATTCAGCATATTGCTAGAGGAAATTATACACTCAAGGAAGTATTGTTGTTTCTTTTTTTGATGAGGAAGATTGACCTTGAGCTAACATTTGTGCCAATGTTCCTCATCTTTGTATATGGGACACCACCACAGCATGGTTTGATGAGCGGTGTGTAGGTCTGCAACCTGCGAATCCTGGGCTGCTGAAGCAGAGTGCACAAACTTAACCACTACCCCACCGGGCCAGCCCAAGGGAGTATTTTTTTTTTTAAAGATGGGAGACATGAGAGTGGACTGAATGCTGATGAGGATGCAGGAGAGAGGGAAGCAGGGAGACATGGAATACATGAGGCGGATAGTTCCCTGTGAAGGTGGGAGAGAAAGGGAACCAGAGCTCCTGTGGAAGTAATAGGGTTTGGCGGTGACGAGGCTACTTCCAACTTTTCACAGGGGGAAGGAAGGAAAATGGATGTGTAAATGTAATGCTGGGGAGAAGCAGGAGCTGATGGTTTCTATTTTCCTTTGAAATACGAGACAAAGTCATCTGAGATTGAGTGGTGCATGGGGAAAGGAGGAGAGGGCACACTAGGTAGAGCAGAAAAGGTTTCAAATAGAGACTTGTGAGAGACACACAGTGAGCTCATTATAGAGCTGAGGTAGACTTGCTTAGCAGTGTCTTGGTCCCAGTGAATTGGATTCACGCTGACAGCAAACACCTATCATGGGCTAGAAATAGGCTAGGAGAAAATGGTGAAAAATGCAATCATGGGTCTGCATTTTGAGACCTTTCATTCCAGTATGAAAAAACCAATGAATTAAGGCAAATAATGAACAAATGATAAAAATATTTTAAATATATTTGATATATGACTGTGTTCAGAGGAACAAAAGAATGCAAGAACTTTGAAAATAGGAGAGGATGGATGGATCTACTTTATATAGGAAGGCATCTATGCAAAGAAAGGGTGACAACCATTCAGGATAGAGATAGGGGTCTGTCCACAGCTGAGGCAGCAAAGAACTTGAGCTATTTAAACAATTCAAAGATCGTAAAGCCTGGAGTCTGGATTGACAGGGGGAGAGAGCTATAAGATGGCATTGGAAGTGTAGGCAAAGGATGGATCGGAAAGAGTTTGGATTTTATTCTAAGTGAAGTGGAAAGCTTTCAAGATGATCATGAATTTCTTTTCTGGGATTAGAGGCAGATCCAAGTTTTATGAAGCCAGAAGCTTTTACATTTTGAGGGGCCTTCTTTAAAAAAGAATGCAAAATCATGACTATATAATTCTCCTGGTGTTTCCCACGTCACCACATGACAGGAAACATGAAGGAGAAGAAGTTGGAGTGACAGAGACAGCAGTGGAAACTGATGTGGCCAACATGGCTTTCTATTGCAAATTTTATAAAAACTTATGACCTTGTGAACACATTGCTAGGAATTCTCCAGCACGATCTAGGCCTCCAAATATCAAATGAACAAATCACAGTTTACTAGTCTTTTCAAATCACTTCCCTCAAACATGTAGCAGAAAAGTGCACACAGATTGGCTGATATCTGAGTTTATTTCCAATATCCTGGGTGTTCTGTCCTTCGGGGAGAGATTTCCAAACAATCGTTGCTGTCATAAGCCACTTAAGCCCAACAATGTTTACAGCAATCTGAAATAAATGTACACTTCAGAGTAAAAAATTCATACTCATGTTTCCAATCATCAGTGCTAGGATTTAGGATTTTGACTTTTAGGGGTAAAGCCAAATATCTCTAATTCATAGTATGCCCATTCAAAATCTTTAAATCACATTTCTTAAGTCATTATCTTTATATAAATATAACACTGATAAAATAGTCAACAGCCAAGCTCTGTTGTTGTTGTTGTTGTTGTTAAGGCAGTGTCTTTCGTAATGTGATGAGATGGATAATTTATGTAAAATGACCACAAAATATATAAACAGAGAGACATACAAATAAAAGAACTGCTATGTAGATGATTGGAATCGAATTTTAGGGGAGTAATCCAAGTGGTTCTCGTTAAGTGTTATCTTCTCAACTAAACTTCAAGAATCAACATTAAAACAAAAACAAGAGCAAATTTATTGAGTTATTATTTTTGTGACATTAGTTTTAAAAATAGTTAACACACCTAATTTTATGAGTGTTTTAATACATGACTTTTAGTTAGTAAAAAGTTTCTTTTTAGTATGACTCTAATTTTTAAGTTAATTTTAATTTTATAAATTAATTTGCAAGATGGAAAAATTCTAAATAAAATAATGCATTTTTCATAATATTTAGCAATGTCACAAATTTGACAAGTATTAAGGGATATTTTACACATTACTTATTTGAATGAGAATAGTTAATTTATTAGTAGCTAGTATAAATTACATTTATAATAAGAATAGACATTTGTATATTATAGAAATATTCAGAATGCCTAGAATACACCTAGCCATACGATACGGCCTCAAACGTGTTTCTTCATTTTATTTCAAGTTTCAGTTTGATTTCTGAACATGCAGAATATTAATTAGGCAGTTTTTAATGTTCCTCTAACTAAAATGCATTAGAAATGTCTCTTTTGTGTGTTCTGGTTCTCAAATTACTTTAAATAAAATTACCAAGTATTTATAGGTGTGCAATTTAAGAATTGTAGCATTAGTTTTTTTTAATGTGGGAGAATTCTTTTATGTTTTGAGAGTACGGAAAATGTAACATTAAATTTTATAAATGTCAGTGATAACATCAGATCTAGTATAAGAAAGTTGACTTTACAAATAAATTTTCTGGGTACAAATATCGCTGTTCAATACCTTAATATAGCTCAAAGAGTCTCATATGGATTTAGAGAGTGTATAAAACCTAACATGTAGCATTTTTCAAGGAAGAAGATTTCGTCTAGTGTCCCTCTGTATATGCAGTTCCTAGCACCTCATTTTTACATGACATATATAAAAATGATTATATATTCTGATTAAATTATTTGATCTTGTTTATAGAAAGAGAATGCAGTATTCCCCAAATAGACAGCTTATTAAATGTTGAGCCCAAGAAACGCACTTACAAAGTTGGAGATGTACTGAAATTCTCCTGCAGACAAAGACGTACAAGAGTTGGAGCAGATTCAATTCAGTGCTACCACTTCGGATGGTCCCCTGATTTTCCAATATGTAAAGGTGAATATGTATCTCGCAATTGCTGAAACCAGAATTGGAATTTTGGATATCAACTTTTTCTCCTCTCTTAATTTTCTGTTTGTTTCCAGTGTGTCTATAATCTCATGCATTAAGCCAGGGTATACCTGTGAAGGACATGTGTTCCATAGAAGATATTTCAGATTTCCTTCTTTGGGAAATTAATCTCCAGCTGTTTCTTGTCATATGCAGTGGAAGTCTCCATAGATACACACAGGATGTCTGCCAATGGAGGGATTTCTTTTGTTACTTTTCCTTTTGCATACAATTCCACCATTAATATTGGACAATTTAGATAGCATGGCCCTGACAAGTTCCATTGACTATGTCCAAAGAATATTCAAGGAGCTTCTAGTCAATTCAATCTCATGTATGGCTTAATCAAAGCTGAAATATGTTGATCAAATGCTTGCCCCCAATGGTGGTATTTTTTCAGAAAGTTTTCATAAAATGTTTCTGTGGAATATGGATATTGTTATCACCAACACAACCCTATTTATTAAGTGGTTTTCATACATCTTTACAACATCTAGATTATTGAACCTATTTTCTGGTTTTAAATATACTTCCAATATGCTAGTTCATAGTATAAGTAATAGACCTGGGAAACAAGAATCTGGTGTAAACTCCATTGTTTGGTCATTGTTTAAGGATGCTCTCATAAATTATATAAGAAATAATAAATAAATTAAGGAAAAAACCTTTCCGTTTTACTGGAATTTTAAGTTGAAAAAATAGACAATTTAAGCATTAATTACACAGTATTTCTACTCTAGAGCATGTACGGGCATGTGGTCCACCCCCTCCACTCTCCAATGGAGAAGTTAAAGAAACACAGAAAGAGGAATATGGACACAGCGAAGAGGTGGAATATGTTTGCAATCCTAGATTTCTGTTGAAGGGTTCTAACAAAATTCAGTGTGTTGATGGAAAATGGACAACGTTGCCTGTGTGTATTGGTAATGTATAAAAAATATTAATGTTTAAACTTAAATCAACTTTTTGTTTTCATATACACACATAAATTATATCTTCAAGATAAGCACATTTTTGTGAAAATTCACAGAGGAGGAGAGTACCTGTGGAGATATACCTGAGCTTGATCACGGCGATGTCCAGCCTTCTGCCCCTCCCTATCACCATGGAAATTCAGTAGAGTTCAACTGCAGAGAAGCATTTACAATGATTGGACACAGATCGGTTATGTGTCTTCGTGGAACCTGGACCCAACTTCCTCAGTGCATTGGTGAGAATACACTTCTCAATTGACATTTAATAGAGGTTAATATTTTTGTTGTAAAAACAGTATTCAGAACCATATTTTTGAAATTGAGAGATATTCTTGAAAATGTCAGGTCTTAAATTACAACGAATCCAAATGTTTGTTGTTGATAATTCATTGTGTGTACAGAGGACAAATATAAATTAGCAATAGAATTTCATGAATCTTTTTGTCTCTGATATTAACATTGTGTATCTTTATTAGTGTGAAGCTAAATTTTACTTACATATATTTATATGATTAAAATACAAGTAGTAATTACCAGGAAAATATAACTATACTTGCACAAATACCATTTTTGTTTTTCTGTGGCACTTTCTTTTAGACCCTGGAAAACAAGGAAAAAGAGTTGAGAAAATACCCACCTGCTGTACTCCTATAGGATTTTTGCCTATCCCAGAGCTTCTAACAATGATAATTTCTCAGTCTGTTTCAAATGCAACAAAAAGAGGTTAATGTGCTGGAGGGTGGGTGGGCCACAAGCCCTCTAAGTCGTAGGAGGCAGTAGGATTTGGGCCAGGAAACAAATCTGATTGATGCCCTGCACTCTGTAAGTGAATCATCCCGACCTTTGGATGACCAAGGCTTTGATAACTGGGAGAATCCCGCTGTCCTCTTTCATTTTTCCTTTGGAATAAGTTCTTTCCTGGAGTTTTCCTGGGTCCTACATTCAAAGGGATCCCTGGATGTCCAGTCTTTCTTATTCATCAGATTTCTAGTCACTGATTATTCCAAGAAGAAGGTAGAGCTGAGCCTCTGCTCCATTAGAGCAGGAATCGATAGCTATTTTGTTCATTGATGTGTTTTCAACAGCCAAAAGACTGGCTGACATATAGGAGATATTCATTAGGAGTTTGTTAAAGGAATCAATAAATTTGGTCACTTCTTAATCCTTACATTTTTCTAAACACATTCCTGTCACAGGTATTGCCAGTTCTTCAGGACCAAACCTCATCTCTGTCCTCTTCTATCTCTACAAATGATCCCACCTTATTTCACATGGGGAAAAACCCAAGGTAATGTTGGGCATGAAATCTCTCAACTTTCCATTCTAACTTACTCCAAACATCGGCTTCAATTAATACTCTCTTCTGATCTCAGAGTTTTCCTGTCTAAGGTGAATTCTCTACCTATATTCACCTTCACATAATCCCGTTCAAGCTGTCATATGCCTTACTGCAGTTTTATCCTCTCAATGTCTATTTGCACCTCCCTCTAGTCTAGCCATTCACTCCTCTCAATTGTTTATTTTCTCTTAATAAACAAAGAAATCCTTTCAGAAACCAAGCAATTACAGGACGTAGTGACAACCACCACCACCACTCTTTTGACCACAGATCTTCCTTCAGTTACCGTCTCTTGAAGAATATCTAGTGTTGTCTCCCCCAACAATCTGGACCAGTCCTAAAAATAGAACTATCCCTCAAGACTCTGGTGTGTCTTGAATTAGTCTCCTTTACTTAACTGTTTGTCAAGGTTGCAGTACAAAATCATTACTTTACATCGGTCAGTCACTAGGGTTTTCTTTATTCTGTTCATCCTTACCTGACTCTGATCATTAATAAACCGTTAACAAATACTACCAAAATCCTACACTAATATTTTATCAGAATTCAGAAGGACTCTTACCTGCATTGAATTTTTGAAATATGTAACTATATAAAAGGTTTCTATAGTCAGTATTTAACTCACAGTCAAACCAGCAAAAATTTACTATTATGGTATTATAATATTATTGAATTATATGGTGTTCTGGTGTATAAGTTAGCTTCTTAAGAATTCTAAGAATATATATAGAAAATGGGTCATGACTTTAAGCACCCAGTTTCTTATTCCAGTTATCTGTCTCTTTTTAAAATCTGCTTAAATATTCACATTCTATACGAGACATCTTAGATCTACTTTTCCTATTATGTTACGTTACCTTTCTTGAAAAAATGTATTTAAACTAACAACTTCATATATTCTAGTTCCACAGATAATTGTTGTTATTTTAATGTTTTAAGACTGTGGAATAAAAATGATGTAGAGATGCTTGAGATTAAGAAATGAATGAATGTGAGTGTTTGTGCAGATTTCAACTATGGGACCAAATTCAGTCATGGAATGACTGTTCACTATGTCGATCATCCAAAAAGTGATCTTGTGCTCTTCCAATCTCCAAAGTGAAAAATGTCTGAATAATGGATATTTTCTCTGAAATTTCAAAGAGTGGATATGGGACTTATGTTCATACATAATGGCCCATCTTATGCAATATGATGAGGAATAACTTTGTTGGTGGAATTTATAGGTGTGCATTCTAATTTCGTTATACCATTGACGCTATGTCTGTTTTATTGCAGTAGTTGCTTTGATTCTTATAATTGGTATTTTCAAGGAAACTTTTTCGTTTTATAGCAACAGATGAACTTGAGAAGTGTACGTTTCCAAAGTTAATTCTACGTGAGACAAACCCATCAGATGAGAATGAATTTAATCATGGCCACAACATAAATTACAAATGTAAAGGAAAATCCAAGCGCTCAGTCTGCATAAATGGAAAATGGGATCCTGAAGTTACCTGCACAGGTAAACTCTTATTTATAATATTTTCAAAATTTTATTCTATTTCTTCTTAACTTGTGAAAGTAGTATCTTTCTGTCTTTTAAAAATTTTATGTGTTTATTATAACAAATAAGTTTCAAGCTGGAAGCTAATTTAGATACTAACCAAAACACTGTTTCTACATTTTCTTTTTTTTTTTTTTTTTTTTTTTTGTGAGGAGATCAGCCCTGAGCTAACATCCGCCAATCCTCCTCTTTTTTTTGCTGAGGAAGACGGCCCTGGGCTAACATCGGTGCCTATCTTCCTCCACTTTATATGGGACGCCGCCACAGCATGGCTTACCAAGCAGTGCGTCGGTGCGCGCCCGGGATCCGAACCAGCGAACCCCGGGCCGCCGCAGCGGAGCGCGCGCACTTAACCGCTTGCGCCACCGGGCCAGCCCCCTGTTTCTACATTTTAATTGTATCATGTGCACTAGTCAGCTATGTAACAAACCGCCCAGAAACTTGGTGGTTTTCAATTAACATCTGGTGCTCATTACTATTAGAACACCATTGCTTCGAATTTCTTATATTACACCCGCATCTGCCTATGCCTATGTCTATGACTGTTATGTATCAATCAACTATCTATCTATCATCTATCTATCTATCTATCTATCTATCTATCTATCTATCTATCTATCTATATCATCTATCTATGTATCTGTTTAGTCGTTTATCATTTATCTATACTAATCTTGAAATCTCTGAGTCATATTGACAGCACCAATTTCGATTTAATAGCACAGCGTTCATTCCAGTTTTCCACTTTTCATATCTGTATTTCTCTTCTCTAAGTGTAGGGCACCTGGACTCACTCTCCTTAATATTTTTACCGATTTCCTCAAGCCTAGAAAATACAGAAAGTAGTTTCATACAAATATAAAAACAAATCTACTGTCTACGGTTTAACATATTTTTAGTTCTTTAAAAAAAGAAATGATATGACCAATGTCAAATAGTGTGTTGCCTATATTTTCTTCTATAAGTTTTATAGTTTCAGGTCTCACCTTCAGGTCTTTGACCCATTTTGATTTAAGTTTTGTGAATGGCGATAGCAGATGGTCCAATTTCATTCTTTTGCATGTGGCTGTCCAGTTTTCCCAACACCATTTATTGAAGAGACTTTCCTGTCTCCATTGTATGTTCTTAGCTCCTTTGTCGAAAATTAGCTGTCCGTATATGTGTGGTTTTATTTCTGGGCTTTCAATTCTGTTCCATTGATCTGTGTGTCTGTTTTTGTACTAGTACCACACTGTTTGATTACTGTTGCTTTGTAGTAAGTTTTGAAGTCAGGGATTGTGATGCCTCCTGCTTTGTCCTTTTTTCTTAGGATTGCTTTAGCTAGTCAGGGTCTTTTGTTGCTCCATATAAATTTTAGTATTCTTTTTTCTATTTCCGTGAAGAATGTCATTGGGATTCTGTTTGGGATTGCATTGAATCTGTAGATTGCTTTAGGTAATATAGACATTTTAACTATGTTTATTCTTCCAATTCACGTGCATGGGATGTCTTTCCATTTCTTTATGTCATCATCGATTTCTTTCAATAATGTCTTGTAGTTCTCATTGTATAGATCATTCACGTCCTTGGTAAGATTTATTGCTCAGTATTTTATTCTGTTTGATGCAATTGTAAATGGTGTTATCTTTTTGAGCTCTCTTTCTGTTAGTTCGTTATTAGCATACAGAAATGCAACTGATTTTTGTAGATTGATTTTGTACCTTGCGACTTTGCTCTAGTTGTTGATTATTTCTAATAGTTTTCCAACGGATTCTTTAGGGTTTTCTGTATATAAAATCATGTCATCTGCAAATAGTGAGAGTTTCACTTCTTCATTAACTATTTGGATTCCTTTTATTCCTTTTTCTTGCCTAATTGATGTTGGCCTCATAGAATGATTTAGAAAGTGTTCCGTCTTCCTCTATTTTTTGGAAATAGTTTGAGCTGGATGGGTATTAAACCTTCTTTGAATGTTTGGTAAAATTCACTGGAGAAGCCATCTGGTCCTGGACTTTTATGTTTTGGGAGGTTTTTGATTACTATTTCAATCTCTTTACTTGTGATTGGTCTATTCAGATTCTCCATTTCTTCTTGGTTCAGTTTTGGGAGGTTGTATGAGTCTAAGAATTTATCCACTTCTTCTAGATTGTCCAATTTGTTGGCATATAATTTCTCATAATATTCTTTTATAATCCTCTGTATTTCCATGGTATCCATTGTAATTTCTCCTCTTTCATTTCTAATTTTATTTACAGGAGCCTTTTCTCTTTTTTTCTGAGTAAGCCTGGCTAAGGGTTTGTAGATTTTGTTTCTCTTCTCAAAGAACCAACTCTTTGTATCATTAATCCTTTCTACTGTGATTTTGGTCTCAATTTCATTTATTTCTGCTCTGCTTTTTATTATTTCTCTCCTTCTACTGACTTTGGGCTTTGTTTGTTCTTCTTTTTCTAGTTCTGTTAGGTGTAATTTAAGGTTGCTTATTTGGGCTTTTTCTTGTTTGTTAAGGTGGGCTTGTATCACTATGAGTTTCCCTCTCAGGACCACTTGTGCTGCATCCCATATGGTTTAGTGTGGCATATTTTCATTTTTGTTTGTTTCCAGATAGTTTTTGATTTATCCTTTAGTTTCATCAATGATCCATTGGTTGTTCAGTAGCATGTTGTTTAATCTCCACATTTTTGTCACTTTCCCCGTTTTTTTTTTCATGGTTCATTTCCAGTTTCATAGCATTATGGTCTGAAAAGATGCTTGTTATGATTTCAATCTTCTTAAACTTATTGAGGCTTGCTTTGTTTCCCAACATATGGTCTATCCTTGAGAATGTTCCATGCGTGCTTGAGAAGAATGTGTAGTCAGTTGTTTTTGGATGAAGTGCTCTGTATATGTCTACTAGGTCCATCTCGTCCAGTTTTTCATTTAAGTCTACTATTTCTTTATTGATGTTTTGACTGGATGATCTATCCATTGATGTAAGTGGGGTATTAAGATCCCCTACTATTATCGTGGTCATAAAGGAATCTTTTCGGATGACATGCCTACCCAGACTAGGGAAACTAAAGAAAAAATAAACAAGTGGGACTTTATCAGATTAAAGAGCTTCTACAAGACAAACGAAACCAGAATCAAGATGAACAGACAACCCACCAGCTGGGAGAGAATATTTGCAAAACATACATCTACAAGGGGTTGATCTCCATAATATATAAAGAACTCACACAACTGAACAACAAAAAACAAACAACCCGATCAAAAAATGGGCAGAGGAAATGAACAGACACTTCTCCAAAGAAGATATACATATGGCTAATAGGCACATGAAAAGATGTTCAACATCATTAATCATCAGGGAAATAAAAATCAAAACAACACTAAGATATCACCTCACGCCCATTACAATGGCTATAATCACCAAGACAAAAAAATGTTGGAGAGGATGTGGAGAAACAGGAACCCTCATACACAGCTGTTGGGAATGCAAACTGGTGCACCCTCTATGGAAAATGGTATGGAGATTCCTCAAAGAATTAAAAATGGAAATACCCTATGATCCAGCCATCCCACTACTGGGAATCTATCCAACGAACCTGAAATCAACAATCCAAAGAGGCTTATGCACCCCTATGTTTATTGCAGCATTATTCACCATAGCGACGAAGTGGAAGCAACCTAAGGGTCCCTCAACTGACGATTGGAACAAGAAAATGTGGTATATATATACAATGGAATACTACTCAGCCACAAAAAAGACAAAATCATCCCATTTGCAACAACATGTATGGGCCTGGAGGGTATTATGTTAAGTGAAGTAAGCCACAAGGAGAAAGACAAACACTGTATGATCTCACTCATATGTGGAATATAAACCAACACATGGACAGAGAAAACTATATTGTGCTTATCAGGGGCAATGGGGGTGGGGGGTGGGCACAAGGGGTGAAGGGAGTCATATATATGGTGATGGGCAAACAAAAATGTAAAACCCAAAATTTCACAATGTTAAAAACTATTAAAACACCAATTAAAAAAAAAAGAAATGATATTTACAGGCAGTACAGTACACATGGTCTACATTTTCTTCTAGAAGCTGTACAGTTTTAGTATTTATATATGGGCATATTATCCATCTTACATTAATGTTTGAAGATGGTATAAAACAGGGGTTGGTGTTTTTTATTATATATGGATAGCCAGTTGTTCTAGCAATACGTATGGAAAAAATTTTGAAATGAAAATCAATTGACTGTGGAAGTGTTGATTTATTTCTGGACTTTCTTTTCAGACCATTTATCCATTTATCTCTCCTTAGCCCTGTCACAGTGCCTTGACAACTACAGCTTTATAGTAAGCCTTGAAGTCTGATATATACAGTCTCCAATTATTTTCTTCCTTTTCAAGATTGTTTTAGTTATTCTGGTCTTTTCATTAACATAGAAATTTCAGGGGCTACTAACCAAGTTCTATGAAATATCTGCTTGTATAATGAAAGGGATGGCTTGTATAATGAAAGATAAATTAGAGAGAATTGACATCTTAACCAAATTGAGTGTTCAATCTATAAATATGATATGTCTCTGCAATTATTTATTTCTGCTTCTATTATCCTAGTAATGTTGTAAGTGTAGAAGATTTACAGTCTAAAAAATTTATACCTATTTTGTGTTTTAGTATTACAAATGCTATTTTTCAAACTCACATTTTCCTTTTTTTTTTGCTGCAAGTGTAAAGAAATGCACTTGATTTTTGTATATTTATTTTATCCTCTGAAACTGTACTAAGTTGCCTTATTCATTCTAGGTATTATTTTGTAAGCAACTATGTCATAGCGAATGCAAGACTGTATTTCAGCTGGTCCATTTTAATTTTAATTTTTTGTTTATTTTCTTATCCTTTTGCACTGAGTGAGACCTCCAGTAAACTGTTGAAGGGAAGAGATGAGAGCAAACATCTTTGTCTTATTCCTGACCACTGCGAGAGGATAGTCAACATTTTACCACAATTATAATGTCACTTTAGGATTTTTGTAGTTGCTCTTTATCAGATTAGGGGACTTTGCTTCTATTCCTACTTAGCTGAGTGAGAAGTTGTACCATCAACCAACGTTGAATGTTTTTAAATACTTTTTATGCATATGATGATATGACTTTCTGAATTCTGTTAATATGGGAAATTAGAGAGGTAAATTTTTGAATGTTGAACAAGTCTCTCATTCCTAGAGTCAACTCTACTTGGTGGTGATATATTATTCTCTCTATATTTTTGTTTACTTGATTTGCTGGTATATTTGTAAGGGTTCTTGCCTCTATGTTCATGGGGGATACTAATCTGTCGTTACTTTTTCTTGTATTGTCTCTGCCGGGTTGCTCTTGGGGATGTTGTGGCATCATAAAACAAATTGAGAGGTGCTCTCTGCTCCTCTGTTTTCTGAAAGTGCGGGTGTAAGATTATTGTTGTAGTATTTTTTCCCTTAAATGATTGATAGAATTCACCTGGGAAGTCATCTGATGCTTGGTTTGCTTTTATGGAAGACTTTCTTGATGAAGAATTCAATTTCTTTAGTAGGTAGTGGGCTATTCAGATTTTCTATGTTATCTCTGTCAAAATGTAAGGAAGTTGTATTTTTTAAGAATCATCTTGATTTTATCCAATTTATCAAATTGATGGGTATACAGTTGTTTCTATTAGTCACTTAATGTTCTGTTTTCCTTTCACTTCTATAGCATGGTGTCACTTCTTTCATTCTTGATATTGACATTTGTTTCTCTCTTTCGTCTTGATCATCCTTCCTCGGGTTTGCTAATTATGTTTTCAAATAACTAATTTTAACACTCTTAATTTTCCCTCTTCTTAATTTTTTAGCTTTATTAACATTCATTGTTTTGCGCTTTGTTAATTTTCTCTTTTCTCTTTGTCTTTCTCAATTTTCTCTATTTTCTGTCTTCCATGGAATTATTGTTTCGTTCCTTCTTAGTAGTTTGGTTTTAATTTTACTCTTTTTCGCATTTCTTAAGCAGAAAATGAAAGTTTAAATTTAAACCATCGTACTTTTTAAATATAAACCTTTAAAACTACATTTTTGTTTCTAAATACTGCTTTAGCTGTGTCTCAAAAAAATTTTATATTTATTTTATTTTCATTTAATTCTATGTGAAATATTTTCTACAATTCTTTGTGATTTCTTCTTTGACCTGTCAGTTATTTAAAAGTTTGTCATTTTATTTCCAAATATTCATGCTTTTCTAAATAATTTATTCTCTTTTGAGAGCTTTATGTTGTATGATTGTTGTGTAAAGAACTGCACATATTTGATGTATATAATTTAGTGAGTATAGTGGATGTTTGCATAGATAATTTATTCTTATTGATTTCTAATCCAGTTTTGTTGTCACAGAACATACTGTGTAAAATTTCAATATTTTGAGATTTGGTCATTCTTTTTTTATTGCACAGCTCGTTTTCTATCTTCGTGATGGTTTTATTTTCATAAAAAAGCATAGGCGTACTCTAGTTGTTGGATCAGGTTAAAGCAGTTCATGGTGTTCTTCAAGTTTCTCTATGCCTGCTTAAAATTTTTTATCTCCTTATTCTACGAGTCAGAGTAAGTAGGGTATCAGTATTGCTAACTAGGATTGTGGATTTGTCTATTTCTTCCTTTGGTTTTGTCCATCTTTGCTTCATGTATTTCATGCATTTTTAGATACCTACACATTTATGATAAATTTGTCCTTGTGAATTATCATTTTTATAATGATAAAGTATTTCTTGATTATATTTGTAATACTCATGTCTTGAAGTCTATATTGGCTTAATTTATCATAGTCAATTAATTTAAAACAATTGATCATTTCCATGTAAGAAAGGAATTCCCAACCGATTTCAAGTAATCAATGTCCTCAAACCATTCTCTCTAAATTGAAAGCAAATATAAATTGATAAGAGAACTACCGACACACCTATTCACCCATCTTACTAATCTGGGGGGAAAAAACCCTTATTAGTGATTAACTAACAGAAAATACTTGAATAAAATGACAATGGTAGCAGTACACATTGAAATCTATGGGATGCAGCAAAGGCAAAGATATTTATAGCTTTAAAACATGCATTATAAAACAAAGAGCAAAATAAAAGCAATTGGTAATACAATCCTGAAGCTAGGAAAGATAATACACCCGAAGAACATAGAAGGAAAGAATAATTAAAGCAGCAATTGCTATTAAAAGAAGCTTAAAAATGCATAAACAGCTGATTTGCAGAATAATAATTCAGCTTTTAGGGAAATTTAATATATAAACCAACCTCTAGCAAGACTTACCAAGAAGAAGTTCAGATTAAGATTCTTAGGACAAAGGTGGTTAAAGATCAGACACAGAAGAAAATAAATTGGAGAATACGTAGAAAAATATGCCAAGATATTTAAAACAGAAAAATGAAAAAATGTTTTTGATGGAATATAAAATATTATAGAGTTAGATAGAAACTGAAAATCTGAACAATATTAATAAGCATGAATGAAGTGTATTCAGTGAAATATTTGCCTGAATTGAATAGAAAATGTTGGACAATTGAAAAGATTTACAAGACTTCCCCGTATATATTCACATAATGAAAAAAGATGCAGTATGAAATAAAGATACAGTATGAAATTTTGCTATTATTTCATCAATATTTCACTCTTTGTTCAATTTTTTCATCACGTTCAAATTGATTCTCTTTAATGCAATAAAGACACAGTATGAAAAGAGAAAATAAAAGCAAGAAATCATAGAGAGGTTCTAAATCTTCCAAGGGTGGTCATCCAGAATCTTCCCTCAGTGGAACAGGACATGCTTTGTCTTCAGATTATGAACTGACGAGATATATCTGAAGTATCTCAGTTTTATGGGGGCTCAGACACAACTTTACAGAGGGATCTTTTATACACTACTGGTCATGTAACTAAGGTGAGGCTGTCTAATCTGTTCATCGGGGAGCATTTCATCCATCTGTATCCCTTAACAGTGTAGGCAAGCTGGTAAACAGAGCCTCCAGGGGAGTTTTGAACTTTTAATAACACACTATAAACTGCTAGTGAACATATCTGATTCTTACTTTGGCCAAGAAGCTCTAGCAAATTAATTGATCATTAACTAAATATAATTCTTCGTCTGACTAATCAGCTTCCATTGGTAGAATATCTTGTGAGGGTTTTAATCCAATCCCAATACATTGGATCATGGATATCAGTAGAAAAGTTCTCGATGATGTAGTCTACACAGAAATTGAAATATAATGATGTACGCCTGAAGTTTATATAATGTTATGAAGCAACGTTACCTCAATTAAAAAAATGAAAAAGAAAAAAAGGATCCTGATGTCAGTCTTTATTTAGTGCCCGGTATTGAATGAGTTATTCAGCTAGAACATCCTAATGGTTGGAAATAATCAAAATAGGTTTTACATAAATTACGCAAAGAATAATCACAGAAAGAGCACAGAAAGAATAAAAAGAAGAAAGTCCAAGCAAGACCATGAGGATATATACCCAACGTGATAGATTAAAAGGGTATACAAGCTGAAAAGCGTTAACATATTGAAACAGAACATAACGTTAGATTTTATGTATGGTACATTATTATTATTAAGTTTTCTATTTACTGAATTACCCTTGTAATATTTTTAACTTATGATTTTTAATCAAGAAATCTAATTTTAATATTTTTAGAAGTACAATCATGCCCACCTCCACCTCAGATTCCCAATGCTCAAGATATGACAACAACAGTGAATTATCGAGATGGAGAAAAAATATCTGTTCTCTGTCAAGAAAAATATCTAATTCAGGGAGAGGAAGAAATTGTGTGCAAAGATGGAAGATGGGAGTCAATACCACGCTGTGTGGGTCAGTAGTTCATAACTTGCTTTGTGACATTCTTTCAAATAAGCTAATACTGTCCTGTGCTTTGTGAAGATGAATAAGATGAAGGCCTTGCTCTATGTCTATTCCAGTTTATCTTGAAACAGCAAATTAAAATCTATGTATACAAATCAGTCAGCATCCTTTCACTTCTACTGTGAAATGAATATAGACAAAAACTTTGGGATACTGTGTAAATACCAGATAAAATTTCCGCTCAGGCCTATTTTACTCCTCATGATGAACCCGACAAGAATGAAGGGGCATATGGAACAAGTGGATAGTCGTATAGAATTTATGAAGACATATTCTTTCAAGTTTCAAATGGTTTTCAGTTTTTAAAATAACTTAATTTGTTCAAATTATCCTTATTTTAAAATCCCAAAGAGTATTTGATTTTATTTTTCAATTTAAACATTATATTTGTGCTTAATTCCTTGATCTCTTTTCTTCGTATAGAAAAAATTCCATGTTCTCAACCACCTCATATAGAACATGGAACCATTGAATCACCTAACTCTCCAGAAGAAAAGAAAGAGAGATTTGAACCCAAGCTTTATCCACATAGCACCAGATTAAGTTATATTTGTGATGATGGTTTCAGGATATCTGAAGAAGATAGGATAACATGCCACATGGGAAAATGGAGTTCTCCACCTCAGTGTGTAGGTAAGGAGAGTACACAAACTAAAATCCTATTTTCAGTACAGTTCATTAAAAATAATCAGTTGTCATCAAAGTTATGAGACAGAATCCATTAGATTTCTAAATAAATAAAGTCATTTATACGTTTTTCTACCATTTACATATTTTACCAAATAATTTTTGCATAATCAAATCAAGCTTATTTTTGTTAAGGTCATTGGTTCCTTGTAAAATCACTTTTAATCCTGGCTTTTTTTGTGTTAAAAGTGGATGTATAGTGAAATTAAACCTCCTTATTTGTAGCTATACCTATTCATATTCCTAACTCTTCATATAAGGTATAGTGTTTGCTTCGACACCAAGTTTTTAAAAAAATTTCCTATGTTCTGCCAACAACGTCCCTTCTGATTTCTCACAATATATAGTACTTTTCTGAAGATGATTAACTCTCGATGTTTTCTTATATTATTCATGCTTGGTTAGAGAAGCATTGATAGTCTTTCATAAATATATTGACATTTTTAGTGTCAACTTTTTGCTCAAGTTGACAGCTTTACACACACCAGAATGGTGGTTTTAGGAAGTGTTTGTGTATCTTCTCTGTAATGTGATGGTAGCTCCTGTGTGATCACGTCTTGTAAATTAAAACAACCAAATATGATAACTGGTACATAAAATTAAATTGCAGAGTTAGTGTAACATGGAGTCCTTCTTTCATTTCTTTTGTTTTTAAAGGAATTCCTTGCGAACAGCCACCTCCGATCCCACACAGTGTTCAGTCTCACAAGTTACGCAGTTACCAATATGGAGAAGAAGTTATGTACAGCTGTACCGAAGGTTTCAGGATTGATGGACCTGCATCTATAAAGTGTTTAGGAGGAAAATGGTCCGATCCTCCAGAATGCATAAGTATAGTGTATTTCATTTTGTTCTAAGGCTGATAAATATCTTTAATTCGTAGCATAAATGGTACAAATATGAAACTAAGCAGTGATTCTAGAATTTAACAAGGTGTCTCTGGGAAGTTCTGGATTCTGGAAGGGAATTAATAGCCCTGGTAATAAGAAAAGTGTGACAACATGAGCCGAATGATTTCATTCTCCCGTCATCTTGTGTGCTCTTGCGACATCCTCTGATATACATTCTCAGACCTTTCATCTCTGTTCCAGTGTCACAGCTGGCCCCTGCTCATCAATCTCATTATTATGCAATTTACTGTTAGTTTGTCAGTTATCTCCTTTAAATATAGAATTTTCTAAGATATTTGACATAATTAACGGTAACAGATTTTGACAGAAGCACAAAGTGGAAATACATCCAAATTGCAGGCGAGCCAATAAGAATTCGAATGTAAGAAGTATGGTCTCAAGCATTACACGCATCAATATCTCTTCAGGGTTTTAAAATCATTATTCCCATGTTATATTTTGATAAATGTAGAAGCATTCAATGTAATTAAGTCAAGACTGCTAACACATTTTTTCAAGGTATAAGAAAATTATTGCACAGTATTCATTTTTTTTTATATGTAGCTGTTATTCTAGAATATATATTTATTGGCCATTGTGTATTTTTAACCATTTACTGAACGAGTCCTTTTTTTTTTCTTTCAGAAACGGATTGTTTTAGCTTACCCAGCTTTGATGATGCTATACTCATAGGCCAGAAGAAGGAGTCATATAGGTCAGGAGAACAAGTGGCTTATAAATGTCCCAAATATTACCAATTGGATGGATCCAGTATTGTCCAGTGTATTAGCGGCAAATGGATAGGAAGGCCAACATGCAGAGGTAATTCGATGAAATTTTAAATTTATTTATGCAAGTGTCTTAAGTAATATAATATAGAATTGCCTCTAGCATCATCATAAAATGGACATAGATTATTTTTTCAGGCCAGGTTTTTAGACACTGAAGATTTATGCCTTAACATAACAGGATGGAATTGTGTACTCAATGGTTAGTCTTGTAGCCCGATAGTTCTTCAAGTTTGGTCGCTAGAGTAGCAGCATCAGCATCTCCTGGGAAATTGCTAGAAATGGAAATGCAAATTCACAGGCCTAGTCAGACCTGTTGAATCAAAGACTCTGGGGTCAAGGGATTCGATGCATACTTTGGTTTAGGAACCATAGCTATAGCCAATTATACTTTATATCCACCTGAATCTCACTGATGAGTTACACATAACTCATTGTAGTATCCTTAAGCATTTGCCACCCAAAAGTCATTAAAGAGTGTTTTTGTAAATTATACAGTTATTTTTCTACACCTCCTGTTTGGATCCTTTGAATAGTCATGTTCTTCCTTCAACTATGGTATTCTTCAAAGTGTGTTCATGATTGATTTATTCTCTAAGGAAGTATCTATTTGTATTTATTTTTCTAGGGGCTTAAAATTACAATTCACAAACAGGATGATTGCAAACCAAATCCTGCTATCAAGTAATCTCTTACTATGATATTCTTTTGGTTTATAAATTCATTTTTAATTTATGTAAAAGGAACTCAAAGGGAAATGTCCAGACAAACTCTCATTTTCACTGGCCTCCACACACACACACACACACACACACACACACGAATGTCTATCAACATTCTAGTGAAGAATGGGAGAGAGATTTAAGGTGTAGAAGCTTAAATCTTACCAAAAAAATATTACTTTCTCTCCTATTCCTCAATCTTATATGTAAATTTTTTAAAACTAGCAGTCTTTTATGACAGATTAATGACTGATTTTAAACCCCTCTGAAATATATTTGCAATCTCATTTGTTGATTTGCTACTCAAAATGATCAGTACGTTGGAGATACTTTTTTTCTTTCTACTCAGATGTTTCCTGTGGGAAACCACCCAAAGTGGAAAATGCTGTTATACCAAATGAGATGCCTAGGTATCCACCTGGAGAGAGAGTACGTTATGAATGCAACAAACCTTTTGATCTGTTTGGGGAAATAGAAGTGACATGTTTGAATGGAACCTGGACAGACCCACCTCAGTGCAAAGGTAGAGTATCTTATTTCCCCCCAAATTTTAAAGTATACGTTAAGGACAAAATACATTAATATAAATAGAGAATGAAGTAGTTCTTATGGAATAAATTTTTTAAACACAAATAAAACGTTGATGCTTAAAATCCAATTCTTTTTGTGGATGGAATAAGTAATAAGGTATATCTATTTTATGAAAGATTTGATCAGATTAGAAGAAGAGTTGGAATCGTGGATTATTCCCTATCTGAAGCATTAAGAGATTCAGTTTCTTCCCGAGGAATAAATGTATTGCAGATACCTTAAGTACCTTTGGCAGCCCCGCGAAGTTTTACTTTATGACATGGAATAGGCAGTGGGACAGGGGTGGGAATCATAGCATGTGATGTAAATTTGCACTTCTTTAGCATATGGATTATATTTAAAGGTATGTCACTAGCTGAGCTCATCCAGGGAATTCGTGTATAAATAAAAAAAAAGTAGTCTGAGAACTTGGTCATGGGCACTCCGGTATTTAGAGGTCAAGAAATAAGAGGAGCCAACAAAGGAGATGTTATATTAGCCACTTCTAGTTTTTCAAATTGTTTTGAAATTGAAATTGGTATACATTTTTCCCAATCTTTTGCTTTGAGCCTACCTATGTTTTCGTGTTTGAAGTGAGTTTCTTGTAGGAAGCATATAGCTGGGTCTTGTTTCTGTGTCCACCCTGCCATTTTCAGTCTTTTAACTGGTGCATTTAGAACATTTAGCTTTTACAGTAACTATTGCCATGTTAGGGGTTATGTCAGCCATTTTATTATGTGTGTGTGTGTGTGTTTCCTTTGTTTTTCATTCCTGTTTCCTTTTCTTGCCTTCCCTGTAGCTTGTTTGAACATTTAAAATCACTTTATTTTAAAATATCTGTATTCTTGTCGAGTTGTCTCTTTGTACGAGTTATTAGGGGTTGCTCTGTGTGTGAAGATATACATATGCAGCTTGTCACTCCCTAATGGTATTGACATATTACCTAAAATTGACATTTTACCACTTCAAACAAAGTGTGGAAACTTTATTCCATTTAGGTCTGTTTAATCTCCCCACATTTTAAACATAAATGTCTTAGGTATTTCCTCTATGTACATAGAGCATCTTATCAAATAATATAATTTTGCACCCAAATTTAACAAACTCATTAGGAAAAAGTCTATTACATTTGCCCCTATTTTTATCACTTCCCTTGTTTTATCTTCCTTTCTGAAGTGTCAGTCATCCTTCTGTTATCTTTTCCTTTTGATTTGAAAAATGTCTGTAGCAATTCTTTAAGCACAGGTCTGCTGGAGACCAGTTCTCCGTTTTCCTTTGTCTGGCAATGTCTTCATTTCTCCCTTTATTCCTAAAGGATAATGTCACTGGATATGGAATTGGAGTTGACAGTTCTTTTCTTCCAGCACCTGAAAAATTTTGTCACTTTCTGGCTCCTTGGTCACAGATGAGAACCACACTGACGTTCGAATCCTTTTTTCCCTATAGCCTTGCATAATTTCTATCTAGCTACTTTTGAGATTTTTTTCTTTTTCTTTAGTGTTGAGCAGTTTGATTATTATGTATCTTGACATGAATTTCTTGGGTTAATCCTGGTACTCACTCATTTTTTTAAATATGTAGATATATGCCTTATGCCCAATTTGGGAAATTTTCAGCCATTATTTTGTGAGTTTTTTTCCTCATCTCCAACCCCCTTCTTTTGTCTTCCTGAGTCTCCAGTCTTTTGCTATCTTCCCACAGGTCCCTGAAGATCTGTCTATTTTTTTGTTGTCAGTCTATTTTCAAAGCGAGTGATTTCTATTGTTCTATCTTCAAGGTGATTTATCCTTCTGTCATCTGCAATCTGTTATTGAGCCCCTCCAGTGAGATTATTTTATTCTGTTATGTTTTTTAGTTCTATGATTCCCATTGGATTTTTAAAACCATTGTCAAATAATTCCAACCTCTGTATCATCTCAATGTTGTCTTCTGTTGATCGTCTTTTCTCTTTTGAGATTTTCCCAGTCCTTGGTATGATGAGTGATTTTCAGTTGTATTCTGGACCTTTTGCGTATTATGTTTTGAAACTCTGGATTTTATTGGAATTTTTTATTTATTAGGCCTCCCTTACTGCCAGGCAGTGTGCAAGTCCAGGCTTCCCATTCTGCCTCCACTGACACCACAGACAAGGGGAGGGGTGTCTTGATCCCTCAGAGTGTGGGTAGAAGTCCAGGCCTCACTTGGCCTCTCTTGATTGAGGTGGGGGGAAGATTGGTAGTAGACTTCTTCTATGATGTTTTTCCAGAGTAAGTTGGCTATTGTAGAAAATGTTTCTGTCTTGCGAGGCTGCTCCTTTCCTGGGCTTTTGTCTAAAGAGAGCAGGGTCTTCTTGGGACTTTTTCTTCTTTTCTGCCTAATCTTGATATCATTTCTGGGTTACAATCTTCTTCAGTGCCCAGTCCAGGATACTTAGAAGACAAAATGAAAACCATGACAACTCATTGCACTTTAATTCCTTGAATCCCAAAATCTCTAACCAGATGGTTAGAGACCATTCTCCACATCTTTCACAATCTCTTCTGTTGCTTTTTATAATACGTTCAGAATTTTTAGTTATACTTAACAGAAGGAATAAGCAGAAATGTTTCTACCTCATCTTGTCCAGAACAGGAAGCCAGCAATTCCTTTTCACATTATGTAAATTTGTAACTCTTGACTTCTATTAAAGGAGTGATGTTTCTTTTACAGTAAGAATATAATCAATAAAAACTGACTAGAGATCCAACAGACACGGCAGTATGTTGTATATAAGAACAAGGAACTTTTTTGTTTGTCTTAGCTAGCCCAATGTCCCGTATATATTCACAAAGAAAAACATTTTTTATTACTGGGGTACTGCGAAACAGACGTATTTGTTGATGTTTTATGTGTAGTTTCATGCGGGGTGAAAGTAAGGGCTTAAAAATGTGACTCTCACTTTAAATGATTAAAATTTCTTCAACAAATAATTTCTGTCATCAGAAATCACAAGTCTTGATATTATGTATTGTGCTATACTTTTATTTGCTTTATTTTAACCTATGTTTTTCTTGGTCTTTCAATAATCAAATCATATTTTTTAGACTCTAAAGGAAAATGTGGGCCCCCTCCACCCATTGACAATGGAGACATTACCTCATTCCCATTACCAGTGTATGCTCCAGGATCCTCAGTTGAGTACCAATGCCAGTCCTTCCATTTGCTTCAGGGAAACAGGAATATAATATGTAGGAATGGACAGTGGTCAGAACCACCAAGATGTTTAGGTAAATATTTTAATATTCTCACGCATCCTGGGAAAATCAGTGTAATGAGTATGATGTTTTGCTGTTTATAATAGAATTTTCATGGATTAAATGAATTCATCTTTTGAATGCTTGCTACCAAATATTAATGTGTGGGGAAATAAAGTTTGAAAGATTCTTGTTGAATCAACAACAACAGCAAAACATTCTTTTATGAAAGCTCTTCATATGATAATTGATATTATGAATCTTAGATTTATGACCTTTAGTTGTCATACATTAAACATAGTACTTCATTTTTACATCATTAATTTTATAAAATGGTTTAAATCCACATACTGGATTTTCAATGAATTGGTTTGTAAAAAGTTTTAAGAATGAAGTCCTAACAGCATAGAAGATTCTACTTGAGTCTGAATTTTTGTGGACAATATTTGTATACTCCTTAATGTGTTATGTTTATTTTTTTGACTTCAGATGCATGTGTACTATCAGAAGAAATGATGGAAAAACATAAGATAGAACTACGATGGTCATATGACAAAAAATTGTATTCTGAAACAGGGGATACCGTTGAATTTAGGTGCAAACGTGGATATCGTAAAAAGACACCACCTGCAACATTTCGAACAACCTGTCGTGAAGGGAAAGTGGCGTATCCCACCTGTGGATAGAACCATGGTTAAAATGCAGTCATAAAATTGACATATGTACATTTATTCAGAATTTTTCATTATTAATCCAATCCTTCTCATTGTATTTCTTCAAGTATTGTTTAACTTATTTTTACTCATACGTTAGAATTTGTGTTAAATATTATGTGGACAATGTGATTATAATCTGAGAGACCAATGAATCAATTCTAAAAGAACCTCATTAAAACTTGGCAAATGAAAACGCTCTGTGTCCTGTTCAGGAAGTATCTATGGCCAGAATCTAGATGCCATCACCTCAGTGCCTGCTTCCATCCATTCTTCTCCCAACTTTCCCAAAGCTTCTCCATAACCTCTGAGGTTTTCTGAGACTCTCTATTTCAGAGGAAATGGAAAAAAAGGGCTTGTCTCCATCTTGAAAATAATATCACTTCACAAACACGTAAAAACCAAACTGTCATACCCATGTTAGAAGTAAGATGTAAGTAGTTATTACTTACATTGCTTACTTATCAATAGATAAATATATGAAAAAGTGGTGAAATGCATGATCTTCTACAAGATGTCTATCTAGCTCACATCATAATTCAAATGACACATAAAGAGGAATTAGAATCTAATTGGGTGCATAGCTAGCATAATCTTGACATGAAACGTGATAAAAATTCCAATATCAAGTATAAACACACACACACTATGCTTTGAGCCCCAAACAAATGTTTATAAAACAAAGATTGGCAAGAAGTATAATAAAATATTTCCCATAACTAGAGTTGACTTTAGAGATAATTGGGGTAAGAGTTGGGTAAGACCATTCTGATATTTTGTTATTACAGATAACGAATGACAGGATGAATACACCGTGTGGACCTACTGTCAGGATATAATGCTGGGAGTGAAATGAATGGATCATCAGGCAAATGTGTTTGTAAATGTCTTAGATATTTCAAATTCTTTTCCATGGGAGTGGTGTACGTTATTCTGCAGTGTTCTAGAGAGCCTCTTTTCCTTGGCCTTGCCAGCTGAGGATGTTGCCAACCGTTTGGATATTTTCCTGTTTGGTAGATAGTAAACGGTACTCCTGTGTATTTTATTATTATGAATGTGCTTATTTTTGTTTAAGATATGCAAGGGCCATTTGTTTTGTTTTGTTTTTCTCTTAATTTTCTGATTAAGACACTAGCCCCTTTTTCCTTTTATTATTCTTTTCTATGGAAATAATGAGATTATCTTTTTTCGTTTCCCATTTCTGTGATATGAATTAGACATATTTTTCAATTTGTTATTGGTGTTTGAGTTCATGTTGATTTTTCTAGGCAGGAATTTTTGAATTTTATGCACTTATCATTATCAGTCTTATTTTTTATTTCCTCAAATTCTGAGTCATAGATTTACATATCCTATTCTTAACAAATGCACTGATTGTCTTTGTATTGAAGAATGGGTTTTGTTTTCTTACTTGGAGATATCTAAAATTAAAAATGACGTGGAAGTATGGATATATTTTATTTTTTAAATGGCTCTCCAGTAGTCTCAACCGTATTTATTAAAATCATTGTCCTTTTCCTAGTCATTTGAGATGTGACTTTATTCATATAAGAATTTCTTTGGGCATGTGTCTCTTTTTATACCTTCTATTATAATCGGGTTTCTATATGTCCATTCTCTACCAGCACCAACTGTATAATTGTAAAGTCTTCTGAGATGTGATAAGCAGTGGGACCAGCCATCATGTAATTCTTTCTTTGTTTTTAGAGCTTTCATGGCTATTGTTACCTATCCCTAGAAACTTTAGAATGAACTTGGCTGACTCCAAAGTGAAAGCTGTAGGTATTTGCATTGCCCACTCTGCTTGAAGGTCAGCGATGGTCTTCACTTCAGAGGTTCATTCTAACAGGAAACTAGTAGGCTGTTCTGGCAAAAGTTATCTCAGCTTTGCTGAAAGATTAAGGGCAGGAAAGACAGCACGTCATGAAGGACAGCACCAGGAGTCCCTGCAGCCATCCAGGTCTGTGCTGCATCTCCCCAGGTGACACCTGAGTAACAAGGAAATGAAACCTGTGTGTCAGTGAGGGTGTCGTCTAGACTTGAACCCTTCATCTCCACAGGGGTCCATATCTTTCAAAGGAGAACTTGAGCAGAGCCCAGGATCTGCAAGGGGAACACTGATATACAAATCACAAGACTCAAAAACCCTGAAACCATGCCTGTTCCCCAAGTATTATCAACCTAAGCCTGGGTCCTGCTATCACAGATGACATTTCCTATTTCCCAGATTTCCAAGGAAACAGTGTTAGAAGAAGGCAAATACTAGGTTATTTTCTAACAAAAAACAGAGAAAGGGATTTGTGAAAACTTTCTCAGAATAAATTTGTAGCTTGTAAAAGTGTGTGTATGAACTTAAGAACTATTGACACAATGCTGCTGAGTCCTCTTATTCAGGATTTTATATTTTTCTTTCTGTGCAAGTGTACATTTACATTCCTCAGGAGGAATATTACATTGTCTTCCTCAGATATGCTTTGTACATTTCTAAGAAACCAAAAGAATCAAAACATTGGCTCCCTGACCAGTGGAATGAGGGCTATTATGTAGGGAAAGGCCAAGAGAAAGCCAGTAGAACTGCCTCTACCTAGAGAAATGGCAAAGCAAAAGCCATATTGCATTCCTGGAGGGACTGCAGGGATGAGGGCCACCACCAAGGATTTGAAAGATGCAGGAGTGGCAGTTCACACCACATCCCCATCAACCTGCCTATTTGACTAGTGCCGATAACAGATGGATCTTTGAGAATGACGGTGGGTTATTGCAAGCTCAACCAGATGGTGACTCCAATCGTAGCTGGTTTACTAGATGTTGCTCCATTGCTTGAGCAAATTAGCACATCCCCTATAATATCTGAGAATGTGCTAGTGTGCCCCCATTCATCTGGAAAATGCTTTTTTCTCCATCCTTGTTGGTAAACCGTGGCAGAAGCAGTTTTGTTTCTCCTGGCAAGGTCATGACTACACGTTCACCGTCCTACGTCAGGAGTCTATCAACTCTGCAGCTCTATGTCTTAACCTAGTTTGCAGGGAACTTGATCATCTTTCCCTTCCACAAGGAGTCACACTGGTCCATACATTGATGATATCATGCTGATTGGTCCTAGTGAGCAAGAAGTAGCAACTAGTCTAGACTTACTGGTAAGACATTTGCATGTCAGATGATAGGAATAAACCCAACAAATATTCAGGGGCCTTCTACCTCAGGGAAATGTCTAGAGGTTGAGGGTGAGGGGCATGTTGAGATATCCCTTTTAAGGTGAAACATAAGTTACTGCATCTCTCCCCCTCCAGTTCCCCACATCCCCAAAATAAGTGCAGCAGCTAGTGGGCATTTTTAGATTCGGGAAGTTATATATTCCCCATTTGAGGGTGTCACTCTGCCCCATTTATTGATGGTCCCCAAAATTTGCTAGTTTAAACTGAGGCATAGAACATGAGAAGGCTCTGGAAAAGATCCCTGGTGACACTCAAGTTGCTCTGTCACTTGGGCCTTATGATCCAGCATATCCAATGGTGCTTGGAATGTCAGTGGTAGATACAGGTGCTGTTTGGAGTCTTGCACAGGCCCCTACAGGTGAGTCACAGGGCAGAACTTTAGGGTTTTGGAGCAAAGCCTTGGCATCATCTGTGCATTATCTGCATAAGTCCAAAGTGAATTTTCAAACATGAGAACCTTGAAGAGGAAGCTGTTATCAGTAAGAAACAGACTTCAGTCTGCGTTAGATATAAGGAAAATATTTATTTATTTATTCATTTAGATTTAATTCACGTATGACAATATAATAGTTTCAGATGTACAACATATCAATTTGATATTTGTGTGTATTGCTAAACGATCACAACAAAAAGTCTCAGCATCTATCACCATACATAGTTACAATTTTTTTTCCCCTGGTGATGAGAACTTTTAAGATCTACAATCTTACCAACTTTCAAATATACAGTACAGTAATATAACTGTAGTCACCATGCTGTGCATTACATCTCCATGACTTTATTTTATTACCAAATGTTTGTGCTTTTTGACCACTATAACGCATTTTGCCCACGCCCCACTTCCCCCTGCCTCTGGCAACCACCAATCTGTTCTCTGTACCTATGAGTTCATTTTGTTTTTGTTTTTATTTTTAGATTCCACATATAAGTGAGATCACACAGTACTTGTCTTTCTTTGCCTGCCTTATCTCGCTTAGCATAATGCCCTCTGTCTCATCCATGCTGTCGCAAATGGCAAGATTTTCTTCTTTTTTTATGGCTGAATAATATCCCAGCGTGTATGTATACCACATTTTCTTTATTCTTTCATCCATCGATGGTTGCTTCCATGTCTCGGCTATTGTAAATAATGCTGCAATGAAAATGGAGTTAGACACATCTTTTCAAGGGAGTGATTTCATTTCCCTTGGATAAATATTTAGAAGCAAAATTGCTGGATCATATGGCAGTTGCATTTTTAATTTTTTGAGGAACCTCCATACCGTTTTCCATCGTGGCTACAGCAATTTACATTGCTACTAACAGTGCACAGGTGTTCCTTTTTCTCCGCATCTCGCCAACAGCTGTTATCCCTTGTCTTTTTCATGATAGCCATTCTAACAGGTTTGAGGCGCTATCCCATGGGCTTTTGAGTTGCATTTCCCCGATGATGAGTGATGTTGCGCATCCAGGGGCTGCTGCTCGGTGATTGGCCCTGTGAGGAGGGGGGCGGGCCCCACTCTCCCAACGGTGGAGGCTCGAAGTCTTAACTAGAGGCGGAGGACCGCAGGTGTTGTGCTCCTCTCTTGAGTCTGAGAGCTGTGGGCGTCGCTTTCTTTTTCCGACCCTGTTGGTGTTGGCGACTGAAAAAGAAAGGGGGGATTCGCTCCCGCGACCTGCACAGCCGCCCAGGGCGGAAGCGGTCCAAGTGCCTCTGAGACCCCGCTCCGGAGCAGCCTGGCGGGAGCCGGGCGGAGTCCCGGGGCGTCGGCGCTGCCATGGCGACCCGGCGCGCGGGGCGAAGGTGCTGGCGGGCGAGCCCCCCGGAGCCGAGGCCGCCGGCGGGGCTGCGGGACCCCGCGGCCCAGGAGGCGGCGGCTGCCCCGCGCTGCTGTCGCTCAGCCACGTCCGGTCATGGGGGCGGCGGCTGCACGGCAGCGCGCGTGCACGTAGCATCACGAGATGCATTTGGATAGACCTCTCTATTCAATCCAGGAGCGTTTTTAATAGGCTTCAGGGGTTGGGACAGACTCGTGATTCGGAAGTAATGGGCGGCGCTTTTAAAGTAATCCTCTTATTCACCGGTGTCTCTGGCCAGCCCAGATTGGTTAGTGGTTAAGGTTCTTTCCTCTCATCTCCACAGCATGGTTCCTTTCCCAGTCCAAGAACCACACCACCTATCTGTTCTTTGTCAACCTCTGGTGGCTGCGTGTGGCTGTGATGCTGAAAGCTCTGTCACCGGGATTTCAAATACCAGCAGAGTCACCCTGGTGGACAGGTTTCAGTGGGGGTTCCAGACTAAGACAGACCAGGAAGAAAGACTTGGCCACCGGCTTCCAAAAAAATTGTCCAGGAAAACCCTATGGAGCATTGTCTGATAGAGCCCTGGAAGGGGGGACAGAATCCATTACAGGAACTAAAAACTATTTTTAAGATTGCCAGGAGTACTTTGGTGAGAGTAGCTTTTTTCTTTTAATTGTTTTTTTTAATGCATCCTATGAGTCATCTTACTACACATTTTAGTTTCAATATGTACCCGGGATACTGACTCGATGTAGAGTCAGGGTAGCTACTTATCCCGCTGGAATAGTGAGCTTAGTTTTGGCTAAATATCTACAGCAAAAAAAGCAAAAACGTCTCCTCAGGGCTGTTTTCAGCAAGCATGTGTGTTGTGTATGCACACTTTAGTATTTTAATCCTTTTTTTTTCCCTTGGCTGTAGTGTAGTTTCAGTGGTGAAACTCATTTCATAAATATTGTTTCAAGAACTTCTTGGGTATCTTTTTTGCCTTGCATTGTGCAGAGTAATGTTCCCATCCATGTCACCAAAAACCAGAGTATTTATGTTCTTATTTTGACTGCTGTGGCTTTTCCATTGAGGAGAACCTCTGAAGGTGTGAAAATACACCATTAGCTGAGGGAGTCTGACTAGTTGTGTCAATAACGGGGTCATAACACAGTGAGAAGAGGCTCCAATCTCAGGTCCATTGACTTGCGTGTCAGCAGTGGTTCAGCTGCACATAAGAACCTGCCCCTCCCGTCTAGTCTAGGAATGCTTGCTTTTCTTTCTATGGAAAGAGAGGTTTTTTTTTTTCTTTTTTTTTTTCCTGATTTACATTATTCCTTTTTATTATGTGGACTACAGTTTTGTTGTATTTGGGAATTTACTGTTTTATAGAGTAAAAGTTCAAGTTTTTATTTTTTAAAACCGGCTTGTTTATGGTGTTTTATGGTTTAAAATGTTTATATGGTTTATGTGTTTTTTGCTTGTGGTATGACTCCGGCAAAATACTTGAAGCTCTGAACGTTGATGAGTTCATCTGTAAAATCACAGTAACTGCCTCCTAGGGATGTGAGGATTACACTAGTTATATAAGACCCCTGAAACTCTGCCTGGAACATAAGAAGCATTTAACAAACATCAGTAATGGTGACAATGTGGACTTTGGAGGAGTTTGTGGGGAGCTGTGTGAGAGTTCTACTTACTCCACATCTTCGCCAACACATATGGTCTTGGTTTTATTTTGCATTTCCCTGATGGCTGATGATGTCTGTATATTCAAGTGTTTTATTTCCTCCAGAGTATCTTCCTTGGCAAAGTGTATGTTGAAATCTTTTGCCCATTTTTATAATTTTATTGCTTATCTTACTGAGTTTTGAGAGTTCTTTCTCTATTCTGGATATAGTCTGAATACCATTCCATTGCAAGGGTGTACCACATTTTCTTTTTAACCATTTACCTATTGAAGGATATCTTGGTTGCTTCTAATTTTTAGCAATTAGGAATAATGGTACTATAAATATCTGTGTGAAGGTTTTTCTGTGGACATAATTTTCCACTTCTTTGTGTAGGTACCTAGGAATGGGATTGCTTGATCATATGTTAAAACTATGTTTAGTTTGTAAGAAACTGCCTAGCTGTCTTCCACGGTGGCTGTAGCATTTTGCATTCCCACCAGAAATAGATGAGAGCTCCTGCTGCTCCGCTTCCTGGCTGGTGTTTGGTAGTGTCAGTGTTTTAGATTTTAACCATTCTGATAGATGTGTATTGGCATCACATGCTTGTTTCAATTTGCAATCCTCTAATGGCACGTGATGTTGACCATTTTTTCCTGTGCTTGTTTACCAACTGTATATCTTTGGTGTGGTGTTCAGATCTTTGTAATTGTCTTACAAATTAGTTTGTAATTTAAACCAATCTAACTGCTGAACTTGGAGAGCTTGGCTTTTGTTAAAAGCTCGTAAGTTTACTGCATAGTGTTTATCCATTATGATTAATTTTCTGAGCATATAAGGGATACCAAATTTAATTCTTGTTAGTTTTAAAAATGTACATTGTCTTTTTTAGGGTGTGCGAAGTAGGTCCAAAATTGTTGACCATTTTTATAGTCTCTACAAACTCATAAGCTCATTACAGCTCATAAATGTAAAATGAACACTAAACGAATACTTTATAAACAAAAGACAAACGGTTCTATCAGCACTCCCTTTATTCCAGAAACACGTGTAAGAACCAGAATAGTTTCAAGGTAAGCAGTAAGTGTACTCTGTCGTTTTGTGTCACAATTCATTCATTCGTTTAGCAAACATTTATTAAGTACCTACTATAAGCAAGATATTGTGCTTGACAATGGAGAAACAACCTACAAACAAGAATAGAATCTTTGGTAAATTTAAAGGAGATGATGTCAATAAATAACAAAGTAATAACACTATAGCTTTGAGAATTTAGTAGTTATTCAATTTGTACTTGTATTCCTTGTATTAAATATTTGGGAGCTAAGGCTAATAGTTAAGTTTTATAAGCTTTGCTATACCATTTTTTTTTTCCTGCATGTGAGATAAGCTACACTGTTTGAGAGCTGCCCAAAATCCCTCTTGGCCAAAATATCAACCTCTAACTCCTCCCATAATCACCCCGACACTTGAAATTTCTCCTTCTAGAGAAGTTTTCTATCAGACCTCATGTTAGAGTTCTGTAGCTGATGTAACAAGTTATCACAAATCAAGGGGCCTTAACCGACAGTAACTTATTCTTGCACAGCTCTTGAAAGCAGAAGTTCAATGTCAAGGACACAGAAGGGCCCTCTCTTTCTCTGAAGGCTCCAGGGTGGAGTCCCTCCCTGACTCTTCCAGCTTCTGGTGACTTGAGGTGTCCCTGGCTTGCTGCTGTCCAGCTCCCTTCTCTGCCTCTGTCTACACATAGGCTTCTCCTCCTTCTCCCTCCCTGTGTTTCCTGTAAGGACACTTGTTGGTGGATGTAGGGCCAGTCTGTACAATACAGGATGATCTTATCTCCTGGTGCACAAGACCATCTAAATAGGATTCTTGTCGCAAAATCAAACCTGAAACACTTCAAGCCTTTTTGCAGTCCTCCAGGCATGACCCACAGACCAGTGCCAGACGGAAAACTCTATTATTGCTCTGTGTGGATAAAAGTTCACAAGTTTAGAGTCAGCACTTAGAAACTTACATAGTAATTTAACCTTGCTATTCCATAGTTTTTAAAGTCAAGTTTATTGAGATATAATTTATATACAGTAAAATTCATCCTTTTATAAGTGTAAGAGTTGATGAATTTTCTTATGACAGAAATTGGTCTTCTAATGCAGAGAACTCTAGCCACATCCTTCAGTTAGATGATAGAAATTAGAATTTTAATACTGATTTAAGGTACAAATTTGTTATTAATCCTGAATTCATTTATGGCCCCAAATTGATAACATTAGAACTTCAGCTATGACTTTACAGTTTGCTCAGGGAGTAAAATTTTATTTAAATGATAAATTTATCATTTTCTGATTTTACCTTATTAACAAAAATATTTAATTGATGAACTAAATTAGTTCATGATGTTTAATTTTCTTCCTTCCCCCCTCCCATTCTCCCCTTCCTCCCTCTCGCTGTCCCTTTCTCTCTCTCCTCCCTGCCTCTCTCTCTTCTTCCTTTCTATGCCTCAGCAATTCTCTACTAGGTATAAATCCCACAGTGTTGGCAATGCACTATCCTTGATTTAGATTACATAGCACAGCTTTATAATTACTCATAATTATAAACTGTATAATAGTTGTACCTTGGTTTTATGCATGCATATTTCACAGTATAACATAAAAATCATGCATATTTCACAGTATAACATAAAAATAGTCTAATTGCTTGAAATTTATTAATGGGCACTATTTCTGCATATGATTTGTATTTAAGGACTGGTAAATTTTAATATTAATTATGTTTTTAAAACTATTATTAAAAGCATATGAATGAGTAGATCTTTTATTTTCTTTTGATATACCTGGGTTTTTTGAGGTAAAATTTACCAGCAGTGTAAATGCGCCCTTGTGTAGGTATGTAGTTCAATGAGTTTTGACCAATGTACACAGGTGTGAAACGACTACCACTGAGATAAAATATTTGTATCACACCAGAGTTCTTTTGTGCCCCTTTGCAGTCAGTTCTCTCCCTTTAACCGGTAGTCTCTGGCAACTACTGATCTGATTTCAGTACTTTTAGTTTTGCCTTTTCTACATTGTCACATAAATAGAATCACATGGTATGTAGCTTTTTGTGACTGGATTCTTTATTTAACTTAAGACTTTTGAGGTTCATCCATGTTGGTGCAGGGATTAGAATTTCATTCTCCTTTATCACAGAGTACGATTCCATTGTATGGCTATACCACACTTTGTTTGACCACTGACCAGTGAATAGATATTTGGATTTTTAGCAGGAAAGAATAAGAAGGTGGGAATGCATATAGTAGTGGGAATTTATGTGGGAAAGATGTTTGAGCTTCCCTCTGATGGAATGAAGCATGAGGTTATAGACATTAGGTCAGAATCAGATCAGGGAGGGTGTGGAGGAGACATTTGAAAAGAAGAAAGGAATAAAATAGTCACCTTGGGGAAAGAGAAAGAAATTATATTAGGCAATTCCAAGTGCCCATTTCAATTTGCAATTATGGGCATAAAATCAGTCAGCCTGGTTCTGTAATTTTTCTTTCACAATGTCCAGCTGTACAGGAATGGAGAAAGCAGATATTTGGATTCAATTTGGAATCCAGATAGAACTTTCCAATTGAAATCAATAGGGAAGAGAAACAATAGAGTTAATGGTATTTGCAAAGGGGATTCTATTGATGGACCTACGCTAGCCAAGGAGGAAAGTGAGAAAAGCATTCCGGTGGGTCATGGGCACGTGTTGAGGTCGAGTGAATGGAGATCTCAGTGAGGTGGAGGCATATGTGCAGTGGACGTATTAAGTCAAATGACGTGGATGGATCAGAAGTGGTGGTTGGGGAACAGAAATCTCCAACTGAGACGTCGGGGGGGCACTTTGTGGTGACCAAGTCTATTATGTGATCATGTGAGAAGGGATTGGCTGGGATGGGACAGAAGGAAAGGGAGCCAGAAACTGACAGATGAGGTTATTGGCTTTGTGGCCACAGGATTGTTGTAGTTACTGAGAATGGTGACAGGCGCTGAGAGAAGAAGTTTACAAAGAACAAAACACTGGGAGTTTGGAAGATGCCCAAAAGGCAGTGGTGGAGCTAAATAGCATAAGCATCAAAGGAGCTGGGATCATTTTTCAGGAAAGATGGAGAAATAGTCTGAAAGTAGTAAAGGGCAAGAATATGAAGCCCTCCATCCTGCTTGAGAGGGTTGTAAGGAAAGTAATGTGTTCAGGAGTAGCCACATTTTAGGTAAGACAAAAAGGTGAAGGTAACTCTTTTTTTATTATTATTATTTTTTATTTTTTTTTATTTTTTGTTTATTTCAGTAACATTGGTTTATAACATTGTATAAATTTCAGGTGTACATCATTATACTTCTATTTCTGCATAGATTACATCATGTTCACCACCCAAATACTAATTACTACTCATCACCACACACATGTGCCAAATTATCCCTTTCACCCTCCTCCCTCCCCGCTTGCCCTCTGGTAACCACCAATCCAATCTCTGTCTCTATGTGTTTGTTTATTGTTGTTATTATCTACTACTTAATGAAGGAAATCATACCGTATTTGACCTTCTCCCTCTGACTTATTTCACTTTGCATAATACCCTCAATGTCCATCCATGCTGTCACAAATGGCTGGATTTCATCGTTTCTTATGGCTGAGTAGTATTCCATTGTGTATATATACGACAGCTTCTTTATCCATTCGTCCCCCGATGGGCACTTCGGTTGCCTCCAGGTCTTGGCTATTGTGAATAACGCTGCAATGAACACAGGGGTGCATGTATCTTTACGCATTGGTGTTTTCAAGTTCTTTGGATAAATACCCAGCAGTGGACTAGCTGGATCATATGGTAGTTCTATCCTAGATTTTTTGAGGAATCTCCATACTGTTTTCCATAGTGGCTGCACCAGTTTGGACTCCCACCAGCAGTGTATGAGAGTTCCCTTCTCTCCACAACCTCTCCAACACATGTTGTTTCCTGTCTTGTTAATTATAGCCATTCTGACGGGCGTGAGGTGATATCTCATTGTAGTTTTGATTTGCATTTCCCTGATAGTTAATGATTTTGAACATCTTTTCATGTGTCCATTGGCCATCTGTATATCCTCTTTGGAGAAATGTCAAAGGGTTGGTAGTTTTTCTGTTGTTGAGATGCATGAGTTCTTTATATATTTTGGAGATTAAGCCCCTATCAGATGTATGGCTTGCAAACATCTTCTCCCAATTGTTAGATTGTCTTTTAGTTTTGTTGGTGGTTTCCTTTGCTGTGCAGAAGCTTTTCAGTTTGATGTAGTCCCACCTGTTCATCTTTTCTATTGTTTCTCTTGCCTAGTCACACATGGTGCTTGAAAATATGTTGCTAAGACCGATGTCGAAGAGCGAACTGCCTATGTTTTCTTCTAGAAGTTTCACAGTTTCAGGTCTTACATTCAAGTCTTTAATCCATCTGGAGCCGATTTTTGTGTATGGTGTAAGGTAAGGGTCTACTTTCATTTTTTTGCATGTGGCTATCCAGTTTTCCCTACACCATTTGTTGAAGAGACTTTCTTTTCTCCATTGTATGTTCTTGGCTCCTTTGTCAAAGATTAGCTGTCCATAGATGTGTGGGTTTATTTCTGGGCTTTCGATTCTATTCCATTGATCTGTGTGTCTGTTTTTGTGCCAGCACCATGCTGTTTTGGTCACTGTAGCTTTGTAGTATACTTTGAAATCAGGGAGTGTGATACCTCCAGCTTTGTTCTCTTCTCTCAAAACTCCTTTAGCTATTCGGGGTCTTTTCTTGTTCCATATAAATTTTAGGATTCTTTGTTCTATTTCTGTGAAAAATGTTGTTGGAACTTTGATAGGGATTGCATTGAATCTGTAGATTGCTTTAGGAAGTATGGACATCTTAACTATGTTAATTCTTCCAATCCAAGAGCATGGAATATCTTTCCATTTCTTTGTGTCTTCTTCAATTTCTTTCAGCAATGTTTTATAGTTTTCCGTGTACAGCTCTTTCACCTCTTTGGTTAAGTTTATTCCCAGGTATTTTATTCATTTTGTTGCAATTGTAAATGGGATGGTATTCTGAATTTCTCTTTCTGCTACTTCGTTGTTAGTGTATAGAAATGCAACTGAATTTTGTATGTTGATTTTGTATCCTGCAACTTTACCATATTTGTTTATTACTTCTAAAAGTTTTCTGGTGGATTCTTTAGTGTTTCTATATATAAAATCATGTCATCTGCAAATAGTGAGAGTTTCACTTCTTCCTTTCCAATTTGGATCCCCTTTATTTCCTTCTCTTGCCTGATTGCTCTGGCTAGGACTTCCAGTACTATGTTAAATAGGAGTGGTGACAGTGGGCATCCTTGTCTGGTTCCCGTTCTCAGAGGGATAGCTTTCAGTTTTTCACCATTGAGGATGATATTAGCTGTGGGTTTCTCATATATGGCCTTTATTATGTTGAAGTACTTTCCTTCTATACCCATTTTATTCAGAGTTTTTATCATAAATGGATGCTGTATCTTGTCAAATGCTTTCTCTGCATCTATTGAGATGATCATGTGATTTTTATTCTTCATTTTATTAATGTGGTGTATTACGTTGATTGATTTGCGAATGTTAAACCATCCCTGCATACCTGGAATAAATCCCACTTGATCATGGTGTATAATCTTTCTAACGTATTGTTGTATGTGATTTACTAGTATTTTGTTGAGGATTTTCGCATCGGTGTTCATCAGTGATATTGGCTTGCAATTTCTTCTTTCTGTGTTGTCTTTGTCTGGTTTTTGTATCAGGGCAATGTCGGCTTTGTAGAATGAGTTAGGGAGCTTCCCCCCCCCCTCAATTTTTTGGAAGAGTTTGAGAAGGATAGGTATTAAGTCTTCTTTGAATGTTTGGTAGAATTCACCAGGGAAGCCATCTGGTGCTGGACTTTTATTTTTGGGGAGGTTTTTGATTACTGTTTCAATCTCCTTTCTGGTGATTGGTCTATTCAAATTCTCTACCTCTTCTTGATCCAGTTTTGGAAGGTTGTATGATTCGAAGAATTTATCCATTTCTTCCAGATTGTCGAATTGGTTGGCATATAGCTTTTCATAATATTCTCTTATAATCTTTTGCATTTCTGAGGTGTCTGTCATAATTTCTCCTCTTTCATTTCTGATTTTACTTATTTGTGCCTTCTCTCTTTTCTTCTTGGTGAGTCTAGCCAAAGGTTTGTCAATTTTGTTTATCTTTTCAAAGAACCAGCTCTTGGTTTTATTAATTTTTTCGATTTTTTTTTGGTCTCTATTTCATTTATTTCTGCTCTGATTTTTATTATTTCCCTTCTTCTACTGATTTGGGGCTTGGTTTTTTCTTCTTTTTCCAGATCCTTTAGGTGCATTGTTAGATTGTTTATTTAAGATTTTTCTGGTTTGTTGAGATAGGCCTGTATTGCTATAAACTTCCCTCTTAGAACCGCTTTTGCTGTATCCCATAAATTCTGGCATGTCATATTTTCATTTTCATTTGTCTCCAGGTATTTTTTGATTTCTTCCTTGACCTCTTCATTGACCCAGTCGTTGTTCAGTAGCATTTTGTTTAATCTCCACATATTTGTGGCTTTTCTGATTTTCTTCCTATAGTTGATTTCCAGTTTCATACCGCTGTGGTCAGAAAAGATGCCTGGTATTATTTCAGTCTTCTTAAATTTATGGAGACTTGTTTTGTGGCCTAACGTGTGAGCAATCCTGGAGAATGTTCCATGTGCATTTGAAAAGAACGTGTATTCTTTGGTTTTTGGTTGGAATGCTCTGTGTATATCCACTAGGTCCATCTGTTCTAGTGTGTCATTTAAGGCCAATGTTTCCCTATTGATCTTCTGCTTGGTAGATCCATCCGTTGATGTAAGTGGAGTGCTAAAGTCCCCCACTATTACTGTGTTACTGTCTATTTCTGTTTTTATGTCTGTTAATAATTGCTTTATATATTTATGTGCACCTGCATTGGGTGCATAGACACCTACAAGTGTTATATCCTCCCGTTGGACTGTTCCCCCAATCATCATGTAATGCCCCTCTTTGTCTCTTTCCACAGTTTCTGTTCCAAAGTCTATTTTGTGTGATATGAGTACTGCTACCCCAGCTTTCTTTTCATTGCCATTTGCGTGGAGTATCTTTTTCTATCCCTTCACTTTCAGCCTGTCAGTGTCCTTAGGTCTGATATGTGTTTCTTGTATGTAGCATATACATGGGTTTTGTTTTTTTATCCAATCAGCCACCTTATGCCTTTTAATTAGAGCATTTAGTCCATTGACCTTTAAAGTAGCTATTGATATGTATGTACTTACTGCCATTTTTCAACTTTTTTTTCTCAGTGTTTTAGTAGTCCTTCTCTGTTCCTTTCTTCTTCTATACAGAAGTGATAGTCTCTTTAGTTTGACCTCTGTCTGAAAGCTCTACTCTTTAACTCCCCTCCTCCCTCATTTTATGTTTTTGATATCATATCTAACCTCTTTTTCATGCATTTATATCCAATTGCCCTCTAATCATGGAAATCAATAATTTTTCCTATTTGTGGTCTTCTCTTTTCTCCTTAAGTCAGTCCCTTTAACATTTCTTGTAGAACTGGTTTCTTGGTGACAAACTCCTTTAATTTTTGCTTGTCTGGGAAATTTTTGATCTCTCCTTCCATTTTGAATGATAACTTTGCTAGGTAGAGTATTCTTGGCTGTAAGTTTTTTCTCTTTAGCACTTTAAATATATCGTGCCACTCTCTTCTAGCCTGTAATGTTTCTGCTGAGAAGTCAGCTGCTAGCCTTATGGGATTTCCTTTGTAAGTAACTTGACGTTCTCTTGTGGCTTTTAGGATTCTCTCTTTATCTTTAATTTTGGACATTTTGATTATGATGTGTCTTGTTGTGGGCCTCTTTGGGTTTATCTTGTTTGGGGCTCTCTGTGCTTCCTGTACTTGGATGTCTGTTTCCTTTCTTATGTTAGGGAAGTTTTCATCTATTATTTCTTGAAATAGATTCTCTGCCCCTTTGTCTCGCTCTTCTCCTTCCGGGACACCTATAACACGGATGTTAGTGTGCTTAATGTTGTCCCAGAGGTCCCTTAGACTGTCCTCACTCTTTTTAATTCTTTTCTCTTGTACCTGTTCAGCTTGGGTAATTTCTTCTAGTCTTTCGTCCAGCTCACTGATCTGTTCTTCTGTATCCTCTACTCTGCTTTTGAGTCCCTCTAGTGAATTTTTCATTTTCAGTATCTTATTCTTCATTTCTGATTGGTTCTTTTTTATATCTTCCATTTCTTTGTTGACATTCTCACTGAGTTCATCTATTCTTCTCCCCAGATCAGTAAGCATCCTTAACATACTTAGTTTGAACTCTCTGTTGGGTAGGTTGCTCATTTCTGTTTCACTTAGTTCCTTTTCTGGGGTTTTGTCCTGTTCCCTTACTTGGAATGTATTCCTTTCCCTCCTCATTTTGCCTCTTTCCCTGTGCTTGTGTCTACGTATTAGGTAGGTCAGCTACGTCTCCTGCTCTTGGATAGGTGACCTTATGTAAGTGATGCCTTAGGAGACCTGCAGTGTGCTTCCCTAAGTTCTCAATGTTCCATGGGTGACCCCTATGTGGGCTACATGTGTCCTTCTGTTGTGGCCTGTTTGCTCTCTCTGTAGGTGCCCAGGGAGGCCGAGTTATGCTCCTGGCCAGCTGTTGTAATGCTCAGCTGCTTGTAGTTGTTGTGGGCCCTTCAGTCTCTTTATCAGGTGTGGGGAGCCCCAGCACAGTTGGCTGCAAGTTCTAATACCACATTTGTGTTGCAGAATTTCTTTTAAGTGAGTAGGCCCCCAGCGTGGCAGGTTGTTAGGCTCAGGGCCTTACAATTGCTGTAAGCCTCCAGCTTTGAGGTCTCTTATCAGCTGTCTGAGGATTGCAGCTGGGTGGAGCTGGCCTCAGGCATGGGAGCACCCAATTGTTTCAAGTTTTGGAAGGTGGGGCAAACCCCCTATGTGGGTCTTTGAGAAGCACAAGTCTTCTACAGCTGACAAGCCCTGCCGCCCACAGGTCCACACACACAGTCAACACAGTCCTGCCCCATGTGTGTGCCCCGAACTCCCAAAGGGGACCCAGTCTCTCCACGGCGGGAGCCCCACACACTCCACCACTGCCTCACACTTCCACCCGCTCCTTGTGCACGCCCTGCCCCACTGAAGTCGGCTTAGTTGCCAGGCTGCAGAGAATCCAGTCACCAATCTATGCAGGCCCACAAGTTGCCTGAGGGCTTGTTGTTGTGTGGGGCCAGTCTCTAGGGTGGGCTGCCTGCCCTGGATGAGCTGGATTAAATTGGTGCTCTAGCGGGTGGAGCAGACCCTGGGCTAGCTGGCCTCAGGGAGAACTCCAATGGCGTCTGTGTCAGCATGCCAACACCAGGCCACAACAATGGCCGCCACCAATGTCCCAGTCCCCCTGGAGAGGTCTCACCCCTCACCGAGATGCACTCTGGGCCTATCAGGTGAGTCTCTTTTCACCACAGCACTGTGCACCTTTCTTTCTGGTGATTTTAGGATGCTTTCTGAGACGGGTGAGTTTGCACGTGGACCCTTTAAGAGCCAGTTTTAATGTCTTTGTGAGCCAGCTTTCCTGGGGCTACTCCCCAATGTTTTAGTAGCAGGCAAAGTCAGATATTATGCCACTCATCTCGATTGTGCTGGGTCCACAAAATGCCCACAGCGGAGTGCTCCCCGGGTCCGGGCCCGGCGCCTCCAGGGAGGCTGTGTACCTGTGGGCTGCTCCCGGCGGCCGTCATGCTGGCGGCTTGTGAAGGCGGCATTTCTCCTCTCCAGGAGGGAGTTTCTGCCTCTTCCACCTCAGTTAGGATTGTCCGTTGTTGCAGAAATTCCTCATATCCAGTTTTCAGTTCTGTCTCAGGGGTAATTTTTCCACGAGTTGTTGTAAATTGACTGTGTCCGTGGGAGGAGGTGAGTTCAGAGTCTGCCTACACCGCCATCTTGACCTGCCTCCTGAAGGTAACTCTTTTAAGTGAAGAACTTTATTAACACAAGATTTTTGTTCTTTTCTGGACTTAAACCAGATTGGGTTTTGAGAAGATTATCATGGAAGAAATTACACATTCCCTGCAAGCCATTCAAATGGTGGTGGATATGCTTGGCCTTCCTTATAAGTAAATGTAAACATTTTATCAGTATGTACAGTAAAAAGAAATAGTAAAACAATCACATATATGTCAGGTGTTTTTGGATTTCTTTGTATAACTTCAAAAATCTGACTTTGTATTAAATTTTAAAATATATATGTAATAAATAAACTGTTTATATTCGTTGTTTCTTTTATTATTTAATACCTCATGCATGTAACAAACTAATATGTCATAAAATTATTATAACACTGTTATTCATGTCTGTTACCTTAAAATATTATATTAGATTGAATATAGTCATATTCCTAAAGGGAAAAGAATAGCTTATTGCTCCTGTTTTATAGATAAATTGAGGCATTTTTCTAAAACAAATCTTGCAAGTCACTGAAATGTCCAGAAATGTAGAAAGAATAGATAATTTGTGGCATATTAATAGAATGGAATGCCTATACAGAGAAGGAACTATCTTTTGCAGCCCAAGATATGGATGGATAACACAAGCAACATGTTAAACAAAAGAAGCCAGACATAAAAAAAAAATACTGTATGAGTCCATTATGTAGTATAAAATCAAGCTGTTAGAAGTGAAGATAGTGTTTAACATTGGGGTGGGCAAAAGCAGTGCCGTGGAAGGAAGTTCTGGGGTGCTGGTACATTCTGTTCCTTGTTTTGGGTGCTGGGTTCATGAATGTGCTCAGTTTGTGAGAATCCATTGATCTGTGCACTTATGGTGTGTGTACTTTTCTCTTAATATGTTGTATTTTAATAAAAAGTTACAACATTGAAATAGTAATAGCTCCTATGTCACAGTATTATTTTATAGTCTAAATTAAAACCCATTAGAAGGTGAACTCCATGAGGGCAGTAATTTTAATCTATTTTTTCACCGCTATGTACTAAAGACCAGAACCTGACCTGGTACTTGGTGAACACTCACAACATTTCTTATAAATGAGTGGTAACACAGCACAGCGCCCATCTCATCACTTGCCACAGAATACACTCTTTAAACGTTACACAAGACTATCAATAATATTATCCTATCATAGCTTGAGACAGTTAAGGCCATTTTTCGATTTAAGCAGTATGATTTAGACAACACCCTATTTTAACAGCAGATGTTTGTTGTCTCATGTTCCTAAGTTCATCTCTTCACTTGATCAACGGTGGTGAAGAAATCAATGGCCACATGTGAACTTTACTCTATGGACTTACAATTGGGAATTAATGTTGAAAATTTACCCTGATTTTTATGCAGTCTGAGTTAATTATTTATGCTGCTGCTATTGTGGCTCTTACTGGTTATCACATTCTTACTGGACTCTGGCATGAAAAGTAACATAGTTGTGTTATTTTAGTATTATTCAAAAATATTTTAAATGAAATATAAGGCTTGCTACAAAGGGACTTAGATGTTGTAAATAATTAACTTTTTCTTCAAGAGAAGTGCTGTGCACTTAATGAGGAGTCCCTACTGCTTTAGAATTCTTAAAATTTTTATTAAGCACATCATTGAAGATGAGGTCGAAAGACTTGGTGTTTATCATCTTATTGATCATCTCAGGAGAACTCTATGCAGAAGGTAAAATTAATTCTTAATATTTAGTCTCTAAAAAATATAAAATGAAATTCTAACATTCATTTCACTTGAGTTTTTAATATGCTCTTTCATTTTAGCATGTCAATTTTATATAAAACATACTTATAAATATAATCTGTTATAATATTTAGTCAGACTTTTCCCTTTGGTTAAAACTAGTAAACTGTTCTTATAGTAACATAACTTAGAAAAACAGACAAGATAAAAAACTCTTTGTATCGATAGGTTTGGGGAGATAAGAGACCAGAATCTAAATACCTTAAAGAGTTTTCAGGCTAACAGTACTGCCATTTAGAAGTAGTATGTTAACCTTAATTCTAATTTCATGCTAGAATCCATTCCTAACACTGGCAAAGCTTGTACAATTTTAAGTCTCTGTTCAGAGAATGAGCTTAAATATGGGAAATTTGAAAAAGAAATAACCATAAATCAGCAGCAAGATTTTCGACTCTCAACACTTTGATTTTTGTCCTAGTGATTTATTCATTGGTTGAAGTCATTAAGTGGGGATTGGTAGGAGGGCTATATAATTAATTATGTAAACAAGGACACTTTTGAGAGTGAACGGGGTTCTATGAATAATTATGTGAGACAAAGATATAAATCAGGACTGTCCAGACAAACCAACACCTATGGACTCGCTGACTATTACAAATCTTAGCAGGCAGACTGCCTAGGGGTGAGTGAGTGTGAGAGCGAGGAGGCAGTGCACAGGTGTGGGTTATTTAGGAACAGTTATCAGTGTTATTAGGCTGTAGGGATAGGAAACCAGGCAGGTCATTACAGGTCAGCAAGAGTGAATATGCAAAGTGAGAAATCACAGCCATTAGGCTTTTCTAGAATAAACACCTTAGGGGATTTGTGGAAATAAGACATCCTGTGGATTATCGTTGACTTTTAGTTGAATAGTTTACTACAAATTTGCTACCAAAAAAGGGTCTGCAGGTGGGCCCTGTGGCTTAGTGGTTAAGTGCTCGGGCTCCGCTGCTGGCGGCCCGGGTTTCGAATCCCGGGCGCGCACCGACGCACCGCTTCTCCGGCCATGATGAGGCCGCATCCCACATACAGCAACTAGAAGGATGTGCAGCTATGACATACAACTATCTACTGTGGCTTTGGGGGAAAAATAAATAAATAAAAAATCTTTAAAAAAAAAGGGTCTGCAATTCAAATTATGGAAGTGAAATAGAGTTCATCTTCTTGGACACATTTAATTCTACAAGAAGATAATTTTTGTATCAATAGTTTATTTTGGTTATACTTTTCTGTTTAAATAGGGGAAAACCAGCCAATATTATTGTCTTTTTTCTATCTCGTGGAGACATGGCAATATTCCAGCTAATTTTCTAATTATTATATGGTTATAATCTTACTTCACATAAACAAAAAAACGTAAGTTGCTGGAAGACAGGAACCAAGAGCTCATATCCCCATGCTTTCCTCTACCCCCATCAGGAACCTTAGGGACAAGGATTGAGTTAATTACACTGCCCATTTCATAGCATGGGATCATCTTTGGGCTATGAAAGGTGTCACTTTTGCTTTATTTGTACATTTTCCCCCTTATCTCTGACCCTGGATTCCATTTCCCTACCACCAAACAGGGACCCACTATAATGTGTTTGATGTGTTCTTAAATATGTAAATATCTTTGTAAACTGTCTTCTTTTGTGTTCATGAGTGTGTTTTACATTCATGTAAATGATAGTTTACTGTAGATTTTATTTCATTGTTTTATTTTACTTGCTACTGTTGAAATGTATTTCCATGTTGCTGAATCTATTTTGTTGCTTTTAACTGTTGCATAGAGTTTCATATATTTCACTTACCCACCCACCTAAAGGTGGACACAGAGTTACTTCTACTTTCCTCCTAACTACAAATAACTCTGAAATGAATGCTATCACATAATCACCTTATTTCTCTAAGAATTTCTTTGGCATGTATGTACTCACATGTGAGATTATTGGGGCTATTTTTTCCTTGAGTTCCTGATTTATATCTGACTAACATTTTCCTTTGCTTTATGCCTTTTTATAGCTGATTTGTGGGAGCTCTTTGTAGACTATACATTTTAACTTCTTGCCAATTTTTGACATTGCTATTTCCTTCTTCTGAAATGTTATGGTTTGTTTTGTCAACAATGCTTTTCACTGAAAGAAATCCTTCATTTTGATGTAATCAAATTTATCAACTTTTGCCTTTTGGCTTCTGATTCTTCCTCCCACCTCTCAAATCACACGATGTAAATGGTGCCTCTGTAACTGTACAATGTGGAGGCCCTAATCTCATAAAGTTGGAATTTTTAAATTTTATATCTAGTATACCAATTAGCTTTTCACTACAACCATTCTGCCATTTTCCACATTTAATGGTTTATTTACATCAAGTAGTATATTTCCATACTCTGTATTTGTACTTGTTTCTTCGTTATAGCCATTTATTCCTGCTCTATATTCCCAGTGTCTTCCCATATCTATTTAAGGATATTCATCATGCAAATTTGAAGTTGTCAATCCATCTGCTTCACTAATTGTGCTTCATGTGGTATTGATTGTCCAATTCGTTGATTTTCTTTTATTGTGTTTGAGTTCCTCACATTTCTCATTACTTGTTTCTCATCAATTCACATTCCCCAAGACATATCAGCTACCTTGACAGGTAATGTGCCTCTCTTGGTGAAGGAGGGACATGGCCCAGGACAGAGTTTTTGAAGCCACAAGGTAGCGTTCACCATCCGTTTGCTCCTCTCAGCAGCAACCTCTTTGTGTATTCACCACAGCACTGCTATTTTTTTGAAGTCTTTCCGTTGCAAATCCCTGGTGGTACGTGACTGGAAAACGATGAAAATTCTCAGAGAATGGGCACTCTCCTGCACATGCTTTTATCTGCTCCTCCCCTCCAACAGACTCTGGAAAGTTTACATTACCCATCATTCCTTGCCCACTTCCTTTTGCCCTGGGCTGGCACTGCTGTCCTTTTAAGTGTCATGGTAACAATAGGGCAGACTGTGATCACCTAAGGCATTGAAGGCAGAGTCATCCCACTGGCCCTGGTCTCCTCCCAGCCATGCCTGATACTTCCTCCCAGCACAGCCCTGAGGAGTTGCTCAAGAGCTTTTAAGCATTTTCATAATTTTAAGGTCTCCAACATAAGGACAGATTTTTTAAAAATAAATGTTTTACTTGGAGTATAATATTTATAGGAAAACACAAAAATCATAAGATATCCTTCTATAAATGTGTACAAAATTCTATGGCATGCAGGTCAGGATACAGAACATTAACAGCACCTCAGCAGCCTCCTCAACGTCCCTTCTGGGGCACTAAACTCCAAGTAGCCATCCTGACCTCTGTTACCATGGATTACTGGCACCAGGGTGATGACCCCCAGTCCTGTGGAAGTGGCTTCCAAAGGGTTCTCTCAGGAATCAGCTAACAAGGCTTCTCAGAACGGGACCCAGGCACTGCCAAGCCACAGCGCCCCAGAGTGCAGGAGGAGCCTGAGCCCATATCCCCTGAGCTGGATACAATCTCTGAAAGACAGGCAAGAACTCCATGGAAGCTGTGGGACTAGCCTGGGCCATGGGCTTCCCCTGTGGTATCCTCCTCTTCATCTTCATCAAGTGGCACGGAGACAAGGACCATTTGAAGCAGAGGAAGGCTGGGCAGAACATGCAGGCATCCAACACAGGTGAGTATGAGAGCCAGAGATTCAGAGCCTCCTCCCAACATGCCTGTCTCCTGAAGCTGGGTCTGGGGTCCGGGCCTGAGGAACACTGCAACCCTCCCCTGGACTGTATTGACTGTGGCCTCCAGACTGTGAAGTCCTTTGGGTTTGACTGCAATTCTGGTCGTTGCCTTTGAGATCCACCAGAGAACGTGTGAAGTCCAGGCTGCTGCCAGCCCCTGGCCCCCCTCCCCTCCCCAGAAGCCAACCAAAGGCAAATGAAGTTATTGAGTGTTTGACTGGAAAGGAAAAAGAGAAGGAGAAGGAGAAGAAGAGGAAGAGGAAGGAGGAGGAGAAGGCGGAGAAGAGATTCAGTACAATTTCAAACAGGGTCTGGCATGCTAAGTAGGAGGAGGAGGTCAGCTAACTTTCCAGAAGCCCTGCCTGAAGGCTGGTCAGCCTGGCCATTGGGTTTTTGTCCCCAAATCCCCCGATTGGGTCCCCACCAAGGCAGGACTTCACTCTAAACCCTGGAGGGGTTTCTCTCTCTCCTGGTGCCGGAAACCTTGCCGGAGGAATGGTGGGGAGAGATGTGAAAGGGCTGAAGGAGAGGATCAAGCAGAGCCCTGTGATGAGCGCTCCACCCCCACAAACCCAGCTATAGACATCTGGAACAGAACTACCCTTTCAAGTGCACAGCTCCCCAAAGAAGAGTTCTGGATATGAAGGCTCTTATTTCCAACCATGGGGCCTCCTGCCCACCCATCACAAAAAAAGAAAGGAAAGAAAATTTCAGACAGTTGAACTGCTACTATAAGCTGTGGATCATCATTTGGGCTCTTTCTTTGCTCCTTCCTTCTACCACCTGCTCCCAAAGTCTGACCTTCCCCTTGCAGGAGCGAGGGATGGGGAAGAAGGAACAGGGAGAAACTGGTGTTTGGATTGTGTCTTGTCCTCCATACATCCCCTTCCTTCATAGCCCCAGGCCTGCTGCTTCCCATCACAGCGCCCTCTGGGGCTGTCCTGAAAGGATGCCATGGGTTAGTGAGCAACATTGGGAAGCTGGCTTCATGACTCCTCTTTCCCCCAAATCTCACTGCTAAGAGGGCCATTCCTTGTTAGACATGTGCAAATCCGCTGCCTGCTCGAGGTGAAGCCCAGCTCTGGGGTAAAGCCCCAGTCCTGGTCTGGGAAACAGGTTCATTTTCCTGTATTGGAACGCCCTTCCATGGACAGCTTTACCTCTCATGTGATGAAGGAGGGCAGAGCAGTGCAGCCCACGCTCCCTCCCTTGCATGCTGTGTCTTTGGAAGCTCGGGTCTAGCCAGCAGGCCTGAGCATCAGGCTCTGGCTGAGAAGGCTGTACCATTCAGCAGCCCTCACCTGATGGCTGGCTCTTCCCCTCCCTGTCACATTGTTCTCTGGGTCCCAAGACCATCCTCTCAGGCCTTTCTTGGGGTGGAGGGTCAACTGGCCTGGGGGAGTGCAGCTGCCTGAGAAACTGAGTTACTGTTCAAGCCCTGTAAAGTGATAGAAATGCAGACATCTCTCCCCTGTAGCCAATGGAAGGGCAAAGAGAAGAACTGTGCAGTCTGCCCAGGGCTGCAGAAGGACCAGCCCTGGCCATATATAAGGAAGGGGCGCTCGGGAGGCACTCTGCTCTGCTGCTCACCAACTACAAAATGCAGCATGACATATCCAGGCCACTGGCTCTCTGAATGTCTGCTCACTTCAGCCCCCTACTCACTTCAGCACTGTGCACAAAATCCCGGGTCTGGAGGTCCTCCACCCACTTCAGCTCCCCAGTAGCCAGCTGGATGATGGCACCTTTCATGAGATCGGAGGGCGAATGAGAGGAGGTAATGAGGGGTTGGCGTTGGCTCCATGTTTGGGAAGGTGGCTCTGGCCTGCATGTATAAACTTGGTGCCATCAGGATCTCTGAGCCCATGGGCAGCAGACCTGGGTCAGTTCCAGTGGGCACCAGGTTGCCATTGGCTACAACCATTGCTTTGGATAAAGGTCTCTGTTTCACCGGTTCCTGATGAGATTGAGGGTAGAACTCCTGGGCCTTATTTTCTTGGCCATCTCTGCTGGGTTCCTGGCTGGCCCTTGCCCCTCACCGTGATGGTCAGGAGTATGATGGGACAAATTGAGGGGGCTAGGCTCCTCCTTCCTCTGAGCTGCCACCACACGATACTTCTGAGAAGCTAAAGCGCCAACCACCCTCTAAACCGTGAGGTCAGTGTCTGGGGTCCCTCGGTGTGCCAGCACCACCTCCACCCATGCAGTCTGAGAACCTGAGAACAACTGTCCATCCACCACACATTCTACCACTGGCACCAGTGCCTGGCCTTTGCCCTTGCTGTTGGGGGAGTCGAGGCACAGTGTGGAAGGTGAGAGGTGGCAATATTGGCAGAAGGAAAAAGGAGGGGACTTGGTAGGAAATTAGGGGCCACAGCATAGGGAAGCTATAAGGAGACCTGATAAACCACAGTGAGGTGGACGGGAGCTGAGCATAGTGGATTGGGGGATAGTGGGTTCCTGGATGTTGAATCGGCGAAGATGCTACACTAAATGTAGGGGGCAAAAGGCTCATGTTCACTACGATGGGAGGCCAATTGAGGAGAAGGTGGCAGGTGGCACAGCCACCTTATATAGCATGCCATACTTGTCCACCATCAGATCAGTGATGGCCTCAGCTCCCTTACCCTCCAGGCTGACTCTGCTGGAGTCACAACCGCTTGGGACCATTCAGAGGCATCACTAGAGGATGTGTGTTAGTTGAGCAGCTGGTAGTTCTCCCCATATCCTCGTTGGGCAAAGGGAGATCTCATTTCTTTGGTGGAAGACATTCCTCTCGTGAATGTGGTATTCCTGGAGCCTGGAAGGGGTCAGCTTGCTCCTTGGGGCATCAGAAGGGGACTCTTTGTGGCTCTCTTGCACCCCTCTCTGCTGCTGGCTGGGGTGCCCACATCTGAGCTTCCAGTGATGGTTCTGAACAGCTGTAGTAAGATACAGCATCCTCCGTGCTGACTTGGGAACCGGCCCAACTCACGGTGCTCCTCAGGCTCCTCCCTGGAACCATGGCCAATGCCAGCCATGGCCCCAAGAGCAGCCCCACACCCAGCACCCCCTCAAGCTGGGCACTTGGAGATGGGAGTTGGGGGGTGGGCAATATGAGTGAAGGTGGTCAAAAGATACAATCTTCCAGTTATAAAAAAAGGAAGTACTGGGGCCGGCCCCGTGGTGTAGCGGTTAAGTGCACGCTCTCTATGGCTGGCGACCGGGGTTCAGGTCCCGGGGGCGCACCGAGGCACCGTTTGTCAGGCCATGCTGTGGCGGCGTCCCATATAAAGTGGAGGAAGATAGGCACAGATGTTAGCCCAGGGCCAGTCTTCCTCAGCAAAAAGAGGAGGATTGGCGTAGATGTTAGCTCAGGGCTGATCTTCCTCACAAAAATAAAAAAAAAGTAAGTACTGGGGATGTACAGCATGGTGAGTACAGTTGACAACACTGTATTGTATATTTGAAAATTGTTAATAGTGCAGAGCTTAAAAGTTCTCAACACAAGAAAAAAAGTTTGTAACTGTTGCAGTGATAGATGTTAACTAGACTTAATGTGGTGCTCATTTCACAGTATACAAATATTGGATCATTATCTTATACATCTGAAACTACTATAATGTTATATGTCAATTATATCTCAATAAAAAATTATGCAAGTGCATACAATATTTACTCATGTGTGACTGGCTTCTTTCAATCAATAATATGTTTGTGAAATTCACCATTCAGCACTCAGCATTTGTATTGCTGTATAATATTCCATTGTATGTGGAGTCTAAAATGTGTTTATCTTCTGCCTTTCCTGGACATTCAGATTGTTTCCAGTATGCGACTATATGAATAGTACTGCTATGAACATTCTACAACATGTCCTTGGCTGCACATATGTATATTTTTTTAATATATGTGCATATTCTACTTTAATAAATACTGCCAAACTATTTTCTCATGAGAGGTTGTACCAATTTATTCTCTCACTTGCAGTAGTACAAGAATTTCATTTTCTCCACATCTTCACCAATCATTGATATAGTCTGTCTTCTCCATTTCAGTCACTCCAGGGGCTGTTCCAGTGGGTATGTAGTACCATCTCATGGTGGTTTAATTAGCATTTCCCTGAAGACTAATAAAGCTGAGTACTTTTTACTAGGTCTCTGACCATTTAAATATCCTGTTTTGTAAAGTTATTGCTCAAGTCTTTTATTTATTTTTTTTAAATTGGTTGTATGTCTTTTTCTTAAAAAAAGGTCATGTATTTCAAAATCTTTTAGGTTTGTATATCTTAAGGAGAATGTCATCTAGAATGTCTTCTAGAACTCTGCTGTCCAATATGGTGGCCACTAGCCACATATGGTTATTCAAATGTGGCCAGTCCCAATTGGGGATGTTCTGTAAATGTAAATATATACTGGATTTCAGATTTATTAAAAAAAAATGTAAAATTGTTTTAATATATTGGGTCAAATAAAACCTATTATTAAAATTAACTTTGTCCATGGGGCCAACCTGGTGGTGTAAGGGTTAAGTTTGCACACTCTGCTTTGGTGGCCCGGTGTTCACAGGTTCGGATACCTATGGACCTAATTAGTGCTCATCAAGCCATGCTGCGGCAGCATCCCATATACAAAATAGAGGAAGATGGGCACAGATGTTAGCTCAGCGCCAATCTTCCTCACTGCTTCCCCCAAAAAATTAACTTTGTCCTTGTATTAATGTGGCTATTAGAAATTTTAAAATTACGTATGTGGCTTGCATTATATTTCTATTAGAAAGTGCTGTTTCAGTTACAGAAAGCTTCCCTGAGGAAGTGGCCTGCCCAGTTTGATTCTGACTCTTGGGTATTGGGATTGCTAACAGATTAATTCTGATTGCAAAGGATTGTCACAAAAATACCTTAAAAGTTTAGGTAATAAAAATAAGTACCAGTTACGGTGTCTGCAAACACTTTCAATTTAAAAATATTTTGTCACTAGATCACAAATTTAATGGTTTAGATATGTTTTTCAGTTTTCAGCTTGATATTTACTCGTTTCAGAGAAATCCTGTGGTCTTCCTAGTGTGGAAAATGGAAGGATTGCCCAATATTACTATACTTTTAAAAATTATTACTTTCCAATGAGCATAGACAAAAAATTGTCATTCTACTGCTTGGCTGGTTATACAACTAAAAATGGAAAACAAGAGGAACAAAGCACGTGCACTTCAGAAGGCTGGTCACCAGGACCACGGTGCTTCAGTAAGTCAGTGGGATGTGTCAACATGATGTTTATGATATTCCAGTAGATTTGCTCGTAAACTAGAGTCCGATAAAATATGGCAGGTGGTAAAACCTTCTGGTAGATAAGAACAAAATTACTGGCCCTCTGTCGTTTTTACAAAGTGAAGGCATATCCTAAATATTATGTTTCTCATTAAAATGTTATTTTCTTTACTTGTTTTCAATAATACCCTGTGAAGACAATAAGGATAATTATTGAAATTGCTATTATCATATTGCAAGGAACACAGACACAACTGAGTTATTTTAAGGAATGAGGAACTGACACAGATACTTGTGCATAGGAAGCCAGAAAAATATGTGACACTGGCCTTAGGAAGAATAAGATTGTCACTCTAGAGTTTTATCATTTGAAAGACTCATCCCTCCTTTGTGTGCCAACTTCTTCTCTCATAATATCCATTGAAAAATGTGTTTTTCTGAATTTTGTGTTCAAATTTGTGAAAAGGAAGTCTGATTGTTTCATCTCATTATTTCATGTTGGGCTACATCATAGTCAAACTATCAATTGGCTTCCATTGGGTCAGATGACCTCTCTTGAGCAAAGAATTCCCTAAACTGTGTTTTGCAGAGTAAGGGGCTTTGGTTGAGTCAGTTGCATTTAGAAGAGGAAGTGGGTATGGTGGTTATGGTGGTTGACATACCTAGTAAACATATCCATTTGGGATAATTATCCCTTCCATTACTTGAGAATAGACCACAAATTTAAACATTGCACTTTGAGTATTAACACAGACCATAGACTAACTCTAATAAATAAGTCTCATTCATAACTAGATTAAATTCATAACTAGAGCATACGAATAAATTAACATCTTAGTGAACATCTTAGGTTTATTAACTCTTTTAGATTAGAGGTAAGGGCATTGAAATAGGAGCCAGAAGAGGGAACTCCGGTTTAGCACTGTAGTATCATGGTGCAGAGATAGTGGTACAGGTTTAGCAGTGTAGTGTCATGGTTAAGATACAACCTCTGCAGTCAGCCTGCCTGCGTGGGAATGCTGCTCCACCACTGGGAAGTGACTTCGAGATTCTAAGCCTAAGTTTCTCATCTATAAATTGGGGTAATGCTGCTTCAATGAGATAATCCTTATAAAGTGCTTGCCACACAGCAAGCACTAAATATACTTAAACTAATATTAAACTTGGACAAGTCTCTTAACCTTTCTGAATTGGTTTGTTACAAGGGTCTAGTAATAGAGCCTAAAAACTGATTGAACTCCATAAAATGCTAAGGTACATTTCTTATCTAACACATCACTGTTGCAAGTATCTACTAAAAAATAACTCTGTAAACTCAAAGGTTTTGAGTAATATGTCTGTGATTCAGTCACAGTCTACATGGACCGACTATGGAGTCTTACTGTGCACGTAGATCATTTGCTGAAAAAAATGAATGAACAAAGTTTTCACATTAGGATGTCTGCAGAATTATTTAAGGATCCAGAAAGTAGGTATGTGCTTTTGTCACATGATGTTAAAAATTATCAAACACAGTGGACTTAAAAATATTAGGAGGTAAATCCAAAAGAAATTCCTTCTATTTGCCACTAATGACAATTTGTTAGTAGAAAAGCTGTGGATGTATTTTCTAAAAGTAGATGTGGTAGGGGTAGGAACGACTATAAGAACCGAGATTAATAAATACAAAAAATGTCAATGTCAAGTTGAATCAACTTTTAAAGAAATTTGATGCAGAACATGCAAGATATTTCCAAAATTAAATTAATTCGAGAAATTGTGAAGTGAACACTTTTTCTCTCTCTCCTTAAAATTCCCAGAATAATATTAAACTTTTGCCTTAGTTTTACAACATTTAGTAAAAGACAAGCTTAATTTCATCAAGTTAAGCAAAGAAATACTTTTCTTCCATAGAAAAATGCACTAGGCCCGACCTGCGAAATGGTTACATCTCTGATGTAAAATTATCATACAAAATTCAAGAAAGCATGAGGTATGGATGTACTTCAGGATACAAAACCACTGGAGGGAAGGAGGAAGAAGTGGTTCAGTGTCTCACTGATGGATGGTCTTCTCAACCAACCTGTAGGAAGGAACATGGTATGTGTTTAAGAATCATTTCCTAGATCTGAAGATGTGCAAGAAGTTATATTGCTTGCCTCCAATGCTAGGCATTTCCTTAATCCAAGCGTTCTCAACTTCCACAACTCATCTACTCGAGCAGTTCCTACTTTCTACTAATAAAAAAAAAAATTGGAGTGGAATAAAAGGAAAGAAACTTACCAAATCTATTTCTCACAACATATATAAATTACTATTTCCTTTACAAGAGAAGAATTTGGGATAATGTGCATTATTTTATATTGTAAACCACATTACAGATTGTTTTATATTGTAAATATAATTTATATATAATAAATAATTACCAGATTATTTTATATTGTATATCAGATAGACTTAAAAATAATCCAATAATTTGAATAGTATACATATTTTTTGAGTGTTTTGTTACTTGTTTAAATTACACAAATCCACAAATGGCATATAATCAAAGAATTTTTACTGCACAAGCCTTCAGTTGAGTTGTGGCCTTTGGTCAAATACACTGGACTATAATTTTAAGAAGAGAAGACTTATGGAGTTGGGACACAAGGTGTATGAAAAAAGGGAATAAAGAGGCAAGGGCAAACTGGCTATTTTTCAATTTTGCCCAGGGTTGATTGTGCCATGTATTCTTAAGATTCAGTGAAAATACATTTTGAGATTTCTTTTTAATATTCTAGGCTTAGTGATGAAGTTCATAAAATAAATAACTTTATTATTCTTTTTAGAAACATGTTTGGCTCCTGAATTATATCATGGAAACTATTCCACAGCACAGAAAACATTCAAAGTGCAGGACAAAGTGCAATACGAATGTGCTCCTGGCTACTACACCGCAGGAGGACAGAAGACGGAGGAGGCAGAATGTCACACATACGGATGGTCTCTCACGCCAAAATGTGCCAGTAGGTTCTCATTTTGAAGACAATCTACTTTCCCTCTGAAAACCTCTTCTCATACAGACGTGTATATAAATTGTCATGCTAATTATGTTCCATTTTTCATACTTCTGCTTCTGGTTTTAATTTTGTTAATAATAGGCTTTGATCATTCATAGCTCTCATAAAGGAAAAGTTCCCTTAAGCTGGGGTAATTAAATTAAAATAAGCCTGACGATATTTAATAAATATCAAGCTTTTATTATGTATATCAAAATATGACAAATTTACCAATTTATATTCCAGATACGGCATATAAGTAGTAGGGCAATTTTGTGCTAGAAGGAAAAATAACACTTTTTTGTTTGTTCTTTCATCTTTAGAATTAAAGTGCTCTTCTTTAAGATTAATAGAAAATGGTTATTTTCATCCTATAAAGCAAACCTATGAAGAAGGAGATGTAGTTCAGTTTTTCTGTCATGAAAACTATCATCTAAGTGGATCTGATTTAATTCAGTGCTATAACTTTGGTTGGTACCCAGAATCTCCTGTATGTGAAGGTAATTTTTGAAATTTCACATTCGTGTAAATAAAATATCATGTCTTAATCAGCTCTGATTCCTATGAAAAGATGATATCTAATTCTTGTCCTGAGTGCTACTTTTTAACATAAAAGTTGTCTTTTAAATCAGTGCTAACTATTTTAAGCAATCTTTAATACATTGAATCTGAAGAAATCTTGTTTTGTATTAGATTGTAGAGAGGATATATCTTTTAAACTTTTTTTTAAATCTCTTATAAATTTTAAATCTGTTATTATAATGAGTAACTTTTCTTATTGGGAATTACTAGATCCAATTATCCCAAGCTGGCAGCTTTAGGAGAGTACTTTCTTATTTGGCCACACATTTCCTGCTGTGAAAATATAGTCTTCAAAATGGTGAGTTAAAGAGCAGAAAAACAACAGAATATTACCCAGAGTGAAAATGAAAAATGAGGTCATCTAGCTAGAGCTATGATCGTTTACATCACTGGATGTGTTCAAGCAGGTGGTATGATTACCTGTTAGAAGACATCGATTCAATAGTCATCTAATCTCACCTATGACGTGATATGAAGGAGGTCCTAGTCTAGCAGAGCAAACCGATATGAAAAAGTAACTGATACAATGTGGCAAACGGTATAACAAAGTCAGGTGTACAAACTGAACACCTGAATTTGAACAAACATGAAAGATTTTGATTGTTGTGGTGTGGGATAGCATTTGTGGAGGTGATTGGTAATATTTGAACTGAGCCTTAAAAGATAAATCGGAGTTTGAGGATTGGGAGGGACAGGGAAATGTAAAGGGCTTGGTAGCCTCTATTTTCTCTGTAATGTAGAAAATAATGTCATTATTGACAGGCAGGAGAAAGGAAAGCAGAACTTGGAAGAGACTGGTGAAGATTTGAAATAGGAGCTAGGAGGAACGAAGGAGGGAGCTGACCCGGGGTGTGCAATGGGATTGCCCAGACCTATCATAATTCTTTATAAATTGAACAATGACTTTGATGCTTTTTTTTTTTTTTTTAATTTTCCAGTTGTGCCTAACAGTCTCGGTCTAACAGTAGAGAGGAACATTGTTAGCAAATTGTCTCTAGCATGTTATTTCACAAATAAATGGCAGACCTAGTTACTGCCTTTTCCGCACTTCCCCAGTCCAAATTAATCAGCATGCCAAGTTGCCTGTTGTTTTTCTTTAGTATTTTCATTAGATGTGTGATAGGCAGTGCAGTAGGCTGAATAATGCCTACCTCCCCACCCCCAAAAGATATCCAAATCCTAATCCCTGGAACCAGTGAATGCTGGACCTTACATGGCAAAAGCGACTTTGCAGATGTAAGTTAAGGATCTTGAGCTTATCCACGTGGGACCTAATTATAATCACAGGCATCCTTATAAGAGGGAGGCAGAGGGAGATTTGACTACAGAAGAGAAAGTAGGAGATGTGACAATGGAAGCAAGGGGTTGGAGTGATATAAGGAAGGGGTCATGAGCTAAGGCGGCCTCCATAAACTTGAAAGGCAAAGAAGCTGATTCTCTCCTAAACCCTCTAGAAAGAATGCAGCTCTCCTGACACCTTGATTTTAGCCCACTGAAACTGATTCTGGCTTTTTGGCCTCCAGAATGGTAAGAGAATAAATTTATGCTATTTTAAGCCAGTAAATTGTGGTAATATGTCACAGCAGGAATAGGAAATTAGCACGGTATTTTAGAGTAGTTAAGAACAGGAGATTTTAATTCAGATAGGCACAGGTTCAATAATGGATCTGTCACTTATTAATAATTTGCTTTGGGGCCGGCCCCATGGCTTAGAGGTTAAGTGCGCACGCTCCGCTACTGGCAGCCCAGGTTTGGATCCCGGGCGCGCACTGATGCACCTCTTGTCTGGCCATGCTGAGGCGGCATCCCACATACAGCAACTAGAAGGATGTGCAACTATGACTCACAACTATCTACTGGGGCTTTGGGGAAAAAAAAAGGAGGAGGATTGGCAATAGATGTTAGCTCAGGGCCGGTCTTCCTCAGCAAAAAGAGGAGGATTAGCATGGATGTTAGCTCAGGGCTGATCTTCCTCATAAAAAAAAAAAAAATTAATTTACTTTGTAAGTTTTAGTTTCTTTATCTATAATATCTATAAATGGGACCCCACTTAATAGTTATTTTAGGATTAAAGGAGATAATGAATGTAAAATGCTTGCTGTTTTAGTTTTCTGTTGGTTCATAACAAAGTTATCAGGAATTTAGCAGCTTAAAACAGCACACATATTATTTCACAGTTTCTGTGAGTCGGGATTCTGAGCATAGCTTGACTGGCTCCTCTGCATTCATGTCTAACAAAGCTGCAATCAAGGTGTCAGATGGGACTGCAATCTCGTTTGCGGCTTGACTGGGGAAGAACCTGCTTCCAGACTCACTGTGGTTGCTGGCAGCATTCAGTGCTTTGTAGGCTGCTGAACTGAGGCCTCAGTTTCTTCCTGGCTGCCAGCTGGAGGCAGCCCTCTGCCCTTTGCCTCCTGGCCCTCCCCATTTAGAAGCTCACAATGTGGCAGCTTGCTTTTTTCAAAATCAGCCAGGAGAGAAACTGTCTCGGCAAGAATGGCCTCACAATGTTATGTTGCATAATCTTGTATATATAATCACATACATCCCATCATCTTTGCTGTAGTCTATTGGTTAGAAGCAAGTCACAGTTCCTGCTCATGGGAAGGAGAATGACACGAGGAAGTGAACTCAGGAGGTGAGGATCAGGGGGTGACCCTAGAGTCTGTCTGCCATACTTCTTATGGTACTTGGCACAATAAATGTGCTTCTTAAATGTTAACAATTATTTTTTGTAGTTTATGACTGGCTAAATATGCTGATATTTTTCTATAAGGAAGAAGAAATCGATGTCCTCCTCCACCTCTGCCTCTAAACTCCAAAATTCAAACATATTCAACAACTTATCGTCACGGAGATACAGTTCATATAGAATGTGAACTTAATTTTGAGATACAGGGATCAGAAGAAATACGTTGTGAAAATGGAAAGTGGACACAACCTCCAAAATGCGTTGGTTAGCAACACCTCAAATAAGATTTCCCTAAAATGAAATCTGCATAAGCAGCTAAATGATCTCTTCTCTTTAAATTATCCCTTTCCAGAAGAAAAAGAGAAGATAGCTTGTGAGGAACCACCCATCGTTGAGAATGGTGCAGCAAATCTATCCTCTAAGATTTATTATAATGGAGATAAAGTGACCTACGGATGTGAAAGTGGCTACCATCTCCGTGGACCAAAAGAAATAACCTGTAAACGTGGAAAATGGACACTTGCCCCTGAGTGTGTTGGTGTGTGTGCTACATTTAACATCAATAGCTAAGCCTATTGTGTAAAATTTTCCATTCTCCTTATTTAATCCATGTACCTATAGCAAGAGACTATTGCTTAGAAGTTAGAAACACAATGATACTGCACATACGCTGCTATTTTTTGTGAGTGTATGGAGCCATCTGTAGAAGTTAAGCCAATATAAAGAATTGGGAAACTAAAACAATTGTTTTAGTGTATGTTAGTGCTAGGCACTGTCACCTTACCTGACTGGTGCTATGACTAATGAGCTGTAAATGAGAGCACATAAGTGACAATGTGCTCATTAGAGAAAACAAATAAGGGCATGTTGGGTTGAGTGACTGGCTATAATCATGATCCCCTTCTTCTCCATTTACGTCCTGCTGATAGTACTTTTGCATCTGACCATTCTGAGCCCTACATGCCTCTGAGACATGTCCTCGGTCTTTCGTTTTACTGAAGGACACAGGCAAGCTATGTTACCACGCCTGGGTGTTACCCTTCCTGTCCTCTTTCTCATTTCTTGATCAGATCCTGGAGAGATCTCCGCAAATGCATTTACCAAGAATATCTACTGCATAAGACAAAAGCTATTACGCATGCTAGAGAAATTAGCAGAGAAAGACTCTAAAGAGGGAGAGAAAAATGGAAATTTTCAGCCACGGATTGATTGAGATCTGAGATAAAGAGGAATGAGAAGGGAAAAAATAAAAGTGGATAATGACAAAGAACAGTTTTAGAGTTGACCATAATCTTTTGGTTAAAGAGCGTTCACCTTTCTACATATCACGGTTCCTTCACAAAAAAAAAAAAAAAAAAGTGAAAAATTTGCATCCTTGTTCTTAGGCAAAATATTTGCTGTTTATTTTTGCTTAGTAAATTTTAAAAATATTTGAGCTGAATAACATTTCTCCCATTTCTGGTGAATTTAGAAATCAACTGTCCTAAACTATATAGTACAAATACTGAGGTACTATTCTATGGGTAACTATACTATATCATTATGTTGTTAGAAGTTCATATTAATTTTAAAATATCCTCTCTTCTTAGCAAATAAAGAGAACTGTAAGCCTCCACCTGCTGTAATAAATGGGGCTGTTGTTGATGGGGTGTTGGAAAACTACACAACGGGATCCTCGGTGGAATATAGGTGCAATGAATATTATTTACTGAAGGGAGAAAAAATATCTCACTGTGAACAAGGAAAATGGTCACCTCCACCTGTTTGCTTAGGTAAGATGGAGAATACATTGAATTAAAAAAAAAATTTTCCCCAGCTTTATTGAGATATAATTGACATATAACACTGTGTAAGTTTAAGGTACACAATACGATGATGTGATGCACATTTACATTGTGAAATGATTACTACACTAAGGTTAGTTAATATATCCTTCATCTCACATAATTACCGTTTTTTGGTTGTTGTTTTTATGATGAAGGCATTTAAGATCTATTCTCTTGGCAACTTTCAAGTATACAAAACAATATTAACTATAGTCACCATGCTGTACATTAGATCCTCGGAACTTATTCCTCTTGTAACAGAACACATTGAATTTCTTTTACTCTTATGTTTGTATTTTATGTGATTTTCATATAATGTTTTATAGCATGAAAATAATGATTTTGTATAAATCTTTTTTTTTAAGTATTTCCCTTATCATTTCTATAAGCAGAAAATCCCTAATATCTTAGGGTCTAGGACTATATTAGGTCTTACCCCACTGCTTTTTAAAAAAATTGTATTAAAATATGAACAATGAAACTACCATTTTAACCGCATTTCTGTAGCATTAAGTTTATTCACATTTTTGTGACTGATTACTTCTGGCGTTGTCTTTCTCCTGACTAAATTTCCCCTTATAATAGTCTTCAATATCTCTGCATGTATTGTCCTCAGAATGTCATTTGAAGAGAAGAATAATCAATCCAATTCTTTCCTTAGGAGAGCATATTTTTAATAACTTTCTTTGCCACCGCTTCTTCACTTGAAGGGTCACTTTTTGTTATATCTTGAACAAATAAAAACGTGTTTGTAGTTACTCTAAATATATTTTGGATTACAAAGTGGTATAATTAACATTAATGTTTCAAGTAGAGAATTGAGGCAGCTATCTAAATAATTATCTAAATTGAGATAACTTTGAGAAAATAATATTCACCTCTCATTTCAACTTTGAGAAAATAATATTCACCTCTCATTTCAAGCCTATAGATTTGCCTCATTTTTTAACTTTGCTAGTCACAGTTACATTTAAAAGTAATGTAACTGGTCACTACTGTTGCAATGAACTTGTTATGTTATGTTGTTGTTATTACAAATAGGTAATGCCATGACAAACTTCCTATAAGTTAAAATAAAATACTCTCAAAAATATTAGTCTTTTAAACTACTAAAGCAGATTATTATTTTTTACCAAAAAGGAATAAACATATAGAAGCTACTAGAAGAAAACAGAAAATATCAGCAAAGTTGCCTGAAACAAATGCTGTTAACGACTTAAACAATGATCTTCTAAATCTTTTTCTACACACACACACACACACACACACACACACACATTCACAAAAATATATGCTATCATGAAGAGGTTATGTATCTTGTTTTTTTTCCACATAAATTATATTATGAACATGGTTTGATATACTTATGGAATATATATTTTAATGGCTGTCTAGTATTCCATAATACAGATATGCCATAATTTAATTAATCACTTTCTCATGGATGTTTCCTATGTTTTCAACATTTATTTTTTAATTTTTAAAATTAATTATATTTATTTCACATTTTATTTCATTTATTTTTTTTCAGGTTTTCTGAAGAGGAATTTCTGGATCAAAGAGATCTGGAATTTTAATTATTTTTCTGTTAATTGCCAAATTGTCTTCATAAAGTTTATTCTGATTTATGACCCTACCATCAGTGACTTAAAGTAGCAGTTTTCTTAACCTTCGTCAACTTGAATATTTTAATCTTTACATTTTGTTAATTCAGCAATTAAAATTATTTTAATTTGATTTATTTATGTATTAATCAATTGGGCATTTTTCAATTTTCTAGTGGCCACAAGGTTTTTTTTCAAAGAACTGATTGTTCGTAGTTCAACCATTTTTCCATACTCAGAGTTTTAGCTACATAAATTGCATGATCCATTTGACAATCATATATATTGCAACCATTTTTTATTTTCCTTTTCCTTTTATTTGTAGTGTTTTTAATATACATAAGTTTAAGTTTTAAGTCTTAATCTCTTTCAATATCTCCTTTGTGGTTTCTCTCTTTCAAACCATTCTTAGGTTGCTGTCCCCATTCAAATTCAGATATATCTTCACTTGTAGTTTTTCTTTTGCTATCATATTTACATAAATGTTTTTGATGACGTGATTGATATTGCATTGAATGGAAGTACAGTCATCTCTGAAGATAGAGACTGGATTGAAATAGTAGTGGAAAAACTAGCAATGGAACAACCTCATAAGGAATAAGAAGGTTTAAAGAAATCTATGATTCTATCTCAGGAACAATTGCCTCAGGATAGTCAGGCTTGGTGCTAATAGCCCAAAGCAAATACTGAGTGAAGATCATTCATTGTCATCAGGGCAAGAGGAAAGAGCTTTTCACATCTTATTTATCCTTTGGAATTAAAGTACTCTCACTACAAATGGGAAAAACAATGTGATAAGGAGCAGAATTTTCCATCTGTGAATTATCATTCCAGATATTATGAACCACTCAGACTTGTCCCTACTGGTCTTCCCTGCACTCATTCTACTCCAGCCACTAGGGTCTCTTCGCTCTTCCTCAAACAAGCCAAGCATGCTCTCATCTCAGGGTTATTCCCTCTGCTTGGAACGCCTTTCCCTCCTAAAACGACATGGTTCACTCCTTAACCTTCTTCAAGTCTCTGCCAATATTACTTCTTATTTAGGCCTTTCCCAACCACCTCATTTAAAAGTATAACCTCCCTTACCCGAGCCTTCTGATAGCTCCTCTCCTTCGCTACTCATTTTCCCATCTAATTTATCATATGTAGTTTAAAGATGGCCACAAATGATAAATCCATATATTTACTGTTTATAGTGTGTGTGTTTCTCCCAGTTAGAAGCGAAGCTCTGTGAGGACAGGGGTCTTTGTTTTAATTCATTGATATATATCGAGTAGTAAGTGTCCCATGAATATAACACGGTAAATATTTCCTGTTTCAAGATTTTTATTTTATAGGAAGGAAATTATGATTAACCTAAATGGTTGATGGTCTTAACTATTTTTAATGTTTCAAGTTAAGTGGTTGTAATTTATGATAGAATGAGGATAATAAGAAATGTATAAATTCATTTGATAGTAATAAAGTGTATACTTTATTATGAAAGTGTGTGAGGAGCTTTAATAATGATAAATGTTAAATATAAAATATTGTTTTTGATGCCTGTCATAATATTTATTTAAAAAATATATCACTTTATTATTTGTCAGATGAATAAAGAATTTACAAGAGCATTTCTGTCTTGCAGAGCCATGTACTGTTAATGTGGATTACATGAACAGAAATAACATAGAGATGAAGTGGAAATATGAAGGAAAGGTTCTACATGGAGATTTAATAGATTTTGTATGTAAACAAGGATATGACTTATCTCCATCAACCCCAGTGTCTGAATTATCTGTGCAGTGCAATAGAGGAGAAGTAAAATATCCTTTATGTTTTAGAAAAGGTAAAATAATAGTGCTTTCTGACAGTTTCTCAGGTGATCAATATCACCAATGGGTTCAAAGTATAAGATCCTAAGCAATTCACCACTATCATCTTCTAATCTATAAAATTTGGAATGATCTGATCAATTTTCAGTCAAGACATATACTCACATAGGATGTCTATGCTGACATCTTTTAATTCCAATAACTCCCTTCATTTTATAAAGGGAGAAAACAAGAGGTTTTATAAATATCACCAGATTATGAGAGGATTGATCACCCTCATGAGCAATCAACAACTCTGTAAAACATTGCTCTTCTTACGGTTTGCTAAAGGGCTTGATGTAGAGTGAGAGATTTTCTCTACTCCTTGGAGGGACTATTTTAATAAGAAAAAAAAAAGAAGAGAATACACACAGAAAGCATGGCTTCAAGAGGGCTCTCATACACTTTCACTTTTGGCTGAAAGGGAGAAATAAAATAGAAAGGGAAAAATAAAATCATGATTGTTGATGCTCTGCTAGTTTTAAATGTGTATTTAAATATTATCATATGAGATTCTAATTGCAATAATAAATTTTATAGTATGAAGTTATTGCAGAAATGATCTATTTAAAAATTATTTGAGAGCTGTCTTAAAAATGTTTTACCTGAAATATCTCATTTTATTTCTATAACAGTTATATGTTATATATATTATATATAATAAGCCCTGGATGTTTATTATAGCCATTCATTGTATACTTTAAAAATTATTTTTGCAGAACACAAAGGAATGTGTGCATCTCCTCCACTTATTAAAAATGGAGTCACTGTTAGTTCAACAGGAGGCACCTATGAAAATGGTTCCTCAGTAGAGTACAAATGTTTTGATCACCATTTCCTGCAAGGGTCTAGGGAGTCCTATTGTTTAGAGGGAGTGTGGACTACACCGCCATTGTGTTTAGGTATGTACTGCTAAATTTGTCTCTATTTAACAAAATAAAACCATATTTTTTTTCATTTTCTATTCTTTTTGAGTAGATATAACACTAATATAATGCTTAATTTGCTATATTTGTATTATTTTATTAGTGTGTCAATTTTTTTTTAATTTTTGTTTATTGCAGTAACATTGATTTACAACATTGTAAAAATTTCAGGTGTACATCACTACACCTCCACTTCTGCACAGATTACATCATGTTCACCACCAAAACACCAACTAAAACCCATCACCACACACATGTACCGAACCATCCCCTTCACCCCCCTCCCTCCGCCCTCCCCCCCGACAACCACCAATCCAATCTCTGTCCCTATGTGTTTGTTTATTGTTGTTATTATCTACTACTTAATGAAGGAAATCATAATGGTATTTGACCTTGTCCCTCTGACTTATTTCACTTTGCATTATACCCTCAATGTCCATCCATGTTGTCACAAACGGCTGGATTTCATCGTTTCTTATGGCTGAGTAGTATTCCATTGTGTATATACTACAGCTTCTTTATCCATTCGTCCCTTGATGGGCACTTAGGTTGTTTCCAAGTCTTGGCTATTGTGAATAACGCTGCAATGAACACAGGGGTGCATGTACCTTTACAAATTGGTGTTTTCAAGTTCTTGTGATAAATACCCAACAGTGGAATATCTGGATCATATGGTAGTTCTAACCTTGATTTTTTGAGGAATCTCCATACAGTTCTCCATAGTGGCTGCACCAGTTTGCACTCCCACCAGCAGTGTATGAGAGTACCCTTCTCTCCACATCCTCTCCAACACATGTTGTTTCCTGTCTTGTTAATTATAGCCATTCTGACGGGCGTGAGGTGATATCTCACTGTAGTTTTGATTCACATTTCCCTGATAGTTAGTGATTTTGAACATCTTTTCATGTGTCTGTTGGCCATCAGTATATCTTTGGAGAAATGTCTGTTCAGGTCTTTTGCCCATTTTTTAATTGGGTTGTTAGTTTTTTTGTTGTTGACACGCATGAGTTCTTTATATATTTTGGAGATTAAGCCCCTATCAGATGTATGGTTTGCAAATATCTTCTCCCAATTGTTAGGTTGTCTTTTCATTTTGTTGATGGTTTCCTTTGCTGTGCAGAAGCTTTTTAGTTTGGTGTAGTCCCATTTGTTTATTTTTTCTATTGTTTCTCTTACCCGGTCAGACATAGTGTTTGAAAAGATGTTGCTAAGACTGATGTCGAAGAGCGTACTGCCTATGTTTTCTTCTAGATGTTTCACAGTTTCAGGTCTTACATTCAAGTGTTTAATCCATTTGGAGTTAATTTTTGTGTATGGTGTAAGGTAAGGGTCTACTTTCATTTCTTTGCATGTGGCTATCCAGTTTTCCCAACACCATTTGTTGAAGAGACTTTCTTTTCCCCATTGCATATTCTTGGATCATTTGTCAAAGATTAGCTGTCCATAGATGTGTGGGTTTATTTCTGGGCTTTCGATTCTATTCCATTGATCTGTGTGTCTGTTTTTGTGCCAGTACCATGCTGTTTTGGTCACTATAGCTTTGTAGTATATTTTGAAATCAGGGAGTGTGATACCTCCAGCTTTGTTCTTTTTTCTCAGGATTCCTTTAGCTATTCGGGGCCTTTGATGTTCCATATAAATTTTAGGATTCTTTGTTCTATTTCTGTGAAAAATGTTGTTGGAACTTTGATAGGGATTGCATTGACTCTATAGATGGCTTTAGGAAGTATGGACATCTTAACTATGTTAATTCTTCCAATCCAAGAGCACGGAATATCTTTCCATTTCTTTGTGTCTTCTTCAATTTCTTTCAGCAATGTTTTATAGTTTGCGGTGTACAGATCTTTCACCTCTTTGGTTAAGTTTATTCCTAGGTATTTTATTCTTTTTGTTGCAATTGTAAATGGGATGGTCTTCTTAATTTTTCTTTCTGCTACTTCGTTGTTAGTGTACAGAAATGCAACAGATTTTTGTATGTTGATTTTGTATCCTGCAACTTTGCCATATTCGTTTATTACTTCTAAAAGTTTTCTGGTGGATTCTTTAGGGTTTTCTATATATAAAATCATGTCATCTGCAAATAGTGACAGTTTCACTTCTTCCTTTCCAATTTGGATCCCTTTTATTTCTTTCTCTTGCCTGATTGCTCTGGCTAGGACTTCCAGTACTATGTTAAATAGGAGTGGTGACAGAGGGCATCCTTGTCTGGTTCTTGTTCTTAGAGGGATAGCTTTCAGTTGTTCACCATTGAGGATGATATTAGCCGTGGGTTTCTCATATATGGTCTTTATTATGTTGAGGCACTTTCCTTCGATACCCATTTTATTTAGAGTGTTTATCATAAATGGATGCTGTATCTTGTCAAATGCTTTCTCTGCATCTATTGAGATGATCATGTGATTTTTATTCTTCATTTTATTAATGTGGTGTATTACGTTGATTGTTTTGTGAATGTTAAACCATCCCTGCATACCTGGAATAAATCCCACTTGATCATGGTGTATAATCTTTTTAACGTATTGTTGTATGCGATTTGTTAGTATTTTGTTGAGGATTTTCGCATCGATGTTCATCAGTGATATTGGCCTGTAATTTTCTTTTTTTGTGTTGTCCTTGTCTGGTTTTGGTATCAGGGTAATGTCAGCTTCATAGAATGAGTTAGGGAGCTTCCCCCCCCTCAATTTTTTGGAAGAGTTTGAGAAGGATAGGTATTAAGTCTTCTTTGAATGTTTGGTAGAATTCACCAGGGAAGCCGTCTGGTCCTGGACTTTTATTTGGGGGGAGGTTTTTGATTACTGTTTCAATCTCCTTACTGGTGATTGGTGTATTAAAATTCTCTACTTCTTCTTGATCCAGTTTTGGAAGGTTGTATGATTCTAAGAATTTATCCGTTTCTTCCAGATGGTCGAATTGGTTGGCATATAGCTTTTCATAGTATTCTCTTATAATCTTTTGTATTTCTGAGGTGTCTGTTGTAACCTCTCCTCTTTCATTTCTGATTTTACTTATTTGTGCCTTCTTCTCTTTTTTTCTTGGTGAGTCTAGCTAAAGGTTTGTCAATTTTGTTGATCTTTTCAAAGAACCAGCTCTTGGTTTTATTACTTTTTTCTATTGTTTTTTTGGTCTCTATTTCATTTATTTCTGCTCTGATTTTTATTATTTCCCTTCTTCTACTGATTTTGGGCTTTGTTTGTTCTTCTTTTTCCAGTTCCTTTAGGTGCATTGTTAGATTGTTTATTTAGGATTTTTCTTGCTTGTTGAGATAGGCCTGTATTGCTATAAACGTCCCTCTTAGAACTGCTTTTGCTGTATCCCATAAATTCTGGCATGTGGTATTTTCATTTTCATTTGTCTCCAGGTATTTTTTGATTTCTTCTTTGATTTCATCGTTAACCCAGTTGTTGTTCAGTAGCATTTTGTTTAATCTCCACGTATTTGTGGTTTTTCTGATTTTCTTCCTATAGCTGATATCTAGTTTCATACCTTTGTGATCAGAAAAGATGCCTGGTATTATTTCAGTCTTCTTAAATTTATGGAGACTTGTTTTGTGGCCTAACATGTGATCAATCCTGGAGAATGTTCCATGTGCATTTGAAAAGAACGTGTATTCTTTGGTTTTTGGTTGGAATGCTCTGTGTATATCTACTAGGTCCATCTGTTCTAGTGTGTCGTTTAAGGCCAATGTTTCCTTATTGATCTTCTGTTTGGATGATCTATCCGTTGGTGTAAGTGGAGCGTTAAAGTCCCCTACTATTATTGTGTTACTGTCTATTTCTCTTTTTATGTCTGTTAATAATTGCTTTATATAGTTAGGTGCACCTACATTGGGTGCGTAGATATTTACAAGTGTTATATTCTCTTGTTGGATTGTTCCCTTGATCATTATGTAATGCCCTTCTTTGTCTCTTTTTACAGTTTTTGTTTTAAAGTCTATTTTGTCTGATATGAGTACTGCTACCCCAGCTTTCTTTTCACTGCCATTTGCGTGGAGTATCTTTTTCCATCCCTTCACTTTCAGTTTGTGAGTGTCTTTAGGTCTGAAGTGTGTCTCTTGTATGCAGCATATATATGGGTCTTGTTTTTTTATCCAGTCAGCCACCCTATGCCTTTTAATTGGAGCATTTAGTCCATTGACGTTTAAAGTAGCTATTGATAAGTACGTACTTACTGCCATTTTTTAACTTTTTTTTTTTCTCAGTGTTTTAGTAATCCTTCTCTGTACCTTTCTTCTTCTATACAGAATTGATGGTCACTTTAGTTTGACCTCTGTCTGAAAGCTGTACTCTTTAACTCCCCTCCTCCCTCCTTTTATCTTTTTGATATCATATCTAACCTCTTTCTTGTGCTTTTGTATCCATTACCTTCTTATCATGGAAATAGATAATTTTTCCTATTTGTGGTCTTCTCTTTTCCCCTTAAATAAGTCCCTTTAACATTTCTTGTAGCACTGGTTTCTTGGTGACAAACTCCTTTAATTTTTGCTTGTCTGGGAAATTTTTGATCTCTCCTTCCATTTTGAATGATAACCTTGCTGGGTAGAGTATGCTTGGCTGTAAGTTTTTTCCTTTTAGCACTTTAAATATATTGTGCCATTCTCTTCTAGCCTGTAAGGTTTCTGCTGAGAAGTCAGCTGATAGCCTTATGGGGTTTGCTTTGTACGTAACTTGACATTCTCTTGCGGCTTTTAGGATTCTCTCTTTATCTTTAATTCTGGACATTTTGATTATGATGTGTCTTGGTGTGGGCCTCTTTGGGTTTATCTTGTTTGGGGCTCTCTGTGATTCCTGTACCTGGATGTCTGTTTCCTTCCTTAGGTTAGGGAAGTTTTCATTTATTATTTCTTGAAATAGATTCTCTGCCCCTTTGTCTCGCTCTTCTCCTTCCGGGACACCTATAACATGCATGTTAGCACGCTTGATGTTGTCCCAGAGGTCCCTTAGACTGTCCTCACTCTTTTTAATTCTTTTCTCTTTTACCTGTTCACCTTGGGTAATTTCTTCTAGTCTTTCGTCCAGCTCACAGATCCGTTCTTCTGTATCCTCTACTCTGCTTTTGAGTCCCTCTAATGAATTTTTCATTTCCAGTATTGTATTCTTCATTTCTGATTAGTTCTTTTTTATATCCTCCATTTTTTTGTTGACATTCTCACTGAGTTCATCTATTCTTCTCCCCAGATCAGTGAGCATCCTTAACACTCTTAGTTTGAACTCTCTGTCGGGTAGGTTGCTCATTTCTGTTTCACTTAGTTCCTTTTCTGGGGTTTTGTCCTGTTCCCTTACTTGGAATGTATTCCTTTGCCTCCTCATTTTGCCTCTTTCCCTGTGCTTGTGTCTACGTATTAGGTAGGCCAGCTACGTCTCCTGTTCTTGGATAGGTGACCTTATGTAAGCGATGCCTTAGGAGGCTTCCAGTGTGCTTCCCTCAGTTCTCAATGTTCCAGGGGTGACCTCTATGTGGGCTACATGTGTCCTTCTGTTGTGGCCTGTTTGCTCTCCCTGTAGGCACTCAGGGAGGCCGAGTTATGCTCCTGGCCAGCTGTTGTAATGCTCAGCTGCTTGTAGTTGTTGTGGGCCCTTCAGTCTCTTTTTCAGGTATGGGGAGCCCCAGCACAGTTGGCTGCAAGTTCTAATACCACATTTGTGTTGCAGAATTTCTTTTAAGTGAGTAGGCCCCCAGTGTGGCAGGTTGTTAGGTTCAGGGCCTTACAATTGCTGTAAGCCTGTAGCCTATTAGGTCTCTTGTCAGCTCTCTGAGGATTGCAGCTGGGTGGGGCTGGCCTCAGGCACAGGAGCATCCAATTGTTTCAGGCTTTGGAAGGTGGGGCAAACCCCCTATGTGGGTCTTTGAGAAGCACAAGCCTTCTGCAGCTGACAAGCCCTGCCACCCACAGGTCCACACACAGTCAACACAGTCCTGCCCTGTGTGCACGCCCTGACCTCCCCAAGCGGACCCAGTCTCTCCATGGCGGGAGCCCCACACACTCCACCACCACCCCACACTCTCCACTCGCTCCTTGTGGACACCCTGCCCTGCTCAAGTCTGCTCAGTTGCCAGGCTGCAGAGAATCCAGTCACCAATCTATGCAGGCCCACACGTTGCCTGAGGGCTTGTTGTTGGGTGGGGCCAGTCTCTAGGGTGGGCTGCCTGCCCTGGCTGAGCTGGATTAAATCGGTGCTCTAGTGGGTGGGGCAGACCCTGGGGTAGCAGGCCTCAGGGAGAACTCCAATGGCTTCTGTGTCAGCATGCCCACACCAAGCCACAACAATTGCCGCCGCCAATGTCCCAGTCCCTGGAGAGGTCTCACCCCTCACCAAGATGCACTCAGGGCCTATTAGGTGAGTCTCTTTTCACCACAGCACTGTGCACCTTTCTTTCTGGTGATTTTAGGTTGCTTTCTGAAATGGGTGAGTTTGCGCATGGGCCCTTTAAGAGCCGGTTTTAGTTTCTTTGTGAACCGGGTTTTTTGGGGGTGCTCCCCAATGTTTTAGTAGCAGGCAGAGTCAGATATTATGCCACTCGTCTCGATTGTGCTGGGTCCACAAAATGCCTACAGTGGGGGCGCTCCCTGGCTCAAGGCCCCATGCCTCCAGGGATGCTGCGTACCTGTGGGCTGCTCCCGGCGGCCGTGAAGCTGGCGACTTGTGAAGTTGGCGTTCTTCCTCTCCAGAAGGGAGTCTCTGCCTCTTCTACCTCAGTGAGGATTGTCCGTTTTTGCAGGAGTTCCTCTTATCCAGTTTTCAGTTCTGTCTCTGGGGTAATTTTTCCACGAGTAGTTGTAAATTGGCTGTGTCCACGGGAGGAGGTGAGTTCGGAATCTGCTTACGCCGCCATCTTGACTTCTCCCGTGTGTGCTGTTTTAAGCTATTAAGTTTGTGATAATTTCATAAAAGCAGATAGTCTTTTTTGCTTCCAGCTCCTGTCCTATTTGGGGGATAATCAGGAGGGGACACAGCTGAAACTCTGGCCATCTGTGTGGGGAGATGTGTGCAGTTATGTCTACTGCAGCTCTGCTCGCACTGGCGCTGCGCACGAGATGCGGCCGCCACCGCCCGATCGTGCCCGGCGGGCCTGGCCCTGCTGCTGCTGCGGCTGCGGCTCCTCTGCGCGACCGCCCCTCACCCACCTTGCCCCGCGCCCCGCCGCCGCCTCTGCCGCCGCTGCACTCTAGTGTGCCTATTTAATCACTGATTTCTATTCCTTCCTCTAGATCATAAATAACCATAGTCCAGCTTGCTCTAACAGCTACTTATTAAGTACAAACCATACAAAGGTACTGATTTGGTATGGGGCTATAAGATGAATAAGCCATTGTGGTGTGGGTACACATGTTAATAATTATCATTCAGTGTGATTGGTGATGTAATAGAAAACATGAGTACAATGGGGAAACAGATAGGAATGACCATCTCAATCTAGAAAGATGAAGCAAGTTAATACCTTATTAGCAAGGCATTATAGAAGTATATAGAAGTGACGATATCTACCAAGATTCTCAGGAGGCACAAAATAGCATATCTTTAAATAAAAATAATATATTTCTTTGTCTCCGTATCTGACTTTTCTTTATTTTCTTCTCTGATTTCACTGTCTTAGACTTCAGTATAACGCTGAGTAGAAGAGGTAGTGGGTATCTTTGTTTCCCAGTCTCATATGTAAAGCTTTTAATAACTTTTAATAACTCATCTTTAAGTACAGTGTTATAAATACTTTTAAAAAATCAAGTTAAAGATATAGAAACCTTCTATTTCTATTTTGCTAGGGATTTCATATTCAATCAACTGTTAACAGAAATAGCAAGAAATGAGGTTAGAAAATATAAATAGACCTACAGGTGATCCAGATAGTGGAGTTTTCAGACAAAGACTGAAAGATAAGTGTCATTAATGTGGTCAAGAAATAGATGTTAAGATGAAGTCTTTCATCAGACACCAATCCACACACACACACACAAAATGAAATGGAAACTCCGGAAATGCAAAGGTAGTAGTTGAAAGTGAGAACTCAAGAGATGAGTTTAAATCGTATTGGACACATCTAAAGAAAGGACTAATGAACTGGAAGACATATCTGGAAGAAAATTACCAAACTGAAACAAAGAGAAAACGAACCTCCAAAACCTGTGGAAAACATCAAGCCACACATTCAAGAAGTGCTACCAACTTGAAGAATAAAATGCTCAAAGAAACCCACATCTAGGCCCACCATAAATGACCTACTGAAAATAAAGGCAAAGAGAATCTCAAAACCAGTAAAGTACAAACAGAAGCTTAGTTTCAAAGAAGTAACCATTACGAATGACATTTGACTATTTAACACAAACTATAAAAAACAGAAAAGGATGAAATGACATCTTTTAAAGCATTGAGAGAAAATAGGGCTAAGCTAGAATTCTATATCAGGTAAAGTTATTCTTCAAAAGTGAAGGAAAATTTTAGGAGCTTGGAATGATGATGTCATTTTATTACAGAGAATACTCATCCCATCCTCTGGCTGATAGTTAGAGTAGGGGTGTTTAGTCTCAGTCCAATTAGAGACAAAGTTTTCTCTAAGCTTATTTTCAGACCTTTGTTTGCTCCTATTCATAGACTATACCCCTACTAGGTTCTTCACTGAGAGTTTGGTGTATATACCAAGGTTCCTCCTTCTTGACTGGCTCTAATATTATTTCACTCATTTTCTGCTTGGCTCCTTATTCTCTCTCTCTGCGCAAGTCAAGAATAGGCAAATTCCTCAAGGTAAAAGCCATTGCAGAGTATCAAGCTTATTCTCTGCACCTCCCATCCCTCTGGGTCCTTGGCCCCTCAAGTCCTGGCTGTCCTGGCCAACCCAAACTTCCATTTTTCTATTCTCAACCCCATGTGATTTCCAAAAGCTCTGTTGGCTCTATGTTTGTTGTTGGCCTTCTCTATCCAGTCTCTTGGCTCATGCTGAGAATAAACAAATAACCCAAGAGGAAAATGCCACACAGAATGTTGAACTCATGTAAATGAGCTTCTACCAGAACCTTAACATCTTGAGGACTGATTGCTTTGGAAATTCTCTGATTCCTTGAAATACTTGCTTTGTGTCTGTTTTCATATTTTCTAGTTCATAGTAGAAGTGCTGGTCTGATATACGCTACTCTGTCATAGCTGAGAACAGAAGATCCATGAACTAATTTTTAACTTGTTTTAGAAAATTTCACTTTTCATATAACAATGATATTCTAAATTATAGGACAATTTGACCCAATTTTCAGAGCTAGTTTGCAGTGACTATAAAGATGCTATAGAGTGTTTCTAATAATTCCAGCCCATTTTTATTTTGTCTATAGCATTTCTACTATAACATCTGACATTCAAGAAATACTTGTTTAAAGTATTTGAATAAAGAAGTTTGTTAATGTATTATAGTTATATGATTCATATGCTCTATTAGCAACTCTGGACCTTTATATTCATCTCGGAAGCTATTGCTTAGTGCTAGGTCATCCAGGATGCAAATAAAGACACAAAAACCTCATTTTCTGAAATAATTTGCTATTTGATATTTTGAAAATATCAGTCTTTTTATCATGGAAAAAAAACAAAGAAGTTTGTTGAGTATCCTAATACTTATCTCAAGGTGTTGTTTTGTTTTGTTTTAATGCGTAAGAGGAAAGGACACAATAATACTTTCAATGCTTAGAATTGAAACATCTTAATCCAATCTTGATATTCTTTAATAACTGGAAATTCAAAAGATAGGAAACTGTCAACCACTTTGGATGCTATCAGGTCATAAAATTTGAGTTAGTGTTGAGAATCCAGCTTGTTCCTACATTTCCATAAAATATTATCTGTCCAGTAATCAAACAAGTAGTTTGCCTCATGAGCGTTTCATTTGAACTTCCTGAAGAAGAAAAAGAAAAAGAACATTATTTCAATAATCATTAGTAACTGCCAATGCTTTAAAAAATACACCTTTTTTGGTTTGCTGTCTTTCGAAAAACTTAATGGTTTAAAGCTAAGTGACTGGCAGGACATACCTTTTTTCCAAATCCAGGACCACAGCAATAAGTGGCAGACTGTTTTCCTTGAGCTCTGAACATATTTTCTGACTCCAATATTAATTCTAACTAACGTACTTGCCACTCTACTGCCTGGGAATTTTAAGGTCATCACGAGTACGCAACACAATGCTTCCTGTTAGTACCAAGATGTACCAAGATAATTTTCTTCTTTTTATTTTTTAGAGCCTTGCACATTATCTTTTGTTGAAATGGAAAAGAATAATTTACTGCTGAAATGGAATTTTGACAATAGACCGTATATTCTTCATGGCGAGTATATTGATTTTCTTTGTAGGAGAGATACATATATAGTTGAGTTACCTATTATTAGATCTGAATCTAGAGTGCAATGTGACAGAGGGCAGTTAAACTATCCAAGATGTTTTCAAAGAGAAAGGTAAGAAGAGGCTTGTACCTACAACTAATTTTTTTGGTTAGATTGTTATTCAAGAGATTCATTATGTTATAAATTTCAGAAACATTAGATTCTACAACACTCTACTTTATGGTCATTATAAAGGAAGAAATCACTTTCTTTCTTTTTTGTTTTTTTTAAACCAAGCAAACTTGTAGAGCTATTACTTAATTCAACAAGATTTCTGAGTTGTTTAAAGTCAAAGCATTGTTTGCTATTTGATATTTGTGACACGCTGGCAATTTGGTAAATAAATCAATTTATGTGTGGAATATTTAAATGTGCAAAAATTAACCCATGCATTTTGAGATATAAAATCACATTTTCTCCCACTCCAGAGTATAAGTTCATATGTAAATAATAAATATTGGAAACACAGTTGTACAAATCTTTCTACTGTTAGAAGAGCATGTTAATAAGGATTAAAATTACGGTATTTATTTTCAGGAGCACATTTCTATATAAGAATTTAGAATCACTTACTGAAGTGATTCCTATATGACAATTTAATAAATATATTTTCTACTTCTTGATGAATGGAAAATAATTGTAATTTTTAGAAAAATATTACAATAATATGATAAACTGATGTAATTATTTTATAGTATCAGGATTTTGACCCTTTTGAAGATACAGCATAAAGTGGAAATTTTACTTTATGTTAAACTAAAAATATTAAAACAACAACTTATGGCAAAGTGCATGTGGTACTGTTCCAATAATTGTAAATAGTGAACTACATAAGGACAGCTTTTTAGATACTTTGAACACTCTAGAAAAAAACGTTCATAAAACACACGTGGGTGGAAAACTTTTTTCATTTTTTATTTTAACTGTGGTAAAGTCAGGTAGAAAAATTTTATTATGCTATTTAAATGTTTTGGTGTATCTTGGATTTCTCATTTCCAAGAGAAAAAGAAGCAAATAACTTAGAAAAAATTGTAAAAAAATGGGGTTAGTGCAGTAAATGACATTGAGTTTTTAAAAAGGAATTGGTGGTATAATTTATCAAGAATGGTTACTTGTTTTTCTCAGTACCAGTTAAAACAATGACTAATTACATGAAATGTTGAAGGGCTAAGACTGTAATAAATACTTGACCAGAAACGATGCTTATTTCAAGTCTCTCTCTGTCTCTCTCTCTCCCTCTCTCTTTCTTAACAAGCATACTGTCTTATCAAGAACGCTTAAGGACATAAAAATTTATGGCAGAAAGAAGAACAGTATTTCGACACATCATAAAATCATTTATAGAACAAAATTTTTAGAAGAAAAATGTTGAATTAAGAACCTCTATGCTTTTACTTGCTTGAATATTTGAATCTAAATTGTTTATGCTGAACATTTTCTTATTTATAAATAAAAGCCAGAACATGTTTCTTCATTTCTAGTTTGAAAGATTTAACATGTAACCTAATCTTTATTGCATGTCTTCCATCTGTTAAAAAATTGATCTACACATGAATATATTTCTGTTTCCTAATGTCCATTCACTGGACTATATTGTTGTCTTCAATATATGTGCAAAACATTACGTTTGTCTTTATCATCTTCATTAATATTAGGGTTTTTCATTACTTTTAATTGATTCTTTATGTCAATATTAAAGGACCAAACACAGTAAAGATAAGAAACTATACATTATATTAGAGGATTTACTTTATTAAATGCAAACGAGACTACCCTTCAGACTTTCTAAATGTAAAGAACTTTTAAAATTAACTTTAATATTAGCTACAAGGTTAATAATCAAATTGTTTGTGAGGTAGTGAACTATGCACATGTTAAAATGTTGTCCAAGAAACACGGTTAAAAAAAAAGAATAACCCTTGCCATTTTTATATTTTATACTTTCAAGTAATTTTTTTAAGTTAGGTAATTATTGGAATCATGCAAATTGTAAAATCTAAAATCATGGGTCCTAAAAGCACCAAAAAAAATGGCAGTGTCAATATTATTAATATCTATTAGAGACTTCAAATAGCCACATTGTCACTTTTCAGTTTGAAGTAACAGTTATACTTCTAGTGGTTATTACAGTTCATTCATAAGCACATGCAACAGCACCACTGGGTAGTGGGACCCCTATTACCGCTGGTTGTTGCTACTAGAACGTCATATTTTCCTCTCCAGAAGCTATTCAGTTCATCTTACTCAAAATTTTATTTTCTCAGTATGACAATATTCTTCAAACCCCCAAGTTATAGTTTTCTACTGTTGAGCTATAAGATAGCTTCTTCTGGAAATGAAGCCACAGCTGGTCCTAACTCTGGGGACTAAATATTAATTCATTCAATGTTAGACATGTATGTTTTAGAACTGTCCTTGAGTTCATCTTCATTATTTTAGTGAATCTCCTACAGTAGATTTCCACAGTGGATCCCATAAAATTGAATTTTGATTGAAATTCAATATCAATAGGAAAATGTTAATATTTTTCAATTAATTGATCAATCAATCTATTAATAAACAATATCGAGCACCTGCCATATCACATGAAACATGCTAGGTAATGCAGGATTCAGAGATGAATAAAATTCAGCTCATTATTTCAAGGAACTTACAAAGCAAGGAACTACTCAGTTTAGTAGAAGAGTTAAAGTTGTACTAGTGGTTGTAAAGTCAAATGGCCAGGAGGCCAGACATAAACGTGGGTGATGAGTGTGGCAGGTCTAGTGATATTTCTGGTGGACTGATGATAGCATGTTCCGTTTAACCTGAGTAGCTTCCTAGCTTCCTAGTTTACTTTCTAGCAGTTAGTATTTAAATGTGGATTTCTGCATTTTAAAAGTAATTTAGCAATGGTCCATAAAGTTTTGTAAGTAGAAAAAAAAGTATTAATAGTTTCCAATTAATTCATCAAACAATCCATTGATAAACAATCCTGGGCACCTGCTATACCCCAGGAAGCAGAAGCTTTGCTCAAGGTCAGTAACTGTCATGTGGGAATATGTATCCAGTATTGCCATATCTTCTAATTTGTTTATTGTGAAATCTACTGACTTTTATATGTGGAGGGGAGAACTTAAAAAATTTTGTGAGCAATGTGGCTCACTAGCTGCCAATCTGTAAACTCCAAATGCTAAAGAAATGGAAGTGTGAAAAGTGTGACAATTGAAGCATGTACAAAGTAAAGTGGTGGCATGGAGGAAGCAGTAATGAACTTTTTTGGTGAGGTGGGGTATAAGAAGCTTCCTGGGAAAAGAGTCTAAGGTTTACAAGACTAGAGAAGACATTCCAAGAGGGAGGCCCACACAAACCAAATACTGAGCACACACCATATGCTGGGCATTATGCTAAGCACTGGAGATAAAACAATGCATAAAACACATCTTCTACAGTTATGGAGCTTGTGCTCTGGTGGAGAAGAAAGAGATTAAATGCATCTTTACAAGACGAGGTATGCCAGGAAAGACACTGTCTTTGGCAGTGAACACCAGGAGATACAGCCTAGTCCTGGGTGCTCAAGAAAGGCTTCTCTGAGGAAGTGATATATAGGCTGAGACTTGATGGGAGAAAAGAAAAGAATTTCAGGTAGAGGGAGGAACATATGGAAAACAGCAGAGAACATGGAGTTTCCAAGAAGCTAACAAAAGTCCAGTATGGACTGAGTGGAGAGGAGCAAAGTGAGTGGAGCAAGGTAAACCTAGAGAGACTGGGGGCCTGATGATGAAGGCCTTTTCAGGCCAAATTAAAGATTTTGGAAGTCACTGATTGAAATGAGATGCTTATAGTGATTTTTTAAGACACTACTGACTGCATTAAGGAGAGACTGATGTGGAGGAAGAAAAGTGTAGGCATAGGGAAACCACTAAGGAAAATAATGCCATCATCCAAGCAAAATAACATGGTCATTTACACTGGATGAAGCAGCAGAGATGGTGCAAAGTCAACTGACAAGAGATATTTAGGATGTGAAATCACAATGTTGGGAATTGATTAGATATGGGCTGGGCGTGAGGTAGAGAAAAGAGTTCAGGAGGACTCCTTGGTTTCCAGCTTGAATAAATGGATGAGATGGTCGTCTAAGTGTGATGAGAGAAGCAAAGTGAGGAGTGGGGATTAGCATGAAGATTTTAGTTTTGGAAATGTTATTTTTGAGGTATCTCGGGGATAGCCAAGAAAAAATATTTGGTAAGCAGTTGATTCTTGTGGTCAATGCTGTGATGAACCACCCAGGTTCCCTTCAAAAACAAAAGACTTATTCTTGGGTGCTGGGAGCTCTCAATTATCAGCTCCCTAAGGTGGTTGCCTCAGCTGGAGAGAACTCTTTCTCCCAAGGTCACAACTCCTTCCGAGGGTGGCACACATCAGTGACTGGTCAACAGGAGTTATAAAGAAAATCCCCCCTCACCGCAACTCAGAACAACTTTAAAGGGCGATCCAAGCTGCAGAGCCCTCCATGGAGTTGGCTGACGCCACTGGTTGAAAGTTCTTTACAGCTCAACTTCTCCCATCCTGCTTCCTTCTTTTCCCTTCCACACATGTGGATCCTAAGAGAATGCCCTAAAAACCATCTTGGCTGCTAATTTCCATCTCATAGCCTGCTTCCCTGGGAACCCAATCTGTGGGAGTTTATATAAACCTGGACATCAGAACAGTGTACTGTGCCTAATTTGGAGTCATCAGTTAGTAAACATTGATTAAAACTAAGGTACTAGATGAGTTTATCAGGGTGAGGTTAGAAGTAGGCCTAGTTCAGGGTTTTGAGGGTATCCAAAGTTTAGTGATTGGGTATAGGAAAAGGTATAACAAAAGAAGTTGATAAGGAATGGCTGGACTGGTCGAATGAAAACCGGAAGAGATGAGGACTAAAAATGCTGTTGGGATACTTGAAAGGAACAGCATCGTTAAGCATGAAATTGAGATGGGAGCAGGTTGAGGAAGAAGTGTAAGGTACAAAAAAAGAGGGACATGAATGTAGTGAGCTTGGCATTAAGTGTGACAGTGAAAGGGAGAGAGGTAGGGTGGAATGGAGGGAGAGACAGCATAATAAAGGAGTTCTTTTTGAGTAAGATGGGAGAAATTCGAGCATATTCAAATTAAATGAGAGTGGGTCGGTAAAGAAGGACAGTGGAAGATATGGGGAAAATATTGTATAATAGATGGCAGAGGTTTCCTGGAAAAGTGAGAAGAGAGAGGACCTAAGCACAAGTAGAGAATGGCTCTTGGCTGGAAGGGGGGACTGAGTGTGTGGCTGGAATGAGGTGATTTACGTCATGTTTTGTATTTCCTCTGTGAAGGATGGGAAGTCACCTGCTGAGAATGTGGAAGGATATTCGGGGAGAGAAGTTAAAGGATTTGGAGACCAGAGAAAGTTGAGAAAAGTCATGTGGAGAGAGAATGAGAGGATAGCAGAAGTAAAGGATTGCTTGACAAAGAAGCACAATTCTGCAGGTTGATTTGGCAAACTGTAACTGTTTCATTGAACTATCACTTTAATTAGATGTGTGAGGTGTTGAGAATAATGGTACAATGACCATTTTGCTTTTTAGAGAACTGTATGTTGTAAGATAATTTTTATCACGATGAATACGAAAGCAAACTTTGCTTAGGTGATTTGCGACCCTTGTAGTACAGGGATGGTGTCAAAGATCCAAGAACTGCTAACATGGTGATTGCCCTGGGGGATTCCAAAGCTTAAAAGGGTGCTGCCCAGTTCTGCAGAGAGAAATTTTAATTTTTCAAAGGGAAGCTAAGAATTGATAGATATCTGCCTATTTCTTCATTTAAAAAGGAAAGATCAAAACACTGGAATACATTGCACATTAAAACTGAATTCAGGGGAACTCAGCATGATTCCTTTGGAGAAAAACTGGAGTAACTGGAGAGTGTAAAAAGTCTACCTCGAACTGAGAAGTAGTTTCCTAACATACTTCTTCTCAAATATAAATTGAAGGCTAGTTACTATGCAAGCTTCACTATGACAAGGATTTTAATTTGTTTTTATATACTTCGAAAACAGCTTATGAGAAAATAAAAATTCAGTTTACATATTTACTTAACATCAAGTAAATTTTTCTATAACCAGATATTTTAAATATTACAATTTTAAAATAATTTATTATTTTTCTCAAATATGAGAGCAACTCTTTTGACATCATAGGACAGTTCAAACAATACAAATGTAAATAGGATAAAGAATGAACATTCTTTTTATTCCTCCCAATACCCCAGATCTACTCTTCAGTCCGGAGATTAGCACTGTAAAGAATTTGCTCTGTATCTTTCAGATGTAAATATACACACTTAAATATGTATTTATATACACACATGCATATTTTTATTTATATATATTAAAGGGGATACACATTGCATATCATACTGTATATATTGTTCCAAGACTTTCATTTTTACTTGATATACTATAGACCTATCACCATACCAATTCACATGGATTGATCTTATTCTTTATAATATCTGAATAGTATTTTATAAGCTGGAGGTAACATAGTTCACTTAATTATTCTCTTATTCATGGACTTTTCAATTTTCTATCTTCCTCATTTCCTTCCTTTCTTCCTTCTTTCTGACCTTCTCTCCTTTCTTCTTTCCTTCTTCCCTCCATTCCTTCCTTCATAGGTTATAGGAGGCAGTCAAATAATATAATTTAAAGCTGAAATGAAATAGTATAATTCTAAGTATATAAACGAACAAACAAGCATAAACACCAAGAAAGATATTAACATTCAATAAAATTAGATAATATAGGAAAAGAAGGGAAAGGGAAGGAAGGAACAAGTTCTAAGTGAATTTTATGTATTTCTCATGATAGAGACAAATAGACATTGTCCAAAACTTGTGGGAATAGGGTATGATTAAAAGATATTAGCATAAAGATAACTACCTGAAAAAATACATTCCTTTCTAAATAGCAAAATAGATAGAAAAACAATAGCTGCAGCAACAACATAATGAACAAAGGGACCACATGGTGAAAAACTGGAAAACTACACAAATAATCTGTAGTTACGACAAACTGTGAAAGAGCTTAACTCACCTACTATAAGAGAAAAAGATTTTCTAATTGAGCTGCAAAGCAAAACCCCACTCAATGTATGAAAGACACAACTAAAACTAAGTTCTTCAGAATAGTTAACAGGAAAAGAAAGGACACAATCAAGAGTGAGAAGGCAACCAATGGAATAGGATAAAATATTTGCAAATCACATATGTGATAAAGGATTGTGTCTAGAATCATAAGTCAAAATAAAAAGACAACCCACTTTAAAAAAGAACAAAGGATCTGAATAGTCACTTCTCCAAAGAGTATGTACAAATGGCCAATAAACACATGAAAAGATGCTCAACATCACTAATCATTAGGGAAATGCAAATCAAAACCACAGTAAAATACCATTTTAACACCTTTTAGAATGGCTACTATCAAAAAGCAGATAATTTAACTATTGGCAAGGATGTGGAGAAATTGGAACACTTGTGCACTCTTGGTGGGAATAGAGAATTGTGTAGCCACTATGGAAAACAGTGTGATAGTTCCTTAAAAAATTAAAAATAGAATGAACATACGATCCAGCAATTCTACTTCTAGGAATTGAACGTAGGGACTCAAAGAGATATTTGTACACCTATGTTCATAGCTGCATTATTCACATCAGCCAAACAGTAGAAACAATCCAAATGTCCATTGACAGATAAATAGATAAACAAAATGTAGTTTATACATACAATTCAGCCTTAAAAAGGAAGGAAATTCTAACATACTACAACATAGATGTATCTTACAGATATTATGTTATGTAAAATCAGCCAATCACAAGAGGAAAAATATTGTATGATTCCACATATATGAGGTACCTGGAGTAGTCAAATTTATAGAGACAGAAAGTAGAATAGTAGTTGCCAGGGCCTCGGAGGAGGAGTGAAAAGGGAGTTTCTGTTTAATGTCTACAGTTTCAGTTTTCCAAGATGAGAACAGTTTTGAAGATGGACAGCGGTGATGGTTGCATAACAACGTGCATGTATTTAATGCCACTGAACTGTACAGTTAAAAATGGTTAGGGTGGTAAATTATATATGTGTATTATACCACATATTTTTTAAAAATCAGGTAAAAGTACAACAAATTCAAACAAAAAGAACGACAAGGATGCCAGTCATGACAAGGTGGATATGCTGCCACAAGCAGTAAATGAGTCAAAGAAGCTTCAACTGCAAAGTAAGACACAATTCAGTTATGAATATCTATACAGGAATTAATACAGCAGTAAATTTTATAAAGCAGAAACCATATAAGACGGGTAGTAAGAAGGCAAGTTAGTAAATTTTTTAATCTAAAATACTTCAAGTGAATAAAATATAAGTAAAGGATATAGAAGATTCTAGCAAATAATCAATAAGATATATCTTAAGGATTTATGTCAATTCTGTACCCTAATAATAAAGAATATACTTTATTTTCCAGCATACATGAAACAGTCATGAAAACTGGCCATGTATGTTAGGCTATAAAGAAAATCTAAATTCCAAATAGATTAATATAAGCAATGTTCTCTGATCATAGTGCAATACATTCACAACTTAAGCAAAATAAAAAGGTCATTCTCCCTAAAAATGTACAAATTTTCTATTAAACAACTCAGGTCAAAATGGAACTATAAACAAAAATTGCAGAATTTCTAGAAAAAAATAATGAAAACATTACATAGAATTTACTGGCTAGAGCTAAATGTACTCAGAGAGAAATTATTAGCTTGAAAAATATATGTGAATTAATATAAAAATAATAATAAATGGATTAAACAACCAAATCTGAAAGCTAGAGAAAGAAAAATAAGTAAAGCCAAAGAGAAAAGGGAAGAAATTAACCCAAATAAATAGAAACCTTAATGAAATAGGAAACATAAAAAGAGTAAGTAAATAAAAATCGGCTTTTTTTTAAAGATAGCAAAATAGACAAATGAAGAAAGATGCAGATAAACACAAATATAAATAACAAGAAATGATATGGAGTAAATAACTTCTCAACTCACTGCAAATTGGTCTCTTGCCCCATTATTCAATTTATTCTCATCTGGAAAATTGAGGGAACACCTGTACGTCTCAGCCTTCATTTTACTATGTGTCTCTGCTACAGTGAATAGTGACTATTCCTTTCTTCTTTTTTTTTTTTTTTTTTTAATTTTTTGTTTCTTGCAGTAACATTGGTTTATAACATTGTATAAATTTCAGGTGTACATCATTATACTTCTATTTCTGCATAGATTACATCATGTTCACCACCCAAACACTAATTACAACCCATCACTACACACATGTGCCGAATTATCCCTTTCGCCCTCCTCCCTCCTAAAAATCAATACAGGCATAGATTTAAGCCTCTGTTTTGAAGCTTTGGGAGAGTAGAGCTTTGTCAGAGGTGTGTGGAGTTTCATGTGAGATCTACAGGAGTTTCAAATGGTTGCATTTAAGATAAGAACCTTTATAAGAAATGCTGGTGACTGTGCCTTGACAGCTAAGCACAGATTGCCTCATCCTTTTCATGTTATCTTTTATATAATAGTTGGGGGTAATGTGTTAAACGGGTTTTTCTGTATGTTAGGGGTTATTTGTGTTAGGTACTTTCATTTTTTTTTTTTTTTGCAACCGTCTTTCCTTGGCTCCCATCCCCGCACTTTGTCCTGACGATGCTTCTTTCTCTTTGACCCGTGTTCTCGTCCTTGGTCACAGGCTTTTGGCTCCTACTTCCTTCCGTTAAATAACCTTGAACTTACTCAGGGTCTCATCATCTGCTCTGTGTTCTTCTCAATCCACATCCTTTCCTGAACCTCTGCTCAGAGATTCAGGCTCATATATAGCCTAAAATGAAATATTATAAATTGAATTTATTTTACACTCACCCACCAAACACACATGCACTCTCCTCTCACTACAGACATCATCATTTACCAATTCATCAAGGTCATAAACCTGACATTTGTCCTGGATTCCTGTCTTCATTTTGTCCTTGGTCCCCTTTAATTCAATCATTGTCCAGTTCATTTCATCTCCCAAATATTTCTTGAATTTGCAGTTCTCTTCATTTTCACTACCGCTGCTCTGGTTCACGTTTTCATCACCTCACGTCTGGCCTTATAAAATACCCTACTCCTGATTTGTTTCTCTGCCACTAGTCTTGTTTCTTCTCTAATCCGTGCTTCACACTACTTTCAGAATAATCTACTAAATACAAAAGCATCTCAGTCGCCTGGTCAGGAGTATCTAATGGCACATAATCGACCCTTTGCTTGGCATTGGCAATGGATTATGGGAGAGGTCATTTGAGTGAGAAACAGAGCAAAAAACTCACTTCCCAGCCCTTTGGAATCAGGCCTGGTGATATGATGTGGGGCTTTCCTTAATGGGTCATGTGAGATTTGTTTGACACGTTCCTGTCCCCCGGCATGGACCACCAGATGGACTGAGTGAGATCAACTCAGATCAGAGCCCCCAACCTGAAATAGATGTGATGTGCGAATGAGAAACAAACCTTTGTTGTTTTAGGCATTGAAAAAGATTTTTATATATGATTACGGAAAATTTCAAATATACACAAAAGTAAAGCGAAAAAAGAAAAAGGAAATTTTTTGTCAGTCCTATTCTACTTAAAATCCTGCAAAGTCTCTGCTTTCCCATCAGGAAAAGCCCAAATTTTTTATCTTGTCACACAGGCCCTCCGTAAGTTATCTCTTTTCTATCACATAGTCCTTGTTCCAGTGTGCTCCATAATATCTATTTATGCTCTATAATATCAATTTGAGTGATATTTCTCTTCAAACAAAATGTTTTTCATCTCTGTAGTCTTTGGTAATTTGATTTCCTCTGCCCAGAATGTGGTACCCATCCTACCCCCTCCTACTCAGCAGTTTAGACTCGGATCACAGCCATCTCCTTCAGAAAGTGCTTCCTGACTCTCCTTCCTCCAAATTGGAGATGTCCTTCATCTACCCTCCCACAGCAACCTGCACACGTTACAGCATTTCTCATTGAAAGCATCGGTTTGATAGATAAATGGCAAGCAATGGGATATACTGGAGCACATGAGGAAGACATTTGGGGTAAAACTAATTCAGCCTGAGTTTGTTTTTCCAAAAGGGCCTATTGCCTGCATTGTGTATCTGCTTTGCCGTGTCCCAAAGAGAAGAGTAAATGCCCTTAAGATAAGGATGCAACTTCCCTCACACTGGCATTTCCTTAAGGATAAGCATTTCTCCCTAGGCTAGGATTTGATTGCTGCAGTCATTCTGGGACCACCCAGCTCGAGACAACAGACCGCACACCAGCCACGCCCATCGAAACAGCAGACCTGCTCCCCCATGTGTCCATCAATAGCTATTCTGGCAGGGCAATCTAGCAGGGCAATCTTGTGGCTATTGTAAAAGGGACATTGTAATCCTATGTGATACATGCTCTTTGACGGTATATAATGGCTCCACTTTTTCGGTGCCCTTCCTTGGGGAAGGGCAAAAGTTGGCTCATAACAAACTCACCCCAATTTTGATTTATAGATTGATTATGGATTATTTACATCGACAGGTTCATGAATGTCGTCCGCACAAGAACTTCACCTCCTTGAAAGAGGGAACTGTGTTATGTTTACATCCCCCAATCCTAGCATGGTTCATTCAATCTACTTTAATAATTCTTTGGCCTGAATTCATAATTCCTATCTTACATACAACACTTTAGGAAGACTGGATAGCAGAGTCATGGCCTAAGCTTCATACTGTGCCTCCTGTCAGAAGCAGGTTCTGTCTTCTCTCTTTCTTGCTTTTCTCCTTATACTCACCTCCCCCTCAGCCTCTGCATCTACATCTTATTCCACATATGGCCTTCTCCTTGGTTTAAGGCAAAGGTTAGAGTCTCTTCCATTCCTCAAATTTTCTTAACAACATGGTTGGCTCAGACTGAACACTCTGATATTGGGGTGGCAGCTCGTATCTTATTTCAGTTCTTTAATCCTTGTCCGGGTTGCTTTGAATCTGCCCAACACATAGATATTTAAGAATCATTTGGAGACTTGTGTAGAATTTATACACAAAATTTGGGGTCCTTTTTTTGCTGTCTCTAGTCTGATCTTCCCTCTTCTCTCCTTTTTCAGTAGACATGATTGCCCCATACTCTCTTCACTGGCTCCACTGGCTAGATGGCTGTGGACTTAAAAAAAAAAAAATCAAAGGTTTAACTGCATTGCAGGGATGCTGACTGCAGACTCCTCTCAGGCAGCAACCTGTGAAACTGGGAGATTCACCTAGCTCCCTTGTCTTCTTTCAATTAAATACTCCCACCCAGACTCTGCATGCTGTTTTTCGTTCTGCTATGCATCTGTGTATTTGGTTTTCCGGTTTTGATTGGTGGTTAGTTTGGATTTTGTGCAGAGTTTATAGTCGTTACCTCTTAGAAGCTTACTTGTGCATTTTGGAAGCAGAAGTTGTAGATATGCTTTACGGTCTGTTTTATTCTCCTTTAAAAAATATGTCTCTTTTTACTTTTAAAGAATCAGTTGAGGACATGATATATGAAAATTTAGACATAATATAAGGCTCTGAATGATGTTATCTTCTCAATAGCAAATTTACTTTGCTCCTAGCTGACAACTAGGCTAGAAACACTCACTATCTCACATCACCTTTATCCAACTTACACTGATGTGGTTTTGAGCTGGACTTCAGTCCCTAGGTGGGCTGGTCTATACCTGGTTCTCATCTACTCTTATTTTTCAAGCCTCTAGAGTTCTCTGTTCTCTGACAGCCTCCAGAAACCAATGTTTGCTTTTCTAAACCCCAGGGTCTGTTGATAGCTAGGCTCATCTTAGTCCTTTTACCACTACTTTTAAATCAGCAATTGCTTCAGGAGGAAAAGTACCTCCTAAGCCCTGGGGTGATGCCTCTGGGCTTTCATTCTCTCTTGAATCTTGGCGCTGCAATTCTTAAATGTCTTAGTAGCACACTGCTCCATTCCGACAGATTTTACAAACATGTTCATGTATTTATAGTTGCTACCAAGAAGAGGATGGAGCCAAAATAATGCAATCCATCTTTCATGGAAGAATTTCTATTCTTAGGATTTTTAAAAATGCATATTGAGGACTGGCCCAGTGGCGTAGTGGTTAAGTTTGTGTGCTCCACTTCAGAGGCCAGGGATTTGCAGGTTCGGATCCGGGCGTGGACCTACACACCACTCATCAACCATGCTGTGGTGGAATCCCATACACAAAATAAAGGAAGATAGGCACAGATGTTAGCTCAGGGCCAATCTTCTTTAAGAAAAAAGAAAAAAGAAAAATGCATATTGAAAATGTTGAATACAACATGATGAATTTTCATGATGTCAGCAACTTAGTTGGATTTGGTTCAATGAAAGTATAGAGACAAAGATAGATGGATTTATGTAGCTGGATAGTTAGCTGAGTAGGTTCATAAGGCAAAGAGGGTAAAATGTTAACAATTGTTGACTTTAGGTGTTTCAAGAATTGTTGCATAGAAATGCTTATTCAAATCTTCTGTACGTATGCTTGTCATAAAAAAGGTAATAGTTTCCTTTCAAGGCCTCCCCCTCATAATTGAGGAGGAGAAACAAAACTTTTACCTGCAATCTTCCTGACCAAGAGGTCAGTCATGTTAATAGGCAGCAAGTGTGAGTTACAAGTTCTTATTTTTTATATTCAATCCCATCAATCATTGAGTTAGTATAAATTCCTTATAAATTCTGATACTATCTTAATTTTTTTTAAAAAGTTTTTAATTCCCAGTGTTTCTCATGATTTTGAAGTGTTGACCACTGTGTTTTTTGGAATCACTTTATTGAGATATAATTCACATACCATATAATTCACTCATTTAAAATGTACAATTCAATGTTTTTTGGTATAATCCCAGAGTTGTACAATCATCACCACAATCAATTTTAGAGTGTTTATCACTTTTACGTGTCAGCCGCCACTCCCTCTGCTTCAGCCCTAAGCAACCACTGATCTACCTTCTGTCTCTATATATTTGTCTATTCTGGGCATGTCACATAAATGGAATCATATAATATGTAGTCTTTTGTGACTGGCTTTTTTCACTTAGCATAATGTTTCTGAGATTCATCCATGTTATAGTATGTAATAGAACTCATTCCTTTTTTTACGGCCAAACAATATTCTATTGTTTAGAAGGTTGTTTCTACTTTTATCTGTTATGAATAATTCTGTGATGAACATTCATGTGCATTGTTTTTGTGGACATAAGTTTTCATTTTTCTTGGGTATACATCTAGGTGTGGATTGCCGAGTCAATGGTAATGCTATGTTTAACTTTTCAAGAAAGTGCCAGATTGTTTTCCAAATTGAGTGCACCATTTTACATTCCCATCAGCAGTGCATGTGGGTTCCAATTTGTCCACATCCTTAACAACACTTGCTACTATCTAACTTTGATTATAACCATCCTACTGGATGTGAAGCAGTATCTCATTGTGATTTTGATTTGCATTTACTTAAGTATTAATGATGTTAAGCATCTTTTCACGTGCTTATTGGCCATTTGTACACCTTCTTTGGCGAAATGTCCCTTCAGATCCTTTGCTCATTTTTCAATCGAATTATTTTTCTTTTTATTTTGAGTTGTGGGGGTTCTTTTTATATTCTAGATACAAGTAGTTATCATATATAAGATTTGCAACTATTTTCTCCCACTCTGTATGCTGTACTTTCATTTGCTGTATGGTGTCCTTTTAAGTGCAAAGGTTTTCAATTTTGATGAAGTTCAATTTATCTATTTTTTCTTTTCTTGCTTCTGCTTTTGATGTCATATCTAAGAATCCATTGCCAAATCCATGGTCTTGGTGATTTTAAGCCTTAATTTTCACCTGTGTTGGTAGTTATCTTTTTCATAGATACTTAAAAAAAAAAAACTTCTGGCCAAAAAATATTTTAACTGGGAAATGCTGCTGTGGGAGATGAAAATTTGGCCACCCTGAAATATGTCACTTTACCTTGATTATTTTCTCTGATGGACATTTGACCTCCCCGACCAACTGCCTGAAGGAATTTAACTCTGGGTATGGACAGACTGGCAGGGTCCTCACTAAGCCCATTCTTTTCAAAGTTCTGTTTACCAAATATTTACATTTGTAAAGATGTCTCCCCCTCTGTGTAGTGGGAAGATGGGGGAGATGACCTTATCTGTGAAAACTCTTATCGGGACGGAAGAAGACTTAAATCTACATACTCTTGATTACTATAATTCCTGCCTCTCCAGCCACATTCTCTATAGGTGGCCCTGCAAAGCATTGTCTGACAAACATTTACATTTCCCTCTCCATGTAAATTGTCTTCTTCCCCTCTGAAATCCCAAAACACCACCCACCCGCAGCATCCTCCTTTGTCTTTAGCTGAAGATAGTATTTAAGATGAGAATCTCTGCCATTGTGTTGAGACACTCAGTGTCCCTGGTTTCTCCCATGTATACATGTTATTAAACTTGGTATTATTTTCTCCTGCTAACCTGTCTTGTTAATTATTTGGCCAGCCATAAGAACCGTAAGGGAAAGGACAGAGGGGGATTCTCCCTCTTCCCCTATCACTATCTAAAATACAAGAACATCCGAAGTATATTTCTAAAGCCTCCTATTCAGTATTTCCCAAATTATGGTACATCAAAAAACAATGGGGCCATTGCATGAAGTCAGCATCATGACCTACAGGGTCTTTACACTCTCCTCTTGTATTTTCTTTGTCTCTAATCACAGTTCTTGATAACTCTCTTTTGACTGTAAAAGTAATACATATTCAACATGAAAAATTGTAAAACACAGGAAACATAAAGAATTTGGAAGTATTCTAATTTCTTAAAACTATTAACCTCAAACCATGTGTAATTATTACAGCCATCATTTGTATTTCCTCTCAATCTTTCTTCTTTAACCATTTCTACAGATCTAGATAATTCTATAAATGCAATATTGCAACCTAATAATTTTCACTTATAATCAGTTACCTTTTTGTATGTATATATCATCTCTTGACTATATTAGAAGCTCTACACTAGGATTTGACTAAATTTCAGTTTTCTTTAATCCTTTAAGGGGTATTTAGTATTTGATGGATAGTTATGCTCACATTAGAGGACTTATAAATAATTATTAACACTTGCTGCAAGCATAAGAGGTGAAGTTTTTGTACTTTTATGAAGTGATAATAATACAAAGATAGAGATTACCGTAACAACTCCATTTCCTTTGAAACAAAGTTGAGTCTGTCGAGGAAGAGAGAAAATCCCCCTCCGCCCTTTCCCTTAAGGTTCTTATGGCTGGCCAAATAATTAAAAGACAGGTTAGCAGGAGAAAATCATACCAAGTTTAGTAACATGTATACTTGGGGGAAACCAAGGAAACTGAGTTTCTCAACACAATAGCAGCGATTATCATTTTAAATACCATCTTCAGCTAAAGAGAAAGGAGGATGTTGGGGGTGGTAGTGGTTTGGGATTTCAGAGGGGAAGAAGACAATTCCTATGGAGAGGGAAATGTAAATATTTGTCAGACAATTCTTTGCAGGGCAACCTATAGAGAATGTGGCCATAGAGACAGAAATCACAGTAATCAAGAGTATGTAGATTTAAGTTCTCTCCTTCCGTACTGATAAGAGTTTTCACAGATAAGGTCATCCCCATCTCTTCCCACTACACAGAGAGAGATACCTTTACAAATGTAAATATTTGGTAAACAGAACTTTGAAAAGAATGGGCTCAGCAAGAACCCTCCCAGTCTGTCACTTTTAGGCATAACTTTGGGGGAAGGTTAAAGTTTCTTTCAGAGACATTAATCAAGGTAAAGAGATATATTTCAGGGTGGCCAAATTTTGATCTCCCGCAACTCAGAAAGCCTTGAAGTTATCTTTTAATTTCAAACAATTTGAAGAGGTTAGATGAATTAAGTACTGAAGTGAGGGTACATAGCCTCTTTCTGTGGGTATTATATGAATAGGAGACCCAGTACTGTGATTTGCCCAGGTATAATACAGTCCTCCTAATAAGTGAAGCCTTGCTGTCTCAGCTTATAAATTTGTGAACTTTTGAAAATCTAGGGTTCTCAATAAAACTGAGATAAACAGTCCTTTAAAGAATAAGAACGATAACTACAGAATTGACTACATAATCTATACTTATAGCATACGGGTGGGATTACTTTTAGGAATACAGTCAGAGAAACTATGCTTGTTTCATGCACATACGAGATCTTCAAACTCCCCTTCCTGACAGATTACTCAAAATGATTATGTTGATGTCATTGCTTTATGTGGCCATTTACATTCAAATTCAACAAAATCCTCTGTTTTTGCATAAAGTTTTTTGTTGTTTATCCATTTTAACTGTATGTTATTTTTGTTCATGTTTTCTTTGTATATTACCCATGCATCTGAAAGAAGAAATAATAAAATAAATTATTAATAATATATTTTTTCCCTTTCTAAGAATAGCCATATTGCATTTAAGAATATTTTGGAATTAAATAAAATTATGAAAGAATATTAAAAGATGATATTTATTGAGTTGTGCCAGGTATTGTTGTTAGTACTTTGTATGTATCCTTCTCTAAACACTTTGCATTATTTCCCTGGACTGAACATGAGGAGATAGAGGCTCAGAGAGGTTGAATATTTTTTCCACAGTCACATAATTTAGTGAGTGTTTTGAGCCAGAATATGGACCCTGGCAGTAGGACTTCAAAGCCTGTGCCCTTGATTACTATGCTTTACTTACCTAAAAACTGCACATCAAGTAGGATTCAATTAAAATATTCTGTGATCAATTTAATGTGTTCACGATACAACATTGTTTTTCACAATAGTATCATTCACCTTCCTTTCCTAACTCAGGATTCTTTTTATATTAACAGTTTCCACGATGTACACAGTGTGAACACTGCAAATATATTAACATTTTACTAAATAATATAGTAAAAGTAAGTTGATTTCCTTCTATCATACATACAGTTCAGAAAGTGAACTAAAGAAGACACAACATATCTGAAAAATAATCATCTCTTTGAATGTTCACTTAGCATATTCTTGCCGATAACTATTTGTCAATGAGACTAAAAATTCTATCAGCTTTTATATTGTTTCTTTAGAGCTCCTTTTCCACAATGGAATCATCTGTGGATCTTAATTTTTGTAACACTTTGATTTCTGTAGAAAAGCAATGTTACCTTCCCCCATGATCACTGACTCCACTCATTCTTTTTTAAATTCAGCATTTTGAGAGACAGCATTCCCTTGAGTAAATAGCACACTCTAGCACTACTAGGCAGCATGTTCTCTTCAGCCCATAATGTCTGTTATAGGAGTTGTTCACTGATGGTTAAATAAGCCAAGGGATTAATTTGAGGAGTGATGGTGCTCAGAGCAGGCCACCCCAAGATGCTGGGTGCGGTATGCGGATTATTTCAAGCTGAAGACAACAAAGACTCAGAAAACTCAAGAAGAACATTTGAATTTCCCCTCCCAAACTGCCTAAAGAATTTAAAATAAAAGATCTGCTTCAGGAAGGAGTTATTATCATGATGGCTGTAATATAATGTAAAATAGATGTTATAGTAGAAAAGGCACCAAGCCCCTCTTATCAAAAATTCTGTCTCTCCCTGGCCACATTCTCTATAGGTGACCCTGAAAAGAGTTGTCAGACAAACATTTGCATTTCTATCTCCCCGTGAATTGTCTTCTTCCCCTCAGAAATCCCAAACCACGACCCACCCCCAACACCTTCCTCGCCTTTAGCTACAATACTTAAGCAAGCAGCTTAGACAGAAGGACGAGCTGCTCATTTCTGAGTTTCTCCCATGTATACATGTTATTAAACTTAGTATTATTTTCTCCTGCTAACCTGTCTTGTTAATTATTTGGCCAGCCATAAGAACCTGAAGGGAAAGGGTGGAGGGGGATTCTCCCTCTTCCCCTACAGGAGCCATCCTAGGAAGTGGCAACCATAAAGAACTACTTTTTGTACCTAGATTTATCCATGCCCAGGGGATCCCAAGATACATTACCAAGTATTTTCCCGATAACAAATGGCAGACCAGTCCTGGTACTGTTAAGGTGAGTTTGACCTTCTTTCTCCTGACTTTTCTATAGATAAGAGAGGCCACCATATTATACAGTTTAAATGCATGGAATTTGGAGCCAGATTGCTGTGTCTGAATTCTGGGTCCACCTAATTACTCACCAAGTGGCTTGAATCAAATACTAAGGCTCTCTGTGCCTCTGTTTCTTCATCTGTAGGCACAACTTGTCAATAATACCAATTTCATAAGACTATTGATAGAAGTTAGGTAGTTTCTATTTGTTACTATTACCAACAATGAGGCAATGAATATCCTTGTACATACATTCTCCACACTTGCAAGAGTGCATGTACAGATTAGTTTTCCAGAAATAAAAATCATTAGGTCAAAGGATGTGTGTCTTTAAAATTGGAGACTTATTCCCAAACTGTGCTTCAAAGAATGTGCCCCAGTTTATAATTTCAACAGAGACTATGAGATTGGTTAATTCCCCGCACCATTGCCAAGTCTTTGTATTATATATATTTTTTTCCTTTTGTCCATCTCCTCATCAAACATTGACACTTCATTAAAATCTTACTTTGGTGTAGATAAGCATTTTTTCATTTTTATTTGTCATATTTGTTTCATTTTCTGCTTATGTACTTTACACATTTTTCTACTGAGTTTTTATTATTTTTAGGAATTCTTACATGTTAAGGATCTGAGAATTCCCCCATAACTCACTAATTTTGAGGTTATCTTTAGCTCTTCTGTCTTTTGGTCCAAATTTTCTTGCTTACAAGTCAAGACCCTAATCTGACCCTTGCAGGGCCTTAAACAATCTTCCCAAATTATATGTTTTCTCATTCTACTATAACCACATGTTCTTAGCGGACTGATTGTTTTAAAACACTACATCAGAAAACCCCAATTAAAAAATTTAATTGCTCTCTATACCCTAACTGTGAACCATCCACATAAGTTTATGTTTGGCTTTGGAAAAAACTTTTCTTCAGAGCTATCTTGAATCTTCTATTCCAAGGAAAATTTTAGATCATTTTCCTTGAACAGTCTACATGACAATGGTGGGGGTTTTTTTGAATGTTGTTCAAAGCGTTGTTTCCCGTTGGCATTCATCTACTTATCAGTTACTCCAACTTAAATCCTTCAAGTTTCCTCTGAACTCTATCTCTTCATTGTAGCAAAACCATTGAGATGATACTTCTGCCTTATTCTGACTCAACATTTTCTGAGTTTGGTTCCCACATTATTGTAATGATATCCTATACAAAGGGACTCACACAAGAGTGACTAGTGGCTTAAGGCATAATGTAGGCCACAGCAGCATCGAGATCATTGTTCACTATAGAAGATAAGAGAAAGTGGTATAGTCAAAGTGATGAAGTCTCAAGACTGTAAGGAGCTTCTTCTCGAGCCCCGTGGATTGAGGAGTTGGCAGTATTGAGAACTGCTGCAAGCACAGGTCCTTATTTACATGGTGTCCCTTTTAGGAATAGAAAATAGAAGGGCTTTATGGAATCCTGGATTTTCCCACTTAGTCTGGAATAGTCTGGTGTTCAAGATTTTAATGGGGTTACCATTATTATTGAGATACATTTCTTTGTATTTTGTCCGTTTCAGTTTTTGAGACCAGTAAAAGAAGCTCCCATAAAACCTGCATGTGACTCTCCTTTTCATAAAGTGTCGACTATGTTCATTTTTCTTAATGCTATGAGGTTCACTTAGTTTTGGGGAGACTGAACATATGTATTGATGTCCTTGGGTAGAGGAAGAAGATAGAGTAAAAAGAAGGGATAGTGCAGATTTAAGAAATGGCTTACTAACTCTTTCAGTTTGTCTACCTTCTTTACTGGAAACCCGGGGAACACACAAGTAAAAGGCCATGTCCCTAAAGTCAACTAAGAGTTCCACCAGAGAAGATTTCAGGTTTACAGGTAGAAACTTATGTACCAATAAATGACAACTAACTCCTAGACCAATATTTTGCAAATGGTCTCTGTGAAAAACCCTCAGGTGTTTATAACATGAAGATATTTAATGGTGTGAGAATAGGTTCCCTGATTAAATAACACTGGATTTTATTTATGGAGCTTTATAATGCACTTTAGTGTATTTAGGTATCTTAAAAATTTATTTATAATTTTTAAAGAAACTTTCTTCCACTTTGTTTAAAGCAGACTTTTCAAACATTTTTTCTTATATATTTACATGTCAGACAAGTTTTCAGCTGAATGAAATTTAAGTAAAAATCATCCTGTGAAATTAGTCCATAAAAATTATACTATAAATATCAAACCTCAAACTCCAGGAGAACATGAAGAACTCATCCATGCACTTTGGTGGTTCTGACCACTGTCCATTTCTGCATGTTACATTTGTGGAGCCCCAGAGTTCATAGAAGGGTTGGCAATAGTACCCAAGAGTTGATCCTGGAGGATATACTGATAAAGGGAGTGAGGTGATATCTCCAGTGTTAAGAGGTGGAGGGGGCCACATTATTGGGTAGACTCTGGAAAATAACATTTATGTGTTGAGAGAAAATCAATACGTAGTTTAAATGAAACAATATAAATAAAGTTCCATATATCATATCTTCAATATCTTCTATGATTTCTGAGAACTCAAATAACTCATTATAGAATTTCTATCATGCAACCTGATAACCAAAAAACATTCTAGCACTTCCTTTCACCTTAAAGTAAAATACATATAAAATAGGTATTAAGTATATAAGTAGTATAAGGGCATATAAGTATTAAGAATAGTTTTCATGTGAAACATAACAGACAGATGAGTAAACCTCTGGTCTATTTTTCCCACCCTTGATTAAAGTTTTTATTTCAGGAGGAAAGATAAAAATAAATAACTCCCTTCCTGTTTCTTTTCTCCAGGACAACTGTTATTTCATGCAGATAGCATGCAATAGCATTTTATGCAATAGCATGTATTGATCATATCAATATATGATCATAAACTTTTGATTTCACTGAAATGAATTAAAGACATACTGTTCTGCATTTATTTTTTGACTGCAAATAACATCATAGGCATCTTTCTCTGTAAATAAATGTTTCAACTTCATGTTAAGACTGGCTGGGACATAGTACATTGTACTGATTGATCTCCCTATATATCATCAAAGATGTAGATATAGAACGGCCAAATAAATAATCTTATACCAAATAACTTGTTCTAACTCTTGTTTAATTGAGTTACCGCCCCTGCTCTATTCTCAGACTAATTCCTTCACGTGGGCACTAAATTCCTTCCTCCTAAAACTAGGCAAGGAACCTCCTCCATGGATTGTCCCCTTTTTTCTGTATCATCAATTTCTCCTTCCCTACTGAATCATTCAACAACACACAAACATGCTAAAGATGTCACAACTCAAGAAAGTAAAATTTCTTTCATCCACACCCCCTTTCCAGCTACTGCCTCATTTTTCTATTCCTTGTAGAACAAACCTACTTGGTTTCTATCCTCCCTGATCTTACTTTATCGCCCTACATTTTCTCTCTCTTTTTTTTTAATTAATTTATTGAGGTCACCTTAGTTTATAACATTGTGTACATTTCTGGTGTACATTATGGTGTACATGTATAACATTTCTGGTGTACATTATTATACTTCAGTTTCTGTATAGACTGCATTGTGTTCACCACCAAAAGTCTAGTTTCTATCTATCACCATAAATATGTGCCCCTTTACCCCTTTCACCTTCCCCCCACCCCCTTCCCCTCTGGTAACCACCAATCTGTTCTCCTTATCTATGTGTTTGTTTACCCTCCAGATATGAATGAAATAATACAATATTTGTCCTTCTCTGTCTGACTTATTTCGCTTAGCATAATATCCTCAAGGTCCATCTATGTTGTTGTAAATGGCACAATTTTGTCTTTTTCATGGGTCAGTAGCATTCCATTGTATATATATATATGCCACATCTTCTTTATCCACTCATCCATTGATGGACACTTGGGGTTGATTCCAAGTCTTGGCTGTTGTGAGTAATGCTGTAATGAACATAGGGGTGCACATATCTTTTTGAATTAGTGTTTTCACGTTCTTTGGATAAACACCCACAAGTGGAATAGCTGGATCATATGGTAGGTAGTTCTATTTTTACTTTCTTGAGAAATCTCCATACTGTTTTCCATAGTGGCTGCATCAGTTTGCATTCCCACCAGCAGTGTATGAGGGTTCCCTTTTCTCCACATCCTCTCCAACACTAGTTATTTCTTGTCTTGGTTATTATAGCCATTCTGATGGGTGTGAGGTGATAGCTCATTGCAGTTTTGATTTGCATTTCCCTAATAATTAGTGATGTTGAATATCTTTTCATGTGCCTATTGGCCATCTGTATATCTTGAACACACTGCAATTAGGTATTCACCCTTTACTGAAATAACTCTAAGCTAACTTACCAGTGACTTTTAGGTAGCTAAATCCGTTGTTCAATGATCAGGCGTCTTGCCCAGTTCTAAGCAATCTTTGACATGTTTGATGTCCTGTTGAATGACATTTTGAAATACGTGTTTTTGAAATAGGCTTCTGGGACACCAGTTAATATTGATTTATAATAAGAAACAAATATTTGTTCTTCCTGTTTCTGGCACAGAGCTCCTAAAACCCTTGGAATTTCCTAAGTGATGAGAACAGTAAAGGTGTCTATTTTTATGTCAGTTAGGTGACTTTTGGAAAGCCCTTAGGTTACCTAAGGTTGGGCTGGTTGTCAGGAGAACCAACCATGTGATTAGAGGGTTGTAACTTTGTGTTCCACCTCCTTGACCTTCGGGGAAGGCAAAAGAGCTGAAGGTTGAATCAATCACCAATGGCCAATGATTTAATTAATCATGCCTATGTAATGAAGCCTCCATAAAAAGCTAAAAGGACAGGGTTTGGAGAGCTTCCTGGTTGGTGAACACATGAGATTTGGGAAGAATGGCACATGCTCTGAGAAGGCAGGGAAGCTCCGTGCCCTTTCCCCATGCCTTGCCCGATGCATCTCTTCCATCTGCCTGTTCCTGAGTTATATCCTTTTATAATAAATTGATGATCTAGTGAGTAAAATGTTTTTCTGAGTTCTGTGAGCTACTCTAGCAAATTAATCAAACCCAAGAGGAGGATTGTGGGAAGCTCCAATCTATAGCGGGTAGGTCAGAAGCACAGGTGACAACCTGGACTTGTGACTGGTATCTGATGGTGCAGTGGGAGTAGGGAGCAGACTTCTAAGACTGAGCCTTTAAGTTGTGAAATCTGATGCTATCTCTGGGTAGAGTATGAGAATTGAGTTGAATAGTAGGACACCCAGAAGGTGTCAGACTTGCTTATTGTATGTGTGGGGGAACCCTCTCTCACATTGTAATTGAATCCTAGAATCATTTTACCAGCGTTCCCTAGTTTTTCCCCTACAGTCTTGTCTGGATCCTCCTCATTGCCCAGATCTCTAATAATGCAAAGTCTTCAAGGCTCAGTCCCCTTGACCTCTTTTCTTTTTTAACTGTTTGAACTCTTTATGTGATCCCATCCAGTCCCATAGCTTTAAATTTCATCTATATATGAGCAATTACTAAATGTGTATCCCAGCCCTGATCACTCTCAAATTATCCATTCTACATCCTAAGCTGGATATTGAGTAAATACATTTAATAGAATTGAGTATCTAATAGGGATCTCAAACTTGATTCTTCTTTGATCGCTGTTGGAAATATCTCTCAGAGAAATAGTGAAAAAAAGTGATAGAATTGGGTAGCTAAATGACAATTTAATGCTTCAGAATGTAGTGTAATAGTTAAGCCATAAGTTACATGAACTGTTCTTTAGATAAAGGAAAGAAGATAAGTAACCTCTTTTTAAATGACATTATTTAGAAATAAACTACTAACCAATGCAGTGTGGTAATGGCTGCCATCATCCATTTTTACACACAATTTCTTTTGCTTCGTGAAGGAGATAATCTTCTTTATAGAGAACAGCTACTTTTTCTCCATTGTGATAATTCACTGTGGTTAGCATAATCTAAGCATTAGGTATCTGAGACGGAGGTGGGCAGAGCGATTTCTTTTTTTCTACAAAATATTGGAATTAAATTCTTTGATTAATAAAAGCTAAGGAAAAACAGCTCAACAAGATAATGTTTCCATATAAATGAACATCCAATAATACATATATGTACATGTATATACGTATATACGATGCTATAGTAATAAATGCACTTTATGTTAACATAGTTTATGGTTAAAAAGCACTTTTGTGCTATAACCATTGGGTTAAAATTTCTCAGGTACTCTGTGTATCTCCTATCCATTATTCTGTCAGTGCTCTTGTATAATTTTCAAATTCAATTTTTAATTTTTTTCTAGCTAACCCATATGATTCAAAAGAGTTATACATATGTGATTCAAACAAATTAGAACAACAACAAAAAAATTAAAATGGCAACAGTAATGCTGAAATCAACTAAGACTTTGCCTAATAACCTAACCCTTTTTTTTTCTGTGAGGAAGATCAGCCCTGAGCTAACATCCATGCCAATCCTCCTCTTTTTTGCTGAGGAAGACTGGCCCTTGGCTAACATCTGTGCCTATCTTCCTCCACTTTATATGGGACGCTGCCACAGCATGGCCTGACAAGCAGTACATTGTGCAAGCCCAGGATCCGAACCCAGGCCGACAGCATAGAGCGCGCACACTTAACCGCTACGCTACGGGGACAGGGCCGGCCCCAATAATAACCTAACTCTGGATTTCAATAAAAGATGGTCATCATTTGCATTTTCTTCTAAACATGACAATGGCAGATGATGGATATAATTAGAATGTGTCTGTTAGCCTAGGAATTAACTTCTTTTTGGTTGCTTGGTTTGTTTTTGGTAAAAATTTTAAATGGTCAACTTGGATGCCAAAGCATTATTGTCTGAGCCACAGTCTCATCTCCTAACCTAAACTTATATGGTAGTCTCTTTTAGCTCATTTTGTCCAAGGCAGAGGCTACTCTCTAGTGGCAGTTCACTTCAAGATTATTGTAAAGAAAGTGATAGATATCTTTTTTCTCCCACTATACTTTTTCCTTTTAAAACCAAAATGGAAGAATGAGCTAATCTCTTTTGGTTTAACTACATTTAAAAATATAACAATAATTTATAATAAATATTTAATAAATTATCTGAATAGAGCCTAAGGTCAGTATAAATTAAGCTAAAGCATGCATACTACCTGAAACCTGAATTTTACATTGAATTGTTTATTTTCTCAAGGGAAGGAAGGTATTATAGCATTCTATAGTGCAAATCTTCTAAACAAAAGCTATGTTTCTGGTAAAAACTAGAGAGATATCTGGGAGCTGGGCTCACTCATGCATATTCCTATGTTCTATATGACTTGCTCTGTTTATTTATTGATTTAATAAATATGTGAAAGGAAAGAATTTAATTCCAGTTGCATCATTATTCTAGTCAACATTTAACAGGACCAAGTCTTTTATGATCTGTTTTGGTTTAATAACTAACTCTGCAAAAGAAGGTAAAGATTAGCCTGATATTATTGCTATTGTACATTTTTGATTAGCAAAGCTTGACTCAGGCTTGAGGACAAGCTACGGAGAGCACATGAAAAGAGAATATCAGACACATTCAATCAATAAATGGGGCTGGCTACTATGTTGTTTACGACGTAGAAGCTTTCCTACTTAGATGTCTCATTTCCTTTTTGTTTAGGTATTTTGTAGTGTCATTCATTAATTTCTGTTTTGTTCAAACATTTTTATTTAAATACAAAGTCACAAGGATGAATACTTACTGGATTACAACAAGGCTCTTGAATGAGCATCAGGCCTGTGCTGCCAATCTTGGGAGTCAGCAATTACCTGCTATCCTCCTCCTAGAAGTTCCAATGCAGGGAAATGGGTAGGTTGAATTTGTCTATAATCTCAAACATATAAATAATGGTAAAAAATTGTAAACAACACCCCAACTAACCAAGTTAGATGTTCAAATATTCATGTAAATACAATTGCTGTTATACTTCAGGTAAAAATAAATTATGCATGATGATCTCAGTTGTCCAACTTACTTTTCCTGCAAAATTATGGACATTGTCTTTAGAATTTCACCCTAGTGTAGGTATAGTCTAGTCAAAACAGCACTGATATAAGAACTTAGAAACAAGTTCCAGTTTTGATTTTGACCAAGTTACTTCTTGGGGCTTTGTATTCCTGATTTGTAAAACGAAGGACTTTATTGTCTTTCTTAAGAACAAATCTGGCAAATTGTGTGACAAATATTTGCCACTTGATAATGTCCTCACCTAATCTCTACCTGCCACTCACCGCTACTTTTCAAAATTGTTATTAGACTCTTCTTTCAACTTGCAGTAAGGCCTCCCTCCCAGTTTTCTACCTCATTCTGGGGATATAATTTTACTAACTATAAGTACAACCTTTATGAAAATCAATTTGATGCAATAAATCAAATTTTTATGATTTTTCATCTAGCTCATGTTGAATATTTGGAGGATTCTAAACACCACTGTTAATAAATGTGTTCTTGTAAATTTTATAGCATTTTATAGTATTAAAACTATCAGTAATCTGACAACCAGCAATAGAGGAATGGAACATTATGCACTGCCGTATTTCATATACAAACATTTAGGTTCTAGTGTTAAATCAACAATACAGGATAGATATTAATGTATGTAATATGGTTAATAATAAAGTACCATTGAAGTAGAATTTTTTTAAATGCATGCTGCTTCTCCACATAGGCAGATATGTTTTATTCCAGAGTCACTTGAGTGGCTCTCTGAGACAAGCATAACACATCCTTGGAGAATGAGAGTAGTAGGATGTTTTGTTTTTGTCGTTTGGCAAAAGCTACTTTTTTTCCCCAAATGGAGATGAGAGTATGGATAAGCTAGAAAGGAGAAGGGGGCAGTCAGGAAGTGGACAAATTTATATAAAACTCCCTGGGATTTCTAGGTAGCAATGGATCCGTAATTCTAATCTCTTTTCCCCAAGACTTTGTGCAGATCTTGTCAAAGTGAAGGGCCGGACCAAGGACTAGTGTATGGAAAGGGAACTCAAGACTCCAAAGGGAACTCAAGGGGAGGAGAGGTGGACATGCTGACCTCATCCCAACACTGAGGGTCAGTGGGAGAGAGAGTTCCTGGATGCTTTATCTCAGGTTTCCTGCCCTAACCTCAGATTTCAGTAGGGCCCTTGGAAAAGATTGACAGATGATTTTTGTTTTCTGAACTCTCAGAAATTTCAATAGTCATGCCAGCCTTCACATCACCTGTAAAAGTTCTTTAAACGTTCTGCTGTTTTATTCACACCTGTGTCTCTGGTGGCTTTCGCATCCTCTCACTGTTCCAGGAAGGATGAAAGCAGCCATGTGATGTTGTTTCCTTGGAGAGACATTACTTTCTGAAATTTCATTCATTGAGTTTCTTTGTGTTCTTAGCTCTCTGATGGACTTAAAAAACGTCTATGATTTTATAGTTCATCTTGAGTATCCTTGGTTTTAGAGTATAAGTAACGTCTTCTTTCTTTTCTTAATAAAAGAAACTAAACTTTACAGTTTAATGTTACTCTTGTGGCATGCCTAGTGTCATTCTTATCTCCAAGCTTATTTTTTCCTAAAAGATGAATGCTTTTAAGGCTATGAATGTCACTCTCAATTTTGGTTATGTTGCACTCGATAGATTTTTACTATGTGTTTTTATAATTATAACGTAGTTCTTAGTATTTTAAACACTATATCATTAGGTTATTCAGAAGTGAATTATTTCACAAAATGAAGGGTAGGGGAGTAGATAAACGTTATTATTACTTTTAAATATTATTTCTTTGTGGTTATAGAAAGTGATCTATAGAGTTTTAGTACTTAGAATTATTTTGTGGTGCAATGATTGGTTAATTTGAGTAAACATACCATGGGTATATAAAAGGCTTTAAAATTCTTGAAACTCGCAGAACAATATTCTACTTCCTTATATAGAAATAAAAATATATTGAACAAACAAAATATTTAATAAAAATAAAAATATCATAGTTGTTTTAAACAAATTATCTTTTTGAAATTATTACTTATTTAAAATTAATAATATATTCCACTTTTTTCCCTTTGCAATTTCTAATGACATGATACTCTTTTGTTAAGATTTAGTATTTCATCTTGTTAATGTATATTTTATACAATTTATTTCAAAGTGCAGCTTTGGTAAATTCTATTAGTCTTTCCTACGTTTGAGAATTTAATTTGTAATCATTAATGAACAATATTGGTGTATAGAATAATTGGTTGCCAATTACTTTCTTTCAGTACTTTGAAGATACTACTGTTTTCTTCTGGATTCTTTGTTGCTAGTGAGAAGTTTGCAGTCTACAATCTTCTCTACTTTATCTTATTGTCATTTCTCTGGAAGCACTCTGTCTTCTCTATATCTGGTTTATTTAATCTAATATGGTGTCCATTTTATAATTGTTTGTGATTTATAATCTTATTGCTCAAATTAAATGATTTGAAAATAAGCCTTTGAGGAATGTGAGACTTATTCTTAGGGAAATAATATCTTAATCAGATACATTTTTCTTCCCAGCCTACTTTCTACTTTTGGTCCAGAATTGCCAATATCTGTCAGTTATCCTTCACAGTGTTTAATTTGTGTTTTAGTTGTTTCTGAATATCATTGAAGATTGAGTTTTTGTTCTATTTTTATGATTCTTTTTTTTTATTTTATGGTTTTGAGACACTGCAGTAGAGTAAAATGGCTTTACTCCATCATCTTTACTGGAAAGCCAGGGTTCTTAAATGATAATGTTTGTCTGAAAACAGTGTTACCAGTAGTTTCTAACTTTAACTTCAACTTAAAAATTGTATGTCACAATAAATAATTTAATTTAAAAACATACTAATTTTAAGAGAATTTTTCTGGTGAAGAAGCAACAAGATCTACATCATCATTAAAATAAATTTTACCTGTGCAGTCTGGTTCAGAATCCCATTTCCCATTTATGCAGACCATTCGTTATGTATCTGTGCTTCGCAATACATCTGTAATTTACTCTGGCATTATGATTAAATTCATGCATATATGAACTGAATAGTCCTCTTGAATAAAGCCTTGGTCTTTCATGCCTCTTACGTTGGTATGTTGCTATAAAAAAAGAAAATATTCTTACATGATAAGAATATTAAACAGAAACTAAGCAATTATCTCAATAAAATATCCAAAATATTAATGGTATAATTAAATTATGTTTGATGCTTTTAAGCAATGTCATATAAAATTATTCTTAATTTCATTGTATAAAGTAGGCTATGCTGTTGAAAAAATAAAAAAGGAAACAAAAAGTTGTATCCTATCTTTGAACGACGGGAAAATATGTCAGAAGGCCTTTTGGGACGTGAGAGTGCAAGATGGATTTCTCTGGTCCAAGGTTTTGACTGGAAGATAGTCCTTATGGAACTACACTCAGCCTAATTTCTAAAGGCTGGGAAAAGGTATATATATATGTGATTGTTTTCCACTAAATCATGTTAAATAAATATCTTCAAAGCACTTAAATAATAAAAACAGGCAAAACCCAAGTCAATCTGTGAAAAGTACAGTATTAGTAAGGAGACAGAAATCTGGATGTCCCTTGAGGTTCAATTACCCTTGCATTTCAGAAGCTTAGCAAAGACTCTGACTTAGTAAGCCAGAGTGTGCTCAAAGGAAGAATTTACTGATAATAAGACTATTGAGCCTCAGAACATGCATTTCCAATAGGTCTCTTTCTTGTCTAGGTAGTTTTTATTGTTACATCTCTCCCCTTTGTCCGTAAATATATAGATCGTTAATGGAATTTTTTCCTTAGTGTGTCAAAGGATAGGATAATGAGACATAGAGTGTTCTGCTATGTCTCACTTAAGTGTTTTTCTTCAATAATCCCTATTTTAAATTTACCCCATGTGATGCTACTGATTGGATGTCTGTGTCCCTCATATAAAAGTTAGTGACCATGAACATATACAATTTACACCTTCTTATAACAGAGTCCAGGCTCCTGCGGGTGAAAGAAATTCCCTCTCAGTAGCTCATCATGGTCGCCAGTGACCAGGTATCCGCCAGGCTCAAAGGGGTGCAGCAGATACAGTTTTTATCACCAGAAGTGGGTAGGCCAGTTGATAATCCAAAAGTCTAGGAGATGGGAGAAGGGAGTGGTTCTGGGTTTTCCATTTTATAATCTAGAAGAAGAACAGCAGAGAGTCTGCTAGTCTTTAAAGCTCAGAATTAAGGGCTTTAATATATTGGGATTGTTGGAGATAGGACAAAGAAGCCCAGTGTCTGAGGATGTCAGGAAAAGAACTTGCAAATACTTATGCGTTATAGCTGAAAGCCCAAGAACTGCTGGAATGCAAAGTGAAAGCAGAGCACACAGCCTGATGGACTGATAGAAAAACCTGGAATGTATTTCACTACTTCTGTGGAGGAAACACATGGACGTGTTAATCAGAAAATCTAAAATAGAGTTATGAGAATTAGGGGCACAGGAAGAGCAAGGATCAGGCCTAGTTCCTGGGTCTTGCTCTCCCATTCTTCCCCTAAGAGCAGACTCCAAACACCCCAGAAAATAATAGAACTCAGGCTACATGATTATTATTTTGGTTGTTGTTTCTGGACCACACAGAGGTATTTTACTGAGCTAAAGCAATGAAATAAAAGATTAAATTGTAACTATTTGTAGAAATAAAATATCCAAATTCATTTTTAGATCTAATATGGGAATTCAGCAAGGTTGCTGGAAACAAAATAAATATGCAGAATTAAATTACAATCTTGCACATACAGCAGTCCCCCCTTATCTGTGGAGGATCCGTTCCAAGACCCCCAGTGGATGCCGGAAACTACAGACAGCACCGGACTCTATAGATACTATGTTTTATCCTATACATACATACTTACGAGACAGTTTAATTTTTAAATTAGGCCCAGTAAGAGATTAACAACAATAACTAATAATAAAGTAGCACAATTATAACAATATACTGTAATAAAAGTTACCATAGATCTTAGCAAACTCAGCATGTGATTTTTTTCTTTCCTTATTGAGAATTTTTGCCTTTTCACTTAAAGGAAGCAATTTATGGCTTCTCATTGGCATACCCGAATTGCCAGCATCACTACTCTTGTGCTTTGGGGCCCTTATTAAGCAAAATAAGGGTTACTTGAACACAAGCATGGACATACCGTGACAGATGATCTGATAACGGAGATGGCTACTAAGTAAATAACAGGCAGGTAGCACATGTAGCATGGATACGCTGAACAAAGGGATGATTCACGTCTCAGGAGGGATGAAGCAGGATGCGTGAGATTCCATCAAGCTACTCAGAAAGGCACACAATTTAAAACTTATGAATTGTTTATTTCTGGAATTTTCCATGTAATATTTTCGAACCATGGTTGACTTTGGATAAATGAAACCATGGAAAGTGAAACTGCGGGTAAGGGGGACTAACTTAATGTGTAACTCTTCAAATACATAAATTAAGAAAAGATCCCATACATATATTTAGTATATAAATTAAGAAAAAATCCCAAAGGAACTGGAGAAGAAACTTATGCAAAAATTATTTTAATGAGAAATTTATAAAACCATGTGTAAAAGTTTAATATAAGACCTGAATGGATAGATAGATGTATTATATTCATGGGAGGAAGAGTCAATATCAATAAGATTTTTATTCTAGCCAAATTTATAAATATCATATAAGTCCAATCAAAGTTGAACCAGAATTATCAAGGAATTTCACTTTAAACTACAGATGGATTAGGGCATTGTGAAGGATAGTCAAGATAATTCTAAAAATTAAGTAATAAAGGTTATTATAAAGTGGTAATAATAACAATTTTGCCTTATTAGTATAAGAATAGACAAATAGGTTAAGGGAATAGAATAGATAATCTAGAAATAGATACACTTATAAAAAAGTTGTTGGTACATGGCACATGTAAAAATAAATATTAGTAGAAAACAGAAGAAACAATTTGTTAAGTATTGATATAGTTAGTTTTCAACATGGGGAAAAAAGCACTCTAATACAACATAAAAATCTCAGACACATTAAAGAAATAAATCTTAGTAACAAGATCATAATGCTTAGGGAAAAAAGGGAGTATCATTATGTACCTATAAAAGAAAGGGATTCCTAAACAAGACACATACACAAACACACATACACCTGAAAAAAAGAAAAATTGATATGTGGGTTTAAAGGAAAACTTCTCAATGAAAAAGACATCACAAAAACACTCTAAAAAGCAAAAATGCTGGGGACCAGCCCAGTGGCACAGTGGTTAAGTGCTCGCACTCTGCGGCGGCGGCCCAGAATTCACTGGTTCAGATCCCGGGCACACACTGATGCACCACGTCTCAAGCCACGCTGTGGTGGCGTCCCATATAAAGTAGAGGAAGATGGGCATGGATGTTAGCCTGGGGCCAATTTTCCTCAGCAAAAAGAGGAGGATTGGCATCGGATCTTCCAGGGCTGATCTTCCTTACTAAAGAAAAAGCAAAAATGCTTTAAAATATTTGCAATATAAATATGAGAAGATTCAACTCAGACTCAAACAAATCTTAAACCCATAAGAAGACACAAAATAAAAGAAAAATGCTCACTGTACAGAAAAGAAAATCCTAGCTGCCAACACATGATTGTACTGATGCTCAATATTACTATTATTTAGAAAAAAATAAAATTAAACAAATATAAGATAATGATTTTGATCTATTGACTTGGCAACAATTCAAAAATATTAAAATATCAAATGGTCACAAAGAGAAGTAAAGTCTCTGTGCATATCTGTCAGTAACTTGTAAGACTGGAAATATCTACACCCAGGACCCACGAACTGCAATTGTAAAGGTAAACTTTAGGAAATATTGAAGCATGTCTTTTATACCAGGACAAAAGTAAATAACTCCCATTTTGAGTAGGGTAATAAAATAATAAAACATGATACATTCTTAAGGTAGACTACAACACAGTAAAATTACAATGGTGAAGGAAAAAACACTTTGCAAGTAGACAATGTTTTGTTTATGTAAATTTAGGAAAAAAAGCACAAAAATCCCACCCTACAATTAAAAAAAAAAATTGATGCATGTATATACATGTAAAAACTAAAAAGGAGAATGGAAAGTACAAATTCTCCTCATGAATGGGATTTCCTCTTGGGAGGATGAGAGTAGAATGGATGCTTCCATTTTTCCTTCAATGTTTTTATTTCAATGTTTTATCCTACTATAAAACAAAATGTTTGAAGGTAAGAATATCAAAAATGCCAATTCTGGATAACAGGAGCATGGATATTTTGCAGTATTCTCTTTATTTTTCTCCATTTATTTTCAACTGAAAAAAAAAATGAGTCTAAGTACCTCAGCTATATCTCCTCATCAAGAACCTCTCTGGGCCTAGAACTGGTTTTGGCTGAGGAGGAGAGATATGAGGATAAATTTCGAGACATTAATTCAACTAAAATGTCAAGTAAAGCCTATACAGGCTTCCTATGTCTATGACAAAGGCTAGACCAACAGAACGTAGAGTGCAGATGTGCAAGACAAAAAAGAAAACTGGCACCAAATGGACCAGGCCCTAGAAGAGGAGCCTATGGAATGGTGACCAAAAATAATTATGATGAGTTGCTGTCACAGAATCCTAATGCTTTAAATCTATGCAAAGCTAAGTGAATGATTACTAAGGCGCTGAATCAGGCATTGAGTCCATACAGTTGGACCCTGTTCTTCTGGTCCTTTACAGTCTAAATGGGAAGACAAATATCTATGAGCTACAAGACAGTGTGATTCTTGTTATAATAATTGTACAGACAGCATAGTGCAGAGATTACATCATTCTAGTGGAGTTTCAAGATGAGAGTGTGGGTGGTAGAAAATGAACCAGGAGAGGTTTCAGAGGTGAGTGAATTTTGAGTTGAGTCTTGAAGGTGAATAGTTTTACATGTGATTAAAATGGAGAAAGATATTCCAGGAAGAGAGCAAAGACTGAGGAAAGGCACAGAGGTTTAAAAGAACATGGCAGTTTTGCATAGCTCCATCATATAGTGAAGGTGGGACATGGCACATGTTCCAGATACCTGGAACAAGTGTTCTGGGATTATTTTAAAGCAGAGGTCTCAAACTTTCTTGGTTCACAGAGCCCTTAGCATTGCAGTAATTTAGCATAGTGTTCATAGGCCAAAGGAAATCCCTAACAATTCAGCTTATTAGTAATTAGGAGAAAACAACTTAATAAGTGTCTTATATCCCAACACTTTAATACCTGATGGGCACCAACACATGCTGCTGTAAATATATTTATTGATTAAAAAATTATAAATCGTCAAATATAAAATTGAGAAATGTAGTCTCACCAACACATCTATGAAGCTTAGTCCACAATCCATCAATGCACGTAATTTATTGTTTCAAATCATTGTATATGTATTTCTGAAATTCAACTCCACTGAAACTGCATGTTGATAGGGAAGGACAAAGGACTGGACATAACCATTCTCAAGTTCAGGTATATATCTATGTTTTCACTTGTTCTAGAAAAATATAATAAAAGACATGCTGAGGACATCAGCATCATAGCAGAGTGAGCTTTCCCACTTAGACTCTCCCTGCCTAAGATACAACAAAAAGAATATTCGTATACCAACAGAGGACATTCACACAAGACAAAAGATGCCTGAGAGACCCACGCAGACTTACATCGGAAGGTAGAGATACAGGTACCCCTAGAGAAAGTGGTAGGAGGTAAGGAGAACTCCTCTCCTTCCCCACTGACAGCAGCCTTGGGACTAGGACTGCTCAGCCTTCTGAGAGACAGGGGGGAGGGGCTGCCCTCTGTGGAGAAACCTTTGCTCTCCAAGTTCTCTCACAGCCTGTGAGAAATTCCCATATGGAGGGTACTGAACTGTTGTGGGGGTGCCTTCATCAGGCTAGCACCCCAGAAGAACAAAAAGTGAGGCAAGACCAAGAAGCCACCGGGATAGAGTAGGCAAAAGAAGGATCCCCTCCCCCCGCCCAGACCACTAGCACAACTGGTTGGCCAGAGCTCCCACAGATCATGGCAGGCTCATAATACACAGCTCTTGACCCCCACCCAGTGGCAGCAGGTGGAAGATGAAACCAGATATTTTCAGAATGAGGATAATAAGCCCAACCCTTAAGCAGTATGCAAAAATATATTAAATCTCCAGACCAGAAGAAGGAAAATGACAAGCACCAGGAAAGCAATCAGCAAGGCACAGAATTTTCTAACCTAAATGTTACAAAATTCAAAATAGCTATCATAAAAGAGCTCAACAAACTACAAGAAAATACAAATAGACAACGCAATGAAATCAGGAAATTCTTCATGAAAGAGACTGAAACTCTAAAGAAAAATCAATCAGAAATGTTGGAAGTGAAAAACACAATGGAGGAGATCAAGATAAATCTGGAATCTTTAAAGAACAGAGCTGACAATATGGATGACAGAATTAGCAAAATTGAGGAAAGGAATGCAACAATGTTCCATATGGAGGAGGAGAGGGACCTAAGACTAAAAAGAAATGAAGAAATTCTCTGAGGAATATCCAACTCAATTAGGAAATGCAGCATAAGGATTATAGGTACTCCAGAGGGAGAAGAGAGGGAAAAAGGAGCAGAAAGATTGTTCAAAGAAATAATAGCTGAGAACTTCCCAAACGTGGGGAAGGAGCTGGACATACAAGTGAATGAAATCAATAGATCTCCTAAATATATCAACATGAAAAGACCCTCTCCAAGGCATATAGTAGTAAAGCTGGCAAAAGTCAATGATAAAGAAAAAATATTAAGGGCAAAAAATAAAAAAAAAAAATAACATACAAAGGAATTCCTATCAGGCTCTCAGCCAATTTCTTGGCAGAAACTTCACAGGCTAGGAGGGAGTGGAATGATATATTCAAAATTCTGAAAGACAAAAACTTTCAGCCAAGAATACTCTATCCAGAGAAAACATCCTTCAGATATGATAGAGAAATAATAACTATCCCAATTAAACAAAAGCCAAGGGAGTTCATTGCCACAAGACCCCCACTACAAGAAATGCTCAAGAAAGCCCTCATTCCTGAAAAAAAAAAAAAAAAGATAAAAGGGATACAAAGCTTTGAGCAAGGAGAAAAATAGGTAGACAAAATCAGAAAAATTGCAGCTCTCTACCAGAATAGGTTAGCAAACACTTAATTATAACACCAATGATTAAGGGATGGAAAACAATAAAAATAAATATAAACTCATAACTTTAAACACAAGATGTCACAAACTGTGATAATAATAACAGAAGAGGAAGAGGAAATGGATGGAATCGACTTAGTCTAAGGAAATAAGAGGCCATCAGAAAATGGACTACCTCATCTACAAGATTTCTTATACAAACCTTGTGGTAAGCACTAAAAGAATAAACAGAATAGAGACACATATGATAAATAAAGAGAAAACTAAGAAAACCATCATACAGAACTACCAAACTGAATTGGCAGTCTGAAACACACAGGATGAGAAACAAAGGAGATGTAAAGAACCAGAAAATGAGTGATAAAATAGCAACATTAAGCCGTCATATATCAATAATCATTTTAAATTCAAATGAGTTGAATTTTCCAGTCAAAGGACACAGAGTGGTGGGATGGATTAAAAAACAATATCCAACAATATGCTGCCTCCAAGAAACACGTCTCACCTCTAAAGACAAACACAGACTCAGAGTGAAAGGATGGAAGACAATACTCCAAGCTAATGGCAAACAAAAGAAAGCAGGTGTTACCATACTTATATCAGACAAAGTAGACTTCAAGATAAAACAGATGAGGTGGAAGTCAAGATGGCGGTGTAGGCAGACTCTGGTGAACTCACCTCCTCCCACAGACACAGCCAATTTACAACTATTCATGGAAAAATTACCGCTGAGACAGAACTGAAAACTGAATAAGAGGAACTCTTGCAACAAAGGACAACCCTAATTGAGGTGGAAGAGGCAGAAACTCCCTTCAGGAGAGAAAAAATGCCACCTTCACAAGCCGCCACCTGCACGGCTGCCCTGGAGCAGCCCACAGGTATGCAGCCCTCCCTGGAGGAGTGGGGCCCAGAGCCAGGGAGCACCCCTGCTGTGGGCGTTTTGTGGGCCAAGCAAAACTGAGATGAGTGGCAGAATAACTGACTTTGCCTGCTACTAAAACATTGGGGAGTACCCCCAGAAAAGCTGGTTCACAAAGAAATTAAAACTGGCTCTAAAGGGCCCACAAGCAAACTCACCCGTTTCAGAAAGCAACAAAATCACCAGAAAGAAAGGTGCACAGTGCTTTGGTAAAAAGAGATTCACCTAATAGGCCCTGAGTGTATTTTGGTGAGAGGTGAGACCTCTCCAGGGACTGGGACATTGGCGGCAGCCATGGTTGTGGCAGGGTGTGGGTGTGCGGACACAGACGCCATTGGAGTTCTCCCTGAGGCCTGCTAGCCCAGGGTCTGCCCCACCCACTAGAGCACTGATTTAATCCAGCTCTGCCAGAGCAGACAGCCCACCCTAGAGACTGGCCCCACCCAACAACAAGCCCTCAGGCAACTTGTGGGCCTGCATAGATTGGTGACTGGATTCTCTGCAGCCTGGCAACTGAGCAGACTTCAGTGGGGCAGGGCATGCACAAGGAGCAGGTAGAGACTGTGGGGTGGTGGTGGAGTGTGTGGAGCTCCCGCCGTGGAGAAACTGGGTCCACTTCAGGAGGTTGGGGCGTGCACAAGGGACAGGACTTTGTTGACTGTGTGTGTGGGCCTGTGGGTGGCAGGGCTTGTCAGCTTCAGAAGACTTGTGCTTTTCAAAGACCCGCATAGGGGGTTTGCACCACCTTCCATAGCCTGAAATATTTGGGTGCTCCAGTGCCTGAGGCCAGCCCCACCCAGCTGCAATCCTCAGAGAGCTGACAAGAGACCTAAAGGCTGGAGGCTTATAGCAATTGTAAGCCCCTGAGCCTAACAACCTGCCACGCTGGGGGCCTACTCATTTAAAAGAAATACTGCAAGACAAATGTGGTATTAGAACTTGCAGCCAACTGTGCTGGGGCTCCCCACACCTGATAAAGAGACTGAAGGGCCCACAACAACTACAAGCAGCTGAGCATTACAACAGCTGGCTAGGAGTATAACTTGGCCAACCTGGGTGCCTACAGGGAGAGCAAACAGGCCACAACAGAAGGACACACATAGCCCACATAGGGGTCACCCCTGGAACATTGAGAACTGAGGGAAGCACAGTGCAAGCCTCCTAAGGCATCACTTATATAAGGTCACCTATCTAAGAGCAGGAGACGTAGCTCACCTACCTAATACGTAGACACAGGGAAAAGGGCAAAATGAGGAGGCAAAGGAATACATTCCAAATAAGGGAACAGGACAAAACTCCAGAAAAGGAACTTAGTGAAACAGAAATGAGCAACCTACCCGACAGAGAGTTCAAACTAAGAGTGTTTAGGATGCTCACTGATGTGGAGAGAAGAATAGATGAACTCAGTGAGAATGTCAACAAAGAAATGGAAGATATAAAAAAGAACCAATCAGAAATGAAGAATAAGATACTGGAAATGAAAAATTCACGAGAGGGACTCAAAAGCAGAGTAGAGGGTACAGAAGAACGGATCTGCGAGCTGGATGAAAGACTAGAAGAAATTACCCAAGCTGAACAAGTAAAAGGGAAAAGAATTAAAAAGAGTGAGGACAGTCTAAGGGACCTCTGGGACAACATCAAGCACACTAACATCCATGTTATAGGTGTCCCGGAAGGAGAAGAGCGAGACAAAGGAGCAGAGAATCTATTTCAAGAAATAATAGATGAAAACTTCCCTAACCTAAGGAAGGAAACAGACATCCAGGTACAGGAAGCACAGAGAGCCCCAAACAAGATAAACCCAAAGAGGCCCACACCAAGACACATTATAATCAAAATGTCCAGAATTAAAGATAAAGAGAGAATCCTAAAAGCCGCAAGAGAAAGACAAGTTACACACATAAGGCTATCAGCTGACTTCTCAGAGAAACCTTAGAGGCTAGAAGAGAGTGGCACGATATATTTAAAGTGCTAAAAGGAAAAAACTTACAGCCAAGAATACTCTACCCAGCAAGGTTATCATTCAAAATGGAAGGAGAGATCAAAAATTTCCCAAACAAGCAAAAATTAAAGGAGTTTGTCACCAAGAAACCAGTGCTACAAGAAATGTTAAAGGGACTGATTTAAGGGGAAAAGAGAAGACCACAAATAGGAAAAATTATCTATTTCCATGATAAGAGGGTAATGGATACAAATGTACAAAAAAGAGGTTAGATATGTATCAGAAACATAAAATGAGGGAGGAGGGGAGGTAAAGAGTAGAGCTTTCAGTCAGAGGTCAAACTAAAGAGACCATCAAGTCTGTATAGCAGGAGAAAGGAACAGAAGAACTACTAAAACATGGAGAAAAAAAAAGTTAAAAAATGGCAGTAAGTACATACTTATCAATAGGTACTTTAAACGTCAAACGACTAAATGCTCCAATTAAAAGGCAAAGGGTGGCTGATTGGATAAAAAAACAAGACCCACATATATGCTGCGTACAAGAGACACACTTCAGACCTAAAGACACTCCCAAACTGAAAGTGAAGGGATGGAAAAAGATACTCCACGCAAATGGCAATGAAAAGAAAGCTGGGGTAGCAGTACTCATATCAGACAAAATAGACTTTAAAACAAAAACTGTAAAAAGAGACAAAGAAGGGCATTACATAATGATCAAGGGAACAATCCAACAAGAGGATATAACACTTGTAAATATCTACGGACCCAATGTATGTGCACCTAAATATATAAAGCAATTATTAACAGACATAAAAAGAGAAATAGACAGTAACACAATAATAGTAGGGGACTTTAACACTCCACTTACACCAACGGATAGATCATCCAAACAGAAGATCAATAAGGAAACATCGGCCTTACATGACACACTAGAACAGATGGACCTAGTAGATATATACAGAGCATTCCATCCAAAAACCGAAGAATACACGTTCTTTTCAAATGCACGTGGAACATTGTCCAGGATTGATCACGTATTAGGCCACAAAACAAGTCTCCATAAATTTAAGAAGATTGAAATAATACCAAGCATCTTTTCTGACCACAACGGTACGAAACTGGAAATCAACTATAGGAAGAAAATTAGAAAAGCCACAAATACGTGGAGATTAAACAAAATGCTACTGAACAACGACTGGGTCAACGAAGATATCAAAAAGTACCTGGAGAAAAATGAAAATTAAAATTCGACATGCCAGAATTTATGGGATACAGCGAAAGCGGTTCTGAGAGGGAAGTTTATAGCAATACAGGTCTATCTCAACAAACAAGAAAAATCTCAAACAATCTAACAATGCACCTAAAGGAACTGGAAAAGAAGAAGAAACAAAGCCCAAAATCAGTGCAAGAAGGGAAATAATAAAAATCAGAGCAGAAATAAATGAAATAGAGACTAAAAAATATTAGAAAAAATGAATAAAACCAAGAGCTGGTTCTTTGAAAAGATAAACAAAATTGACAAACCTTTAGCTAGACTCACCAAGAAAAAAAGAGAGAAGGCACAAATAAATAAAATCAGAAATGAAAGAGGAGAAGTTACAACAGACACTTCAGCAATACAAAAGATTATAAGAGAATACTATGAAAAGCTATATGCCAACCAATTCGACAATCTGGAAGAAATGGATAAATTCTTAGAATCCTACAACCTTCCAAAACTGGATCAAGAAGAGGTAGAGAATTTGAATAGACCAATCGCCAGTAAGAGATCGAAACAGTAATCAAAAACCTCCCCAGAAATAAAAGTCCTGGGCCAGACGGCTTCTCTGGAGAATTCTACCAAACATTCAAAGAAGACTTAATACCTATCCTTCTAAAACTCTTCCAAAAGATTGAGGAGTGGGGGAAGCTCCCAAACTCATTCTACGAAGTCGACATTACCCTGATACCAAAACCAGACAAGGACAACACAAAAAAAGAAAATTACAGGCCAATATCACTGATGAACATCGATGCAAAAATCCTCAACAAAATACTAGCAAATCACATACAAAAATACTTTAAAAATATTATACACCACAATCAAGTAGGACTTATTCCAGGTGTGCAGGGATGGTTTAACATTCGCAAATCAATCAACGTAATACACCACATTAATAAAATGAAGAATAAAAATCACATGATCATCTCAATAGATGCAGAGAAAGCATTTGACAAGATACAGCATCCATTTATGATAAAAACTCTGAATAAAATGGGTATAGAAGGAAAGTACCTCAACATAATATAGGCCATATATGACAAACCAAGAGCTAATATCATCCTCAATGGTGAAAAACTGAAACCCTTCCCTCTAAGAACAGGAACCAGACAAGGATGCCCACTGTCACCACTCCTATTTAACATAGTACTGGAAGTCCTAGCCCGAGCAATCAGTCAAGAAAAAGACATAAAATTGATCCAAATTGGAAAGGAAGAAGTGAAACTGTCACTATTTGCAGATGACATGATTTTATATATAGAAAACCCTAAAGAATCATCCAAAAAACTTTTAGAAGTAATAAACGAATACGGTAAAGTTGCAGGATACAAAATCAACATACAAAAATCAGTTGCATTTCTATACACTAACAACAAAGTAGCAGAAAGAGAAATTAAGAATACAACCCCATTTACAATTGTAAATTACATTTACAATTCTTACAAAAGAATAAATATAAAAAAAATAAACAAATGGGACTACATCAAACTAAAAAGCTTCTGCACAGCAAAGGAAACCATCAACAAAACGAAAAGACAACCTAACAATTGGGAGAGGATATTTGCAAACCATACATCTGATAAGGGCTTAATCTCCAAAATATATAAAGAACTCATGCATCTCAACAACAAAAAAACTAACAACCCAATTAAAAAATGGGCAAAAGACCTGAACAGACATTTCTCCAAAGAAGATATACAGATGGCCAACAGACACATGAAAAGATGTTCAAATCATTAACTATCAGGGAAATGCAAATCAAAACTATGATGAGACATCACCTCACATCCGTCAGATTGGCTATAATTAACAAGACAGGAAACAACAACATGTTGGAGAGGATGTGGAGAGAAGGGAACTCTCATACACTGCTGGTGGGAGTGCAAACTGGTGCAGCCACTATGGAAAACAGTATGGAGATTCCTCAAAAATTCAAGCATAGAACTACCCTATGATCCAGCTATGCCACTGCTGGGCATTTATCCAAAGAACTTGAAAACACCAATGCATAAATATACATGCACCCCTGTGTTCATTGCCACATTATTCACAATAGCCACGACTTGGAAGCAACCTAAGTGCCCATCAAGGGATGAATGGATAAAGAAGATGTGGTATATATACACAATGGAATACTACTCAGCCATAAGAAACGATGAAATCCAGCCATTTGTGACAACGTGGATGGACATTGAGGGTATTACGCAAAGTGAAATAAGTCAGAGGGAGAAGGTCAAATACTGTATGATTTCCTTCATTATGTAGTAGATAATAACAATAATAAACAAACACATAGAGACAGAGATTGGATTGGTGGTTACCAGAGGGGACGGGGGGATGGAGGAGGGTGAAAGGGATCATTCAGCACATGTGTGTGGTGATGGGTTGTAATTGGTATTTGAGTAGTGAACATGATCTAATCTATGCAGAGATAGAAGTATAACGATGTACACCTGAAATTTATACAATGTTATAAACCAATGTTACTGCAATAAACAAAAAATTAAAAAAAAAAACAGGGAACCTCCACCAAGAAGACATATCACCTATAAATATATATGCACCCAACACAGGAGCACCAAAGTGCATAAAGCAACTATTAACAAACCTAAAAGGAGATATTAACAACAACACAATAATAGTAGGGGATCTTAACACCCCATTTACATCAATGGATAGATCATCCAGACAGAATATCAATAAAGAAATAGTGGACTTCAGTGAAAAACTAGACCAGATGGACTTAGTAGATATATATAGAGCACTCCATCAAAATACAGCAGATTACACATTCTTCTCAAGTAGGCAGGGAACATTCTCAAGGATAGACCATATGTTGAGAAATAAGGCAAGCCTCTATAAATTTAAGAAGATTGAAATCATAACAAGCATCTTTTCCCACTGTAATTCTATGAAACTAGAAATCAACTACAAGAAAAAAACTGGGAAATTGACAAAGATGTGGAGACTAAACAACATGCTATTGAACAACCAATGGATCATTGAAGAAATTAAAGAAGAAATCAAAGAATATCTGGAGAGAAATGAAAATGAAAATACACTGTACCAACTCATACGGGATACAGCTAAAGCAGTCCTGAGAGGGAAACTCATAGCAATACAGGCCAACCTTAACAAACAAGAAAAAGCCCAAATAAGCACCTTAAGCTACACCTAACGGAATGAGAAAAAGAAGAACAAACAAAGCCCACAGTTAGCAGAAGGAAAGAAATAGTAAAAATTAGAGCAGAAATAAATGAAATTGAAACAACAACAACAACAAAAAACAATAGAAAGGATCAATAAAACAAAGAGCTGGTTCTTTGAGAAGATAAACAAAGTTGACAAACTCTTAACCAGACTCACTAAGAAAGAAAGAGAGAAGGCTCAAATAAATAAAATTAGAAATGAAAGAGGAGAAATTACAATGGATACCACAGAACTACAAAGAATTATAAGAGAAAACTATGAAAAACTATATACCAACAAATTGGACAATCTAGAAGAAACGGATAAATTCTTAGATTCATGCAACCTCCCAAAACTGAATCAAGAAGAAATAGAGAATCTGAATAGACCAATCACAAGTAAAAAGATTGAAACGGTAATGAGAAACCTCCCAAAAAATAAAAGTCCGGGGCCAGATGGCTTCTCTGGAGAATTTTACCAACCATTCAAAGAAGATTTAATACCTATCCTTCTCAAACTATTCCAAAAAATAGAGGAAGATGGAATACTTCCTAGCACATTCTATGAGGTCAACATCACTCTGATACCAAAGCCAGACAAGGACAACACAAAGAAGGAAAATTACAGGCCAATATCGCTGATGAACATCGATGCAAAAATCCTCAACAAAATATTGGCAAATCGAATACTGCAATACATTAAAAAGATCATGCACCATGATCAAGTGGGATTTATACCACGGACACAGGGATGGTTCAACATCTGAAAATCAATCAGTGTGAACACCACATTAACAGCATGAGGAATAAAAACCACACAATCATCTCAATAGATGCAGAGAAAGCATTTGACAAGATCCAACAACAATTTGTGATCAAAAACTTTCAACAAAATGTACCTTAGGAAAGTACCTTAACATAATAAAGGCCATATATGACAAACCCACAGCCAACATCATAATCAACAGGGAAAAACTGAAAGCCATTCCTCTGAGAACAGGAGCAACACAAGGGTACCCACTCTTGCCACTCTTATTCAGCATAGTACTGGAGGTTTTGGCCAGAGCAATTAGGCAAGCAAAAGGAATAAAAGGAATCCAAATAGGCAACAAAGAAGTGAAACTTTTGCTCTTTGCAGATGACACGATTTTATATATAGAAAATCCTAAGGAACCCATTGGAAAACTATTAGAAATAATCAACAACTACAGCAAAGTTGCAGGGTACAAAACCAACTTACAAAAATCAGTTGCATTTCTATACTCTAATAACGAACTAACAGAAAGAGAAATCAAGAAGACAATCCCATTTACAACTGCAACAAAAAGAATAAAATATCTAGGAATAAATTTAACCAAGGAGGTGAAAGACCTATACAATGGAAAGTATAAGACATTATTGAAAGAAATCAATGATGACATAAAGAAATGGAAACATATCCCATGCACATGGATTGGAAGAATAAATACAGTTAAAATATCCACACTACCTAAAGCAATCTACAGATTCAATGCAATCCCAATCACAATCCCGATGACATTCTTCACAGAAATAGAACAAAGAATACTAAAATTCATATGGAGCAACAAAAGACCCCAAACAGCTAAAGCAGTCCTGAGAAAAAAGAACAAATCTGGAGGCATCACAATCCCTGACTTGAAAATATACTACAGAGCTATAATAATTGAAACACCATGGTACTGGTACAAAAACTAACACACAGACAAATGGAACAGAATTGAAACCCCAGAAATAAAACCACACATCTACAGACAGCTAATCTTCAACAAAGGAGCTAAGAACATACTATGGAGAAAGGAAAGTCTCTTCAATAAATAGTGCTGGGAAAACTGGATAGCCACGTGTAAAAGAAGGTAAGTAGACTATTTTCTTTCGCCATACACAAAAATTAATTCAAAATGGATCAAAGACTTGAAGGTGAGACCTGAAACTATAAAACTCCTGGAAGAAAACATAGGCAATACACACTGACATTGGTCATAGAGAGATCTTTTCGAATTCCACATCTACTTGGACAAGGGAAACAAAATAAAAAAAATAAACAAGTGGGACTTCATAAGACTAAAGAGCTTCTGCAAGGCAAATGAAACCAGGATCAAAATGAGAAGACAACCCACTAGCTGGCAGAAAATATTTGCAAATCACATATCCAACAAGGGGTTAATCTCCATAATATATAAAGAACTCACACAACTGAACAACAAAAAACAAACAACCTGATCAAAAAATGGGCAGAGGATATGAACAGACATTTTTCCAAGGAAGATCCACAGATGGCCAATAGGCATTTGAAAAGATGTTCAACATCACTAATCACCAGGGAAATGCAAATCAAAACTACACTAATATATCACCTTATACCCGTTAGAATGTCTATAATCTCCAAGATAAAAAATAACAAATGTTGGAGAGGTTGTGGAGAAATGGGAACCCTAATTCACTGCTGGTGGGAATGCAAACTGCTGAAGCCTCTATGGAAAACTGTATGGAGATTCCTCAAAAAATTAAAAATAGAAATACCTTATGATCCAGCTATCCCACTACTGGATATTTACCCAAAGAACCTGAAATCAACAATCCAAAGAGGCTTATGCACCGCTATGTACATTGCAGCATTATTCACTATAGCCAAGAAGTGGAAGCAACCCAAGTGTCCCTCAACTGATGACTGGAAAAAGAAAATGTGGTATATATATACAATGGAATACTACTCAGCCATGAAGAAAGATAAAATCGTCCCATTTGCAACAACATGGATGGATCTGCAGGGTACTGTGTTAAGCGAAATAAGCCAGACAGAGAAAGACAGACGCCGCAAGACTTCACTCATATGTGGAAGATTAACACACAGAGAGAACAGTTTGGTGGTTATCAGGGGGAAGGGGGTTGAGGGGTAGGCACAAAGGGTGAAGAGATGCATTTATATGGTGACTGACAAATAATAATGTACAACTGAAATTTCACAATGTTATAAACTATTATGACATCAATTAAAAAATACTTCATCAAAAAAAGACATGCTTACCTTTAAAATATTTTAAATCTCTTTACATATGTATTTATATATAAGTGCAAAGTACAAGTAACTGTTCTATTTAAAAATTAATATATATTTACCAACACAATCGGGCAAAGTTGTCCATTCTCCATTAATACATTGTATTTTCTTAGGCCCCGTCATTAGAGACTTGGGATTGCAATCAAATTCCACCATTTCACTGTGTCCACCTTCTTCTTTCCTTTTCTTCTTAATTTTACCATCGGGGAGTTGAGGAGGTTGACCACACTATTTTACTTGCCCTACCATAAAGAAACTGTGTAAATGATGCTTAAATAGTCTCATAATTATAAATCTGGCAAAATGTGGAGTTACTATTTTGGTTGACCTAGAACTAAATTACATTTATACTACATTTTTATTTTTTTCAGGTTTGTTTTTTCAGTGTACACAGTGTAATGATTATTCTTTTTCTCAAATATTGACTTTTTATTATGAACAATTCTGAACAAATTAAAGAAGAAAAATATTTAATGAACACATACACTGATCACCTATATAGGAACGTGACATTTTGCCCAATTTGCTTTACTTTTTTTTTTGTGAACTAACTTAAAGTAAATGACAGACATAGTGAGATTTTACTTCTAAATTCTTCAAAATGCCTGTCTAGGAAAAGGACATTTACATAAATATATAAAACATCTTATTACATTTCTTCAAATTAACAATAATTTTTTGGTACAGTCTTATATTTTTTCTATATCCAAATATCCTGATTGCTTCTACCCCAATACCGTGCAGTTCATTTATTATAACCAGGATATTAAGTTGTCCCCTTGAAGATTTTAAAGTAGGTCAACAATCTGAATATTATATAAAACTAAGTATTTATCAAAAATGTATGATGTGCACATATAGTTATAGTTTTTGTTAATTAATATCTATAAATATATAAAATATTTGATCAAAAAATTTGGTGAAAATAATGTCATCTGAAGCAAGTAACAAATCATCATTGTTTTATGTGGAATAATCCATATGTATAACTATTTTACTATTTTATTAATTACTTAATACAAGATAATAAGACCCATACAGTATTTTTTAAAGTATAATATTTTTTATTGAGCCTAGGGGGAAAAATTCTAACACTTCTCAATCCCAGCTACTATATTTTGATTTATAAAATCCCATTACATATTTTAAAACACAGAGATACAATTACCCCTTGATAAAGGAAATTTAAATACTCTATACAACTCAGTTACTATGGCTAAGCATCTCTCCTTCTTTCCAGTTAAAATACCATTTTTGCCATTTTTTTTGCAGTTTGTCAGATTATGGATACAAGATACAATAAAATACATAGACCTTAATATAAAATAATATAAATTAATATAAATTGTTTCTTCACTTCTAAACTAAATATTGACCTTTGCATGTTGGAAAATTAGGTGACCATCCAAATTGGTAGCATTGAGCTCAGTCTGGCCCAACTCTTATAAGTTTTTCTCTGAAGGAATATTTCAACAGATCTCCAACTGTGTATTTTTTACGTTTTGGATGAGCATCTACATTTGCTTCTGAAAATGGAAGAGGACATTCTATTTCTAAAAATAAAATTAAAGTAAATGGATATGTGTGAAATAATCATTGCAAAAATAGGTTTAATATATGCTATATGAAAACAACATTCATGGGGCTTCACATACAGAGGGACATATAGTCTTGCCTTCAAAAAAAATAGTAATTATTTACCCTCAACAAATACGTGCAAGACCCTTTAGGGAAATTAGGATATTGAGCAGCAAGGTAAAATTCTGTATGACAGTCTCTTCAGGATCATAATACGTAAGTCCTGAGAAGTTACTTGTAAAATAAATTATTTAATTTGTTTAACAATAAAAGCTTCATAACTTTTACTATTTGTTTATAAAATAGAATATGAATAATTTTCACACTTGTCACATGAAATTCATTCTTTCAGGTAATAAAAATTAACATGCAACATATTTACTTACTTTTTTTCATTAAAAATGATAGTTATGTTTAAAAAGTAGATAACTGGTATACTCGAACAACACATCTCTAATAAATTTTAAGTAGGAGGAAACATTAAAAAGCAAATAATTCCTGGGGCCAGCCTGGTGGCGTAGCTGTTAAGTATGCATGTTCCACCGCAATGGCCCAGGGTTCAGATCCTGGTGCGCACCAACTCACTGCTTGTTAAGCCATGCTGTGGCAGCATCTCATATAAAGTAGAGGAAGATGGGCATGGATGTTAGCTCAGGGCTAATCTTCCTCACAAAAGGAAAAAAAGCAAATAATTCCTAATTTTACAAATGAACTAAATATCATAGACTTTTTCAAAAACACAGGGCTAGGTTGCTTCTAGGTTTTCTGAATCTTTCCATTATACTCAACTGTATCTCTAATATGTTTATAAAAACTAATGCATTATGAATACCTTCTGACAAAATTAGAAATGGATATATATGAATATATATGTATATTTTTCTCTCTTTTTTTTTGTGAGGAAGATCAGCCTTGTGCTAACATCTGCCAATCCTCTTCATTTTTTGCTGAGGAAGACAGGCCCTGGGCTAACATCCATGCCCATTTTCCTCTACTTTATACGGGACACCGCCACAGCATGGCCTGCCAAGCAGTGCGTTGGTGCACACCCGGGATCCGAACCGGTGAACCCTGGGCCGCCGCAGCGGAGCTTGCACACTTAACCGCCTGTGCCACCAGGAAGGCCCCCTATATTTTTCTCATTTAATCTATTATTGATAGTTCATTTATAAAATTAGATGTTGAAATTCACATGTGAAAATAACACTGAAGACAAAATAAATACTCTCAATAAATCAAGCAAGCATCACAAGTATAATGAAATATTTTCTAATTAAATAATCTCAGGAATATTGTTTAAGCTAGCCAGTTTTATGTATTGTTATTGGCAATTTAATAGTTTAATAACAGTTTATTTGTGCATATCACCTTGGGATGTAACTCACTCAGCTTCTATAAAATTTGCACCCCTGTATCTCTGTATGTTATTCCAATATTTTGCATGATAATTTTTGTTGGTTGTTAACATTATTTTTCTTATCCAATTGTAAAAAAAAAAATGCCATTGAACTTAATTGATCTTGATGATGTAGGATTTTCCAGCTGCTTTACTTGTGTATAGTTATTATATGGTGTTGTAGACAGAATAATGGCCCCCAATGATGTCCACATCCTAATCCTTGAAACCTGCAAATATGTTACCTTTCATGGAAAAACAGACTTTGCAGACATAAGTAAGTTAAAGAACTTGAGATGGAGAGACTATCTTGAACTATCTTTGTGGTGATGTGCCCAATGTAATCACAAGGGTCCTTATAAGAGGGAGGCAAGAGCGTCAGAATCAAAGTAGGAGATAAGAGAGCAGAAGCAGAAGTTGGAGTGATTTGAAGAAGGAGCCATGAGCCAAGAAATGCAGATGGTTTCTAGAAGCTGTAAAGGCAAACAGACAGATTTTTTTCCTAGGACCTCCGGAAGGGACCTTGATTTGACACCTTGATTTCAGGACTTTTGACCTCTAGAACTGTAAGATCATAAGTTTGTGTTGTTTTAAGTAATTGGGTTTGTGGTCATTTGTTACAGTAGCAGTAGACGACTAATATACAGAACAAAATGTACAGCCATATTTAAGGAAGGGTATGATTTCGCATGACCTGAAGGCATTCTGTGCCTTGTTTAAAACCAAGATTCTGTGCAACACCAAAAGTGAACTACAATGTAAACTAGACCTCGAGTGATTATGTTGTGTCAACACAGGTTCATCAGTTGTAACGAATGTACCACTCTCATCAGTGATGTTGATAAGAGAAGAGGCTATTGCCTGTGTGGGGCAATGAGTATATGGAAATTTCCGTACCTTCCCCTCAATTTTGCTGTGAAACCTAAAGCTGCTCTAAAATAATAAATTTCTACCCCGAATAGCCAAAACAATCTTGAGAAAGAACAAAGTTGAAGGCACCATGCTCTCTGATTTCAAACTATATTACAAAGTTATAGTAATCAAAACAGTATGGTATTGGCATAAAAACAAACACATAGATCAGTGGAACAGAATAGAGAGCCCAGAAATAAACCCACGCATATATGGTCAGTTAATTTACGACAAAGGATCCAAGAATATACACTGGAGAAATGATACTCTCTTCAATAAAAGGTATTGAGAAAACTGGACAGCCATATGCAAAAGATTGAAACTGGACCACTATCTTACACCATACACAAAAATTAACTCAAAATAAATGAAAGATTTGAACATAAGAACTGAAACCATAAAACTCCTAGAAGAAAACATAGGCGATAAGCTCCTTGACATCAGTCTTGGTGATGATATTTTGGATTTGACACCAAAAGCAATGGCAACAAAAGCAAAATCTGACAAGTGGAATTACCACAAACTAAGAAGCTTCTGCATAGCAGAGGAAATCATCAACAAAATGAAGAGTGAACCTACTGAATGGGAGAAAATATTTGCATATCATATATCTGATAAGTGGCTAATATCTAAAATATATAAAGAACCCACAAAATTCAATAGCAAAAAACCAAACAATCCAATTAAAAAATGGGCAGAGGATCTGAATAGACATTTTTCCAAAGAATAATACAGAGGGCCAATAGGTGCATCAAAAGGTGCTCAACATCACTTTATCAGGGAAATGAAAATCAAAACCACAATGAGATATCACCTCACACTTTTTAGAATGCCTATTAGCAAAAAGACAAGAAACAGCGAGAGTTGGTGAGAATGTGGAGAAAAGGGAACCCTTGTGCACTGTTAGTGGGAATGTAAATTGGTGCAGCCACTACGGAAAACAGCAGGGAGGTTCCTCGAAAAACTAAAAGTAGAACTATCATATGATCCAGCAAATTCCCTTCTGGGTATTTTACCCAAAGGACATGAAATCACTGTCTCAAAAAATTATCTGTAACCCCATGTTCATTGCAACGTTATTTACAATAGCCAAAATATGGAAGCAAGCTAAGTATCCATCAATGGATGGATGGATTAAAAAAATGTAATAACACACACACACACACTGCAATATTATTCAGCCATAAAAAAAGAAAATTTTGCCACTTGTGACAACATGGATGGACTTTGACAGCATTGTGCTAAGTGAAACAAGTCAAACAGAGAAAGACATATACTGTATGATCTCACTGATATTCGGAATCTAAAAAAAAAAATAAAACAAGCTCATGGATACAGAGAACAGATTAGCGGTTGCCAGAAGTGGGGGATTTGGGGGTGGGGGAAATGGGTGAAGGGAGTGAAAAAGTACAAACTTCCAGCTATAAAATAAATAAGTCCTGGAGTAACAGTATGGTGTACAGTATACACAGTATGGTGACTACAGTTAATAGTACTGTATTATATATGTGAAAGTTGCTAAGAGAGTAGATCTTAAAAGTTCTGATTACAAGAAAAAAATGCTGTAATTATGTGCGATGATGAATATCAACTAGACTTATTGTGGTGATCACTTCACAATATGTACAAATATCAAATCATTATGCTGCACACCTGAAACTAATATAATGTTATATGTGAGTTATATGTCAATTATATCTCAGTTAAAAAAATAAAGTAAAATTATACTGTCAAAAAAGAAAATAAAGTCCTTGTAAAACAAACCAATAAAGAAATCAAACAAAAAAACCTAGTTTCTGACTATAAATTATGAGTTAATAATCAAATGACAGGGGAAAGGAAGAAGGTCAAGGAGCAAAATATTTCAAGTTGCTGTAGGATGTGTAACAAAGTATAACTAGTAACTACAAACTATAACTATAACTGTGTAAGCCTAGTTTTGAATTATTTGGCAGTTTGACTTCAAGATGCTTTGACAATAGCTTTCATGTTGGTCATCAGTATGACAATATGTGCGGCATATACCAACCTCATTTTGGATAGACTATGTATTGTTCGAAGATCTGTTATTATATCAATAGTTAACTTTGGTTTCTGAAAGCTATGTTGAGACACCCTGAATTTTGATTATTGTTCCTTAGGAAATATCTTTATATAGAGCCTACTAAAAAGAAATACTTTCAGAATTGTTTTTATTTTCTAGAAGAAAAAATACTTACCATAGCATGTGGGCAAATGGGACCAGCATCTTCACCACATACTGTGGAAGCCGCAGTGCGTCCATCTCTGCTTTATATCCACTGCGGCTCAGAGTCCAACTTGTCGTTGAGTCTAAGCCACGTGCCCTTACCTTTGTTTCTGACACTCACTAATACTGACATATCACAAGATTCTAAGGGATTTTTCAAAATCAGTGTTTTATTTCTCATGTTATCCCAAGCACACAATAAGCAGACAAAAACCTTTAGCAATCGTTATGTACTAATGAATCAATTACCTTTTAGAAAATATCATTACTAGTATTTAATAAAAATTGATTTTACGTACGTTTTCCTTATACATAAACTCTGAATAAATTACACTATTTTTTAAATATATATATTATACTATATAAATATATATGTATGTATATATATTTATACATATTTATATCTATCTTCTATAGCATACTATATATTCTAATAGTAATGCAGTAAATATCAGATATACATATATATACACACATATATGTATATATGTTATATATGGGCTATATGATATATATATATATCCTTCTGACAGAACACATTAGTTCTCTGGGTTGGAATGAACTAAATAGTTTATTACTCACAGAGCGCCGTGGTGCCAATTCTCTGAGCCCCAATCTCTAATTCATCAGACTCCAATCAGTCAGATGCAGTGACAGCCTGATGTTATTGTGCTCATGAAGTGGCTTTGCACCATGGGAAAGGAACCTCAAAATTATAAAATTTGGAGCTTTTATAGGGCAGGTGGCACATTGGCCCACCCTCCCCTCAGGTGAGAGAGGGACCTTTGCTCTGGAACAGAGACAAATCTTCTTGGGAGGGGAGAGGAAGGCCTCCGGGTTCGTACTACTCTGAAATATAAGCAAATGGCTCCATAGAGATGTCTCTGAACCTTACTGGAGGTATGTGTGCACTGTCTCTAACTCCCAAGGCATGTTTGCTGTTTCATCACCCGTTAGCCAAATTTGTCAGTGCTCTTTGTTCAGAAAGTCTGGACTATGCAGAAGTGTGAAAATATTCATGGGGAATTGTCTCCTAGACATGTGATGTAATAAATTAATTGAAGTATGAAATGCATGTAGAAAAGTGTAAAAATCATAAGTTCAGGGGCCTGCCCAGTGGCGCAAGTGGTTAAGTGCGCACGCTCCACTTTCTCGGCCTGGGGTTCGCAGGCCCCAATCCCCCCTCGAGCACTGACATAGCGCTTGTCAAAGCCATGCTGTGGTGGCGTCCCATATAAAGTGGAGGAAGATGGGCAGGGCTGTTAGCTCAGGGCCAAGCTTCCTCAGCAATAAAAAAAAAAAAAGAAAAAAGGAGGATTGGCATCAGATGTTAGCTCAGGGCTGATCTTCCTCACAAAAAAAAAAATTCATAAGTTCAATAAATTATTACAAAATAAGCACACCTCTGTAGCTACTATCCAGGTAAAAAAATGGAATATTACTCACATTTTCAGTCTCCCATGACTCCTCCCAATCACTATCCCGCTCATTACTTCAAACACCACAGAATAATTTGGCCTATTTTAAAATTTATGTAATCAACAGGCACGTGTATCAAAAAACAATTTCTGGGGTTTGAAAACAATATTAAAAAATCTTTTCTTTCAGTGATAAAAAATAATAAAATTTATGTAATTTTTAAACCTCATTTTTGTATTTGTGAGTGCCAGCATTGTTTTGGGGATTAGCTATAGTTTATCACATTATTTCATTATTTAAATATATCAAATTTTTAAAAGTTAAGTACACATTTTCAAATCATCTAAGAGGAACAGCCTGTGGTAACTTGTTATTCCAATATAATTACTAAAAATTGAAAACTGTATACTTGCATATTACTTTGCCCATATGTCAAATCCTCCGAAAATCACTGTTTTGTAAATAAGCCAAAGAGGACCCCTAAGCCGTTTGCTTCTTCATACCTTGTTGATCATTAACTCAGACTGAGAGCACCAAACTCAACTTCTTTTTTTGTGTGTGAGGAAGATCGGTCCTGAGTTAACATCTGCCAATCCTCCTCTTTTTGCTGAGGAAGACTGGCCCTGGGCTAACATCTGTGCCCATCTTCCTCCACTTTACATGGGACGCCGCCACAGCATGGCCTGAGAAGCAATGCCTCAGTGTGCGCCCGGGATCCCAACCCGCGAACCCGGGGCTGCCGCAGCGGAGCGCGCGCACTTAACCACTTGCCCCACCGGGCCAGCCCCCAAACTCAAATTTTTATACATCCAATTGCTTTAGACAAAATTAAAATAAACACGTTTTAGTCGGTTAGAGCCTGTCTGCTTAGCACACCCCGTGAGTCTCTGCTAGCCAGAGATAAGATACACCCTGTGGCTAGAAGGCACCCCAAGCTGCCACAGGCTTCAGAACTCTCTGCCCCAGTGACTCCCCCGCCGGCTGCTGAGCAAAGTCACACAGACATGCAGAGCCTCCGCTCTGATACCCCTCTCTCCCAGAGTGCCCTCGCCTTCTTCCCCTTCTGGGTATGCCCCCGCACTTTTGTCCCTGGAAGTTTCTCCTGCTGTGAGGGACTTCTCCTTCCATGCAACCTGTCCAAGTGCCACCCAAATAAAGCTCTTTGTGGCCAAAGGCCACTTCATGGTCTTGTCTTTTTACTTATCAGCCTCGGAATCCTCGAACTCACCACAATTACATAAAGGGCATTTTTTTATAACTATTTATTTTACTTCTAAGCAAGTCAATAGAAGGAGAGACAGCAACAGAAAAAATATTATTTTTTTCCAGGCCTTGGAGTAACATTTTGTAGGTTTAAGTACTAATACACATGTTCAGTGACATTTAAAGCGTAATGCAGTAAATACTTGAGAGAGTTGTATTCATTAGACACACAAAAACATACATTAATATAAGAATTTTCTCTTTTATACTAGTGTGGTTTGTGGTGGATTATTCATCGTAGTTTGAGTAAAAGTAAAGAATACACACTTGGCTTTTAGAATTCCATAAACTGAGGATATTATGAGAAAAGATTTCACACCTCTTTACTAAGAGCCTATGAAAAGAACAGAAATTGAAAAAAAAAATGTAAGAAGCAGAAGTGCATATCTTACTTTCTGGGAATACGACTGAGTAAAGTTTGGATAACGTAAGCTTATAACGTCAGTTTTAGAAGTCTTCACTAAGAAAGAGAAGAAAAATATCTACATAACTTCAAATTCTATCATATTTAAGCTTTTCCCATGCCCCTTAACTTGATTTCCTTCCTTTCCTTACACAAAAGCAGCAATTTTTTTCCTGAGAAAAACTATAAAAATTAGAAATCCATTGTTAGTATAAGGTTCCCAGAAATCAGAGCCTTCAACCCACCCATGTCTCTTGAATATTCAGGAATTACAAGAATTTCTAGAGCTGTTCCAATTATAGATTGAAAAAGCTGAGTAATATAGTGTTCTTTTGAGCACCACACTGTGGATACAGCTATACACATGACTTGTATTAAAAGGAACAAGAAATCAACCACAGGAGATTGGTAATTGAAAAATGGTGAAAGAGAAGTGCACAGATATCTTAGTCACAAATGAATTAAGTTGTACTTGAAGTCCTGTAAAATTCTGTAATTAGTTTTCTTTCTTTTTTAAAAATAATGGCATTTTTTATAGGAAAATAGTAGACAAGTGAAGAAATTATGTCCTTTGAAGAGATGGAAAGGCATAATCAACCAAGAGAGTTAAATCAATTTGGCATAGGAGTACATAAGTATTTTATTAATATATTTTTTTAAAAAATGAGTTTGACATTATTTTGTATGGTACCATATAAACCCCAAAGAAGGGAAAAAAATAGTTGAAATAAACTTTCATGTTATTATGTTCAGAAAAACTCATAATAAAATGTAAAATTACTTACTAATGCAAATTGGTTGAACTGACCATCCACTTTGCAGACATTAACTGTCCCTGATGTCTTCCCATCTGCTGTTGCATATCTTGGTTTATACTTATGTTGTGTTTCTTTATTTAAAGGGTAAATATATTCTGCTTCAGACAAAAACCCATTGCCAACTAGAATATCTGATTTTAAGCATTTTTCTGAAAAAAAGAGGAAAATATAAGTATTTGTTCATTAAAAATTTTCATGAGGGGCCAACCTGATGGCACAGTGGTTAAGTTCTTGTGCTCCGCTTCAGTGGCCCGGGGTTCACAGGTTCAGATCCCAGGTGTAGACCTACACATAGTTTGTCAAGCCATGCTGTGGTGGTATCCCACATACAAAATGGAGGAATATTGGCACAGGTGTTAGCTCAGGGACAATCTTCCTCAAGCAAAAAGAGCAAGATAGGCAACAAATGTTAGCTCAGGACCAATCTTCCTCATCAAGAAAAAAAATTCATGATAAGTCAAGGAGTATTAATATCTTTTTTTTTTTTTTTGGTGAGGAAGATTTGTCCTGAGCTAACGTCTGTGCCCATCTTCCTCTATTTTGTATGTGGGTTGCCACCACAGCATGGCTGGCGTGTGGTGTCCATGCCTGGGATCTGAACCCGTGAACCTGGGCTGCTGAAGCAGAGCCTGCCAAACTTAACCACCACACCATGGGGCTGGCCCCTGAATACATTTTTATAAAAAGATAAAAATTAGACCTTATTCTAGGGAAACCTCAACCTGGAATTATCTTCGCTGTCTACATTTTTCGTTTATTAAAAATAGACTAGCTGTAAATCCTCAAACAAAATATTTTAGGAAACTATGTAAAATATATTAAATTTTATATAGAATAAGGCAAATTATAAATAAATGTATTGTTTTTTGAGAAAACAAGAGCAAAGAACTCTCACCAGTAAAGTTGTGGCATGCCCAAGAGAAATCCAATTCAGTAATCTAATAATTTCCTATAAATATTATGGGTGATTTGCAGTAAATTGGACCCCTTCGTTAAGTTTTCACAGTGGTTCAGACTTCCTAGCAGGCAGAACTCATTTAACTTGGGAGTCTCAGACGAGGTCCTGCATCAGACCAGAAATGGCTCTGAATTCATAACTGGAGAACCAAATAGGAAATAATAAATAGGAAAGCAATTGGCTCTCGAGGTTTGGGATATGTTGTATAGAGACAGTGCAATGAGAGTAAGGAAAAGGAGTCCATGTATAAGCTCATCTGAGGCCAGAGGTTTGTATTCAGGTAGACTGTGTATTCCTTTAGCTGTTAAGTAGTAGGGTTCTATGAATTAATATGCTTGTTGCTTTTACTGTAAATGACTATGGTAGGCTGAATAACAGTCCCCCCAAAATGTCCATGTTCTAATCCCCAGAACCTGTGAATGTTACCTTATATGGCAAAATAATCTTGCAGCTGTGATGAAGTTAAGGCTCTGGAGATGGGGAGATTATCCTGGATTATCTAGGCGGGCCTGATGTAATCACAGTGGTCCTTATAAGAGGGATGCGGGAGGAGTCCAAGTCAGATGGGAGGTGATGTGATGATGGAAAGAGAGGGACAGGGAGAAAAATATCTGAAGACTCTAGACTACTGGCTTTGAAGATGGAGGAAGGGGCCACAAACCAATGAATACAGGTGGCCTCTGGCAGCTGGAAAAGGTAGGGAAACAGGTTCTTCTCTACAGCCTGTAAAAGGAACCAGCCCTGCTGACACCCTGAATTTAGCCCAGAGAAGTTGGCTTTAAACTTCTTGCCTCCAGAACTGTAAGAGAATAGATTTGTGTTGTTTTAAGCCACCAAGTTTGTGGTAATTTGTTACAGCAGCCACAGGAAACTAATACAATGACAAACAAAATCAATTGTGAAGCATCATTTCTTAGTTACAGTATTTGATAAATTAATTTTAAAATTTGCGTTTAACTACTCTATAAATTTAACTACAGCCTATAAACATATCATCACATATGACCACAAATGTCCTCTGACTTTTCCAACAAGAAAATGGCAGCTATGCTGAAAATCATTTTGATCCCCAAAGCCTATACGACGTTCACTAAAATAGCTGAGTTTCAGAATTTTAAGCTTTATTCATTTGTGAAGGATTTTTCTCAAGTATATTCTTGTTACATATAATTGTGTATCAAAAATAAAAAAGAGGTAAACGAGTGGCAAGTAGAGCTGATACAGTGGTCTCCTAATCTTTAATAACTGAGAATTAAAGAAAGATGTTTAAAGTTGATAGAACACTTTAGAGAGGTCTATGTGTATTTAATAATCCAAAAATGGCCAAAATAAAACTGTTCAAATATTGTATTAGGATCTCAAAAGTAAGCATCGATATGTTATTTTATAAAATAATATAATAAATTCTATTAAAAAGAAGCTGCAACAAAGTATAGAAAATGTTAAATGTAGTCCTCTTACTGTGAGTTTACAATTTAGTAACATTGATATGTAAAGTAGAAACAATTCATAAAATAAGTTTTGTTTGTCAAACCCATGAAAATTACCATAAGGGAGAAATCACTGCATCTCTCTATATTAAATATGTGTAGATATATATATATATGTATGACTAGGCAGACAGATAGATAGATAGATAGATAGATGTCATAGATTATTGTATCAGGACTGCAATGAGTTTTTGCACATATTTTACACTATACACCTTCAAGGAGCACCATATATAGAACTTGAGCAACCACGTGCAGGTACCTATTTTGGAACATAGGCTAATATTGTTTTATGTTGACTACCTGCACTGGTGGTGACTCTGCGATGCTGGGAAAATAAAACCAAAGATAATTTGTTTCTGTAAGAAAATCGTGGTGGTATTTCAAAAAAGTTTGATACAATGAAAAGAATTCCTTGAAGATTTATTTGCTGTACTTAAGAAAATATTAGGGGCCAGCCCTGTGGATTAGTGGTTAAGTGCGAGTGCTCCGCTACTGGTGGCCTGGGGTTCGGATCCTGGGCACGCACTGATGCACCACTTCTCCGGCCATGCTGAGGCTGTTTCCCACATACAGCAACTAGAAGGATGTGCAACTATGACATACAACTATCTATTGGGGCTTTGGGGGAAAAAACAAGGAGGAGGATTGGCAATAGATGTTAGCTCAGAGCCGGTCTCTCTCAGCAAAAAGAGGAGGATTAGCATGGATGTTAGCTCAGGGCTGATCTTCCTCACCAAAAAAAAAAAACAAAAGAAAATATTACTGTGAGACATGTTTTTTCTCACTTTTGCAGATCCCACTAAAGGCATGAAGCTGCTTAAATATGAATGATATGGATGACTTTCAAAAATGTGCCTTCTTTCTAAGACAGTAGCATTAAGAGTAAAGACAATGCATTTTTTAATGTTGTTATATTACAATGTCGTTAATATTGCCACACAATTTAAATGCATGTATCATAATTAATTTAATGAAATGATTAATGATTTTATCAGCATTTCTACAGACTAAACTTGGGAACAAAAAATGTGCAAACTTCAGAAAAAGTTTAGAACTCTTTTTCTAGATATTCATTTGTTTTTTTCTATTTTTTTCCTGTATATCTCTTAGCTGGTTTTTTGTCTTTCTCTCTCTCTTGACCATTTCATTATCCAGTCTTTTTTATTTTCTACTGCATCACTCGAATTCTCCTTTTTTAAAGCCATTTCTCCAAATATTCACCAAATATTTGTCAATATATATATAACACAGTTGGTAGAAAAATTAGAGTTTCCATCACAGGTGGAAACAATTTAGGGATTTAAATAAAGAAAAATCTTTAAAGTTTTAATCACTGTTAACTAGATAAAAGTGGAAGGAACCTACTGGTTTAACAGTCTCATTTCGCAGATGAGTAACCATAGCTCAAAGAGGTAATCATTTACTCAAGGACACAGAGGTCGTCTTTCTCAGAACCCGTGCTGGAGTCCAGTTGCACTGAACGCCATTGACTCTCCATGGTATTCTTGATCCACCAGCTAACCTTGGATACACAGTGTTCTGCTGAATACTTCCACTTCGAAGAGTGACTTCCTACCTCTACCCCGGTAACCTCAGCGTGTCATCTTGTGTTTGCAGAGTATTTAGCAACAGGCAGACAGGGAAAGCACCAAGTTTCTGATGAGAAATTGAAAGATAAGATACTACGCTTCTTGTCTGAATAAATAAAATGCACTAAATTTTGAAGCAAGTTAATTTTGGCAACTTAGTTTCTAAATACTGTTACCCACTAAAAGGAACCAGGACCCATTGGAGATGTGGCTGATTCTGTTACCAATTTCATCTCACTCCAGTGGGACTCCAACCCACATTCAGAGGAGCTCTGAGGACGGGCTCATGGGTGGGCCTTGTACTCACAATCTGTCCTTTCCTCAGAGGGTTCTTTTCTGTTCCATGTCAAGGATTTGAAATGCAACTGAAGCTAAGCATTCAACAGCACAAGCTTTTATTCAAGGGCAAAAGAATGGAGAGGTGGAAACTTTGTTCACAAATCGACTTCTCAGCTCTTACAGTGAGTAAGCAGCTGTTATAAGGGGTTGAGGTAATGAAGGGGAGGGATCTTCATAGTATTTGGGGGAACAGGGCAGGCTTTTCAGGGGAACAAGGATGCTACCTCTTTTCTTTCCTTATTTAGTCATATCCTGCTGTTGCCACGGCAATTGTAAACTGTCATGGCGCTGGTGGGTGTGTTATGTAGCATGGTAATGCGTTACAGTGAGTGGATAATGAGCTGCAGGGTCTATGGCAGGTCAAGTGAGACTGCCGTGTTGCCTTCAACTGCTGTTAACTGGTTTCAGCTGTATGTCTCAGCCATTTCCTCCCTCTGTTTGTGGTTTCCTGTCAGCTAAGGAGAACGTGTGAGGCTTGTTCTGAGCAGGTTGTGGGGCCAGGGGCAGGGGTAACAATTCGAGTACTGGGGCAGGGAAAGTATGAATTAAACCTGGGATACTTTTTGTGCCACAAAACATCAGAATTGTTCAAAGGCTGATGGACAACGTGAGCCATGCTGTGGGTTACCACTGGTCAAAATGAGTTTGTCACACTTCTAAAATACAATTGTTAGGCTGACAGTCACCATCACCCCACAAAATGAAGAGAGCTCATTCTGGAGATGGAGAAGACAACAAAACATTTATACCATAGCCAAAGCCTAAAAGTCAGAGCCCTGTTCAGCCACGGGACAGTTCAGGCGCGACGTCGATAAGTCTCCTTTTATTTAGTTATTTTGCAAATATTAGTCATGTTTAAGCCCCTTGTAATTTAAAGAGACAATGGCCTAACGGGTAACTGAAAGAATATTGTAATTCAAGCTCTTTTGAGAAGACTCTATTTTCTAGAGGTTTAAACTTAAATACTGAAGATGTGGAATCATTTTGATAACATAATTTTTTAAGAAAGCATAACAGAAGACTATTTTCATACCCTCCCACTGGAAAAAGAGTTAGAAAACTGTACCAAATATATTTCCAGAAAACTGGAAAACAGGCAGCACATGTCTGTTTTGGTCGAGAAAAGGGAGGGAAAGTCCAAATCCCAAAGTCCCATCTATGACTGCCCCAGCTCTCTGCTAGAACGTACTTTCCAAACTGGGTGCAGGGAGGGAGAAGCCATGCAGAGCCCACTGGTCTCCCTGAGTTGAGAATAGCAAGATCAGAGTTTTGGAGACCATGATGGCTAGAATTTACAGGCCAAAGTAATGGTAACAAGTTCTAAGCCACTGACGATAAACATAACTCATACAAGTATGAAATATTTAATACATATAAATTGATTGTTATTGAATCATATATACAAATTTAATATTAACACATAAGGATAAATATAGAAAACTGTCCTAGTTATAAGATATTTTAACTAATATTGAACTTATTTGCCCTTTAATGCTCTAGTTTTGTAATCATTTATTTTCAACTAATGTGATAATTTTAATGTCAACAACAAATTGGCTTAATTTAACATAAAAGTACTGTCTTCAAAGTGTTTATATTCTTGTCCAATATTTCTTCTTTTTACATGCATTTGATTTGTTTAGATAGGCTAACTGCTATTTGTACATCAATTCAGACACAATTGGAACTAAAACACAAATGCATAACGATAAAAGCAAGTGGTGAAACCTATATTTAATTTCTGGCAATAGATTTGTTTCTTTCTTTCGTGTTTTTTTTTTGTTTTTTTGCTTGAGGAAGATTTTCCCTAAGCTAATACGTGTTGCCAATCTTCCTCTATTTTGTATGTGGGTCACCACCACAGCATGGCCACTGACGAGTGGTGTAGGCCCGTGCCTGGGAACCGAACTCGAACCACTGAAGTGGAGCATGCTGAACTTAATTTAATATAGGACTAGACTCTAGATTTATTTCTTCAAAAAAAATTGCAACACATACCAGGATCTGAGAGGACAGTATTTTACTTACTGGTCAAGCTGCATCTGGGATGAGATAAGCAGCTACCTTCTGAACGTGAAATGGTGTTCTCATTATTTGGAAGGCTGTAGCCCATATCACAGACAATTCGTACAGTGTCACCTTACAGATGTGTTTGTCCTGAAGAAGCAGAATAATCATTTTCTACAAAAGGAAAGAAACACAGTCCTAAGGACCAAAAATTGTTTAATGTACAAGATGAAAGTAGTAAAAAAGAATAGTAAGATATATTTCCATTTTACGATATTTAAAAAAGTACAGCAAATTTTCAAAACTGAAATCAAGTATGAAAATAAAGTTTCAGAAGAATTTAGATCATGCTACTATATATGAGAGGAAATATATGTTTTTCATATATATTTAATATATGAAAGTAAGTTAACATTTCATTCTGTTCTATGTTTTTATAATAAAAGATTTTATTTTTATAAACTTTTCTAGGTACAAAACAATATCCTAATATAGCTATTTCTCTTTTAATTCTTATAACTGTTTCTTACAAAAGGAGAAAGACCATTCTATCTCTTTTGTTGGCTTGTCTATTCTGCCTCCCATGGTTTTTCTCTTTTAATAGACTTGTTATCTCCTGAGTCTGCTCTTCACATTCATTGAAGGATTAATAGAGATACAATTTTAAGGACAAAAGAAGCGATTTATGGAAAATATAAAAGTGAAAATGCTAAACCTTACGTGATCTTTGCAATGTTGAAGAGAACAGTAAATTTCAAAACAGAATGTGTATATATAAAGACTTTTTTTAAAAGGAAAAATATGACCAGGCTGATACCAAAAAAATATTGGGAAATGTATATCAGTAGTCAAATGTATTAATCATCACCTTTTTAAAATTAAAATATGTAGAGCACTTCTAGATAATACGAGAAAATTCACATGTTTATTCTTCATTGGGTTTCCACAAATGCTTCTCAGGAAGGACTACATCTCTCACCTTTGCTGGCTCTTTAGTCCTGCTCCTGTGATCCCATCTGGCACATCCTTGTCTGTTCACTGGGTGATTCATCCACATCTAATGATCAGGCCATTTACTCACTGAGACACTTCGGTGTTGGTCACCATCTTTCTTCTGTGCATGGTACGCAAGTCCAAAAGGATTTTGAAGGAGACACAAAATTATATTCACAGGAATAATAGAAAAATTTCCCAATAGGAACTAGGAAAAATGGCTTATATTTCTTTTCATCATATAGAGTTCCACGGCTTATTCTTGGAAAGTCACAATGTTCCACTGGGAAAAATAAAACAGAAGAATTAATTTAATCTATATTAATGAATCATTAAATCATATTTTAATCATCTCATTTATTTTTTTGTTTTTGTGTGTGTGTGTGTGTGTGTGTGTGTGAAGAAGATCAGCCTTGTGCTAACATCTGCCAATCCTCCTCTTTTTGCTGAGGAAGACTGGCCCTGGGCTAACATCTGTGCCCATCTTCCTCCACTGTATATGGGACGCCGCCACAGCACGGCTTGCCAAGCGATGCATGGGTGCACGCCCAGGATCCGAACCAGCAAACCCTGGGCCGCCGCAACGGAGCGTGCGCACGTAACTGCTTTCGCCACCGGGCTGGCCCCTCATTGATATTTTTTTATCTAGCTTAAAATCCTGTAGCTTAAATGCCATCCAGTGTACTAATTAGTCAAGTACAAAGACAGACCTCTAATTAAGAGTAAAAGATTTGAGGAACCCATTGTCAATGAATATGAAATTTACGTTTTGGAGTCTTGTGAATTAAAATTTCTTTTGCAGTATCTTCAAGAAGAAAACTGCACACAACAAGGTTAAGAACCAAGGCAGAGTGCAACAGTAGCAGACCTCACTGGTCACACAGTGTGCAGGTGGTGGGATGACAGGGTTGTGCTAGGCTCCCCATACACTTCCTTTCTCTATTCTGACTAACAGTCACAGATATCTCCACCTGAAGTCTCTGTCTTGTCTGTTTTTCCCTGGTATGGTGAAGATGAAGTAGTTTTGTTTTCTCCTTATTTGCAAAAAGAAAAAAAAACTTACAGAAATTCAGCTCACAAATCAGTTAACCAGGGAAATTCCCTTTTTTCATTTACCTAGAGGTAATTTTCACTGTTGCACAATATTTGAAACTAGTAACTCTTGTGGTGTTTAACCTGTGAAACCTGAAGTAGTTTATCTGTTTAAAATTTGATATTAGATAATTTTGGAGAAGATATTGGGGAAAAACCCCCTCGGCGGGGGGTCTCTGACAGTAGCACCTCCCATAATTCTTTTTCAGATATCCTTTGCCCTCCCCTCAAGTAATAGTATTTGATTTCCAAGCATTTCTATCTAAATATTCTTTGCTATCCAGAATAACTTTACTTTCCTGTTCTTTCCATTCTTCAAAACTCATTCTACAACATTTAGCAAATATTTCGTTGTGCACATCAGCAACCGTGCTGGCTCTGAATGTTGACTTCTCTTTGCAGGTCCCCTTTACCCAATCACCCACTCCAAAACAGAAAATAATTTCTCTTGTCTCTACATTCTGATAAAACCTTATGAATATATATTTCCGATGGGATGGATACATGTATGCACGCGTGCGCACACGCGCGCACACACACACAGTCTTGTAATCTATTTACTTGTTTCTATGTTTTGGTTTCCTCTTAGGACAGACACAATAAATTGTAATGAGGCATGGAGTTTTCATTTTGTTTTGAGCTTCCTTGCTGCAGCATGAGGCATAATATAGTACTTGATAAATATTTTAATACTGAAAGCATGAAGAGTTTTCTATTTATATGAAAGTGTTACTTTAGTGTATTGCTTTTGCTTTTTGGCCAGCCTCTGAATAGCCAGCTAAACATAAGTGTGATGCAAACTTACAGGTAGTTTAACATCTACACAACTTTGGGATAGAGCTTCACTGAAGGCTTTCCAGGAGACTAGATTGAAGCTTAAATATCTTTTTCTGTGTTAGGGGTTGTCAAAGTTCTACACATTACTATCATATTTTACATATATCTCCCTCTGCTTTTTCCCCATTTAGAAATCCTCCCTTAATGCCATATCTAACACGTGTTTAAAACGCTTAATATATACCAGATGCAAAGGTAAAAAAAAAAAAATCAAATACGCTGATTCACACAGTTCTTCAGCGAGGTCACTACAAAGATCTAGCCTTCACCATAGGCTAACCAGAGAGGTTAGTATTTTTAATTAAGACTAAGAAATGTCTGTTATTGGAGAAAAAGTTCTTTTCCCCTGTCAGCTAACTGCTCTCCTGTGATTATAACTCAATGCTAGAAGTAGAAACAAACTAAAATGAGTTTCAAGTCCATAAAAATAATGTTTTGCAACTTTTATAAGAGTAGGTCTTAAAAGGAAAGCATTTTTATTGTTCCTATTTTTTTCTTATGTTAGGACTGAAGAGAAACTGCCCAAATAAAACTTCCATTACACGCAAAATATAGCAACAAAATAGGAAAATAAATACTTCCTGGAAATCAAACAGTAAAACACATGACTGAAACTTCATTTACACACATAGCTTAATCAGTTGTCCTAGACCTTGTTAGAAGTTTCATTTGCAATTCCTTGGATATGATGGTTTTTATTTCAATCCGAAATAAGATGGGACAGTTTTTAAAATATTATAAGACATAGTTTATAGTACTAACAAAGAAGTAATGTACAGTTTCCTTTCACTTTAAACATGTATTGAAAGTTCAGAAAAAGCAAATAATTTGCGGGTATTTCATTGGTTTTATCACATACAAAAATAAGGATACACTCTACTGTTTTATTAAAAGAGATTTCTTTTTGTTAAATGTTAGATTGAGATAGGAAATTTCTTGTTTTAATGATATTTAAATCTTAAACTAACAAATCTATGAAAACATAAACATTTTGAAGTTGTCATATTTTCTTGGGATGCTTTTCCTGCTCAGTGGCATTGCAAAATTTATGCAGAACTACACTGGTACTTCACCCTTGCAACTATTATCTGCAAGTTGTTCATCATTTAAGTCCTCTCCAAATTCTATATTTTGTGGCTATTCACACTTTAGAACTTAAAGAACAGAGGAAATACATTTCATTCTATTTTTCCTTAATTGCATATTAGAAAATATTTTCAAAAAATAGATTAAAATTATGAACCTTTATTCATAATGTTATCACCTATTTATTCACTTAAAAATATACTTACACACACACACGCAAAACAAACACGCACATTTGAGAAAGGAACTAAATATTCAGATCTGTTTTCATGTTTTCAACTTACCTTGTCCCCCAACAGTAGAAATCCGTAAGATTAGAAGGACATGAATTAAGAGCAAGATACTAGATTATCCCAATTGCACATAGCTAAAAATGGCCCAACAATGGTGGTGTTGCTCTGAATCTTGCTTTAATTTACAGTTATAAGTATGACATTGAATTTCAGTGCACTAGCGGGAAGCTAGTTTAGTGAATTCCTTCTAGTAAATATCAAAGTTCACAGAGGTAGTGTGAATAGTTAAATAATATCTTATCAGTTCTTTCACATTAGTACTCTGAATTCATCACTTGATATTTGAGTAAAACAGCAGCTGTTCAACTTCCTTGTTGTTGCAGATATTAAGTTTCTGAGTTTGAAACATTCAGAAATGGACCATTGAGGAGGAGAGGTGAAGCCCCTTCTTGTCTTCTTGCTAGCCAGGAGGTCAGCTGTTTCAGAATGCAATCAAGTTAAATCATAGTGCTTATTTTAATATACCATCAATCTCATAGTTTTTATAAATTCCTCTTAAACTTACACTAAGAATTAGGTTCCCTTTCAATAGTTTTCATATTTTTGTAGATATTTTGAAAATCTAGTCAAGAGTAATTTTACCATATAATGCTTCCTGAAATTTTTCAACAAACTATATTTCAAAATAATTTTATTTAGGTGGGACTTTAAGAATGGCTATGTGAGGAGCTTGGTACATTCTCTCTCCAAAAGACAGAAATAAGACTGGACAAAATTATAAAAAATAGCCATTTAAGATTTCTAGAAATTGGCCAAAGAACACATTGCTGAAAAATATTTATTTAAGGAAGCCTCCATAAATCTTAGTAAAAAGAGTGGCTGCTCCCATCCTCCTCTCTCCCCATGCCCAATTCTCTGGCTTAGAAGTTTTACCCTGGGTGGGTAGGCGGGCCATGTGGACTGGCAGCCCTGCTGCCCTGCTGGAGGGGAATGAATTTACAGCAGAGCTTGAAAAAATCCACACCCAATGACACTGTTAAATACAATAGAGATTACAGTGGGAAACAATCTAGGAAGCCTAACATCTCTAGATAATACTAGTTGGGGCAAGTAACAAAATGGCAGACCAGCCAGAAATTTAACAGGGAAATTTGGAGAAAGAGACAGCCATAAAGGGCCCCACTAAGATAACACTTATTGCTGGTAGTCCAGAAGTCAATGGACACGCACACGACTCTGCCCAGTCAGAGAAACCAGAGAGGGCCCTGTGAGCTACTAGTTCCTGACTAAATGTGGAGCAGACGTGTAAACTCCCTGAACTTTGAAAGCATTTTCCAAACCACACACAGTTCCAGAGACAAAAGGTGGGATGTTTACTGGGTCAGTGTGTTTAAGCACATCCTCTGACCAATTATTGGTTGACTACTAAGCTATGTTGATTCAGGGATGATTCCTAGGAAGTCAGACTAAAAAATAAAAACAAGAAATAAAATCTGAACAATGACATCAAAATATATACACTGCAGGAGAATCAAACTCCACAGAATTAGTCCAGGCTAGTCAGTAAACAAATAAACAAACAAAAGTTAGCAATAGCAACAAGCCCTTGGTTGGGGAGAATTCAGAATTGTTACAATATATTATCTAAAATATACAGTTTACAACAAAAACAATATGATGATACAAGGAAAGAAATAGGAAAGTCTATCCCATACACAGGCAGGAAAAACAGACGATAGAGATTTTCTTTGAGGGAGCCCGGATTTTGGAATGTCAAATAGCTATTATAAATATGTTCAAAGAACTAAAGGAACGATGTCTGAAGAACTAAATAAAAGTGTTATGACAATGACTCATCAAATGAAAATGTCAATAAAGAGAAATTATCAAATGGAACCAAAAGGAAATTCTGAAGTTGAAAAACAAAAATAACCAAAATAAAAAATCCACTAGAGGGACACAACAGCAGATTTGAACTGGTAGAAGAAAAAGAATCAACAAACTGGAAGGTAGATCTATAAAAATTATCCAGTCTGAAAATAATTTTATTCAATATTTTCTAACAACTATTGCACACTGAAGAAAATCAAGGAAACGTTAGATCTCAAGATCAATGCTTAGAGGGTTTTATAATTCATGTTTTATTGCCTTCTTTTTAATCATTATTACATTTTTATAATGTAATATGAATATTACATATTTCATTTTTACATAACAACATATTTCTAAAATGTAATGAATGTTAAGTAGAAAAAATAGAAAGTATAGACAAATATAAAGTCATCAAATCAGTATTATCTCCAAACTCTGAATAGTCATTGTAAACATTATATTCTACATCCTGCCGATGTTTTTATATAAATGTTTACATAAAACTAAGGATATTCTGCATACTTAAAATAGTGTAATGATGTCATTATTTTCACTTATTTACTATCTAAATTTGTTTGATTTTTTGTTTTAACTAATGACAATCTAAACTCCTCTCTAGAATTTGTTTTAATTTATAAGGGTACTACACAATTTGTAAAGGGTCATACATTTCACCACTATTGGTATATTCACCTGTTGATATGTAGGCTAATATCAGGGACTGAAAAAAAAGATTGGTATCTTGGCACAAGCGCAAGGGATGATTTAGTATGTTTTTACATGTTTGTGAAGGGATATTAATTTGAAGATTGAGATTATCATATTTTCTGCAATTATTCTGAAATAGGGAGTCACAGAAAGCCACTGTAGTTATCTCAGGAAATGAGAAGGTTACGAAAGTGATAGGTGGAAGCAGACGCCTATATGTGAGGTCATCTAATTTCTTGCCATCGTGTTTTATGACTAGGATACATATAGCATGATGCTTTTCCCAGTTTTGATTTATTACTTCAAATAATGAGGCATTCACTTAATATTTTATATTAATTCTGAATTATGATGAAGATGAGTTCAACTGCATTTATAAAAATAAATAAAAGAGACAAAATTATATTAACAAAGAAAGTGTTAAGAAAATAAATGTACATATTTTGATTATATTCATTAATGATAAACATGTCTAATTGTTTTTACATCTGGGATATTCCAGCTTCCCTTCCCAACATGTTGCTCGAAATGGTTGTCTTGATGTCTCTGCATTATATCCCTGATTACATACAAATTCAATAATATCTCCTGTTTTTGCATAAAGTTTTCTTTCAAGTCTCCGTCTGAATTGTATGTTATTTTTATTCATATTTTCTTCAGATATTACACACGCATCCAAGAGAAAAAAAAAGCAGCATAGAAGAAACTAATCATCTCAACATTCCCTTTCATAGACTAATGAAATTTTAAGTAATGAATATTTTAGGATTAAATCAAATAAATAATAGTAATCTCTAATATTTAATTAGCAGTTCTAGAACTTGTCCTCACAATTTTTATCTTTTTTTTTTTTGCTTTTTTTTGGTTTTTTTTGAGGAAGACCAGCTCTGAGCTAACATCTATTGCCAATCCTCCTCCTTGTTGTCCCCAAAGCCCCAGTAGATAGTTGTATGTCATAGCTGCACATCCTTCTAGTTGCTGTATGTGGGCCGTGGTCTCAGCATGGCTGGAGAAGCGGTGGGTCGGTGCGCGCCCGGATCCAAACCCGGGCCGCCAGCAGCGGAGCGCGCGCACTTAACCGCTAAGCCATGGGGCCGGCCCACAATTTTTATCTTTTAAACCCAAAACTCTTTCTTCAAAGTGGGCATAATTATCACAAGGTTACCAGTGATGAGCGTGAGACAAAGAGAAATTAAGTAAAACTTTCCCAAGGTGACATTTCACACGTGCAGGAGATGATTGTGAGCCTGGCAGACTTAAGCCAGAGCTGTGCTCTGCCTGCCTATTTCACAGTGGCCATATTGTACACTACATATTAAGATTCTGTTAAACAATCATATTTGGGTCATGGATATTCACCATTCTTGCTCCATTATGAAAACTTTCAAACTAAGGGTCACTATGAACATTTTAAGTTTGTTTATATTTTATTAAGGTTAAAATATTTATGAATATCCTACTCTTAGAATCATATCGCTGAAATAGTATTGTTAAGAGTCCTAAACTTTTAACAGCCAGTATTTTATTTAAAATCTACTTTTTCTAGTTTATCCTCTGGCCAGAAGACCCTTAGATCTATTATGCAACTATAATATATAATACAGATATTTTATATGCAGCGTTATATCTTCCAAAGACCCTCAGGAAAGTACCACATAACTCAGGAAAATCCAGGCACTGAGTTAGAGTCTATGGTATGATCTTCATTCCTCTCAACCTTTCTGTAGGAATGAGAGGTGACATAAATTAATGGGTAAGCACATGGACTAGATCTGAATCTTACTTGACCATGTGCTAGCTATGTGATATTAAATAAGTTATTTAATATCTGTGTGCCCAATACACTCAGCTGTGGTATCAAGATATTATTACCTTCAGTAGACACAGGTAGTTTCCAGATGCTTTGATGTAACAGCAAACATCTTTTCCACAAAATTTCATTAGGTGAGTATAATTACAGGTTAACTTCCCAGAGTAGAATTTTAAAAGAAGATAATATATGCCTTTTAAATTTTTGTATATATTCCCAGATTACCTTCCCAAGGAGTTATCCCATTTATTAAACCACCAAGTGTATGGAATTGCCTATTTCCTCATCTTCACCCAAACCATATATTATAAAAATTTTTCCCTTTTTGCCAGTATGATGGTTGAAACTTGGCCTCTTAATACATTTATATTTAGTACAGCTGTTTAGTGGAGGCCATGTGTTTACTGATCATATTTGTTTCTTTACATGATATTATACATCTTTGTATATTTTTTATTGGGTTGTTCTTGATCCATATAAATCTTATATGTCACAGACCTTATTACTTTTTCTCTCTCAACTTAACTAAAGAATACTTGAAGAAGCCCTTGACTTTTTTTTTCCCGTAAGCAAATTTTCTTGATTCCCAGTACTGGCCCCTACTTTCTTTGGTAAGGCCTTAAAAAATGTTCTTATAGTACATGTTTACTTATTGTAATACATTTTAGATGCTATAATTCAACTGATATTTTTAGAAAACAGCATATCATCACTAGCATCAAAAACCTATAGGAGCTTCCCATTACATTTAGGGACTATTTAATACACAAAGGTGTCTATGAACTGCCCTCTATCTACTTCTCCAAACTGTTATTTCCCAGAATGTTTTTATTTGAAATCTACTGTTTCATAGACAAGTTTCAGCTCATTTTTCCTTGAATATGCCATATGCATATGGAATACTTTTCATAATGTTGACTTCCAATCTAGCACGCGTTTTGTGAATGCTCTGTGCTTCTCTATGTGCTACACTTTGTTTTAGATTCAATTTCAGTCTCACTTCTCCCAGGGAAAGCTATTTTATGGCTACAGGCTTTGAAAATACCTTCCTATTCTTCATTCTTAGACTACTCAATAATTACTTTGATGAATTACATACCTTGGCATGGGCATCTCCATATATACACAGCCACTCAAGCTTTAAACATAGACTCTTCTCTGAAACTTATCATCATTTATCTGATCAAATCTATTCAGGTTAATTTCTAGCCTATTTAGACTTGGAAATACAAATGTGTCTCTATTTGCAGGGCCACTATCTGAATTCACTATTCATACTACTATTGCTATGATCTGCTAAGAATGTGGAGAAGGATTTGAGTGACAGTGACTAAGGCTTCAGACACTTTAGAGCAGCAGTTTCTATAATCAACCTTCTTTAATTCATTAGGTAAAACCAGTATAGTCACAGAGGAAAGCAGTCACACGGCTGTGTGGAAATACTGGCTCCACTCTGTATAGAGAGAGTTTGGACACCCTGAGAACTTTAGCAGAACAGGTCATCATTCACAGAGATTTGTACTGGAAACAGAAGGGCTTTATGGAAGTCATAATTTCCCACTACATAGGTGAGTAAGTATTGATTTCAAACATTGCTCATATTTTGTTATTTTGCTGTTTTTATAGTGACCCCTATTCTTTCACTTTTATCCCATCACATTTATCCTTCCAATTAAAAAATATTCTGAGCCAGCCCTTAAGGCCTAGTGGTTTCAGCTCAGTGCATTCTGTTTTGGCAGCCCAGGTTCCGTTCCTGGGCACAGAATAACACCACTCGTCTGTCAGTAGCCATGCTGTGGCGGAAGCTCATATAGAAGAACCAGAAGAACTTACAACTATACACAGCTATGTATGGGGGCTTTTAGGGGTAAAAAGACTAGGAAAAAAAAAAGGAAGAATAAAGATTGGCAACAGATGTTAGCTTAGGGCGAATCTTCCCATGCAAAAAAAAAAAAAAATCCTGTTACTCCCTGATGTTTACTAAGGGGCAAACTTTTTTTAAAATTCCCTCAAATACCACAAGTTTCTAAAATGTTGGCATGGGAGATTTGGAAGGATATTCATGAAAGGAAATGTCGTGAATATATTTATTGGGATTTGGGTGAGGGAAAGAAGCGATGGAGGTGGTATGAAAAACGGCTGGCTCTCTCATCTTGTGTCCCACCCCTGTGAGTATCTGTGCAAAAATGCAGGTAAGAGAGGTTATCAGAGAAAAGATGTGCTAGTGGCAATCAGCTTAGCATTCTACCAGGTGCACTTTCCACGATTTTAATTAGAAACATTTATACTGGTTCAGAATACTCTGCCTAGAATAATATATTCTTAACTCTCTCTTTGAAAAGTCTTAAGGAGATGTTCATACTTAATTAGAAATTGTTTGGTAAGGGTAATATGTAGTTCCACGGTTAAATATGTTTGGGATCATCTCAATGCAAATCTTGATGAGTTATAATACACATCAGCATATTCACATATTAATATTCACATATTCATATCTTATTAATTTTGATATATTAAATAAACTATTTTGTTCAAATCAGAATTGTAAAAATTTATTCTATCATCTATTAATAACTTGCAATTAATTATTCAGGTCTTAATATGTACAACTGGCTGTTAAAAACGGGTCTAGATTATTACTACATAGAAATTCTACAACGAATGTAAAAACTCTATGCTTATTACTCCGATTTTGCTATAGCATATTAAGAACTTACCTAAACATTTTGGTGGTTCTGACCACTGTCCATTTATACATGTAATATCTTTGGAGCTCCAGAGTTTATAGAAGGATTGGCATTGATACTCTACTGTTGATCCTGTAGGATATTCTTTTAATAGAAAAGAAGTAATATCTCCATTGCTAATAGATGGAGGAGGTCCGCACTTTTCTGTAGAATCTGAAAAGTGGCATTTGACTTCTTGAGAGAGCAAATCAATACATAGGTAAAATTTAAACAATAAATATAAGTAAAGCACCATATATTTATCCATAATACTTAAACAGTGTCTGAGAACCCAAATCACCCGTTAGAGACTTTCATGTATATATCTACAAAATATATACTTCCTCTTTTCACCCTAAGATAAAACACACATAATACATTCTGTGAAAAATCTCAGAGCCTTGAAGGCATAGGTATAAATAAAATTTTGTATGAATAATGCCAGAAAGAAATGAGGTTAAGAAAATTGTCTTAGAGAGAAAGCACTGTACTCTCATTAATAGAAGCTCATGTCGAGTTTTAGACATCTTTTTTATTATTTTTTATAACAAATATTAAAGAAATATTTTTGTTATATTTTATCCTTGCAAAATTTCAAAAAAATACACGATATCCAAAGTAAAATGCAAATGGTACATTCCCTGCTAACATTCTCAGAGACATATACAATCTATCTCTGCAGTCCTATACACTTCTATTTTCACAAAAATTGGATGATATTCATTGTGTTCTACATGTTTTTTAATGTAAAAATATATTGTGGACATCTTTCCCATGCAGAAAATGTTATCTCAGTCTGATCCTCGTAATAGCAGAGTTGTATTCCAATGTACAGATTTACCATCCTTTACGCAACTCAAGACATAGTTGGGCAGTAACATAAGAGAGATCTCTTTAACAGCTTTAGAGAATAACAAAATTTTCATGGTGGAGGGTTGTACAAATCGAGACCTAAATGATGATTACATTTTATCTCTCAAAGGTAAGGTTTTTAGATCATTCTGAGCTGATGGCACAGCTAGAGCTAGATCATGAGGTAGGAATAATCCTGGCATATTTGGGAAATAAAAGTAGATGAATATTTATGGAGTAACGACAAAAAAGTGAAAGGGGCATAATGTAAGTCTGAAGAGGTCAATAGCATGAGAGGTTGCGTAGTTAAAGCTGAGAAAACAATTGAAGAGAAAAAAAGAACAAAGTTGGAGGACTCACACTTCCTGATTTCAAAATGTAATACAAGGCTACAGTCATCAAAACAGTGTGGTAATGGTATAAAGACAGACAAATAGACCAATGGACTAGAATAGAGAGCCCAGAAATAAACCCTCATATATGGTGAAAGAATTTTTGAGAAGTGTGTCAAGCCCACTCAGTAGGAAAAGGATAGTCTCTTCAACAAATGGTACTGGGAAAACTGGACGTCCACACGTAAAAGAATTAATTTGGACCCTTATCTTACACTGTATGCAAAAACGAACTCAAAATATATCAAAGACCTAAAGTAAGACCCAAAACTTTAAAACCCCTAGAAGAAAACGTAGAGGAAAAGCGTAATGAAATTGGACTTGGTAATGACTTCACGGATAGGACACCAAAAGCACAGGCAACAAAAGCAGAAACAGACAGATGGGACTACATCAAACTACACAGGTTGTGCACAGCAAAGGAAACAATCAGTGGAGTGTAAAGGCAACCTACAGAATGGGAGAAAATATTTGCAAATCGTAGAACTTATAACGGGTTAATATACAGAATAGAGAACTCTTACAATTCAACAACAAAAAATCAAATAATCCAAATGTAAAATGGGCAAATGACTTGAATAGACATTTCCCCAATTAATAATATACAAATTGCCAATAAGCATATGAAAAGATGCTAAACATCAGTGATCATCAGAGAAATGCAAATCAAAACCACAATGTGATATCACTTCATACCCATTAAGAGGGCTACTATCAAAAAAACTAGAAAATAACAAGTATTTGTGAGGATGTGGGGAAATTGGAACTGTTGGTGAGTTTGTAAAATGGTGCAACTGGTATAGAAAACAGTGTGGAGGTTTCTCAGAAATAAAATACCGTATGATCCAGCAATCCCACTTCTTGGTATATACACTGAAAAGAATTGAAAAGGGTTGAAAGCAGAGTCTCAAAGAGATAATTGCACACCCATGTACATAGCAGCAGTATTCACAATAGTCAAGAGTTGGAAGTATGTCTATTGATGGATGAATGGATTAAAAAAATATGGTATATGATACAATGGATTATTATTCACCCTTAAAAAGGAAGGAAATCCTGTTACATCCTGCTACAACATGGAACCTTGTGGACGTTATGCTAAGTGAAATAAGCCAGTCACGAAAAGACAAATACTGTATGATTGAAGAGCCCTTGGCATACACTCTCAATTCCTATGCCTTTCTTTCTATCTGTACAGTCATGTGTTACTTAATGATGGAGATAAATTCTGAAAAATGCATCATTAGGTGATTTCATCACTATGAGAACACCACAGAGTGTATTTTCTCAAAGCTAGATAGTATAGTCTACTACACATCTAGGCTATATGGTATAGCCTATTGCTCCTAGGCTACAAACCTAGCTACAGCACGTTACTGTACTGAATACTGTAGGCAATTGTAACACAGTGATAAGTATTTGTGTACCTATACATATCTAAACCTAGAAAAGGTATAGTAAAAATATGGTATAAAAGATAACAAATGGTACATCTGTATAGCGCACTTACCATGTATGGAGCTTGCAAGACTGGAAGTTGCTCTGGGTGAGTCAGTGAGTTAGTGGTGACTGAATGTGAAGGGCTAGGGCATTACTGTACACAACTGTAGACTTTATAAACACTGTACACTTAGGCTACACTAAATTTATAAAAAAAGTTTTCTTCAATAATAAGTTGACTTTAACTCACTGTAAATTTTTTACTTTATAAACTTTTTAATATTTTTTAACTTTTGACTCTTTTGTAATAACGCTTAGCTTAAAACACAAACATATCGTACAACTATACAAAAGAATTTTCTTTTCTTACATTCTTATTCCATGAACTTTTTTCTATTTTAAAAATTTTTAATTTTTTTTTTTTTTTTTTTTACTTTTTAAGATTTTTGTTAAGAACTAAGACACAAACACGCAAATTAGCCTAGGCCTACACAAGGTCAGGATCATGAATATCACTGTCTTCCACCTCCATATCTTGTCTCATGGAAGGTCTTCAGGGGCAATAACATGCGCAGAGTTATCTCCTATGATAACAATGCCTTCTTCTGGAATATCTCCTGAAGGACCTGCCTGAGGCTTTATTGAGGAGGTGTCACTGTTTTCACAAATATGTCCATGTTGGTTTGCTAGGTTTGTTTCTCTCTCGATAGATAGGTAGATAGATAGATAGATAGATAGATAGATAGATAGATAGATAGATAGATAGATACACAGAGGTCATATATAATATGACCTCTATGTATACATCATATTTTCTTTATTCATTTATATATAAATGGGCACTCTTGAAAATTGTGAATACTGCTGCAATGAACATGAGGGTGCTTATTTATCTTCCAGACAGTGATTTTATTTCCTTTGGATATATACCAAGAAGTTAGATTGCTGGATCATATGGTAGTTATATTTTTAAATTTGGGGGGAAATTCACTACTATTTTCAATAGACGCTGTAGAACATGTAAATTCCCACCAATAGTGCATAGGCTTACCTTTTCTTCACATCCTCGCCAACACTTGTTATCACTTGTGTTTTGGATAAAACCAAATCTAACTGGTGTGAAGTGATATTTCATTGTGGTTTTGATTTGCAGTTCCCACGTGATTCATGATAGAGTCCAGAAAAACAACAGAAAAGATCAACATACTCCATGATCCAGTAGGATTTATCCCTGGGATGCAAGGATGGTTCTACATACATAAATCAATAAATGATACACCATATCAATAGAATGAAGATGAAAATCATATAGTCATCTCAATAGATGTAGAGAAAAAATTTGATGAAATTCATGATAAAAACTCAACAAATTGGGTTAGAAGGAACATATTTCAACCAAATAAAGAGCATAAATGACAAGTCTACAGCTAACATCATACTCAGTGGTGAAAGGTTGAAAATTTTCCTTTAAGTTTGCAAACAAGAAAGGGTGTTCACTCTCACCGTTGCTATTCAACATAGTACTGCAAGTCCTATCCAGAGCATTTAGTCAACAAAAAGACATGAAAAGCATCCAAATCAGAAATGAAGAAGTTAAATGGTCTGTGTTTGGAAATGACATGATATAGAATATCCCAAAAATTCTACCAAAAAAACTGTTAGAACTAATAAACAAATTTAGTAAAGTTGCAGGTTACAACATCAACATACAAAAATCAGTACATTTCTATACACTAACAATGAACTCTGTGAAAAGAAATAAAGAAAACAATCTCATTTACAATAACATGGAAACCAACAAAATACTTAGGAATAAATTTAACCAAGGAAGCGAAAGATCTATACACTGAAAACTATATGACATTGATGAAGGAAATTAAAGAAGACACAAATAAGTGGAAAAATATTCCATGTTCATGGACTGGAAGAATATTGTCTAAATGTCCATACTACCCAAAGCCATCTGTAGATTCAATGCAATCCCTATCAAAATTCCAATGGCATTTTTCAAAAAATAGAAAAAGCAACCTAAAAGACATATGGAAACACAAAAGACTCCAAATAGGGGGGAAAAAAAGGCTGAAGGAGTCATATTTCCTGATGGCAAACTATGTTACAAAGCTTAATAATCAAAACAATATGTTAACGGCATAAAAACAGATACATAGACCAATGGAAGAGAATTGAGAGCCCAGAAACAAACCCATGCATATACAGTCAAACTAAGATTTGACAAGCGAGCCAGCAATACTCAATGGGAAAGGATATTCTCTTCAACAAATGGTTTTGGGAAAACTGGATATAAAATGCAAAAGAATGAAATTGGACCTCTTTCTTCCACCACTCACAAAAATCAACTTGACGTGGATTAGAGACTTAAATGTGATACCTGAAACCATAAAACTCCTAGAAGAAAATGCAGGGAAAAAACGCCTTGACATTGGTCTTGGAAATGATATTTTTGGATATGACACCAAAGCATAAGCAACAAAAAAAATAAACAAGTGTTACTACACTACACTAGAACACTTCTGCACAACAAAAGAAACAATCAACAAAATGAAAAGGCAATCTACTGAATGGGAGAAAATATTTGTAAACCATCTGATAAGAGGTTAACATCCAAAATATATAAGGACCTCACACAACTCAATAGCAAAAACAAACAAACAAACAAAAATCCACAAATAATCTGATTAAAAAATGGGCAAAGAATCAGAATAGACATTTTTCCGAAGAAGACACATAAATGGTCAACAGTTACATGAAATAATGCTCAGCATCACTAATCATCAGAGACTCACTTTGGATTCAAAGACTGAAAGTGACTGAAAGTAAAAGGACGAAAAGACATTCCATGCAAATAGGAGCCAAAACTGGACCCAAGTGTTGAACAGATACTTCAGAAGGCAAATATGCAGGCCGGCCCTGTGGCTTAGCGGTTAAGTGCATGTGCTCCGCTGCTGGTGGCCCAGGTTCAGATCCCGCGTGCGCGCACCCACGCACCGCTTCTCCAGCCATGCTGACGCAGCGTCCCACATACAGCAACTAGAGGGATGCGCAACTATGACATACAACTATCTACTGGGACTTTGGGGGGAAGAAAAAGAAGGAGGAGGATTGGCAATAGATGTTAGCTCAGAGCCCGTCTTCCTCAGCAAAAAGAGGAAGATTAGCATGGATGTTAGCTCAGGGCTGATCTTCCTCAAAAGAAAAAAAAAAAAAACAAGGCAGATATGCAGATAGCCTATAACCACACGCAAACGTGCTCAGCACCACTAGTCATGAGGATATGCAATATATAACGAAAGTGAAATACTGTTTCACAGCCAATAGAATGGCTAAAAGCACAAAGACTACAAACATTAATGTTACTGAGGAGGTGGAACAATTAGAACCTCCTACAGTGTTGGTGACAACCACCAGAACTTTGTAGTTCTGTCTTATAGAGGTAAGCATGTTTCTAGCTTACGATCCAGCAATTTCACCTCAAATATTTATCCAAGAGAAATAGAAATGGATATCCCCTGCCACTCACTAAAGACGCAAACAAGACTGTATGTAACAGACTTATTCACAATCAGAAACAGCAGCCCAAATTTCTAGCAAGAGGAGAACGGATAAACAAATTGTAGTATATTAATACAAGGAAATATTATTCAGTAAAAAAAAGAATTAACTACTCATACATTCAATTACATGAATAATTTTTAAAATATTATAAATGTCGTTGAGTGAAAAATATCAGACACAAAAGTGTACATATTGTTTAATTCTTCTAATTATATATAATATATGTTTTTTTGCTCAACTGGAGTTTCTTAAGATTCTTCTCGATTTCTTTTGTTTTCCATTTTTTAAAAGTATACTTGACATATAGTAATATTTAGCCTGTATGAGGCAGTCCAATTCTCTTCTTCCACGTTGCAAATAACATAAACTGAAACCCCAGAAAAATAATTCTTTTCTCCACTTCCTTGAACCCCAGAGCATGCCACATTTGAAATATGGTACCGTTCTGCGATCTGGTCTTCTTTTCTCTTCTTGGTCACTTTTGATCCATTTTCCAAACAGCAACCATAGTGATCTTGTTTTAAATTCATTTTGTGTTGTTTCCCCGCTTAAAACCTCCCAGAGGTTTCTAATTGCACATGGACTAAAATCCAAAATATTTATCATGGCTTATGACTCCTAAGTTAATTAATTCAACACTTTGCCACATCCTGAGCCACACTGGTATCCTTCTTTTTCTTCAAAGATTCCAGGCCTTTTGATGCCTTAAGACCATTTATCTGACTCCTTCTCTCCAGACGTCAATCTTAAGGTTGGAGAAGATTCCAAAACTATCTTAAGTGAAACATGCTCCTTCCCCAGTCACTTTCTTAATATTATCTTTTATAATGTGCACGATTCATAATCTTTAATTTTCTATTTTCTCCTTTTACCTTATTGTTATTTTTACCATCATTCTCCAACTTGACATTATAGTCTATGATAAAGAGACACTGACTCTTGTAGAGCATTGATCTCCAACATCTGTAGTAGTGCTTGGCATATAAAAGGTGCACAATAAATATTGATTAGATGAATGAATGATAACCAATGTTCCCGATGGAGTGGGAAGATATGGAGGGCCAGAATAGAGGCTTCTCTTCGAGACTTTGACTGTGCTTTAGGAATCTTATTCTCAGGGTTCCCAAGCCCCATATTCAAATTCAGCAACTCTTCGGATTCACATAAAAGTATGAGAAACTCCAACTCGACTTCAGCTCCAATATATTCCTATTATTGCTATGGTTTCTTATGAAATGGATTACCACATTATGAATTATACACTGGAAACCTAAATTTCAGAAGTACAAAGTTCTAACAATGTGGAAATTATCAATACTTTTGTGCTAGTCTCTATATGATCTTAATGTAACATGTACCAAAAATGATAAATGACAAGTAAATATGTTTGCTAGCCACAGGATTTTGCAAATGTGATATTTTAACTATCACTCTATGCAAAATTTAATTTTATCCTCACATTGTGTCCACTGATTTTGCATTAGTTCATTACAAACATTAAATTTGTGTTACTTAAACATATACGTGTCTTTCAAAGTTTTTTGCTGTGTTCTTGACTAGTTTTTTCTAATATTGCCTACGTTATATTTATGTAAGTAGACAAAATGATTTTCTAGTGAATACCCAGAGATTTGCTTATCTATCTAGACACAATTGAAATCCTAAGACTAAAAAGGTGACAATAGCAACCACAATCCGACATATATTTAAAACATTTCTTAAAAAAAACAAACAATATGGGATCCCAGAGGACAATATTTTACTTACAGATATGCCTGCTATTAGGAGGAATGGACCAGTCACTTTCTACACATGTAATGCTGCTCTGATTATTTGGAAGGCTATAGCCCGAATCAGAGACGATTTGCACAGTGCCACCTTCCTGGTGTGTTTGTCCTGAAGATGCAGAATGACAATTGTCCACACAAGGGAAAAAGCACTGTCCTAAAAACCCAAAAGATGACTAATATAAATCTTGTAATGAAAGGGTATTACATTTTGCAAACTTCAAAAGAAAAATCAAGCAATGAAATTAGTTTATTAAAAATTAGTTTATGCATATTAAAAAAAAATTAATGTACACGGGCCAGCCTGGTGGTGTAGCGGTTAAGTGCGCGCTCTGCTTCCGCGGCCCCAGTTATGCAGGTTCGGATCCTGGGCCTAGACCTACGCAGAGCTTATCAAGCCATGCTGTGGCGGTGTCCCATATAAAGTACAGGATGATGGACACAGATGTTAGCACAAGGCCAATCTTTCTCAGTAAAAACAAGGGGATTGGTAACGGATGTTAGTTCAGGGCTAAACTTCCTCAAAAAAAAAATTAATGTGTAATGTCATTAATCATTACTTGCAATATAAAATATTGTACATTTCTAAAGTTCCTTCTGTTATCAGAAAAAGTTACTGTTTTTATTTCTCATTTGCTTGTATAAATCGCTTTCTAGAGGAGGAGGAGATGATGTTCATCTCCTTTGTCTCTTTTGCTTTTCTCTTTCGTGATTCTGTCTTCTTCACTTCTCTGCTTTTTCTCTATATTCACTGAGAGAGTGACGTGTAATTTTAAGAACAAATATGTGATTAATAAAAACCACAAATATAAGGAAAATAGTAAAAAATGCTTCCTGAATATTCAAAGGAACAGCACATTTTGAATCAGAAATTACACATAAAAACCAATTCTCTTGAGAAAATCTATGTTCATTAAATTACCAAATGATTGTGTTTGAATTAAATATTAGCAGTTAAAAATATTGACCATTAGTATTTGAAAAGCAAACACTTAGATATTCCACAAAAGTTTGTATCTTGTTTTATTCTGATTTGATTTCCACCCACAGCTTCTTACAAAAGAAGAGTGACATGTCTTATCTTTGCTGGCTTCTCCAGTCCCTTCCCCCATGGCTGTCTAAGGCTCTGTGATTCCGTCAGGCACCCTCCCTCCACTCACTGAATATACTGAATAATTTATGTGGATGATGATCGGGGTATTTACTCACTGAGACACTTTGGTGTAGGTGACCATCCTTCCTCTGTACACGTTATTGGAGTCCAGAGTGATTATGAAGGAGACACAAAACTGTAATCACAGGAGTAGTAGAAATACTTTCCCATAGCAACTGGGAAGCTTTGTTTATATCTGTTTTCATCATATGTGCTTCCATGTTTTATTTCTGGAAAATTACAAGCTCTTCCTAAAGAAGAAAAATAGTATCCTACGTTAATGAATAATTCTACTTATTCTTAATAATCACATTGATGAATTTATTCTGTTTAGCTTAATAATTCACTTGTGTTAGTGATTCGAGAACTGGGACAATCTATAATTAAGACGACAAAGTGTTTGAGGAGCTCATGTTGTTTAAGTTCTTTGGAAGTATTTCCAAGTGTAAAATCACACAGAAACATGTAAACACTGAGAAAGAGAATAAAAGGGAATAAGTCAGAAGGAAAAGGTCAAATATCGTATGATTTCCTTCATTAAGTAGTAGATAATAACAACAATAAACAAACACATAGAGACAGAGATTGGATTGGTGGTTACCAGAGGGGAAGGGGGGAGGGAGGAGGGTAAAAGGGGTAATTCGGTACATGTGTGTGGTGATGGGTTGTAATTAGTATTTTGGTGGTGAACATGAGGTAATCTATGCAGAAATAGAAGTATAATGATGTGCACCTGAAATTTTTACAATGTTATAAACCAATGTTACTGCAATAAACAAAAAATTTAAAAAAAAAAAAAAAAAAAAAAGGTACTCTATCCACTAAACTTCCCAGATCTAAGAAATTTGCTTCTGCTGGGTTGGCAGGACTGTTTACAGTTCTCCATTCACTTCCTGTGCCTCTTCCTCTGTCTTCTGCAGAAATCCCCAAAGATATCCTAGCCCTTTCCATCCCTCTTCTCCCAGTCCAGATAACATGTTGCATAGGATATCTGTATGAAGAAACATACTTACGCATATGAATATATATATATGCGTATATGTATATATGACTATATGACTATGTATAGCATTTTCATGAGTCAGTGAAGAGAATTTGAATATAAAATATTCATAAAGGACAAAATTCAGCAAGAAAAATAAAACCAAGATATAATTACTGAATTCTGATGAAAATCTTCCAAAAATATGGATGTAGGTATGTATATATACTTGAGAGGAATATAGGAAATAATTTTTGATTATTACTGTCCATTTAAGAATATATAAGTACCACCGTATTCATTTGCTAGAGCTGCCATAACAAAGCACTACAGCCCGGGTGGCTTAAGTAACAGAAATTTATTTTCTCACCTTTCTAGAGGCTAAGTCTGAGATCACGGTGTCAGCAGGGTTGGTTTCATCTGTGGCCTCTCTGTGGCTTCTAGATGGCCACCGTCTCCCTGTGGTCTTCCTTGTATGTGTCTGTGTCCTAATTGCCTCCTCTCATACAGACACCGGTTTTATTAGATTAGGGCCCACCCTCATGACCTCCATTTTAACTGAATTACCTCTTTAAAGATCTTGTCTCCATATGCAGTCATGTTTTGAGGTCCTGGGAGTTAGGAATTCAACATATGAATTTTGGAGAGATACAATTCAACCCATGTCCACTAAATACACAAAGATGTTTCTATCTACACAAAAGTGTTCTTCCCCTAAGTGGATTCCTTTCTCCTTTGAGAAACATTGGTGCAACCCAAATTTACAGGTCATTCAGCCCAAAGGCTACTTTTAGAAAGAGTTCACTGAAGGAAAATAGTTTTAAACTGGACAGAAAGCTTTGTGTGTTCCTGTTATTTGCTAATGAAGGAAATTGATCAAATGTAGATTTAAATAGCAAACAAAACCCAGCATGCAGCCAATTATTAAAATGAATTCTTCTTGTAATTAAGGAATAAAGCATAGTGATTTATATTGTATTCATAAATGGTGCAATGAAGGATTTTAAAGCACATTAGAGTGTTCGTTTACAATAAATTGGAAATGTGAGTATTTGACTTTAAAGGAAATAACAAACTTTAAAAAGATATCATAATGAAGATTTTATAAAGATTTTAAGGAAAGAGAAAAAAGTAACAATGTCAATAAAATCCTAAAGGTTTTATACATTCAAAGAAAGCTATTAGAACTAATACACACAAAAATATAGTTGCTTTTTAATTAAAGTTAAGTTAAAGAATCTACAATTATATTTATGTTGTAAGATATAATTCTCCATTATATAAGGATTGCATTCAGAGATTATTAATATAGAAAATCTATAAAGGTAAAAATCAAATCAGTGAACAATATGCTAGAGTTAATGCTCTAAAACAATTTATTCATTTACTAAACATTTACCAGTGACCTCAGAAATATTAATTAAGATTTATTGTCATTCCACGGGAAACAAAGACCATACTCCACTTTTTGTTGAAGTAGATGTTCCTTTTCACCTGCTGCTATTTTGTTGAAATAGTAAATTCATTGTGATGTTAATGACTTTTAAGAGATTTTTTAAGGTATAATTCAAATAAATAATAACAGTAAATCATTAATTGAAGTAAATTGCATATATTTGAAGTGAATGATTTAATGAGTTTTCACATATGAATCCATAAAATAATCACAATATGCAGGATTATGAAGATGTCCATTACTCCCAAAGATTTCTTTGTATTAAAAATAAGAAAACTCCATACATTTTTTGTGTCTGTGTGAGGAAGATCAGCCCTGAGCTAACATCCATGCTAATCCTCCTCTTTTTGCTGAGGAAGACTGGCTCTGAGCTAACATCTATTGCCAATCCTCCTCCTTTTTCCCCCCAAAGCCCCAGTAGATAGTGGTATGTCACAGCTGTACATCCTTCTAGTTGCTGTATGTGGGACGAGGCCTCAGCATGGCCGGAGAAGCGGTGGGTCAGCGCGCACCCGGGATCCGAACCCGGGCCGCCAGCAGCGGAGCGTGAGTACTTAACCACTAAGCCACGGGGCGGGCCCGAAAACTCCATGCATTTTGAAGTCAGATTCTAGCCTTTCTTGTGATGTATTTCCTAAAGCCGTGTGAGCACAGTCACCTATCTCCATAAATATTACAAGTTCTTTCTCTGTGGAACTCAGGAAACAGAGAAAACATAATATATTTTATTTTCCCCTTAGATGAATATGAGATGATTTTTCTATAAAGTTATTCTCTATTATGATGTCACAATACAAACTATTCCTACTAGTTGATTCAGTTTAAAAAAAGACACGTGAAAGTAGACATAACATGAAGTCACATTTAAGAGGGAAGCTGAGAGTTCAGATCTGTTTTCCACTTACCTTGTCCATGAGCACAGGAAACCCAGACAGTGAGAATGATGCGGATTAGTAATAGTGTCTTAGACATTCCCAATAGCATATTGATATAAATATTCAGTTGTGATGTTTGGGGTTGTAAATCTTCTTCGTTAGCAGTTATCCAATGTGACTCTCAATTTATTTGCTCTTCCGTGAGGCAATTTTATTGAGGTCAGTTAGTAAACATCAAAGTTCAAAGAGCTTTGCAAAATCTCTCAATTCTTGTTAGTGGTTTCACAAGAATTTCTTGAATTCATTCCCTGATATGTGCTTGTACAAGTTTCCTTATGAACAGTAATAGACTGGCTCCAGAATGGATGTAAAACACTAATTTTTAAATTAAACGCTTCTTGACAATAGGATGAGGTTCTTTCTCAACCAGGTGGATCATGTGTGAACAACCCTGAGTCCATAGCACTGCTGAGTAGTAGAGTTTCAGCATAGTCTTGGTATTGAAATATTTTTAACTGATGTGCTGTGAGGTAACTTTTATTTTAGGGTGGAATACATCTAGATGCATATGATAATGTCCCTTTTGTTGTAGGAATATAACTAAAGCATCATCACTTGTCCATTTGCTGACTTATTAATTGCATTAATCTTTATTTTCTATATACGTATAGATAGATATATATTTACACATATGTAGTCAATTATATTTGTCATCTTTTAAGGTAAAAGTACTTAATATAAGAAAATTTCTTTCAAGCAGATAATTAATATGGAAAAAATATTACTATAGAGGAGTGGAAAATAAATGTCACCAATGTTATACAGTTAATGTATTGAAATGAATTTATTTATTTCCTTCCTTACTATAACTATAATAATTTCAAAATATTAAATAATTTAGTAATGTATACAATTAAGACTTCCAGAAAGCAAAAGAGCTTATATCAGTCCAAATCTTTTAGAAATAACAAATATAAAATCAACACACATTATAAAAATGAACTGCTGAGTGAGTAAAAGCAATCAGAAAATGAAAAGCATCCCATCTTTGATAGAATAGAATCAGACTGGGAGATCCATATTTATCCATTTTCTGAACTTAGAACTCACCCACACCCACATGGTGCATGGATGGTAGAGATCAAGCAGAAAGAGGGAGTCTTACTTGTATGACAATTGAGAGATCTGAGTATGGGGCTGGCAGAACATCTGCCACGTGAGAAGAGAAATCCAGGGAGCCCACCAGGGAAATCCCTAATAGTCTTCATATTTCCCCTAAATTATTGGCTAACTCTACATGAGCATGCATGAGGTGAAACTCCAAGCAGTCCAGTGAAAGAAATTGCTGCAAGGCTGGAAACTTTGAAAATTTCACATTATATCCAATGTGGAGCAGAAGGAGCTAGAAGTTCAAGGCCAGCAGAGCTTATGAAATTCCTCACATTTTCCTTGAACCCAGGTGGATGTGTCTTTGGAGTAAACACTATGTCCCAAGAGCTGACTGAGGGCTGTATACTTGTATTAAGGCAACACTGAAATAGACCCTCCTTAAAAACACTTAAAACCAAGACTTCACAGATAATAGTGTTCTACCAGGCACATAACTTCTGTTTTGTATTGTTTTGTTTGTTCACATTGGTTTATAATATTATATAAATTTCAGTTGTACATCATTATATTTTGACTTCTTTATAGACTGTGTCGTGTTTACTACAAAAGTCTGATTGTTTTGTATTTTTCTATGGAATGGTCACCCTGATATGGTCATAGAGGAGACAGAGAATAGGTTCAGAAAAAGTCATAGTTTATTAGATTCACAAGTCCTAGAGACACAGACAGAAGATAGGAGTGAGGGATTTTGGCCATGGACTTTATTGGGGTTTCCTCAGGAATAGCAAGGCAGAACAGAGTGAACAGATTCAGACTGGCTAGTTTGAATAATTATAGTGGGCTCTGGCCTGTAGAAATCGTCTCTAGTTACCTGGCACCTGGACCTGAAATGAATAAGGTGGAGAAATATTGCCTCATGGGTTGAAGGGGCCAGATAGAAAAGGTATGACTAAGTGTTGGTTAGTTTGCATATCAAAGACCTGCTCCTGGCCTGGCCTTTCGCTATCTCTAAGATATAGTACTCTCTTCCAAGCCAGAAAGGCTTTGTAAGATGTGAAACCCTCATAATATACAAAAAAAATGAAAAATATTTATAATAGAACTTCCTGCTAGAAGAAAAATCAGTAATATTCAGAGGTAAATATCAGAATCTATAATCTCTACAATGTGTTACTGGTGATGTTGAGTGTAGAATAAAAAATTACTAGATATACAAAGAAGCAGAAAATATGAACCATATTCAGAGGGAAAAAGTTATCAAAAGAAACAAACAATATGCTAAAATCAGTAAGAACAACATAACTTGAAAATGACTATGAAATATAAGTTAAAGAGTCTACAGGAAAAGTTATATATAGTTAGTTAAGAGTGTGGAATTTAATAATAGAGGTATATAGAGTCTAAGAAAGAAGCAAATGTGAATCCTAGAATTAAAAATACAATATTGATAAAAAGTGAAGAAAAATAACCAAATGAGCAATGTAAAAGAAGACAGAAATGGACTTGAAGACAGGTTAATAGAAATTATCTGAAATAAATCTTAAAGATAAAACGAAGAGTAAAAATTTAAAACGGAGAGCCCAGAAATAAACCCACACAGTATGGACAGCTAATTTGGGACAAATGAGCCACGAACACACAACAGAGAAAGGAAATTCTCTTCAATAAATGGTGTTGGCAAAACTGGACAGCCACATGCAAAAGAATGAAAGCAAACAATTATTACACCATATACAGAAATTAACTCAAAATGGATTAGAGACTTGAATGTAGGAACTGAAACCATAAAACTCCTAGAAGAAAACATAGGCAGTATGCTCTTTGACATTGGTCTTAGCAGTATCTTTTGAATACCATGTCTTCCCAGGCAAGTGAAACAAACGAAAAAAATAAACAAATGGGCCTACGTCCAACTAAAAGTCTTCTGCACAGCAAAGGAAAAATAATATTTGAATGAGCAATGTAAAAGAAAAAAATCAATGGACATGTAGAAGGTTAGTAGAAATTAATTGAAATAAATCTTAAAGACAAAAAGAAGGGTAAAAAAGTAAAAACTCAATGACCTGTTGGACAGAGTCTTGTAGTGAAACAGGAAAAAGAGGAATTTTAGGGCAGAAGTCCAATTGACAAACTATAGATAACAATCTTAAAATGTTATTATAGACATGAAGCCTCAGAACAAAGAAGCTCAACTAACATCAAGAATGAGGAACACAAAGAAAACCATAATTAGGCAAAGAAAAGCAAAACTGCTGCAAATCAGCAATAAGAGAAAAATTTAAAGCAACCTGGAGTAGGATGGAGAAACAAAATCCGTGATCCATAGACAATGCTAACACAGAGACAAGGCTAACGCTGTCAGCACACTTCTCACCCAAAACAACGGGACTGAAAACTGTAGAATAGCATCTTTAAAATGTTAAAAGAAAAATAAACAATAAAATTAGAATACTATACTCATCAAAAAGAGTCTTCAAAAACAAAAGTGAAATAAATACGTTTTCAGAATAACCTAAACACAGAGAATTTGTTGCAAATGATCCATGCTACCAGTAAGGTGAAAAGAATTGATTCCAGAGAAAGAAATTGATACTAGCTGGAAATGTGGCTCCCAGAAAAAAAACGAAAAGCCGTGGAAATATTACAAATGTGAATGGTAAACATATATATTCCTATTCTTAAATTTGGTAAAACATAATGGAGAGTTTAAAACAAAATATAAGAAAAACAATATAGGAAAATATATGAGAAAATACATGATTGCACAGTTCTTACATTTTACATGAAGTGATGAGATATTAATTACAGTCGGTCTGTGATTGGCTAAGGAGGTATATAATAAGTCTTAGATCAATTACCAAAACAATGGATAAACAATAACTGACAAATTATATAAAATAAAATGCAAAAAGCATCAGATTAATCTAAAAACATGTGGGAAAGGATTCTAAAGAACAGATGGGACAAAGAGAAGCAAGGGTAAATGCTATAAATAAATCTATTAATGCTAATTATTGGTATTAAATTTTAATTACCTAGGCCAGTGAAAAAGAAGATAAAGTAGGATTGGATAAAAATGGAAAACCTAATTATATGCTGTTTCCAAAGAGAGAAATTTAAATATAAAGACACTGGCAAGTTGAAAGCAAAGGCTGAAAGATATGTACCTTGTATAAACTAAGTGTGTGAAAGGTGGAATGGTTATGTGATATCAGAAAAGGTAAAGATCAAAAGAGAATTACCAGAGAACAATGAAGAGTATTTTGTAATAATGAAGTGATCAATTCAGGTGATGTCGAATTCACTAAGGCAACGAAATAAAAAGGCATGAAAACTGTAGGAAAAGAGTAAAAGATAATTAAGTAATTCAAAAAAATTTAGGGATTCCACAAAAAAAGAACTATTAGAACTAACACACATAGCGTCTTTCCATTAGGAATAAAAACTGGAAAATGAAATTTAAAAAAAAAACAATATCCATTATAAATATTAAAACACTTAAAATATTAAGAAATCAATTCAAAAAAATGTTGTAAGTTTTCTCCACTGAAAATTGCAAAACATTACTGAGAATATTTAAAAAGACAAATAAGGAAGAAGTACACGATATTCGTGGATTGGAAGACTTAATATCATTAAGATATCAATTCTCCCCAATCAATTTATGCCTTGACCACGACCCAAGTAAAATTGTCTCAATTGACCAAAAAATAAATGGTTTAATAACAACTTCTCCATGGCCCAGTGGGGCAGCTGACACACGTCCTGAGGTGAGGCTGAATGTGCAACATGATTCAAAAATGCATATGGAAATAGTCACAGAATTCTTTTTTTTTTTTTTGGCCTATTTTAATTATCTTGCTTAGTGACATTTCCAAAGACAGTCTCATGTTTATGGATGAGTTTCAAAGGGGGATGCAGATAACTACAGAAGAACCTTATACAAGTCATTAAACCCAACTTTCTCTTGCGTAGAAAGAATTTATTCACCTAGCAACTAGCCTTCCAAAACTCTTCCTCTGTGTTGATCTGAGTTTTTTGGTAACCTTAGAGAGTGAATTTTGTACGTGGAAAATAATTATTTAAATAATTGTCTACTGAAATTAGTCCAATTAAGACAAGGAACATATTGGGATATTTGTAATACCAGATATCTAGATTTCCAATAAAGACACTCTGTTTCTCACAGTGTGGTGGTATCCTAATGATAGACAAATTGATCAATCGAAACAAGAGAGTCCAGAAATACACACCCACCAAAGATCACTTGTTTTATGCAGCAATGGAATTCAATGAGGAAAGAAAGTTTTACCCTAGAGATGGTGAGGTAACAATTGGATTTTGGTATGATAAACAAAATGGAATCTTGGCCTCTTTCTCATACCAAAGGGATCAATTAAAGTTGGATCATACGGCTAAATATGAGCTTCTGAAAGAAAGGATAGTGTTATACTTCCAGTCGCTCATGGTAGACCAAATGGAATTCAAATTGAATTTCAGTAACAATTTAAATTTCTAATCCATCAAAAACATCAATATACACAAATTATAGATTCGGAGAAAACAGTTGTAATACATTATTGGATAAAAGAATCATATGGATTATACATAAAGTAAGTTCATAAACCAAGAGAAAATATAAACAACCCCATTTAAAAATTGCAAAAATCACCCACAAACCTAACACAATGTGTTCACTATCACTACCCGTCAGTGATACTCAGAAGAGAAGCACATTAAATGTCACTACACACTCAGAGCATGGCTAATGTTTAAAAGTCTGCCATTTCCAAGTCTTTGTAAGGATCAGGGCAACTAGAACTTTCCTACGTTACTGCAGGAAGGTGAAATGGTACAATCACTTTGGGAAATTCGTTGGTAACTGATTCCACACAGAAGTAAATATTTAAGAGAAATAAGCGTGTATAGCTATCAAGAGTTATAGACTTGACCCTTCAGAGCAGCTTTTTTCATAATAGCTAAAGGTCGAAATAGGAGAATGGATGAATATTTTTTGCTCTATCTATCCAGTGCATACTACTTGGTAATAAAAAGGATGACTTACTGCTACCCACAACACCTTGGGTGCGAATCACAGACATTTTCTTGAGAGAAAAATGCCAGACACAAGGATGTTAATAGAGTATAATTTCACTCATATGAAGTTCAAAAACAGTGAAAATTAGTCAGGATTTATAAGTCCAGAACACTGGTCACCTCTGGAGATGAGTAGTAGGACTAGGAGATGCCATCACAGGGTTACTTACCGGGTGCTGGAAATTTTCTATATTTTGACCTGCTTGGTGGTTATACAGGTGTCTAAACACGTGAGAAATTTCTAAGATTACCCTAAGATTAAAGCAGCTTTTACACTTGATAATACGTATGTGTCAGAAAAAAAAAACTATTATAGGTCTAAAGTGTGAAATTATGCTTCTTTGATTTTGTACAAAATGCTCTGAACCAATCCACCTAAGTCTCCACCTTTGTTGCTAATGAAGCAATAGAATAATTAATATTAAGTGAAATTAGAAGAAAACACTGACAGTTGTGTTGGTATACATTTCAAATTTGAAAAAAAGATTTGAAAATTGTATTCTGTCACATAATGTTTAAAAACTTGAAGAATCACTTTACTATGTTATTTTCCTTGTATTAACACAAAGAATAGAAAAATTGAGAACCCAGACCATATTTTTAAGCTGTAGGATAGTTTTTAATATAATGATACCAAGAAATTAAAAGGAGATAACTTTTTTGAGCAAAGTCAAGTGTCGAGAAGAATGGCGGAAATCAGCTGGATAAGGAACTTTAGCCACGAATGACACATGAATAGAAATATCTTCAGTTTTAATGAAATTTCACTCTTGTCATAAGTAATGTTTGTAAAGAATTTAAAAATTAGTGTTATTTTCAAAATTACTGGTAGTATTTTAAATGGAGTTGTCAACATTTGAAATCCTAAAAAAAAAAAAAAAAAAAAAAGAACATGTCTCAGAAAAGAATATTTCCTTTTCCAGAGTCATTGCTTTTGCAACCAGCTTGGGCTGGTCATAAATAAGGACTCTAATTAACTTTAAAAAGTAGCACCAAGTGTTTTCACAATTACTTGCATAAATATAATCAGCAATTACTCACCAAGAGTCTTAGTGAAGGGCATCATGAATCTGTTAATATTGTTAACTGGACTCTTAACAGAATTGAGTAAAGTCTTTATTAATTGATTGATTTTTAGTGTATTTGATGGCAAAGAAAAAGATATTGAATATCCAATCCTACACATGAAAGCAAGAAGGTTCTTCAGAGTAAATTGTTTTACGAGATGGTATGCGTTATTTGATATTATTGTAGTGTTTTTAATTTAACGAATGCAAAATTAAATATGTGAAGTTAAATTTTTAAATATTTTACTGTGTTTTTACATAAAGCTTTTATTATGACATAATTTTAGATTAAAAGAAAAACTGCAAAGATCATTCAGATGAAGTCTTTGTTAATTTGAAAGTAGATGAAGGAAATATGATTAGATTTATTACATAGACATCAAATAAACTTACAATTTTTTGTAAAGTAAGCATGCTTACAACCAATTTTTAGTTTCTGTCTCTGTAGTAGTCAAGTGAGGCTTAAATATATTAAGTAGGAAATAAATGGCTGTCATTTACATAGGTTTTTTTCTTTTTTTTTGCTTGGTGAGGAAATCAGCCCTGTGCTAACATCTGCCAATCCTCCTCCTTTTTTGCTGAGGAAGATTGGCCCTGGGCTAACATCCTTGCTCATCTGCCTCCACTTTATATGGGACATCGCCACAACACGGCCAGACAAGCGATGCGTTGGTGGGCGCCCAGGGCGCGCAGGATCGGAACCGGCGAACCCCGGGCCGCTGCAGCAGAGCACGCGCACTTAACCGCTTGCGCCACGGGGCCAGCCCCTACATAGGTTTTTAAAATAGATCATGATTACACAATGATTCACTTAAACTTACAACATTACATTGAATAACATACATTTGAAATAAAGGGGGATCATATTTGTCAATTGTTGCAGGATGAGTTGAGTCAAAAGATTATATAAAAATTTAATTAATATAGTTAAATTGTTCAATTCATGTAGGACTCATAACCTCTGTTTCTGAGAGAAGCTGAATTACCTTTGAAAGCATTTGTACCTGCACTTTTCATTGAAAATCATGTCCGGGAAGTCGTTCAGCTACAGCCGTTGGTAATGAAGCGGGTCGGAAATAAATAACAGAAGCGATGCAGGACTAGACAGAGCATCAGATACGACAGAAATAGTGGAGACACAGGAAACGCTGAGGTGAAACCATTAGCACATGTTCTAAGTGATCAGATAATGGGCTTTACCTATGTTTAAATATTTCTTAAGACGAAAAGAAATCTCTTTTGTAATAAACACAAAGTATAGACACATCCTGCTTGCCCTGGGATAAGAATGCGTTGATCCAAATCTCTCTACAAATCTTTAAAAATACAAAAATGGGAGCCAGCCCCGTGGCTTAGTGGTTAAGCGCGCGCGCTCTGCTGCTGGCAGCCTGGGTTCGGATCCAGGGCGCGCACTGACGCACCGCTTCTCCAGCCATGCTGAGGCTGTGTTCAACATATAGCAACTAGAAGGATGTGCAACTATGACATACAACTGTCTACTGGGGCTTTGGGGAAAAGAAAAGGAGGAGGATTGGCAATAGATGTTAGCTCAGAGCTGGTCTTCCTCAGCAAAAAAAGGAGAGGATTAGCATGGATGTTAGTTCAGGGCTGATCTTCCTCACAAAAAAATAAAAATAAAAATACAAAAATGAAAAACACATAGATCAACAAAGAGAGCAAATATTTCCTGTCTTTAGCATGACTAATTGCCCGAGATTCTTAAAACTTCAAACTAACTATAAGAAGGGGAATCACCACAAATTCAAGCAGAACTAATTCTGGATGATCAAGGCACCAGCCTGATTGCAGAAGGGAGAGTCTAACGAGACTGTGTGGGAGAGAGAAGGAACAGAGGGCCTAACCTTGGGAGAATACAAACAAAATCACCTGGGTAAGACAGCATTTTAGGAAAGTGCAAAACTTCTGAAAATAGAAGTGGATAGACTGGAGGACCCACTACAGGGAAAGATCTTCAAAAGTGTGCAGGAGAAGAGGGGGCAGTCTTAGAAAGCCATTGTTTCTGAAAGAGAAAAGAGTGTGGGCACCTCAGCTCCAAATCTACCCTTCTTTCCTTGCCTCCTTACACTGTGATAATACAGCTGGACTCTGAGTGTTCTATCTTTGATGACGGGTGTAATGTTAAGCCTTGTCTGGAGGAGGATTCCTGAAGGAGAAAAGAATTCCTCTTCATGTGTCCTTCTCTCTTCAGGCTTCTGCAATGAGATGTTCTTCTGCAGTGATTGAAGGCCAGCAGGATGTACCATCCTTCCATGGGCAGCTTTCTATGGCACTCCCTTGGGTGGCTTTGCAGGGGAGTGCCACTGGGAGGTCACCTCTCTGTGAATGGCTTCTCATTATTCCCCAGAGGTTTCCAGTGAGTGCTGCTCACTTGGCATCCCACTGCCCCCTTGGTTGATACAACCTGTGACCACTAGCTCTGCTGACTTACTGGAAAACTGTTGAAAGTGAGGCTTCACAAAAATTGAAAAGAAAATTGAGAGACACCCGTGGCTTCATCTGTTGGGGAAAGAAATGCTACAGATTTAGTGCAGGCAAAGCAACAGAGTCACTGAACAAGGATACAGACAACTGCAGCAACAAATAGTGATGGGATCAGAATCCATGTGGTTACAAGTCATATTCTAAGAAATGTCAAGTTTTCCAAAAATCATTGAGACATGCAAGGAAACAGAAAAGTGTGACCTATAGAACAAAACAAAACAAAAATCAATAGAAAGAGTCACTAAGAGGGCCCAGGTATTGGACTAAGAAAAAATAAAATCTATACCAGTTGCCATAAACATGCTCAAAGAACTAAATACATATTTAAATGAAAATGCTACATTTTCCCAGGTGACAGACTCAACATTCGTTAAATGGAATCATTGTTGTGTCTTCTGATGGAAGTATTCCTCCCTTTGTAACTAAGACCTACAGACAAGCAGAGTATAAGTTCACAGGTTCAGGAAGCAAAAATTCAGCTTGTGGCTCATTAGGGGTAATATAAGTGGTGGCATTCCCATCTCCACACTTTGATTACTGGACCTGTGAATCACAGCAAAGAGATAGACGGTACTATATATTGAACACTTGTTTAGAGCATCTGTAGCCTGCTGAAGCACCTTGCCACAGCCCTGCAAGATATTGCCACGCAGCCAGCATTAGAACTGAGTCTTCAAAAAGCTAATGAATTTTAGATTTCATTTGTATGTCAAAGGTCTGACAACCAAAAGAGCTTGGGAGTAAAGACATTTCAACACCATTGAACACTCCCATCTGGCACCAATAGCACAATTCTTGACTTCTAAACATAATGCCCAATAAAAAAATCAGATATTCTTAGAAAGACGCATGATTATGGGTGTTGGCAGGGAAAGTACATAGTGAACCTGGAGCATCACGTGCTAAAAGAAGAGAGATGCTCAAAGACTAATGGGACACCACAAAAGCAATCAGGAGCCAGTTTCAAGAGATACCTACTTGCCAAATTTGAGATATTGTGAGCTTTAAATAGAATAATGACTATAATCGATTGTGACAAATTGAATAAATAAAAATACGTGAATCCATGCTGATACGCACAACATTTTTAAAAAGGAAAGGAAAACATCTCTAAAGTCATCATGGAAGGTCACTATTACATCAAGCCCTTACTCCAAAAATTGGAAATTAAATGGCCCAAATAGAGATTTACCAAATCTTTTTAGGTGAAAGTTTAATTTAAACAGAGTTGGTAAGTTAAAATTCACCTTTACAGGAGAATGACGACTGATAAATGCAGAAAGGTGATAGAATTGGTCTTAAAAATAACTATCTTGCAGCCAACAATGAAATAATTGATTATAGGCAAGTGTCATAAATAGATTCCATAACCATTAAGTGAAAGATTTTGGAAATACAGTATGTACACAAATGGTAACATTAACAGCAAAAATTACCTGCCAATTGTAACAATGTTACTTTAATATGAGAAAAATGGCTGTCACCAGTAATTCAGATTTATATAAATCAGCTCCATTGGTGACAGTCAGGTCTTTCATTCTAATATTGCCACTTGATTTGATGCATTACAAAGTAACAAGGTATCACATTAAAATATTTTTACCTTAATTATGTATATCTTTACTTTCATCTTAAAGTTTTCATATTTTGTAGAAATTAAAAATGTTTATAGTCAGCAGATTTTAACTAATTATGCTGTTTTGAAATGTGGGAACATAAAAATCATATTTCAGATGCTTGTGGTTGAATGTCTCCAAAACCTTCTATACCAGCAAAATCATGAAAAAGCTACTAGATCTGAAGATCATTACCAAAGAGGTCTTTATAGTTCCCCACATGTATTGTCTTACTTTTCATATATCTTTGTTTCAAAACAACATATTCCTGGGGTTCAAAATGATATATATTAAAGATAGAAAAATTGGAAAATACAGCTAAGTATGAAGAGTTAAACACCAACTCTTACCCCAATTACCTCTTAATTTAAGTCTAGTTATGGTAAATATTTTATTGTACTTCCTGCCAATCCTTGTTCTATAAACATTTCTCAGTGCTCAAAGCCAGTGTGTGTGCATGTTTATACTTGATATTGGAGAGCTTATCACGTTTCATGTCAAGGTTATGCCAGCAATGCATCCATTTAGATTCTAATTGCTCTTTATGATCAGTTTGAATTGTGATGTGTGCTAGATAGACGTCTTGTAGAAAATCATGCATTTCATCACCTTTTGGTTTCTTTATCTACTGTGAAGTAAGCAAAAGTAAGTAAATACTACTGACATCTTATTACTAACTTCGATATGACATAGTTTGCTTTTTATGTGTTTGCGAAGTGATGTTATTTTGAAGATGGAGACAAGCCTTTTTTTTTTCCATTTCCTCTGAAATAGAGAGTCTCAGGAACCCTCAGAAGCTATAAAGAAAGCTTTGAGAAAGTTGGAAGATGGATGGTTGGAAGCAGGCACTGAAGTGAAGTGATTGCATCTAGTTTCCAGCCACAGATATTTGATGGACAGGACACACAGCACTTTGGTTTGCCAAGTTTTAATAAGGTCATTTTAGAAGTGATTCATTGGTCTCTCAGATTGTAATCACATCGTCCATGTAATAGTTTATACAAATTCTGATTTATGAGAAAAATGAGTTAAACAATACTTGAAGAAATAAACTGAGAGGAATTGGATTAATAATGAAAAACTCAGAGTAAATTTACCTATGTGAATTTTATGAATCGATTTTAACTATTGTTCTATCCACAGGTGGGATACGCCACTTTCCCTTCCCGACAGGTTGTTCGAAATGTTTCAGGCGGTGTCTTTTTACGATATCCATGTTTACATGTAAATTCAACAGTGTCCCCTGTTTCAGAATACATTTTTTTGTCATACGACCATCGCAGTTCTATCTTATGTTTTTCCATCATTTCTTCTGATATAACACATGCATCTGAAGGCAAAAAAATGAAAATAAAACATTAAGGAGTACACAAATATTTTCCACAAAATATCAGACTCGAGTAGAATCTTCTACACTGGTCCAGAACTTCATTCTTAAACCCTTTTCTAAAGGAACTCACTGAAAATCCAGCATGTAAATTTAAACCATTTTAAATAACTAATGATGTGAAAATGAGGTGCTATGTTTAATCTATGATAATTAAATGTTATAATCAAAGATCCATAATGTCAATTATCCCCTGAAGAGCTTTCATTAAAGAATATTTTGTTGCTGTTTGTGCTTCAACAAGAATTTTTCAAACTTGACTTCATCACATACTAATGTTTCATAGCAAGCATTCAACAGAATGGTTGGTTGTTAATCCATGAAAACTCTATTATAAACAGCAAACATCATACTCATTACACTGATTTTCCCAGGATCCATGAGAATATTAAAATACTTACCTAAGCATCTTGGTGGTTCTGACCACTGTCCATTCCTACATATTATATTCCTGTTTCCCTGAAGCACATGCAAGGACTGGCATTGGTACTCAACTGAGGATCCTGGAGCATATGTTGGTAACGGGAATGAGGTAAGGTCTCCATTGTCAATGGGTGGAGGGCGCCCACATTTTCCTCTAGAGTCTAAGAAAAAAATGATTTGATTAATTCAAAGACCAAATGAAAACACAGGTTAAAATTAAGCAAATAAAAATAGAGCTCAATATGTAATACCAGGATTTGTGATATCTGAGGACAGAAATGATTCATTGAAGAAATTTGAATCACATGAACTGAGTCACATTTTTCAGCCCTTCCTTCACCGCACCTGAATGCACACATAACACATTAACAATCTTGTGTACCTTTGGTGAGATTGTAAAATGGTACAACTGCTGTGGAAAACAGTGTAGAGGTTCCTTACTAAATTGAAAATAGAATACCATATGATCCAGCAATCCCACTTTTGGGTATATATACTCAAAAGAATTGCAAGCAGAGTCTCAAAGAGAGATTTGCACACTCATGTTCATAGCAGCAGTATTCACAATAGCCAAGAGTTGGAAGTATCCCTATTGATGGATGGATGGATTAAAAAAATATATGGTACATGATACAATGGATTATCATTCAGCCTTAAAAGAGAGGGAAATCCTATTACGTCCTGCTACAACATGGAACGCCATGGACATTATGCTAAGTGAAATAAGCCAGTCACAAAAAGACAAGTGCTGTATCATGGAAGAGCCCTTGGCATACACTCTCAATTCCTATGCCTTTCTTTCTATCTGTACAGTCAGGTGTCACATAATGACAGGAATACATTCTGAAAAATGTATCGTAAGATGATTTTGTCATTATGCAAACATCATAGAGTGTACTTGCACAAACCTAGATGGTATAGCCTACTACACACCTAGGCTGTGTGGTAGAGCCTATTGCTCCTAGGCTACAGACCTAGCTACAGCACGTCACTGTACTGAATATTGTAGGCAATGGTAACACAATGATAAGTATTCACGTATCTAAACATATCTAAACATACAAAAGGTACAGTAAAAATACGATATAAAAGAAAGAATGATACACCTTTATAGGGCACTTACCATGGATGGAGCTTGCAGAACTGGAAGTTGCTCTGGATGAGTCAATGAGTTGAGTGATGAGTGAATGTGAAGACCTAGGACATCACTGTACACTGTAGACTTTATAAACAATGTATGCTTAGGCTACACTAAATTTATTTTTAAAAATACTTTTCTTTCTTCCAAAGTAAATTAACCTTAACTTACTGTAATTTTTTACTTAAAAATTTCCTAATTTTTTTTAACTTTTTGACTCCATTGTAATAACAATTAGCTTAAAACACAAATACATTGTACAACTACGCAAAAATATTTTCTTTCTTTATTTCCTTAGTCTATAGGCTTTTTTGCTATTTTAAATTTTTTTAATTATTTTTTTTTATTTTGTAACTTTTTGGTTAAAGACTAGGACACAAACACACAATTAGCCTAGGCCTACACAAGTCAGGATCATCAATAGGACTGTCTTCCTCCTCCACATCTTGTCCCACTGGAAGGTCTTCAGGGGAAAAACATGCATGGAGCTGTCATCTCCTATGGTAACAATGCCTTCGTCTGGAATACTCCCTGAAGGACCTGCGTGAGGGTGTCTTGAGGAAGTGTCACTCTTTTCAGAAATATGTCTATGGAGGTTTGCTTGGCTTATTTATTTTCTCATCATAGATTTGCTTTTAAGCAGATAACATACCATGAACATTACTCTGTAGTAATGAAAAACTTTTAGTGTGAGGTTCATGTTTTCAAACTTTTTTTTTTTTTTTTTTGCAGAGGAAGATTTGCCCTGCAGTGACATTTGTGCCAATTTCCTCTATTTTATATGTGGGTTGCCACCACAGCATGGCTACTGATGAGCAGTGTAGTCCACACCTAGGAATCGAACCTGGGACATGAAAGCAGAGTGCGCTGAACATAACCACTAGGCCACAGGGCCAGCTACCCAAACTTTTTAAGGAGCTTGTGGAAGTCTGCCAAAGCTTCTGCCAAAACTTATACTGTAAATCTTCTTGGGGGGTTTTCTTCTTTTTCTCCTGCATTTTCCTTTTCTCTTGCCTCTTCTTCAGTTATGCATTCCTGTTCTAGTTTCAACAACTTCTCATTAATCAACACCTCAGCAACAACCTCTAGGAGCTCCTGAATATCATCATCATCTACACCCAGCTTAAAGTTTTTTTGCCATCTGAACCACAGTCTTGTTGATTTTTGCAACCTCTTCTTCCTTCGCAAATCCTTTGAAGTCATGGGTTAACCTCTTGAGTGTCTTCTTCCAGATGCCATACATATACTCCTTCGAGACACCACCTAAAGCCCAGGTAAGGCTCTTGATGCGGTCATAGATGCTACAATCCTTTCAGAATTGCATCTTTCTCAGATTCAGCAATTGCCTGGGCAAGGGTCCTCCTCAGGTAGCAGGCCTTAAAAGTTGCTATAACTCCTTGATCCATTGGTTGGTGGTGTTTGGAGGAAGAAACACTGCTTTGATATTGGAATGAAGATTACCAATAAAAGGAGGATGGCCAGGAGCATTATCAACAATAAGCAAAATCTTGAAAGGTATATTATTCTTCAAAAGTACTTCTTCATTTCAGTGGTGTAGCAATTGAGGAGGGCATTTTGGAAGAGGAACTGGATCATCCATGCCTTCTCATTGCTCCTCTGATACACTGGCAGCGTGTGCTTACTGATATGCTGGAAGGCCCTTGGGTGATCACTGTGCCAGGTAACAAAGGATTTCAGTTTGTAGCTTGTAATAGTGTCCCCAAGAAAGACTGTTGTCCTCCTCTTAAAAACTTGAAACCTCACATTGACTTGGCCTCCTTATGGAAGAAAGACCATTTAGGCATCTGTTTCCAGAAGAGAGAAGTTTCATCTGTATTGAATATTTGCTCTGGCAAGTAATTTTCCTCCACCATCAGCTTACTTAGAGCTTCCAGAAATTCTTCAGCTGCCTTTACATCAGCACTCATGACTCACAATTCACTTTCGCATTATATAACAAGTAACAATTCTTGAATCCTTTAAACCACTGAGAGCCACCAGTAAAAAAAAATGTTACTATTGGGTCCAGCCTTTCCTGTCAAGATTGCAAGCAAAATTTTGCTCTGACAGTGATTGTCATGGTGCTGAGAGGGGTGCACTTCTCTGTCTAGTCTTCAATCCAAGCCATTAGAAGTTTCTCCATGTCTGATACAGGTCCTTCTTGAAGTTTTCTTAGTCTCATTGCCTTCAATGAACCAGATCCTTTAACAGCTTCTATCACTTTGTTCTTGTTCTTCAAGATTATGGCAATGGTGAAAAGGGACATGCCTGACTGGTGAGAAATAACCATCACTGATTTCCCACCTTCATAGTCCTTCATCACTTTTAATTTTGTTTCCAGGCCCATCCCTTGACATGGCCGCTCACTGACAACATTATTAGTCAATTCTGTACACTGAGGGGCCATAATGAGGAAAACAACACGAGATAAATCAAATGGAAGAGAAGAGGATGCAATCAAGAAACACAGCAAACAGGAGATGTGTGAGGCTACTGCTGCTGTGCCATGGCACACTGCTTTAGAGTGAACTTTTTTTTTATAAGTACAAAGAGTGTACTCTAAGTATAGCATAGGAAATAAATAATTCAATAGCATAGTCCTTTATTATCATTATCAAGTATTATGTACTGTACAAAATTGTGTGTGCTATGCTTTTATATGAATGGCAGCAGGGCAGGTCTGTTTACACCAGCATCACTACAAATACATGAGTAACGCATTGCGTTATAATGTTACAATGGCTACAATGTCAGTAGGCAAGAGGAAGTTTTCATCTCCACTTATTACCTTGTGAGACTACCATCACATATGGGGTCCATCACTGACCCAAACATCATTACACTGTGCATGACTGAAGTACAGTATTGTCAACTATAGTCACCTTGCTATACATTAGATCCCCAGGACTGATTTATTTTATAACTTGAAATCTCTACACTTAGACCAACGTCTTCCCATTTCCCACAACCCCCCACTCCAGGCAACCACCATTCTACTCTCTATGAATTCAGCTTTTTTAGATTCCACGTATATGTGAGGTCATACAGTATTTGTCTTTCAGTATCTAACTTAGCTCACCTAATGCCTCAAGGTACACCCATGTTGTCTCAAATGGTAAGATTTCCATTTTTTATGACTGAATAATATTATATCACAGTTTCTTTATTCATCCATCAATGGACACAGGTAACTTCCATCTCTTGAAAATTGTGAATACTGCTGCTATGAAGATGGGGAGGCTGATATATCTTCAAGATAGTGATTTTGTTTCCTTTGGATATATACCAACAAGTAGAATTGCTGGATCATTGCTGGTAGTTATTTTTTTTTTAATTTTTTAGGGAAACCCTATACTGTTCTCTATAGTGGCTGTACGAACTGTGCACCAACAGTGCACAAGGCTTCGTTTTCTCCACATTCTCACCAAGACTTGTTATCTCTTGTGTTTTTGATAATAGCCAATCTTTCAGGTGTGAAGTGATATTTCATTGTGGTTTCTATTTGCAGTTCCCTATTGATTCACGATAGAGCCCAGAAAAATAATAGAAAAATCAAGAGACACCATGATCAGGCAGAAGTTATCCCTAGGATGCAAGGATGGTTCTACATACACAAATCAATAAGTGTTATACCACATTAATAGAATTAAAGATAAAAACCATATGATCATCTCAATAGATGCAGAAAAAGCATTTGACAAAATTCAACATCTTTTCATGATAAAAACTCTCAACAAATTGGGTTAGAAGGAACATATTTCAACCTAATAAATGTCATAAATGAGACGTCTACAGCTAACATCATGTTCAGTGGTGAAATGCTGAAAATTTTCCTCTAAGTTCAGAAAGAAGACAAGGTTGTCCACTCTTACTGTTGCTATTCAACATAGTACCGGAAGTCCTAACCAGAGCATTTAGCCAAGAAAAAGATACGAAAGGCATCCAAATCTAAAGGAAGAAATTAAATTTTCTGTGTTTGGAGATGACATGCTGTAAAATATTCTAAAAACTCTACCAAAAAACTGTTAGAACTAATAAACAAATTTAGTACAGATGCAGGTTACAAAGCAAACATGTAAAAATCAGTGCATTTGTATACACTAACAACAAACTATCTGAAAAAGAAATAAAGAAAACAATCTCATTTACAATAACATGGAAACCAACAAAGTATTTCGGAATAAATTTAACCAAGGAACTGAAAGATCTACACACTGAAAACTAGAAGACATTGATAAAAGAAATTAAAGAAACACAAACAAATGAGAAAATATTCCACCTTCATGGATTAGAAGAATATTGTTTAAGTGTCTATACTACCCAAAGCCATCTATAGATTCAATGCAATCCCTACCAGAATTCCAAAGACATTTTTCACAGAAATAGACAAAGCAATCCTAAATTTCATATGGAACCACAAAAGACTCAAAATAGTCAAAGAAATCCTGAGGTGGCTAAAAAACAAAAAACAAAGCTGGATGCAGCACACTTGGTGATTTCAAAATAGATTACAAAGATTAATGATCAAAACACTATGTTAATGGCATAAAAACAGTTATAGAATAGAATTGAGAGTACAGAAATAAACCCACGGAGATACGGTCTACTAAGATTTGACAATGGAGCCAACAATACTCAATGGGAAAATGATACTCCCTGCAATAAATGGTGTCAGGAAAACTAGATATCAAATGTAAATGAATGAAATTGGACCCATAACTTTCACTACTTACAAAAGTTAACTTTAAATGGGTTAGAGTGTTAAGTGTAAGACTTCAAACGATAAAACTCCTTGACGTTGGTCTTGGCAATAATATTTTGGTATATGGCACCAAAGCATAAGCAACAAAAGAAAAAATAAACAAGTGGTACTATATTACACTAAAATACTTCTGCACAACAAAAGATAGAAGCAATACACTGAAAAGACAACCTACCGAATGGGAGAAATATTTGCAAGCCATCTATCTGATAAGGGGTTAATACCCAAAGTATATAAGGAACTCATGCAACTCAATGGAAAAAAAAAAAACACCCACAAATAATCTAATTAAAAACTGGATTAAGAATCTGAATAAAAATTTTCCCAAAGAAGACTTACAAATTGTCAACAGTTACATGACACGTTGCTCAGCATCACTAAGCATCAGAGACTCACTTTGGATATGAAGACTGAAAGTGACTGAAAGTAAAAGGATGAAAAGACATTCCATGCAAATAGGAGCCAAAATTGGGCCCAAGTGTTGAACAGATACTTTAAAAGAAGATATACAAATGGACTATAACCACATGAAATTGTGCTCAGCACCACTAATCATCAAGGATGTGCAATCTACATTGCAAGGGAAATACTTTTTCACAGCCAATACAATGGCTAAAAGCACAAAGACGTACAAACCTAAATGTTACTGAGGAGGTGGAACAATTACAGCTCTCCTACAGTGTTGGTGACAACCACTTTGGAGAACTTCGTAGTAGTGTCTTATAGAGGTAAACATGTTTCTAGCTTACGATCCAGCAATTTCACCTCAAATATTTACCCAAGAGAAAGAGAAATGGATATCCCCTGCCACTCACCAAAGACTCAAACAAGACTGTATGTAACAGACTTATTCACAATCAGAAAAAGCAGCCCAAATTTCTAGCAAGAGGAGAACAGATAAACAGATTATTGTATATAAATACAAGGAAATATTATTCTTTAAAAAAAAGAATAAACGACTGATATGTTCAACTGAATGTATAATTTTTTAAGTATTATAAATGTCATTGAGTGAAAAATGTCAGACACAAGTGTGCATAGACTTCAATTCCTATAATTATATATAATATATATATATATTTTGCTCCACTGTCTTAAGATGCTTCTTGATTCCTTTTGTTTTCCATTTTTTAAAAGTTATACTTGACATATAGTGATATTCAGCCTGTATGAGGCAGTCCAATTCTTTTTTTTCTACATTGCAAATAGCATAAACTGAAAGCCTAGAAAAACACTTCTTTTCTCCATTTCCTTGACCCCCAGAACATGCCACATTTGGAATATGGTAATGTTCTGATAATTGTCTTGCCCTTCTCTTCTTGGTCACTTTTGATCCCTTTTCCAAATAGCAACCATAGTGATCTTGTTTTAAATTCATTGTGTGTTGATTCCCTGCTTAAAACCTCCCAGAGGTTTCTAATTGCACATAGACTGAAATCCAAAATATTTATCAAGGCCTATGACTCCTAAATTAGTTAATTCAACACTTTGCCTTATCCTTAGCCACACTGGTGTCCTTGTTTTTCTTCAAAGATTCCAGGCCTTTAGATGCTTTTAGGCCATTTTTCTGACTCCTTCTCTCCAGACGTCAAGCTTAAGGTTGGAGAAAATTCCAAAACTATCTTACGTGAAACATGCCCCTCCCCCAGTCACTTTCTTAATATTATCTTTTATAATGTGCACAATTCATAATCTTTAATTTTCTATTTTCTTCTTTTACCTTATTGTTATTTTTACCATCATTCTCCGACTTGACATTATAGTCTATGATAAAGAGACACTGACTCTTAGAGCATTGATCTCCAACATCTGTAGTAGTGCTTGGCATATAAAAGGTGCACAATAAATATTGATTAGATGAATGAATGATAACTAATGTTCCAGATGGAGTGGGAAGATATAGAGGGCCAGAATAGAGACTGTTCTCTTCAAGGCTTTGACTGTGCTTTAGGATTCTTATTCTCAGGGTCCCCAAGTCCTGTATTCAAATTCAGCAACTCTTTGGTTTCCAAATGAAAGTATGAGAAACTCCAACTAACTTAGGCTGCAATACATTCCTATTTTTAATAGGGTTTCCTATGAAAGGGATTTCCACATTATGAATTATACACTGGAAACCTAAATTTCAAAAGTACAAAGTTCTAACAGGGTGGAAATTATCAATACTTTTGTGCTAGTCTCTAGATGATCTAAATGTAACATTTACCAAAAGAGATAAATGACAAGTAAATATGTTTGCTAGCCATAGGATTTCCCAAATGTGATATTTTAATTATCACTCTACGTAAAATTTAATTTTATCCTCACGTTGTGTCAACCGATTTTGCATAATTTCATTATAAACATTAAGTTTGTGTTACGTAAACATATAAGTGTCTTTCAAAGTTTTTCACTGTGGTCTTGATTAGTTTTTTCTAATATTGCTTATGTTTCATTTATGTAAGTAAACAAAATGCTTTTCTAGTGATTATCCAGAGATTCGCATATCTATGTAAACACAATTGGAATCCTAAGACTAAAAAGGTGACAATAGTAACAACAATACTGCATATATTTAATATCGTTATTTCATAAAAAAAATACAGGATATTAGAGGGTGGTATTTTGATATTTTACTTACGGATATGACTACATTTAGGAGGGCTGGACCAGCCACTTTCTGCACATGTAATGCTGCTCTGATTATTTGGAAGGCTGTAGCCTGAATCACAGACGATTTGCACAATGTCACCTTCCCGGTGTGTTTGTCCTGATGATGCAGAATGACCATTTTCAACCCAAGGGAAAAAGCACTGTCCTACAAACCCAAAAGTTGACTAATATAAATCTTATAATGAAAGAGCATTACATTTTGCAAACTTCAAAAAAGAAATCAAGCACAAAAATTAGTTTTCTAAAAAATGGTTCATGCATGTTAAAAAATTAATATATAATGTCATTAATCATTACTTGCATATATAAAACATTAGACATTTCTAAGTTCCTTTAGATATCAGAAGTTACTGTTTTATTTCTCATTTGCTTGTATAGATCGCTTTCTAGAGGAGGAGGAGATGATGTTCATCTCTTTTGTCTCTTTTGCTTTTCTCTTTCATGATTCTGTCTTCTTCACTTCTCTGCTTTTTGTCTGCACTCATTGAGAGAGTACGACAGAGGCAATTTTAAAGAACAAAGATATGATTAATAAAAACCACAAATATTAGGAAAATAGTAAAAAATGCTGCTTGAAAATTCAAAGGAACAGCACATTTTGAATCAGAAATTACATATAAAGACAAATTCTCTTGAAAATATCTATGTTCATTAAACTACCAAATGAGTGTTTAAATTAAATATTAGCAGTTAAAAATGTTGACCATGGTATGTGAAATTCAAAGATTCAGATATGCCACAAAGTTTGTGTCTTGTTTTCTTCTGGTTTGATTTCCACCCACAGCTTCTTACAAAAGAAGAGCGACATGTCTTATCTTTGCTGGCTCCTCCAGTCCCTTCCCCCATCGCTGTCTAAGGCTCTGTGATTCCCTCAGGCACCCTCCCTCCACTCACTGAATACACTGAATAATTTATGTGGATGATGATCGGGGTATTTACTCACTGAGACACTTTGGTGTAGGTGACCATCCTTCCTCTGTACACATTATTAGAGTCCAGAGTGATTGTGAAGGAGACACAAAGCTGTAATCACAGGAGTAGTAGAAAAATTTTCCCACAGCAACTGGGAAGCTTTGCTTATATCTCTTTTCATCATATATGCTTCCATGTTTTATTTCTGGAAAATCACAAGTTCTTCCTCAAGAAAAAACATAGTATCCTACATTAATGAATGATTCTACTTGTTCTTAATAATCACATTGATGAATTTATTATTCTATTTAGCTTAATAATTCACTTGTGTTAGTGATTCGAGAACTGGGACAATTTACAATTAAGACGACAAAGTGTTTGAGGAACTCATGATGTTTAAATTCTTTGGAAATATTTCCAAATGTAAAATCACACAGAAACATGGAAACATTGAGAAAGAGAATGAAAGGTGTTCTACCCAGTAAACCTCCCAGATCTAAGAAATTTGCTTCCCCTGGGTTGGCAGGACTGTTTACAGTTTTCCATTCACTTCCTGTGCCTCTTCTTCCTCTGTCTTCTGCAGAAATCCCTGAAGATATCCTAGCCCTTTCCATCCCTCTTCTCCCAGTCCAGATAACATGTTGCATAGGATATCTGTATGAAGAAATACACTTACGCATACGAATATATATATATGCGTATATGTATATATGACTATGACTATGTATAGCATTTTCATGAATCAGTGAAGAGAATTTGAATATAAAATGTCCATAAAGGACAAAATTCAGCAAAAAAAATAAAACCAAGATATAATTACTGAATTCTGATGAAAATCTTCCTAAAGTATGGATGTAGGTTTGTATATATACTTGAGAGGAATATGGGAAATAATTTTTGATTATTACTGTCCATTTAAGAATATATAAGTACCACCACATTCATTTGCTAGGGTTGCCATAACAAAGCACTACAGACTGGGCACCTAAACTAACAGAAATTTATTTTCTCACCTTTCTAGAGGCTAAGTCTGAGATCACGGTGTCAGCAGGGTTGGTTTCCTCTGTGGCCTCTCTCTGAGGCTTCTAGATGGCCACCCTTTCCCTGTGTCTCTCCATGGTCTTCCCTCTACATGTCCCTGTCCTAATTTCCTCCTCTCATACAGACACCAGATGTATTGGATTAGGGCCCACCCTCATGACCTCATTTTAACTGAATTACCTTTTTAAAGACCCAAGACCCTATTTCCCAGACCTGCTGAGTGGTGCAGCTGTTAAGTGTGCGTGCTCAGCTTCGGGGACCGTGATTCGCAGGTTTGGATCCTGGGTGCTCACCACGCACCGCTTGTCAAGCCATGCTGTGGTGGCGTCCCATATAAAGTGGAGGAAGATGGGCACAGATGTTAGCCCAGGGCCAGTCTTCCTCAGCAAAATGAGGAGGGTTGGCATCGGATGTTAGCACAGGGCTGATCTTCCTCACAAAACAGAGAACAAAAAAAGACCCTATCTCCACAGAATCAGTCACATTCTGAGTCTGAGGAGTTAGGAATTCAACATATGAATTTTAGAGAGATACAATTCAACCCATGTCCACTAAATACACAGAGATGTTTCTATCTGCATAAATGTGTTCTTCCCCTAAGTGGATTCCTTTCACCTTTGAGAAACATTGGTGCAACCCAAATTTATAGGGCATTCAGGTCAAAGGCTACTTTTAGAAAGAGTTCACTGAAGGAAAATAGTTTTAAACTGGACAGAAAGCTTTGTGTGTTCCTGTTATTTGCTAGTGAAGGAAATTGCCCAAATGTAGATTTAAATAGCAAACAAAACCCAGCATGCAGCCAATTATTAAAATGAATTCTTCTTGTAATTAAGGAATAAAGCATAGTGATTTATATTGTATTCATAAATGGTGCAATGAAGGGTCTTAATGCACATTAGAGGTTTTGTTTACATTAAATTGGAAATGAGAGTATTTGATTTTAAAAGAAATGAGACTCTAGAAAGATATCATAGTGAAGAATTTATAAAGATATTAAGGAAAGAGAAAAAAGTAATTACATCAATAAAATCTTAAAGAACTAATATGTGAAAAAAGCTATTAGAACTAATACACAGAAAAATATAGTTGCTTTTTAATTTAAAGATAAGTTAAAGAATCTACAATTATATTTGTTATAAGAGATGATTCTCTAATATACAGGGATTGCCTCCAGAGATTATTAATTTCTATTAATATAGAAAATCTACTATAAAGGCAAAAATAAATCAGTGATCAATATGACAGAGTTAATGATCTGAAAACAATTTATTTATTTACTCAACATTTACAAGTGAACTCAGAAATATAAATTAAGATTTATTGTCATTCCACTAGAAACTAAGACTATATTCCACTTTTGTTGAAATAGATGTTCTTTTTTTACCTGCTGCTAATTCTGCTGAAATAGTAAATTGATTGTGATGTTAATAACTTTTAACAGTTTTATTAAGGTATAATGGAAATAAATAATAATAATAATATTAGATAAATAATTGAAGTCAACTGTATATATTTGTTTTAATGAGTTTTCATGTTTGAATCCATAAAACCATCAACATATGCAAGATTATGAAGATATCCCAGTCTCAAGGTGTTCCTTGTATTAAAAGCAAGAAACCTTCATACATTTTGAAGTGAGACTATGGCTTTTATTGCGACGTATTTCCTAAAGCTGTGTGAGCGTAGTCACCTATCTCCATAAATATTACGAGTTCTTTCTCTGTGGAACTCAGGAAACAGAGAAAACATAAATTATTTTATTTTCCCCTCAGATGAATATGAGATAATTTTTCTATACAGTTATTCTCTATTATGATGTCACAATACAGACTATTCCTACTAGTTAGTTGACTAAAAAAAAACGACCCATGAAAGTAGACATAACATGAAGTCATATTTAAGAGGGAAGCTGAGAGTTCTGACCTGTTTTCAACTTACCTTGTCCCTGAGCACAGGAAATCCAGAAGGTGAGAATGACATTGATTAGTAACAGCATGTTTGATATTCCCAATGGCATATTAATACAAATATTCCAGTTGCGATGTTTGGGGTTTTAAATCTTCTTCATTAGCAGTTATCCGGTGTGACTCTGAATTTATGTGTGCTACCATAAACCAAGTTAATTGAGGTCACTTAGTAAATATCAAAGTTCAAAGAGCTTTGCAAAATTTCTCAATTCCTGTTAGTGGTTTCACAATAATTTCTTGAGTTCATTCCCTGATATGTTCTTGTACAGCTTTCTTTAGGAACAGTAATAGACTGGCTCCAAAATGGATATAAAACACTAATTTTTAAACTACACCCTTCTTGAAAATAGGATGAGGTTCTTTCTCAACCCGGTGAATCACGTGTGAACAACTCTGAGTCCATGTAACTACTGAGAACAAGAGTTTCAGCGTAGTCTTGGTATTGAAGTATTTTTAACTAATGTTCTGTGAGGCACCTTTTATTTTAGGGTGGAATATATTTAGATGCATACGATAATGTCCCTTTTGTTGTAGGAATATAACTAGAGCATCATAACTTGTCCTTTTGCTGAGTTATTAATTGCATTAATCTTTATTTTCTAGATAGGTAGATGATAGATAGATAGATAGATAGATAGATAGATAGATAGATAGATAGATAATTACCTGTATGTAGCCAATTATATTGTCTTCTTTTAAGGTACAATTACTTAATATAACAAAATGGCTTTTGAGCAGATAATTAATGTGGAAAAATATTACTATAAAGGAGCAGAAAAGAAATGAATCACTAATGTCATAGAGTTAACATATTGAAATGTATTTATTTATTTCCTTCCTTACTATAACTATAATAATTTCAAAATATTAAATAATTTAATAATGTATACACTTAAGACTTACAGCAAGCAGAACAGCTATGTCCGACTAAACCTTCTAGAAATAACAAATATAAAATCAACACACATTGTAAAAATGAGCTGCTGAGTGAGTGAGTAAAAGCAATCAGAAAATGAAAAGCATCCCACCTTTGAAAGAATGGAATCAAACCAGGAGATCCATATCTATCCATTTTCTGAACTTAGAACCCACCCACACCCACATGGTGCATGGACGGTAGAGATCAAGCAGAAAGAGGGAGTCTTACTTGTGTGACAATTGAGAGATCTGAGTATGGGGCTGGCAGAACATCTGCCACATGAGAAGAGAAATCCAGGGAGGGAGCCCACCAGGGAAATCCCCAATAATCTTTGTATTTCCCCTGAAATTATTGGCTAACTCTACACGAGCATGCATGGGGTGAAACTCCAAGCAGTCCAGTGAAAGAAATTGCTGCAAGGCTGGAAACTGAAAAATTCAGATAATACCCCGTGTGGAGCAGAAGGAGGTGAAGTTCAAGGCCAGCAGAGCTTATGAAATTCCTCACATTTTCCTTGAACCCAGGTGGATGTGTCTTTGGAGTAAACACTGTGTCCCAAGAGCAGACTGAGGGCTGTATACTTGTATTAAGGCAACACTGAAATACACCCGCCTTAAAAACACTTAAAACCAAGACTTCACAGATAATAGTATTCTACCAGGAACAGAACTTCTGTTTTGAATTTTTCTTTTTATTGAGTTCACATTGGTTTATAATACTATTTAAATTTCAAGTGTACAGACTTCTGTATAGACTACATCGTGTTTACTAACAAAAGTCTAGTTGTTTTATATTCTTTTATGAGATGTTCAGCTGGGTGCGGCTGAGACAGAGAATAAGAGGAGACAGAGAATAAGTTCAGAAAAAAAATCAAAGTTTAGTGACACAGTCCTAGTGACAGAGAAAGAAGATAGGAGTGAGGGGAAGGTTTTGGCCATGGACTTTACTGGGATTTCCTCGGGAATAGCAAGTCAGGAATACAGTGAACGGATTCAGATTGGCTAGTCTGAATAATTTTAGCAGGCTTCGGACTATAAGGGTGGTCTCTAGTTGTCTGGCATATGGCCCTGAAATGATTAACATGGAGGACTATTGCCTCATGGATATAGGAGCCAGAGAGAAAAAGTATGGCTAAGTGTTGGTTAGTTTCCTTATCAAAGACATGCTCCTGGCCTGGCCCTTAGCTATCTCTAAAATTTGGCAGCCCCCTCCCCACCTAGAAAGACTTTGTAAGATATCAAACCGTCATTATACACAAAAAATGAAAAACATTTATAACACAAATTCCTACTAGAAGAAAATCTATATTATTCAGAGGCAAATATCAGAATCTATACTCTTTCCAATGTGTTATTGGTGATGTTCAGTATAGAGTAAAAACTTACCAGACATGAAAAGAAGCGGAAAATATGAACCATATTAAGAGGAAAAGAGCTGTTGAAAGAAACAGACCGAGGGCCAGCCCGGTGGTATAGTGGTTAAGTTCGCATGCTCTGCTTCGCTGGCCCAGGGTTCACCGGTTCGGATCGTGGGTGCAGACCTATTCACCCTCATCAAGTCATGCTGAGGCAGCGTCCCACATAGAAGAGCTACAACTCTACAACTGTGATATACGACTATGCACTGGGGCGTTGGGGAGAAAAAAGAAAAAGAGGAAGATTGGCAACAGATGTTAGCGCAGGGCCAATCTTCCTCAAAAAAAAAAAAAAAAGAAAGAAACAGACCTAAAGGCAAACAATACACTAAAATACATAACAACAACATAACTTTAAAATAGCTAAGAAATACAAGTTAAAGTATGTACCAGAAAAGTTACATATAATTGTTTAAGAGTGTGGAATTTCAGAAGAGAGGTATATAGTTTTTAACAAAGAACCAAATGTGAATTCTAGAATTAAACATATAATATGAATAAAAACTAGAGATAAATAATAACAGAATGAACAGTGTAAAGAAGACTCAATGGACTTGAAGCAGGTTATTAAAAATTATCTGAGGGCCGGCCCTGTGGCTTGGTGGTTAAGTGCGTGCACTGCGATGCTGGTGGCCCGGGTTCGGATCCCGGGTGCGCATCGAGGTTCCACTTCTCCGTCCATCCTGGGGCTGAGTCCCACATGCAGCAACTGGAAGGATGTGCAGCTATGACATACAACTATCTACTGGGGCTTTGGGGGGAAAAAATAAAATAAATAAAATCTTTAAAAAAAAAAAAAAAAAAAAAATTATCTGAAATTAATCTTAAAGATAAAAAGAAGAGTGAAAAATTAAAAACTCAGTGACCTGTGGGGCAGCATCACGTGGTGTAACAAGACGAACAGAGAGAAAGTTTGAGGCAGAAGTCCAGGTTGACAAACTATAGATAACAGTCTTCCAAATGTTATTACAAACATGAAGCCACAGAACTAAGAGGATCAGCTAACATCAAGAATGATAAATGCAAAGAAAATCATACTTAGGCAAAGAAAAACAAAAGTGTTGAATGTCAACATTAAAGAGAAAAGTTAAAGGCAACCTAGAAGGTAAATAGAGAAAAGCACGCAGAACACATAGACGATGCTAACACAGAGACAAGGCTAATGCTGTCAGCAGAACATCCAGAACAATGGGGCTGAAAATTACAGAGTAACATCCTTCAAGTGTTAAGAAAAAAAAAAACCTTGTCAAATATAGTATAGAATACCATAGTATAAAATACTATACCCATCAAAATAATATTTCAAAACCAAAAGTGAAATAAGTACATTTTCAGAATAACCGATTTCAGAATATTTGTTGCAAAAGATCCATGCTACTGGTAATGTGAAAAGAAACTATTCCAGAGAAAGAAAATTAATACTAGCTGGAGATATGGATCCCAGAACAGAATGAAGAGCCCTGGAAATGGTAAAAATGTGAATGGTAAACCTAAATGCTCCTATTCTTAAATTTGCTAAAACATAAGAGAGAAGTAGAAACAAAGTAGCAAAAACAATATAGAAAAAATATACAATTGCGCGGTTCTTCCATTTTACATGAAGTGGTGACATATTAATTACAGCTGGTCTGTGATTGGCTAAGGATGTATAGTATAAGTCTTGCAACTACCAAAATATGTGTAAATAATCACCAACAAATTACATAAAATTAAATGCTAAAAGCATGAGACTAATCTGAAAGAATGCAGAAAAGGATTCTGAAGAACAGATGGGACAAATACAAGCAGTTGGTAAGTGGTATAAATAAATCCATTAATATTAATTATTGATATTAAATTATAATTACCTAGGCCAATGAAAAGGAAGATAAAGAAGGATTGGATAAAAATGGAAACTCAATTATATGCTTTTTCCAAAGAGAGCAATTTAAATATGAAGACACTGACAACTTGAAAGCAAAGGTTGAAAAATGTATACCTTGTATGAACTAAGCATGTGAAGGGAGGAGTGGTTATGTCAATATCAGAAAACGTAAACTTCAAAACAGAAATACAAGAGAATAAAGAAGAGTATATCATAATAATAAAATGATCGATTCAGGTGGCATTGAATTCCCTAAGGCAAGGAAATAGGCATGAAAATTACAAGAAAAGAGTAAAACATACTTATGTAATTCAAAAAAATTGTCAGGATTCCACAAAAAAAGAGCTATTAGAACTAACACACAAACATAGTTTATCTCAATTAGGAATAAAAATTGGAAAATGAAATTTTGAAAAGAACAATATCCTTTATAAATATTAAAATATTTTAAGTATTAAGGAGTAAATTAAACAAAATATTTGTAAGCTTTCTCCACTGAAAATTGCAAAACATTACTGAGAATATTTAAAAAGACAAAAAAGGAAGAAGTACATGATGTTCATAGATTGGAAGACTTAATATCATTAAGATGTCAGTTCTCCCCAATTAATTTATGCTTTGAACATGACCCAAATAAAATTATCTTATTTGACAAAAATATAGTTGACAACGTGATTCAAAAATGCATATGGAAATATTCAGCACATTCTTGAGAAATGAGAACATATTGCAGATTTGTAATACCGGTTATCTAGATCTCTAATAAAGACGCTGTGTTTCACACATTGTGGTAGTATCCTAAGGATAGACAAATTGATCAATGGAAAGAAGGGAGTCCAGAAATACACACACACACAAAGATCACTTGTTTTATGCAGCAATGGAATTCAACAGGGAAAGAAAGTTTTTCCCTAGAGAGGGTGAGGTAACAATTGGATTTTGGTATGATAAACAAAATGGAACCTTGGCCTCTTTCTCATACCAAATAGATCAATTAAAGTTAGATCACAGGCCTAAATATGAGCTTCTAAAAGAAAGGATATTGTTATACTTCCAGTAACTCATGGTAGACCAAATGGAATTCAAATTGAATTTCAGTAACAGTTTAAATTCCTAATCCATCAAAAATATCATCACACACACACACACACACACACAAACATAGATGGGGAGAAAACAATTGTAATACATTATTGGGTAAAAGAATCATACGGATTATACATAAAGTTCATAAACCAAAAGAAAAAAAACAATTTAAAAATTGCAAAAATCACCCACAAACCTAACATGATGTGTTCACTATCACTACTTAGTAGTGATACTCAGAAGAGAAGCACATTAAATGTCACTACACACTCAGAGCATGGCTAATGTTTAAAAATCTGCCATTTCCAAGTCTTTGTAAGGATCAGGGCAACTAGAACTTTCCTATGTTACTGTAGGAAGGTGAAATGGTACAATCACTTTGGGAAATTCTTTGGTAACTGATTCCACACAGAAGTAAATATTTAAGAGAAATAAGCGTGTATAGCTATCAAGAGTTATAGACTTGATCCTTCATAGAAGCTTTTTTCATAATAGCTAAATGTTGAAATCAGGAGAATGGATGAATATTTTTTGGCTCTATCTATCCAGTGGATACAACTTGGCAATAAAAAGGATGACTTACTGCTACCTATAACACCTTGGATGTGAATCACAGACATTTTCTTGAGAGAAAAATGCCAGACACAAAGATGTTAATAGAGTATAATTCCTCTCATAGGAAATTCAAAAACTGAAAATTAATCAGGATTTATCAGTTCAGACCACCGGTCAACTCTGGAGATTAGTAGTCTATGAACTAGGAGATGGCATCACAGGGTTGTTTATGGGGTGCTGGAAATTTTCTATGTCTTGATCTGGATGGAGGTCATATGGGTGTATAAACATGTAAAAAATCGCTAAGATTACCCTAAGTTTAATGCCCCTTTTTTACTTGCTTATGTGAATGTTAAGTGTCAGAGAAAACAACTATATAGCGTCTGAAACGTGAAATGGCGCTTCACTGATTTGGTACAAAATGTTCGGAACCAGTTCAGCTAAGTTCCCACCTTTGTTGCTTATGAGGCAATAGAATAATTAATATTAAGTGAAATTAAAAGAGAGCACTGACAGTTTTGTTGGTGTACATTTGAACTTTGAAGAAAAGATTTGAAAACTGTGCTCTGGCACATGACGTTTAAAAACTCTAACAAGAATCATCACACTACGCTATTTTCTACATAATAAAATACCAAAAAATTGAGAAGCCAGGCCATATTTTTAAGCTGTAGCATAATTTTTAATATAATGATACCAAGAAATTAAAAGGAGATAAATTTTCTGATCAATTGAGCAGTGTCCAAGGGTCGAGAAGAATGACAGAAATCAGCTGAATAAGGAAATCTAGCCAGGAATGACATGCGAATATAAATGTCTCCAGTTATAATGAAATCTTATTCTTTCACAATTAATGTTTATAAAGAGTTAAAAAATGAATATTATTTTGAAAATTACTGAGAGTATTTAAAATGAAGTCGTCAGTATTTGAAATCCTAAAAAAAAAAAAAAGAACACATCAAAAAAGAATGTTTCCTTTTCCAGAGTCATTGCTTTTGCACTCAGCTTAGGTTGGTCATAAATAAGGACTCTAATTAACTTTAAAAAGCAGCACAAGGTGTTTTCACAGTTAATTACATAAAATATAATCAGCAATTACTCATCAAGAATATTAGTGAAGGATATCAGAATCTATTAATATTGTTAACTGAGCTAGTAAGAGAATTAAGAGTAGGCTCTTTATTTATTGATTTTTAAAATATGTGATAACAAAGAAAAACGTGCTGAATATCCAATCCTACACATGACAGCAAGAAGATTCTTCAAAGAAAATTGTTTTAGGAGATTATATACATTATTTAATATCATTATAGTTTATTTGACTCAAAAAATGCAAAATTAAATATTAAAGTAAAAATTTTAAACACTTTTATACTTTTTTAAAGAAAGCTATTATTTAATAATTTTAGATTTGAAGAAAACTGCAAAGGTCATTCAGATGAAGTTTTTGTTAATTTGAAAGTAAATGAAGGAAGTATGATTAGATTGATTACATTAACATCAAAGAAATTTACAATTTTTTTGTAAAGTAAGCATGCTTAGCAACAAATGTTTAGTTTCTCTCTCTGTAGTGGTCAGATGAGGCTAAAATATAGTAAGTAGGAAATATATGGCTGTCATTTGCATAGGTTTTTTTAAAATAGATTATGATTACACAATGATTCACTTAAAGTTATAACATTACATTGAATAATTTATACGTCTGAATAAAAGTGGATAACATATTTCAATTTTTTCAGGATAAGTTAATTGAGCCAAAAGATCAAATAAAAATTTAATTAGCATAATTAAACAAGTTGTTCAATTCATTTAAGACTCATAACCTCTGTTTGTGAGAGAAGCTCAATTCCTTATGAAAGCATTTCTGCCTGCATTTTTTATTGTAAATCATGTCAGGGAAGTAGTTCAGCTATGGCCGTGGTAATGAAGCTGATCAGATATAAACAACAGAATAGATCTCGTACTAGACAGACCACCAAATATTATTAAAATAATGGAGACACGAGAAATGCTGAGGCGAACCATTAACAGATGTTCTAAATGATCACATAATGGGCTTTTATATATGTTTAAATATTTTGTAGCACAATAGAAATCCCTTTTGTGATAAAAACAAAGTATAAACACTTCCTGTTGGCCCTAGATGAGAATGTGTCCATTCAAAACTCTCTATACATCCTTAACAAAGTAAAAATGAAAACACAGATCAACAAAGAGAGTAAATGACTCTTGCTTTTAGCATGACTAATTGTCTGAAATTCTTCGAATCTTCAAACTGTAAGTAGAGGAACCACTGCAAATTCAAGCAGAACTAATTCTGGATGGTCATGGCACCAGCCTGTTTGGAGAAGGGAGAGAGTCTAATGAGACTGTGTGGGGGAGAGAAGAGAGGAACAGAGGGCTTAACCTTTACGGAATACAAACAAAATCACCTGGGAAAGAGTGTCTTACAGGATGTGTGCAACTTCTGAAAACAGGAGTGGATCTGATAGACTAGAGGACCAACTACAGGGAAAGATCTTCAAAAGCATGCAAGACAGGAGGGGACAGTCTTAGAAAGCCATTGTTTCTGAAAGAGAAGAGAGTGTGGGCCTCCCAGTTCCAAATCCACCCTTCTTTGCTTTCTTCCTTACTCTGTGATAATACAGCTGGACTCTGGAAGTATTCTATCTTTGATGACTGGTGCAATGTTAAGCTTTGTCTGGAGGAGTATTCCTGAAGGAGAAAAGAATTCCTCTTCCTGTGTCCTTCTCTCTTCAGGCTTCTGCAATCAGATGTTCTTCTGCAGTGATTGAAGGCCAACAGGATGCACCATCCTTCCATGGGCGGCTTTCCATGGCACTCCTTTGGGTGGCTTTGCAGAAGACTGCCACTGGGAGATCACCTCTCTGTGAATGGCTTCTCCTTGTCCCCCAGAGGTTTCACAGCGAGTGCTGCTGACTTGGCACCCCACTTCCCACTTCTTTGGTACAAGCTGTGACCACTAGCTCTGCTGGAAAACCATTGAAAGTCAGGCTTCACAAGAATTGAAAAAAAAAATTGAGAGGCACCACTGGCTTCATCCACTTAGGGAGAGACTTAGTGCAGGCAAATCAGTTGAGTCACTAAACAGGTATACAGACAAACTACAGCAAGAAATACTGATGGGATCAGAATCCCTGTGGCTACAAGTCATATTATAAGAAATGTCCAATTATCCAAAAAACATTGATACATGCAAAGAAATAGAAAAGTGTGACCTATAGAAAGGAAAAAAATTTTCAATAGAAAGAGTCACTAAGAGGGCTCAGGTATTGGACTAAGAAAAAATAAAACTCATACCAGCTTCCAAAAATATGCTCGAAGAACTAAAAATATATTTAAATGAAAATTCTATATTTCCCCAGGTGACAGTCTCAACCTTCAGTTAAATGGAATCGTTGTGTCTTCTAATGAAAGAATTCTTCCCTTTGGAACTAAGACCTTCAGATCAGCAGAGCATAAGGTCACAGGTTCAGGAAGCAAAATTTTGCTAGTAGGTCATTAGGGGTAATATGAGTGGTAGCATTCCCATCTCCACCCCTTGATTCCTGGACCTGTGAATTGTGGCCAACAGAGAGACAGCACCACATATTGGATGCTGATTTAGAGCATCTATAGCCTGCTGGAGAACCTTGTCACGGCCCTGCAAGGTATTGCCATGCAGCCAGCACTAGAACAGAGTCTTCAAAAGGCCATTTTACCGTTCTATCAAGCCAGCTACTTCAAGATAATGGGGAACATGTTAAGGCCAGTGGATTAAAAAAGCATGAGCCTATTGCTAAACTTCATTTGCTGTTACGAGAATTCCTAGATCAGAAGCAATACTGGGTGGAATACCATGACAATGGATAAGGCATTCTGTAAGTCCATGGATGGTAGTTTTGGCAGAAGGATTTTGTGCAGGGAAGGCAAATCCATACCCAAAGTAAGTACTCAAGTAAGAACAAAATACAGCTCATTTCATGATGGAAGTGGTCCAATGTAGTCAACCTACCACTAGGTAGTGGCTGATTCCCCCAGGAATTGTGCCATATCAGGGACTCAGTGTTGGTCTATGCTGCCAGGTGTGGGTCCTCAGCAGTGGCCATAGTCTGGTCAACCTTGGTGAGTGGAAGTCCATGTTTCTGACCCCATGCATAACTTCCATCCTGTTATCATAGCCAGTTTGTTCATGGGCCCCTTGGATAATGACAGACATGACTGGAGAAAGAGGCTGACTGGTATCCACAGAATGGATCACCCTATCTATGTGGTTATTAAAATCCTACTCTGCTGAGGTCCCTCTTTGGTGCGCATTCACATGGGATATAAATATCCTCACATTTTGTACTGATTTGATAAGATCTATCCACATGCTTCTTCCCTTGATCTCCTTGTCACCAATTTTCCAATCATCTTCCTTCTAAGTCCCTGACTACTCAGCCAAACCATTGCCCCAAATCTACAAAATGGTTTACAATGGCATATCTGGCCAATTCTTTAATTAAGCAAAATGAACAGCCTGTTGTTCTACTCAGAGTACTTGTCTCCTGGATCATTTTCTTTCACCACTATTATTCATGGATGTCCCAGAAAGAGGTGTATTACTGCAGCTGTCCACTCTCAGGCAGTGCCTGCATATCCTGCAGAACCCTCTGTAAACCAGGACACAGTTTTCTTTCCTCCTGTCCACTGATCTTAGGGAACTCTCCATGAAGCCACAGGTACAGGCTGGAAGAGAAAGGATAATGTAACAGGAGTGGAGAGCATGACCTTTTGGACTACTTCTCCATGGAACTTACTTGTGCCTTCACAGCCTGCTGAGGCCCAACCTCATATATGTCACTTCCATTTGATGATGGAGTGCTGCTGTGCATGCCCAACTTTATGATTTGGTGGATCAGAAACTCCCAGTTCATGATGAGCAGCTTAGGTCATATGGTAACTTGGTGGCCCGTGGTGAAGAAATCGGTCTCTACTAAGGCCCAGTAGCAAGCCAAAAGCTGTTTCTCAAAATGAGAGCAGTTATTCATAGACAAAGACAGGGCTTTGCTCCTGTATCCTAAAGGTCTGCCCTGTGACTCACCTCTAGAGGACTGTGAAAGACTCCAAACAGCATCCATATCTACCACTGACATTCCAAGCACCATTGAATATGTTGGATCATATGGCCCAAATGGCAGAGCATCTTGCATGGAAACCTGGACCTGTTGCAGAGACTTCTCCTGTTCTATGCCTCACTTAAAACTAGCAGTCTTTTGGGGGGCCGGCCTGGTGGCGTAGTTGTCCAGTTTGTGTGCTCTGCTTTGGCAACCCAAGGTTCCCAGGTTCGGATCCTGGGCGCAGACCTACACACGGCTCATCAAGCCATGCTGTGGTGGTGTCCCATATACAAAGTAGAGGACCATTAGCACAGATGTTAGCTCAGGGACAATCTTCCTCAAGCAAAAAGAGGAGGATTGACAACAGATGTTAGCTCAGGGCCAATCTTCCTCACCAAAGAAAAAGAAAAAGAAAAAACTAGCAGCTTTTGGGGGACTGTCAGTAAATGGGCTACAGTATCACCCTCAAACAAAGAATATGCAGCCTCCAAAATGTAGAGAGACCCATGAGGTGCTACACTTATTTTCTGAGTTGTGAGGAATTGGGGGCAGGAGAGATGCAGTAACTTATGTATTACCTTAAAAGGGATACCTCACCATGTCCCCTACTCTTGACTTTTAGAAATTCCACAGAGGCAGAAGCCCTTGAATGTTTGTTGGATTTATTCCTATCATCTGACATGCAAATGTCTTATGAGTAAGTCTAGGCAAGTTAATATTTCTTGCTTACTAGGTCCAATCAGCATGATATCATCAGTGTATGGACCAGTGTGACTCCTTCTGGAAGGGAAAGATGATCAAGGTACCTGCAAACTAGGTTATGACATACAGCTGCAGAGTTGATAGACTCCTGACAAAGGACAATGAATGCGTTTTGATGACATTGGTAAGAGAAAGAAAAGTGCTTCTGCTGGTGGTTACTAATAAGGATGGAGAAAAAAGCATTTTCCAGATAAATAGAGGCATATCAGCATGTTCTCAGATATTATAGGGGAGATGTCAATTTGCTCAAGTAATGAAGCAACATCTGGTAAGGCAGCTACAATTGGACTCAACATCTGGTTGAGCTTACAATAATCCACCATCATTCTCAAAGATCCATCTGTTTTCTGCACCAGTCAAATCGGCAAGCTGATGGGGATGTGGTATGAACCGCCACCCCTGCATCTTTCAAATCCTTGGTCGTGGCCCTCATCCCTGCAGTCCCTCCAGGAATGCAGTATGGCTTTTGCTTTACCATTTCTCTAGGCAGAGGCAGTTCTACTGGCTTTCACTTGGCCTTTCCCACCATAATAGCTCTCATTCCACTGGTCAGGGAGCCAATGTGTTGACTCTCCCTATTGCTCAGAAAAGTACAAAGCATATCTAAGGAAGATGATATAACATTCCTCCCAAAGAAAACAAACGTACACTTGCACAGAAAGAAAAATATAAATTTTTGAATAGGAAGCCTCAGAAGCATTATGTCAATAAATCTTAAGTTCATATACACATTTATACGACTTGCAAATTTACTCTGAGAAAATTTTCACAAGTCCCTTTCTCCAATTTTATTGGAAACTAACCCAGAGTTTACCTTCTTCTATCACTGTTTCCTGGAAAAAGCTGAAACCTGGGAAATAGGAAATGTCTCAGATGGTTAGTGGGAACCAGGCTCAGATTGATAATATAGTACAGGTATAGTTTTAGGGTATTTGAGTCTTGTGATTTGTATGTCAGTGTCCCCTTTGCTGGGTCCTGGGGCTCTGTGCAAATTTTCTTTTGAGAGATATGGACCTCTGTGGAATTGAAGAGTCCAAGTCTAGACGACACCCTCACTGACACACAGGTTTCAATTCTTTCTTACTCAGGTGTCACCTGGGGAGATGCAGCACAGACCTGGACGGCTGCAGGGACTCCTGGTGCTGTCCTTCATGACGTGCTGTATTTTCTGCCTTCAATCTTTCAGCAAATCTGAGATAACTTTTCTCAGAACTGCCTATTAGTTTCTTGTTAGTATGAATGTCTAAACTGAAGACCATCACCGATCTTCAAGCAGAGTGGGCAATACAAATACCTACACTTTTCTTTTTTTTTTTTCGCTGAGGAAGACCAGCTCTGAGCTAACATCTATTGCCAATCCTCCTCCTTTTTTTTTTTCCCCAAAGCCCCAGTAGATAGTTGTATGTCATAGTTGCACATCCTTCTAGTTGCTGTATGTGGGACGCAGCCTCAGCATGGCCGAAGAAGTGGTGCGTCAGTGCGCACCTGGGATCCAAACCTGGGCCGCCAGTAGCGGAGCGCACGCACTTAACGGCTAAGCCACGGGGCCGGCCCGATACCTACACTTTTTACTTTGGAGTCAGACAAGGTCATTCTAAAGTTTCTAGAGACAGGTAACAATAGACAAGAAAGCTCTAAAAACAAAGAATAAATTAGACAATGGCTGGTTCCACTGCTTATCACATCTAAGTCTTTACAATTACACAGTTGGTGCTGGCACAAGAATGGACAGATAGCAAATTGATTAGAATAGAAAGATTAAAAAGAGACATATGCCTCAAGAAATTGTTATACGGTTAAAGTCACACCTCAAATGACTAGGAAAAAGAGAAGGTTTTTAAGAAATACTGTTGAGAAAACTGGAGAGTCATTTAAAAAATAAAAGAATTTAAAATATATGCATACCTCCACATCATCTTTAATTTTAGAGATCTCCTAGTAAGAAAAAAAACCCATACATTCAATACAAAAACAATGGGTGCATTATTAAGAATAGGACATGAAAATCTATGAATCAGAATTTGAAGAAATAAAAAAATTGTTGATAATTATAAGTGCATAAAATTCCAAAATTTCTGCCTAAATAAATTAATGTGAACTCAAAAGTCAAATAACAACTTGGAAAATATGTCTAATTAATATCAAAGAAATGGGAAATGAAAAGTGATAATCTCATTATTTCTAAAGAAAAGAATAATAATAGGAAAAAAGAGCTAGTGTCTTCATCATAAAATGAAGAGAAAAAGACAAAACAAAAAAAAATGACCCTTAGATATCTTAAATGAAAATAAGGACATTCATAATAATGAAATACACATCAAAACTAGACAGGGCTATTTTTTACTATCTACAAAACCAAAAATACACCCAAAAGGTTGACAACACACTCAGTTGGTAAGTCCAAGGAAAAGAACCTCTCTAGAACAATACAGAATAAAATACAACACCCTGGTGAAAAAGAATTTGAAAGATCTAAGAAATTTACAAATACATTTGCCTGATGATCGATTCATTTCACTTCCAGCAATGTATCCTCACAATAGGTTCACACAAATGTATTCGTCATATCATTCATTATCTGAAATAGTAAAATATCAGAATGCTCTGAGTGAGATACATTCTAAAAGGAAAATTGCAAGGTACAGATAATGTGTAAAGTAACCTCCATTCTCTATTTTATAAAAGGGGATTAATGAACACCGGAGGGATGTGAGAAACTAGTAAAATTGTAACTTTATTAAATGAGGAAACAGGTGTGATGGAAGTAAGACTACTCTGCATAGACCCTTCTCGTATTACTTTGACTTTTAAAACATTTAGGTGTATCTCACATTCAAAACAAGATTAAGAGAAAAGAGGAAGAAGCAGCAAAACCTAAAATTGAAAAAAAGTACTAGTGCAAATAAATGTAAAACTCTATTAATTTGGTAAGTGAGCCAACCAGAGATGAGAATGACTTCAAGTCTTTTTTGAAGAGGGTGCTTATGCTCAAACATCCTGGGACAAAATAAATGCAAAGACATTTGAACCTTCATTCACTGGTTAACTGCTAATAATAACATTTGCATTACACTTTTGAAATGATTTTCATGGATGTGGAAAAATAAGAACATATAAGTAAAGAGAAAAGAAAGAAAATGTATTAAAAAGTTTTTTTTAAGCCTGTTATTAAACTTGAATTGTAAAATCTAATAGGAATTGAAGAATTTTAAATTTCCTTTTTATTTAAAGGTCTGAGAACCAAAAGACCCTGGAAGTACTGACATTTCAACAAGATTGAATACTCCTGTCTAACAACAATGGCACAATTCTTGGATTCTGAACACTATTGCCCAATAAAAAGAACTAGACCTTCTTGGAAAGACATATGATTATGGGTGTTGGGCGGGGGAAGTGCACAGTGAGCCTGGAACATCATGTTGTGCTAAAAAGAAAAGAAATACTCAAAGACTAATAGGGACACAACAAAAGCAATCAGGGGCCAGTTGCAAAAGGTACCCACTCGCCAAATGTGGGATAATATGAACATCCAATAAAATAATGACTATAATTGATTGTGACAAATTGAATAAATAAAAATTCATGGATCCATGCTGATACATACATCATGTTTAAAAAGGAAAGAAAAACATCTTTAAAGCCATCATGGAAGGTCGCTATACACTAAATCCTTACTCCAAAAATTGGAAATTAAAGGGTCAAAATAGAGATTTATCAAACCTTTTAGGTGAAAGTTTAATTTAAACAGAGTTAGTAAATTAACACATCCTCACACAAGAACGATGATTAATAAATACAGAAAAATGATACAATTGGTATTAAATATCCCTATTTTTCAGCCAACATTGAAATAACTGATGATAGTCAAATGTCATAAGTAGATTTCACAATCATTACATGAAAGGTTTTGGAGAAATAGTATATACACAAATGTTAACATTAACAGCAAAGACTACTTGTCAATTGTAACAATGTTTCTTTAAATGTGAGAAAACTGGCTGTCACCAGTGATGCAGATTTATATAAATTGGCTCCTTTGGTGACAGCTGGAACTCTCATTCTAATACTGCCACTTGATTTGATGTACTACAAAGTAGCAAGGTATCACCTTAAAATATTTTTACCTTAATTGTTTATATCTTTATTTTCATCTTAAAGTTTTCTTGTTTTTGTAGAAATTAAAAATGTCTATAGTCAGCTGATTTTAACTAATCATGCTGTTTGAAATGTATGAACATAAAAAGCATATTTCAGACTTGTGGTTGAATGTTTCCAAAACCCTCAATACCAGCAAAATCATGAAAAAGGTATTAGATCTGAAGATCATTACTGAAGAGGTCTTTCTAGTTCTCCACATGTATTGTCTTTTATTTTTATATATCTTTATTTTAAAACAACATATTCTTGTGGTTCGAAGGTGACATACAATAAAGAAAAAAAAATTGGAGAATGCAGCTAAGTATAAAGAGTTAAACACCAACTCCTACCCCAGTTGTCTCTCAAGTCAACTCTAGTTATGGTAAGTATTTTATTTTACCTCCTTCCAATCTTTGTTCTATAAACATTTTTTCAGTGCTCAAAGCATAGTGAGTGTGTGTTCTTATACTTGATGTTGGATTTTTTATCATGCTTCATATCAAGATTATGCTAGCTATGCACTCACATAGATTCTAATTCCTCTTTATGATTTGTTTCAATTATGATGTGTGCTAGATAGATGTCTTGTAGAAGATCACGCATATCACCATTTTTTGGTATATCTGTCTATTGATAAGTAAGCAAAAGTAAGTAAAAACTACTCACATCTTACTGCTAACGTAGGTATGACATGGTTTGATTTTTACATTTTTGTGAAGTGATATTATTTTGAAGATAGAGACAAGTCCATTTTTTCTATTTCCTCTGAAATAGTCTCAGAAAGGCTCCAAAGTTATGGAGAAGCTTTGAGAAAGTTGGGAGAAGGATAGACAGAAGCAGGCACTGAAGTGATTGCATCTAGTTTCTGGTCATAGATATTTTTGAACAGGACACAGAGCATTTTCATTTGCCAAGTTTTAATGAGGTCCCTTTGGAAGTAATTCATTGGTCTCTCATTGTAATCACATCGTCCACATAATATTCAATACAAATTCTGATTTATGAGTAAAAATGAGTTAAACAATACTTGAAGAAATAACCAGAGAAGAATTGTATTAATAATGACAAATTCTGAATAAATTTACATACGTGAATTTTATGACTGCTTTTTAACTGCCGTTCTATCCACAGGTGGGATACAACAGTTTCCGTTCCTGACAGGTTGCTGGAAATGTTTCAGGCGGTGTCTTTTTACAACATCTAGGTTTGCACATAAGTTCAACAGTATCCTCTGTTTTAAAATAAATTTTTTTCTCATATTTACATTGTAATTATGTGATGTTTTTCCATGATTTCTTCTGATATTATTTATTAATCTGAAGGTAAAAAAATGAACATAAAATATTAGGGAGTATACAAATATGGTCAAAATTTCAGACTCAAGTAGAATCTTCTATGCTGGTATAGGACTTTATTCTTAAAACCTTTCTAAACCGACTCATTGAAAATTCATCAGGGCCAGCTCCGCGGCTTAGCGGTTAAGTGCGTGTGCTCCGCTGCTGGCGGCCTGGGTTCGGATCCTGGGAGCGCACCAGCACACCTCTTCTCTGGCCATGCTGAGGCCACGTCCCACGTACAGTAGCTGGAAGGATGTGCATCTGTGACATACAACTACCTACTGGGGCTTTGGGGGGAAAAAATTACAAAAAATAAACAATTTGAATTGTAATGCTTTAAAAAAAAAAAGAAAAAGAAAATCCATCATGTAGATTAAAATCATTTCAAACTATTAATGATGTAAAACTGAGGTACTATGTTTAATGTGATAAAGGTTATAATCAAAGATTTATAATGTCAATTATCATATGAAGGGCTTTCATTAAAAAATATTTTGTTCCTGTTATGGCTTAAACAAGAATTTTTCAAACTTTATTTCCTCACATGTTAATATTTGATAGCAAGCATTCAACAGAATGGTTGGTTGTTAATCCATGAAAATTCTATTATAAACAGCACAACATCATACTCATTACACTGATTTTCCCAGGATCCATGAGACTTTTAAAATATTTACCTAAGGATTTTGGGGCTCCATAAAATCTATGCTGCTATCCACTTCTTCAATATGCCCCACCATTCTTGCCCTGTTCATCATGAGGAGTAAAATAGGCCTAATCAGAAATTTTCCCTCGTATTTACAGAGTAACCTAAAGTTTTGTCTTCATTCATTTCACAATAGAAGTGAAAGAAGGCTGATTGATTTGTATACCTAGATTGTAACTCACTGTTTCAAGATAAAACGGAACAGACGTAGAGAAAGATCATCATGTGGTTCATCTACAGAAAGCACAGGAGAGTATTAGCTTATTTGAAAGAAGGTCAAAAGGCAAGTTATGAACTACTGACCCACACAGCGTGGTACTGACTGCCATCTTCCGTCATTGCACACCGTTTCTTCCTCTCCCTGAATTAGATATTTCTCTTGAGGGGAAGGGGGGAGGGAGGAGGGTGAAAGGAGTAATTCGGTACATGTGTGTGTTGAGGGGTTGTAATTAGTATTTTGGTGGTGAACATGATGTAATCTATGCAGAAATAGAAGTATAATGATGTACACCTGAAATTTTTACAATGTTATAAACCAATGTTACTGCAATAAACAAAAAATTAAAATAATAATAATAATATAGTTGGATATAAAAAAAAAGATATTTCTCTTGACAGAGAACAGATATTTTTTCTCCATCCCGATAATTCACTGTAGTTGTCATATCTCGAGCATTGGGAATCTGAAGTGGACATGGACACGATTGTATTTGCACTTCTAAAAATATTGAAATTAGATTTCTTGAACAAAAATCATAAGTTAAAATATTCAAATGATAATTCGGTAAATAGAAGACTCAGTAATAATGTACCATAAATGATCAGATAATAATGTTATGTTCTCTGTTTCAGTGTGCTATACTTTGCATCTTGTATAGTCCTTTAATCTACCATGTTTGGTTTACATTCTCATGGTCTTCTTTGGAGTTTCTTCCTTTTATTCTTTCTGTGATCAATCTTGCATCATTTATGGAACACCTATTTTGATTATTTCTAACCATTAGGATTTTCTAACTGAATTACTCATTCAACACCAGGCACTAAATAAAGACTGATGTGGGGATCTTTTTTACAGATATCCTTGATCAATTGTATTGGGATTGGATTAAAACCTTCACAAGATATTCTACCAATGGAAGCTGATTAGTCAGAGGAAGAATTATATTTAGTTAATGATCAATTAATTTGATAGAGCTTCTTGGCCAAGATAAGAATTAGACATGTTCACTAGTGGTTTATAGTGTGTTGTTAAAATTTCAAAACCTCCCCTGGAGATCTGTTTACCAGCTTGCCTACACTAAGGGATGTATAGCTCAACGAGATGTTGAACAGTAGACAGCCTGGCTTTAGTTAAGTGACCAGCAGAATAAAAAAGATCCCTCTGTAAACTTGTGTCTGAGCGCCCATAAAACAAGATATCTCAGATATATCTTGTCAGTTCATAATCTGAAGACAAACCATGTCTTGTTCAACTGAGGGAAGACTCTGGAAGCTTTAGAACCTCTCCATGATTTCTTGGTTTTACCTTCTCTTGTCATACTGTGTCTTTATTTCATTAAAGAAAATGAATTTGAAAATAATGAAAAAATTGATGAAAGAATGAAATATTGATGAAATGATGAAATAATAACAAAATGTCATATGGTGTCTTTATTTCATACTGTGTCTTTTTTCATTATGCGAGTCTATACTGGGAAGTCTCGTAAATCTTTTCAATTGTCCAAAAGTTTCTATTCAATTCAGGGAAATGTTTAACTGAATATACATCATTTATGCTTACTAATAGAGTCAGAAATATTGTCATATTTCTATCTAAGTCAATAGGAGTATTTTACATTCCATCAAAAATATTTTTTCATACTTCTGTTTTAAATATCTTGGCATACATTTTCTAGGTATTCTCAAGGATTTATTTTCTTCTGTGTCTGATGTTTAACCATCTTTGTCTTAATAATCTTAATTTGAACTTCCTCTTGGTAAGTCCTGCCAGAGTTTGGTCTATTCACTAAATTTCCCTAAAAGCTGAATTATTATTCTGAAAAATCAGCTGTTTATGCTTTTTTAAGTTCTTTAAGTTTTTTAAGTTCTTATGATAAAAAATAATTGATGTTTTAATTATTCTTTCCTTCTACTTTCTTTGGGTGTATGTTCTTTTCTAGTTTATAGATTGTAGTACGTATTGCTTTTATTTTGCTCTTTGTTTTATAATGCAAGTTTTCAAACTATAAATATCTTTGCCTTTGCTGTATCCCATAGACTTCAATGTGTACTGCTCCACTGTCATTTTATTTAAAGTATTTTCTGCTAATAATTGATAAAGCTTTTTTTCCAGATTTGTATGATGAATGAATAAGGTGCGTAGCTAGTTCTCAGTATTTATTTTTGCTTTTAATTTAGAGAGAATAGTTTGAGGACATTGACTGCTTGAAATCTGTTGGGAATTCCTTTATCACATGGAAATGAGCAATTGTTTTCAATTAATTGACTATTAAAATAAGACAATATAGACTTCAAGACAAGGAGTATTACAAAAATAATCAAGAAATATTTTATCATTATAAAAATAATAATTCACAAGGACAAATTTATCATAAATGTGTATGTATCTGAAAATACCTTAAATACATGAAGCAAAGATGGACAAAACCAAAGGAAGAAATAGACAAATCCACAATCCTAGTTAGCAATACTGATAACCTTCTTACTCTGACTGATAGAACAACTAAACTAAAAATTTTAAAAGGACATAGATAAATTTGAAGAACACCATGAATCACTTTAACTTGATCCAATAATTAGAGTATATATATGATTTTATATGAAAATTAAACCATCACAAAGTTAGGAAATAAGCTGTGCAGTAAAAAAAGCATGAATAAATTTCAAAATATTGAAATCTTATAGAGTATGTTCTGTGACAACAGAATTAGATTAGAAATCAATAAGAATAAATCATCTATGCAACTATACAAGATACCCATCAAATTGTATACATTAAATGTGTGCAGTTCTTTATACAACAATCACACCACAATAAAGCTGTTAAAAGAGAATAAATTATTCAGAAAAAATCAATATTTGGAAAGTAACAACAAACATCTAAACAACTAAGTCAAAGAAGAAATCACAAAGGATTGTAGAAAATATTTCACACAGAATTAAATGAAAATAAAATGAAATAAAACTTTTTGAGACACCACTAAAACATTATTTAGAAATAAAAATGTAGTTTTGAAGATTTATATTTAAAAAGTAGGGTGGTTTAAATACATGTTTTCATTTTCTACTCAAGAAATGAGCAAAAGAGCAACAATAAAATCAAAGTAATAAGAAGGAAGGAAACTAATTACCTGGAAGAGAGGAAATTGAGAAAGACAAATAGAAGAGAAAATTAACAAAGCTAAAAATAGTGAGTGTTAATAAAGCTAAAAAATAGAAGAGAGGGAAAATTAAGAGTGTTAAAATTAGTTATTTGAAAATATTAATTAAAAAAAATCCTAGGAAGAATGATCAAGATGAATGAGAGAAACAAATGTCAATATCAAGAATGAAAAAAATGATGTCACCAGAGATATTGTAGAATTAAAAGGAAAATAGAATATCAAGTGATTATTAGAAACAATTGCTTACCCATCAATTTGAAAAATTAGATAAAATGGACATATTTCTTGAAAAATACCACTTCCTCACATTTTGACAAAAAAAAATATAGAAAATCTGAATAACCCACTACCTATTCAAGAAATTCAATTCTTTTTTTTAAATTTTTTGTTTATTGCAGTAACATTGGTTTATAACATTATAAAAATTTCAGGTGTACATCATTATACTTCTATTTCTGCATAGATTACATCATGTTCACCACCAAAATACTAATTACAACCCATCACCACACACATGTACCGAATTATCCCTTTCACCCTCCTCCCTCCCCCCTTCCCCTCTGGTAACCACCAATCCAATCTCTGGCCCTATGTGTTTGTTTATTGTTGTTATTATCTACTACTTAATGAAGGAAATCATACGGTATTTGACCTTCTCCCTCTGACTTATTTCACTTTGCATTATACCCTCAATGTCCATCAACGATAAAATCCAGCCATTTGTGACATGGATGGACATTGAAGAAATTCAATTCTTCATCAAGAAAACCTTCCAAAAAAACAAACTACATATCAGATGACTTCACGGGTCATTTCTGCCAATTATTTAAAGGAAAAATAATACAATAATAAAATGTGTAATAATCTTACACACGTACTTTCAGAAAACAAAGGAGCAGTGAACTTTCCTCAGTTGTTTTATGAAGGCACAATATCCCTGATAACAAAACCTGGCAGAGACATTACAAGAAAAAGTAATGATAGAATAATATCCCCCATGAACAAAGATGCAAGAATCTTTAAAAATATATCAGCAAATCAAGAACATGAAAATATAATAATTATAGTATCACCAAGTAGACTTAATTCTAGGAATGTGAGATTTGTTCAACATTAAAAAATTTATATATGGAATTCACCACATTAACAAAATTCAGATAAGTCATATCATCACATCAATAGATGCATAAAAAGCATTTAAAAACATTCAACAGTGGTTGATGGTACAATTTCTCACTCAGCTAAGTAGGAATAGAAGGAAATTCCCCTAACCTGATAAATGGCATCTATAAAAATCCTAAACTGATATTATATTCATGGTAAAATGTTGAATACCCTCTCCCAGTGGTCGGGAATAAGACAAAGATGTTTGCTCTCATCTCTTCCCTTCAACAGTTTACTGGAAGTCCTGGTCAGCACCTGCAACAGGATAAGAAAATAGACAAAAACATCAAAATAAAAATGGACAGCTGAAATACAGTCTTGCATTTGCTATGATATAGTTGATTACAAAACAATACATAAAATGAGTAAGGCACCTTAGTATAGTTTCAGAGGATAAAGTAAATATACAAAAATCAAGTGCATTTCTTTATACTTCCAGTAAAAATACTGGAAATGTAAGTGTGAAAAATTGCATTTGTAATATGCAAAATATAACATATGAATAAATATTTTAGAACTGTAAACCTTCTACATTTAAAACATTACTGGGAAAATAGTAGCAGAAAAATAATTGAAGGGGCCTAGTGGTTAAGTTCGGTGCACTCTGCTTTGGCAGCCCGGGTTTGGTTCCTGGGCATGGACCTATGCCACTCGTCAGTGGCCATGCTGTGGTGGCAACCCACATACAAAATAGAGGAAGATTGGCAACAGATGTTAGCTCAGGGCGAATCTTCCTCACCAAAAAAAAAAAAAAAAAAAAGGGAAAGAATTGAAGAGATATATCATGTCTATGGATTGAACACTCAATATGGTTAAGATGTCAATTCTCCCTAATTTATCTTTCATTATACAAGCAGATATTTTATAGAAATTGTGTTCCCTGAAATTTCTATGATAATGAAAAGACCAGTATGACTAAAACAATCTTGAAAATGAAGAACATGGGAGAATATATATATCAGACTCCAAGATTTGCTATAAAGCTACAGTTATCAAGGCAATGTGGCAGGGCTAAGGAGAAATAAATTGATAAATGCACTGAATAGAGAGTCCAGAAATAAATTAACACTTCCATAGTCAATTGATTTTCACTTCAAAATCTTTTCCACACGTATTGCTAGAACAAATGGCTATCCATATATATTAAAGAATACCAACCCCTGTTTTATACCACACTCACAAATTAGTGTAAGGTGGATAATGTACCTAAATATAAATGTTAAAACTATACAGCTTCTTTTTTTTTTTTTAATTTTTTGTTTATTGCAGTAACATTGGTTTATAACATTGTAAAAATTTCAGGTGTACATCATTGTACTTCTATTTCTGCATAGATTACATCATGTTCACCACCAAAATACTAATTACAACCCATCACCACACACATGTACCGAATTATCCCTTTCACCCTCCTCCCTCCCCCCTTCCCCTCTGGTAACCACCAATCCAATCTCTGTCCCTATGTGTTTGTTTATTGTTGTTATTATCTACTACTTAATGAAGGAAATCATGCGGTATTTGACCTTCTCCCTCTGACTTATTTCACTTTGCATTATACCCTCAATGTCCATCCATGACAGCTTCTTGAAGAAAGTGTAGAACATGTGTACTTTACTGCTTTGTAAATGTTACTTGTTTCTTTTACAAGAGAACTAAAAATATGTTAAACTGTAGATAGGAGATTTGTTTTTATATTGCTATGAAACTACTTTCTGTATATCTAGGCATGAGGAAATTGGTAAAAATATTGAGGATAGTGAGTCAAGATGCCCTACACTTATAGAAGAAAAGTACAGGCATAAAAAGTGGAAACCTGGAACGAACACTGTGCTATTCAACTGAAATTAGCGGCGTCAATATGATTCAGAGTTTTCAAGATAGATATGGATAAACAAATAGATAAATAGATGATAGATACATCATAGATATGTAGATACATACACAGACAGATACATAGATAGATATGTACATAGACACCTACATACATAGATACATTGATACATAATGGCCATAGGCATAGGCATAGACAGATTTGCATGTAACATAAGGAATTAGAGGCAATAGTGTTCTATTAGTGATGAGCACACTTAATGCCCAGATGTTAATTTAAAGTCACCAAGTTTCTGGGTGGTTTGTTATATACCTGACTGCTGCACATGATACAATTAATATGTAGAAACAGTGTTTTAGTTAGTTTCTAAATTACCTTCCAGCCAAAAATTATTTGTAATATTAAATAGCTAATTTTTTTTACTTTTACAAGTTAGCAAGAAATAGAATAAAATTTTGAAAACATTACAAGTAAGTTCTCACCTTTGCAAGTTAGTTCAGGATCCCATCTTCCGTTTATGCAGATTGAGTGTTTGTATTTTCCTTTACATGTTGGTGTAATGATTAAATTCAATCTTGTCTGATAGCTTTGCTCTACATGCAATTAACTTTGGTAATTTACACCTCTCAAGTTCATCTGTTGCTATAAAATTAAATATTTCCTTAAAAGTCTAATTATAAGAATCAAAGCAACTACTACAAAAAATAGCTATACAGTCAATTGTATAATGAAAACAGAATGTATGCCTATAAATGCCACCGACCAAGTCATTCCCAATCATATTGCGTAAGATGGGTTGTTGTGTATGCACATAACTCCTGTGTCCAGTGTTTGAAATTTCAGAGGAAGTAATCATCGTATAGACATTATGCACTTTGGGGATTGAAAAAGCATGAGAGGTTCACTCTTTTGGATGATTGATATAGTGAACAGTCATCTCATGACTAAATTTGGTCCCATATTTGAAATTTGTGCAAATGGTCACATTCATTCATTACTTGATCTCAAGCATCTCTTCATTATTTTTAATCCACAATCCTAAAACATTAAAATAAAAACAATTACATATGGAACTAGAATATATTAAGTTACTAGTTTAAATATATTTTTTCAAGAAAGGTAATATAATAAAATAGGAAAAGTACATCTAAGTTGTATTGTATAGAATGTGAATATTTAAGCAGATATTTAAACAGAAACAGATAATTGGAATAAGAAATCAGATGCTTAAAGTCGCGGCCTGTTTTCTATAAATACTATTAGAATTTTTAAAAAGCTATTTTATATACCAGATCATCCTATAATTCAATAATATTATAATGCCATAATAACAAATTTTTGCTGGTTCTAATATGAGTTAATATTGACTATAGAAGCTTTTTATACAGTTACATATTTCAAAAATTCAGTGCAAGTAAGAGTCCTTTTTGACTCTGATAAACTATCCAATTAGGTTTTTGGCAGTATTTGTTAACAATTTGTTAAAGATCAGAGTCAAGTGAGGATGAGCAGAATAAAGAAAACTCCAGTAACTGGCCAACAAAAAGTAATGATTTTGTACCGCAACCTTGAAAAAACATAAAATAAAGGAAACTTATTCAAACAACACCAGAGGCTTGAAAAATAGTCCTATTTTGGGGACTGGTCCAGAGTGTTGAGGGAGACAAAACTAGATATTCTTCAAGAGATAGTAGCTGAAGAATGATCTATAGTCAATAGGAGCAGTGGTGGTGGTTGTCATTATGTCCTATGATTGCTTGGTTTCTGAAAGGATTTCCTTGTTTATTAGGAGAAAATAAACGTATTGAGAGGAGTGAACAGCTAGACTAGAGGGAGGTGCAAAGTAAACATTGAGAGGAGAAAATTGGAATAAGCCCTATGACTGCAGGAAGGGGATTATGTGAAGGTGAAAATAGGTAGAGGATTCACCATAAAAAGGATGACTCTGAGATCAAGAGAGACTAATAATTGAAGCAGTGTTTGGAGTAAGTTAAAATGGAAAGTTGAGAGTTTTCACATCTAATATTACCTTGGGTTTTTCCCCACATGAAATAAGGTGAGATCATTTATGGAGACAGAGATGAGGTTTGGTCTTGAAGGACTGGCAATACCTGTGACAGGAATGTGTTTAGAAAAATGTAAGGACTAAGAAGTGACCAAATTTATTGATTCCTTTAACAAACTCCTATTGAATGCCCCCTATATGTCAGTCAGTCTTTTGGGTCTTGGGAATATGTCAGTGAACAAAACAGCTATGAGTTCCTGCTCTAATGGAAAAATGGCTCAGCTCTACTTTCTTGTTGGAATAATTACTGACTAGAAATCTAATGAATAAGTAAGACTGGACATTCAGGGCTCTCTTTGAATGTAGTATCCAGGGAAACGCCAGGAAAGAACTTATTCTAAAGGAAAATGAAAGAAGGCCCCAAGATTCTCCCAGTTAGTGGTCAAAGACTTGGTCATGCAAAGGTCAGAATGAAATCAATCAGGTTTGTTTCCTGGCCCAACCCCACTGCCTCCTATGACTGAGCTACACTATTGACTGAGAGGGCTTGTGGCCCACCCACCTCCCAGCACATTAACTTCTTTTTGCTGCATTTGAAAGAGACTGAGAAATTATCATTGTTAGAAGCTGTGGGAGAGGCAAGATTCCTATAGGAATGTAGCAAGTGGGGATTTTCTCAACTTTATTTCCTTTAGTTTTCCAGGGCTTGAAAGAAAGAGTGCCATAGAAAACCAAAAAATGGTATTTGTGCAAATATAGTTATAATTGCCTGGTAATTAGTACTCATTTTAATTATATAAATACATGTAAGTAAAATTTAGCTTCACACTTATGAAGATAAACAACGTTAATATCAGGGACAGAAAGAGTCATAGAATTCTACCCTAGTTTATATTTGTCCTCTGTAAATACATTGAATAATCAAAAAGTAATGTTTGGATTCATTCTAATTTAAGACCTGACATTTTCAAGTATATGTCTAAAATTTAAAAGTACGTTTGCAAATATAGTTTTTACAATATATTGAGTTCTATTAAATGTCAGTTTGAGAAGTGTATTCTTACCAATGCACTGAGGAAGTTGGGTCCACATTCCACGAATATGTGTAATTGATCTGTGTCCAATCATTGTGAATGGTTCTGCACAATTGAACTCTACTGAATCTCCATGGTGATAGGGAGGGGCAGAAGGCTGGACATCTCTGTGATCAAGCTCAGGTATATCTCCACAGGTACTCTCCTCCTCTGTGAATTTTCACAAAAATATGTTTATCTTTAAGATAAAATTGGTGTGTGTATATGAAAACAACAAAAAGTTGATTTAAGTTTAAATATTAATATTTTTTATACATTACTAATGCATATAGGCAAAGATGTCAATTTTCCATGAACACACTGAATTTTGTTAGAATCATTCAACAGAAATCTAGGATTGCAAACATATTCCACCACTTCACCGTGTCCGTATTTCTCTTTCTGTGTTTCCTTAACTTCTCCACTGGGGAGTGGAGGGGCTGGACCACACGATTGTACTCGCCCTACAGTAGAAACATTGTGTAATTAATGGTTAAATTGTCTATTTTACAACTTAAAAATCCAGTAAAATGGAGAGATTTTTTCCTTTAATTGATTTATTATTTCCTATATAGTTTACTAGAACATTGTTAAACAGTGACAAAACAACCGTGTTTACACCAGATGCTTGTTTCCCAGTTCTCGTACTTGTACTAGTGAACTAGCACATTGGAAGTATATTTAAGCCCAGAAAATATGTTCAATAATCTAGATATTCTAAAGATATATGCAAACCAGTTAATAAATATGGTTGTGTTAATTATAGCAATATTCCTATTCCATGGAAATATTTTATCAAATTTTTTGAAAAAATATCATCATTTGAGGCAAGCACTTGATCAACATATTTTAGCTTTGATTAAGCCATACCTGTGACTGAATTGACTATAAGCTGCTTGCATATTGTTCAGACATACGCATGTAAAACTTGAGAAAAGGCCCAGGCTGTATAACATGTCCAATATTAATGGTGGACTTGTAGGCAAAAGGAAAAGTAACGAAAGAAATCCCTCCAGTGTCAGACACCATGTATGTATCTATGGAGACTTCCACTACATATTGCAAGAAACAATTGGAGATTAATTTCTCAAAGAAGGAAATCTGAAGTATGTTCTGTGGAACCCATGTCCTTCACGGGTATATCTCTGGCTTAATGCATTAGATTATAGACACACTGGAAGCAAACAGAAAATTACTAGGGGAAAAAACCATTGATATCCACAATTCCAATTCTTGTTTCAGCAATTGCGAGATGCATATTCACCTTTACATGTTGGAAAATCAGGGGACCATCCAAAGTGGTAGCACTGAACTGAATCTGCTCCAACTCTTAGACGTCTTCGTCTGCAGGAGAATTTCAACACATCTCCAACTTTGCATCTGTCTTTCCTGGGCTCAACATTTAACTATCTTTCTATTTGGGGAATACTGCACTCTCTTTCTATAAAAAAAAAAAGTCAAATAATGTAATGATAAAATATAATCATTGCCAAGTAAATTTTATATGTGTCATGTGAAAATGAGGTACTGGGAACTGCATGTATGGAGAGGGACCAGATAAATCCTCTTCCTTGAAAAATGTTACATATTAGGTTTTATACACCCTCTAAATCCATATGAGACTCTGATACATATTAAGGTATTAACAGCAATATATGCATCTTGAAAATGCATAGAGTCAGCTTGCTTATACTGGATCTGATTTTATCACTGACATTTATAAAATTTAATGTTACATTTTTTGTACTCTCAAAACATCCAAGTATTCCCTCACATTAGAAAAAACTAATGCTAAATTTTTAAATTGCACAGTTAAATACAAATTGGTATTTTTGTTGAATATAATTGGGGAACCAGAACACAAAAGAGGCATTTCTAGTGCATTTTAGTTAGAAGAATATTAAAAGTTGCTTAATTACTATTCTATAAGTGAAGAAATCAATCTGAATCATGAAACAAAATGAAAAAACACGTTCGAGACCACAGAGCTAGGCATAGTCTAGGTATTCTGATTATTTATGTTATATACAATTATCTATTCTTATTCACCTATAATTTATACTAGCTACTAATAAATTGTTAATTATTCTGATTCAAATTAGAAATGTCTAAAATTATCCCTTAAATTTGTAAAATTTGTGACATTGTTAAATATTATCAAAAAATGAATTTTTCTTATCTGGAATTTTGCTATCTTGCAAATTGATTTATAAAATTAAAAAGATATTCAAAAACTAGAATCAGAATAAAAAGAAATTTCGTACTATCTAAAACTCAAATATTAACAGAATTATAAACTTAGCTGTATATTAACTATTTTTAAAAGTAATGCCAGAAAAAATTACTCAATAAATTTGCTTTTTTGTTGTTTTAATGTGAGTTTTGTAGCTTACTTGAGAAGGTCACACTTGATGAGAACCACTGGGATTTCTCTCCTAAAATTCTATTTCAATCTCCTACATAGCAATTCTTTTATTTGTATGAGTCTTTGTTTATATATTTTGTGCTCACTTTATATAAATTCTCTATCTCATCATATTGTGAAAAACGTTGCCTTAACAACAACAAAAGATATTGGCTGTTGGCTATTATCCAAATGTTATATTTATAAAAAGATAATGACTTAGGAAATGTGATTTAAAGAGGAGTTTGAATGGGCATACCCTGAATTAGAGATACTTGTCTTTGCCCCTAAAAGTCACAATCCTAAATCCTAGCCCTGATACTTGGAAACATGAGTATGAATTTTTTACTCTGAAGTGTACATTTATTTAAGATTGCTGTAAACATTGTTGGGCTTAAGTGGCTTATGACAGCATCAATTATTTGGAAATCCCTCCCCAAAGGAGAGAACACCCAGGATATTGGGAATAAACTCAGATATCAGTCAATCTGGTTGCACTTTTCTGCTACATGTTTGAGGGAAGTTATTTGAAAAGACTACTAAACTGTCATTTGTTCATTTGATATTTGGAGGCCTAGACCGTGCTGGCGAATTCCTAGCAATGTGTTCACAAGGTCATAAGTTTTTATAAAATTTGCAATAGAAAGCCATGTTGGCCACATCAGTTTCCACTGCTGTCTCTGTCACTCCAACTTCTTCTCCTTCATGTTTCCTGTCATGTGGTGACATTGGAAAGACCAGGGGAATTATATATTCGTGATTTTGCATTCTTTTTTAAAGAAGGCCCCTCAAAATGTAAAAGCTTTTGGCTTCATAAAACCTGGATCTGCCTCTAATCCCAGAAAAGAAATTCATGATCATCTTAAAAGCCTCCCCTTTTACTTAGAATAAAATCCAAACTCTTTACGATCCATCCTTTGCCTGCACTTCCAATGTCATCTTATATCTCTCTCCCCCTGTCAATCCAGACTCCAGGCTTTACGATCTTTGAATTGTTTAAATAGCTCAAGTTCTTTGCTGCCTCAGCTGTGCACAGACCCCTATCTCTATCCTGAACAGTTTTCAATCTTTCTTTGCATAGATGCCTTCCTATATAAAATAGATCACTCAATCCTTCCTATTTTCTAAGTCCTTGGATCTTTTGTTACTTTGAACACAGTTATATATAAAATGTAATTACAATATTTTCACCATTTGGTTCATTATTAGGCTTAATTCACTGGTTATTTCGTGCTGAAATGAAAGCTCTCAAAAGGCAGACACATGTTTGTGTTTTTCACCATTTTCCCCTAGCCTATTTCTAGCCCATGATAGGTGTTTCTTGACAGTTAAATGAATCAACTTTAACTGGGACCAAGATACTGCTAAGCAAGTCTACCTCAGCTCTATAATGAGCTCACTGTGTGTCTCTCACAAGTCTCTATTTGAAACTGTTTCTACTCTGCCCAGTGTGCCCTCTCCTCCTTTCCCCATGCACCACTCAATCTCAGATGACTTTGTCTCATATTCCAAAGGAAAATAGAAACCATCAGCTGCTGCTTCTCCCCAGCATTACGTTTACACATCCATTTTCCTTCTTTCCTCCTGTAAAAAGTTGGAAGTAGCCCCATCACCACAAAACCCTAGTACTTCCACAGGAGCTCCGGTTCCTTTCCCTCCCAGTTTCACAGGGAACCATCCACCTCAAGCATTCCATCTCTGCCTGCTTCCCTCTCTACTCCCTCCTCCTCAGCATTCAGTCCACTCTCACGTCTCCCACTGTTAAAAAAAAAAAAATACTCCCTTCAGTGCATAATTTCCTGTAACAATACTCTGAATTTCCTATTCTCTGACACAGCTAAGCTTCTTGAAAGAGATATGTGAACATGCTCTGTGAAATTTCTTTCTAATCATTTTTGTTCAGTAAATTCTATTTATGTTCTGCCCCATGTACTCCATCCAAAGCCCTTTCTCTAACAGTTATTGTTCGCCTCAATGTAGCCAAACCCACTGCATTCTTACACTCTTCTAACTGGATGTGTCAACTGAATCAAACATATTCACCACTCAAATTATCATAAAAATGGCTTACAATTTCCATGAGTTTATTGTATGGCATGCGCTGCAGCAAAAGCTTTCTATGGGTAATTTAGTCTATCAAGCCACAAAATCCTTTGACACATGGTGACAATTGGAAATCTTAAAACACTTTACAGATAAGGAAGAGTGAAGAAAGCTTCAAATAGGCGTGGTTGCTGACCGAAGAAACACGCTTAGCAAGTGGTGGAACGGGAAGTAGAATCCGGCTGGGCTGAGTCCACACGCTTCACTATTGATCATTCTGTTCTATTCCCTCTTCCCTTAATCATTCTCTTCTCTCCATATCTATGACAACATTCATTCCTACACTTTTCTCTCCAGGTCCTCTGCGTCCTCCTTTCTTCCATCTGCTTTGCTACCTACTCCTCTTCTATCTGACACCTAAATGTTGGCAAGTTTCAGGGCCCAGTCCTGAGCTCTCTTTTCCTTTCATTCTATATTCTTTTACAACTTGATATCATCATTTACATGGTGATAATCCCACATGTATATCTCTGAGCTAGACCTATACATCTAACTCTGTGGTTTACATATCTGATTTTGATTGTCCATGGGTAGCTCAGCCATAATGTGTTCAAGTCAAAAGTTGTGATGATCCTTCCAAAGTGCTCTCTCTTCTGCCAGAACCACTTCACCAAAAGGCACTGCCATTTCCCTGCTTCCTTAGAAAAATAAAACCAAATAAACACGTGAGTTGATCTCTTACTCTTTCTCACACCCAACATTTTGTAACATTACCTGTGCTTTTTACCTCCCAAATCTTTCCTCTACTCTGCATCTCTCAACCATCACCCTATCCCGATCCCCACCCTTTCTCACCCTACCTGGATTCCTGAATCTTCTCTTATCCACCACAAGCACAGCATATAGGAGAAAAAGAAAAAAAACTTTCAAAAATCCAAAGAAAATTATGTCATTCCTTTCCTTTCAACTCCTGTATGGATTTTCATCAATCATAAAATTAATCCAAATGCTAACATGCCCTGAAATAACCTGGATAATCTTTCCTTCGCCTCATATCCAGCCTTAGCTCAAGAAATTCTCACATCTTGAATAGATTTCACTATCCCTGATTTCCCCAAATATTTCCTTGTTTTCAAAGCTTTGCCTATATTGTTCCTTTGGCTTGGAACACTCTACATCCACTCAGTTTTCTACAGATTCAAGCCCTATTTATATCCCTGGGAAACAGATAGCTGGTTGGAAAATGTAAAAGAGATTCTTATAATAGTTCACAGAACTTGGCAAACTCGGAAAATAAAGAGCTCTGCTCAGGACCTGTAGAAATGAACAGAAAGGTGGGAGGGATACAGCAGAAACTCAAGAGTAATATAGTTGAGTAATTTGTAAGAAACTATAATTTTGGTAAAAAGTGCCCAGTTTTAAATAATAGGAAAGCTTGCATTGAGAATAACAAAAACACTTATACATTAATCATGAATCTACGATGTATATGGCCCAAAGGAAACATTAATACACAGTGTTAACGCTTGGTTATTATCTTTGGGCTTCAAAACTCCCTCTCCTCCAAGTTTACATTAAATCAGAAGGAGACACCTTGATTTTAATCATTATTCCATAAAGTGACTCCAGGTAATTCAAATATTTCACAAATTAATGTTAATTTTGTTAATTCTGAAAAAAAGAATACCTGAGAAAACAGAACCTACTAAAACACGCGGGTGTATCGGACCAACCACTGTTACCACAAACTATGGAAACTGTGGTACGTCCATCTCTGCTCTCATAGCCATCACGGCACACGTAGTCCAACGTGTCATTGAGCTTAAACCACTGTTACTTCTGGCGCCGGCATTCTCAAATAGTGGCATAGCACAAGATTCTAATGCATAATAGAATAGAAGATTTCATTTCTAATGTTATTAAATGGACGATCTGAATGAGTAAGTCTCATCCCACAGGAAAATAAACTTCAGTAGTATGTGCTGATAAATTAAGTATCACATGAAAAAAATCTGAGAATACCAGTGTTAAATCATTGTCCTGAATTGTTACTTAAAAAAAAAAATTTTACATAGCGTTTTTCTCATCACTTAAACTCTCTGAAAAATATATTTTAAGGACATTTTTCTCAATTCACTTATACTTATGCATTTATCCCATGTTAGTCATAACATATGCCAGTACACTGTTTAGCAAAGCAGAACATCATTTTCTGAATTAAGATGCCAAACTTATTAGCAGTCATGACATATATGCCAGAGAAAAACAGATTAGTTGTACAAAAAGATTAATTTTCAACAATGTGAGTAAAATTTTAAATATCCTATAGAACTTTGCCTTAAACATACTAATTTTTATTTATTTATTTATTTATTTATTTATTTATTTATTTGTGAGGAAGATCAACCCTGAGCTAACATCCATGCTAATCCTCCTCTTTTTGCTGAGGAAGACCGGCTCTGAGCTAACATCTACTGCCAATCATCCTCCTTTTTTTTCCTTTCCCCAAAGCCCCGGTGGATAATTGTACCTCATAGTTGCACATCCTTCTAGTTGCTGTGTGTGGGACGCGGCCTCAGGATAAATATACTAATTTTTAAAGCTCACATGCTGATTTTGCTTTTCCAAATATTTTTCTAAGTGCTGTGTATTCTTTCCTGGTTACCAAGATGGAATGCAGAGAGTGTTCTATTGTTTATAATTAGTTATAAGAAAGTAAAATGTTAAAAAATGCTCTCAATTTTCACTAGCATTATACTAGAAAGATGTTAGTAAAGGTTCAAATAATTTGTGTCAAATTTTGTAACGTCTTATTTAGCAAGCTAGCTTAAAGATTTGCAAAAATAAAGCAAAACTATACTAGTAAAAAATCTACATGATAGATACAGTTTCTCTTCCATAATAAGAGTGTTATAATGGATAGCTGATCACAATTTACTATAAAATGAGTTTCATATGGGGCAACTTTTATCATTTTTTCCTTGGCTAGTGCCCAAAGTAAGCACCGAGATTGAAAAAAAATGGTATGAAAACAGTATAAATGGATATTTTAAATATCCTCTTCACTTAAAGTGAATATGTTAAATATCTTTTCAAATAATATCACTGTGTAGCTTTAGGATAAGACGATAAACTAAGCAAATTGTTCTTAGAAAATCTTCATAAACTTCTAGGTAGCAGGATAGGGAAATCTTTCAACACAGCAAACTTTGGTACTATCTAGAAGCGTTTCTCAGTCTCCACTAATTAGATGTTTAGGAACATTTTCTAAGGAAGAGGAATTCCAGAAGTGGATCTACCCTGTAGTATCAAACATAGAAATTATACATAATCCAATATAATGCATTAGGGACCCATATCTTCACTTGAATATATAACTTCCATGTCTAGGAGCAAAGATTGTGACACAAAACTCTGATCACCTAAAAGCAGGTACAACAGGCACAATGGTCTCAGCTAATAATAAATGAGTTTACATCAGAATAGGTAAGGCTCTCTAACTAGTTCTCAAATCATGGGAGGTTTTAAAGAGGACAAATGATTGAAAGATCGGCTGATATCCTACCCCACTAGTAATTAATCTTAACAGGCAAAATTATATATTTTTCTCAATTTATTTTATCTTATCAAATGGAACCACCTCTACCTCCCACCAAAAGAAGAATTAAATTAAAGTAAACTTTTGTGCAATGATCATCAGGATAGTGAATACCAACATCATCAATTACTAATGCACGTGGGGGAGCTGACTATCCACTCTGCAGACAAGTAATTGATCCTGATGTTTTACCATCTGCTGTTACATATCCCGGTTTACACTTATATTGTGCTCGTTTATTTAAAGGCTATGTAACGTTACATTTAGAAAAAAATCCATTCTCAATTTCTCTATCTGATTTTGAACACAGTTCTAAAAGGGAGAAAGCATAATGAAAGGACAAGCATATGTCATTTGTAAACGAAAACCTGGAAAAACTCTAATCATTCAAGTTCTCGTGTGAAAGATAATAGGCTATGAGTTTCCAAACATATTAAGTCAAGATAATTTATTCAAATTTTATGGACACAAAGCAAGATTTAAAATAATCAGGATTCCTTCTAAAAAATTATTAGAAATCTGTCAGTCTAATGGATCTGGAATCCTACAGTATTCCAGAGTTCTCCTAGCAATGGGTCCTTTCCTGGGACTTGCTTTTGATATTGCCTAGTTTGGGTCTCTTAAGCAACCCCAGAACTCAGTTAACCAATTAGGGTATCTCAGATCAGGTGATGATCTCAGAGAATCTTCCACCAGAGCTACTGCTGTCTTTGGCTCTGAGAATTTGAAATGTTGGTCATATTATTGGGTGCTTAAAACTACATACAAGGAGTTCAATGAAGATGACAAAGATCAACACATTCATTGATCTTCTAAGGCCAAAATGATGATTCCTCAAATTATGTATAATTTAACTTGAAACAGTAAAAGTAGGCTTCTCTCCGTTACTATGTCTCCTCACAGAACTCAGCTTCATTTATTAACTAACCCATGGGTAAAGAAGAAATCAAAAGAGAAAACATTAAATATTTTGAATTGAATGATGAGAAAAACATGTTCAATTTTTTTATCGGTGTCATAATAATTTATAACATCATGAAATTTCAATTGTACATTATTGTCAGTCACCATACATATGCGCCCCTTTACCCCTATGTCCCCCTCCAATCCCCTTCCCCCCCGGTAACCAGTAATCTGTTCTCTTTGTCCATGTATTTGTTTATCTTCCACATATGAGTGAAGTCATATGGTGTTTGTCTTTCTCTGTCTGGCTTATCTCATTTAACATAATACCCTCAAGTTCCATCCATGTTGTTGCAAAGGGAACGATTTTGTCTTTCTTTATGGCTGAGTAGTATTCCATTGTATTTATACACCACATCTTTATACATTCATTCATCCATGGGCACTTGGGTTGCTTCAGTGTCTTGACTATTGTGAATAATGCTGCAATGAACATAGGGGTCCATAAGTCTCTTTGAACTGTTGATTTCAAGTTATTGGGATAAATACCTTATAGTGGAACAGCTGGGTCGTATGGTATTTCAATTTTTAATTTTTTTGACAAATCTCCATGCTGTTTTCCATAGTGGCTGTACTAGTTTGCATTCCCACCAACAGTGTGTGAGGGTTCCCTTTCCTCCACAACTTCTCCAACATTTGTTGTTTTTTCTCTGGGTAATTAGAGCCATTCTAACAGGTCTAAGGTGATATCTTATTGTACTTTTGATTTGTATTTCCCTGATGATTAGTGATGTTGAACGTCTTTTCATGTTCCTGTTGGCCATCCATATATCTTCTTTGGAAAAATGTTCATATCCTCTGCTCATTTTTTGATCGGGTTGTTTGTTTGTTGTTGTTGTTGAGTTGTATGAGTTTTTTATATATTTGGAGATTAATTCCTTGTTGGATATATGATTTGCAAATATTTCTCGCAGTTGGTGGGTTGTCTTTTCGTTTTGTTCATGGTTTCCTTTGCCTTGCAGAAGCTCTTTAGTCTTATGAAGTCCCATTTGTTTATTTTTTCTTTTGTTTCCCTGGCCGAAGTAGATATGGTATTTGAAAAGATCCTTCTAAGACGGATGTCAAAAAGTGTACTGGCTATATTTTCTTCTAGTGTTTTTATGATTTCACAACTTACCTTCAAGTTTTTAACTCATTTTGAGTTAATTTTTGTGTATGGTGAAAGATAATGTTCTACCCTCAATCTTTTGTGTGTGGCTGTCTAGTTTTCCCAATGCCATTTACTGAAGAGACTTTCCTTTCTCCATTGCATGTTCTTAGCTCCTTTGTCAAAGATTAGCTGTCCATATGTGTGTGGTTTCATTTCTGGACTTTCAATTCTGTTCCATTGATCTATGTGTCTGTTTTTGTACCGCTACCATGCTGATTTGATTACTATAGCTTTGTAGTATAGTTTGAAATCAGGCATTGTGATGCCTCCAGCTTTGTTCCTTTTTTCTCAGGTTTGCTTTAGCTATTCAGGGTCTTTTGTTGCCCCATGTGAATTTTAGGAGTCTTTCTTCTATTTCTCTGAAGAATGTCATGGGATTCTGATTGGGATTGCATTGAATTTGTAGTTCACATTAGATAATACGGACATTTTAACCATGTTTATTCTTCCAATCCATGTGCATGGAATATCTTTCCATTTCTTTATGTCCTTATCGATTTCTTTCAATAATGTCTTATAGTTTTCATTGTCCAGGTCTTTCACCTCCATGGTTAAGTTTATTCCTAGATATTTTATTCATTTTGTTGCAATTGTAAATCAGATTGTATTCTTGAGTTCTCTTTCTATTCGTTCAATATTAGAATATAGAAATGCAACTGATTTTTTAAGTTGATTTTGTATCCTGCAACTTTGCTGTAATTGTTGATTATTTCTAATAGTTTTCTGATGGAATCTTTAGGGTTTCCTATATATAAAATCATGGCTACTTGACTTTTGGTGGTGAGCACCAGGTAGTCTCTACAGAAGTGGAAATGTAATTATATACACCTAAAATTTATATAATGTTATAAACCAATGTTACCTCAATAAGAAATTTAAAAAATAATAAAATAAAAAAAAGAAAGAAAGGCATCCAAATTGGGAAGGAAGAAGTACAATTATCTCTGTATGCAGATGAAATGGTCATGTATGTAGAAAAACCTAAAAATTGAACAAAGAAGCTGTCAGAACTAATAAACAATTTCAACAAAGTTATAGATACAAAATGAACATACAAAAATCAGTGGCTTTTCTATACAGTAACAACAAACTACCTGGAAAGGGAAATAACAAAACAATCCCATTTACATTAACAACAAAAAGAGTATAATACTTAGGAATAAACTTAACCGAATAAGTGAATGACATGTACACTGAAAATTATAAAACATTCATGAAGGAAATTAAAGAAAACAAATAAAAGGAAAGATAACAAGTGTTCATGGATTTGAATCTTCAATACTGTTAAATGTCCGTACTACCCTAAATGACCTACAGATTCAATATAATCCCAATCAAAATCCCAATGGCATTCTTTTGAGAAATAGAAAAAACAATCTTAAAATTAATAGTAACTACAAAAGACCCCACATAGCCAAAGTAATCTTGGGCAAGAACAAAGCTGAGGATATCACACTTCCTGAATTCAAAATATATTATAAAGATACATTAATCAAAACAGTATGGTACTGGCATAAAAACAGATGAAAAGATCAGTGGAAAAGGATAAAGAGCTCAGAAATAAATCCACACATATGGTCAACTGATCTTCATCGATGGTGCCAAGAACACACAGTGGGGAAAGGATGGTTTCTTCAACAAATAGTGCTACGAAAACTGGATACATACAGAAAAATACAATTGGGAACTTATCTTACACCAAAAACAAAAATCAACTCAAAATTATTGTATTGCTGTCAATTTCTCTACTTCAAACTCCTCTGTCAATATTTGCTATATATTTAGGACTTCTGATGTGGGATGCACTTATGTTTAAAGTTGTTATATCTTCCTGTAGAATTGACTTATTTTATTATTATATAATGAACTTCCTTATCTCTACAGACAGTTTTGGACATAAAGTCAATTTTTTTGATATAAGTATAGCAACTCCTGCATTCTTTTGGTTGCTATTTGCATGAAATATATTTTCCATTCCTCTGTTTTATTCTATTTGTGTCTTTAAGCCTAAAGTGAGTCCTTTATAGATAGTATATCATTTATTCTTGTTTTCTTAATAATTCAGATACTCTATTCCTTTTAATAGATGAGCTTAATCTATTTACATTTACAATAATTATTTATAGGTGAAGACTTATTTTTGACATTTAGTTAATTGTTTTCTGGTTTGCCCTTGTTTTTTCAATCTCTTCCCCTCTTGATGTCTTCCTTTGTTATGTGATTACGTTTTGTAGTTATTTGCTTTCTTTTGTCCTTAACTTTTGTGTGTCTATTACAGTTTTCCCCCCTACCTTTATGGAAGTATAATTGACAAAATTATATGTATGTAAAGTGTACAATGAGATTTGTGAAATGATTCCGTAAATCAGGTGAATTAACACATCTATCACCTCATATAGTTACTTTTTTTTTTGCAGTTGGATGCTTAAGATCTACACTCTTAGCAAATTTCAAGTATACAATACATTATTACTAACTGTAGTCACCGTGCTGTGCATTAGATCTTCAGAATTTTTCACCCTCTAAGTGAAGGCTTACAGCCTTGGATCAGCATCTCTCAATTTCCCCCTATCTCCAGCACCTAGTAAGGACCATTCTACTCTCTGTCTCTATGAATGTCTTTTTCTTCATCATTTTTCTTTTTTGATTCTTTTTTTGATTATAGAAAAAATTATATAAGTTTTATCATGAAGTATTTGTCTTTCTCTGGCTTATTACACTTATAACATCCTCTACGTTTATCTATGTTGTTGTAAATGGCGGGATTTCCTTCTTTCTCACAGTTGGATAATATTCCTTTGCACATCTATATACCACATCTTCCTTATCCATTCATCCATCCATGGACACTTAGGTTGCTTCCATAGCTTGGGTATTGTGAATAATGCTGCAGTGAACATGGGGGTGTAGATATCTCTTCAAGATACTAACGTCTTTTCTTTGGCTACATACCCAAAAATTAGATTGCTGGATCATATGATAGTTCTATTCACTTTTTGAGGAACTTCTACATTGTTTTCCATATGGCTGTAACAAATTACAATCCCACCAAAAGTGTACAAAGGTTTCCTTTTCTCCACATCTTCACTAACACTTATTATCTCTCGCCTTTTTGATAAAAACTATTCTAACAGATATGAGGCGATATCTCCTTGTAGTTTTGATTTGCATACTCCTGATAATTAGTGGTTTTGGGTACCTTTTCATGTACTACTTTGCTATTTGCATGTATTCTTCAGAAAAATGTCTATTCAGATCCTTTGCCCATTTTTTAATTGGTTTGTTTGTTTTGCTACTGAGTTTTATAAGTTCCTCATATTATTTTTTTATTAAGCCCTTATGAGGTATATGGTTTGCAAATATTTTCTCCCATTCCATAGGTTGCTTTTTCATTCTGCTGATTTGAGGCACAGAAGCTTTTTGGTTTCATGTAGTCCTAGTTATTTATCTTAGCTTTTGTTGCCTGCGCTTTTGGTGTCATATCAAAAAAGAATCATTGCCCAGACCAATATCAAAGAGATATTTCTCTATGTTTTCTTCTAGGAGTTTTGTGGATTCAAGTCTTATATTTAAGAAGAACAAACTCATCTACGTTGCAAAATAGTGAGAATATATTTAATCCATTTAGAGCTAATTTTTGTCACTGGTTTAATATAGGAGTCTCATTTCAGTCTTTTGTTTGTGGATATCCAATTTTTCCAAAACCACCTACTGAAGACATTCCTTTCCCATTGTGTATTCTTGTTCCCTTCTCAAATATTAGTTAAGCATATATGTATGGGTTTATTTCTAGGCTCCTGATTCTTTTCCATTGATCTGTGTGTCTATTTTATACCAGTACCATATTGTTTTCCTTATTATAGGTTTGTAATATAGCATGAAATTATGAAGTGTGATATCTCTAACTTTGTTCTTCTCTTTCAAGAATGTTTTGGCTATTTGGGGGTCCTTTGTGGTTTCACAAGTATTTTAGGATTTCTTTTTATTATTCTGTGAAAAATCCCAGTGGGACTTTGAAAAAGATTGAATTATATCCGTGGGTCACTTTGGGTAGTTTGGACATTTTAACAATATTAATTCTTCTGGTCCATGACCATGGGATATCTTTCCATTTATTTGTGTCTTCTTCATTTTATTTAATCTATGTCTTACAGTTTTCAGATTAGAAGTCTTTCATCTCCTTGGTTGAATTTATTCCTAGATATTGTCTTATTTTTGATGCTAGTGTAAGTGGATCATTTTCTTAATTTCTCTTTCCCTTAGTTAGTATATAGATGCAAATGATCTTTATATATTGATTTTGTATTCTGCAGCTTTTCTGAATTCTTTTTTTTTTTTTTAAGCTTCAGTGCATGATTTTGTATCCTAGTTGTTAGTTTTTAGTTCTCTATGTGAGCTGCCACTGCAGTATGACAACTTGATAGATGGGTGGTATGGCTCCACAACTGGGAAATCAATCCAGACCATGGCAATGAGAGCACCGATTCTTAACCGTTAGACCACCATGGCTGGCTCTCTTGACTTCTTTTATTAATTCTAACAGTTGTTTGGTGGAGTCTTCAGGATTTTCTATGTATAAGATCATGTCAGCTGCAACTAGAGACCAATTTTACTTCTTTCTTTCCTATTTGGATACCTTTTAGTTCCTATTTCCTTTTGTTGCCTAATTGCTTTGGCTGGGACCTCTGGTACTATGTTGAGTAGAAATGGTGAGAGTGGACATCCTTGTCTTTTTCCTGATCCTCAAGGAAAAGCTTTCAGCTGTTCACTGTTGAGTATGATGTTAGTTGTGGGCTTCTCATGTATGACCTTTATTATGTTGAAGTACATTTCTTAGATACCTAATTTGTTGAGAGGGTTTTTTTAAATCATAAATGGATGTTTAATTTTGTCAAATGCTTTTTCTGCATTTATTGAGATGATCATATGATTTTTACCCTTCATATTGTTAATGTGGTGTGTCAAGTTTACAGATTTGCATCTGCTGAACAATCCTTGAATCCCATAGATACATCCAACTTCATCATGGTGTATTATTCTCTTAATGTGCTGTTGAATTAAGTTTGCTAATATTTTGTTGAGCATTTTGCTTCTATGTTTATCAGGGATACTGGCTGATAATTTTCTTTTTTTGTAGTGTTATTGTCTGGCTTTGATAACAAGGTAATGCTGACCTCATAATATGATTTTGGACGTGTTCTCTCTTCATTTTTTTAGAGTGGTTTGAGAAGTATTGGCATTCATTCTTATCTAAATGTTTGATAGAATTTACCAGTGAAAATGTCTAGTCCTGGGCTTTTCTTTATAGGAATGATTTTGATTACTGATTCAATCTCACTTTACTTCTCATTGGTCTGTACAGATTTTCTGTTTCCTTATGATTCAGTCTTGGTAAGTTGTATGTTTCTATGAACTTATTCATTTGTCTAGATTATCCAATTATTGGTGTATAATTGTTTAGACTTCTCTCTGGTGATCCTTTGTATTTCTGTGGCATCTGTTGCAATACCTTTCATTTCTGCTTTCATTTATTTAATCTTTTCTTAGTTAATCAGCCTTAGGTTTATCAATTTTTTTATCTTTTCAAAATAACTAGGTTTTAATTTTGTTGATTTTTTAATATTTTTTCTAGTCTCTATTCCATATATTTCTGCTCTGATCTTTGTTATTTTTTTCCTTCTACTAACTTTAGGCTTACTTTGTTATTCTATTTCTAGTTTTTGAGGTAAAAAGTTAGATTGCTTTTTTGAGATTGTTCTTTTTCTTAATGAAGGTATTTATCACTATAAACACCCCTCATAGAACTACTTTAGCAGTTCTTTGATATGTTGTGTTTTCTTGTTTCTTTTAAGATATTTTCTGATTTCCCTTTGATGTCTTCTTTGACTCACTGTTTTATCAGGAGTGAGTTGTTTAATTTCCACATATTTGAGAATTTTTCCAGTTTTCCTTCTGTTATTGATTTTTACTTTCATACCATTGTGGTCAGAAAAGATATTTGGTGTGATTTTAAACTTCTTAAATTTTGAGACTTGTTTTTTACCTAACATCTTATCTATCCTGAAGAATGTACTATGTGTGATTAAGAAAATATATATACGGCTGCTGTTGGATAGAATGTTCTGTATATGTCTGTTAGGTCCATTTGGTCCAAAGTATATTTCAAGTTCAACATTTCCATATTGATTTTCTCTGTGGATGATCTATGCATTGTTGAAAGTGGTGTATTGAAGTCTCCTACTATTATTATATTGCTGTCAGTTTCTCCCTTCAGATTTGCTTAATATATTCAGTATTTGCTTAATATATTTATGTGCTCCAATGTTGGAAGAATATGTATTTACAATTGTTACATCCTCTTGATGATTTGGCCCCTCCATCATTGTGTAATGGCTTCTTTGTCTCTTGTTCCTATTTGACTTAAAGTCTATTTGTCTGACATAAATTTAGCTACCCCTGGTCTCTTTTGGTTTCCATTTACATAGAGTATCCTACTCCATCCCTTTACTTTCAACCTACGTGTGTCCTAAAAGCTGAAGTGAGTCTTGTAGATAGTGCATAGCTGGGTCTTCTTTTTTCCTTTTATCCATTCAGCCCTCTATGTCTTTTGATTGGATAATTTAATCCATTTATATTTAGAGTAATCTTTGATAGGTAAGGACTTACTAATGCCATCTAATTAATTGTTTTCTAGCTTCTTTGTAGTTGCATTGTTCCTTTCTCCCTCTCTTGCTGTCTTCCTTTGTGAATTGATAATTTTTTTTCCGTAGTGCTATGCTTTGATTTCTTTCTCCTTATCTTTTGAGACTCTTCTGTAGGTTTTGCTTTGTGGTTATCACAAGGCTTACATCAAATATCAAAGATACAACAGTCTAGTTTAAGCTGATAACAAATAGACTTTGAATGCACAAACTCTACCCTTTTACTCCCCTCCCCACATTTTATGGTATTGTGTCACATTTTACATATTTTTATATGTAGTATCTATTAACAAATTATTGTAGATATAGTTATTTTTAAAACTTCCATCCTTTGATGTTTATATTGGAATTAAGTGACTTATACACCACCAGATTATAGTATTAGAGTATTCTAAATTTGACCATATATTTACCTTTTCCAGTGTGTTGTATATCTTTATATGTTTTCATGTTACTAGTTAATGCTCTTTCATTTCAACTTGAAGAACTCCCTTTAACATTTCTTATAACGCAAATCTAATGTTGATGAATTCCCTCAGTTTTAATTTGTCCACTAAAGTCTTTATCTCTCCTTCATTTCCGTAAGACAGCTTTGTTGGGTAAAGTATTCTTGGTTGACAGTTTTTTTGCTTCAGCACTTTGAATATATCTTCCCACTCTCTCCTGGCATCAAAGTTTCTGTTGATAAATCTCCTAATATCCTTATAGGGGTTCCTTGTATGTGAGGTAATTTTCTCTCTCACTGCTTTCAAAATTCTGTCTTTTTTCAGCTACTTTTATTAGAATATGTCTTGTAAAAGATCTCCTTGGGTTGAATCTCTTTGGAGACTTATGACCTTCTTTATTTTAATAGTCCATATCTCTTCCCAGATTTGGTAAGATCTCAGCCATTATTTCTTTAAATAAACTTTATGCCCCTTTCTCCAACTTTTCTCATTCTGGGACTCCCTTAATGCCTAAAATGTTTCCCTTCATAATATCCTATAAGTCATGTAGGCTCTCTTCACTTTGTAATTTATTTTTCCGCTGTTCTCCTCTGACTGGAAAATTTCAAATAACCTGTCTTCAAATTCATATATTATTTCTTATGTTTGATAAAGTCTGTTGTTGATGCTCTCATCGTACTTTTCATTTCATTCATTGTATTCTTCAGTTCCAGAATTTCTATTTGGTTCTTTTTGGTGATTTCTATCTCATTGTTTTCCTGATTTCTTTGAATTTACTTCTGTTTTCTTGTAGGTCACTGAGCTTCCTTAAAACAACTATTTTGAGTTCTTTATTAGGTAAATCATAGATGTTCATTATTTTGAGTTAGTTACTAGAAAATTATTTTGTGCTTTTTGTGGTATCATGTTTCCTTGATTTTTCATGGTTCTTGAAGTTGCATTGCTGTCTTTGCATTTGAAGAAGCAGTCAATTCCTCTAGTCTTTATTGACTGACTTTAGGAAAGCCAGCACTTCTCTCACTCCTGCTAGGAATTCTGAGGCTTTTTCAGACCTTTTTATGGAAACATCACTCTACATGTCTTGTTGCCTTCTGGGAGGGAATTCTTAGATTTTATGCCTTCTCTCAATCTTGCAAAGCCAGTCTTGGTGCTGACAGCTTCCTGTTTGCTTTCCCAGAGGCAATGCTAAATGCTTATGTTTGTGCTTTCTCCCATTCCTGTGGAGTCTGGATGGTTTTTTGAATGTGCTCACTAGCCATCTGAAAAGGCTCCCATTTGGTACTTTTGGGGATGTACACAGGGAGCTGACCATGGGATGGGGAGAGGAGTATGCAGGTGAGATGTGCAGCATGTTGGGGATGCCCGTAGGTGAGAGGGTCTGCAGGCAAGGCATCGCCAATGGCTAGTGGCTGAGCTTCCTGATGGAGTCTGGAGCAGGGTTAGTGGGATCTGTGTCCCTTGAGGTATCTGAGCCCTGGCTGCTATGCTCCAAGCTTTTGCCAAAACCCTCAGTCATGCAGGTCACCTCAGTATTCTGGATGTGGTGGGAAAGAAATGGGACATTTTGTCTGTGATTCAAACAGCTGATGAAGCGAAATGCTCACTCACAAGATCTTTCTTTCCACCAGTGGAGAAATAATGGGCCAAGTGAATCTCTCTTGGCACTGAGCTGTGCCACTTTAGCAGAGGGGTGACTCTAGTAAGTGAAACTCTTCCTCTCACCCTTTTCAATGCGTCCAATCTTGGATGTTTTTGCTCCAATGGTGTGCTGAAACTTCTCTGCTAGATTCTCAAACTCCCACAAAGACGTTCTCATTGTCAATTGTCAAAGTTAGTGTTCTTTGTAGAGAAGAAAATAGAATCTCCTTTTCTGTCATCTTGCTGATGTCACTCTATTATTACAGGTTTCTTCTTTGTGGTGTTTTTACTGTTTTCTTGATTAATGTAGATTAATATGCCCATTTACTTTGCTATATATGTATCAAGAAATTTTATATCCATTCATACACACTTGGAAAAACTAAAATCAAATAGGTCCATTGGCAAAACAAGAAGTTGATATAAACAGTTGCCACAGTTACTATAGATGAGTATTAGCAAATCATAAACATATTGGATCTCAGACCAGTATACTTACTGACACGGATGCGTCTGGGAGGAGGGGACCAGTCATTCTCCATACATGTCATTAAGCTCTCCTCATTTGGAAGACTGTAGCCAGGATAGCATTCAACTTTTACAGACTGACCCTGTAAATATTTTTTTCCATAATATGGATACTTCCTATGTTCCAAATAATTGGAAGTACATTGTCCTAAGGATCATAAAAATGGTAGATGTAAATTTCTAAAAAATCCATAAATTTGGTCAAAATAGTAAATTAACAATTATCTTTTCAATATTTAAATTAAAATGAATAGACTTCCAAACATAATGTATAACTTAAGAAAAACTAAAGCTACTACCAAATGTTCCTTTAAAAAGAAAAATTAATATTCAATATTATTTACCTTTAGTTTTATAATTTAAAAATGTATAAATGACATATATATTCTTGCAAAGTCTCTATCTTTATTTCTTATTGGATTCTCATGAAGAGCTCCTCATGAAAGGAAAGATCTATATTGGTCTTTTTGCTCATAGAACTCATTCCTTAGCCTTATTTTTTTTCTAACAAGACTTATTCTTGTTCACTTATGTGTTTTCTCTTTCCACTCTTTGAAATACTTATACAATTATAAAGAGATTTACTTACTGAGGCATGGTACTGCTGGCGATCATCCTTCTCATCTGCAATAAATATAATCCCAGTGATATTCTGAAGCAGTCACAAAATTTTGATCACAGTAATAGGAATAATAATGTCCTGCAGATACTGGAAATTGTGGTTTATAGTAGTCTTCATGATAGAGATATCCATGTTTTATTTCTGGAAAATCACAATGCTTCACTTGCAATAAAAAAATAACAAAACCAGCATGAATGATATTTTACTTTAATAAAAAACCAAATTAGAGATGAATTGCTTCATTGATGTAACATATTCTCTTATTAGCATAATTATCCTCATTGCAGTAGAGTTTCTAGGACAAGAAAAGTTATAAAATTCGGATGACTGAAGTATGTGAGGAAGTCCTTGGTAATGAAGATAAAATTATGTCTTGTGGGTTGTATTATATATAAACTTGTATGAAGACTCTCCAGGAAGAAAACTGTACAGACCTATTTAATGAATTCTCCTTGAGTACGTGTATCCTAGCCCTGGTTGATTAAATGAGCATCTTGGTTGAAAGATGAAAGTACTGATTTTATCACCCAGCTCCTCTATCTTCTTTTCCTTTCTTTTCCATTCTCACCAGAAATCAGAGCCCTGCCTTTTCTTCTCAGACCAACTCAGTGTAGGGAGATGGCAGGGTTGTGGTTCTTTTTTGGATTAACATTCATTAGGTTTATTTTCTATTTGTTGGAAACTATGTAAGAAATACAGAAGAGGGGGTTCAGGGCAGGCCACCCCAAGATGCACCACTCTATGCAGATTATTTTGAGCTGAAGACAATAAAGGCTCAGAAGACTCGGGAAGAACATTTGGCCTTCCCCAAAATTGCCTAAAAGAATTTAAGATAAAAAGCCTGTTCCAGGAAGGAGCCAATACTATGAGATAACTATAGTATAATATAAACTAGGTGTGATAAGAAAGGCACCAACAAGCCCAGCTTATCAAAATTCTGTCTCTTGGACCACATTCTCTAGGTGGCCCGGTAAACAGTTGTCTAACAAACATTTGCTTATCCATCTCCATATGAATTGCCTTCCTCCCCTTTGAAGAAGTCCCAAACCACTATCCCCAACATCCTCCTTTGTCTTTAACCTGAAGATGTTATTTAAGATGACAACCTTGGCCAGATGGCTGAGTTGCTTAGTTTTTCCTAAGTTTCTCCCATGTATAGTTGTTATTAAACTTTGTTTTATATTCTCCTGTTAACTTGCCTCTTTAATTATTTGACCAGTCATAAGAACCTTAAGGGAAAGGGTGGAGGGGGAGATTCTCCCTCTTCCCCTACACAGACAAGCACAAAAATTTTCCATTGATCACATCATACAGAAAAATAACATGCTTACTCATGCCTCAAACCACTCATTGAGGCAAATTTTCCTTTCTTCATTTAACTAGAGAAATGAAGTAGCAATATTTCTTAATATCCAAATAGTTAAGATTATGGTAAACATTTGATTGTTTACTTCTAATTTTAATTGGAGAATGAGAGGTTTTAAAATATGTTTTATAAATATTTTTAAATGAAGTATAATACAATTATGTTTTATTCAGTTCCTCCAATATACTGAATAATTTTAACCTGTATGTTTAGGTGCTATGTTGTTTATAATAGACTTATATATAATATTTTTCAGAAAAATTTGCCCTTTTCATTGGATGATTTAGAGATAATCTAGAACTTTTAATACCAGATGAGTATAAGAAGTTTTTTCTGTAAAGTGTGATTCTATTACAAGAAACCTTATGCAACATGTCAAAAAAAAAAAAAAATCTTCCAGCACACTCACAGACACAGGTTTATACACACCAAGTATTCATTATTATCTTCATCTTCCTTAAGATCACTGATCCATTTTCTTTTTTACTTTATAAGAGAAATTTTTCAAGTAGTTTCTACAGATTTGTTACATGGATTATAAACTTCGAATCCTTGCATATGCTAATGTCTCTCTTTAACAAAGAGTTGCGAATGATAACTTCTCTAGGTATGGATTCTTGGGCTAAAGTCTATAACTCTCATCATTGATAGATGTTTTCCCCACTTTTTTGAAGCTTCCAATATTGAGATTAAAATGGTCATTTAGTCTCATTCTTTTTCAGTAACGTTCTAGTTTTTCTTCCCACTGTATTTTGGAGATTGAGAGTACTTTCTCTTCATCCTTGGATGAATTTTATTATGATATGTCAAAATGTGTGTCATTTAACAATAGGTCTACCTTGAGCAAGCTTGAATCTTTGGATTTGCAAGAACTGAGTCTAAAGGAACTCAATTAAATTTTCCATTAAATTAGAGAGTAGAGAATTGAATCCTGGTTGTCTGATTTCAGAACAAGTATGGTTATCCAGCTCATTATGGTGTTTCAAAGGATATGAAAGAAATAAAATAGTCCAATGAGTTTTCTTTTCAAAAGGTACACAAAGTAGGTATAATTAAAAGTGGGTGTTATTATTATCACAGGCCTGAGCCCCGTTGCTCTTTTTCTCTTTCATTCGGGAACACTTAAATCTGTCTTTACCATCCAACAAGATCCTTCCTGAAGCAAATATAACCTTCCACACGTGGTCTGATCAGCGCTGATGCTGGCAGGACTTAGAACAGCCTCCTTCTACCTCTTACGCTTCTGCCAGTGCAGGGTGTGGCCTCATTAGCGGTTATGGCGGTTCCTCGTAGTTTTGACTCAAACTGATCTCAAAATTGAATAAAATATTCACTGATTTTTAAAACTGTTTCTAGTCTGTCTATATTTCCACAGCTAATTCCTTTGACCCAAGCCCAGGATCTTAGAGTTACCATGGCTAAATATCATGTTATTAGCATGATAATTAACAACCTAGCATAAAGGATTCTTTATGATGACGAATCTGTGCTAATGAGATTCACTACATTATGCCTTGTATCATTCCAGTTGTGAATTTGTACTGCACTTCCTCTAAGTCATTAAACTGTTTGATGACAAAAATGAGGAACGGAGTAGGCCTAAGAACAAAGTCCTGCATCTGAGAATCAGAGAAGTTTATTTAATGAAATTACAAACTATCAGATAAACCATCTCACCCGTCAATTTCCCCGTCTTGTCCACAAGATCGTCAGAGGATCCCTTGTGGAATAACTTTGCTGAGATCCAGACATAATTGGGTTTATCTATCATTTTCATAAGTCAACCATAAATGTGATTAAATATTTTCCTTATGGAAGTCATTCAAGATGGCAATGTAGGAGGATACTGAACTCACCTCCACCCACAAATGCATCCAAGTTATAGCTACATACAGAACAATTTTCCCTGAAAAAAAAAACAAAAGCTAGCTGAGTAACTCCTACAAATCCGGCAAATGAGGGAAAACCACACTGAAGTGGGTAGGAGGACTGGACACATCTTGCCATAAACCTCATCCCAGCACAGCGACCCAACATGGCAACATGAAACTCCAAGCATCTCCCCAAGGAGTGAAGGGTTTGAACCCCACATCTAGCACCCCAACTTTAAGTCTTGCACCGGAAAGATGAGCCTCCAAAACATCTAGCTTTGAAAAACAACTGGGCTTATGTCCACAAGACCCACAAAGCCGTAGCTAACTGAGAAACCATTCTTAAAGGGCCCACATGTGTGTTCTCACCCACCCCAAGGCCCAATGCAGAGAGCCAACTGAAAAGTGCTCAGACCTTCTGTGGAAGAGGCTTATTTGTCTATCATAAAGCATTGGCCTGAGGGGCAGGCATTTAATTTAACTCACATCTAGGGGCCTGCTGAAATACTCTCCAGAGATGGAGGCCAGTGGATGCCATCCTGTGCTATTCCTCTGCCTCACTCCAGATCACCAGCATCTCTTGTAAAGGAGCTTGTACCCTTCTCTGGTGCCCTGATTTTTGTGGCTTGCACCCAGGAGATACTGCTAGATTGCTTGTGTCTGGTGGCTACTTGCAGGTTCCATAGGACTGTAACAAATGGAAAAAAAAGTTTTTAACAGGCTACCACCCCAAGAGCACAGCAGAGAGCACAGACTTGCCCCCGTCTTTCTGTGAGAGGTCTATTAGATTTATCTTCATGGCTGTGGTGTGAGGGGCTGATTTCCAATTAAACACACATCCAAGGACTGACTTAATCTTCTTCAGACACCTTGGAAGGCGGTGCTATCTTCATGCTCTCCCTCTGCCATGCTCCAGAGCATCCTTAACTCCCAGATGGGAGCTGGTACAAGTGTCTGGTTCCCCAGTTTTTATGTCTGATGCACCAGATTTAGTGGTTGCCACTCAGGGGATGTTTCTGGATCACTGACCTTTAGTGGCCAGTGGGGCCTGTGGTCATGGGTCTCATGGGACTATAATAACTGGACAGACAGTTTGTGGCCATCTACCACCCACTTGGCACAGTGCAGATGCAGACTGAAGTACAACCTCAATTTTTCTGTGAAAGAGGCTTTATTAGCTTGTCCTGGAGCTTTGGCCCGAGGGGCAGGCTTCTGGTTGGGGACATATCTAGGGGCCTACTAAGTGGCCTTCCAGGGACTGAAGCCAGGGGACACCACTGTGTGCTGCCCTTCTGCCTTACTCCAGTTCACTGGTATCTGTACCCTCATATGGTGCCCCAGGATACCCAGGTGCTTTGGTGGCCAGTAGGGCTTATGCTCATGGGTCCCACAGGACTGTAACAAAAGGACAAAGTGTTTTTAACTGGCTACCACCCCAAAGGCAGAGTAGAGGCAAAAGACTGAGTAGTCCAGTCTTACTGTGAAAGAGGCCTATTAGCTGATCTTCATAGCTAAGGACTGAGAGGCAGACTTGTAATTGAACACACAACTAACGGCCCAGAGTATTCCTCTCCCCATAGACCTTGGAGGGCAAGTGTTATCTTCATGCTCCCCCTTTGCGGGGCTCAAGTGCACTAATATCTCATGATTGGGAGTTGGAGTCATGGTTTTTATAGCTGGTGCCCCCATTTCTGTAGCTACTGCCCAGGGATCATGAGTTTATTATCTGGCTCTGATGACCAGCAGGGTTTGTGTTCACAAGTTCAACTGGACAGTAACAGAGAAAGAAACGGTTCTTAACTGGCTATCACCCTACAGCTCAGCTCAGATATAGTCATATCCCAGTCTTCCCCTGAAATACATATATTTGCATACTTTAAAAGCTGCTGCCTGAGGACCTAGCTTCTAATCATCCTGAATCTCGGTGCTGACTGAGATTTTCCCCTTTGGGACACTGACAGGTCTTGGCATACCCTCAACTACTGGAAACCACTAAAAATAAATCCAAAGACTTGAGAGACAACAAAGAGCTGGGACATGGTTGAACAATAAGGTTCATCTTCTATGCAAGGTCACACTTTCAATACTGGGAGAAGTGGCAGTTTTATCTAACTCATATAAATAAACACAGAGAGTCAAGAAAAATGAAGAAACAAAGGAATATGTTCCAAATGAAAGAACAAGATAAAACCCCATAAAAGACCTTAATGAAATGAAGATAAATGATTTATCCAATAAAGTGTTCAAAATAACAGTCATAAAGATCCTGAGTTCTGGAGAACATAGTCAGAATTTTCACAAAGAGATAGAAAATTTGAGAAAGTACCAAACAGAAGTCACAGAGCCAAGAAATACAAAAACTGAACTAAAAAATACAAAAGAAAAGTTCAACAATGGACTAGATGAAATAGAAGAAAGGATCAGTGAAGTCAAAGACAGAGTAGTGGAACTCACCCAACTAGGAAAGAAAAAAAGAATGAAAATGAGTGAAAATAGCTGAAGGGACTATGAGACAACATCAAGCAGACCAACATCCACATTATAGAAGTCCCAGAAGGAGAAGAGAAAGATAAAGGGGCAGAAAACTTATTAGAAGAAATATTGATTGAAAACTTCCTACTCTGGGGAAGGAAACAGAAGCTAGATTCAGGAAGCACAGAGATTTCCAAATGAGTTGAATCCAAAGAGAACCACACCAATAAACATCCTTGTTAAAATGTCAAAGGTAAAGATAAGGATTGAAACTAAAAGCAGCAAGAGAAACACAACTTGTTCTGTACAAGGGAACCTCCATTAGACTATAAGCATATTTTTCAGCAGCAACTTTCCAGGCCAGATGAGAGTGGCACAATATATTCAAAGTGCTGAAGGAAAAAAAGCTGCCAACCAACAAGACTCTATTTGGAAAAGTTGTCCTTCAGAATTGAAGGAGAAATAAAGAATTTTCCAGACAAGCAATAGATAAAGGAGCTTATCATCACTAGATGAGCTTTACAAGAAATGTTAAAGAGACTTCTTTAAGCTGACATGAAAGAGTGCTAATTAGGAACAGGAAACACATGAAAGAATAAAACTCCCTGGCAAAGGTAAATATAGAGTAAATTTAGAATAATCTAATGTTCTAAAGGTGGTGGGATAATCACTTATAAAGTTAGTACAAAGAATAAGAGACAAAAGTAATGAAAATGTAGCTACAATAATTTCTTAAGAGATACATATGATAAAAAGATGTAGGTTGTAACATCAAAATATAAAACGTGGGGGGTGGGATAAAAATATAGAGCTTTAGGGGCCAGCCCAGTGGCATAGCGGTTAAGTTCAAGCACTCCGCTTCTGCAGTGGAGGGTTCACAGGTTCAGATGCTGGGCGCAGACCTACACACCACTCATCAAGCCATGATGAGGTGGCATCCCACATAGAGCAACTAGAAGGATGTACAACTATGACATACAACTATCTACTGGGGATTTGGGGAGATAAAAGGAAAAAAGGAGAAAGATGGGCAACAGATGTTAGCTCAGGGCCAATCTTCGTCAAAAAAAAAAAAAGGAGTTTAGCATTCAAAAAAAAAATAGAGCTTTAGAATGCAATCAAACTTAAGTTGTTATAAGTTAAAATAGACTGTTATAAATATGAGTTATTTTATGTAAGCCACATGGTACCACAAAGCAAAGTCTATATTAGATATACAAAAGTTAAAGGGAAAGGAATCTAAGCATGCTACAACAGAAAATCATCAAATCACAAAGGAAAAGAGCAAGAGAAGAACAGAACAGAGTAATTACAAAGTATCAGGAAAGCAATTAACAAAATGGCAATAAGTACATACCTATCAATAATTACTTTAAATGAAAGCAAACTAAATTCTACAATCAAAAGACATAGAGTTTCTAAATGGATAAAAAAACAAGACCCATCTATATGCTGCCTACAAGACACTTACTTAGAATCTAAAGATATGCACAGACTGAAAGTGAAGGGATGAAAAATATATTCCATGCAAATGGAAACTCAAAGAAAGGTGGGGTAGCTATAAATATAAATCAGATATAAATTAGACAAAATAGACTTTAAAACAAAGACTACAATAAGTGACAAAGAAGGGCATTACATAATGACAGAGGGGTCAATATGACAACAGGATATAACATTTGTAAATATTTATGCACTCAATACAGGAGCATTTAAATATATAAAGCAAATATTAACAGACCTAAAGGGAGAAACAGACAGAAATACAATAATAGTAGGATACTATAACACCCCACTTTCACTACTGGATCATCCAGACAGAAAAATCAATAAGAAAACATTGACTTTAAACAACACATTAGACCAGATGGACTTAACAGATGTATATAGATCATTCCGTCCAAAAGGAACAGAATACACATTCTTCTCAAGTGCACATGGAACAGTCTCCAGGATAAATCACAAAACAAATCTTAATACATTTAATAAAATTGAAAACTTATCAAGCATCTTTTCCAATCATGATGGTATGAAACTAGAAATCAATTACAAGAAGAAAACTGGAAAATCCACAGATACATGGAGATTAAACAACATGCTACTGAACAACCAATATGTCAAAGAAAAAGCAAAGGAGAAATCAAAAAATACCTTGAGACAAATGAAAATGGAAATACAACATACCAAAACTTATGGGAAGCTGCAAAAGCACTTCTATGAGGGAAGTTCATGGCAATTAAAGCCTACATCAGGAAACAAAAAAATCTCAAATAAACAAAACAATTTTATTCTTCAAGGAACTGGAAAAAGAAGAACAAAGTCCAAAGTTAGTAGAAAGAAGGAAATAACAAAAATCAGAGTGAAAATAAAAGAAAGACAAACAAAAAGACAACAGAACATATCAAGAAAACTAAGAGCTGGTGTTTTAAAAAGATAAAACTGACAAACCTTTAACTGGACTCACCAAGATTCAAATAGATGATATCAGAAATGAAAGAGGAGACATTCCCACTGATACCACAGAAATAAAAAGATCATAAGAGACTACTATGAACAATTATGCTAACAAATGGGGCAACCTAGAAGAAAAGTATACTATTCTAGAAACATACAACCTACTAAGACTGAATCATGAAGAAATTTAAAAATCTGAATAGACTGATTACTAGTAAGGAGATTAGCTCAGTAATCAAAAACTTTCCAACAAACAAGAGTCCAGCACCAGATGATTTCATTGGTCAATTCTACTAAATATTTAGAGAAGAATTAATGCCAATTCTTTTCAAACTCTTCGAAAAAATCGAAGGAGGGGGGAACACTTCCAAACATTTTATAAAGCCAGCAGTACCCTGATTCCAAAACCAGACAAAAACACCACAAGAAAAGAAAATTACAGGGCAATATTCCTGATGAATACAGATGCAAAAATCCTCAACAAAATATTAGCAAACCAAATTCAACAATACGTTAAAAGAATCATACACCATGATCAAGTGGGATGTGTTCCAGGGATGCAAGGATGGGTCAACGTTAAAAAATCAATCTATACAATATACCACATTAACAAAATGAAGGGTAAAAATTATATGATCATCTCAATAGACGCAGAAAAGGCATTCAACAAAATTCAGCATTTACTTTGCTCTCAACAAAGTAGGTTTAAAGGGAAGGTACCTCAACATAATAAAGGCCCAAGATGACAAGCCCACTGCCAACATCACGCACAACAATGAAAAGCTGCCAGCTTTTCCTCTAAGATCAGGAACAAGACAAGAAGGCTCACTCTTACCAGTTTTATTCAACACAGTATTGGAAGTCCTAGCTAGAGAAATTAGGCAATAAAAAGAAATAAAAGCATCCAGATTGTAAAGGAAAAAGTAAAACTGTCACTATTTGCAGATGACATGATGATATATTATATAAAACCATAAAGACTCCACCAAAAATCTCTTTGAATTAACAAATTCAGTGAAAAAAAATCAATATATAAAAATCTGTTGGATTTTGATACACTAATAATGAATTATCAGAAAGAGAAACTAAGAAAACAATCTCATTTACAATTGTATTGAAAAGAATAAAATAACTAGGTATAAATCTAACCAAGGAGGTGAAAGACCTGTACACTGAAAACTATAAGACAATGAGAAAAAACAAAATTGAAGAAAACACAAACAGAAAGATATTCCATGGTCATGGATTGGAAAAATTAATATTGTTGAAGTGTCCACACTACCAAAAGCAATCTACAGATTCATAGCAAGCCCATTCAAAATTCCAATGGCATTTTTCACAGAAATAGAGCAAGCAAGCCTAAAATCTGTTTGGAACCACAGAAGACCCCAAAGAATCAAAGCAATCCTAAGAAAGAAGAACGAAGTTGGAGGAATTCTGCTTCTTGATTTCAAACTATATTACAAAGCTATAGTAATCAAAAAAGTATGGTATTGGCATAAAAACAGACACATAGAGGAACGAAACAGAATAGAGAGCCCAGAAATAAACTGGTCAGAAATTGACATATATGGTCAATTAATTAATGACAGTGGAGCTAAGAATATATAGTGGGGAAAGGACAGTCTCTTCAATACATGGCATTGGGAAAGCTGGACAGTCATATGCAAAAGAAGGAATCTGGACCACTATCTTACACCACACACACAAAAGCTAACTCAAAATGGATTAAAGATTTGAACATAAGACCTGAAATCATAAAACTCCTAGAAGACAACATAGAGGGTAAGGTCCTTTACATGGTCTTGGAGATGATTTTTTTAACTTGACATCAAAAGCAAAGGCAATAAAAAGTAAAAATAAAAAAGTGAGAAAACTATGTTAAATTAAAAAGCTTCTGCACATCAAAGGAAACCATCAACAAATGAGAAGGCAACATACTAAATGGGAGAAAATATTTGCAAATCATCTGTCTGATAAGGGATTATTATCCAAAATATATAAAGAACTCATACAACTCAATATCCACAAAAAACAAACAATCTAATTAGAAACTGGGCAGCGGATCTAAACAGACATTTTCCCAAAGAAGCCACACAGATGGCCAAAATGTAGTTGAAAAGATACTCAACATCATTAATCATCAGAGAAATGAAAATCAAAACCACAATGAGCTCTCAGCTCATACCTGTTAGAATGGCTGTCATCAAGCACAAGAGATAACAAGTGTTGGTGAGGATATGGGGAAAAGGGAACCATTGTGAACTGTTGGTGGAAATGTAGATTGGTATAACCACTATGGAAAACAGTATGGAGGTTCCTCAAAAAATTAAAAATAGAACTACCATAGGATCCAGCGATTTCACTTCTGGGTATTTATCCAAAGGAAATGAAATCACTATCTCAAAAAGATAGCTGTTACCCCATGTTCACTGCAGAATTATTTACAATAGCCAAGACATGGAAGCCACCTACGTGTCCATCGATGGATGAATGAATACAGAAAATGTGGTGTGTATATAAATACACAATGGAATATTATTCAGCCATAGTAGAGAAGGAAATCTTGCCATTTGTGACAATATGGATGGAACTTGAGAGCATTATGCTACGTAAAATAAGGCAGAGAGAGAAAGACAAGTACTGTATGATCTCACTTATATGTGGAACCTAACAAAAAAGAACTCGCAGATATAGACAATGGATTGGTGGTTGCAGGAGGCAGGGTGTGAGTGGTGGGCAAAATGGGTGAAGGTGGTCAAGAGGTACAGTTATAAAATAATGAAGTCATGGAGATGTAATGCACAGCATGGTGACCATAGTTTTATCACCGTATTGTATATTTGAAACTTTCTAAGAGGCTAGATCTTAAAAGTTCTCATCACAAGGGGAAAAAATGTGTAACTATGTGTGGTAACAGATGTTGACTAGACTTGTCGTCATGATCATTTAGCAATATATACAAATATGAAATCTTTATGTTGTACATCTGAAACTAATAAAATGTTATATGTCAATTAAATCCAAATAAATAAATATAAATACTTTCCTTATATTCAATGAACATTGAAGTCTCTTTCATACTGATAATAGCTTCCTCTACAAGGGTCTCGTGCTTTGAAAACTCATTTGGACTTATGCCTAGAATTAACATTGAGCCGATTGACCTATTATTTGTATCATTATATTTTTCATTCATGGAATATCCAGCTTAAGTGGGTTCATTTTTACAATGAACTGTGATATATAAAGAAAAGGAATATAATCGTAGAAACAGAAAACACTTGAAAAACGGCAGAGGAAACATCCCCAGAAATAAAATACTCTGTTGAATTGAGTGGCATTTTGTTCCTGTGATGGTTTTAGAAAATTCCACAATGTCTTCAACACAGCTCCCTCCAAAATGTGAAGGCTAATTCCTCTCCCCTTGAGTGTGCTGGACTTAGTGACTCACTTATAAAGAATAGGCATGGCTGAAGCGAGTGTGTGACTGGGTCATAAATGGCATGGAGGCTTCCTCCCCTCTCATTCCAATCCCCAGCTCTGGATAAAGTGAGCTGCCATTCAGGCACCCTGTGGAGACACCCATGTGGTAGAGAACTGAGGTTTCTGCCAAAAGCCACATGAGTGAGCTGTCCTGGAAGCAGGTCCTCCAGCCCAGCCTAGACACCCAGGAACTGCAGCCTACACCAGCATCCTGACTGCAGCACAGGAGTCTGACTCAGAACTACCCAGCTAAGCCACTCCCAAATTCCTGACCCAAAGAAACTCTGAGATAAGTTTTGTTGTTTTAAGCCAGCATGTTTTGGGAGATATTTGTTACACAGAAATGAGTGATTAATAAACTAGGTGTTCAAAGACACTAGTCTTACCCCAATGTTTTAATTCAGATATTAGAATTACATTAGTTATATATATACATATACATATATATTCATACACACACGCACACATATTTTTAATGTTGAATAGCAAAATAGAAGTTTTTCATTTACAAATATATTTTATTGATCCTACTTAGAATTGGCTACTTTGAAAAGCAAAGAATGCTTCTAAAGCCTCTACTTTCCATACACAGTAAGGCAAATATTTGGATTTATTGTGTCCCTATGTTTTTGTGTTTAAGAGAAAGTAATTTCAGAATTAAGAGGTAGGTCAAGATATGAATGGAACTTACAGCTACATCTTGGAGAAGGTACCCAGCCTGAACTGGTGCATTTGGCCGTATTTCCTCGGGTGGCAGGATAAAAGCCATTTTTACACTCGGATATGATTTCATCTTCAGTTCTGTGTTGAGTGCTTTCAGGTGTGTAGACACCATGTGGAATATAAGGAGGATCACATGTTGTTTCTCAAAAGAAAAAGACTATGTGGATAATGTAGACATCACTGCCCATTAGAATAACCAAGTACATGAAAATAAAGTAGATGTTATTTTTTTGACTTTACCACAGCACAGAATGGCATTAAAATGAGTACAGCCTCGTATCCTTCCCCTCTATCACTCATTTCCTTCACTGTATCTCTCGTCTGATGTATTTCTGCCTCCTGGACTCTTGAATCCTCTTTCTCCAAAGCCATCACATACTTCATGATATTCCATCATGATAATCCATATCACGGATTCCAATGAATCCGTGATATATCACTTCAACTACTATTTCCACTTCCTTCAATCTCCTTGCCTTCTGTTGTTTTCATAAGGACTGGTTACAAATATTCTGAGTCTCTTTTTCCAGAAACAGGGTAGGATTGCATATCTCTGCTCCTTTGAAGGAGACATGGCCATATGACTTGCACAGGACAAGGAAATGAATGTGGAAGTAATATGTTTCCCTTTAGGGAGGAAGTTTTAAAAGCCATTGTGTGAATTCTTATGTTCTCTTCCCCACAGCTGCAGTGATCAAGGAAGAACATGGAAAGATGATGTCTCTCTCCTCTGATTCTTACAATGGATATAATGAGTAGAGTCCGTTCACACCTACGTTGGAAGTGAGCATGAATAGGAAATAAACTTTAGTTTATTAGGCTGAATAGGAAATAAACTTTAGTTTATTATGCTACTGAGATTTTGGAATACGTTTTTCTTACTGTAATAGGATAACCTAGTCCAGGGTGTGGAAAATCTTTTATGTAAAGGACCAGATAAAACGTCCCTGTCACAACAACTCAGTTCTGCTGTTGTAGCACAAAAGTAGCCATATGCAATAAATAAACAAACGGGCATGGCTGTGTTCCAACAAAACTTTGTTCGTTAAAAAAAAAAAAAAAAAAAAAATAGGCTGGATTTGACCTAGTCAAATTTAGACTAGAGCCTAAACAGGCTCTAGTGTGCTACCCCTTGACCTAGTCTATCCTAAGTTATAAATTTCCTTCTCAGTCCTTTCCATCAATTTTGCTGTATCTCAACAATGGAACCATTTGCAATACTTCTTTTCTAATAAAATATCATGTCTTTTAAATATTTTTGAAATGTTATGTCACCATTTATATTGCTGCCATGTTTATTTTGGACTAAAGCCTGTGGAGACATTCAACATTGCCTGAAATCCGTTTATATGGCCCTAATTGACCTCCAATTCCATTTCCCAAAGAAAGTGACCCCCGTTCTCCTTATTTTTCTCAAGCCACCTAACAATTGCCTCTTCATCAACAGGCAATAAGTCCCTGCATTCACAGAAAACAATTGAGAGTAAACGTTGTGGGCGCCCTAGATTTCTCTCCAGCATTCCTTCAACTCAGCTGTATCTGTTCTGGATTTAAAGCCTTTCCTTTAACCTTCAAAGATAAGGTGCTTTTATTTATTTATTTATTTATTTATTTATTTATTTATTTATTTATTTATTTATTTATTTATTGGCATATTCATTCTAGCTTCTCTAGCCTGTCATTTTCGATGAATCATGAACCATTGTTGACTCCTTCCCTCTCTCACTGTGTCAACCACTCTCTCTTAAGCTGATATGCAAGCTTCCCCAATGTTCAACTCCTTCTCTCAACCCTGGGTCCAGGTTCAGCTAATGTACTACATTTCCCCTCCCCTTCACAGCCCACATCCTTAAAATACCATCTTACACTTGTTGTCTCCTTTCCCACCTCCCATTTATTCCTCAACCCACTGCTATTTGGCTTCTGACATCTCACTTGTGCCGGACCTGCTCTGACAAGTGTCACCAATGTCCTCCAACTTCCAAATCCAGAACTCTCTGTAGTCCCCATGTCACAGTGGCTGGTATATATCATGGGCTCCTTAATTGTTTGTTGAACTGAAGACACGGAAACCTTCTGTGATATTTGACACTGTTGATCACTGACTTCTTGAAGATCTCCAATGCCTCACATTCTTATGTTCTCCTTACCTTTGTCTGAAGAGCAGTATTTTATTTTACTTATTTCACTTCTAGCTGCTCCTCTTCCTCTACTCTACTTAATTTTTAGGCCCTGCTTCCTTCCCAGGTCTCATCTCCTACCACTTTCCTGCTCACTCTCTGTACCTCCAACATGATAGCCTTCTGTCCTGTCTTCACACAGACCAAGCTCATTCCTATCCTCTGCACTACCTATTCTTTATTTCTGAATGATTCTGCTCTGGATCTTCCTATTGATTCTTATCACCACCTTGGAAACTTCTTCCCTGGAGACCCTCTAGATATTGTGTGAAGGGATATCCAGCCTTTACAGATGGTTCCACATGAGTATTTCTCCTGGATACTGTTGTTTTCCTCTTCACATTCTCCATGATAAAAAGCTACCACCATTATGCTAATCACTTCTTCAGTGTGATCCATATCCATTGATCCAACTGTAGCTTCACACAGACAGGTCCATGTATACAATTCAGAGGCATATCCAACTTATTATACGTTGAACTAAATCATTATCCTTCTCTCCATAGATGCTTTTCCTCCTGTTTTCAACATTTTAACTTGTGACACAAGAACCTCATGACAGAAACCTGGAAATTTACCCCACATTCTCCTCCTTATCACTCTGATATTCAGTAAAACACCATATTCTAGAAGGTTGTAATTTTTCCTTATATATCTCCTACACTCCACACTATACTTCCACTTTGTATGTTCAGTTCCCAGAGGTACTGCAATAGTCTCATTAAATTTATACTCCATTCTGTCAGAACAAGCTTTAAGATCTCTGTTGCTAACATTATACTTATATTAGCAATGATTATATTAGAAATAACAGAAATTATATCTGACCATCTAAACACAAGTTTTAAGTAAAATATGTCTTCAGTGCTTGCTGTTTATTGACATTACCCACAAATGAGCCTTAAATGTGTTCTTTTATTTTGTTTTGTTTTTTCTCTCTCTCTTCTCCTGCTATATCTATCATATTTTTATATGCCTATTACAGTCCAGTTTACACATCTTAGTTTTTACTTCATATTATAACTGAACTTAATACCAATGTTTGAAGTCAAAAGCTATTAGAAAACATGAGTTTCACTAAGAGACTGGCCAAATAATATTGAGAAAATTTTCTTAAATTAATTAAGAGTAAAAGAACTTCTGGTGATTACTTTCAAGCAGTGGAAATAAATCCCTTGACAAATTTTAATTCTCTACTCTCATACTCACCGTTAAAATAAATGATGCTATTAAAATATTGCCAAGGCAGATGCATCTCTTCAAAATAATAATCTTTGAGATGATTCAAATGTGTGGGGCCACATTTTTTCTACTATTAGAAACAACCATGAAGCATTTGAAATAAGAATAATAATTCAAGGTTAGCACTCTATTTTGTGAATCAGTAGAAAATTCAGTCTGTACTGGGAACAAATGGATTTAGATCCAAGTTGTCTGTTAGTTAGCAAGTCTTAGTACTTTTAATTATTCCTGTAAATGGCTTATTGTCAGAGACTGTCCCTTATGGGAGATAAAGACCAAAGTTATGACAAATCACCCCCAAATATAACCCTTGACACATACATATCATAAACCAGATGGAAGAAAATTTAAGTATTTTATCCCAGATTATTTTATTTAAATTTCTTTTATTATTTAGTTCTAAATTTCTTACAGACTTGGAGAAAATAAGATATATAGATTTGGAATTCATCATATCTCAGCAGGTAGATCCTTCCATTGTACCAGGAAAATAAGAAGTATTTGTGATACATTAGTGGAGGTACAGAGAGTGGAGTTCCTTTTAACAGAGACTTCTCCACATCTAGTTAATGTAAAACGCATTTCAATAGGATGAAGCATGTTGTAAGAGAGAGTGCATGCTTATCTAATTTGGGGTGAACCTCTCTTTATTTATATTGATCTTTAGTAAACTTTCTTGCAAAAGAAAGGACCCAATCCAAGTGCATCCCAATTCTGGCGTCTCTCTTCCAAAAGCAAGCAGGACCCTAAAGCATACAGTCTTGAATCTTTAAGTAATGATTTGTGACTGAGAAAATGAAAATGAAATTCTAAAAGGAAAATGTTTTATAAATGTGTAATCTTTGGGGGGGAGGTATGTGTAAATGAGTCAAGTTTCAAGAAGTAAGCCTAGGAATTGTAGTAACACATACCAGAAAAACAGAGATTTCCCATTGTTAAAACAAATATTTGCTAAGCAAGAGGGGTTTTTTTTGCTGTTTTTTTTGTTTTGTTTTTTTGTGAGGAAGATCAGCCCTGAGCTAACATTCATGCCAATCCTCCTCTTTTTGCTGAGGAAGACCGGCCCTGAGCTAACATCTATTGCCAATGCTCCTCCTTTTTTTAAAGAATTAGTGGTTCCTTTCAGTGCCATCGTCACTGTTGATTCATGTTAGACCTGTGGTTAATGATATCTCCATTTTCTTCCACTTATTCCATTGTCAATCGAGGGTTTCCTCGTATGATATTAATATAATTTTCTTTGTAAAGCTAAACGTTGGGCTTTAGAAAATCAATCTAACTGTTTGAGAAGTATATGTACCTGGGAATTAGGAAGACTGTTACAGTCCTGGCTCTGATATAGACTTGTTTTTGGACCTACATTATCTATTTAATGAGCTTTGAAATTTTCTGCTCCTGTTTATGTCTATCTTCAAACTGAGATATTCATACCTATTGATCTCAAAATGGCCCCTGTACACATAAAATTGTATGATGTATTGTCTTTATAATAGTTAATTCCTATAAATATTAACACTCCATTATGAGAAAAAAATAAACTTCTTAATTATAAGGAGCATACAAATTAAAACAATTGATTAAATATACAGCAAAAGATACAGAAAAGAAATATAACATTACCTTTACATGAAGGAACTGGAGTCCACCCAAATGTAGTGCATGCAGCATCCCCCCTTTCACTGTATTCAAAACTCTTATTACATTTATATTGAAATTGTTCATTTTCTTTATAAGTTATCTTCTGAGATATGGAATACCCATTTAAAATTTCTGGTACTTGCAGGAAATTTATAAATGGAGATTAAATTCCAAAGTATTTGTTATATATTAAAGGATTGTGGCCCAGACATAGTTATATAAAGACACAAATTTTGTTTTCCTTAGGTAAATCAGGCAACCAAAGAAAAGTTCTGTTTTGACTTGAATGCTTGATGATTAATTTATCTATTGTTCTCAACATTCATTTTTGAAGGAAGTTAAAATTCTGATTAAAATTATGTTGTGAATTTTATTTGGTTTGAGGATAAATAGTTCTTCTGATTATAAAAAACAGTGGCCAATAACATTCATCAACTGTCTACAAAAAATTAAATATAGATATATGCTGATTATGATAAGTATTTTCGCTGAGTGACCAGCAAAAATTACATATTTTCTACTTACTGATAAAAGAGTAATTGTGGACAAAACATTTTGTTAAAGAAATTAATTTAACCCATTGTTATTATATCTCCAACAAGTACCTGGCCTTCTGCTTTTGTGGTTTCACCATCCATCCAAGGTTTGCGTAAAAAAAAAAACTGGGGGGCCGGCCCTGTGACTTAGTGGTTAAGTGCCTGCGCTCCACTACTGGCAGCCCGGGTCGGATCCTGGGCACGCACCAACGCACCGCTTCTCTGGCCATGCTGAGGCAGCGTCCCACATACAGCAACTAGAAGGATGTGCAACTATGACATACAACTATCTACTGGGGCTTTGGGGGAAAAAAGGAGGAGGACTGGCAATAGATGTTAGCTCAGGGCTGGTCTTCCTCAGCAAAAAGAGGAGGAGGATTAGCATGGATGTTAGCTCAGGGCTGGTCTCCCTCACAAAAAAAAAAAAAACTGGCCATCATCTTTGATACCATCACCTCTCAGACATTTTTCCCTGGAATTAAACCAACAATAACAAATTTCCCAGGTCCTATTTTCCCACCTTTCTAATATGTTTTCTTACTTGTAACTTAATGACTTTTTTCTTGTCACTTCATTGATCCACTTAAAATCCTTCATTGAGGCCCAGTTCAGTTTGAATACAAGCCAAATTCTTCAGCATGGTGTATGGAGCACTTCACAACCTTGTACCAGCTGATGGTCAAATCAGCACTGCCTTATCCCCCACCTGCATCCTAGACAAGGGCCCCTGAGAACGATGGGAACAGGGGAGCTAGATGCTCAGTGAAGCCTCACTGTATTTGCGCCTTCTTCTCCATGAGATTCCTCTGACTGGTATGTTTCTCCCCTCCTCAACTTCATCTAAAAAATCCTCATTCTTCCTTTCAGACTTATATTATGCATTAGTCATTCCAGGAAGGTTTCAGTAACCACAAAAATTTAGTTGTAAGAAGAAAACTGCATCCATGAATTTCTAGAGTATTCAGTATTTGCTATGCTGAATATAAATATGTTTATCATTATCAACTCAAGAACTAGTTTTGTTAGGAAGAATTCTTAAGAAGAGGAATGCTTTTCTCTGCATCTTATTGCAGGATAGACTCAGCTAAGAAAGTACAAATAATTTGGAGATTTTAGATAATGTGAAAAAATATGGCAGAAATATCTGCCCAACAAATGTAGGTAAAACAAAGTATGGGTCTTTTAAACAAGTTGACCAGAATGTTTCATTACAAAAGCCAAAATCATCAGATTGGTCATGACGTGCAGGTCAGCAGTATTACAACTAAAGGAAAGGAATATAATTGTAGAGACAGAAAACAAATCAGTGAACAATGTGCTAGAATTAATGCTCTGAAAATTATTTGTTCACTTATTTATTTATTTACTCAACAATTTCTGGTGATCTCAGAAATATAAATTGAAATTTATTGTCATTCCACTGGAAACTAAGAATTTATTGAGAGTCACGTCAGCATCATGATGGCGTGAGTTGTTTGCTTTGTCTCTCCCCTCTAAGTTACAACTAAATGGACATCCATTAACCAACAGAGGATTCCCTACACAGCACAACAGGACCTCTGAGAGATCCATGCAACCATACACCTGAAGGTGGGTGGACTGGACCCCCAGGAAGCAGTGGAATGAGGGAAGCAGCCCCTTCTCCCTTCCTGGTGGCAGCAATCCAGGTTGTGGATCCTCACACAGCTACCAGCATGACTGTGAGTGGAGGTGGGGCAGCCTGGCCTGCATGTGAATGCTTGCGAAGCAGTAGCACAGCACGTGGGAGCAGCACCATGCTGTGGCAGCCCCACCCACATGAATGCTCACCACTAAATGGCAGCAGTTCAGCCCTTCAGCCTAGGCAAATGCACCCCACCCAAGCAGTGGCCCTGCCCACATGAGCATGATACTGTGCCGAATGTGACACACTGAGAGGTAGCCTGGCCTGCACAAAGGTGCCCTGCTGAGCAGCTGTGGCTGGCCCACATGAATGCAGAGCAGCCTAATGGGCACAATTATGAGAAGATGGGGCAAGAACAGAAAACAACCGCTGCCCCACTCCCAGCAGTGGCAGGTTGAATCTGTGACCAGAAGCAACAGGAACCATGGCAGAACAGGTAACCCAGCTCCCAATGGTGGCAACCCAGACATCAGCTCCACCAGCAGCAGGGGCTGTATACAAGTCCTTGGGTTCCAAGGCCCCTGCCAATGACAGTGACACTCATGAACCCAGCATCCTTGGCAGCAGTGCAAGCAGCATGTCAAGACAACCCAGGAAGAGTAGCGCAAGTGTTGCATGGGACAGCAGCATCTGAGCCTGCAGAGACTCAGGTGACCAGAACTAAAGTAAACAAAGCCATATCCAAATAAAAAAAGGTGATTACTATCACAAATGTGCCAGCAGAGGATCATTTCATCAAACACCATGAAGAACTACAGTAACACTGCAGAACAGAATGAAAATTACAACTGTCCAGAAACCAAACCTGAAGGCACAGAAGATTACAACCTAAATGATACAGAATTCAAAATACCTATCATAAAGAATCTCAATGAGTTACAAGAAAACTCAGAGAGACAGTTCAATGAGTTCAGGAACAAAATTAATAAACAGAAGGAATACTTCACCAAACAGACTGAAGCCATAAAAAACAATCAAACAAAAATTCTGGATATGAAGAACACAATTAATGAGATAAAAAATAATGTAGAAAGCATAAAAAAATAGAACAAACTTTATGGATGAGAGAATTAGTGACCTGGAAGATAGAAACCTAGAAATGCTTCAGGTGGAGGAGGAGAGAGAACTAAGATTTTTGAAAAATGAAGAAATTCTTCAAGAAATATCTGACTCAATTAGGAAAAGTAACATAAGGCTTATAGGTCTCCCAGAGGAAGAATTGAGGGAGAAAGGAGCAGAGAGCTTGTTGAACAAAATAATAGCTGAGAACTTCCCAAACCTGGGGAAGAAACTGGACATAGAAGTACATGAAACCAATAGAACTCCTAGTTACATCAATGCAAAAAGACCTTCTCCAAGGCATATAAAACTAAAACTATCAAAAGTCAATGACAAAGAAAAAATATTAAGGGCAGCAAGAGAGAAAAAAATAAGCTACAAAGGAACCCCCATCAGGCTTTCAGCAGATTTCTCAGCAGAGACCTTACAGGCTAGGAGAGTATGGAATGATATATTCAAAATACTGGAAAACAAAAACTATCAGCCAAGAGGAGGGGCATCAGCAATGTGGTGGAGTGAACTGTTCCCTGTGTCTCTCCCCCTTTGAACTATAACTAAAAGGACATTCATTGATTAGCAGAGGATACCCACACAGCACACTAGGACACCTGAGAGGCCCGAGCAGGTGTATATCTGAATTTGGATGGACTACCCCCTGCCCAGGAGGTGGTGGAGATAGGTGAGCACCCTCTGGACTGCAGGCAGCCCAAGGCACGTGTGCGACTACTTTCCCGGCTGGAGCGATCATAGCACAGCTGGGCCCCAAGGGTGGGAGCATGCCTCAAGCGCAACTGTGGAAACAGGTTGATGGCAGCCCTGAGCCCCCATGTGATCACTTCCCCATCTAGTAGGGGAGCCCTCAAGGCCACTACGATCCCAAGGAGTGACCCAGGCTCAGACAGTCACAACTGACAGGGATCATGGCAGTGGGCTCAGACTACACAGCTCCTGCCCCCCCCCAAGTGGCAGCAGGTGGAACCTGCATCCAGAAACTATCACTATGTGCCAGCACAAATCCACTCCATCAAATGGTATAAAAAAGTACATTAGTACTCCAGACTAGAAGGAAAAAGACAAAAACCCAGAAATCAATCCTGAAGGCATGGAAATCTACAATCTAAATGACAAAATATTCAAGACAGCCATCATAAGAAAACTCAACAACCTACAAGAGAATTCTGAAAGGCAGTTCAATGAAATCAGGAACCAAATTACTGAACAGAGGGAATTCTTCACAAAAGAGATTGAAACTATAAGAAAAACCAAACAGCATTGTTAGAGATGAAAAACACAATGGATGAGATAAAGAAAAATCTGGAATCCTTAAACAACAGGGCTGATAATATGGAGGACAGAATTAGCAATCTGGAGGATAGGAACACCCAAAGGCTTCAGATGGAGAGGGAAAGAGAACTTAGAATAAAAAGAAATGAAGAAATTCTCTGAGAAATATCTGACTCAATTAGGAAATGCAACATAAGGATTATAGGTATTCCAGAGGGAGAAGAGAGAGAAAAAGGAGCAGAGAGCTTGTTCAAATAAATAATAACTAAGAACTTCCCAAACCTAGAGACGGAGCTGGAATTACGTGTACTAGAAGCCAATAGGGCTCCTAATTGCATCAAAGTAAAAACACCTTCTCCAAGACATATATTAGTAAAGCTGACAAAAGTCAACAATAAAGAAAAAATATTAAGTGTAGGAAGGCAGAGCGAATAACCTATAAAGGAAGCCCTATCAGGCTTTCAGTGGATTTTTCAGCATCAACCTTACAGGCTAGAAGGGAGCGGAATGATATATTCAAAATTTTGAAAGACAAAAACTTTCAGCCAGGAATACTATATCCAGCAAAAATATCCTTCAGATATGATGGAGAAATAAAAACTTTCCCAGATAAACAAAAGCTGAGGAGGTCATTGCCACAAGACCCCCACACATACAAGATTTGATCGAGAAAGCCCTCACACCTGAAAAAAAAAAGAAATAAAGTGTTTACAAAACCTTGAGCAAGCAGATAAATAGGCAGGAAAAATCAGAAATCACAACATTCTATCAGACAGATTAGGAAACACTTAATTATAACTCTAAAGATAAAGGAAGAGAAAACACCAAAAATAAATATTATCACTTCATTTTAACCACAAATTTACAACACATAATGGAATAAGTTGTGACAACAACTTAGAAGGGGAAGAGGAAAGAGATGAAACCCACTTAGACTAGGGGAACAAGAGGCTATCAGGGAATGGACTATCTCATCTACGAGATCTTTTATACAAACCACACAGTAACCACTAAACAAAAAATCAGAACAAAGACACAAATGATAAATAAAGAGAAAACTGAGAAAACCATCATAGAGAGCCACTAAACTGAATTAGCAGTCCAAAATACATGGGACAAGAAACAAGGGAAATACATAACAACTGAAAAACAAGAGATAAAATGGCAGCATTAAGCCCTCATATATCAATAATCACTCTAAATGTAAATGGATGAATTCCCCAAGCAAAAGACACAGAGTGGTTGGATGAATTAAAAAACAAGACCCAACAATTTGCTGCCTCCAGGAAACACATCTCAGCTCCAAAGACAAACACAGGCTCAGATTGAGGGATGGAAGATGATACTCCAAGCTAATGGCAAACAAAAGAAAGAAGATGTTGCCAAACTTATATCAGACAAAGTAGACTTCAAGATAAAACAGGTAATGAGAGACAAAGAGGGGCAATATATAATGATAAAAGGGACACTCCACAAAGAAGACATAGTACTTATAAATATGTATGCACCCAACACAGGAGCACCAAAGTACATAAAGCAACTATTAACAAACCTAAAAGGAGATATCAACAATAAAACAATAATAGTAGGGGAGCTTAACATCTCACTTACATCAGTGGATAGATCATCCAGACAGAAAATCAATAAGGAAATAGTGGACTTAAATGAAAAACTAAACCAGATGGACTTAATAGATAGAGCACTCCATCCAAAAAAAACAGATTACACATTCTTCTCAAGCGTGCATAGAACAAACTCAGGGATAGACCATATGTTGGAAAACAAAGCAAAACTCTATAAATTTAAGAAGATTGAAATCATAACAAGCATCTTTTCAGACCATAATGCTATGAAACTGAAATCAACTACAAGAAAAAAGCTGGGAAAGTGACAAAGAGTGGAGACTAAAGAACATGCCACTGAACAACCAATGGATCATTGAAGAAATTAAAGGAGAAATCAAAGAATATCTAGCTACAAATGAAAATGAAAACACACCATAACAACTCATATGGGATACAGCAAAAGCAGTCCTGAGAGGAAAATTCATAGCAATACAGGCCCACCTTAACAAACAAGAAAAATCCCAAATAAGCACTCTTAAACTACACCTAACAGAATTAGAAAAATAAGAACAAACAAAGCCCAAAGTCAGCAGAAGGAGGGAAATAATAAAAATTAGAGCAGAAATAAATGAAATTGAAACCAAAAAAAAACAGGAGAAAGGATCAATGAAACAAAAAGCTGATTCTTTGAGAAGATAAACAAAACAAAAAACAAATCCTTAGCCAGACTCACCAAGAAGAAAAGAGAGAAGGCTCATGTAAATAAAATTAGAAGTGAAAGAGGAGAAATCACAATGGATACCACAGAAATACAAAGGATTATAAGAGAATACTATGAAAAACTATATTCCAACAAATTGGACAATCTAGAAGAAATGGATAAATTCTTAGACTCATACAACCTCCCAAAACCGAATCAAGAAGAAATAGAGAACCTGAATAGACCAATCACAAGTAAAGAGATTGAAACAGTAATCAGAAATCTCCCAAAAAATAAAAGTCCAGGACCAGATGGCTTCTCTGGAGAATTTTACCAACCATTTAAAGAAGATTAAATACCTATCTTTCCCAAACTATTCAAAAAAATAGAGGAAGATGGAACACTTCCTAACACATTCTATGAGGCCAACATCACCCTGATACCAAAGCCAGACAAGGTAGAAGGAAAATTCATCATATCGCTGATGAACATAGATGCAAAAATCTTCAACAAAATGTTGGCAAACAAACTACAGCAATACATTAGAAAGATCATACACCATGATCAAGTGGGATTTATAGCAGCAACACAGGGATGGTTCAACATCTGCAAATCAGTCAATGTGATACACCGTATTAACAAAATGAGGAATAAAAACCACATGATCATCTCAATAGATGCATAGAAAGCATTTGACAAGATCCAACATCCATTTATAATAAAATCTCTCAACAAAGTGGGTACAGAAAGAAAGTACCTCAACATGATAAAGGCCATATATGACAAACCCACAGCCAACATCATACTCAATGGGGAAAAACTGAAAGCCATCCCTCTGAGAACAGGAACAAGACAAGGGTGCTCACTCTCACCACTGTTATTCAACATAGTGCTGGAAGTTCTGGCCAGAGCAATTAGGCAAGAAAAAGGAATAAAAGGAATCCAAATAGGCAATGAAGAACTGAAACTCTTGCTGTTTGCAGATGATGTAATTTTTTTCTTTGTTTATTGCAGTAACATTGGTTTATAAAATTGTATAAATTTCAGGTGTACATCATTATACTTCTATTTCTGCATAGATTGCATCATGTTCACCACCCATACTAATTACAACCCATCACATGGTTTTATATATAGAAAACCCTAAAGAATCCATCAGAAAACTATTAGAAGTAATCAACAATTACAGCAAAGTTGCAGGGTACAAAATCAACTTACAAAAATCAGTTGCATTTCTATACTCTAATGAAGAACTAACAGAAAGAGAACTCAAGAAATACAATCCCATTTACAATCGCAACAAAAAGAATAAAATATCCAGGAAGAAATTTAATTAAGGAGGTGAAAGACCTATGCAATGAAAACTATAAGACATTATTGAAAAAAATCGATGATGACATAGAGAAATGGAAAGATATCCCATGCACATGGATTGGAAGACTAAACATAGTTAAAATGTCCAGACTACCTAAAGCAATCTACAGATTCAATGCAATCCCAATCAGAATCCCAATGACATTCTTTACAGAAATAGAACAAAGAATCCTAAAATTCATATGGGGCAACAAAAGACCCTAAATAGCTAAAGCAATCCTGAGAAAAAAGAACAAAGCTGGAGGCATCACAATCCCTGACTTCAAAGCATACTACAAAGCAATAGAAATCAAAACAACATGGTAGTGGTACAAAAACAGACACACAGATCAATGGAACGGAACTGAAACCCCAGAAATAAAACCTCACATCTACAGGCAGCTAATCTTTGACAAAGGAGCAAAGAACATACCATGGAGAAAGGAAAGTCTCTTCTATAAATGGTGCTGGGAAAACTGGACAGCCACTTACAAAAGAATGAAAGTAGACCATCTGCTTTTGCCATACACAAAAATTAACTCAAAATGGATCAAAGACCTCAAGGTGATACCTGAAACTATAAAACTCCTGGAAGAAAATGTAGGCAGTACACTATTTGTCATTGGTCATAAAGGGATCTCCTCGAATTCCATGTCTCCTCGACAAGGGAAACAAAAGAAAAAATTAACAAGTGGGACTTCATCAGACTAAAGAGCTTCTTCAAGGCAAAGGAAACCATGATCAAAATGAAAAGACAACCCCCAGCTGGGAGAAAATATTTGCAAACCATATATCCAACAAGCAGTTAATCTCCATAATATATAGAGAACTCACACATCTAAACAACAAAAAAACAAATAACCCGATCAAAAAGTGGGCAGAAGATATGAATAGACATTTTTCCATGGAAGATATACAGATGGCCAATAAGCATATGAAAAGAAGTTAAACATCACTAATCATCAGGGAAATGAGAATCAAAACTACACTAAGATATCACCTTACACCCATAAGAATGGCTATAATCACCAAGACAAAAATAACAAATGTTGGAGAGGATGTGGAGAAAAGGGAACCCTCATTCACTGCTGGTGGGAGTGCAAACTGGTGCAGCCTCTATGGAAAACAGTATGGAGATTCCTCAAAAAATTAAAAATAGAAATACCTTATGATCCAGCTATCCCACTTTGGTTATTTATCCAAAGAACTTGAAATCAACAATCCAAAGAGGCTTATGCACCTCTATGTTCATTATAGCATTATTCACTATAGCCAAGATGTGGAAGAAATCCAAGTGTCCACCAACAGATGATTGGATAAAGAAGATGTGGTATATATATACAATGGAATACTACTCAGCCATAAAAAAAAGACAAAATCGTCCCATTTGCAGCAACATGGATGGACCAGGATGGTATTATGTTAAGTGAAATAAGCCAGACAGAAAATGACAAACGCTGTATGACTTCACTCATGTGTGGAAGATAAACTAACACATGGACAGAGAGAACAGTTTTGTGGTTACCAGGTCAAGGAAGTTGGGGGGTGGGCACAAGGGGTGAAGGGGTGCATTTTTATGGTGACTGACAAATAATAATGTACAACTGGAATCTCACAATGTTATAAACTATTATGACATCAATAAAAAAATTTTTTTAAAAACCTATCAACCAAGAATACCCTATCCAGTGAAATTATCCTTCAGATATGACAAAGAAATAAAAGCTTTCCCAGATAAACAAAAGCTGAGGGAGTTCAATGCCACTAGACCTGCCTTGCAAGAAATGATAAAGGGAGACCTCCTACCTGAAACAAAAAGGCAAAAGTTTACAAAGCTCTGAGCAAAGACATAAATAGACAGACAAAATCAGAAATTACAGTTCTCTATCAGAATAGGTTAGCAAACAATTATAACATAAAAGATAAAGGGAAATAAGGCATCAAAAATAACTATAAACTGGGCCAGCCCTGGTGGCCTAGTGGTTAAGTTCGATGCATTCTACATCAGCAGCTTAGGTTCGGTTCCTGGGTGCAGACCTACATCACTCATCTATCAGTGGCCATGCTGTGGTGGCAGCTCATGTACAAAAAAAAAAGAGGAAGATTGGCAGCAGATGTTAGCTGAAGGTGAATCTTCCTCACCAAAAAAAAAATAATAATAACTAAAATGGACTACCTCATCTATGAGATCTTTTATACAAACCTCATGGTAACCACAAAACAAAAAATCAGAGCAGAGTTATGAATCATAAATAAAGAGAAAAGTGAGAAAGCCATCACAGAAAACCACCAAACTGAAATGGCAATCAGAAATACAAGGGAAAAGAAACAATGGAAATATAGAACAACCAGAAAACAAGAGATAAAATGGAAGTATTAAGCCCTCATGTATCAATAATCACTCTACATGTAAATGGATTGAATTCACAAATCAAAAGACAAAGAGTGACTGGATGGATTAAAAAACAAGACCCAACAGTATGCTGCCTCCAAGAAACACATCTCAGCTCTAAAGACAAACATCAGCTCAGAGTGAAGGAAGCAAACGGCAAGCAAAAGAAAGCAGGTGTAGCCATACTTATATCAGACAGAGCAGACTTCAAGATAAAAGAGTTAATGAGAGACAAAGATGGACATTGTATAATGATAAAAGGGATAGTCCATGAGAAGACACAACACTTAACAATATATATTCACCTAACACAGGAGCACCAAAGTAGATAAAGCAACTGTTAACAGACCCAAACAGAGAAACTGGCAGCAACACAATAATAGTAGGGGACTAAAACACCCCACTTACATCAATGGATAGATCATCCAGACAGAAAGTCAACAAGGTGGAAATAGAACAAAGAATCCTAAAATTTATACAGAACAACAAAAGACCCTGAATAGCCAAAGCAATCCTGAAAAAAAGAACAAAGCTGGAGGTATCACACTCCCTTATTTCAAAATATACTACAAAGACATAGTAATCAAAACAGCATGGTACTGGCAGAAAAACAGACACACAGATCAGTGGAACAGAATAGAGATCCCAGAAATAAACCCACACGTCTGTGGACAGCCAATCTTTGACAAAGGAGCCAAGAACATACAATGGAGAAAGGAAAATCTCTTCAATAAATGGTGTTGGGAAAACTGGACAGCCACGTGCTAAAAAATGAAAGAAGACCATTATCTTACACCATACACAAAACTTGACTAAAAACAGACTAAAGATTTGAAGGTAAGACCTGAAACCATAAAACTCCTAGAAGAAAATATAGGCAGTAGACTCTTTGACATCAATCTTAGCAGTATCTTTTCAAATACTGTGTCTACTGAGGCAAGGGAAACAAAAGACAAAATAAACAAGTGGAACTACATCAGACTAAAAAGCTTCTGAAAGGCAAAGGAAACCATGAACAAAATGAAAAGACAACCTACCAACTAGGAGAAAATATTTATAAATCATATATCCGACAAGGGGTTAATTTCCAAAGTATATTAAGAACTCATACAACTCAACCTCAAAAAAACAAACAACCTGATCAAAAAAATGGGCAGAGGTTATGAACAGACATTTCTCCAAAGAAGATATACAGATAGCCAAGAAGCACAGGAAAAGATGTTCAACATAGCTAATTATTAGGGAAATGCAAATGGAAACTACAATGAGATATCACCTCACACTTGTCAGGATGGCTATAGTTATTAAGACAAGAAATAGTGTTAGAGAGGATGTGGAGAAAAGGGAACACTCACATACTGCTGGTGGGAATGCAAACTGGTGCAGCCACTATGGAAAACAGCATGTAGATTCCTCAAAAAATTCAAAATAGAAATACCATATTACCCAGCTATCCCACTACTGGATATTTATCCAAAGAACACAAAAACATGAATGTGTAAAGATATATGCACCCCTATGTTCGTTGCAGCATTATTCACAATAGCCAAGATGTAGAAGCTACCCAAGTGTCCCTCAACTGATGGGTAGACAAAGAAGATGTGATATATGTATACAATGGAATATTACGCAGCCATAAAAAGAGACAAAATCATGCCATTAGTGACCACATGGATGGACCTTGAGGGTATTATGCTAATTGAAATAAGCCAGACAGAGAAAGACTAATACCATATGATTTCACTCATATGTGCAAGATAAACACATAGATAAAGAGAACAGATTAGTGGTTACCAGAGGAGAAGGGCATGAGGGAGGCCAAAAGTGGTAAAGAGACACATGTGTATGGTGACGGATAAAATCTAGACTATTGGTGGTGAGCACAATGCAATCTATACAGAAACTTATATATAATAACGTACACCTGAAATTTATACAATGTTATATGCCAATATGACCAAAATAAAATAATTTTTAAAAATGTTACAGAAAAACAAAAAAGAATAAATTCTATTTGTTGAAATAGATATTCCTTTTTATCTGCTGCTAATTTTGTTGAAGTATTAAATTGATTGTGATGTTAATGACTTTTAACATTTAAGATATAATTGAAATATAGTAAACTGCATATATTTGAAATGACTGATTTAATGAGTTTTCACATGTGAATCCATAAAACAATCACCATATGCAAGATTATGAAGATGTCCATCTCTCCCAAAGGTTTCCTTATATTAAAAATAAGAAACCTCCATACATTTTGAAGTCAGATTCTAGTTTTTCTTGTGACATATTTCCTAAATTTGTGTGAGCATAGTCACATATCTCCATAAACATTGAGAGTTCTTTCTCTGTGGAACTCAGGAAACAGAGACAACATAATTTATTTTATTTTCCCCTTAGATGAATATGAGATAATTTTTCTATAAAGTTATTCTCTATTATGATGTCACAATACAGACTGTCCCTACTAGTTGATTAAATTTTTTTAAAAAAGACCCATGAAAGTAGCTATGACATGACATTACATTTAAGAAGGAAGCTGAGAATTCAGATCTGTTTTCAACTTACCTTGTCCATGAGCACAGGAAACCCAGACGGTGAGCGTGACATTGATTAGTAACAGCACGTTGGATATTCCCAATGGCATAATAATACAAATATTCCACTTGTGCTGTTTGGGGTTTTAAATCTGCTTCATTAGCAGTTATTAAGTGTGAATCTGAATTTACATGCACTAACATGAAGCAGGTTAATTCAGGTCACTTAGCAAATACCAAAGTTCAAAGAGCTTTGCAAAATCTGTCAAGTCAATATAGTGGTTTCACAATAATTTCTTGAATTAATTCCCTGATATGTTTGTAGAACTTTCTTTAGGAACTGTAATAGCCTGGCTCCAAAAGTGATATAAAACATTCTCACCATTTTCCTTACCCATTGTTACTGGAGCAAAGTGAGTCTGCTCCTTGACAATTTAACCAAACTGCACCAGAAGTACTTGTCACACAAAGCATAATTTTATTTTCAGCATGCTGCAAACAAAATGGAGACCATAGGAAATAATTTCACAAAGCTATGACTCCCTGAACAAGGAGAGTGGGTACGTTTTATTTAAGGTAGAGAATGAATATTCAACAGAGAAGTGTTGTCATTCCACGTAGCGGCAGGCATAGGCTGGCACATGCACAGTTTGGATACACGCCTCCACATACAATGCATGTTATGTTAACAGGACTTTAGCTCCTCCCAGGGCAGTGTTTCTAGTATTATAATAAAGCAAAGGGTACTTTTGTACACTTTTCCATTCTTCTGCACAGGCCTCATTCCTGCAGTGTGGTTTGGACTGGTCTAAGCTGGTTCAAGCCAATGGGTAGCTGTTCATCCTCCTGAAAAACAACTTTGAGGAACTATTGAGTGCTGATGGCACTTGTTAAGCAGCTCTTTACGCAACTTAACCAACAAGTGACTCTTTAAGCCTAAGTAACTCTTTAAGCAACTCAAGTTGCTGGTGATAGTACCACGAGGGCTTACAATGACAAGACTCGTCAAAAACAGCAGCGCTGTGGTGAACACATAAGGAGCCTCCCTGAGAGGCATGGTTGCTCTTCAGGCAGGGGCGGCAAAGGAGTGGTCAATCCTAGGTTGTGGCGTCAAGGACTCTCTGTCCTGGGGCACGTCCCTCCTTCACCAGGGGAGGCATAGTAGCTGTCAAGGTAGCTGATATGTCTTGGGGAACATGAATTCATGAGAAAAAAGTAATAGGAAATGTGAAGCTCTCAATCACAACAAAAGAAAGGCAATGAACTAGACAATCAATACCACATGGAGGACAATTAGTGGAACAGATCGATTGAGAAATTAAAATTTGCATGATGAATATTCTTAAATAGACATGGGAAGATACTGGGAATATAGAGGAGGAGTAAATGGCTCCAAAGAAGAAACAAGTACAAATACTGAGTATGGAAATACACTACTTGATGTAAATGACCCGTTAAATGTGGAAAATAGCAGAATGGTTGTAGTGAAATCTCATTGGTACACTAGAATATAAAAATTCCAACTTTATGACCTTAGGGCCTCCACGTTGTACAATTATGAAGGCACCATTCACATTGTGTGATTTGGGGGCTGGGAGGTGGGAAACAGAAACTACAAGGCAAAAGTTGATAAATTTAATTACATCACAATTAAGGATTTCTTTTCAGTGAAAAGCTTTGCTGACAAAACATGCAGAACATTTTAGAAGAAGGAATTTACAAAGTCAAAAATCAACAAGAAGTTAAAATGTATACTCTACAAAGAGCTCCCACAAATCAGCTATAAAAAGGCATAAAGGAAAGGAAAATGCTAATCAGATGTAAATCGGGAAATCAAGAAAAAGAATTGACCCAATCATCCCACATGTGAGTACATACAGACCAAAGAAATTCTCAGAGAAATAAGGGGATTATCTGACAACACTCATTTCAGAATTGTTTGTGGTTAGGAGGAAATTAGAGATAACTCTGTGTCCACCTTTAGAAGGGTTGATAAATGAAATATATGAAACCCTATGCAGCAGTTAAAAGCAACAAAATAGATTCAGTAAATGGAAATATATTTAAACAGTAGCAAGTTAAATAAGACAATGAGATAAAATGTATGGTAAGCTTTCATTTATTTGTATGTAAAACACATACATAAAACAAGATAGTTTACAAAGATATTTACATATTTAAGAATGTATTAAACACATTATAGTGGGTCCCAGTTTGGCAGTAGAGGAAATGGAATCCAAGGTGAGAGATAAAAGTGGGAAATATATAAATAAAGCAAAAGTGACACCTTTCATAGGCCAATGATGATCTCATGCTATGAAATGAAAAGGATAATTACCTCAATCCTTGCCCCTAAGGTTCCCTATGTGGGTTGGGAAAAGCATGAGGATATGAGATCATGGTTCCTGTCTTCAGGCAGCAACCATTATTTGGTTTATGTGAAATATGATGATAATCATATAATAATTAGAAAATTAGCAAGAATATTGCAATGTCTTCATGGGATAGGTAATAGACAATTACATCAGCTGGTTTTTCCTTTTTTAGACAGAAAAAATAAAACCAAAGGAAACTATTGATGCAAAAATTATCTTATTGTAGAATTAAATATGTAAAGGAAGATGAATTATATTTATTTCACTTTCATAATTTTAATTGTAGACCGTTTTTTGGTAGAAAATTTGTGGTAAACTATTCAACCAAAAGATAATGATAATCCATAGGATGTTTTATTTCCACAAATCCCCTATGGTGTTTATTTTAGAAAAGCCTTATTGCTGTGATTTCTTACTTTGTATATACTCTTATGCTGACTCTTAATGACCTGCTTGGTTTTCTATCCCTACAGCCTAATAACACTGATAACTGTTCCTGAATAACCCACACCTGTGCACTGCCCCCTCACTCTCACACTCATCTCATCCATAGGCAGTCTGGCTATTAAGATTTCCAATAGTCAGGGAGTCCACATTATTGTTTGTCTGGACAGTCCTGATTTACATCTGTTGTCTCACATAATTATTAATAGAGCCCCCTTCACTCTCAAAAGCATCCTTGTTTGCATAATCAATTATATGGCCCTCCTACCAATCACTACTTAGTGACTTCTTCAAAGTGTTGAGAGTCGAAAATCTTGCTGATGATTTATGGTTATTTCTTTTTCAAATTTCCACATTAAGCTCTTACTCTAGGAACAAAGAATTAAAACTGTATAAGCTTTGTTGGTGTTAGGAATGGCTTTTAGCAGGAAATTAGAATAAGGTTAACATGCCACTTCTAAATGGTGGTGCTGTTAGCCTGAAAACCCTGTAGAGTATTTAGATGCTGGTCTCTTATCCCCCCAAATCTACCAAAACAAAGGGTTTTTATCTTGTTTTGTTTTTCTAAGTTATGTTACTATAAGAATAGTTTACTAGTTTTACCCAAAGGGAAAAATCTGTCTAAATATTATAACAAATTATATTTATGAGAAGTATGTTTTATATAAAATTGGTATGCCAAAATGAAAGAGCATATTAAAAACTCAAGTCAAATGAATGTTAGAATTTCCCTTTATGTTTTTTAGAGAATAATATTAATAATTAATTTTGCCTTCTGCAAAGAGTTCTCCTGAGATCATTAATAAGATGATAAATGCCAAGTCTTTCGACCTTATCTTCAATGGTGTGCTTAATAAGGATTTTAACATTTCTAAAACAGTAGGGACTCCTCGTTAAGTATGCAATACTTCTCTTAAAGAAAAAGTTAATTATTTACATCTGGCTAAGTCCCTTTGTAGCAGGCCTTACTTTCGTTTAAAATATTTTTGAATAATGCTAAAATAACACAGCTATGTTCATTTACAGTACTTTTCATGCCAGAGTCCAATAAGAACATGATAACCAGTAAGAGCCACAATAGCAGAGCAGAATAAATACGTAACTCAGACTGCATAAAAATCAGAGTAAATTTTCAACATTAATTCCCAACGGTAAGTCCATAGAGTAAAGTTTACTTGTGGCCATCGATTTCTTTATCACCGTTGATCAAATGAGGAGATGAACTTAGGATCACGAGGTCATGAATACCTGATGTTAAAATGGGGTGTTGTCCAGATCGCACTGCTTATAGAGAAAGATGACCTTAACTGTCTCATGCGAAGATAGGATAACATTATTGATAGTCGTGTGTAACGTTTAAAGAGTTTATATCCTGTGGCAGGTGATGAGAAGGGCGCTGTGCTGTCTTATCACTCATTTATGAGAAATGTTGTGAGCGTTTACTATGTACCGGCTCATGTTCTAGTCTTGGGTACATAGCAGTGAAAACATAGATTAAATTGACTGCCCTCATGGAGTTTACGTTCTCTGGGTTTTAAACTACAAAGTAACACTATGAGGCGGGAGCTATTATTATTTCAATTTTGTAACTTTTTATTAAAATACAGCACATTGAGAGAAAAGTACATGTACCGTAAGTGCACAGACCAACGGATTCTCATAAACTGAGCACATCCGTGAAACCAGCACCCAGACCAGGAAACAGCATGTACCAGCACCCCAGAATTTCCTTCCAAGTCACTGCCTATGCCTACTCCAATGTTAAACTCTATCTTCACTTCTAACAGCATGGCTTTGCTTGGTTTTATACTACATAATGGAATCATACAGTGTTTTTTTTTTTTTTTTTTGGTCTGGCTTCTTTTGTTTGACATTTTGCTTGTGAGATTCATCCACATCTTGGGCTGTGGTAGATAGTTCCTTCTCTGTATAGTACTACATTCTGTCAATATGCCACAAATTATCTATTCATTCAACTGCTCATGGACATTTGAGTGACTTCTAGTGTAGGCATATTATGTGGTCTCTGTTTACTGTCAAAGAATTTTTAATTTGAAAATTTTCAAACATAACCTCCACCTGGATTCTACCGTTAACATTTCATTATACTTCTAAAATCACATATTTACCCATCTATCCATCCATCCTTTTTTGATGCATTTCGAAGTAATTGCAGATATCCATGCATGCCCCTCTAAATACTTAAGCAAACGTATCAGTAACTCAAGCTCAGTATTTTTTACAGATTATTCTTTTGATATGAAATTTAGAAAGAGATGCACAACTTTTAAGTATACATTCTATGGGTCTTGAGCAATGCATACACCTGTATATCTCAAATCCCTACCAATTACCATAGATCCTTCCAGAAAGTTCCCTTATGCTCCTTCTCAGTCAGTCCCCACCACCACTCCCCTTATAGGCAACCAGTGTTCTGATTTTTCCACCAATCATATCGTTTATCTGTTCTAGAGTCTCTTATAAATGGAAACATACAAGTACTCTTTTTTTGTAAAGCTTCTTTCATTCAGCATAATGCTTTGGGATTTATCCATATTATTGTGCATATCAGTAGTTCATTTCTTTTCATTGCTCAACTTTATAAAAAAAATACACTGAAGTTTAGAGAGTATTGAAGTTGAAGTGGCTTGTCAAAGATCACAAAGCTAGTGAGTGTTAAGCTAGGATTCCAAGTCCTTTTTAAAAAAGTAAAATTTTAGAATATTTATGTTTTGAAATAGTCAATATATTTACATGGTACAAACTTCAAAGGGTGTAAAGTGAAGTCTCCATCCCACACTGTCCCTCAGTCACCCAGTTCCCCTCTCTAGAGGGTAAATAACGTCCTCAGTACCTTTTGCCTTTTTCCGGAGTTATCTTATGCATATACAGCAAATGCATACCTTTTAACTCATTTCTTTTGCACTTAACAGTATATATTGGATATCACTTCATAGCAGTGCATGAATAGCTTCCTAATTTGTTTTTAGATCAGCATAGTTTTCTGGAATATTGACGTATAATTTAAATCAAATTCATTACTGTTGGATAATGAAGTTGTTTACAATATTTTATTATTGCTAAAATTTCTGCAGTGTCTAATATGGTACATGTCATTTTGCACGTGTGAATGTATAAGCAGAAAAAATCTCCAGAAGTGAAATGTGCATTTACGATACAGATTGATACATTTCTCTAAAGGAAATTATGCCAATCAACTCTCGCACTAGCAATGTACAAGATGTTTTCCCGTAGCACCAACACAGCATTATTAAACACCTCATGTTTGCAACCTAAGTAAAAACAGTTACAGTATAATTTGTTTCTCTGTGTGAGATTGAAGACTTTTACATGAATTTGAAGGCCATTTTTATTTTATTTCTTTGAACTACTTGTACATATTCTTTGCTCCTTTTTCTATTGAAATGTTAGTCTTTTTCTTATGGACTTGTATGGACTGTGTGTGTGTGTGTGTGTGTGTGTGTGTGTGTGTGTGTGAGAGAGGAAGATTGTCCCTGAGGTAACATCTGTGCCAGTCTTATTCCACTTTGCATGTGGGATGCCTCCACAGCATGGCTGATGAGTGCCATGTAGGTCCATGCCCGGGATCTGAACCCACGAACCCGGGGCCGCCAAAGTGGAGCATTCGAACTTAACCACTACTCCACCAGGCTGGCCCCTGGATTTTTAATCTATTAAAGAAAATGGAATTGATCTGTGATTTTGAATTGTATATACATTTCCTGGTGTGCTATTTATCTGTTAAATTTATTACAGTGGATTTTGCAAGTTAATTAATCTTTTCTTTCAAGATTTTGGGATTTGTGTTACAGTTAGAATTACTCCAACGTTGTTTTTAAAAAAATATATATTGCCAGTTTCTTATAGTTTTTGGATTTTTTTTTTTTTTTTTGTGAGGAAGATCAGCCCTGTGCTAACATCCATGCTAATCCTCCTCCTTTTGCTGAGGAAGACTGGGTCTGAGCTAACATCTATTGCCAATCCTCCTCTTTTTTTCTCCCCAAAGCCCCAGTAGATAGTGGTATGTCATAGTTGCACATCCTTCTAGTTGCTGTATGTGGGATGCGGCCTCAGCATGGCCGGAGAAGCGGTGCGTCGGTGCGCGCCCAAGATCCGAACGCGGGCCACAGGTAGTGGAGCACACACACTTAACCGCTAAGCCACCGGGCAGGCCCATGGTTTAATTTTTAATTGGTGAATATAAAATAAATCTTTGTGAATGGTGTCAGATAAGTACACAACCTTATTTTTTCCCAGAGAGTTGCCTTGCTGTTCCAATTATTTATCAAACAATTCATTTTTTTTTTTTTTTGCCACTGAATTTCCTTTCTCATATGTTCAATTCCTGTACTGTATATTTTAGGTCTATTTTTAGATTCTCTATTCTGCTTGACTGTTTACTCTAGTCATGTTTTTTAGTACCATCCTTTTAGCTACCCTAGTTATAGAATATACCAGAGCATACAATAAGTCTAGTCCTTACACTTGAGTCCTGTTTTTCAGAAATTTCCTGTCTAGTTTTGCTTGCTTAAATACTACAGGTTTGGAGTCAAGACTTTGGAGTCACTCAGCTCTGACTTATAATCTCAATATCCAGGCTGTGACTTTGGAAAAAGAGAACTCATTTGTACCTACATTTCTTCATCTCTAAAATAACAGTAAAAATAGTAGCTACCTCAAGCATGTTATAGAAATTCTGCTGAGGATAATTTAGTACTCCACAGTTTGCCGATGCCTAAAAAAGTCACTATTAAAAACAGTTATAGAAGGGTCAGCCTGGTGGCATAGCGGTTAAGTTTGCACACTCCGCTTCAGCGGCCCAAGGTTTGCGGGTTCGGATCCCGGGTGCAGACCGATGCACCGCTTGTCAAGCCACGCTGTGGTGGCGTCCCATATAAAGTAGAGGAAGATGGGCATGGATGTTAGTGCCAATCTTCCTCAGCAACAAGAGGAGGGTTGGCAACAGATGTTAGCTCAGGGTAATCTTCCTCACCAAACAAAAAAAGTTTTCGAGACAAAATCTTAAGCCAAGATTCATAAATACATTCCAAGGAAATATATCCCAATTCAGGGAAAAAGGGCAATAATCCATTTAATGGAAATATTAAAAGATGACAAAGATGAAATAATATCATTCTCTTTCCTTCTTTCTTCCTTCATTATCTCTAAACCTTATCTGTCAATGATAAAATTCTAAAATCTCTCCTCTTCATAAAGACTTTGAATACCAACTATAACAAAAGCTTTTTTAGTTACATATCTGAATATATTCTATGGGCTATATGCCTGCTTAACAAATTATCATTTCTACCCAACATTTTTCCAAAATTGGCACTTTAGGGATAAATAAGGAAATGTTTGGCCCATTCCTCTCCTTTCTGTCTCCTGTAGAGTTTACCTAAACACATGTGAAAGTACACCTCCAAGACACTAGGACACCACAGCTTTTGAACTGATCTAGTTTCCACCCAGTAGACGCATAGTCAGAAGAAACGATGTCAAAAGTATTATAAAGCAGAAGCTACATTTGCGTTGGTTCTGCCATTTTGCCTAGTTAGAACAATCCTGGAGGCACATGGCTTTACTGAAACTGCTGCAGAAGCCTGAGAATCTCGTCTCCAGCTTCATGGATGTCAAGGGATGGGCTGTGGAGCATTTCCTGTTGACAAGGGTACAGTAAGTATGGCGTGGTCCTGAAGTCAGCATTTGTACAGGTGTCTTCCTGATGCCTGAACTTCAAGACCATGGCAGAAGCAGCACCTGCCCAGGCCACCTCTGTGGTGTGGTACTAGAACTGGCATGCAGATGTGTGGGGCATCATCAAAGGTCTGTCATACATTTAATTGGAGCCTCAGTGTAAAACTGATGGAAACTAAAGGAAAGAAAAATCTTAATATCATTGAGAAAGAAAAAAAAACACTTTACTTTCAAACAAGCAATACTATGACTGCTGAACTTAACATAGATGACGAAAACAAGGAGAAAACAGAATAACATCTTTAATGTATTAAACGAAAATAACTGACAACCTACAAGGTGATAACCACTAAAAATATTTTCAAAATTAAAGGTGAAGAAAGATGATTTCATCTTTACCAATCATTTTTATGCTGGTTGATTATATCCTAGCGGTATAATTTACCAAAGTAATAGATTGTTTATACTAAAATTCTGTTAAATGAAAGTTTTTGGAAAATACTAAGTACCTAGAGTCTCTAAAATACTTTATTAAAAGAAGACAAAGAAATACCAAATATTCTCCAGAGTTAATTTCAACGTACTCTTTAATACACCAATATGGTCTTCATCGATCCTAACCAAACCCTTGACAATTTCAGACTAATTTAGTTTTAATCCTTATGCTAACAAATTAAGTAGTTAAATGGTCTCTTCATTTCCAGCTACTACTGATTTATTTCAGATAGTTAAAAACTTTTATGGCTTCCATGTATGGACAGACTTTGGGACTCTTTCAGATTTCCAATAGCCACTAGAAATAGGCTTCCGTGGCCCTAGAACCACACCAGTTCAGTATTGGTAACAGTGACCCACAGCTATAGAAAAATAACATGCTTTTGTTTCAACACTGAATCATTTTCAGGCCTGCAGTATGTGACTAGACAACATGGTTCTATTATAAGCAATACCACGCTCATCCTAGGTCAAATTATAACCCCAATCAGTTACAAGTTAAGAGTTTTTAGTATATGAAGGGGTAAGTTGAATTCATTTTATTTACCTACAGGGGCTCACTTGCCTATCGCATGGTCCAGTCAGTCAAGGAAACAAATGGGATGCTGTCTATGGCATTTGTGGGCTTATTTTATCCTCTTCTCACTGAGTTGGCAGAACCTTAAATTTCCAAAATTTGTTTTAGAAAAATGCCTCAATTTATCTATAAAACAGGAGCAATAAGCTATTCCTTTCCCTTTAGGAATATGATTATATTCAATCTAATATAATATTTTAAGATAACAGACATGAATAACAGTGTTATATCATTTTATGACATTAGTTTGTTACATGCATAAAGGTATTAAATAAAAGAAACAACAAACATAAAAAACACTTTATTACGTATATATTTTAAATTTTAATACAAAGTCAGATTTTTGAAGTTACATAAAGCCAAAAACACTTTACATATACATGATTAGCTCTACTATTTCTTTTTACTGTACATACTGATAAAATGTTTACATTTACTAATAAGGAAGGCCAAGCGTATCCATCACCATTTGAATAGCTTGCAAGGAATTTGTGATTTCTTCCGTGTTATCTCTTCTCAAAACCCAATCTGGTTTAAGTCTGTGAAAAGAATAAAAATTTTGCATTAATAAAAAGTTCTTCTCTTAAAAGAATTCCCTTCACTTTTCTGTCTTAACTAAAATATGGCTATTCCTGAACACATCGTTTCCCTTATAACCCTCTCCAACAGGATGGAGGGCTGCATATTCTTGCCCTTTACTACTTTCAGACTATTTCTCTCCATCTTTCCTGAAAGATGATCCCAGCTCCTTTGAAGCTTAGGCTATTTAGCTCCAGCACTGCCTATGGCTCATCTCCCAAACTCTCAGTGTTTTCTTCTTTGTAAACTTGGTTCCTGGTCTTCTCTCAACGCCTGTCACCATTCTCAGAACTTCAACATCTCTGTGGCCAAAAAGCCAACAACCTCACCTGTCAGTTTCTGGCTCCCTTTCCTTCTGTCCCACCTCAGCCAATCCCTTCTCACATGATCACATAACAGACTTGGTCACCACAAAGTGCCCCCCATGACGTCTCAATTGGAGACTTCCATTCTCCAACCACCACTTCTGATTCATCCTCGTCATTTGACTTAATACGTCCACTGCACATATGTTTCCACCTCACTGAGATCTCCATTCACTCGACCTCAACACGTGCCCATGACCCACCGGAATGCTTTTCTCACTTCACACCTTGGCTAGCGTAGGTCCATCAACAGAATCCCCTTTGCAAATGTCATTAAGTCTACTGTTTCCCTTTCCTATTGAAAGTTCTATTTGGACTCCAAGTTGAATCCAAATATCTCCCTTCTTCATTCCTGTACAGCTGGACATTGTGAAAGAAAAGTCACAGAACCAGGCTGACTGATTTTATGCCCATAATTGCAAACCAAAATGGGCACTTGACATTGCCTAATATGCTTCCTTTCTCCTTCCCCAAGGTGACTATTTTATTCCTTTCTTCTTTTCAGATGTCCCCTCCACACCCTCCCTGATCTGCTTCTGAGCTAATGTTTATGAGCTCATACTTCAGTTCATGAGAGGGAAGCTCATACATCTTTCTCACACAAATCTCTTCTACTATATGCATTCCCACCTTCTTATTCTTTTCTTTCCTCTTAAAAATCCAAATATCTATTCACTGGGCAGTGGTCAAACAAAGTGTGGTATAGACATACAATGGAATCGTACTCTGTGATAAAGGAGAATGAAATTCTAATCCCTGCATCAACATGGATGAACCTCAAAAACCTTAAGTTAAATAAAGAATCCAATCACAGAAAGCTACACACCATGTGATTCTATTTATGTGACAATGTAGAAAAGGCAAAAATTAAAAGGACTGAAATCAGACCAGGAGTTGCCAGAGTCTAGGGGTTAAAGGGAGAGAACTGACTGCAAAGGGGCGCAAGGGAATTCTGATGTGATAGAAATATTTCATCTCAGTGGTAGTGGTTTCACACCTGTGTACACTGGCCAAAACTCATTGAACTACATTGTACATGAGGGTGCATTTACACTGTTGGCAAATTTTACGTCAAAAACCTGACTATATCAAAAGAAAAAAAAAGGATCTATTCATTCACATGCTTTTAACAACAGTTTTTAAGACATAACTAATATGAAAAATTTACCAAGTTCTTCAATACAAATCCTATGTAGAAAGGGTCCCCATTAATAAATTTCAAGCAAGCAGACTATTTCTATTTTTATACTGTGAAATAGGCATGCATAAAACCAATTTGCAACTATTATACAGTTTATAATTATGAAGCTAAGTGCTATGTAACCTAAATCATGAAATACTGAATTGTCAACACTGTGGGATTTATACCTAGTAGAGAGTTACTGAGTCATAGAAAGGAAGGAGGGAGAGAAGGAGGGAGGGAGGCAGAGAAGAAGGAAGGAAATTAAACATCATGAGATAACTTAGTTCATAAAAATCAATTAAATCATTTTGTTAATAAGGTAAAATCAGAAAATGTGAAATTAATCTTTAAATAAAATTTTACTGCCTGAGCAAAATGTAAAGTCACAGCTGAAGTTCTAACGTTATAAATTTTCGACCATAAATGAATTCATGACTAATAACAAATACGTATCTTAAATCAGTATTATAATTCTAATTTATATTACCTAACAGAAAAATGTTGCTAGAGTTCTCCACATTAGAAGACTAATTTCTGTCATAAGAACATTCATTAAATATTACACTTATAAAAGGGTGAATTTTACTGTGTGTAAATTATATCTCAATAAACTTGACATAAAAACTATGGAATAGCAAGGTTAAATTACTATATAAGTTTCTAAGTGCTGACTCTAAACTTCTGAACTTTTATCCACACAGAGCAGTGACAGAGCTTGCCGTCTACACTGGTCTGTGGGTCATGCCTGGAGCTCTGCAGAAAGGCTTCAGGTGCTTCAGGTTTGATTTTATGACAAGAACACTATTTGGATGGTCTTGTGCACCAGGAGATAAGATCATCCTGTACTGCACAGACTGGCCCCATGTCCACCACCAAATGTCCCACAAGAGACACAGAAGAAGGAGGAGGAGAAGCCCACGTGTAGACAGAGGCAGAGAAGGGAGCTGGACAGCAGCAAGCCAGGGACACCTCGAGTCACCAGAAGCTGGAATAGTCAGAGAAGGATTCCACCCTGGAGCCTTCAGAGAAAGAGAGGCCCCCTCTGTGTCGTTGACTTTGAACTTCTGCTTTCAGGAGCTGTGCGAGAATAAGTTACTGTCGTTTAAGGCCACTAGGTTTGTAGTAATTTGTTACAGCAGCTCTAGGAAACTCACACAAGGTCTCAGAGAACTTCTCTAGAAGGAGATATTTCAAGTATTAGGGTGATCCCGGGAGGAGTTAGAGGTTGATATTTTGGCCAAGAGGGATTTTTGTTAGCTCTCAAACAGCATAGCTTGTTTTATAGGGAGGAAAAAAAAAATGGTATAGCAAAGCTTATAAAAAGCTAATTATTAGCCTTAGCACTTAACTATTTAATACAAGAAATTACTGAATAACTATTAAATACCCAAAGCTATAGTGTTATTCCTTCATTATTTGTTGAGATCATCTCCTTTAGATTTACCAAAGATTCCATTCTTGTTCATAGGTTGTTTCTGCATTGTCAAGCACAATATCTTGCTTATAGTTGGTACTTAATAAATGTTTGCTAAACGAATGAATGAATGGATGAATGGTGACTCAAAACGATACAGTACATTAACTGCTTACCTTGACACTATTCTGGTTCTTACAGGTGTTTCCGGAATAAAGGGAATGCTGATAGAAGAATTCATCTTTTGTTTATAAAGTATTCTTTCAATATTCATTTTATGTTTACGAGCTGTAAGTTTGTAGAGACTATAAATACAATCAACAATTTTGGACCTACTTCGAACATCCTAAAAAAGAAAATGTACATTTTTTAAAACTAGTAAGAATTAAATTTTGCATCTCTTCTATGATAGCAAAATCAATCATAATAAATAAACACTATGCAACTATGCAGCAAACTTACGAGTTTTTAACAATCAAAAGCCAAGCTCTCCAAGTTCAGCAGTTAGATTGGTTTAAATTATGAACTAATTTGTAAGACAAATATAAAAAAGGCAAATATTCAAAAATTGTACACCTAAGTCAATCCTGAATTAAAAGGCAAATATGACAGTCAATATACCTATTACATCCAGTTACCAAGTCCTGTGAATTGCTTCTCTTTAAAGATTCCATGGTTATCCACTTCCCTCTCACTGATACAACCCCAGGTCAAGTACCATCTCCTGCCTGGACCACGGAAGATCTACACCTGCCTCCCCCGTAAAGGTCTCCCTACATCCACACATGCTCTCCCCAATCCATCCTTCAATCACCAGCCAGACTGATGCTAAAACTTAGACTGGAACATATTCCCTTGCTTAAAATCCTTCAGCAATTTCCTAGTGTTCTCAGGATAAAGGCCACATCCTATCACAGCCTGTGACCACCCCTGCGTTGACTGTGACACCGAGAGAGAACAGTGCAGAGGTCTCACCATAGGAAAGCTGGAAATGTGCTTATGGTCACAGCAGGAGGAGGAGGAGTCACACACATCTGGTTTCTACCTTGCTAGATAACTCGTTACTTCCCTCAGGTAAACGGGAAATGGTTACTCATATGGCTGTAATAAAGTCTATTTCTATAATTCAGTTTCTTTAATACATAAGAAACAACTCACATATCAGCACAAAAGGCAGGTTTGAACACCCACAAAACCCTATTTAAGATGTGATCGTTACTGAAGGAAAAGTATAAAAGTCTTAGACCAAAGAACCTATAAAAATAACCTCAAAGAAAGTAACTGATTAATACTTACAGAGGCTCGATTTGTTGTCTTCAATAAAACAGCTAACAAACAACAAGTTTTTATGAAAATGCTTCCACCCTTGTCAGCCACTTTGTCACCAGGCTTTTCTCGGTACATTTGCAAAAGCTGCAATAGTGTGTCTACACAATTTTCTACTTCGTAAACTGCTGAAGTAGTTTTTTCATACTTGAAGAGAACAGAATGAAATTACAAGTTATAATACACACATATGCTCTTAGAAACAGCCTAACCCAAAAGAAAGCTTAGAGACAAATTTTGGGACCATCTTCAGCAAGGGCTAAGGACATCATGAAGTAACTTTTTGACATTACTTTCATTTCTGTATCCATCTTCTATGCAAATCTGCATTTTAATGTTTTTCTTCCCAACCTACTTTAAAGTTCCACAAAAAATGAATCAAATCTGAAAATCTCTGAAAATGAACACGCTGAAGTAAACAGAAACAAGCTTAAAGAGAAGGCCATTTTAGTGAGATCCTCTCATGAAAAAGATAACTTATCCATATGGTTGATCATAGGGAAAAATAAAGATAAAGGCAAGATTTAATTAGTTACCCTAATACATGCTTCTGGAGAGGAAGGGGAGCTTGTTTTAAAATAAAATAACTTTGATACTATTAAGTCTGGGATACATGTTTCATGCCTCAGTTACCTAATTGTATCATTCGATTCCTATTCAAATTTGCTTGGTAACAAATAATGCTAATGATACTAAGGTAAAAATAAAAACAAAACGATGTTAACAATTAACACTTAATTGGCACTTCTATGTATCAAGCAGCTTATGTATATTGATTCATTTAATCCTCACAACAACATTATGAGGTAGGTACTGTTACTACACCCATACTGTAGTTAAAGAAAGGGAAGCACAGAGAGGCTAAGTAACCTAGAGTAAGCTGCAGAGCTGGGGTTCAAACCCAGGCAGTTTGGCACCAGAGTCTGTGTTCTTAACCACTACTTCTCAATAAGAAGATTCCAGGTAAAGTGCTTTACGTTGCGGCTGAGGGGTTCTGTGGGGAAGATCAGTCTGTCATCTCAATACCTTGGATCGCGTGCATTACAGTTTAGTACAGGTATCTGCTCCCAGTCCAAAGCCAAAAGACAGAAATCCTAACACAGAGAGTCCTACAGGGTAACCAAGTTAGAGCAACATCATCTTGTTTTTGCCGGACATGCTTATAAGAGGTTCTACCATTCTGATACAATGCAATAAGAACCTCAGCTCTGGAGGTAGACAGAAATGATCCAAATTCAGCTCTACCACTTATCACACTCAAGGCCTAAGGCAAGGAACTTCTCTTCCGTGAGGATTATTATTCCTTCTCTATAAATGGGAATAATAATAGGAAATACCTTAGAGGATTACTGTAAGGACTAAGTTAAATGATAAATGAAAAACAGTAGCACATAGTAAGGACTCAATAAATGTTAGTAATCATTGTTATTAATATTATAAAGACAGAAGAAATAAAATCGTAGACAATTAGTATTTCTATGCACAGTGATATTAACAGATTAAACATTTTTCTCCCTAAGACTCTTGCACATAAATGAATTTTAACTTGGAGATCTAAGTTCCAGTGACGTGCAAGCATAAACTTAATTTGCTGGGTGAGATTTCTTGACCAATATTTCATTATTAAAATGGAAAACTACCTTAGCGACATTAAGCAGGACTTGTACAGCATAGCTGATGACTTCCATACAAGGAACACTACGATTGCAACTTCGGATCAAAACAAATATTTTAGAAATCGCTCCACTCTGGGCCATGTTCTCACAACAAAGAGGAGACAATCTAGTAACTACCTCTGGAAGAGGAGAAAAAGAGGAATTCACAGCAAGAAAATGAAGTTTTAGCTAATGTTGTATTATTATAATATTCTTTGTATTCTCAAAGGTAAAAATGCATTTCTAACCTTATGCAAGGAATTGTTAAAAGAAACTAACCTAGGTGCTTTAAAGCCTCAAGAATAGCAGACAAGTGCTTATATGTCAAAAGATAATGGAGGGCAAGTGTAGTTCTTCTGTAGAGTTTGTTTTCTTCTCGAATCTCCCTATTCACAAGCTGAAGACTTAGTCGTATAGCTTTAATTTTTGTACAGTCATTTTTCTTCCTCCAAGAATATCCTCTCCATAATGCCTGAAAGAGACAAAACATAATAATTTTAAGGTTACAACCCATGATGTGTTAAATTTATATCTACCTCTATTTCCAGAAAGTAAATAGTTTCAGTAGATTTATATGAGGTGATCAGATACTTTGCAACTAAAACTTCAATTCAGGTTCTAATAGCAAAAATCAATTTTTCTAAAAAGAAATACATATAATATTCCTGTGTATAAACTGAAGCATCATTCACCTATCAAAGATGTTGCTAAAATACTTTTTCATCTCTCAATCACAAACTTCCTTTAGGGAATTTGAAAATAAAAGGCTTAGCAATGAAATTACAGTAGCATAGTATGTATGAGTTATTCTACTGACTAATCTTAGCTTTCTAAAATTTATGTGACTGTGTTTTTAAATGTTAGATATCATGTAGATGAATTGGAAACCAAAGTCTTGAACTAAAATCATAAAATTTTCAGTTACCTGAATTTTAGCGATTCTAGTATTTAATTTTTCCTGTTTTTTACGGAGGAGAAAACGGCGTACTGCTTTCTGTATTACTGATGCAGCCCTACTTTGCTGGCTCAGAGGTTCTTGAACTTCATGCTGAACTTTTATGATGCTATGATATTTCTGAATAAACCTCTTTTGTTGTAATCTTGCTCGAAACCATCTCTGTTTAAAACATATGAAGATATTTTTTACTTCAGTGTTTTTAAAATAAATACATATATGCACATGCATACATAAATGAAACAAATAGAACTTCATATTGAATTATCTTTCAACCCTCCCTGTGGCATTACTTCTCTACTCCACTTGATGCAAATCCTTCCAGTCCACACTAGGGGTGAGTGTGTGTGTGTGTGTGTGTGTGAATTTAACCCTGCACAACATTGCCTTCATTTCACAATTTTTAAAAATTCCGTCAAGCTGTACATATCATTCTGCAGTTTGTTTTTCCATTCAATATTTTATATATATATATGTTAACATATCTAAACACAATTCTTATACAGAATACATAAAGAACTCCTAAAAATTATAAGAAAAAAGAATACTCAACAGAAAACTGAGCAAAGTATATGGAAAACAAAACATATTAAAAAAAGCACACAATACACAAATAAGAATTTGAATAAGCAACACATATGAAAAATTTTTTACAGTTGCTAGCAATCAAGGAAATTTCAAACAAAAATGAGGTATAATTTGCCATTCATCAAAATGGGAAAAATCAGAAAGCCTTCCAACGGCACTTGTGTTGGCAAGGATGTAGAGAAACAGGTACTCTCAGACTTTGCTAGTAGGAGTATAAATGAGTACAATTACTTCAGAGAATAAGTCATAGCTTTCTTCCCTATGCCATAAAGCATCGACCTATGTCTAACCCATCAAATCATCCTAAGAGCTACATGGCAAAAGCCTAAATATTATATGACCTTAGCTTAAAGTATTTGGAAATTGTTTATTAAATATCAGAAATTTATAACAAAAACTAGATCACACAGCTTTACTACAAAGGAAATGCTAACCTGAATACAGATGACTGAATTAACCTGCTCCTTAGCTTTCTTCACAGCCACGTGACGTTTATATGCTCTTTGAATTCTAAGAGCAGACAGGTGATAATACACAGCTGCTGCGAAGTGAAGTAGCCTAATTTTGGCTCTCTGTTCTAAAATCTGAAGAAGAAAAAAAGTATTAATTACCAAATATTTGATTCTTAAGACATCAATCAATGTTTATTTTTGTATATCTTCAATACCAAATTATATAAATTAGCAATAAAGAATTCTTTTAATTATTAAAATGATTTACATTGTAACTCTAAGTGATTTTACTTCTTTAATACACACTATTTCCAATTGTGTAACTATAACTGAGGGTATAGAATGCAAAATTATATTTTGGGCACTTTACCAGAGAATAATAGCATTTAATTTAACTAGACTACCCAATAGCAGCTCGTTAAAGCTTTGAATGTACTAACTATAATGAGAGAAGTATATGAATATCAAACTTTAAAAAGCTTACAGTATTCCAAGCAGAACTGTTGGGGATGGTGATTTTAAGATGACAAAATTATTAGAATTGATTTCTCCAGTATTAGACAGTCTAGCACAAGACTTGCAACAGATGCGTTCTACAGCAGCCTCTGGCCTTCAGACTTCCAATTTATATTTAATGAACAAAATGCAAAACATTTCTCCTTTTTCACTTAAAATTTAATTATCTTGTCTTTGCCAGTGCTTCATCTATTGGATGCACAAAACCTCATGAACTCCCTCGGAAGGATTCTCTCCTGCTGAAGATGTGGAAGGTACCACAGGAATGGTAGTTACAACACCTCCAAGAGTAGCTTGGCGGAAGCAAAAGGCTACTTGAATAACAGCCTGCTTCACATACAGAGCCCTTCCTCATACTTCTTTCAGTTCTTTTGTTAAGATTTATTACACAAGAGAAAATGTATTTTGTGTTTTTTGGTGAGCACCTATGGGAAACAGGCTCATAGAACAAAAATCTACAGTAACCAGTGATCTGGATACATGGCTTTCCTGAAGCTGAATAAATTCAAGTTAATGGTTATTTTAGCTCTGAAATTGTTCTCCAAAATCTAAAATTTCTTAACACAATATCAGATACTTTCATTTCATAAGAGTGAGATACTCTACTTAAAAATACTTACTCTTTTTCTTACTAACCAACCACGCACCAGTGCTTGTAGAACAACTGTAGATTTTTTTAATTCAAGATATGTTATCCTTTCACACTTCCCAGCCTTCCTGGCTCGTACATATCTTTGTATGGTCAGAGCGGCAGACTTCTGCCGAAGAAAGAGCTGCCTTCCTCTATATCCTCTAAAATTTGCTTGGATCAAACAAGCAGCTCGTTGTCTCTATAGGAAAAAATTTGCTAGTAAAATTAATAGATAAAAACAATAATTTTCACCTACTGGAGATTCTTGAATTTCTCCATGTAATATGAGATGGCATAATTATGATTCTTTTTACATTTTTAGCTTAAGAATGTCATATTTCATAGATAAGAAAAGGTGATAGTGTATGATTTCTAAACCCATACATATAATCCATAGCAAAAAAGGAAGGTTTTATGAAGGTGCAAGCCAGGGTCAATAGATACGTGGTGCTCTTTCCCTCTCATCCTCTTGACACTTTTCATTGTGAGGAGGAAAAGGACTAACACTACCACAGGATAAATACATTTAATAAAAATGCTAGCTATGATATACAACACAGAATGGGCATTATCAACAGCTATGAGGGAAGCTGTTGCTTCAAGAACCATAGTGTACAACCAACACATCTTAGATTCCACAATTATATAACACCCTGACCACCAAAGTCTAAGACACAAAAAAAGTATATGAGTTGAAATGGGAATTAGGTTTGTTTTACAACATAGATCCCCCGCCTACTAGCTGAATGACCTTGGGCAAGTCACTCTACCTTTATAGACCTCATTCCTCATCTGTAAAATGGGTATGCTAATAATAACTACTTCACAGAGTTATTATGAGGATCACATTAGTTAGTAAATATTCAGGAATAGGTGTAATAATAATAGTGCCTATATAATCGTAGTGAATATTACACGAACATCAAAACTTACAAGTAAATTTTTTATTTTGATTTCTTTAATAAAAGACCATAGGTACTGCAGCTATTGTAAAACTTTGAGGTTAAATATTGTAAATAGATCACCAACTGTGGTTTAAAGAGTATGTTATTAAGTTTTTGACTTATACTAGACAAAATATGCCACATCTATTATGACTTTATCCAGATAAATTATTCTAAAAGTCACTTCAAACTTGGGTTTGAGAATATTTTATAAATACAGATATATAAACAAAAACACCCACAGACAGTATTTTTATGTGAATATATTTTTATGTGAATATAATTTTATGTGAATGCAATGATGTGTTTAAAATAAATGTATAGTTAGGTCTTAAAAACATTCTTTTTGTTTTCTGTTTTCTAAAGTAGTTCTTTGCAAATGAGCTGTGTTTTTTTTACACCTACTTTTATCATTAAGTGCTCACGAGCTATTCTTCCAGAAAGCGTAGCTCTCCATTTTCTCTGAATGATGATTGTTGATGCTCTCACATTCAAAAACCTAAAGAGTAGTTATTGGACAGCAATTTCAAATTAATCTATTCAATAAATATTTATTGCCGCCTCCCTTTACATACAAGAGCAGAAAGAAAATATAAGAAAGGCAATGAGGGAATAAAAGAAAGTGGAGAAGTATAATTTATTCCTAAATTCTGGCAATCAGAATTTTACACACACACACTGACACAATGAAAAACAAGTTTCACAATCGGCAATGTTCCAGCAGGCAAGAAATATGAAGTTGTAGAAAGACTAAGAATTCTGAGCAGGATCGAAAGCAAGTGCAACGATGCAGACCAGACAAAGACTAGGTAAGGGGGCGGGTGGAAGTAATGGTGGAGTCCAGAATCTGGTCCATGTTGCATGTGAGTCCCAGCAGGCAGCACATGGCCAAGAAGAGACTGGGGAGATGTGGGCAGCACCAGGCAAGTGAGACATGGACACTCATCAGAAGGGAGAGACAGGCATCAAAATATCTAAACAGAAAGAAGCTGTAAACAGAAGTGGAGAAAAATTAAAAATGTGAGGGCTGGAGATTACACTTGAGGTGTAAACATAGTGGTCACAGATAACAATTGAGAATGGACAGGCTCCTTGCTTTGTCCCTGGTAATGCAGAAAAGGTA